>NC_136065.1:59291372-60499940 GCF_964261635.1 Lissotriton helveticus | reverse complement strand
GCTGCGTCACAAAAGTCACGCAACAATGGAGGAAAATGAGCCGCAAGGGACTTCTA
The DNA here is from genome assembly GCF_964261635.1 of Lissotriton helveticus. NCBI lineage: Eukaryota > Metazoa > Chordata > Amphibia > Caudata > Salamandridae > Lissotriton > Lissotriton helveticus. The sequence goes on along the minus strand of NC_136065.1, from coordinate 60,499,884 downwards.
AATCAGCCCCAACAGACTGAAGTCCAGTCCTTCCTTTAGACACATGGCTATAAGAAAAAAAAATTGGTGGTGGTCGGTGGATTGATAGTTTGAGTATTCACTGATCTGCAAGCAGGATGGACTTTGTCTGTCACTTCGCGTGCTGCGGACTGCTGCCTGCCAGGCCTAGGCAAACCTTTTTAGTAGTCTGTTTAGTGAGTTACATAGGAACTTTCAAAGTCAACGGTCCGCAAATCAGGCAATACGAATAACGTAGTATACCACATGAGATAGGTCAATATATCCCGTGGAATAGTTGTCTATCTATTTGCTATTTCTCCAAAATGTTTTGTTATTGTTCTTTTGAAATGTTTGATTTGGTTGACCAATCGTATCCATGTTTTCTGGTCTTTCTTTCTTTCATGTTGTACATCAGCTCCCCCAAGGGCAAGAGGACACAGGAGGAGGAGGAGGAGGGTGCTGTTCAGGAGGATGCAGGCCAGGATCGGGCAGGCGAGGGCTCCTTTGCTGGCCCCAGTAAGTTTTAATTTTAATATAGAGTACCTATTTTTTCCTAGCGTTCCTCATTCGATTGTTTCTAAATCGTCTTTGATCTTCTTGTAGACTGGATCTAAATTCTTATCCTGCCTCGACTATGACTCCCTGTGGTATTACTAGATTATTCTTATTAGTCTGTCTGTGTAGCTAACTAAGATTGCACATTTGGCAATTCCATTGGACTCCCATTCTAGTCAGCAATAGCTCTATGCACTGAGTGCAGTCCTCTGGGATTGTCCATAATGTCTTTTCAAGTCTTCTAAATGTTTATGCTTTGACAATTGCCAACAATAAAAAGGTGAATGACCACCAAGAAAGAATAAGATACTACTTTACTTTTGGTTTGGATAGGAGGACAATCCATTCTACTACTGTTGCAGGGACAAATCTGCACAAACCGAACTATGAACACTAAATAGTGCATGGTTTATCAATTATAATAGGCGCAGGTAGACTTTCTTTCCACATACCTCAGTGATATCAGACTTTGAAGAACCCCCAATCTCCTTACTGACTAGATAGTGTGGCAGAGTCATTTAGCTCCCAAAGTCACCGATGATTGATCCCCAATGATCATTAGATTATCCAACGCAGGACAAGAGTACGGAGTCAGAGTCAAGAAGTGCCAGAGGCACTCATGCTTGCAAAAATTCCAAAACCTTTAGCTCATCCACTCTAGTCTGGAGGACCAAAAACCACAGAGTCTATTTAAGTTTAAAAGCTTCATTAAAAGTAAACACATTTATTAAAATCAAATTTGTCATAAAAGTAAACATTTAACTGAAAATGGAAAAGTGCTTAGTGCTAACGATTAATTGGACACATTTCTTGTGGAAAAAGGGACATTTTTACTTTAGAGTAGACAGTTACAAATTATTACATTGTATTTCGTTTTTTTAACATTTGTTTATTCCTCCTAGACCAAATATTATATAGTAGTGAGTGGTGTATTCTAACATTCTTAAATGTACTTTGTAGGTGGAACATCTGGTGGCGGGGCCAGGGCGGAGGTGGTGGTGTTGGACGAGGACTCTGGGGAGGAGGCGGTGCAAGTGCCTGACGTTCCTGTGAGGGTTCGCACGGTGGTGGCGGGAAGAGGTAAGCTATATATTCCTTACTTATTGAGATTGAAGACTGCATAGTGTGCTTTCTGCACGGGTGTATTATAAATCAACCAGGTAGTAGCCTCCTCTAAATGTACTTCGACTTAGCTGTGAAGTTTTTGGTGAGAAGAATCCCAATAAGATCTTAGATGAACTTGATGGATGGGATGAACGAAAAGCGAAAGAAGGGTGTAAGTAAGTGTGGAAGGACGAGAAATTTTATGATGGCTAGCAAAGAAGAATGATATGTGTTTGCTTGGCCCCCGAGGTGGCTGGGAAGGAAAGAATATGGTATGGTGCATGGCTGGGTCAATGATGAAGCAAGGATGGGTGGAAGGACAACAGCCTGGGTGGGTGAAACAGAAACTGTATGTGTGCATATACTTTGAATGGATGGATGCCTGGAGCATGGTATTATCTGACTCTTAGATAGCACATGTGTATCTAGAGAGAGTAGATGGTCACTGGATGAACTAAGTGTTACCTTGAAGAGCATGTAACACCGCACCCGCACGTCCGTTCCAGTGTAGGGAAGGCAAGGAAAAGAAATTGTAAATTTGTCCAATACTACCATGAATAGTAGCAGTAGTTTGTATTGCAACTGCAAGCACAGCATATATCCGGTTATTACGGTGGACACTCCGTACCTTTCTTAATAACTTTAGTTTAGTAGTAGTACGTCATTCATGTGTGGGTGTATCACTGTTCACTCAATAATAAGCAAAGCACCTAAAGTCATCCCATATGTCATCAAATACATCCCATGTGAAGTGATAGATAATCAAATTATTTAGCTTCTTCATTTTCCTTTTCTAGTACTCATTTGCACTGTAGGGTGAAAGGTAAATTAATTAAGCAGTAGCCCTTGTAACAGAGTATTCTCAGTGCCACCCGTAATAGAAAAGTAATAGCTTCACCACCTGCATGTACTGGACCGGTACAGTAACGCAAGTCTGTCTCACTCATCATGGTGTGCGTCTGTTTTTCTCGGGTGCAAGTTCACTGCGCTGGCATTCTGCCGGCTTGCATAAGATAACGTACCAATTTCCCTAAACAAGAGAGAAGAAGAAGAATAAGACTGGTGTACTGTCATAGTCGACTGTAATTGAAGTCCATAGTGGTCGTAGAATTTGTTCATTAAACTCCCACTAATGTTAGAGCAAGGATGCAGAAGTGGGAGGTTAGATAGATACTGTCCTCATTAGTTATGTACTGTGCTTTCAATTTGCTACTTGTACTGTGACACAACTTTCTGCTCAATCACTTTGTGTTATTAATCTTAAGGAGCATTGGTTACAGACTATGTCTTTCTTTCTTCATATAGTTGCTCCTTCCAAATCGACATCACGGAGGGAGCAGGCTCGAATGGCCCGGCAACGGAGGCTGGATGCCACTGTCGCCGAATATCGGCGGCTGGTGGCCCTGGAGGAGGAGGACACGCAGTCAACCGGTGGAACCACAACATCCTCCACTGGGACAGCTGCATCCTCCTCCGTACCCCCACGGGCTGCCAGCCAGCGCAGTGCTCCAGCGGTACGGAGCCGGGCTACCAAAGCCAACCGCCACCGCCAAGCAGCAAAGACATCAGCTGCCCCCCACAGGAGTTGCAAGGCACGCCAGCGCCACTTATCCCTAAGAGTGTCGTACCTGGAGCAGGAGGTCCATAACTATAAGAACTTGGTGGAGGGCCTCCGCTTCGACCATGCCACCCTCCGCAAGGAGTATGATGCCCTGGCCGTTACAGTGAACAGCATCCTCCAGTAGTGTAGTGTCCCTTGCCCTTTTTTTAGAGACTTTTGGGGGGTGGGATTTGGGAGTTGGGTTCTTTTTGGGACTTTTGAAAGACAATCGTTGGGGTTAGGGAGGGTCTTGAGGGAGATTATTTTGTTAGGGCTACATAAATATACTTTTTTAAACTTTATCTGACCACACCTGTTTTTTACTGCTTTTGAGTCTGGTGGGTGGGTGTTTAACAGTACGTTTGTTTTCCTGAAGAGTCCTAGGACTTTAGTAGTACTACTAACGTCAATCTCTCGTCTAGTCCTAATACTCCATTATACTACCTCCCACCAAACACTTATCTTACCTGTAATTTGTGTTTGAAAGTAGGGCTAGGCCCAGGGCTGGCTCCACGGGAAATGGGGATTAAGGTTGGCAATCCTGGGCGGATGAAATGCCCTCATTGCGGTGGTACTAGTGGTGTGACACAGTGGCAGTTGCATGCCTATGGAAAAAAAGAAAACGAAACCTGGTTTGTCCTTACTGTAGCATTACAACGGTTACAGTACGATAGAGAATATAGCAGGTGACAGTACACTAGAACAGTGCCACAATGTAGCCTAACAAATGGTAAAGTATTGCAAGTATAACTAGTACTTGCGTTGAATTTATTTGACATTGGCTCCTACTACTACAAGAAATAGTACTGAAGCTGAGTAAGTCTAGAATATATCCTCGGATTCCTTCACCAGCCTGTTGCTATGACCTTATCCTCCCCAGCAAGTGTGTGTAATTATTGATGTCATTTAGTCACACATCAAAAAAAAACACACAGCCCGGGGGAAGAGGGTTAGGGTTTGGAAAATGGATGGGAATGGGGGTTTCTTTTTGGGTAGGTTTTGTTGAGAGAAGAAAAAAAAAGCACAGCATGGACAAACAATAATTAAAGATAAAGAAATCTGGGATCAATTTAGAAGCAGAGAGAGATCCAAGAAATGCAGTCACACTCATAGAAGAAAACAATGGATACTGTATCTGTATGTTGTGTTGTTGGAGTTGTCCTGTTGAATTTGGTAAGTAAGTTGCATGCAGCAAACAATTCCTCTTATTAGCGGCACTCCTCCATTCCAGCTGACGCTTCGTCCATCAATGTTGGTGACCACTGACAGAAGACACCCTGTCCACTGCCTGCCTGGCGGATGTTGAATTGCGGCTCGTTAATGTGAAGCCTGACTCCATCTTTTTTCCCCATTGCACAGACTGGAACCCGGCCTGTAATTATTAAACGGAAAACAGTAAGTGCTATTACAATACCACTGATAAATAAATATAAGGTATGTACGCTGTGTGGTGCAAAAAGTCACACTTTGATTTTCCTAATAGACAGTACAATATTTTTGAAATTGCGTACTCTGTCTGAGTCACCTTTTGAAGGGTAAATAAGTATGGCCAAATTAATTTAGCGGATCTTTCCCCTCAAGCTAGGTGTACTGTAAACTGTGTTTTAGAACAAAATTAGACCTTCCCAGCAGTGCTCCCACCCAGACGCTTACTAAAGCCAGTCGCAAAAATGTAGAAGACCCCCAATCAGATCTCAATTTTTCAATTTCAAAGGCTTTTATTCGATTTGTACATCAAATCATACAAGCAGAAAGATACATAGTTAAAAAGATTTAAAATCACCATACTAACACTTAATAAAAAGGGAGTAGAGAGATGTGCAAAGGCTGGGGCGCAACAATTGAAAAATACTCTTGCCATTTTAAATCAGCATACTGTTAGAAATGCAAGACAATCATATATGAACAGACAAGAAAACAGTAGGATTTACTCAATAGGCCTTTCCTGGCAACTGTACATAACAATTTAAATAATCATTTTATACTGTGGACATCAACCAATAAAATAATACCTTAATGACGACAATTGATAGAAAACTTAAATGCATATATATATACAGACAGGAATGTAGGGGATAATGGCAACATAATACAATTCCTGGCAGCTGTATAACATAGGTACAGACAGGTAAGTATATAAAAATATTATAGTACGATACTTTTCCTGGCAGCTGTACACTGCAGAATAAAAGTAGCCAGAAAAAAGCAAATTTCCTCATTCTCTAATGAAGATAAAAGTGTCAGTGCAGTTTCTGTAGTACGAATATTATACTTAATAAAAATTGGTTTAAGGTATTTTAGTCTAAAAAAATGAAAACATTTACAGAAGAGTAAAAAATGGCAACTACTCTGGCGGGAAATACTGTCGCACGGACAGAGTATCTCTGGACTGGCTCTTGTGTTTGGGAATGCAACCAGATGGTGAGCAATACCCAATCTGACACGCGTTAAGACATACTGATGGGAGGGACGGGTCACATACATAAGATAGGGTTGGAACCCCGAAATCAAGTTCAGATTTTTATAAAATTTCACAGTAATTAGATTGCTATAAACTTTATCTCGCTCTGCCTTTCGGAAGTTTAGAAACGTTGTCTTAATTTCCTTTTTTGAGATGGAGACAACTTCTTCCGGCTCACGGAACACATCGATGTTAAAAAGGAGGAGATACCAATGGTGGATGTATCTCAACCACTGAATGCGTAAAGAGTGGTCCAAGCCTATACAATCAAGAATAATATCCTGAGTAAATCGAGTCTCTGGCTTAGCCCAAATAGAACGCCACAATAAGAGTGGCCGGACTGCTGCTAAGTCAGATATAAACTCGACCCCAACCTCTTCATGAATCAGTTGTATGGAAGCAGAAGGGGGAACACACAACAACCTCCTTAGGAACTTATTCTGCTCCTTCTGCAGGGAAATACCCTCGCTGTGGCCCCATACACCTGCCCCATACAATGCAGAAGAGACACAGCAAACATTGTATATGTTCATCATATCTAAAATGCTTCGCGAGCCAAGTTTGGAGGCAAAGCGAAAAATACTGCTAGTGGACCGCAGCATTTTTAATCTAATAGAATCAAATTCCGAGGTCCAAGGCCCGCTATTGTTGTAAGTGATTCCTAAATAACAAAAGGACTTAACATGAGTCAACTTTTCCTTATCGAGGAAGAAGGTATGTTTGGACTGCTTAGCTGCCCGTCCGCATGACATAACATATGTCTTGGTTTTATTCACACGGAGCTGCCTAGCTTGAATAAACTGCATAAAATTATCAATTAGGCGCTGTAGGCCAATCTGTGTTCGGGATAAAAGAACAGCGTCATCCGCGTAAAGTAACAGCGGGACTGGTTTACCACCAATCAGGGGGGCGTCTGCTGGGATGTCAACCAAGAAGCGGTCGACATCGTTGATAAAAAGGGAAAATAAAAGCGGGGCCAAAACACATCCCTGGCGTATGCCCCGGGACACTTTAAAAAACGGGGTGCATTCGCCAAGGGTGCCATAGCGGACTTTACAGGAGAGTTTTTCATAAAGTCTGGCTAGGAAATGAACAATTTCCCTCGGAGCCCCTGCATCGAGCAGAACCTCCCAAAGAATAGCGTGGTTAACCAAATCAAAAGCGCTGCTCAAGTCAGCGAAACATAAAAAGAGGTTGCCATTTTTAGCCACAGTAAATTTATTGATTAAAAGATCCAGATTGACACATTGATCCAATGTGCCCATGCCTTTCCGGAAGCCATACTGGACTCTAGTTAAAATATTAAAATCAGTTGCCCAGTCTTCCAGCCTCTTGAGCAAAATCCTACTCATTACCTTTACAGAGGAATCCAATAATGAAATTGGCCGATAGTTAGAAGCCTCTGATTTGTTGCCTTTCTTATGTAAAGGGATAATAACCGATTGACCCCAAGTAAGCGGGAAATTAGTTTCTGCCGCACAATTAAATATCCTTACCAGAATGGGGGCCCACAAAGCTGGTTCGACTTTATATAGATCCAGCGGGACCCCATCAGGGCCAGGGGCCTTGCCTCCTTTGCTATTAGAAATTGCTTCATGGCTTTCTTCTAATGTTATTCCCAGCGGGAGGGGAAGCCAGGAGGTAGACTCGGGTGGCAATGACTCAAGGGTTAACCCTTCTGGATTAAAAATTTTTGAAAAATGACTAACCCAATCATTGCACGCCACATGAGATGTGAGTTCTGGAACAACTTCTTTATTGAGAAAAGGGCTGTTAATTGTTTCCCAATAAAGTTTGCAGTTTTTAGTCTCGGCTGCTTCCTTCAGCTTGTCCCACGCCTCAGTCTGTAAAACCTTTTTCCTATTATTAATTGCGATTTTATATCTAGCCCTAAAATGTTGTACCTCCGTCTTATCACGTGGTTTGGTACCTAAAGCTTTTTTTAGTTCTCGGAGGGCGACTATACAGGTCTTATCAAACCACCCCTGCTTCGGAACACTATTAGATGACGGGGCCTTCGTAAAAATACCATCAATAATACTGTTCATGGAAACAAAATGAGCTACCAAACAGCCAGGGTCGCAGTCAGTATCTAGACAAAAACCAATTTGATACTCGCAACTAGTCAGAACCTCCTTCTGTTTAACCTTAGAATTAAATCCAGTCCATTTAATCCTAAGACCCTTCGGTCTTGTAGGTACTAGGTCTGTTGTGCATTTTTCGCCTGAAACTGTCGAAGTACCATGCCCTAAGAGGGTAACACGAATGCTGTTATGGTCACTGAGACTTTCTTCATTTATATACAAATCAGTAAAGTCTCCGCTGCTAGACAAAAGAATATGATCTATAAATGAACCTGCATCTCTGCCTGTAAAAGTAGGACACATTATTGCCTGGTTGTTTATGTTACAGTTTAACAGGGTCATATCTAGTGTAGCTAGCATGTTATTTAGTATAGAACCATAACTGCAATGTTGGAAATGAGGAGAATCCTCCCTCACTCCCAAACCCCCCCATTGGCTACTCATAGCTGCTCCTGTCGTGTTTTGGCAGCTCCTGAGTTAGCGTTTAGCACAACTACACGGTCTTTTCTGTTAACTTGACCAAAACGAACGGGGGCCATTTTGAATCTCTCTGACTTCCGTTTCCTATGAAACACGCTGCCTCGTGGTCAGTGTGCCCTTTCGTCCTTTCTCGATACCCATGGTCACTAGTCTGCTCGGCAACAGGCTATTTTTAGTACTGGTCAAGCGCACATGCGCATTACGCACCAATTGGTCACTCTTTAGGAATGTTCACACTAACTGACCAGTGCTGTTGAAACTCCTCCCACATGTTGGCTGTGTTCCAAAAATGACCTTATATGTACCTAAAATGTGTAACTTGTACCCGCCTATCTTTTTATTGCTATTAAACTGTATAAAAGGGGTCGCGCATCGATGTTCGGTGTGCTACTTCTTACATTACCGAAGGGTGCTGTGGGAATGTATCACCACCCCATGGGGTCTTAATAAACTTGTCTTTTACCTTTTCCAGTGTCCGTGCCAACTTCTATACTAAAGCGTTCGAGAGTTTAACAAAGTATGTAGGCCTGATTTGAACCCAACACCACAAATTGGCGACCACGAAGGGACTCATCGGCGACTCGGATGCCCGAAGGAGAGGTCGTGACGAAGGTCAGGAAACTCGCCATGGACGCGTACGCTGCCACTGAGTGACCCGAGTCTCGGCACCCACGGTGTGTTTTCCCGTCCTTCCGATCTGACCTTCCAGGTGGCGCCGGTCTTCGACTGAGATTCTGATCTTGGATTGTCGTGATGTGCCGTTTTGGCTGATTTGACCACAGAACTTGGCAGTTGGACTTTGGACGTTTGAAAAGAAAATTGGTAAGCTTTTGATTGGTGAGGTAGTCTACTGACACTTACTGTGGCTTTTTGAAACTTTGAATTTGAATTTGAATTTGTTAGCTAACGTTTTGAATCTTTGAATTTGAATATGTGAAGTGCACCTCACATAGGCAGGCATGTAGGGATATTTCTCTGATTTATTTGATTTGAACGGTATACCGCGTTAGGTGTCATTTTTGTAGTATCGTGCTTTCATGGTACTTTTTGAAACATGCCTGTTTTTAGCACACTCCGTAGGATGTGCTGTTCTGAAAATGGTACCAATTATCGATTAAGTGAAAAACAGCCGGCTCCCCCAGAGGGGACTCCAAATCGTGAAATGTATGTCAAATTCGGTATTCCACCTATAATGTATAGTACATTATGGCATAAGTATACTAAAACTGATCATGAATTACAGTGGCCACTATATGGGTCGTTTGACCTTCGAAAGGTACAATATGTAGAGCAGTGTTTGTTTCAGCGAAGGTCTAGACAAGATATGTTTGATTGTGTGCGCATGTGGGAGAAAGAGGTGCGTGAACGAGCGAAGCGTGAGGAAGCCTTGGCGGAGAAAGTGCAGCGGAAGGCTGCACATGACAAAGCTTTACAGCTACAGGAGAAGGAATTACAGGAAAAGAAAGAGAGGGAGAGACGAGAACGCAATTTACAGGTTAATGGTCAATTCCCTATCAGACGTCCTCTCTATCCAGTCCTTACTAATGAAACGGATGATTTTTCATTACTAGATCGTTGTCCGCCCCCGTACGTCGCACCAACGGCTCCGAGCGAGGAATCAGACGAGGATAGTGATCGAACACAGCGTACCAGGTTACATGCGGAACGAGCTGCGGAATTACGTTCATTTGCACGAAAACTAAATATTAATACTGTTACTGTTTCTGACGTTACTGAACAAATGGAACAGTGGCCTGATAAGGAACGACTGTATTTTTTAGATCATTTTGGAGATGAAGTTGTTGAGCGGTATAGAAAATATTCTCTCGAGTTAGAACCAAAGGAGATATCCAAGGGTCGTGAGTATTTTCGTAAAGGTCTTTTTGTTCTTTCAGATGCGGACGACTTCTTCAAGCGTTTGATTGAACTGCGTAATGAGGCGACACGACTACGGGAGTTGGAAAAGTCGAAGAATTCGTCTACGTCCGGAGCGACGGGGATATCCAAAGAATGCCCTATTTTTGAAACAGATAAGATCGCTGCGATTAATGTTAGACCTATGCGAGAAGCTGCGCCTTTATATGTCCCTCATAAAGGGGATGGCACAGATGATGATAAAAGATCCAAAGACGCGAAAGGGTATTTTGTATATAATTGGGTTTATACGCCTTGGAATAGAGCAGATGTCATGGCGCTTAAGAACGCTTTACCTGATCCCCGTAAAAACCCTGCGGCTTTTTATGAAAATGTTGAAAGTGCAATTTCTTCATGTATCATGACGTTAGTTGATATTGATCTATTTTTCGGGTTGATATTGCCCCCTGATATGTGGAGAGTAATTCGTAGGTTTGATGACCTCACGACTCTCGGGGCCACTTGGAAAGATCTTGTTCAGGCTGATTTAGATAGAGAACCAGCATGTAAGCCGTGTCAATTAATATTAGACCTTCCAGGGGCCATACTAACAAAACTAAAGACTCTTGCTCCCGCTAAAAAGATTGATTGGACTATATTAGCCTCTTGTAAGCAGAAAGCGGATGAATCAGTTTCCGATTTTTTCTCTCGCTTCGAGGAAGCGTTCCATGATTACAGTGGTCAATTATTGACAGAAGATACTGGCAGGCATCTATTCGTTGATAAGTATGTAGCTAATCTCCTACCGGAGATTGCGAAACGATTAAAAGCGAGTGAAAGTTCATGGACCACAGCAACCCCTGCTTCTTTATTGACTATGGCTCAATATTATGAAAGACAGGAATTAGAGGCGAAAGAAAGTAGTGACAAGAAGGCGAAGGATTTGAAGACGAAGGTAATGTTAGCTCAGGTTCAGGCTACGAGAGGAAACAGTAGAGGAGGGCGAGGATCATACAGTAATGCTCCTCCCCCTCGTTCTGACATTTCTGTGAATCAATGTGCATACTGCAAACAGTTTGGGCATTGGATTGCAGACTGTCCGGTGTTTCGAGAGCAGCGTAATTTGAGGGGACGAGGAAGTGGGAGATCTAGGAATTATTATGGAGGGTCAAGAGGAGGTTATGGCACGAATGATCGTGGAGGATATGGAGCAAGGGGTCGTGGTCAGTCAGATTATAATACGTTTGATAATCGCAATCAATATCAGATAAATGAGGGTGGTCCTGCTGAACCACGGGATGAGCATTACGCATAGGATTGCGTAGGATGGGGTGTGGAATCGGTTGAGGTACCAGTTGATCAGAGGGGTCCATACATAGAAGCACATGTTCTGGGTTCTACTGATCAATTTCTGGTCGATACAGGAGCTACTCGTAGCGCTTTGTCCAAATACTTGGTTCCAAGGGCTCCCCTGTCTGGCGAGGTAATTACAGCAATAGGGTTCGATGGAACACCTACTTCTAGCCCATTGTCTCAACCAGTTGCATTTCATGTTGATAAATTTGCTGCCCCTTGTCCCTTTTTGTTGTCTCCAAATACACCAGATAATATTATTGGACTCGATATGTTAAAACACTTTCGAGCTACTATTCGCTGTGCCCCAGAAGGAGTGCGAGTTGTGTTGAATGAGAATTACCCAGACTTTGAGCGAGTGTGTTTTCTCCATGAATCTGAAGTATTGGCCTCCTTACCAAAAACGTTGTGGGCCACTTCTGACACGGATGTGGGGCAGATGTTAATCCCTCCAGTACGTATTACTGTAAAGGAGGGAGTGTCTCTACCACGTGTCCCACAGTATAAGATTTCCAGAGAAGGAGAACTTGCTTTGATGCACATTGTGAATGATTTGATTTTGGCAGGAGTAGTTGAGGAAGTCCCCTACAATGTTTGCAATAGCCCAATTTTACCGATCCTTAAAAGAGATACAGATGCTAAGGTTTACCGTTTCATTATTGATTTGAGGGAAATAAACAAGATAGTAGTGCCTCAGTACCCGGTGGTGTCTGACATCACCACGTTGCTTACGTTGGTTCCATCGACGGCAACTACTTTTACAGTCATCGATTTGAAGAACGCCTTCTTTTCGATCCCTGTACATCCTGACAGTCGATATCTATTCGGCTTTACATTAAATAATAAATCGTACAGATTCTGTCGAGTTCCTCAAGGCTATACTGAAAGTCCTAGCATTTATAGTCAGGCATTAAAAAGACAGCTTGATTCCTTTGACTTACAAGAGGGAGTGGTTCTCATTCAATATGTAGACGATATCTTACTTGCTGCAGACACGCCAGAACAATGTGAGAAGAGTACCTTTTCCTTGCTTTCCTTCCTGGCTAAACATAATCATAAAGTTTCGAAGAAAAAGCTACAATATTGTAGACCAAAGGTGACCTACCTCGGTCATCTTTTGTCTAAGGAGGGCCGTGCATTGACACCAGATCGAATTCAAGCAATCCTAGATACTCCAGTCCCTCGCACTCAGAAGGATATTCGCGCCTTTATAGGTTTGACGTCTTTTTGTAGGCAATGGATATTGGGTTTTTCGCATATTGTTAAACCATTGTTAGCATTGTTGTCTAAAGATATACCGATTCCCATTGAATGTACGGATGAATGTCAGAACGCTTTTGAACAATTGAGACAAGCTCTTTGTTCTGCACCAGTGTTAGGTACACCTGATTACACGAAGATTTTTACATTATATGTACACGAGAAGGATGGGTGTGCATTGTCAGTGTTAGTGCAGACACACGGAGACAAACAGAGGCCTTGTGCATACTTCTCGGCGGTACTCGACCCTGTGGCTCGAGGGTTGCCTGGATGTTTTCGAGCAGTTGCAGCAACAGCAGTTGCGATACGACAAAGTGAGGGAATAGTTTTGTCACACAAATTGTTGGTGCTAGTTCCCCATGCGGTAGATGCGTTACTGAATCAAACAAAAACGCAGCATCTAACCAGTGCCCGTTTGACAGGATATGAGCTAACGTTGTTGGCGCCGCACATCACACTAAAGCGATGTGCGACACTGAATCCTGCTACTTTACTGCCGGATCCTGTTGCTGAGACCCAGAAGGAAGAACAACATGATTGTGTTTTTCTGACTGAGGAACAGACAAAGGGTCGTATCGATTTACAGGATACGCCATTTCCAGATGTAGATGGGGAACTGTGGGTTGATGGATCGTGCGTGAGGTTACCAGATGGTACGACTTCCGCAGCTTATGCGATCACGACACTTAAGACCGTGGTAGAAGCAGCACGGATACCCCAAAAATCGGCTCAAGCGGCTGAGTTGATAGCCTTAACGAAGGCATGTGAGTTAAGTGCTGGACTATGTGTGAACATTTACACGGATAGTCGTTACGCTTTTGGAGTAGTGCATGATTTTGGCCTACTTTGGAAGGAACGAGGATTCCTGACTTCACACGGAGTACACATCATGCATGGAGAATTGGTACGCGATCTCCTTAATGCACTGTTATGCCCAGAGAAAGTTGCAATAGTCAAGTGCAGTGCACACAAAAAGGTGACGGACAAAATAGGGCAAGGCAATGCTTTCGCAGACCGCATTGCGAGAGAGACCGCTATGCTGCAAAATAATTTCCCCATGTATGTGGTGAAGTCACAAGCTGAGCGGTGGCATGATGCTAGAGAAGAAATACTAGATATACAGAAGTCAGCATCAGAGGCAGAACTTGTGAAATGGGCCACTGAAGGAGTATTAGATGATGAGGGTTGCTGGCGTAGTAAAGATATGGAGAGATGGAAACTACCCATGGCCTATTTACAAACAATGGTGCAAATGACACACGGGCTGGCACACATTGGAGCTCTCGCAATTACTAAATTGCTTACACGAGTTTGGGAAAATGCTGACATTGCTAGCACGGCTAAGAGAGTAGTGCAGACCTGTCTGATATGCTTGCAGCACAATCCTGGACAAGGGACTCATACTCCTAAAGGTGGGTTTGTTCCACCTACTGCACCATTCGAAGTACTACAAATGGATTACATCCAGCTGGAGCGATGTAATAATCTCAAGTATGTCCTAGTAGTGGTGTGTGCCTTCAGCAAATGGATTGAGGCTTACCCTACGAAAGACAATACAGCATTGACAACAGCTAAGGTGTTACTGAAGGAATACTTCCCGCGCTACGGAGTTTGTAAACTTATGTGGAGTGATAATGGCCCTCATTTCATTGGGAAAGTAGTGGAATATGTCCTGAAAGGATTGGGAATCAAACAACGATTCCATGCTGTCTTTCATCCGCAATCAGCAGGTTTAGTAGAACGATACAATGCAACTCTGAAGCTGAAGTTAGCAAAGATAGTGGCATCTACATCTCTGAAATGGCCGGACGCTTTGCCTCTGGCATTGCTGTCCATTCGATCAGTGCCACATTCTCGATCTGGCCTCACACCCTACGAAGTGGTGTTTGGAAGGCCTATGAATATTTGGGGAGTTCCAAAACCTCGTTTGATACATGATATGCCTTGTATAATGATGAACGATTATCTGGCACGATTGACAAATGATTTGCTTTCTATTCATCAACAGGTTCGAGAGGCGCTCCCTGATAACTCCACTGGTGAGGCTCACGATCTCCGCCCTGGAGACCACGTGATGGTCAAAGTATTTGAGCGATCCAGCAGTTTGGAACCGAGATGGCATGGCCCTGAGCAAGTGCTGCTGGCTACGCGAACTGCTGTCAGAGTCACCAACAAGAAGCGGTGGATACATTCAACGCATTGCCGACGTGTCTCTCCGGATCTGGTGAGCCCTGTGGTGCTATCCGACTACAGAAAGATTTTGGATACAGAAAAGAGCCCAGCTGTCACGCCTGATGAATTGGAGGGAGCCTTCCCGGACCACGTTGTTTCTGATAAAGTGAAGTACAATCTACGCCCCAGGAAATAAGATTCCTTTTGTGTTTTTGAAACTGGTTGGTAACCGCTCTGAGGTTTGTGAAACGGAAGCCGGGAATATCAAGGGGGGGGGATCAGTTCTGCCCAGTGTAGCGACACCCGTCTTGAATCCCGGAGAACAAATCAACGGCAGCCTCGGTTCAGAACCATCGTTTTATTTTTTCTCGCTTAGTGTTGCTTGTGAAGAGTATTGTCTTGTGAACTATGGCATCTCCTTCGACACAAAAAGGGAGAATTCTTGGTGCTGTTTTGTTTGTCTTGACCGTAGTGGTGATCGCAGTATTAGCCTGGACTATAGAACTGTTGTTTCCTGTACGAGAACATTTACTGCCCACCACTCCAAGTCCGTCTGAACATTTTCATTTCACTCTGCCTTTTCACGAAGAAAGACATAGGCAGACTTATTTGAATAACAGCTTTATTAAGATTCTGCATCATACTCATAACATGACCAACACGTCCAATTGTTGGGTATGTGGGATGTTGCCCGGACATCAGAAGAAGGGAGGAACACCACTCATTCCTCTCCCGTTTTCTCATAATGGTTCTTGTCATGCTTGGTACACTCTTCTTTTTACTCTGCGATGGCCAACGAAAGGTGGACTACTTTTTCGGTTGAATAAAATATGTTATAACGACAAAGACGGCTATCCACATGCTGAAGGAACTAAATTTGAATGGGAAGAGTACCGTCCGGACAATGTTTCTACACCTCGTGTATATACGAATCAAAGACTTATAAATGTGACGAGCTCGCATATGATAACAGTCATTGATACAAAAGCAGATTTGTGTATTAGAAATAAAGGTACAATCCCTGTAGGCCGCAGTGAATGTAATATTACACTTACCTTTGATACACCAACTGGAATTGCATTTGTAGCTTCACGTAACACATATTTCATTTGTGGAAATAAGGGATACCATCGTCTACCATTGGGTTGGTTAGGAACGTGTTATATAGCTTTTGTATTACCACCTGTATTTATTGCTCCTCCCATGTACCACAATGATTACGTTCTGTACCATGATTTCATACTGAACAGGGTCAAGCGAACAATAGATTTTGATGAAATAGACCAGACTGATACCACATTACAACAATATGTAGATTTCAATTTGGGGTTATTTTCATTCGTAGGAGCTGCACTGAATAGCAGGAAGATAAGGCGGCTTACACGTGTGGTGGAAGCCGTCGCTAATGAAACTGCCTCCGCTTTAGGGAATATTACTGAGGAATTGCAAATTACCAGAATTGTGGCGCTCCAGAATCGAATGGTTCTAGATGTGATATTAGCTGATAGAGGTGGAGCATGCCGCGTCATCGGAAGTAGTTGTTGCGTTTACGTACCAGATAACTCACCTTCTGTATATGATTCGATTACAAAATTACATAAAATAGCTGCTGAGATCCACCCAGAAAATGGAACATGGACCTTTTCTGGTTGGTTCTGGACCCTGCTTAGTACTTGGGGTTGGAAATTATTAACGATTCTCTGTGTTTTTATTGGAGTACTATTTTTTCTTTGTCTATGTATTCAATGTGGCCCTACATTATGTTCTGTATGTATCACAGCCTGTATTCCGTCCAAACGAGCTTTTGTTAAGCAAGAGCAACTGATCAATGATGAAGTATTGAAAATAATGGCTATTAACATTGAGGATGAACATTCTGACTACGTCCACTATGAGGTAGCTTTTGCTAAACGCTAAAAGGGCCGTCTGTCGTGTTTTGGCAGCTCCTGAGTTAGCGTTTAGCACAACTACACGGGCTTTTCTGTTAACTTGACCAAAACGAACGGGGGCCATTTTGAATCTCTCTGACTTCCGTTTCCTATGAAACACGCTGCCTCGTGGTCAGTGTGCCCTTTCGTCCTTTCTCGATACCCATGGTCACTAGTCTGCTCGGCAACAGGCTATTTTTAGTACTGGTCAAGCGCACATGCGCATTACGCACCAATTGGTCACTCTTTAGGAATGTTCACACTAACTGACCAGTGCTGTTGAAACTCCTCCCACATGTTGGCTGTGTTCCAAAAATGACCTTATATGTACCTAAAATGTGTAACTTGTACCCGCCTATCTTTTTATTGCTATTAAACTGTATAAAAGGGGTCGCGCATCGATGTTCGGTGTGCTACTTCTTACATTACCGAAGGGTGCTGTGGGAATGTATCACCACCCCATGGGGTCTTAATAAACTTGTCTTTTACCTTTTCCAGTGTCCGTGCCAACTTCTATACTAAAGCGTTTGAGAGTTTAACAAAGTATGTAGGCCTGATTTGAACCCAACACCACACTCCAAAACCGCAAATATTCCCATTAGACAAATGGCAAGGCTGCAAGTTAAAATCCCCTGCCCAAACAACCTCAGCCTTTCTTTTGGATTTACCCAAGGCCTTGATAATTTCCCTTTCCAGGGGCGGTAAAATATCTCCTCTACTAGCATCAAAAATATTGTTGTAGAAATTTACTACAACTAGATCAATGCCATTCCTGCACTCCACCCTTAAGACTTGACTATGGGTACCAACTGCCGTGCTGCTTTTAACTATACAATCACACAACTTAGTGGATAAAAGCATCAAGAGGCCCCCCTTAGCCCTACCCGAGCTAGATTTGGTGGCTTTAAGGCAGTAAGATGCGTACCCTTCGATATAAATGGGGTCCGGACACCATGTTTCCTGCAACAGGATCAGGTCCAGTCCCTCCCCCATAAATCTAGTCCAGAAGGGTGTACCTAATTTGCTGGCAAGGCCAGCAATATTCCAAGAAACGAGGGAAAGTCCTACTAGTTTACCTGAATCGCTAACAGTAGTCGACTCTGGCTGAATTACACATATTGGGGTAGGACCACCTTCCCGGGGATTGATATCCGGGCTTAATCTGGGAGTAACAGTAGGAGTGCATGCATCAAGGCTGTCCCTGTTTCCTGTATAAAAAAGGGGTATTAACGATGACACCATTGGCACTTCAGGAGACACGGGTAAAGGGGTGACTGGAGGAACACTCTCCATATCTAAATTGGGCATAGTAGTGTTTAAGTCCAAAACATCAGTAAAACTGAGTCAATCTACCGCGTCTAGCGCGGCATACCTGTTCGGATGGGCAAATTGTGAATACTGGGGCTCTTGAGAAAGGGGCAGATCCTGCCATATTTGTTGCCGCTGGGATTTAACTGGTTGTAAGGGCTGGAAAGGTTGCTGCCACTGATGGGCAGGCTGAAATAAAGGTGGTAAAAAATGGGGAGGTTGTTGCCATTGGGGATTAACTTGGTGCGGGAGAAAAGATAAAGCATGCGGTGGCTGCTGCTGAAAATTAGCGTAATGTGGGAAAAAAGAAGAGGGCTGTAATGGCTGCTGCCAGGGTTTGGTAGTAGGTTGCGGGGGGTACACAGATCCTCCATTGCTTTGAAAAATGGAACAAGGAGGATTCGGTCTTGTTGACATCGGAAAAAAATAAGACAAAGGGAGTGGATTGATTTGGGTCACAGGACCACTAGTAGGTGCATTACAAATATAACTAGCTGCCCCTATATCCCTAAAATTAACTGTGATTACATCCCCTACAATTGTTTTCTTGCTTCTACCCACCCAGTCCCCTCTACGCACAGTAAGAATTTCCCCGTTCATATTGCTGGGTAGAGGTTTATGTAGATGGAGCCATTGAGCACATTTATTTCTTAGCTCAACAAAACTTTCTTTTACTCCCTCCTTCAGCGGGGGAACTGCTGTCAACACGACCACAAAAGGTGAAACTTCTGGTGGCAGATTGATAGACTTAAAACGTGCCTGCTTTGACTTGGGACCATCGGTCTTATTTGTGGGAGGACATATTGAAGGGGTAGTCAATTTTTCTACAACATCTATTACTTGAGGAGTAGTGGTTTTATTACAAACAACAGAATGTTGGTGGGTCAGAGTAGGGCCCCCCGCCTTTGGAGTGGATAAAACTGTAGATTGGACAGAATTAGTCCCTGTTTGCGACAAATGAGATAAAACAGGGTTTCCGGGGGCGATAGTTACTTGAGCATTATTCAATACCTCTTTAGGGGGCTGGACACAGGATGAGCATTTAGGGACTGCTTTTGTGATCCCTTGTGGCTGATCGGGCCCTTGCCCATTCGTTTTATGTGGCCATTTCAAATGAATTAGGGACGTAAGCCTATCAAGTTTAGAAATTAAAGGCTTAATTTGTGCTGCTATTGTGGCTTCAAGGTCCAATTTTAAATCTGTTACCATGTTTTGCACCCAGCATGGAATGCCTGATGCCAATTGCGGGGTGGGTGAAATCAGATTATGGTTCCTAACTCCAACTTTTGGTTTATGTTTGCTCTTGGAAGTGACTTTTGGGAGATAGGTGACCCTTCCTCCTGAATCTATAGGTACAGGAGCTATTACCACATCATTAAGCCCGCTCGGATTCAGTACCGCTTTGCCAGGTGACTGACAGGCTTCTAGATCTGGTGTGGCCTCCAGATCGACAAAAGACGGGTCTGAGTCCGATAGGGCAACCGATAAATCAACAGCATTCGGTACAGTCGTAGCACTAATAGTAGGCATAGATAAAGGTAAAGAACAATTGTTCGGTAACTGCAAAGCGGGTGACTTAGCATTTGCAAGAAAACCCAGGGATGAGCGCTTAGCATTCGCAAGGTCCATGGAGACTCTTTTTTCCAATAATACAATGCTTTGGTCAATAGTCTCATTCACCCGTGAAATAAAAAGATCTATAGGCCCAGTCACCTGTGCTACCACCGTAGCTTTTTTGGTACGACTCCTGGTTCTGTTGCGCATGGCCGACATCTATAGCGCAGAGAAAATGGAGATATAACTGGGAGGCGGCCACAAGTATTACAATAAGCAAAATACAGGACTCAGTTCCGCCTACCTTAGGCAGTTATAGGATTTAAGAGCAAAGAGACAAAAAGGAAGGGGTTCAGGGCCAGGGCCGACCTCTGCCGTCCTTGAACGGCCTTAAACGGCCCGCTCTTTGCCCGGTCTTCGCCCCGGCCTTTGCCCCGCGCGCGTCCCGCGTGCGCGTTGCTGCTGCAGAATATATGGGAGGGACAGGTGGAGGAGCGGGAAGAGGACCAGCTGCGGCCGATCAGCGCCGCGCTGCACGCTGGTCCTCGCAGTCCCGCCTCACGCCTTCAGGTGCAAATGCCGGCTCAACAAAGCCGCGTTGGTGCTCCTATGCACTCGGGGGGGTCCAGCAACAGAAGACTGCCAAAGTACCTGGCCTGCGAGCGGCGCCCGCGGAGCGGGGGCCGCGAGGCGTGGGTTCGGCAAAACAGGAAGATGAGAGGCAAAGGGAGCTGCACTAGCTGCACGTCTGCTCAAAGGTGAATCCCAGGCGGCTCACTCGCCGCGATGATTTTGACCGGTGGAGGGGCGGGAAGAGGACCAGCTGCGGCCGATCAGCGCCGCGCTGCACGCTGGTCCTCCCAGTCCCGCCTCACGCCTTCAGGTGCAAATGCCGGCTCAACAAAGCCGCGTTGGTGCTCCTATGCACTCGGGGGGGTCCAGCAACAGAAGACTGCCAAAGTACCTGGCCTGCGAGCGGCGCCCGCGGAGCGGGGGCCGCGAGGCGTGGGTTCGGCAAAACAGGAAGATGAGAGGCAAAGGGAGCTGCACTAGCTGCACGTCTGCTCAAAGGTGAATCCCAGGCGGCTCACTCGCCGCGATGATTTTGACCGGTGGAGGGGCGGGAAGAGGACCAGCTGCGGCCGATCAGCGCCGCGCTGCACGCTGGTCCTCGCAGTCCCGCCTCACGCCTTCAGGTGCAAATGCCGGCTCAACCAAGCCGCGTTGGTGCTCCTATGCACTCGGGGGGATCCAGCAACAGAAGACTGCCAAAGTACCTGGCCTGAGATCTCAAAAAACGAGGCCTAGCAGAAAAATAGTGACAAAACGTACTTTGAAAGTAAAAGTAGGCCCAAATACCCCCTTACCCACCGTGGATTGTATTCAAACTACTTGCAAGCAAGCAAAAGTATCCATAGCCAGCATCGCTCCAAGAGTGCTCTAAGACCCCCGAACTCAGTTGCAAAAATCTAGAACACCCCGAAACACATGCAATCCTGCTGCTAGGGCTAACCCTAATGAACCCTAAGTTACAAAAAGTGCCAAAAGGCTTTTCCTTATGGATTTTGTTCAAACCACTTCTATCCGGTATTAGACATTCACAGGAATGCCCCAAGAGACCCGCCAACCCACCCGCAAAAAGGCACGCGACAACACCCCCAAACAGCCAAAAAGCAAAATCTCATACTTACAATATCTCTCGGCCTTCGGTCCAAACGCGCTGTGCAGCTAGGTCATCATCATAACTCCTGTTTTCCACCACGGATTTCCTGAAAAGCAAATGCAATCAAGATTAGACTGTCGCAGCAGTGCTTCGACAGAGACCCTGCAACCCACCCACAAACACCAGGAAGCCCCCCAAACAGGCCCCCGAAAACGCTACATTGAGCAAGATGTCAGAAGAAATAGCAAAAAAAAGGCTTTTCCTTATGGATTTTGTCCAAAACACTTCTATCCGGTATTAGACCTTCCCAGGAATGCCCCAAGACCCGCCAACCCACCCGCAAAAAAGCACGCGACAACACCCCCAAACAGCCAAAAAGCAAAATCTCATACTTACAATATCTCTCGGCCTTCGGTCCAAACGCGCTGTGCAGCTAGGTCATCATCATAACTCCTGTTTTCCACCACGGATTTCCTGAAAAGCAAATGCAATCAAGATTAGACTGTCGCAGCAGTGCTTCGACAGAGACCCCGCAACCCACCCACAAACACCAGGAAGCCCCCCAAACATGCCCCCGAAAACGCTACATTGAGCAAGATGTCAGAAGAAATAGCAAAAAAAAGGCTTTTCCTTATGGATTTTGTCCAAAACACTTCTATCCGGTATTAGACCTTCCCAGGAATGCCCCAAGACCCGCCAACCCACCCGCAAAAAAGCACGCGACAACACGCCCAAACAGCCAAAAAGCAAAATCTGATACTTACAATATCACTCGGCCTTCGGTCCAAACGCGCTGTGCAGCTAGGTCATCATCATAACTCCTGTTTTCCACCACGGATTTCCTGAAAAGCAAATGCAATCAAGATTAGACTGTCACAGCAGTGCTCCCAGACCCCAAAACTCACCCACAAACACCCGGAACCCCGCCAAAGAGCACCTCAAAGGCAAGCAAGTCAGCAAAAACGGCAAGAAATTTCCGCCTCATATTTGGTCCAAAACACTTTTATCCGTTATTAGAGCTTCACAGCAATATGCCCAGAGCCGTCAACTCACCCGCAAAGAAGTAGAACACCCCCACAAGTGCTGAGTCTTTCTTCATTCGGCGTAATCCAGCCCTCTGCTTTGAGGGAAATAGGAGGAGGAGGATAGAGGAGCATGTTCTTCTGAACTTGTGAACCTGAGGAATGTAGACTGCGGCACCTTCAAATCAATAAGCAAACAAGTGAAGACAGTTCTGCTGATGGGCTTGTTTTTGGAATTAGGTGATTAAAGTTTGAATTAAATTAACTGTGCAAAACAAAGAAAGACAGACACACAGGAATAAAAGTGAATAAGGACGAAAAAGAAAGTTATTGATTCATTGTCTCATTTTCAGGGCTCGGTGTCAGGGAATAAGAAGAAGATTTCGTCATCATACTCTGCGAATTCAGGCAGGATGAGGTCAGCGTCACCGAACAGAGAACAAATCCCCTCATCTACGTTGCCGTCCTCCTCGTCTTCATGCGGCGTGCTTTCTCGTACTTTGTAATCTGGTGGTATGAGGTGCTGATTCATCTTGATCATTGGTAGCCTCTCCACATTTTTGGGCGAGAGGCGGCTCCGTTTGGGAGTTACAATGCCACCAGCAGCACTGAAAACACGTTCAGAAGACACACTTGCGAGTGGGCAAGACAAATAGTTTATAGCCAGGTTGGAGAGCTGTGGCCACAATTGTTTTTTCCCATGCCAATACTGCAATGGCTCATCATTAAGAAAGACCTCTGTTGAGTCATTCAGATAGTCCTGCACCATCGACTCAAGGTCCTCAACGGTTCCTCCACTTTGCTTACTTTTTGCTGTGCCTGTGACCTTTTTTCGAGAACCATACCCAAGCAAAGTTAGCCAATCCTCTTCAGCAGCCAATGTTACTCTTGTGTGTGGTGCAAATGATCCGGTTGCCGGTGTCTTTAACGGCTGAGAGGTCACTTGTGCCACAGCCACAGGTGCAGAAGTGGAATATTTTGACTGGGGATGGCCTGCTGATGCTGATGCTGATGTACTGCCTTCTCCTTCAATATCCTGCCGTTCTTTTTCAAACCTCTTGGCTGACCAGGCTAGCCAACGTTTGTACTTTTTAACATCTTCATCAGCAAAAGGAAAGAATGCTTGGCCTGCCAGCGCCTTTTTGTAGCGTGGATCCAGAATAGTAGCACAAATGTAATGCTGTTCTGAGTTGATCTTTTTAAGACGTTCATCACCACGTAGGCGCTCTAATAATTTCTCCGACAAAAGAAAAGGGTCTTTGTTTTTTTCATCTTTTTCTAACTCAGAAGACACCGCCTTCAGTTGGTGCTCCAGCATGCACAACAATGGGATAGCTTTTCCCAAATTACAGTCCTCCTGGCTGACTGCACGCGTGAAGAACTCAAAAGGACGAAGCATGTCTGTCAGGCTTTTAACTATGTCCCATTGCGCCGCACCCATCCGCAGGTCCTTCTGAGCTGTACCCTCTTTTAAGAAATAGTGATCGAGTACCGTATACTGCTCATACAGACGCTCAAGCATGTAGAAGGTTGAGTTCCAACGTGTTGCCACCTCCTGGATGAGTGCTTTCACTGGCATTCGACGTTCAAGTAGCAGGCTCCTCAGATGCTTCCGGTCCTTAAAAGAATGGCTGAAATGGTTGCACATTTTGCGGCAGGTGGCCATTACCTCGCACGCTGGACTGTCTTTATCACTCAAGAATTTTCGAACTACCAGGTTGATACAGTGCGCCAAACACGGCACTCTGAAATAGTCACCCAGCGCCATGGCCTTAACTACATTGGCGCCATTATCCGTGGAAACATAACCAATCTGGCGTTTTTTTGGGGACAGCCAGTGAAAGACCTTTTTGTTAAACTCGTCCAAAATGTTTTGTGATGTGTGACTTTCCTCCAAGCCAAACATGGCTAGTGTTGCATGTTTCCGAGCAGCTTTAAAAACTTGGTCCGGGTCAACACCTGCGTTTAGCTTTGCTTTAACACTTGAAAAAGAGACCCAGTGTGCAGTGATGCACATGTAATCAGCGCCTGCGCCACTGGTCCACATGTCTGTTGTCAGATGTATAGTGTGAACAGCACTCTTCTGCAAAGCTGCCCCAATCGCCTCCAGCACATCTTCATGTAGTGCTGGAACCGCAACTCTGGCAAAATAGAACCGGCTAGGAACCTTCCATTTAGGGCAGAGCGTTGCCACTAATTCTAGAAAACCTACCGCTTCTACAAAAGAAAAAGGGAGAAGGTCCACAGCTAGCATTTTAGCCAGCTTAGTGTTATACAGACGCGTCAGTGGGTGGTTGCGTTCATATGGCGCGTCTGAAGAAAACATGGTTCTAATGTTGCCTGGACCAAGCATTTACGGGATGATAATGACTTCGTTGACCCAATTATGCTCGCTGGTGAACTTTTGCGCGTTGGTGTCTCACTCGCTCCAACACTCTTAGTGTGCCTCACATGGGGTGTGCTGCTGACAGGGGTACTGGGTGTAAGTGACGTGTTTGACACGTCTTCTTCCTCCTCGTCATCATCAGATGCAACATCAACGTTTTCTTGACTTCCAATTCGGGCTTCCTTGATCTCCTTTAGGTGCGCAAACCATTGGACAGCGTGCTGTCTCTCAAGATGACCTCTCTGGCCTCCAGTCCCATAGTTGGTACCAAGCTTACCACGACTAACTGCAAGCTTACAAATGGTACAAATGGCGAAGTTTTCCCTTTTTGGGCAAACAGTAAAGAAGTCCCAAACTGGGGACTTGAAGTGTCTGTGGGGGCCGGAGGAGGCGGCGATACTGGTGGTGGTCATGCTGCGAATGCCGGATGAAGTGGAGGATCTGGTTTGCCCAACTTTTGTACGTTGTGCACTTTCACCGCCACTAATTAAGGTCGAGGTGGATGGAGGTCCCTTCTTGCCAGAAAGAAATATGGAAGCGGTACGAGTTGGTGTACTACTTAACTCCAATTATTGTGGTGGTGTTTCCACTGCCTCCTCGTCGACAACATCATCATCATCACGCTCAGCAGCTTTTCGGGATAGGGTCAAAATGTCTGTTTGCTGCATGCCCGCTGGGGCTGCAGTGACCTTTATGATGACTGGGTCATCGTTGTCAGAGTCTTCATCAGCAGCAGTATCCGCCACTTCTTGCTGAGCCTCATCATCACACTCCATAACTCTGAGACTTTGGACGAGCTTCCTTTTACGCTTAACTACCTTTGTCAGATCATGGTGTGCCTCACTCTCAGACGGCAGTGGTGCTGGTTCCCAATTTTGATCCGTATCATCAGAAGGAGGTGTGCTTGAAGAAGATGTAGACACCACCCTTGATCTCTTCCTTGCTAGGGGTGTGGAAGACAATGAATGATCATCAGGAGGAGTGTCTTCCTCAAATGAAACCTCGCCTTGATTGTCGATTTCCTGATGTGCCCCTACTTCGGGAGGAACAACTATTGTGGGCACTTGTGACCCTCCATGCACCTCTGCTTGCGCATCTCCTTGCGCTGCCTCTCCTTCCACATGTACTTGGGCTTGTACTTGCACATGTGGTTTTTGTTGCGGCTGTGGTTGTTCAATACTCGTCAGATGAGTTACAACAACCTGTGTTGATTGAGGGACATTGCTGCTACTTTCTTGCAATGAGCCAACATCACTGGTCGATGGTGATTGAACAACTAGACTAAGTGCCTCTGCAGCAGTGAAGGGCTTGGACTTAAGTTGGCGTGGTGGTGGTGGTGGCACTGAGCCCAATGGAGCGGGGGTGCTGCTCCCAGCTTGGTCCCCAGCAGATCCCGCTGCTGCTGCAGGCATACTTTTTTTTTTTACTCCCAAAAAAAGGGGCGGCCGGCACACCAGTCTCCTTGGTAACTTGCTTCTTCTGCTCCTTACTGGCAACTTTCTTGCTAGAGGAGCTACGGGTAACTTTTTTTGGGGCCATCTTCTTCAGAACAGCAGGCAGCACTTGCACGAGTTGCAGAGTTGTCTGTGTCCAGACGTGACGTCGCGTGACGTTATGCTGCACACACACACCGCTGCAGGACTTCTTCCTGGCACTCGTGGTTCTCTAGAGTCTTGTGCACCTAAAAGCAATGGAAGACAGAGGATTATCAGTTCAGTTATACACCCCAAAAAATGGAAAAACACAGAAAAATCAGCACAATCCCATGCCATCCATGATGTTTACATTAAAGAGAGTGAGACCACACCACAGGCACACTCAGTTCAAGCCCCACTACCCCTGGGCAAAAGGCCACACCAGCAGCCCCAAAAAAACGACAAAAACACAAAAATCAGCACAATCCCAGCCCATCCATGGCCTCAATGATGTTTAAATTCAAGAAGACACCCCACAGAAAGACTAGGCCCATGCAACACTCACCACCCCTGGGCAAAGGGCCCCACCAGCAGCCCCAAAAAACGTCAAAAACCTCAAAATTCTGCACAATCCCAGCCCATCCATGGCCTCAATGGTGTTTAAATTCAAGAGGACACCCCACAGAAAGACTAGGCCCATGCAACACTCACTACCCCTGGGGATAATGGATGAAAAGTAGGCAAAATAAGTGCAGGCCTCAGACACTGCCTCTCTTCAAAATGGCCCTTTGCACCCCAAGCACATGTTGCCTGTACCAGCCAGCACTCAAGATGGCCACCACCACCACCCACATGGCCAGTCCACATCAACAGTACACCCCAAAAAACCGGAAAACACCCAAAAATCACCACAATCCAATGCCATCCAGGATGTTTACGTTAAAGAGAGTGAGACCCCACAGGCACACTCAGTCCATGCACCACTACCCCTGGGCAAAAGGCCACACCAGCAGCCCCAAAAAAACGACAAAAACACAAAAATCAGCACAATCCCAGCCCATCCATGGCCTCAATGGTGTTTAAATTCAAGAAGACACCCACAGAAAGAGTAGGCCCATGCAACACTCACCACCCCTGGGCAAAGGGCCCCACCAGCAGCCCCAAAAAAAACGACAAAAACAACAAAAATCAGCACAATCCCAGCCCATCCGTGGCCTCAATGGTGTTTAAATTCAACAAAACAGTTGTATCATGCACCCATAACCAACACTGGTCCTACTGGATACTGTGGCTACCCACAATATATTTTATTTAATGTTCTGAAAAAGTTCCAAAATTGTAGTTGCAGCAACTGTAATGCCCCAAACAAACTTACTTGTGAAAGTTGATTTCTAATCCAAAAGTGATCCAAAGAAAGTCAAAAAGGCCTCAGATCCAAATATCCAGCAGCACCCACAAAAAGTAATCCTTCCAGGTCAAGGTCCAAATGAAAGTGACCAGCACATGAAGAAAGCACTGCGAGGAGCCTGCTGGACAGGAACAGGAAGTTGGAGACTGTGGGGCACTTTCTTCCTCCCCCCCCCAAAAATGGACTCCTTGCAAAACAAAAGGCCATGCAAATGTCAACCTGAGGAGTGATTCTGATAAAAATCATCATTTTCTGAAGGTTTATCCTGTTTGCTGATGGATTTCTTGTGCAGAATTGCTAAATCTCTATTTCGCGAGTGCAAGATTGTTCCTTTCCGCCGCAACTACGTGTTCGCAATTGCGAACTCTCGCAAGGCGTGCTGTGCAAGGTGGCAAGCCGCGATTACGCTTTCGCGGGCGCCAAACTCCCGCGGGATCCCGCAGCAAGATCCAAAATGGCGCAGCACTCGCAAAATATGATCGAGAAAAACAACTCGGCAAACGCTGAATGACGGAAAGTGAACGCCCCGCGCGCCGCAATATTGTATCACCAAGCAAAAAATCCGCTGCGAGCGAATTCACGGATTTTCGACAAATTCGCGAGAGTTCACGGATTGCGAATTTGCCGAAAATCCGAAAAATCCGCGATCGGAGCGGATTTTACGCCCATGCTTATCCTTTACCCAACCTTTCATACTGGCCTGCCTGTATATACTTTTGCCAGTATCGAAATTGGAAAGTTGTTATCGGAATAGTTATGATTCCGTGTATTATCCATTCAATGACAGGTCGTTCTGACATTGTCAATGGTAATCTCTCAAGTTTTTCAATGCTCAGAATTGTATATTCTGCTCCCTTTTGTGCCAAGCTGATTTGTGTATCAGTAAGGTTAAAGATAGTGAATAATGACGTTGTGTTGATTAAACGCCAAGGCACGTAGCCTGAATGCAGATTTTGTAACGTCCAGCCAAGCTGTACAATAGAACGCAATTGAGACTGCCCATGTTGTAGCATTAGTAAGTCTTGTTCTATTATATCGATTGCAGATGATACAATACTGTCCAGTGAATATATTCTGGAAGACAGAGTCATTAACCCGTTGTCCACAACAGAAAGTGATTTTTCCAAATTAACACGGTCAATTTCCCGTATTTTCTCTGCTGTCTCAATTTGAGTTTCTTTCCAAGCTTCGTTGTAAGCTGCATATATAGAGGCCGCTATGAAACGTTTTTGACGCTGTTTGCGTGGTCCCATAATGAAATCACGCAAGTCAGCACCTTCTTTAAGTAAAGTCAAGTGTTGCTTAATTTCAGCCAGTGTGGATGTCTGTAACCATTCGAGGCAGAGTTTTCCAACACTGTATGTTGTTATAATCCCTAGATGTTGTCTCTGGGAGTATCTAGGGTCTGCCCTGGTCAATACGAACCACTGTATTTTGTTCAGGAATCTATCTTGACAGTTATTTGTGTCTGTGGGCCAGATCAACCATTTTTTTCCAATCAGGATGTGTTCTGTTTTGGTTTAAAATATGGGATACGTCTATCTCAACATCTGTAGTGCTATTACTTTCATGTGTTGGCTTTGGAATAGACGGTTTGTTTAAGTCTTTAATTTTGGCTAGGCCAAGACAGGTTGTCTGTTGAATTGTGTCATTCAAGAATATAATTTGTTCTGGGATCATGCAGGCTCTAAATAATGATTCTATACCTTGGACCTGCCAATCTTTTGTACCCCAGATGGTTTTCGTTTCAATATTATTGTTCCAGAAATCAAAACCGAATGTATTCATTTTTTCAAAAAATGTTTCTGAATAGATTAATTTTGTGTTCGTCAGCATAGTTTTCATTCCTGTCTTATTTAACAGTTTTAAATAAAACGTTTCTGCATCACTTGTGTTAAACCCTGATAAGTATGAAAATTTATCATAAAATGTTTTCGAACTGCCTTTTGGTGGAGTTGCACAATGTTCCCATTGATTATAATTAAAAACATTTCTAGGTTGAGCAGATTTATGCAAATAATGGTTAGCATAGTGGTTGTAACAGTACATCTGGTCATAATTAGATGAACACTGTAAATAATCATGTTCTGTAAATTTAGCTGACATAACTAGGTCTGACATCATATCATTAATACTTTCAAAGTCCCAATCATCAGAGAATGTGCTTGGTTTTACAAAGTCACTTAATGAAACCTTAAATTGATGAGGATACTTCAAGAGCTCGACCGGGCCATATATATCGTAATCAGTTTTGTCCCATGCTACCCCACCGGGTATAGGATTGGCTGTGAAGTTTACTGAAGAAAGTTCTCTTTTCTCGATGTGTGAAGACTTGTGTGGCTTTAGGACCAAGTTGATTTTCTGACTTTGCTGTGTCCATTGTAACATATTTTCCTTCAATGAAATGTCCCAAGCATAGTACCATGATGAGCCAAAGTATGAGGACAAATACACCTTGGGCCACCCAAAATTCAATCCATGGAGAAATCAGATAGGTGGCTTTGAGTTGATGAAAGATTTTCTTTGCTTTGTTTGTAAAAGTCTCTGATGTTGTCGGCTGTTCCTCAGGTTCACTCGGATCCTCAGAAAAGTCATCGAAATTGATGAAGTAGCCTGATGCAGTTCTGTCAATTGTTTCGATTGCTTCTGGATTTATTTTTGCTTTTGGAATTTTCTTTGTTTCATTAGCATAGTCTGTGGCTACATCATTGTAGACTGGTGTTTCTTTATGCATTATTGCGATTTGGGTTTCAAGAGGCTTAAGTTCCATGGCTTTGTTGCATAGTCCTTGTTGATTCACTGTAGGTTTATCAAATGTGATTAGTCTCTCAGTTTGAACTTCTTGATTTGTAGCAAACTTTGGTGTTCTGCTATTTCTTGGGAGTCCACTTGGCCTACTACTTATTATTGGCCACATGATTGTGGTTTAACCAGGTCGATGGATACAACTGGGTTCTCCTTTTTACCAGCAAGGGGCGGTAGTACAACTGATCTTGTCCCGTTGATAGCCAAGACAGGTACTGTTTTTCTGTAAGAAGGCCCAAATTCCTTCTTCACCGCGATTTTCTCTCTGACCAGATCCCTGATCTTTGGAATCCAGACAGGCCTTGCTGGGACAGGTGGTTTCTCTTCAGTGGCTGTTGGCTGTTGTTTCAACTTTATGTTGCTCAGGTCTTTTCTTTTTTCGTTTAAGTCCTGTAAAATAGCCAAACGATCTTTGATATCAAAGCATTTTCCTTTTACCACTGAAGTTTGACTATCGAGGTCTTGGATTAGCATTCTAGTCCCGAACAATAGTTCGTAGGGACTGAGACCTTTTAGAGAATTTCTTGGCAGATTATTAAGACTACGTTGGACACTTATTAAATGTTTGACCCACCCAGCCCCCGAACCTAATACCTTTGCCGTTATAGATTGCTCTATGCCTCGGTTTTTTCTTTACACCATCCCGTTTCCCTCAGGAAGGAAGTGATAAGAGTCCCGCAATGCAATGCCCATGCTGGCCATGGCCCCCACATAAGCTCGAGAGCTTAAAGCAGGACCCTGGTCAGAGTGTAGCATGCCAATTGCGTATATGCCGCTATAGACTCACAAATCTTTTTATAACAGTTCAGACGTCAGCTGAGAGCTGGGGTCTACATTTTAAGTGAAACTAGTCTCTATATGTTAATATGACGCATTATTCCTACTGGGTATTGCATGTCAATAGCCTAATCCTATCTTAAGCGGAATGCCATGGCAATACACCGTCTCGTTCGCCACTGCGATCTCTGTTGCAGTCTGGGCAGTTTATTGCGAATTTTGTATGTTGCAGGCTCATTCCTGGCCACCAGTATATTGATTGTAATTCTTCCAGAGATTCCTTAATCTTAAAGTGTCTAAGACCCTCACCCATATGTGCGTCTGCTATTAACAAGACTCTCCTGTTCATGTTTGGAATTACTCTATCCCCCACTCCAGGGATTTGAGCAAAAGGAACGGAGTTTGCATCGATTATGTATGTATAATGGAGTGGATAGTTGATGGGTAGCGCTGCGCAGTCGCCTTTTGATGACGTTTTCACCGCCAGCATTGTTTCCCCGTCAATGTATTTTTCCGAACGCTTTTTTGTAGCTACGGAAGCCGGCTTTGTGGCTTCCGCTGTGGCTGTCTCAGCCAATGAATTCCATGCAACGTGAACGCCATCACGCTGATGACCCAGTAAATGTATCACGTGAGTCTTTGGTAGTTCTTTCAGTAAAAGAACTACTTGTTCCCAAAGCGATTTTTGCTTGATTGTGGCACCTGTGTCATCTTTGAAACCGTTTTGAACCCAGTTCTGCAAGTATTCATTGTAAGACTGAACGCAATAATATGAATCGCACACTATGAAAGTGGGGAATTCACGATCGATATTTTCAAGCGCCATCTTAAATGCTAGTAGTTCTGCTCGCTGAGCTGTACAATCTCCTAGAGATTGTGTTTTAGTGACCAGTGGTCTAAATTTTCCTTCGTGCCAGCGACCTTTAACAATCGCGCACGCAGCACTGTATGCTTGTTTACCCCCAACCGCGGGCTGTGCTGATCCGTCTGTATATATTATACAGCCGTAGTGTTCTAGAGGCAGGATTTCGGTCGGCAGAGGACATTCAAATTCATATTGGAGAAATTCTTGTGTTTTTAAATTAGGATCAAATTCGTAGACCACGTTTGTTGCAGCAAGAGAATTAACCCATTGTATCCATCTCGGATGTTATGCTTTAGCATTCGGAATGCTTGCCTTAGTCAACCCTTCTAATGCTGGTACCGGTGTAACGATAAATATTCGTTTACCTTGTGCTAGGGCTCTTTCTTTTGCTACCGCAGTCTGAACCGCGGTTAGAATCTTTTCAGTTGAGCTAAATTTCATTTCAGCTGTTGTATACAAATTTGATTTGTATGCTATTGGTACCGTTTCTCCCTCATTAGAGGTTAGGTATGTGAATCTGCATCTTCCTGGGATGACTCGGATTACAAGGTTGCGTGTGTTATCGCGTGTTTGCAATTTTGTTTTAGCTAACATGTCTGTTTGCAATGATCTCAAAATTTCTGTGTGTTTTTGAGTCCAATTGATTGTTTTAAAATCTGGTTTTATTAGTTCATAGAGAGGTTTAACCCTCTCTGCATAATTTAGAATGTAAGTTCTTCCGAAATTCAGGAAACCTAGAATTGATTGTAAGTTTTTCAGCGTTCTTGGTGCTTGGATTACAGCACATTTCTCTAAGAAATTCTCAGCCAGGCTTTTGCCTTCACTCGATAATTCATATCCTAAAAACAGGACAGTTAGATGGGCTATTCTTGACTTTTTAAAGTTGAATTTGTAACCCTCTGCTGCGAACCCAATTATTATGGTGTTCACTCTTTTCAAGTGAGTATCCAAGTCATCATCTGTTAGATAGATGTCATCGACATAAGATAATTCCTCATCATCATACGTTTGTAGTAACTCTGTTACTCTTGCTGAGAATAATCCTGGGCTGTTCTTGAACCCCTGTGGCAAACGACAAAAATTTTCTGCGAGCCATTTATTGAGAACGCGGTCAAATATCTGCTTTCAGGTGCTATATTTTGACAAAAGAATCCATTAGAGATGTCTAATGTTGTTTTGTATTTTTTGCGCACGATGGTATTCATTAGTGCTGCACTGTGTGAGTTTTGTACTGCAAAGGTTTTGCAACATGAGTTTAGATGTCTGTAGTCCAAAACTAGACGATATGAATCGTATGGCTTGGAGACAGGAAACAAAGGATTGTTCATTTGTGAGGTGCATGTTTCAATCACCCCCTGGTATTCAAGTTGATCTAAGATCTCCCTGACCTGTTTTTTAGCTTCTTGCTTAATTGGGTACTGCCTCTGTGCAGTTGGTTGTGATTTTAACTGGATTTTGTGAGGAGGAGAGTCCTCATCCCATCCCACATTGTTTTTATATAATGCAGGGGCTTGGGCTACTGCCCACTTTCTTGCAAGTGTATATTTTTTATGAATTGGAATATGATTTGAGAAGGCAGGCATAATCATCTCTTCGCCATGAGGGCACTCCCTGACAAACTCCGATGGCCAGTCTTTTTCAGCTAAAAGGATGTCATAGCCTTTGGAAAGGTTATCCCAAAATAGACCCCTTATTTTCCTAGTCCTATCTCCCTCTATACGCAATGTTATTTCGTATATTTTATGAGGTTTGCTAACTCTGGTATCTGCAGTTTCCACCTGAATGTATTCATTCGTGTCCACTGTCTCCAGATGATTCATCAGGATCTTGCGAGCTATGCTCACTTCTGCTGCGCTGTCTAGCATTGTCTGAGCCCACTCTCCGTTTTTCAGCTGTGTCCTCAGGATCTTCGGCATGTTTGATTACTTTAATACTGGCTACCTTCTTTTTTGGGAAATTGTAACTTTTTACTTTGATGAGCGGGTTCCTTGTCTTTGGACTTGATGTGCTCTTCCCTGTGTTCTGACCGTCCTCTTCTTTCCGATTTCTGCGAGGAAGTCTGAAAAGATCGAGAGGGACGTGTATCAATATCTTGATATCTATCAGGTTTCTTCAAATTATCCCTATTTCTAAGGTTGTATCTTTTCTCAGAGGGCTCCCTCTGAGGAGACTTGTGTCCTTGGTCCGGAGATCTTTCTCTCCGTTGAGGAGACCTTCCTCTGGACTGGAATCTTTTTTCTTTGGGAGTGGATTGTTTATTTCCATCCCAGCTCTTTTTTGGAGTGTTTAGATTATTTTTAATAAATATTTTTTCAGGATTTTCAGTTAGTTGGGGTTTTACCGGTTTCCCACCCAAACTATCTCTTCCTAGTTCTTCATAGGATTTTTCTATAATTCTGGCAAGTTCAAATGGTTGTTCTGCTATATCTGTTTCTTTCAGTTTCTGAAGGAAAGTTATATCCTCTGTTGCCAATTGAACTAACTCTCTATATGCCTGCGTTAATTTATTTATTTTAACTAAAAGTTCTTCACTTGACATTTTATAAATGTCAGGATGTGATGTGTAGCTGGCTAGAACCGGCCACGTTGCTCCTGGTCTACCTAGTGGACCGAGCCTGGTGATGTGATTATTATGTTTTAGGGCGCCTTTAAACCAGAGCAGGTGCTCTTGGTATTTTAATGGGATTTCCACCTCCTCGAAAGGAGTGTACTCATCCAGAGGTTCCTCTATTTTGTAATAGTGGAAGTCGTGTGTGACAGCGTTTGCTGCTGGAAAGTTTATCCACGAATAGAATACCTCTGTCTGCCGATATTCATGTGCCTCAGTTACGAATATGACTGTACCACCTCTCGATGTTAGTCCATTTTCTATACGTTTTAAAGTTATAGTTTTTCTTATGTTTTACGGGATAATAATTGCACCCGGTTCATTTTCATTAAATCCTGTAACATCGAAACCCCGTTGATTTGCATCTACTGCAGTTTCACCGGTTTCGTTGCTGTCGCCGTTAGTTGACATTGTTTTAACGAAAGTTTGCAGAGCAGGTTTCCAAGGAAACAAAGCTTAGGTGCACAATATTTTGGAACACTGTATCCTTCAACGTTGAATAAACCAAAAACCATACATAGAAATCCCTTTCTACTAAGTTCAGGCGGATTTTAACCTTTTACCCACTCCAGACGTCTTTGGAGTATTTACGGGAAAAAAGGGTCTGTGTGAAAAAGCACGACTGAGTTACTCTAATGCCTTGCGTTGGAT
The DNA here is from genome assembly GCF_964261635.1 of Lissotriton helveticus. Lineage (NCBI taxonomy): Eukaryota > Metazoa > Chordata > Amphibia > Caudata > Salamandridae > Lissotriton > Lissotriton helveticus. The sequence continues at coordinate 60,464,571 of NC_136065.1, read as the reverse complement.
TTATCGCCTTACCAAACCGTTGGGCGCCATGTAGTGTAGTTCCTATATTCCCAATAGGCTCTGCGCATTGGAATAATATCTTCAGTAGTGTAGACGTAGGACAGAGGTTAACTAGGTCTTCTACTGACTATATTAGACTTAAGTTTTGTGTGCCAGCTAGCTCAGAGTTCACTAGAAACTTTCTCGAATAGGCAAGGAGGAGTTTAACCTCCCTGGATAGACAAGAAGGGATTCAGTTTCTGACAACCATAGAACATGACAACTTTGCTCTCCCTGATTAAGAGTGTATCTCTAGAGTCGTGTGAAAACAAAACACAGCTATTTCACTCAGTCAATACGTGCGTACTTAGTTTCACCAGATTGTAGAGAAAAGAAGAGACGGGCGTTTTCAATAAAAGGTGTTATTTATTGAGCAGTCTCTTTTCTCATACAAGAGAAATGAATCGCTACAATTGCAATACTTAGGGTTAAGTAGAATGCATATAGTAAAAGCAGGATTATGAAATAATACTGTAAAAGCATGGATATGGTTTCTTAGCCATATGACATTTTAAAATGGATAAAATAGATACATACATATATACATTGACTAATCGTACTCAACTGGTGCTTCTAAGTACGCCTACCCCGGTGTACCTGACCTAAGCCTAATACGTGGGAGGGAGTAAGTAAGTAGCAGTTTAAGTTAAGTTTGTTTTGCCAAGAATCTGACTCAAGAATTCTCTGTAAGGGTTTAGTCAGTTCAGTACCTGGGATTTAGAAGGCAGGAGGGCTGGTATCTCTTTCTCAGGACTCGGTATCCCAGTCACCCGCAAAGGTGGGCTGGAAACGCCGGAGGCTGGATTTCCCGGCAAGAGAAAAGACAGTGTCTCTCTCAGCGCGTCAAAAAGGGAGGGGCAGCGTCCGTGGGCTCTCGCATCAGCTGGGCTCTCCGGCAAGTAGTCGCTGCTCCAGGTTCATCACCACCGTGTGTTTGCTTAGGGCAACGTTGGTATATTTATACCTGAAAGGTGCTGGGTTTGATGTAAGGATGGACATAAGACGTCAATAAAGATGTCACTAAGAACTGGTCGTTCTTACAGTGCTTCACAGGAGTTCTCGGACGAAATCAAAACATAGCAGGCGGGGATTACCAAGGTTGCTGGAGGCTTGGATTTGTTTAAGAACTCGGTGTGCTTTCTAGGGGGCTGGAGGAATAGTGCTTGCTTAATGTGACAACATGCGCTATGACTAATTTATGAAACGGTTTCTGTGCCGTGATTTATAACCGGACAAGGGCCAGGAATAGGAATATCGATACAGGTACCTAGATAAACATACTACAGTCTGTGTTGGGGACCTTATTAAGGTGATCGATTACCCCGTTGACAAAGAGGCAAAACAGGGTGGGTGCTAAGACACATCCCTGCCTTACCCCTCTGCCAACGGGAAATCTTTTTGAGAGGCTGCCCATCCTCCCACACCTAACCTGTGCATAGTTGTGTGTGTGCAAACGAACAATGATATCTAAAAGATCGGGGGGGATACCCAAGTTAGAGAGTACCGTCCATAGTTTACTCCGCGGAACCAGATCAAAGGCTGCGCGGAGGTCAACAAAGACGGTGTAGAGCATACCGCCCTCCACCCGCACCGTCTTCCAGAAGAGGAGGGCCAAACAAAAAATTTGGTCCGTGGTTGAAACCTTACTAATAAACCCCGCCTGGAACGTGCTTAGGATTGAGTGGTCTATCATCCACTCCTGCAGGCGGTCAAGTATCAGTCTCGCGAAGACTTTTTGTGAGACGTCAATGAGGCTGATCGGCCTGTAATTGGCTGGGAGCAGAAGAGAACCCTTCTTAAATATAGGGACAATCTCTGCCCCCAGCCAAGTACTAGAGACCGCCATTCCCCCGAGGATTGCATTAAAAACTTCCAGTAGGTAGGGGGCCCAAACCGTAGGTTGATGCTTAAATAGATCTCCCGGGATTTTATTTAACCCAGGAGCTTTACCCGATGGCAACTTAGATATTACTTTAAGAACCTCCCCCAATGAAAATTGCATTGGCTCGGCACCCACCAAAGTGTTAGAGTGGACGGTTGGGCCACCTGAAAGTGGGAGATAATCAATCGAGAGCCCATTATTGAGCTTGGCCAAACCGGGGATGACCTCTTCATAGAGGCTGCGAAAGTGGTCCTCCCACACCCCAGCCGCTATATTGACCTCCAAAGCTGGAGTCGGCTCGGCAGACCCTGTTCTCACTATCTGCCAGAATTTACGAGCATCTCTGGTCTTGAGAGAGGCCAGCATGTTTTCCCAATTGGAATGGTCCCATTCCACCTTTGGATGGTGGATTACTTGCTTCAGTTCCGCCCTCCTAATCTTAATTAACCCTGTGTCCCTAGGGTGCTTCAATACAGTGAGGAGGTCAGCCTTTGCCCTCCTACAAGCTGAGTTGAACCAGGTAGCTCTTTGCCCCCTGTGGGGCCCTTTCCGAGGAATTGGATTTAGAAGTTCCACCAAGGTGTCCACCAACTCCATGTGGAGGGTGCCCAACTTGGGCAACAGTTCTGCTGGAGAGAGTTTAGAAATAAGGGCCCCGACACGTTCGAATATGGGGACGATCCGTGCTTAAAGCTCGGAAATGTGGGCGGAATTGTCCAGGAACTTGTCCCACCTCACTCTGCGCCTGTCATTAGTTAAAAATAGTTTAGAATCCAGAGGTGCCTCTGCCGGCTGTTCTCCCATGGGACCACCGGGCGAGGCCAACGAAAGAATCAGCGCATTATGGTCGCTGTCATTTCTTTGCACTACCGCAAAGTCAAGAACCTTGTTCCAATCAGATGTCTGAACAAGGATATAATCCAAGTGAGACTCCTGCCCTGGTTTATTGAAGGTGGGTTTCGAAGGAATGTCACCCTTAATTCGGCCATTACAGGCCCTCAGGGAATTACTGAGGGTAAGTGCCAAGATTGGGTTGCCAAGGGTGACCATGGCTTTACTGGGGGACCTTCTAATTGCGGAATTCCCCACTGGTCATCCTCCTCCAGAAGTGCTCCCTCCACAGTTAGGATTAGCGGCTCATACTGACAGTTGAAGTCACCCCCCAGGAGGATCCTGGCACCCTGAGGTATTGTAGGCAGAAATAGAGAAAGCTCGTCGAAGTGGGTGAGGGCTTCGTTAATCCCATCGGTCTGGAATACACATTTATCAGCGCGTGTTGAGTATTGTTTCACCATTCCAACAACAAGCACTGTACATCCAGAGAGTTAGTTTTAAGAACCCTGGCCTTACATCCCAAATAGGATGCCACCCATATGTAGAGACCCCCCGAAGGCCGTCCCTTTCCCTCTCACTTAGCTGGAATTGAAAAGGCTGCATAACCGGATCGCCATTCATCCTCCCTTGCCCATGTCTCCTGAAACAGGCATACATCCTGTGTGTCAATGAAAGACCCCCACTCAGGGAGTCTAGTTTCCCTGAAGTCCTGCCAGATTCCAGGAGAGAATGGACAGGCAAGATATATGCTCATTAGGAGTGATACCCGGGAGATCAAGCGTGGTAGCAGCAGTGGTATCCAGCAGCTCAGTTTGTGGTTCAACAGGTTGGGGTTCCACACGGGTAACACCTTTAGCGGGGGGAGAAGGGAGACAATATGAGATTCCCCGTGTAGATCTAGTTGCCATATTTGGCCCCCAGAGCAAAGGTGACATAGTTTGTATTGTAACTGCTTTGGGACTCTCATAATCTATGCCTTCAAGGCCTGTAGCATATGATTGGCCACCCGTGCCCTGTTTGGACTGTAATCTTCAATCACAATCATCCATACCTGAGAACACATCAAACCTATTTACAGTCTCCAGGGGTGTAAAGGGTCTCAGGTGATCCATTCTCCTGTTGGTATTTCTGTTAAACCTAGGGGGTACAATGTTCCACCCAAAGGGATCAACAACAGGTGAAGGGTGTAGTACATGTGACAAGTGGCTGGTGTTGTACAGTATTGAAGGGTTAGACTGATTGGGTGCCTGACCACCGGTATAGGTGAGGGGGAACACTAGAGATCTAGGGTAAAAATGGGTCAGAGGACGAGGGATGATACAGTTGCTACCACTACTTAGGGGCCAGTTTAGTATATGGTTGACTGCTCGTGGGTCTCTACAATTTACAACAACTAGGTCTCCCTCGGTGTCTTTAACCCTACTACCCAGCCAAGGGAGTCGCCGAACGTGCACGATCTCACCATAGATATTGGGTGTGAGTGGTCTAAATTGGCTGAGCCAGTGCATGATTTTTCAGCTGAAGGTACCCCTCCCTCTTATTAACTGGCAATGTAGGGACCACTGTCAGAACAACCACGAAGGGGACAGCTTCAGGGGGACGTTCCACTTGGGGCTCTTTGTGCATTGGTGCTCTGGCGTGTCTGGTGCTTCCCCACTCCTCCCGTGTGTTTCCTGCAGATACTTTTCCAAGTCCCCTCGACACTTCACTTACTGCATTTACAACTGGTTTGTTAACCTGCTTAGGGGGTGGAGGCCTCTGCTGCTTGGGGTGTGTGAATTTAATAGATTGGTATGTAACTTTTGGGACATTGGTAGGGGAAGTGCTGTGTTTAACATATTAACTGGTGCGGCCATTGGGCCCGGGGCAGTTCTGGTACTATACTTTGAAGATTTGCCAAAGTCAGAATGACTGATCTTAGGCTTTTGCAGATCCCCCGCCTTCCGTCTTCTTTTACATGGTGGTGGACCATGGACTTTGACAGGCACCGCTTCCTTCAACTTGTTTTCAGCAGGTTTACCCCAGGCGGGGGTCTGAGTAGTCAGGTCGATATCTATACTAATGGGAATAGAAAGAGGAGTGTCACTTATAGGCTGGTCAGTAACGACCAAGGGTGTGGGAGTGCAATCTCGTAACAGCAGTGGGACACTCTCTAAAGATAAGGGATCTTCATTACTACCAGTACATCCTACACTGAGGAAAAGAGCGTGGAGCGAAGAGTCTGTGGGAGCACTGTATTTCATACATTCGACAGAGCGCCGGCGCTCTGCCCGGCGTTCTGCCAGGGAATTTTCCCTGTCTAGGTCAGAAGGGACCCTTGTAAAATAATTATCAAGTGTACCATTATTCGACCCCCCCATCTTTTCTGGGAAAACTTTGTCGGGACTGTGGGCCATAACAGACACATACACCTACTGTAAGGTCCGTAAATATAAGGAGAAAGGGCGTAGGCCCAGCCGGCCTCTGAGGGCCTAAGAGGGCCCGCCCTTTGCCCGGGCTAGGTCCCGCGCACGCGTCCCGTGATCGCGCAGTGGTTCCACCCTAAATACAGGAGAGGCCGGAAGAGGAGGAGACACGGGAAGAGGCGGCAGGTGCGCGAGATGTAGAAAGCGCACTGCCTGGTGGGCCTCGCAGTCCCGGTCTCCTACAATCCAGCAAGGTTCAGGGTCAGCAGTTCCAGGGTCCCAATGAGAACAGGTCTCCTCCAACGCGGTGATAATCCACAGGACAGCAAAATCCGACTACGAGCGGCAATCCATTTTGATCCAATAATGAAGCTATTCATTATATGACTTACACAATAATACGAATCACATACATTGAACTTGGGGAATCCAGCATCCGTATTCTGTAGTGCCAGTACTAGAGCCTTGAGTTCTGCCAGCTGTGTCGTCTAATCACCTAGTAACTGCATGTAGGTCTTTTCAGGATGGAATGTTCCATCATTCATATAGCCCTTTAGTGCTGCACATGTAGCTGAATATTGCTGCTTTGTAACTTTCACCTTGCACACTCCTGCCCTGACTGGCTGGATATTAGTGTAAAAATACAAAGAACGTATAAACAGCTAAAAATATTCATCAAATAAAAGAGGAGACAGCAGGCACCCCTGCCGGGTCCCCTGCTGTCCCGGAAGGGGGCAGATACCAGCCCACCGTATGCCAGATGAGCCCAAGGATTAGTATATAGGGCCTGTACCCATTTAAGTAGAGAGCATTCAATCCATAAGCCGAGAGTGTGGACCAAACACAATCCCTAATAACTCTGTCAAATGCCTTTTTGGCGTCCAACAATATCATCCCCATATAAATGCCTAGTTTTTTTGCCACTTCAAAAGTCACAATTTCCGTGTTAACATGGGCCGCAGTATTCCTACCTAGTATAAAAAAAAACATGTTGCTGGCTTGATACTAGTCCTGGCATAAGAGGAGCCAATCAGGTGGCTAGAATCTTAGCAAAAATATTGGTATCAATGAGAGAAATAGGTCTGTATTGACCACATTCCTCTGAAGGCTTCCCCTAAAAAAAGTAGATGCTCTTCATATTCCGTGAACGAGGGAAATCCCCACTGTCCCCTATAGATCGTACGACATCTCTAAGCAGAGGCACAGTGTAGTCCTTAAACACTTTATAGAATTCCACAGGTATTGAACATCGCCGCTGCCTTAAGAGAGGGCAATGCACCCAAGGCCTCCAATATTTCCTCATTAGTAATGTCCTCTTGAAGGATCTTGGCTTGTTCAGCACTAAGCCTTGGGAAGGCACATCCCAGTAAATATTGACTGAACCCCATTTCATCAAACACATTGATTTGGCCGTATAATTTCTGCTAGAACCCAGCAAATTGTTCCACTATTGATTGCGTCTGTGTATATAGAGCTCCATCCTCACCCTTAATAGCCTTAATGGGACTTCTAGCTTTTTTGTCTGCTATTTGATGTGCTAAAACTCTCCCTACCTGCTCGCCATACTCATACTGAAGGGAACTGTGAGAAGTTGACCTGGCATTTGCTGTCTACTTTTCTAGTGGGCACCTTGCACCAGTCCAAATGACCCCTTATTTATGTATCAATCTATTAAATTTATATGGCACACAGCTACCCTGAGGTTTCCCGGGCACCCAAGGACACGCAAGACAAGAGGTAAGGGCCAGAAGCTATTGATTAAAGGGTCTACTGATTAAAAAGCCAAGTTTTCAAATCTGTGCGAAATTTGAGGTAGTGCTTTTCAAGGCGTAAATGCATTGGAAGAGAGTTCCAAAAGGAAGGAGCCACATAGGCAAAAGAACATCTTCCCATTCTGGCTCATTTGATCCTGCGCACCTGGAATTTTAATTTATTAGAGGATCGTAGTGGGCGTGATGGACAATGGTGGTGCACCAAAGCACTTAGATAGTGTAGATAGTGAGGAGATGAGCCCATGTTTATTCTGTGCATATAGTAAAGGGACTTAAATTTGGCTCAATTGTCAATTCTCAGCCAATGTAGTTCGCGAAGTGAACCTTAGGTGGAGGCCATTCTGGGTAGTTGGCAGAGCAGTCTTGCCGCGGTGTTTTGGACTACCTGCAGCTTACGGAGGACTTCCTTGCTGGCACCCAGATAAAGCACGTTACCGTAATCTAATCTGGACACTACTAAGGCCTGGATGACAGTTTTTTGCGTAGAGGACGGAAGCTTCCAGAGAATTTTTCTAAGCCACTTGAGAATAGCAAAACGATTGGAGGCGACTTTAATCACCTACTGCTTCATAGACAATTGGTTATCAATAATAACGCCAAAGTTGCAGGCCGATTGTGATGGGAGGGGAAGATCGCCCATTTGCGATGGCCAATGAGTTTTGTTACCACCGAAGATGAGGAGTTCAGTTTTCCCACCATTTAGTTTTAATTTATTTGCGTGCATCCAGTCAGCTATCTTTTTTAGCCCCGGCTGGAGAGAGGATGTCTTCGAAGTCTCCTTGGAGGAAAGCGAGAAGATGAGCTGGGTGTGATCCGCGTAGGATTATATTGTTAAACCTGCTTGCTCTGCTATCATAGCCAGAGGGCTGACATAGATGTTGAAAAGCAATGGACTGAGTATGGAGCCCTGAGGGACTCTATACGGGGAAACCTGAGTCTTGGAATGAGTAATTGAGGAGAAGACCTGCAAGGTCCTTTGAAATAGAAAGCTGGACAGCCACTTGAGTGCCGTACCGCCAATGCCCTTTGATTGAAGGATTTTTAGAAGAGAAGTGTGAGAAACAGTGTCGAACGCGGCACTTAAATTCGATAAAATAAGTGCCACCGTATCTCCATTGTTGACCTGTTGATGAATATTCTCAGTAACTCCCAGAATGGTTGATTCTGTGGAGAAACCTGTTCTAAAGTCTGATTGAGACGGATGTAGTATGTTTTGTGCCTCAACAAACTTCATCAACTGGAGGTTATTGTGTTTTTCCAGAATCTTGGACAGGAAGCAGGGAGATGGGAAGAAAGTTAGAGAGGACCTCGTAGTCAGAGTTGGCTTTTTTAAGCAAAGGAGGACCATAGCACGTTTCCAGGCTGCAGGTACCCCAGCTTCGTATAGTGATGCATTGAGGAGCTCCGTGATGATAGTAAGTATAGGGAGGTCTTGTTTTTGAAGCACAGAGGTGGGAACCGGATCCTTGGGGAGCCAGATTTGATGCTTGTAAGAATTCTACTAAAGAAGAGATGTCGCTGCTGACTTGAACGACTTCCTGTGAGAGGCATTGTTCTGCAGAATAAATAGGTAGCACATTTATTATTGTAGTTGTATGTGTATTCCATTCAGAGTAGATTTTATCAATGTTATCCACAAAAAATTCCGCCAGATCATCACACTGTTTAGAGTCAAGACCCGGAGGCTCGGGTTGTCAAGTGGCGCCAGATAGTTCCTTCACTACTTTAAACAACACTTTGGGGCAATTTTGTGAATGTAAAATAGTGTGATTGGCGTACTCAGCCCGATCAGTGTTGCACATAGAGTAATAATTGTTTAAAGCTAATTTATACGTGGATTCTTTTGCCGGCTCAATGGTAGGTTAAAGACAACCTTATAGAAAGCTCTCCTAGTGGTAGCTGTGGAGAGCAGGCTTCAGGCTGAGTCTTGAAGGAATGTAAAGCAGCTTGTTTTACCAGTCTATAATCTTGTGAATGCCAAATAAAAGGAGAACCACAATAGGTATATACATAAAATATATGTATTTATTCTAAACACATCCCTCTAGTCTCTTTATAAGGCTAGAGGCAAAAGTACATTCAGTAAACTTAATAGCTCACAGTAAATTAGCATAATATATGTTGAGTCCTAGGGGCGTACCAAACCATATAGCAAAAAAGTGGTATAAGAACCACGACTTGCATAGATACAAGGCCTATAGCTTATAGAACTGATGGGGCCACCAGGAACAACCCAATGTAGTAATACAGGAGATCCACGGGGGACGTGTGCAGTGTCCAAACACAGCCGTGAATCACCATTAACTTCTATAGGGATAGTCGTGGTTGGAAAATTAAAGATAAAGGACACTTCGAGGAGGACTTGGAGCAAAACCTTTTAGAACTAGGAGGTTCTAGAGTCAACACCCATGGGAGCACAGAAGTACTCGAATTACCTCACCCGGGGAAGCCGGGTGCACAGGTGTCTTTTCGTGTAAGGTTTCGTCGTCGTTTTCAATAGCGATCGGTTGCAAAGTGCTGCTGCTTGCGAAGAGGAAAGTGTCCGGATGGATCCAAGCCAGGATCGGAGATGTGAAGAACCTGAAAGCAGAGGGGACAGAGTCTGGGTCACTTGCCAGTGACCAGGGGCACGATAGTTGAATGCAGGGGAAGAAGGTATAGCTTGACTCTGCACCCACGAGGTCCTGGAGATGTTGACAATGACCAGGAGCTGGATTCAAGCTGTCATGCAAAGGATGTCCAGTGCTGCAGTGTCGTTGCCCGGGTTGGACCCAACAAGCCTTGGCAACAGCAACCCATGCAGTAAGCAGAGATAGGCTTCAATGCAGACTAGCAAGGTCTGGGAGACTCACCACTTGGTAGGGAGTCAGGGCACGTCTTAAGCAATCAGAGAAGCCCAAGGAAAAGTAGAGTTACCTTGAGGGGACCCACGAGTCAATGGACTCGGGATTAGAAAGGAGCCTCAAGCAGAAATGCAAGAAGCAGGCCCACAGAACACTTGTGGGGTGCAGGCCCACAATCTTCAGTGCAAATAATGCTTGGGGCTTGGGCTACAAGAAACCAAAGCACAACTTTAGGAAAGCTCGCGAAGTCAGTGCACTTAGCAAATGTGCACGGTGTCAGGAGTTCCGGTTCCACCTCACTCGGTAGGGCTGCGGGTCTCAGCTTGGCTGGGGACTAGTGTCGGCCTTAGAGAAGTCTGGAAATCCTCTTTGTGGGCTGCAGGTCCTTCGGAGTCTGGTGGGAGCTTTAAAGATGCAGACCGGCAAATGCTTCATTGGTGCCTGTTTGAACAGGGCAGTCACTCCTTGACCCCAAGGGACATTCTTCTAGTCGTGTAGAATGTCAAAGTTCCAGGATATATGTTGCAGAGTTTTGTCCAGGTATAATCTAAAGTCCTGTTGCCAGGGGTCCCTTACTTGTACCAAGAAAAGGGTGTAGGGTAGTTCCTATATTCCCAATAGGCTCTGCGCATTGGAACAATATATCCTATAGATAAGACGTAGGACTGAGGTCGACTAGGTCTCTATCGAATATACTAAACTTAATAGTGAGTGCCAGCTAGCTCAGAGGTCACTAGAAACTCTCTCGAATTCACAAGAAGGGATTAGTTTCTGACAACCGCATAAACATGGCAACTTTGTTTCCCAAGAATAAGAAATATATCTCTAGAGTCATGGAAACAATAGATAAGTATTTCACTCAATCAATTGTGCATGCTTCGTTTCTACAGAGGTGCAGAGAAATAGAGAGACGGGCGTTTTCAAAAAAAGGTTTTATTGAACAGTCTTCTTTTTCATGCAGAAGAAATGAACTGCTACAATCGTAATGCAGGCTGCAAAGTATAATGCGTACAGTGAGAACAATATTATAAAATAATACTATAAGAGCATTGTATGGTTTCTAAGCCATATAAAAATACATACATAAATAACAATGACTAAAATACTCAACTGGTGCTTCTAAAATATACCTACCCCAATGTACCTAACCTAAGTCTAGTACACTTGAAGAATCTATCCAAGATTTCTCTTAGGCTCTAATCAGCTCCATACCTTAGTTTAGAAAGAAGGAGGTCTGGTATCTCTGTCTGGGGACTCGATTTCCCAACACGCCACAAGGGGAGCTTGGAAGCACTGGAGCTGGATTCTCAGTGAGAAAAAGGCAGCCTCTCGTTCAGTGCGTCAGCTGGAGGGTCGACTTCCTTTGGCACTTGCTATAGCAATCTGCGTCGGGCAAGTAGATAGTCGAACTGCTCCAAACCACTGTGTCTTGCTAGAGCAAGTGAAGTTATATTTGTATCTTGAAGGTGTCTAGTTTGACGTAAAGTCAGGCATGATAACGTCAGGAAAGAACTCCTAGGGAATAGTAGTTCTTTGCAAAGTACATGAGTTCTTGAGCAAATCAATATTCGAGCAAGGGGAAGTTCCCTGACTTCTTAAGCCGATTTTCCAAGAAATCGTTGTGACGTTTGGTACGGATGGAAGTAGCCGTGCCTGTATTTGGTCTGCATGTGCTATATCTAAATAAGGGAATGGTTTCTATGCCTATATTAGGGCAATGTGAATTGTACCTATATAAGTGCATGAATCAGGAAAATTTAGTCGGAGCCTAAAACGCCACGCAACAAGGGTTCGGGCGTACTCTGGGGACACACCTATGGGAGGGTTTGGAAAGAGGGTGGTTACATCCATTTCCTTTGTCCAGATTCACACCAGAGCAGGGCTGAGTGCCCCTGCAACCGGGTAGAACTGGACTATGCACAGGAACACCAAATGTGCCCCCAGCACTTTCTGAAAAGCATTCTCAGAGTACCCCCACCCAGCCCCAATACACTAAAGCCTGTCTGGGAGGTGGTAACACCTCCCTGTGACAGGAAACCTATTGTCCAGGTCTCCCCTGCCGCAGTTTCGGTCAGCAGCAGGATGCCAGACCCGTGACTGTGGCTGTGGCTGCAGCATCCATTTTGTGATGATGGGGCTCGTTTAAACTATTACCGGTAATACCAGTGTGTACATGTCTCTCCCTCTAGAAGGTTGGAATTCTACCCCCGCCGCCAGGACTGGCTGGGTGAGGGGTAGGATTCCAAAGAGTTTGACACCAAACACAACATGTTTCGATGCAGCCATTCCAAAGTAAGCATTTACTGCGAGGTCATTATGCACTTAAGAGTATATGGTCTGGCTGCATCACAGAACAGCCTCAGAGAATAGATTCCGAAAGCTGCAGAGGGGTCCTGCTCATGCATGAGCACCCTCTCACACAAAGCCAAGCACTCTGAATTCAGGATTGATAAGGCCTGCTATAGGAGTGACTGAGGTTTGTATGTGTCATTGATTAAAGGTAGATATAGGTATCCTCTATCTTAGTAAGGGGTGAATGCGCCACATTACCCAGGCTGCAGTAGCAGACCTGTAGTGTCATTTTGGAAGGTTTCCCAGGGATCGCACAATACATGCTTCAGCCCCTGGTAGGCCTCTGGGGTACCTATGCCCTTGGTACCTAAGGTACCATATATTAGGGACTCACAGGGGTACCCCAGTAACCAAACTGGAGTGTACCTAAAGTACATGCAATCATTTTTAGAGAGGAAGCAGCTAGGCTGGGGTCCTGATTAGTAGGGCCCCAGCCAGACTATCGTTGAAAAACAGTGACACACCAGCAAAAAGTGGGGGTAACCATAGTAAGCAGATTATACTCTCCCACAGGAATGAAATGTGTTGTAACTAGCCGCTACCCTCTCCCTTAATAAAGTTCCCAGGCATGAGCGTTTCTCGATCAGAGAAAAATATAATTTCTGTTGGTCTTGTCAGCCCTGCCTAATTGCATCAGCGTGCAATACTTCTAACTGTGTAACTGCATGCCAGGTTGCCCTCATGCATAGTTCTTTGTTAATTAAATATACTGCTGAGTAACACCTCTTATAAAGGTTTTCATAGTATCCCACACAGTCTGTGGGGATGTGGACCCAACATTGTTCTCTAAGAACTCTGCAAGTTCTTTTTGAACCATCAATATGTACTCCTTTTCCATGAGTAAGTGGTGAGGGAAAGAAAAGTGTTCCTGTGTCTACTTACATCCTGCATATAAAAAGACAGCAAAATAGGATTATGGTCCGATGTCACTCTAGGACTGACTTCCATAGCCGCAGACTGTAATGTCGCGTTGTTATTCAAAGCCAAACCATTCCTAGAAAATTGTTTATGAGGAGCAGAATAATATGTGTATCCTGGCACCGTTGGATGTAGTGACCTCCGTGCGTCCCTGAGGCAATTTAAGCATGCTAGTTCAAGAATGGAGGCCCTAACCGTCCTCATTCTTGAAGAAGCACACTGGTTAGTCGAATCAATGGCATAATCCATAGTGCAGTTAAAATTGCCCATGACTACAAGCTCCCCTTGCCATTCCAAAGATTCTAAAGTTAACATATCAAACATCGTGGGCTCTTCCACATTGGGCTCATATATTGCCCACAGCACATATTTAGTGCCTTTCATTACTAACTGCACGATCGCCCATCTCACCGTGTCTAAAGGTCCTATGGGAATTAACATGGAGAAAATATGTCCTTTTTTCTCGGATCCCGCCTGGTGAACCACCTCGAATTGTTCCTGCCACACGAGCAGGGATGTTTGTAAACATCCATTTATCAATTGTAGCTTGTGCTGCGGCCCTATTCCACCCACCGCACAATCTGCAAATGAAATATGCACGTTTCCAAATAAAGTAGAGAGGAGTTGGCCTAATGCCTAGGGCGGTTGGCCTCGAATCTGGGGAACTGGGTTCGAGTCTCGGCATTGACGCTGAACATCCTGTGATTCTGGGCAAATCACTTACTCTCGCCGTGCCTAACAAAAATTAATGTGTCCTCATGTAATGCAACTGATGCTATGTAAAGCGCTCTGATACCCGATTTGGGTCAAGTTTGTGCTATATGAAACCTATTGTTGGGCTGTTCCATTCTGCAACGCTCTCGGTCGGACACTTGGTCGACTTACATTGTAATTAGGCCCATTGTGTTGCAATGGTCATAGAAAGAGGGCTGTACCATACATTGTATTTAGAGGGCCACATGGAAGCGAAATAAAAGGAAAAAGGAGAAGGGGTTCAACACAAATTAGAGCCAGAAATATTCTGGTGCGCAAATTCACATTGGGGGGAGTGAGAATAATAAATAATAAATAAATATATATGAAAAAAATATATATAAAAAAATATATACCCCAATAACACATTATCATGCAGGTATTATCCACAAAATAATGAAGTCTATATGAAGGCCCAGATGGGCATTATAACTAAAATCCTAAATATATGTCACATACAGACCATATCATCCATGTCCATATCAATATATATCAAACTATCAATTCAACATTATTCGATTCAGACAAAGAATCATAAAAGCTTACAATTCAATACAAATTTAAAAGTTAGTTCATCAATAACAAATGCAATCAAAACATTTACAGAATTAAGGTGCAGCAGTTGTAAACTTCCTTCTAGTGATGACAGACCTCAAAAATCATGCCGCTACCACACATGTAAACAAGTCCGGAAGCAATTGTAAAAATAAGTAGGCTGGTCTGCATTATTTAAAATGTAATGATTTCATAAAGGCTTAATAAAAACAATCCTTAAGTCTGTATACAATTCGCGGAAAAACAGTACATGGATAGTTGATTGTTTAGAGATCTGATCGCAAGGACAACATCTTAGTTGACGAGACCAGTTATCAATATTGGGGAAACTTGTCAAACGATGAGAAATGTCTAATCTAAAAGGTGTCAAGATGAATCTATGTTGAGCATTTAAAACACCAATTAAATACGGTTGCATTGTGTAAGAGGTCAGTACCATTTGATTATGTTGTACGGTGGGCTTCACAAGTTCCTGTGTTAATCTCTTTTCCTCTAGGTTATTCAAACAAGCTCTCTTTAATGATATTCTTGATATTTGCAACAAGGATTCAGGGTTTTCGTAATATTCAGAATGACAAATATGCATAATTTTTGGGGGGGATTTCAGCCATGGTATTTTCAGTGCATGATCAGCACCGCAGAAGTTCTGTACAATGGCTCTGTTAAAGCCTGTGTGATCTGATGTTCATAGCTCGTGCCAAAAGAGGACTGGCTGCACCCGTATCAAGTCTTCCAAATAGGTTACGCCCAATTCCGCATGACACACAAAGCTAGAACAGCTGTTTAGAAGCCCTAAAAGATTTTTAAGAAACCAATTTTCCACAACTCAGAACCGTACATCACTATTGACCGGCATTTGGCGTTATAAATGCTCAGCATATCCCTGGGAAGTTTGCGTCCCAGTTTCCTTTAAAAGTTACTCAGAACAGCAATTGATCTAAGGAACTGCGGGGCATATTATCAACGGCCAGCGATAATTATCGCTGGCCACTCTTAGTGTGAGAAGTTTTATCGCCGGCTATCGCTTATTCCAGCGATAGTGATGTTTTCCCTGGAACATCGCTGGTTTTCCAGCGATGTTCCATGGAAAACGGCGATAACCTTGCTGATACGACCCTGAGATCGTATCAGCATAATCCACCTCCAATGGAAAGAATAGGTTTTCCCCAAAAACTAACATCTGCAAAAATGCCTGGGCAGCCTTGTAAATATTGCGATGTGCGCATCAGCGATATTTACAAGGTTGTACTGCCCAGTGACGCCCACTTTGCATCTCATTATAGATGCAAAGCGAGGCGTCGGGAAAACGGCTGCTAACATGCGATAATGGATGTTAGCACCACCTTGTAAATAGGGCTATAAAAATATCGCCGCTTTAGCAGCAAAAAGTGCCACTAAAGCGGCGATACTGTCCTTGATAATATGCCCCTAAATTCTTCTCGATTTTACTGCACTTTTCTAGTTACCATCGTTATCGAATAAAATCCCTAAATACGAGAAAGTCGATGTTTGAGGTAAAATCTCATTTCCTATTGAAATATTGCGTCCCTTGGCTAACTTTCTACCAGATTTTGTAACATACGTTTTACCAATGTTAATTAAAAGACCCAAGATCTCCATAAAATGTGCAAATGTATCTAAAAGATGCTGAAGGGCGTTAGGGGTGTGGGCCATAAGCACCGCGTCATCCGCATAGAATAAGACTGATACTGGCCTATTACCGATTTGAGGCAGATCAATACAGGAGTCCACAAGGGTGCTGTCCAAGCCATTAATGTACAAATTAAACAAAAACGGGGCGAGTACGAACCTCAGGTGGACCCCCTTCTTAATGTCAATTGAGCTTATGCATTTGCCATTGATACCATATCGAATCTTGGGAGAGCTCATTAAATACAAATTTCTGAGGAAGTTGACAATGGCACAGTCAACACCCATTGCGGTCATAATGGACCAGAGTTTATCATGGGCGACGCAGTCGAATGCGGAGGACAAGTCCACAAACTCCAGGAACAGGTTGCCCTCTTTTATTTGTGTGTACTTGTTCATTCAAGTTGATGGCCTGCTGTATGGTCTCTACACCCTGGCGGAAGCCATATTGAAAGTCGGACAGAATATTGTTACAGCCCACTCCTGTAATCTGCCCAGCACAATACGACCCACCACCTTGACCAGCGAATCCAGCAAGGAGATGGGTCTATAATTTGCGGGGCAGTTGTGGTCTCCCTTTTTAAATATTGGCACAATATGTGCTTCCGACCAGGACACTGAAAAACCAGCTTCCCGGAAAGACTTTAGGACCAGGGTCAGGAGAGGACCCCAGAGATCAGTATTGTCCTTAAAGATGTCAATCGGGATCCCATCAGGGCCAGGTGCTAGCACTAAGGGCCCGAATCACCTCCTCCAGTGTGAAATTAAAGTCAAAATATTTCCACAAAGGAGTAGGCCCACCGGAGACATCTCTCAACCCAGCCGCAGAGTTATCTTGTTCTTTTATAGCCGAGTCCATATATATTTGCGCAAAATGTGCCACCCATTCTTGCTCTGTAATTGCTGCCTCTATTCTGGGTTTATCAACATCACAACTAAATGGAGAATTTACAACATGCCAAAATAACTTGCAATCTTTATTCTGGCTCGCATCCTGCAGATGGTCCCAAGCCTCCTCTTTAAGAAAAGGTTTGTGAAGATTTAGTGCTAGCTTGTAAGCCCGCCTACAGTTTTGTACCTCTATATTATTCCTAGGTAACTCCTCCAAGGCACTCTTTAACTTGTTGTGTGCAAAAGTGCACATGTGGTCAAACCATCCTTGCTTTTTCATTGTCCCTCAAATCTGGTTAATAGTAGGCCTGGGCGGTAAATTCCGTCCTGCTTGCAGAATTTGCGGAATTTGGGTAATTTTGCGTTCCGCGACTTCGTGAAATTTTTTGCTTGTTCGCGTTCTCAAATATTTCCCCCCGAGCACGCAAACAGCGATTGCGAACAGTAAAAAAGCATCGCGTACAAGCAATTCTGCGTGAAATGCGGAATTTCTGCGGGTTCGCATCGATTTTTTACCGTTTCGCGGAGATTTGCGTAACCCGATAACGCAAATTCCGCCCACATCTAGTTAATAGTCAACCCAGCACTAATCTCCTCACTGATGTGTCCAAAATCCTCCCAGACCATACTAGCTGGGGCAGTCTCATCCAGACAGACCTCTAAAGTCCTACTCTGTTTTGTAAAAAATTTCTATAAAAATCGGGACGGGTCAACTATGGACTAGCGCAGGGTAAATACGTTTGAATGGGATAGTATTATGTTCTCCGTGGCAAGGGTATGGGGCCTTTAACCGGGCTTGCTCTGAAAACTAATATCCAACACAAAACTCTGTGGGAAGTGATCGCTCATTGTGATGTTATGTAGTATAAAGTGAAGAACTAGTGCAGAGTAATGTTTGGGAAATAAGAGGGAATCAATGATACTCCTACCCCTGCTACCGGATCACTGACAGAATATCAACGATCAAAATATCGAGCTGCCAGAATATCGCTGACAAAATATAGAACACCAGAATATCGAATTCCTATCTACAAACAGGTAAATACAAAAATATTAAATCCAAAGTATCGCTGTAAATAATATAGTTTGTTAAAATATCGAATTTTTTAAATGTCTTAAAAGTAATATAAAAATATGAAATAATGAATATAATTAAGTAAAACATACAAAAAAATACTTAAATAACCTTAAAATGAATAATTAATGCAAATAAAAAACAAGAAACATGCATTTTTATTTTTTAATACATATATGTCAACTTAATAATATTAAAAAATATTCAATATTTTTATTGTTGGATAGCGGGAGGGTAAAATTTACTATTCCCACTCCAGTGACTGCAACAGTAGGGAAAGCGTTGGATAGCGGGAGGGTAAACATTACAATTCCCACTGCAGAGAGTGCAACAGGAGGGAAAGTGTTGGATAGGGTAGGGGTAAAAATTACTATTCCCACTCCAGAGAGTGCAACAGTAGGGAAAGTGTTGGATAGCGTAGGGGTAGAAATTACTATTCCCACTCCAAGGAGTGCAACAGTAGGGAAAGTGTTGGATAGCGTAGGGGTAAAAAAACAGTAGGGAAAGTAATGATTTAATAATTAAATAAAAATAAGTCAATTATCAATAATAATGAACATTTGTTAAAATTATTTGACAATTACAAAGTGTTTTATAATTATTAATTATAAATACCAATAAATATTATGTATTAAAAAATAATTACCTATTAATAATGAATTAACAATAACGTAATTTTCAATACCAAAAATTAATAAGTAATGAAGAAAATACCAACTAAAAAATAATTAACAGTAAATAAATTATCAATACACAAAAATCATTTCAATAATTACTTAATTACAATTAAATTACTTCCCACCCAATTGCCCTTCAAACCCACAACCCGCTCCGAATAATACATTAATACAAATAATATAAATATCAATTAATAAAAATTAATGACCAATTAATAAAAACGAATTGCCAATTAATAATTAATTAACAATAAATTAATTATCAATACCAATAAATAAAAATAAATAAATACTTCATTACAATTAAATTACTTCCCACCATTTTCTCCTATAAACCCACAACCTGCTACAGAACTAAAACGCAAAACTAAGTTAAAAATAATTAATAATTCCTAAAAATGAATATTTAATTTACTATAATTAAATTACTTCCCACCCTCTTCCCCTATAAACCCACAACCCGCTACGGAATTACATTACGCAAAAAATAAATAACATAAAATTTATTATTTAAAAAAATTCAAACATACATTAAAAAAATAATGCATACTTTTAACACATATACTAACACTTAAAACACTATGAAAAAATCGATATTTTTAACAACTATATTATAACTGTCGATAATACTAACTTCGATATTATGAAAATCGATATTTCTTACCTGAATTTCGATATTCTGCACCACTATATTTTTGCAATTTGATATTCTGTCCATTCTATATTAAAAATTGGATATTCTGTCCTGTCGATATTTTTTTTTCGATATGGTGACGAGTTACCCCTGCTACGATCAAATGTACAGGGTAATACAACCGGGCTGCCTCCGAGTTCGTTATGAAAACCTAGATCGGATTTAAAGAGCAGCTCGTTACGTTTTTTCCCCATACCCTGAATGAAAAAAATGGGAGACGTCATCACCCAGTGGAGAGATCATGGCACAGACTTTATCAGCCAACAATGGACAAGGTTGGATGTTAAAGTCGCCCCCACCAAAGCAAGATTTTGTCATTTAAACCCTTATCCAGAATAGTTCCCAATTCCTCATCAAGTTGGCACAGTGTGTCCATTATGTCCAGGTTACAAGCATTTTTATAAAAATGAACTAACATCAACGAAATAGAGGCCGTGCAATGAACCTGGACAATTTGGTAAAACGGGTTAGATGGATTTGCTGTAACTCTTTTGGAGGCCAATTTATTAGATACATAAACACAGAGGTCGCTCTTTGATCTACCATGGCTGGATGGAGTGGCTCGGGAGTGGAAGGTCTTGAAACCATTAAGATGTATAAGGTCATTGGCCCAGGTTTCTTGCACCATCATAATCGCGAAGCCTGTCGTGAACTCCAGCCCTTCTGGAATGCTATGTTTACTGCGAAGCCCCTCAACGTTCCAACTTTAAACTGTGATATTACTCCCTGATGATGTCATAGGGATCTTGTTGTTGTCATCAATATCATCAATATCATTTCCAGAAAGATTACAATAACTAGTAGGGTTATGAGCCCCATTCCCTAAGGTAATATTCTCTAGGTAGACCAATGAGCGCCCTGGTTACCACAAATGCTGCAAGGCGGATCACAGTTATTACATGGAAGAACGTCATTAAAAGCATTAGAAAGGAGACCGTTGTTGTTTATTAAAGGTGCAAGTGGGGTCAACTGCAACTAAGATGTACTTATATGCAGTATCAGAGGAGAAAGGACCTCAATGACCTAAATAAACACAACCAAGCGGTTTATTAGAAATGTACAACTGCGTCTGGAGCGGGTGTGCAGCAGAAGAAGGTTTAATCTGCTGGCATATGTCACAATGAAGGACATATTGAAACATCTGTTTTACAATCCGCGCCACCAGTACCGCTGCTGTAGAAGAGACACAGTAGCTGACACGCCGGCATGTGCAGATGCCATACCCTCGTGTGCCGCTGTAATTAGAGACTGCCTGCGGTCCGCGTTGGGAATCAACCTGTCACCAATGTCGTTAATTCTCACATAAGGAACTTTATCAGGACTTAAATGATAAGAGTATTTAGAAGGGAAACCTTTCGGGTAATTACCTCCCTTCCCTGTTGCGGCAATAGCTGCCAAGATGTCATCATCAATCTTACTTTTGGAGCGTGTAACTTCTGCTACTAAGTATGTTGCAACTGCTGTCTTCGCCGCCTCATCGGCGAGACTATTGCCAACAGCGTGTACTCCCACACGCTGGTGACCAAGAGTATGAATTACAAACACGAATGACAGTCGTTCTTTAAGCTCAGCCACTCAAACCCAGATCATTTTATGTTTTAGTGAGCGACCCTTGGAATCACGATAGTCATTTTGTGTCCAAAAGTGTAAATTGTCATTGTATGATTGAACACAGTAGTAAGAGTCACTTACGACAAGAGTAGTCTCTCTAGGATCTGCATACTCCAATGCAAGCATCAGAGCGCGAAGCTCTGCCAACTGGGCAGGCCGCGGGAAAAAGCGTGCTTTGACCAGGTCGCGGGCTGCGACGACCCGTCAGTGTAAATGATACAATGTAGATCCTCCAGCGGGTGCATAGTCAGATGAGCTGGATGAACAAATTCAAACTGTAAAAACTCCTGGGTCTGCAAAGAGGCGTCAAAAATAAACATGACATTCGGAGATGTCAGGACGTAGCCCATTGTATCCCCCATGGGTGCAAAGCTTTCAAATTTTATACACTGGCTTTCGTCACTGCCTCCAAGGCAGGATACGGAGTAACAACCAAAATGTGTTTTCCCTGCGACAGTGCACGTTCCTTGAGAATCGCCGTTTGCCCTGCAGTCAAAACTTTTTCCACAGTGGAAAACCGCAGCTCAGCCGAAGTCTACAAATGTGACTTGTAAGCAATAGGGACTATGTCACCCTCATTAAAAGTCAGGTACAGAAAACCCACTGCCCCAGGCACAATCCTTATCACCAGGTTGGTGTGGTTATCATGAGTCAAGAAGAATTTAGATTCTAGTAGATCAGCCTGCAAAAATTGCAAGATGGCTGAATGAGCAGGCAGCCAGCATGATTTTATGCAAAAATTGCAAGATGACTGATTGAGCAGGCAGCCAGCATGATTTGGAAAAAGTGGGTTGTACCAAAGCGTAAAGAGGATTGATACGCTGGGCATATTCGTGAATGTAAGAATGCCCGAAATTCAAAAAGCCTAGTAAAGATTGTAGTTTCTTCAACGTTGTAGGAGAGCGCAACTGTGCGCATTTCTCCAGGAAGTGAGATGCCAATCCTCTACCTTCATTGTTGAGCTCATAGCCCAGGAACAACACTGTAAACTCAGCAATGTGAGATTTTGCAAAGTTGAATTTGTAACCAAAATCCACAAACTGACAAATTATGAGGTCAACTCGACACAGATGTGGCCAAAATTCGACGTCTGTGAGATACATGTCATCCATATACGAACAAGCATCTGGGTCGAGTCTCTCCAGAAGAGAGACTATGCGGGCGGCAAAGACGCCTGGACTGTTTTTATAGCCCATCACCAAACGACGAAATTGGCGTTTATTGCCACCACTGGTAAAAGCTGTCCATTGACTACTAATAGAGGACAGATTGTGGGCGAAAAAGCCATTGGACATGTCAAGTGTGGTTTTAAACCTTTTGTGCATGAGACTATCCACAAGGGCAGAACTGTGAGTGTTTTGTACCGCGCACATACGACAATGTGAGTTTAAGTGCCGGTAATCCAATAACAAAAGGTACGATCCATCAGGCTTAGTCACAGTAAAAAGAGGGTTATTCATCAGAGACACACATGTTTCAATCACACCTTGATACTCCAATTGTTCAAGGATTTCCGCGAAAGGAGCTTTCGCTTCACGCCGTATGGGGTATTTGGGTTCAGACTGTGGCTGGACCGTAAGGGTATCTCATGTCGGGGGGAAAGTTTGTCCCATCCACAGTGAGTACGGTACAATGCAAGCGCCTTAACCCAATCTTCTGCAAAATGCAGGGCCTGCTCCTTCGGCACTGTGTGTGCGAAACTAGGGAGGATTACCTCCTCCCCTTGCGGAGCAGCTAAGACAAAAGGTGGGGGTAAGTCGACCGCCGCTAACAAAATGTCATATGTAATAGTCAGATTTTCCCAATGAACCCCTTTAATAGTACGTTGTATGTCACCTACAATTAAAAGATCAATTTCAAAAAGCCTGTCAGGGGGAGCTACTCTAGTGTCAGCTGCCTCAACGACTATGAAAGTGTCAGTAGCTGTCACCTTCAGTAGTGGACGCAGCACCTCACGAACAATGGTAATCTCCACCGCGCTGTCCAGCAGAATCTGCGCCCATGTCAGATTCCGAAGCTGCGTTCTCACTATCTGTGGCATATCTCGCTGTTAAAGCTGCAACTTTCGGCTTCTGAAACGGGTCTTTGACGTGGCGAGTCATCTTGCTTTACCGTCGGCCTTACGGGGCTGCTCACGGGTCTGTCGGGCACCCTGCCCTCTGCCGCCACCTCCTCCACCGGTTGGTGAGACCGATGTTTCCTGCAAAGAACAAGGAGAACGTTAATCAGGCACCTGAAATCTCTCAGGTGACTTCATTCATAGTGCGGTCGCGCAACTCATATGTACGCTCAGTAGGCGCAGGTAATTGGCGAAGCCGGACGGGACTCCTGTTTCTGCTCGTGCTTCCCCTGTTTCTTATTCTTATTCCAATTTTGTTTTGGAACTTTTTGGCGATCATCTTTGTCAGAAATCGCTGACTGAGTTTGCTGCTGTGCTTGTTTTTTAGAAAAGGGCTTAACGCCTAAACTATTACGGCTAATGGTCTTATAAGCTGCCATAATAGTTTTAGGTCACATTCCCAATTCAACAGCTGTCTCCGGCCCGTGTTCATCCTGAACGCGTTTTATGACGGTGGGTAGGACAGCCATAGAGGGGGTGCCGAAGCACCTAGTATAGACCGCCGCAAAAATCACACCCCATGTCGTACAGTCAATTAAGTCTGGCACTAAGTCTTTCTGCAAACTTATGGTAAGGATCCTGTGTTTTTCCACAGGAGTGGTATTAGGAAAGATTGCCAAATTTGGAAAAGGGGGACCCCTATATATTAATACACTTGCTATACATAGGGAAAATTAGATAATTTGAAAACGGTCTATAGCCAAATAGAAGTGCAGGAATTGCTAGACAATATGTAGACCACTACAATTGTATTTTTGTAGTGATGACATCCAATACTATATAAACTCACCACCCAGAAATAATTGATTTATTTAATTTATTATTGAAAAGATTGATATAGTTATTTTATCTTTTTATAGCACTTTTTGTCTTTTTTTCATTTTATATATTCATTTCTGATATGACTGATTTACAATTCATGAGCGTTTTTGCAGACCTGTTTGCATCCAGCCCTCCACCATCCTGCAATCCCTCGTGGAGTTTTCATACACCGAGAGTCATATCAGGAGCACTTTCTCCCCCCCCAGGAATATCAACCATGAACCCTTTGAATTCTGACTCTTGGCTTCCAGTTAACTAACTCGTTTAGTTTCAGACCCCAAGATCTCCATGACTAATTTCATATATCAGCAGTGGAAACCATTGCCTTTGTAGACATATCCCCTTATACAGAATCTGTCCAAACCTCATGGGACACGCATTGAGCCCGTACCTAAGTTATTAAAAAACCTTTATTCCTGTTGTCGATATCATTGCTGGTGGCTGCAATTGCGCCACAGATTACGTCATCACATCAGACGTCTTGTCTGCAAAAACGCGGGTTGACACCTGGCAGCCCTTCAATTGTTGTTCCTTTTCCTTTCTCCTTTCCCTTGAACGGTGTGGATACCTGAATCTTTTGCAATAGACGGTCACCTGAGGAAGGCCATTTGGCCGAAACGCGCGTTGTGAACTACCCTGCCGCATTGCCTCCATCATCTGTCATGCGTAGTGCTCACTGTCTGTCTGTTAATGTGTTTTTAAATTTATATGCTCATGAATTGTAAATCAGTCATATCAGAAATGAATATATAAAATGAAAAAAGACAAAAAGTGCTATAAAAAGATAAAATAACTATATCAATATTTTCAATAATAAATTAAATAAATCAGTTATTTCTGGGTGGTGAGTTTATTTAGTATTGGATGTCATCACTACAAAAATACAATTGTAGTGGTCTACATATTGTCTAGCAATTCCTGCACTTCTACTTGGCTATAGACCGTTTTCTTATTATTAGGAAAGATTGCATCCAGTTGGTCAAATTTCTTGGCAGGCCAGAAAGGCATTTCATCCTTATCCTGGCGACGCTTGCCCATAACCGCATTAACCATAACGGAACGAAGCTTCATCCCATGCGGCCCAACTGGATGCGCCACACCTCCGGGTGCCCCACCCGGGAGGTTGTGGGAAATGTAATGAACAAAAGCCCATGCAACCGCCACAGCAGAAGCATATTGGGGCAGTAATTCAAGAGCAGTACAGCGGCCCACATTAGGGTGCGGTGTAAAACCATCCAAAAAAGGCCAAGAAGCGCCTGCAATGGACAATGGTCTTAATCTAACTGCTGTTAGAGTGTGGGGGAGGGCATCATTAAACCAAACGGTATGCTGCCAAGCAGAAATCAGAACTTCCTGTGCCCTATAAGGAGTGTACTCCCTGAGCACGGCAGTGGGAGTGTAAGAATGAAATACATCAGTATTAGCATCAACCGCAGGAAACGTAACCCATGAGTAACATAGCTCAAACGGGTAAGACTCATCTGCACATACAACAACAACGACTGCCATGCCTTCCAAGGAGACATTAAAACCCTGCAAATGGTTGTGTACCGCCAACCTGCTATGTACCTGCTATGTACCTGCTATGTACCGGGATGTCCACAGCAGCCATAATGACACAGAAAGTGATAAGTACAATGCAAAGAGTATAGCACAACTGGGTAGTAATTCAATAGAAACCGTTTTAAATTATCAAGCTTGAAAATACCTATTTAACTATAGGTAGGTTTATCCGTCACCATTGTTATCCGCAAACAATAATGAGGGGGTCATGGACTGATATAAGCACTACTCCAGAGTCTCGCACTTAAGACCACTAAGTTGGGTGCGCCCTGTTGCAAGGATTCTGCTCCTACACAGAACTGTGCACAGAGACCCAGGACCTCAGTGAATTGTGGTGTACCAAAATCTCACCTCGATACCTAGAACCCCAACCATCTAGCATCAGTGTCACATTAGCTCGTTGTCCTATAGAAAAGTAACCAATGATTAGACAACCCAGAACATGCGACTTAGGTTACTCTCAGGAATGGTGGGAAGCAAGAACACTCTTTTGTTATACTCTCATACCAGTCCACAACAGGAGAAAAAAAGAGACACAGGAAAGGTTAAAATATGTATTTTAAGGACGTGCTCTTAGATGCAGTATCTTTGCCAACATAAGCAGACATATGATTAGAAATAATATGGTTAGCATTGTTACAACTCCATAAAACATAAAAGGAGAAATCATATTACAATGATGGTGAATAGAGGTATTATAGCGCCTAGTAAATCACCCTCCCTAGCTAGGAACTATGTTTATAAACTATAGAAGGTCTCTTAGGCTTGTATTGGGGACCCCATACCTCTATGATCAGCAGTAGTGAATCACATCAGGATCTGCAAAAGCTCTCTGTCTGTCTGGAAAACAGGAATCTTCCAAGTGTGTGAAATCATGGCTGTAGTGCCATAATAAAGGCACCAGTTTTTCAGGTGGCTCGCAGCTGCCCTGTGTTGTGTCTAAAAACGTGAACAGATCAGTTCGAACAACAGCTACCTTGTCATCATAACCTTGGAGCCATCAGTACTCACTGTGCAGACTAGGGTCACGATGTAAGTCTAGGGATCTCTTACACAAGCCTTTCTCATGTGAAGACATTCACGCAGCCTAACTTACAAAAACAACTATATGCAGTGTCGTGTGTAAAAGCGGCAAAAGGTAAAATGACGTTTAAACTTCTAAAAAGCCATGCTAACATAACAATGTGTGCAAACCAGGCCCAAGCCACACTACAATTCCTCGGACAACCCGTGTAGTGTTTGCTTTACTAAACCAATCAGACCTGCAACTGTAAGCAGCAGAATTTGTTCCAGATGCTATAAAGGCATTCAGATTTCTTAAGTGGGAATTTCTTTTAAACCATACTTGAAAGAATGGGCCTATTGGAATGCCTTTTGGAATGGGTCACATTAGTATACTCCGCCCTACTTCACAGATGGAGGTGAACTGTCTTCTGTCATATCCTATAGTAATTACTAGAGGCACCAGGCAAGGTAACCCATTATCTCCTGTATTATTTGCCATTGCAATTGAATCCCTAACCTGTGTGTTCTGGCAACATTATTGTGAAAGAAGGCGCTGTTTAGAATGAGTCAAACCCTCATATCCCTTTATATAGAAGACATGTTACTCTTTGTGTACGGAAATATATTAGAATTCATTACATTTGGATGCATCTCTGAGCTAAACACTAATTGTAATAAGTCTCTAAACACATCTGCATACTCACTTAAAATCCCTTTGAAATGATGCACTGAATCATTCTCATACTTTAGTATCTGCCATGACATACACACTATTATAAGAGAGAACTAGGGGTTACTATCTCAAAGTGCACCATGATGACTCTATTCCTCCTCAGTATGTCAGACCACACTGCTCTGAGGAGAATGATCTGTCTGCCCAAACTGCTGTATCTGCTCCAAAATATTCCAAAAGCCCAGACTCAAAGGGGAGGTACTGAGCCCACCATTGCACTTAGACCAAATAATAATGGTTCTGTCGGACCAAATTACACAGTGATGTAGTATTTCCCACCGTGTTATTTAAACCATCCGTCCCTATCAGGGTACAAAGATAGTGGTACCTATACCAATGTAAACAAAAACACACTGACCACAGTGAAAATTAATATTAAAGTAAAGTTTTAGTCATATACTTTCATGATCTCTGAATTATATTAAAACATTAGTTTTGCTGTCCAAACAAACATAAAACATATAAATCACATAAAGTTAGTGCAGGACTGATATACACTTAAAACAACATACAAAGATGTCAAATCACATAGAATATTTAGCAAAATCAACTATATATGCAATAATCCAATAGGTACATCAATTAATTCTTAGGTCCTAGTATATTTTGTCTAGTTGATTTATGAAAGAGAAATGCGTCGACATTTCGACCCTGGGGGGCGATGCGCTGGTTATGCGCATCAGGTGCGGGTCTTCATCAGGACTGTACAGTTGTGGGACAGCCTTTTACGAACCTCGGCTCCTCTTGGATACCTGGTCCTCTATTAGTAGTATTGCTAGTCAGCCGACTCATCCAATATCGAGATAATCCCTTTGATCTCTGTAATAATTAATTATACAGCTTGGTAGGATGAGGAAGGCGTTGTTTCCTAAATTTGTAAAGGATGTCAGCGTCTATCTCCTTCACTTCTAAACGCGGGAATGTCGACCTGCTCTGTCCACGGCATCTACTTAAGTAAGTAGATGCCATGGACAGAGCAGGTCGACATTCCTGCGTTGTAATCAGCCTAGGTCCTCCTAGCTGCTCAGCCAGAGTGAGAGATGGTAACGGCATGTAGTTGTGAATGTGATGCGTGGAATGCCTGGGTGCCTGTGTGGATGAGTGTTAAATGTAAATGTATGTGTCTTGTAAAGCGCACTGCTGCCCTGAGGCGCCGTTGCGCTGTAGACCGCTGGGGAACCCATCCTGGCTATCCCAGTGAGATGGTCCCTACTGGGAATCTCCAAGGTGAAACCAGGCATCCCCGGCAAATGTGGGGGGCCGTTGTAGAGATGAGGCAAGCTAATGTCCAGAGTTGCCGAGTGTGATCCCTGGTTAGAGTAGGCACCGAGGCGAGAATTGTCGAGTCCGCTGACCCTGGTCCACGACCCTGCCGTGTCGGGAATTGAACCCTGGTCCCGGGCCGTTCTCTGCTTCCGGATCTGCCGCCTCTAACCAGTGAGCCACACCACTCCACTGGTGACAGTTGGAGATGGGCCGAGCAGCAGGCAGGCAGCTCCTGGTGGGGCTGGTGTAGGAGATGTAGGAGCTGGAAAATGGCTGAACTGAGATTGATACTACCTTGAACTGGAACCAATAAAGAAGACTTTGAATAATACTACAAGGCTACCAGTGTCTCAATGCGCAGGGTACAACAAAGTGGCAATAGTAACACCATCTTCTAAAGATAAATCAACTCTAAATTTAGTGGGTCAAATCACTGAGGAGGAAGGAAAGCTTTGCTGCACTCAAGCAGTGGCAGTGGCAGAGCAGATACAGGGTGACACATTGGGAATATTTACAGAGAATGTGTCATAAACCTTCCTATCCGTTGAAGTGTGGGATCAGAGAGGTTTCTATATGCTGAAGATGTACAGCGGATGCAGGTTTTCTGCATCTCGCCTGAGCACGCCTCCCTCCCCCAGGAAACCCCAGAGGTGAGATTACAGAGGACATTTCAATGATTGAGACAGCAGTACAGCTAGACCCCAAAGTGGCAGAGGAGTTGTGGAGGAGCTGTGGAGCAGAGCAGAGCAGAGCAGAGCAGAGCAGGCAGCCACGGAGCTCGCCGCCCGGTTTGGCGTTTTGACATTTTGAGCGTGGAGCCTGGGGGCTTGTGGATTAAAGACTTGTGAGGTCAATCTGGTGCCCTCGTCGAGAGTCTAATCTGAATTGCGCTGTGACTTCTTTATTGGCCATTAAGAACACTGTGGATATCGTGTTTCCAGTAAGCTATGGAGTGTGACTGCTGCCTCTCGCTTTCTTCTGATTAAGCACAGCTAACGACCAAAGCCAAATTCCTCTTTTCACCGTGTGGAAGTGCTCGAGTTTGTATCTGTTTCTAGGTGCACAGGTCAGCTATTTTCTTTTCATTTTTCTAAGGCTTCCTGCCTCTCAAAGCTGAGAGATTCTGATCTTGATAATTGCCTCTTAAAGACACACTTCCATCTGAGGCTGTCTGTTTTTGTTTTATGTAAAAAGAACTTGATTTTAGGACCAGCAACTAAGTAGCCGGATATTTAATTTCACAGATTCTGTTCTGGTGAAGTGTGATTTATTTTCATGCTGCCATAACCTCAAGGTCAGAAAAAAACTGGAAGGAATTAATATAGAGCAGACACTGCATTTTATTTTTTCTACACTTACTGACAAGAATTTTTGTGTTGGGCACAGTGATTGCGACTGCTGAAAAAAATTGGAAGGAACTAAAGGAACATCTTCAGCACTTCAACTAATATAGAGCAGACTCAGTTTTTTTTTATTTTTACTACATTTACTTACGGAGATAGGAAGAGACTGAGAGGTCTGCCACCGCCACCATGACCTGAAG
Organism: Lissotriton helveticus; assembly: GCF_964261635.1. NCBI lineage: Eukaryota > Metazoa > Chordata > Amphibia > Caudata > Salamandridae > Lissotriton > Lissotriton helveticus. Next base: position 60,434,569 of record NC_136065.1, on the reverse strand, counting down.
AGGGAGCTCCTGAGCAGTGAATCGACAGGACTGGGTGCCAGAACGCCATTGCCTCGAGGCGGACGTGGGCGTCTCTACCGCGTCTCTAGCGCTACCGCTGCTGCTGCAGCTACTGTCACTGCCGCAGAGGGAAACAGAGGGACACATGAAAACGGTAAAATGGCAAACGGTAAACGGATTACCTGCCACAATCAAAAAGAATTCAAAGCAAATACATTATCCCAATAGGTATGAATGAAAAAGACAATTTATATTGCATGCACCAGGCATTACAAAGGTAGAAAAAGGAGACACTTATTCACAAGTTTTTAAATCCAAAAATGATCTTTAGTTTCTTGAGAATCAGAAATTATTCAAGCCACAAGAAAAATATACAGCACGTAGTTAGAAAAATTCAAATGACAACCAATAGAACTTGGTGCTCAAAATTTACAAGTGAAGGAGTGGCGACGCAAGTGAAAGTGAGTGAACAGCGATAAACGGCGCAAGTGAGCAAGGTGATATATACAGTGATTAGCTCAACAGGTGACAAGTATTCAAAACGACTTTATATAATACACATAGTAATTTTGATGTCACAACTAGATGCGCCTATAATTTGCGCTGTGAAGTGGACGGCGTTTCGGTCCTTATAGAATCTGGACCATCATCAGGACTGGGTTGTCTCATTTGTGGTGCTGTATGCAGGAGTATTTTGGGGTCCTCATCCGAGGAACAGGCTCTGAAAAATCCTTACTTCTATATACTTAATCTTGGTCGTCTTAATCATACAAGGTGGGTAGATTTCCCTGCCGTTCTGTTTGGTAGACCTGGAACCGGAGTACTCAAGGGTGCCGGTCACACAGTGAATACGTCTAGGCAGCCAGCCGAAGAGGTCAGGAAGCCCGCGGTTAGCGTCTCAGTCGATGCTGAAAGCAAACACTCGCCGGAGGGGGAGTGGTTTCCCCTCCGGCGAGTGTTTGCTTTCAGCATCGACTGAGACGCTAACCGCGGGCTTCCTGACCTCTTCGGCTGGCTGCCTAGACGTATTCACTGTGTGACCGGCACCCTTGAGTACTCCGGTTCCAGGTCTACCAAACAGAACGGCAGGGAAATCTACCCACCTTGTATGATTAAGACGACCAAGATTAAGTATATAGAAGTAAGGATTTTTCAGAGCCTGTTCCTCGGATGAGGACCCCAAAATACTCCTGCATACAGCACCACAAATGAGACAACCCAGTCCTGATGATGGTCCAGATTCTATAAGGACCGAAACGCCGTCGACTTCACAGCGCAAATTATAGGCGCATCTAGTTGTGACATCAAAATTACTATGTGTATTATATAAAGTCGTTTTGAATACTTGTCACCTGTTGAGCTAATCACTGTATATATCACCTTGCTCACTTGCGCCGTTTATCGCTGTTCACTCACTTTCACTTGCGTCGCCACTCCTTCACTTGTAAATTTTGAGCACCAAGTTCTATTGGTTGTCATTTGAATTTTTCTAACTACGTGCTGTATATTTTTCTTGTGGCTTGAATAATTTCTGATTCTCAAGAAACTAAAGATCATTTTTGGATTTAAAAACTTGTGAATAAGTGTCTCCTTTTTCTAACCTTTGTAATGCCTGGTGCATGCAATATAAATTGTCTTTTTCATTCATACCTATTGGGATAATGTATTTGCTTTGAATCCTTTGAACCCCAATCCCGATTGGTTTATGGGTCACACTCCTGTTTTCACATACAACAATCAAAAAGAAAGCGGGCCATCGGCCGGCTGGTCGCTGGCTCCCATCCGTTCCCATCTGCTGTTGGCTTGGCTTTGCTCTCTCTGACGACGGGGGAGTTGGGTCCGCTTTTTCCAGCGGAGGTGCCGTGGACTGGCCACGTGTACGAGCAACACCTACAGACGGGTGTGAGCGCTGAGTCAAGCGCTGTAACAACAACACCGCTGTAGCCTTGCCCCGCCGCACCTGGTCCCCCTACCAAAATATACCAGCCCGTTTAAGGAGCCGATTCCGCACCCGCTCTGGTTGCAGCACAGCAGTATAGCCGACTGGCCATGAGCGAGAGGAACAGCAGCTGCTGGCGGGTGTGAGCGCTAAGCTAAGCGCTGTGATAACAACACCGCAGCAGCTTTGCCTCATCGCGCCTGGCCCCCTTACCAGCCTCAACGCTGATGAACTGAGAAAGACCAGGGGAAACCAGGAGCCAGGAGTGAGGGATAAGAGCATCTGCGAGTCGGTGAGCCAGCACCAAGGCGGCAAGGCAGGGGGGGGGGTGTAATCTGCTGACCATGTTGTTGGCTGAGGCTGGTACTGCCTCAGTTGCTCGGAGGTTCGCCGCAGAGCCTGTTGCCAGCTGCTAAGACTGCCCCTGGGCTGTCACTGTCTTTACACCCTCGCAGCCCCAGTTCATTACTTCTGGGCATCCAACACTCTTAAGAGGGGTTAGGAGGTGTCTAAGATTCAGCCCCGCCTAGCCTGCAAACAACACCTTGTGGACTCACCATGGAAAACATCAAGCCGCTTAGAAGACTACCACTGAGAAAGGGTACCACTCTCCGCTCCGCCTCTCCCGGGGAAGTTCAACAGGAGTCGCCACCCCCTCAAGACACAACGTTACACCCAGGCGACCGATCATCGCAATCTCGGATTGTAGTGTAGTTCCTAAATTCCCAAAAGGCTCTGCGCATTGGAATAATATATTCAGCAGTGTAGATGTAGGACTGAGGTTATCTAGGTCTCTACTGACTATATTAGACTTAAGGTTTGCCAGCTAGCTCAGAGGTCACTAGAAACGTTCTCGAATAAACGAGGAGGAGTTTAACCTCCCTGGATAGACAAGAAGGGACTAGCTTCTGACAACCATAAAACATGACAACTTTGCTCTCCCTGAATAAGAGTGTATCTCTAGAGTCGTGTGAAAACAAAAGACAGCTATTTCACTCAGTCAAATGTGCGTACTTAGTTTCACCAGAATGCAGAGAAAAGAGAGACGGGCGTTTTCAATAAAAGGTGTAATTTATTGAGCAGTCTTCTTCCTCATACAAGAGAAATGAATTGCCACGATTGCAATACTCATGGTAAAGTAAAGTGCGTACAGTAAAAGGAGGATTATAAAATAATACTGTAAAAGCATTGATATGGTTTCTTAGCCATATGATACTTTAAAATAGATAAAATATATACATACATATATACATTGACTAATCGTACTCAACTGGTGCTTCTTAATACGCCTACCCCGGTGTACCTGACCTAAGCGTAATACGTGGGAAGGAGTAAGTAAGTAGCAGTTTAAGTTAAGTTTGTTTTGCCAAGAATCTGACTCAAGAATTCTCTGTAAGGGTTTAGTCATTTCCGTACCTGGGTAATAGAAAGCAGGAGGTCTGGTATCTCTCTCTCAGGACTCGATATCCCAGTAACCCGCGAAGGTATCTGGAAACACCGGAGCTGGATTTCTCGGCAGGAGAAAAGACAGCGTCTCTCTCAGTGCGTCAAAAGAGGAGGGGCAGCGTCCATGGGCTCTCGCATCAGCTGGGCTCTCGGGCAAGTAGATAGCTGCTCTGCTCCAAAACCACAACCGTGTATTTGCTTAAGGCAACGTTGGTATATTTATACCTGAAAGGTGCCTGGGTTTGACGTAAGGTTGGACATAAGACGTCAATAAAGATGTCACTAAGAACTGGCCGTTCTTACAGTGCTTTACAGGAGTTCTAGGACGAAATCAAAACAAAAGCAAGGGGGATTTCCCAGGTTGCTGGAGGCTTGGTTTTGTTTAGAGAACTCGGTGTGCTTTCTAGGGGGCCGGAGGAGTAGCCTTGCTTAATGTGACAGCATGTGCTATGACTGAATTATGGATACGATTATTATGCCGTTGAATGAGTGTATAACTACGGCCTTGAATAACACCGCCCCACTCTGTCATAAGTCACCCCATAGCAGATTGCACAAATCAGCCCCCTGGTTTAATGATCAACTCCGCTCAGTTAAAGCCGAATGTAAGAAATTGGAACGGCTATGGAGGGTCACCTACTCTGAGCAAGCAAAACTGAATTACAAAACCAGAAGAAGGGAATATCATAATCTCATTAGATGTGCCAAAACTAAGCACTTCTCAGATAGGATTGGAGAAGCCCAAAACTCCACCGAGGAACTATTCAAAATTTACAAAGAAATTTCCATGCATACTGCTTCTGTTGACCCCTCATCTAGCTCAGTTGAATCTTGCAACCGTATTGCTACCTACTTCTCCGACAAAATGGCTAATATCTATTCTGGCTTTGCAGGAGGAAAGGGCAATGCAACTGAGTTTAAGGAATCTCCTCTCTCTGAGGCAGGCACAAACAGTTTGTGTGAGTTTATGATTCCCCCATCTAACGAGCTGCAACGGATTTGTCATTCGGTTAAATCCGGGTCCCCCTTTGACCCGGCATCACCGAAACTTCTTGGCCAAAGCATTGGTATTCTTGAACCTTTTATCAGAGATGTCCTGGACATCTCGTTTAAAACCTGCACTGTTCCAAAAAAATGGAAGCTAGCTATAGTACTACCGCTTCAGAAAAAACCTAACCTCAGTTGGGACAAGCTGGACAACCTAAGACCCATATCCCTTCTTCCCTACATGGCAAAGGTGGCGGAAAAGGTGGTCAATTCTCAAATCATGACCTTTGTAGACGAAGCTAATCTTCTCCACCCCTCGCAGTTCGGATTTCGACCCCGCCACTCTACAGAGTCTGCACTGCTTTTGGCCACCGAGACTGTTAGGCAAGGAGTTGATGAGGGTCAAACCATGGCACTCATCCTGCTTGACCAAAGTGCCGCCTTTGACACTGTAGCACATTCCATCTTGCTACAGTGTCTCAATAAGGGAGGAATCAAGGGGAAGGCACTTAGATACCATTTCAACTCAGGAAACTGCCTAACAAGGGGCCTTTACAGAAACTTCCCGCCATTACACGAAGGGACTGGAGGAAATTCAGTCACGATGCCTTCAGTCAAGCCCTAGAACAGGACCCCCCAAAGCTTAGCGACAATTTGGTGGAGGCGCACAAGATGTATGAAGAATGGGTTCAAGGTGCGCTGGACAATGTAGCCCCGTGGACGCACAAACCCACGGCACGAAGCTTGAAATCTGCTCCGTGGTTCACTGCTGAGCTACGTGCCACAAAAACCAAATGTAAAACCTGGGAGCGTAGATGGAGAGTGGATTACGCCCCCTCATTACGCGAAGCCTACAAGAGCGAACTTAGAGTCTACCATAGTCAGATCAGGAAATCTAAAAGAGAGTACTATAACAACAGGATAGACCATGCTGAGAATACAACGAAAGAGCTCTTTATGATCCTGAAGGAACTCTCCGCCCCTCCCGCGAGTTCTGGGGAAGTCCCACCCTCGATTCAGTCATGCAATGAGATCGCAGACTTCTTTATAGGGAAAGTAGAAAAGATCTATGCTTCGTTTCAGGCTAATTCAGATGCGACGATTTTGCCCGACCCTAACTCCGGTAATAAGGACAGGAATGAACTTAGGAAATTTGTGGTTCCCCAAACTGAGGAGCTTATCAATACCCTAATGGACATTCACTCGGGCTCTCCCCTAGATGTGGTACCTGCGAGAATTCTTCGGAATCATCTCCCCCGGGTGGCGAGGCATATAGGCAATATGGCCTCGCTTTCCTTTGAAGAATGTCTAGTTCCGGATAGCTGGAAACTGGCCCAAGTCGTCCCAATAAAGAAGAAAGCCCACATAAGCATAGCGCAACTAGACAACCTAAGACCAATCTCCCTTCTCCCCTACTGTGCGAAGGTAGTAGAAAAACTGGCTAACCGACAGTTGGTAAGCTTCATGGAGGAAAACTTGCTCTTGCACACGTCTCAATCGGGTTTCAGAGCTAAACACTCGACTGAGACCGCCCTCCTCCTATCAACAGAATTGCTGCGGAGCAAGGCGGACAAAGGTCACACGGCCGCACTGGTCCTATTGGACTTAAGTGCGGCGTTTGACACCGTATCGCATCCCGTACTACTGGACCGATTGAGTGAAAAGGGAATAACTGGTCCTGCTTATGAGTGGCTGGTATCCTTTCTTAAGAACAGGAGATTTCAAGTGCATTGCCCACCATACAAATCCAGTGTAAGGTGTCTCAGGCAAGGGGTTCCACAGGGCTCTATTCTGAGCCCTACATTATTCAATCTTTACATGGAACCCCTTGCCAAACTGGTGGAGTCATATGGTGTGGCAATAGTCTCCTATGCAGATGATACACAACTGGTGATCAATCTGTCCCGTGATCCAGTTGTGGATGCTGAGAATTTCTCGGCTTGCCTTGTGGCACTTGATGGATGGATGAAACAGAACTGTCTCCGCCTTAATGGTAACAAGACGGAAGTTCTTGTTGTTGGTCCATGTCCTTCCATCTGGACCTCTGCCTGGTGGCCCACTGAACTGGGTTCTTTCCCGGTTCCAGTAGACACAGTTAAGAATCTTGGCTTTCTTCTGGACTCCAACCTAGCCTATACCAATCATGTGGGTAAGGTTGCGGGAAAATGCTACGGACTCCTGAAGGTCCTAAGGAAAATCCTGGACCTATTGCCCCCGAGCTCCAGAAAAACTATGGTACACGCCTTGGTCACCTCCCAGTTGGATTATGGGAACTCCCTCCTATGTGGACTTAGTAAAAAGGGCCTAACACAGCTCCAACGCGTCCAGAACGCAGCTGCGAGGCTGGTCCTTAACCTCCCTAGGAGAGCCTCGGGTAAACATGCATTGCACTCCCTTCATTGGCTACCAATGAAGGAAAGAATCAAATTTAAAACTATGTGCATCACCCATCGTATAGCTTACAAGAAAGCACCTCCATATCTTCAGGACTTGCTCCCAGTCTATCGTCCTGCACGTCTGTTGAGGTCAATGGGTAGCATGCAATTAGTGGTGCCTCGGATACATAGAGCAAGAATGGGAGGACGCTCATTCAGACACCATGCCAGCAACGACTGGAATAATCTACCCATCGAACTGAGGATGGAGCCGTCTGAAACCAGGTTCAGACAGAGGCTGAAAACCCATCTTTTCCCTAAGTTAAATCCAGTATAGTTCACTCGTGCTCCTGTGTTCACCCTCTGCGAGCCAAGCTGAAGAGATGTAGGTAGGCTCGTCAGCGCGGGGACGCACTGTTCTCTGTGCAACCAAGCGCTTAACAAATGCCATAAACTAAACTAACTAAACAATCTTTTATGATGGAAAGAGGCTTCCAGGTTAGACAGGGTGAATGTTACTCCAAACAATTCCATCTCGATCAAGGAGTTCCCCAGGGCTCTGCTCTTAGCCCCACCTTGTTTAACCTGTATGCCTCTCCTATAGCAGCGATTGTAGAGAAATACGATATCCAACTCGTATCCTATGCTGACGACACACAGCTGGCTATCTCCCTATCACGGGCGCCCGACACCGCAGCCGCCAACTTCAGTGCCTGCATGCAGGAGCTTGCCTCCTGGATGTCTAACAACTGCCTGAAGTTGAACGGCTCCAAGACTGAGGTGCTTGTGGTAGGGAGTGGCCCGTCTGTGTGGTCTTCAGCATGGTGGCCTAACTGCTTGGGCCCTACACCTAGGCCTGCACAACAGGCCAAAAATCTAGGGGTTGTATTTGACTCTGAGCTATCATTCACGCCCCAAATTAACCGGGTTGTGGGTATGTGTTTTGGAGTACTTAAAACCCTACGTAAGGTCCTTGATATGCTCCCTGTTGGAGACAGACAGACCCTCGTACACACCTTGGTCACCTCGAGACTAGATTATGCAAATCTGCTGTGTCTGGGTAGTACAGTTAGTAACATCAATCGTCTCCAGGTGCTGCAGAATGCAGCGGCCAGGCTGGTGTTAAGGCTTCCGAGACGCACTTCCTCCAAAGCAGCCTTAAAATCTCTCCACTGGCTACCAATCTCTCAAAGGATCAAATTTAAAGCCCTATGTGTGTGCCACCGGATTTTAGGAGGCAGGGCACCTATCCCTCTCAACGGTCTTATTACCCCCTATAGACCTGAACGAACTCTTAGATCTTCGGATACTGGCCTTGTCAAGGTTCCTAAAATATGCAGAGCCCGGATGGGTGGAAGATCGTTCCGTTTTCTTGCAGCCAAGCACTGGAACTCACTGCCGATTGAACTTCGTCTCGAACCCTCCGAGACTATGTTCCGCAGAGCCCTCAAAACATACCTGTTCCGCCTAGCACTACCCTAGCTCCACCCCCTCACTCTTCTCATTTTTAGCAATTCAGCGCAGGGACACGCCGGTGAGCGTAACTAGCGCTTTATAAAAATTCCAAATAAATAAATATGGATATTATTGATTATAACCGGACAAGGGCATAAAATAGGAATATCGATTCAGGTTCCTAGATAAAAACACTACACCCACTCCATGAATTAATGTCCATCATTACTAAAACTTAAGCAATAGTAAACATTTAAAAGGTGCATGTGTATTCCAACCCACCCCGAAATACATTTTTTTGCATTTGAAATGGTGTATGCGAAATACATGAAAATGATTATAGGTACTGTACGCTTTTCAAGCAGTGTAATTATTCATTAAAAAAATTGCATATAATTATCAGCTGAACGATAATGCGAAAATTACACATGAAATGGCTCTTAATACAGAAAAGAAGTGCGAGACCTTTCCATCACATATAAATACAGTTATTTGTAAATATGCTAGAGGCTGAGGTAATATATTGTCTCTAGAGTTCCTAAAAATAGAAGCTCTGTTCTCTAAGAATAGTTCTACTTTGAGCAGAGTACAGTGCCAAAAAAAAGGTAAATATTTTGGAAGGGGAGATGAAGAAAAAAAAAATTCGCTTTCAGGGCAAACTTAGTTCCAAATATTTTCAGTAGCTTTTTGTTTATTAAAGCCGAAGGCCGAATTCAGAGTTCATGGAACGCTGTGTGCTCGTTTGCTTAAAAGTTATTCTTTTTGTTCTGGGGAGAACATCATTTCAGACAGACTCGCAAAAAAGTTGTCTACGGCTTCAGGTGAAAGTTCAACCAAGTTTGAAAATGCTGCAACTGTGCAGTCTTGAGCATGATTGATATCATCGATGAAAGGATCAGCAATGCTCACAGAAGGTGGTACCTGGGTGATGCTGCTCTCATCTCGCACTTCACTACCCTTTAATTGCAGTGGTGAAGTCTCAACGAATGCCGTCATCAGGATTGGTAACCGCTGGGGACAACACGATGCATGGGCCGTTACCGGACTTAGCAAAGTATCTGTATCCAATGGTACTGCTGATTGTAGTGTAAGACAGACGTCCAACACACATTCTTCTCCGTATAGCATACATCGAAGCACAGGTAAGATACAATTCTGCCAGATGGGTCTGAATGAAAGAAACCAGGTCATATTTAGATCTCTTAGCCGGGCTAATCCAAGGACTTTAGTTATGCGGTCCCGATAGCGTATAGCTCAGATCGTTTCTTCCATCGTTGCTGGAGTCTTGTCTGCGATTTGGCTTGCCATATCGAAGCAGAAGTATCAAAAATAAAATGCCTGCTACGAGTCCCAACAAAGGTGGTAGGCCGCCAAAGACAGAATGAACAAAATTGGGAAAAATGCCCAGAACTGTTTTGAAGGGTGTTAACAGTCCCGAAAAAATTGTCTTAAATACATGTGGCATACCACTGGTATCAGACATATTTAGGATTTGGCTTAGCATTTGTGCGAAATGCAGGGGGCAATTTGTTGATAAAAGAGTATGTATCTCTGCCGTTGTCCTTGCAACTTGCAGATCATACGTTTCTTTTGATGACGTCAAGGGCACAGTTGTCTGTAAAAGAACAGACTTCATTCTGCTAAAAGTATCAATTCGAATAGAAGAGATATTCAAAAAGGGCCAAATGTTTGCCTCCCTGTCTGGAGTGCTGTTTGGATACAATACTTGCATACAGCAAGTGACCATGGAACTAACGCTCACTAGATAAGCTTTTCCTGGTACCATGCCACAACATCTGTGTCCACTATTAGAATATAGCTCCCGTTAGAAAGCCATCTAAAGAATGGCTCTATTGGAGTTGCAGGTGTGCCATGCTGGTGACATGAAAGGTTATTTGAAGTCCCCTCACAGGCCCCATGCAGGTTAATACCTTGACACAGAAGTATACCACTCAGTGATCTTTTACAATTATTACCACTAAGAAATATATTCTGTTCCTTTTCACTATAACATGTGTGTGTGTAAGGTAATTTCCATGATGACTTAATGTACCCTTTACCCAACTTTTCATACTGGCCTGCTGGTATATACTCTTGACAGTATTTAAATTGGAAAGTTGTTATCGGAATAGTTATTATTCCGTGTATTATCCATTCAATAACAGGTTGTTCTGACATTGTTAATGGTAATCTCTCAAGTTTTTCAATGCTCAGAATTGTACATTCCGCTCCTTTTTGTGCCAAGCTGATTAGTGTATCAGTAAGGTTAAAGATAGAGAACAATGACGTTGTGTTGATTAAACGCCAAGGCACGTAGCCTGAACACAGATTTTGCAACGTCCAGCCAAGCTGTACAATAGAACGTAATTGGGACTGACCGTGTTGTAACATTAGTAAGTCCTGCTCTATTATATCTATAGCAGATGATACAATACTGTCCAGTGAATATATTCTGGAAGACAGAGTCATTAACCCATTGTCCACAACAGAAAGTGATTTTTGCAAATTAATACGGTCAATTTCCCGTATTTTTTCTGATGTTTCAATTTGCGTTTCTTTCCAAGCTTCGTTGTAAGCTGCGTATATACCGGCCGCTATGAAATGTTTTTGTCCTGTTTGCGTGGTCCCATTATGAAATCACGCAAGTCAGCACCGTCTTTAAGTAAAGTCAAGTGTTGCTTAATTTCTGCCAGTGTGGATTTCTGTAGCCATTCGAGGCAGAGTTTCCCTACACTGTATGTTGTAACTATCCCTGGATGTTGTCTCTGGGAGTATCGAGGGCCTGGCCTGGTCAATTTGAACCCCTGTATTTTGTTCAGGAATCTATCTTGACAGTTATTTGTGTCTGTGGGCCAGATCAACCATTTTTTCCAATCAGGATGTGTTCTGTTTTGGTTAAAAATATGGGATACGTCTATCTCAACATCTGTAGTGCTATTACTGTCAGGTGTTGGCTTTGGAATAGACGGTTTGTTTAAGTCTTTAATTTTGGCTAGGCCAAGACAGGTTGTCTGTTGAATGGTGTCATTCAAGAATATAATTTGTTCTGGGATCATGCAGGCTCTAAATAATGATTTTATACCTTGGACCTGCCAATCTTTGGTACCCCAGATGGTTTTTGTTTCAATATTGTTCTTCCAAAAATCAAAACCAAATGTAGTCATTTTTTTTTAAATGCTTCTGAATAGATTAATTTATTGTTTGTCAGCATTGTTTTCATTCCTGTCTTATTTAACATTTTGAAATAAAAAGCTTCTGCTTCACTTGTGTTAAACCCTGAGAAGTATAAGAATTTCTCATAAAATGTTTTTGAAATGCTTTTTTGTGGAGTTGCACAATGTTCCCATTGATTATAATTAAAAACGTTTCTAGGCTGAGCAGATTTATGCAAATAAGGATGTGCAAAGTGGTTGTAGCAGTACATTTCTTCATAATTAGATGAACCCTGCAAGTAATCATGTTCTGTAAATTGTGCTGACATTACTAAATCTGACATCATATCATTAATACTTTCAAAGTCCCAATCATCAGAGAATATACTCGGTTTTACAAAGTCACTTAATGAAACCTTTTCAGTGTGGATACTTCAAAAGCTCGACCGGACCATAAATTTCATAATCTGTTGTGTTCCAAGCAACCCCACCGGGTATTGGATTGGCTGTGACATTCACTGATGATAGTTCTCTTTTCTCGATGTGAGATGACTTGTGTGGCTTTAGGACCAAGTTGATGTTCTGACTTGCTGTGTCCATTGTACTGTATTTTCCCTCAATAAATTTTCCCCAAAAAAGTACCATGATGAGCCAAAGCAGGATGAAAAGTACACCTAACACAATCCAAAATTTAATCCATGGAGAAATCAGATAGGTTTCTTTGAGTTGATGAAAGAGTTCATTTACTTTGTCTTTAAAAGTTTTTGTTGTTGGCTGTTCTTCAGGTTTGCTTGGATCCTCCGAAAAGTCATCGAAATTGATGAAGTAGCCAGATGCAGTTCTGTCACTTGTTGAAATCGCTTCTGGATTTTTATTTGATTTTGGAATTTTCTTTGTTTCATTAGCATAGTCTGTGGCTACATCGTTGTAGACAGGTGTTTCTTGACGAACTGTTGCAATTTGGGTTTCAAGAGGCATAAGTTCCATGGCATTGTTGCATAGTCCTTTTTGATTCACTGTAGGTTTATCAAATGTGATTAGTCTCTCAGTTTGAACCTCTCGTATTGTAGCAAACTTTGGTGTTCTGCTATTTCTTGGGAGTCCACTTGGCCTACTACTTATTATTGGCCACATGATTGTGGTTTTACCAGTTCGATGGATACAACTCGGTTCTCCTTTTTACCAGCAAGGGGCGTTAGTACAACTGATCTTGTTCCGTTGACAGCTAAGATAGGTACTGCTTTTCTGTAAGAAGGCCCAAATTCCTTCTTCACCGCGATCTTCTCTCTGACCAGATCCCCAATTTTTGGAATTCAGACAGGCCTTGCTGGGACAGGTGGTTTATCTTCAGTGGCTGTTGGCTGCTGTTTTAGCTTTATGTTGCTCAGGTCCTTTCTTGTTTCATTTAAGTCATGTAAAATAGCCAAACAATCTTTGATATCAAAGCATTTTTCTTCTACCACTGAAGTCTGACTATCTAAGTCCTGAATATGCATTCTAGTACCGAACAATAGTTTGTACGGACTGAAACCTTTTAGAGAATTTCTTGGCAGATTGTTAAGACTACGTTGGACACTTGTTAAATGTTGGACCCACCCATCACACGAACCTAATACCCTCGCCGTTATAGATTGCTTTATGTCTTAGTTTTTTCTTTCCACAATCCCGTTTCCCTCAGGATGGAAGGGACAAGAGTACCGCAATGCAATGCCCATGCTGGTCATGGCCTCCTTATAATCTCGAGAGCTAAAAGCAGGACCCTGGTCAGAATATAGCATGCCAATTGCGTATGTCCGGATATAGACTCTCAAATCTTTTATAACAGTTCTGGCGTCAGCCGAGCGCTGGGGTCTACATTTTAAGTGAATCTAGTCTTAAATAGTATACATTGGGATGCATTTTTCCTGTTTAATCATGCGTATAGATCGCCTTATGCTTTCTATTAAAGTGTTCTGGCACTACTTCGGCCAGTTCGCCACTGCGATCTCTGTTGCAGTTTTCACAGTTTGTGATTATGCAAGCTCATTCCCGGCCACCAGTATTCTGTTTGTAATTCTTTCAGAGATTCCTTGATCATCTGATGCCTTAGACCTAATCCCATATGTGATTCTTGTATTAAGAAGATTCTCCTGTTCGTGTTTGGAATTACTCTATCCCCCACTCCAGGGATTCGAGCAAAAGGAACGGAGTTTGCATCAATGTATGTATAATTGAGTGGATAGTTCACGGGTAATGCTGCGCAGTCGCCTTTTGAAGACGTTTTTACTGCCAGCATGGTTTCCCTGTCTATGTATTTTTCTGAACGCTTTTTTGTGGCTACAGAAGCCTGGTTAGTTGCTTCCGCTGTGACTGTCTTAGCCAATGTATTCCCTGCAACGTGAACGCCATCACGCTGATGACTCAGTGTATATATCACGTGAGTCTTTTGCAGTTCTTTCTTTAAAAGAACTACTCGTTCCCAAAGCGATTTTTGCTTTATTGTGGCACCTGTGTCATATTTGTAACCATTTTGAACCCATTTCTGCAAGTCATTATTGTATGATTTGACGCAGGAATGCGAATCGCACACTATTAGTGTCGGGAATTTGCGATCTGCAATATCGAGCGCCATTTTTAAAGCTAATAATTCTGTTTGTTGACCTGAATTGTCTTTTACAGATTGTGACATTGTTACCAGTGGTCTCAATTTACATCCGCGCCACCGGCATTTAACAACCTCGCACGTAGCATTATAAGCTTGTGTTCCCCAAACTGAGGGTTGTGCATATCCGTCTGTATATATTACACAGGCGTACTGTTGTAGGGGCAGAATTTTGATTGGCAGAGGATATTCTTTTTCATATGTTAGATCTTTCAGTTTTTTCATGTTCGGGTCAAAATAGTATTTCACTTTGTCTGTAGCAAGAGAATTTTCCCATTGTATCCATTTTGGATCTAATGCCACGGTAGTTAAGTTGCGTGGGCTTGTTAATGCCTCAAAGGCCGATTCTGCTGTAAAAACAGTTATCCTTTTGCCTTGGGCTTGGTCTCTTTCTTTCGCTACAGCTGTTTGAACAGCATGTACAATGTTTTCCGCAAGACTGAATGTTTTTTCAGCTTGTGTGTACAAGTGTGATTTGTAAGCTATTGGTATCTTTTCTCCCTCATTAGAGGTCAGGTACGTGAATCTGCATCTTCCTGGGATGACTCGGATTAGAAGGTTGCGTGTATTATCGCGAGTTTCCAATTTTGTTTTAGCTAATATGTCTGTTTGCAATGATCTCAAAATTTCTGTATGTTTTTGAGTCCAATTGATTTGTTTAAAATCAGGTTTTATTAGTTCATAGAGAGGTTTAACCCTCTCTGCGTAATTTAGAATGTAAGTTCTTCCAAAATTCAGGAAACCTAGTATTGTTTGTAAGTTCTTCAGCGTTTTTGGTGCTTGGAGTACAGCGCATTTCTCGAAAAAATTGTCTGATAGGCTTTTGCCTTCACTTGATAATTCATATCCTAAGAACAGGACAGTTAGATGGACAATTCGTGACTTTTTAAAGTTGAATTTGTAACCCTCTGCTGTGAACCCAAGTATTATGGTGTTCACGCTTTTCAAGTGAGTATCCAAGTCATCATCTGTTAGATAGATGTCATCGACATAAGATAATGCCTCATCATCATACATTTGTTGTAACTCTGTTACCCTTGCTGAGAATAAACCTGGGCTATTCTTGAACCCCTGTGGGAGTCGACAGAAATTTTTCTGCGAACCCATTATTGAGAAAGCTGTCAAATACCTGCTTTCAGGTGCAATGTTTTGACAAAAGAATCCATTAGAGATGTCTAATGTCGTTTTGTATTTTTTGCGCCCGATGTTATTCATTAGTGCTGCACTGTGTGAGTTTTGTACTGCAAATGTCTTGCAACATGAGTTAAGGTGTCTGTAGTCCAAAACTAGACAATATGAATCGTCTGGTTTGGGGACAGGAAACAAAGGATTGTTCATTTGTGAGGTGCATGTTTCAATCACCCCCTGGTATTCAAGTTGATCTAAGATCTCCCTGACCTGTTTTTTTGCTTCTTGCTTAATTGGGTACTGCCTCTGTGCAGTTGGTTGACATTTTAACTGGATTTTTTGTGAGGAGGAGAGTCCTCATCCCATCCTACATGATTTTTATATAATGCAGGGGCTTGAGCTACTGCCCATTTTCTTGCAAGTGTATATTTTTTATGAATTGGAATATGATTTGAGAAGGCAGGCATAATCATTTCTTCGCCATGAGGGCACTCCCTGACAAACTCTGGTGGCCAGTCTTTTTCAGCTAAAAGGATGTCATAGCCTTTGGAAAGGTTATCCCAAGATAGACCCCTTACTTTCCTAGTCTTATCTCCCTCTTTACGTAATGTTATTTCGTATATTTAATGAGGTTTGCTAACTCTGCTATCTGCAGTTTCCACCTGAATGTATTCATTCGTGTCCCCTGTCTCCAGATGATTCATCAGGATCTTGCGAATTATGGTCATGTCTGCTGCGCTGTCTAGCACTGTCTGGGCCCACTCTCCGTTTTTCAGTTGTGTCCTCAGTATCCTCGGCATGTTTGATTACTTTAATACTGGCTACCTTCTTTTTTGGAACTTGTAATTTTTTACTTTGATGAGCAGGTTCCTTGTCTTTGGACTTGACGTGCTCTTCCCTGTGTTCTGACCGTCCTCTTCTTTCCGATTTCTGCGAGGAAGTCTGAAAGGATCGAGAGGGACGTGTATCAATATCTTGATATCTATCAGGTTTCTTCAAATTATCCCTATTTCTAAGGTTGTATCTTTTCTGAGAGGGCTCCCTCTGGGGAGACTTGTGTACTTGGTCCGGAGATCTTTCTCTCCGCTGAGGAGACCTTCCTCTGGACTGGAATCTTTTTTCTTTGGGAGTGGATTGTTTATTTCCATCCCAGCTCTTTTTTGGAGTGTTTAGATTATTTTTAATAAATATCTTTTCAGGATTTTCAGTTAGTTGGGATTTTACTGGTTTCCCACCCAAACTATCTCTTCCTAGTTCTTCATAGGATTTTTCTATGATTCTGGCAAGTTCAATTGGTTGTTCTGCTATATCTGTTTCTTTGAATTTCTGGAGGAAAGTTATATCCTCTGTGGCCAATTGAACTAACTCTCTATATGCCTTTGTTAATTCTTTTATTTTAACTAAGAGTTCTTCGCTTGTCATTTTATTAATGTCAGGATGTGGTGTGTAGCTGGCTAGAACCGGCCACGTTGCTCCTGGTCTACGTAGTGGACCGAGCCTGGTGATGTGATTATTATGTTTTAGGGGGCCTTTAAACCAGAGCAGGTGCTCTTGGTATTTTAATGGAATTTCCACCTCCTCGAAAGGGGTGTACTCATCCGGAGGTTCCTCTATTTTGTAATAGTGGAAGTCGTGTGTGACAGCGTTTGCTGCTGGAAAGTTTATCCATGAATAGAATACCTCTGTCTGCCGATATTCATGTGCCTCAATTACGAATATGACTTACCACCTCTCGATGTTAGTCCATTTTCTATAAGTTTAAGAGTTATAGTTTTCCTTATGTTGACCGGAATGAGTATAGCATTCGGGTCATTCTGTAGGAGACTTGTGTCATCCGCTAGGAGTTGAGCTGCTATTCTAGCTGCCTCCCTTTCATCGTCACTTTCAGAAATTTTTACTGACAGAAAGGTTTTTGTTGCAGATCAAATTTCAAGGAAACAAAGATTAGGTGCACAATATTTTGGAACACTGTATCCTTCAACGTTGAATAAACCAAAAACTATACATAGAAATCTCTTCCTTTAAGTTTCTCCGGATTTTTAACCTTTTACCCACTCCAGACTTCTTTTGGAGTATTTACGGGAAAAAGGGTCTGTGTGAAAAAGGGGAAACAACCTTTACAACGCAACTTTTACAACGAACTACCATTACAACGAGATTTTTACAACGCAAAAACTATTACAACGCATGTTTTTACAACGCATGTTTTTACAACGCAGGTACCTTTACAACGCATACCATTACAACGTAAGTATTGGTAAGTATATAGTTTGTATAGTAATATAGTATTTGGGTAATGGGGTATTTTTAGGGTTCAGGGTCAGTTTTCAGTTTTTGGGTAAAAGGGTATTTTTAGGGTTCAGGGTCAGTTTTCAGTTTTTGGGTAAAGGGGTATTTTTAGGGTTCAGGGTCAGTTTTCAGTTTTTGGGTAAAGGGGTATTTTTAGGGTTCAGGGTCAGTTTTCAGTTTTTGGGTAAAGGGGCATTTTTAGGGTTCAGGGTCAGTTTTCAGTTTTTGGGTAAAGGGGTATTTTTAGGGTTCAGGGTCAGTTTGGGGTTTTTTGGGTTAAAGGGTATTTTTAGGGTTCAGGGTCAGTTTGGGGTTTTTTGGGTAAAGGGGTACAGGATAAATTAAATTAAATTAAATTAAATAAATTAAAATAAATTAATTAAATTAATTAAATTACATTAATTTAATTTAATTAATTAAATTAAATAAATTAAATTAAATTAAATAAATTAATTATATTAAATTACATTAAATTAAATTGATTTAATTAAATTAAATTATTTACATTAAATAAATTACATTAAATTAAATTAAATAAATTAAAATAAATTAAATTAAATTAAATTAATTAAATTAATTATATTAAATTACATTAAATTAATTATATTAAAATAAAATTAATTAATTGTATTAAATTACATTAAATTAAATTGAATTAATTAAATTACATTATTTACATTAAATAAATTACATTAAATTAAATAAATTAATATAAATTAAATTAATTAAATAAAATTAAATTACATTAAAAAAAATATTATATACTTACTAATATTTACGTTGTAATGGTATGCGTTGTAAAAGCACCTGCGTTGTAAATACCAGCGTTGTGATGGTACTTCGTTGTAATGGTTCCTGCGTTGTAAAAATTGCGTGGTAATGGTAGTCGTTGTAAAAGTATGCGTTGTAACGTCATACATCCGTGAAAAAGCATGACTGAGTTACTCTAACGTCTTGCATTAGATTTAACGCCTTACCAAACGTTGGGCGCCATGTAGTGTAGTTCCTATATTCCCAATAGGCTCTGCGCATTGGAATATAGGAACTACACTACATTGCAGCCCTGGGAAACTCATCCTCACCTGTTTTCAGCTCTGACCCCTTAAATACTACTGTATTAAACACTGCAACCAAGCTGCAAATCCAAGCCCAGGTCTATGGCAGCGCCCAGCAGACATCACCAGATCATCCTGATAACTGTAACGCGGCTAATCCAACTTTGAAGCCCCAACTTCAACACAGCCCAAACTTATGTTCAGGGGCTCACTTAGTTGGACATAATGACCATTCATCTTCAATCAAGAGTTACAACTATGATGATTCTTCCTTACCTAACAACCTATCCAACTGATTCCTGGCCTCCTTAGAAGCCCGAATCGAAGATTCACTTGCTCACTCACCGGGCCTTAGCCTGCTCTCAAACTCTCTTAGAACGTTAACGGAGGACAGGGATTCTCCAGTGTTTACCTCCTCGGACACCACAAACTCTATCTTGGTCTCACTGACATTCCTGCATGCAAAGCAAGACACAATAGCTAAAGCCACGTTATGGCAGTCACAGAAAATGGAGCTGCAGATCGATCTAATGCAAACTCTTGCCTCAGCACTATCGGACCTGGGCTCCAAGACATCCTCTCTTGAAGGCTTGGCAGCGCTAACGGGCACTACGAATTCTCGCCCTTGCTCTCCAAAAATCAACAAACTTTCGTCTCTCCCCGAAATCTTGAGTGCAATCTTGAAAAGTGTGAAGTGCCATAACAATGGAGAAGGACCATTAAAGCCCACACGAGAGCCTCCTCTTTCACTCACCGTTGAGAAAAAATACTTCCCCCTGTATCGGCCCAGTCACTACAAGTCCAGCCCGCTTTACACCGGGGACTAGTCCCCGCCCCCCCAAAGCAGGCTCTGAACACACTGAAGTTACTAGTCAAACATCAACGCAATTATTAACTACACGATCTGTCTGCTCCGACACTGTCCATATGGACATGGCCCACAGCTTTCCAAATGCCTCATTGAAACCCTCACTGTCAAGGAGGGAGAAAAAGAAACTAAAAAAACAATCCAAAAGACAACGCTTAGCGAAAAGGAGAGCGGGGCTTGAAGGCTCAGCAGCACTCAGTTTTCCAGCCACTAAATCAAGGGGCCTCCCTTAATTTCCTATTTTCAACTTGCCTTCAAAATCCAAAACAAAAACTACTGAAACAAGCTCGACTGCCGTGGGTTTAAAGGCCACCAGTGAACAGCCCGGTCTATCAACCCAGGGAGGTCCTGGGGCCACAACAGCCATCGATTTAAACTTCCCACCAACAGCGAATGATCCATTGTCTAACAATATTACAGTATCAATTATTCACGATCAAAGACCTAGGAATCAGACCATCAACGTACAGTCTGCTGCAGCAACATCAGAAACATGGAAGAGTCCACTTGATTGTCAGGTAATGGCGAAACCATTGAAAGCGGACCCGCAAAGTGCAATAGAGGGCGACGCAACAAGCCGCTGTGCTTATCATCCATCTGAGGATCCATCTAGAGCCGGTTGGCTCTCCACTGTGCACATGCAGAGGCCCTGTCCGCCCCAATTGCCACACGTATCAGAAACGGTAAGCCACTCGGGGGGGAACAATCACCCACCTGAAGTTCGCTTCCAATCTCTGACGGTGCCAGCACCTTCAAATGACCCAGCTAGGACCCAGAATCACCAGAACCTGGAAAAGGGAGCAGAACTAGTCTTTTTTCCTCACTACGAGCATAAGGGCTCATATGACGTCCTCAATAGAGGCAATCTCATCCGTCTATTCAAATGTGTTCCAGCGTTGTGGGGTCACTTCCTCAGACCTTATATCGGTCAAGTTTTTTACAATACCAGGAAAAGGGGGCTCAGAGGCCACCACTGCATCGTGGTCCCATGAATCCATTAGGAATGCAATCCTTAGGGAAGCCAATTTATTTGAAAAATGGGGCATCAAAATGTGGGTTCCTACCCATCAAAAATATCCCCACGTTCTCCTCCCCCAGGCCCCAGTGAACCAGCATACTAGTGTACTGAAGGGGTCCCGGGGCACAACCCATGCTTGGCTTCCGGAAGCGTAGAAAGTAGACAATTTCTTAAACATCGCATGTCATAACAACCAACGTCTGATAAGTTGCAAACCTAACTGCTTGGCCTTCTACGCAAACGATATCCGCCACAGCTATTCTGCCCTTGAGCCTCTTACTAACTCAGTCCAGCAGCGCCCTTCCTAACAAAGGCGCCAGCCGGTTCAACTCTAAATTAACCATCACATCCTGGAATGTGGCTGGGCTAAAGTCAATTCTTGCCTCAAAATCAGCCGTGGATTTCCTGAACAAAAGCGATATCATATGTCTCCAGGAGACTTGGTCTCTATCTCCATCGCCTCTGCTTGGCTATCACAAACTTTTTCAACGACCCGTCCAGGCCAACCCCTACGGAAGACCCTCTGGGGGCCTCTCAATTTAAATTAAGCACAGCTGCAAGATAACGGTAACACCTATTCCTTGGAACCTGACAACAGGGCAGACAGTACTTATCACCAGCCTCTCACTGTCAGGTAGGGTCCTCCCAATTCTCCTAATCAATTGTTACCATAATATAGCGAAAACCACAAAATCAACTGCAACTGATCTACTGGTAAAACATCTGGAAGATCTTCGATTGGAATGCGCACTTACGGAGGTACTGTTATTAGGAGACTTTAACATCAAAGACCATGCAACTAATGGTCTCCTAGCAAGGAAAACCAAAGAGCAGGAAGCGATGACCATTTTTCTAACAACTTACAACCTCCGGTCAGCTCTGCAAATTATACTGGAACAGCACCCGGGTGTTCATTTTCTGCCCACGTTTAGAACCATCTCAACTATTGACTATATTTTCTTATCACCGCTTTTGGGCAATAATCTGCCCAGGATGGAAATTCTAGATCGTATGGAGAGCGACCACAACCCCCTAACGGTAACATTGCATTTGCAAATGCCGGTTGCCGCGGAAACAACAGAAGTGGGGCAATCATCGCGGGCTGAACTCCACACCTTGGCTAGAAGAATTAAATGGGATTCACTAGGCTCCGTCTAGGTGGGAATTTGGCTTAAGGCCGAAATACCTAGCTTCAGACTAGAGACCCCCACAGAATTACATCACCTGTGGGATAATGCCATCGTTAAATTACAGGATCTATTGGTAGGCCGCGTGGTTCAGCCTAGATCAGCTGGGCCACGTCCGAAGCAAATTCATGATCCAGCACTAGCCTCCCAAAGAAAGACCCTCAGGAGGGCTGTGCGTAGCCACAAACTGATCAGAACTGTACATACTGCCAATAATGTGGCATTGCTGCGAAAGACCTTCAAGAAATCCTTCTGGGAAACCAAGAGACTAAAAGAACACTCTGAGTGGCTAAAAATATTCAACCTGCTTAAGGGCAATAGCAAGTCCAAGTTTTGGACCTACATGAACAAACTCCGTTCCACGAACAAGATGAGAGGAAACGCGGTTTGTGAAGATTGGGCCCTGCACGTGTCCCAACTATATCGCAGTGATACCTCGGACCCAGTTGTGATCGGACTAGGAGATCATGTTGAATCCACTCAAACAGAAACTCATGAGTTGACCACTGCAGCCGAGGTCTCCAAGCATCTGCGAAATATGAAAAAAGACAGTGCTCCAGGGCCCAACTGTCTTCCGGCTGGGGTATTTAAATGTGCCCTGGAAGAGTGGGCGGCCCTCTTGACTCCTCTATACAACAACATGTTCAGGACTTGCCAGCTACCAGACTCGTGGTTAGGCTCGATTTTATGCCCCATATTCAAGAAAGGAGACCCCACGCTTCCGGCTAATTACCGACTCATCGCACTGTTAGATCTTGAGGCAAAGGCATACGCATGATGTCTTCTTAGGGTGCTTGAAAAATGGGTTGCTGACAATAACATAATACCATACTACCAAACGGGGTTTCGGGCATCGACCTCCACAATAGACAATATCACCACTCTAGCCATCCTGAGTCAACAACAAGCAGCCCAAAAAAAACATCTTCCACTTTACTGCTGCTTTGTTGACTACAGCGCGGCTTTTGACAAAGTGTCTCGGAACACCTTGTGGAGGAAATTGAATAAGTGGGGGATCCCGCAGAGCCTCCTAAGAGCACTCATCTCACTGCACAAGAACACATGGCTGCAAATCAAAACCGGCCCAAAGACAGTCTCTTCAAGAAGTAGTGTCGCTGACGGGCTAAAGCAAGGCTGCGTTCTCGCTCCTCTCTTATTCAATCTTTATACAGCCGATCTTGGAACATTTTTAGAGAACAGCAATCTCCTCCCGCCAAAACTCAGTCCTGGTAAAAAGTCTCTGCATATATTACAATAGGCGGATGATATTGTAATAATGGACCAAGCCAAATCGGGTCTCCAGCGAGCGTTAAGTACGCTCCATATATACAACATGGCTAATGCCTTGAAAATCAATCAGGCAAAAACCAAGGTACTGATATTCGGCAGATGTAAGAATAAGAAAAGCTTAAGGTGGAACATCGGGCCTGCCAGGATCAACACAACCGTAAAATATAATTATTTGGGAGTCTGGTTCAACGAGACGTCTAGACCTGCAGCTCATCTAGCTGCCTTGCAAAAGAGAGCAGCAGCAATCACATACTCCCTGACTCGGTTGAACCTGTCCCTGTGCAGTCCCTCTGCAGAAGCCATTCTGAAGGTGATCAAAGCTACTCTTCTTCCTGCCTTAACCTATGGGCATCAGGCCTTTCCCGGGGCATGCTCTGCTAGTCTTGATCTTGCCCAAATCTCCACCTATAAAAAAAATTCCACCTCCCAAGTTTCATTCAGCGAACAAGACTACGTTTGGAGCTGGGCCTACAAAGACAATCAATTTACTGCGAGGCCGATAGCCTGAAATATTTCATACGGTTATTAAAAGCCGGTGTCAACACTTTAAAATCCCACCTAAAAGAAACCTTTTCCAGTCCTGGCAACCCTTGGAACACTCAGATCGCAAAGCCCATAAGAGTGCTAGAGATGGACAACGCATCCCACTTTTTAGATTCCTTTCCATACTCTGCCTGGAAAAATACCATCGACAGACAGGTCAAATTCATTTCCCATCGTATGGATTTGCACTCCGTAAAAACCTCTTCCATTCTGCTCCCACTGAACTCTTCGTATCTTCCCGGGAAACATCAAGCCTATTTCCAGGAAAACTTAAATGCAGTGGCACAGAAGAATATTATGTTCATGCGACTTCTTGGCTTGCGTTCAACAGCTTTTAACAGATGGGCTCCAACAAGGGAGGGGGGGCTTGCAGACTGTGCAATTACCACTCTGAGTCATGGCTGCATCGCCTGTGTTGTTGCCCGGCCCTAGCTGCCCCAAGAAAGTTTCTCTTAAAACCCTTGTATATAAGATGGGGCATCAGGACATGCTGGGAGGCTTCGGCTCTTTGTTTCGCATCCATTGACATCCAAGTGCTTGCAAGGTCAGGAAATTTTGTGAGATTCTTGGACAATCGTCTGTCACCTTCTTCGGCCCCCGCTCTCCCGCGTCTTCCCCCTCAAAAACTCATCACAGACTTTTTTTCCCCCGTGGTTTAGCACTTTTCGTTTTTATTATCTTTAATTTTGGTTTTGCGTAGCAAAATGTTTATATCGGTAACTACAAGACTGTTTTTCTTAGAAGCACAAAGGTCACTAAGCTCAGTGAACGGTTTCTCAGTTTAGTGTTTCTGTTTTCTTCCTTTTATCTTAAACATGACAAATGTGTTACTGCTGATTTTTTAAATATGTGCTAATGCTGTTTTTATAGCAATGGTTTTAAGTAACTGTGCTAAACTAATAAAAAAGTTCAAACTTCAAGACCCCAAAGTTTGCTAACTGGGGTATGTTGAAGAGATGCTGGCAAATGTTAAAACATGTACAGCACTTGCCCTTTTGATGAACAAAAGAGAATTGGCTTATACTGGCATGTGGTACCTGGTTGAAAGTGTTATTGTGCTGCAGTGAGCAGCTATAAATATTTGACAAAATAACCCCCAGGCATCAAGCCACAAGGAAAGCTAATGGCCTCTTTGCGCTTATCGACTAAGCACTGGCACAATCATCAAATTCATCAGTACAAGGGCCCCCTAGCGTTCACTGCTGTTATTAATTGTGGGGATGTTTGTAAATATGAGACAGAGCTGGCCACCACATTGCACCCCTCTTCTCAGCTACTTGACATATGTAACATTGATGTTATGATATGACCGAGCTTGAGCAAGGACTTTACTGTATGTGCTCAATGTGGTTTCCTCTTTATGTTAAACCCAATAAGTCAATACAATTCCAATTATCATGTTATCCTAATATACGAAGCATCACCATCCTGTTAAATAGAAATAATGTAAAGCCCATAAATCCATGACAAATACCAAACAATCACTGTTATATGTACTTTTTTTTATCGCTTCAAAGTTTTTAAGCTGACAGACCGGATTTGGATCTTGCGGATACATAGGAAACAAGAAACACCTACCACCCTAGCATGTTACTCTTGTCTCTAGGAGCAAGCTACTTAGTAAGTAGCCTGTGACCAACGGGCAGTTCAGGCGGCCGGAGACCAAGTCATGGCCGATACAGTCGGCTCAAAGGAAATCACAAGCAACGTTCTTGTTGTGGGGCTGGCCATTCCCCTAATCTACGGAAGCCCAGGTGTATGATGCTGCTGTAGCAGGTGTGTGCGTGGAATGGAGGGTGGAAACCACATTGAGGGAGATGCCACGCGACTGCCAGGAAAGCCACAAGACGAAATTGCTGCTGTGGAGGAGGAGCAGATCAAGCCGTGAGAACTGTGAGGACAAAGGGACAAAACACGATGACCAGACGAAGCAGCCCAAAGGGTGGTCGGATCCCGAGAGGCTGGAGAACCGACCCGGCTCGACTTAAAGAAAAGGCGCTGAGGACCAGACTGCCGCTGCTCTAAATCAAAGCCATGGCCCCAAGCTAGTAACGGGAGAGAGTTCATACACTTTCCTTATGTGGGCACTCAAGCCGGGTTACCTCATGAACCTTTGAAGGTCGCACAGGTGGTATCAGGGCCTCTGGACAAAGACGCGTGAAGGTTGCATGGGCCCCTAAGAACCGACACACCAGCAGAGCTCCCAGATTTGTATTGTTTTCTTTATTATCATTGTGTTCAAGCAGAGGCGTAACTAGACCCGAACACTCCTAGCCAGGGCTGGCCTAAGCACTGGTCGCACACGGTGCAACTATCTTTTTTGGCACCCTCTCCACCATTTCCTCCTTCTCCATGAATTCCCTCACTACCACTCACCAACAATGGACCTCATCTCTCTATAGCACTGTAGGAAAGTAGGATCTGCTTTCGTGGTCACCCCCACTTTTTCCTAATGTCTTTATGTTTTTCGGACTATTCTGACTGGGATCCTGCTAATCAGGACCCCAGTCTCTGTGCTTCCTCCCTAAATTGTAGTGATATGAAACAGGAGTAGGACCAATAGACCAAACTGGGACTGGGTATGAAGTATATAGAGAACACAATGTCCCAACAGGTGACAAATTGAAAGGCAATATAGTTGTGTATGCAAAAAGCATTACATTAGAAGGAAACAAGGAGGCTCAATTAGTTAAAGCATGGCTTGTAATTCACCAATTTTTGAGATATTTACACATGGGAATACAGTTGAAAGCGGCACTGTACAAGAAAGATTCATGTGACAACCCAAGGGCACTTGGTGACAAAGTGATATATACAAGTGAGAAGTGACGATGCAAGTGATGGGGGTGAGCAGCGTGAACGGTGCAAAGTGACAAAGTTATATACAGTAATGGCTCAATGATTGATACATTTTAGTCCTTTGTAGCGCATTAGATCATAGTTATGAGCCAAACGCTATAGTGCGCCAAACAATTGTGCTGTAGTGTCGACGGCGTTTCGATCCACAATGGTTTGGGATCCTCTTCAGGACAGGGTTGGTGAGTTGGTATAGTGCTTCAGGGGGACAAAAGGTAGGTATAAGGGACGGAAGAAGGGGAGGGAAAGGGAAACCTACACGAAGAAGTGAGCCGTGTGGAAACTACTGAACACGCGGTTGGCGCCAGGATGGAAGGCTAAGGGAACCAGTATGATAGGGAATGATGCCATAGGAGGGTAAGTCGAGTGGTACGAGTGGTAGGGTCATGCATTGCACAGCGCGTGAAATTAAGGGGGGGCAAGGTGTGGGTGGGGCGAGTGAAGTGGGTAAAAGGACAGGGAATCAAGGGACTAAATGTACCTGGTATTCGGAAAGACGCTGGTTCAGTATTGTACCAAGACGTCAAGGTGTGATGGAATCCATGGAGAACTGGTGAGCAAGCAACAGAGCAGAATTAGGGGGGGCGCGAGTAAGGAAGGAGGGGGAAAAAAAAGCGAGCAAACGTAATGCACGACTTACAATTGAATTGTATCCTACCAGGGTATCCCAGAAGATACGGTAACGTCTCAGAGTCGGCGTATCTGGCGAAAAAGGGGGGGGGAGACCAAGGACATTAAGGGTCTCACCCTCTGTGTGAAGAAGGGAGGGGAAGGGCCACTGTCTGGTAAAGCAAGTATTACCTGGATAGGGGAAGGCGTCCGTGTTTAGATGGACGAGGAGCAGCGTCTGAAAACAGAAACTAAGTGTCAGTCGTCGGACAAGATCGAGGCAGAGTCGGGCAAAACTACTGTAAGGAAAAATATTCGGGGCTAACTACCTGAATAAATCCTTACTGCTGCGGGGACCTGAATCACAAGCTGAAGTTCTGACCTGCTATGAGGGAAACTGCAAACCGGAACAACAGAAACTTGCTGAATTAACCGATGAGGGGCGGAGTGGGCGGGTGACGTGGAGCGAGGGGCGGGACGGACTCGGGAGGGGCATAGAAAGAGAGGAAGGGACAGGTGACTGCGCGCAAACATGAAATTGTATACACTCGCAAAGGAAACAAGGAGCAATATGAATAAGTAGATTTACATACGTGAAAACCTAATGCATTAAGAATTCTACAAAACAGTACAAAGGCCCAGCAGCAAAATTAATGCATGAGTAAATTAGAATACATGGTTGATCAGAGTTATATAAAAATTGTCATTATTGCATCATAAGACATCTACATATCTGGAATGCACTCTGTGAGACTAGCGTGGCCATGGTGGCATGAACAGCACTGGGCAAGACTGGCTTGCCGTGTCATGTAATCAGTAATTAGTTCAGTGGGGTCAGAGATAATTGAGTACAGTGGGCAGGGAAGGGGAATCAAGAGGTAACTGTACTGTTCCACTCATCAAGAGTGTTCAGACCATGATTGACAGAGTCAGCAAGGGAAATCCATTTACACTCTGCTCGATTTAGTAGACTGGATATATTACCACCTCTGATAGGGAGTTTGAGATGCTCAATAACCTGCCACCACAGATCTGTGTCCCGATGTTTATGTTCAATGAAATGTGACACCAACGGTGCCGAAAGGACCTGACAGTTTATCCTGCTCTTATGTTAAATTATCCGCTGTTTGACCATTTGGGTGGTTTGGCCGATGTACAGAAGGTCGCAGGGACAGCGGATGGCGTAGATCAATTTGGAGGTTTTGCAATTGGTGTGGCAATTCATTTTATGGCTTAGTCCGTTGTAGAGGAATTCTTTGGTGTTCGAGGTTAGGTCACAGACGCTACAGCTCTGCCATTTATAATGTCCCAACACTGGTTCGAGACCCCATGCAGATGTAATAGTGTGTTTATCTTTGGGAGGATTTGGCCACGTAATGGCATGGACCAGGTGACTGGCTATGTTGTTTCCTCGTTGTTTCCTCGTTGATAAGAGAACAAGGGGGGATCATGGAACTGTTTGTGAGAGCGTAGCACGCACCAGTTTTTTTTGATGATTGTACTTATTTTGTTGCTGTCGGGACTGAAGGTCGAGACAAAAGGGATCCTGGTCATTGTCTTTTTAATGTTAGGGGTGAGCAGGTGTTCGCGGTGTTTATACCAAGCGCGTTTCTTAGCTCTGGTGGATAGCCTCTGTGTATCAATTTGTTTACAAGGATGCCACCTTCACAAAAATAATCCTTGCGCCATTTACAGTTACGCCGGATGCGTAAAAATTGTCCATATGGCAATCCATCTCTTAGGCCTCTGGGGTGATGGCTAGAGTATTGAAGCAGTGTATTTCGTTCTGTTGGCTTGCGGTACAGTACTGTGCCCAGAGAACCATCTTCTGCATGAATTGTCACATCAAGGAAAGGTAAATCATTCGTTTTGCATTCACTTGTAAATTTGAGATGTTCTTGGGTGTTGTTCAGCCACTCAATGAAAGGGCCCAGATTATTAGTAGTGCCATGCCAAATGAGGAGAATGTCGTCGATATAGCGTCGCCAAAGATCAATGTGGTGTAGGTAAGGATTGACTGGGTTGAGGAGAAGTGATTTCTCGAGGTCATGAACAAAAAGAATCGCAAAATTTGGGGCAAAGCAAGCTCCCATGGAGACACCTTTGATCTGTAGGTAGTATGTCTCGCGGTACAAGAAGTAATTATTCTGTAACGCAATGCGTAGTAGGTCCATGATGAACTCCGTTGGAATTCTTGCAGGTTGAGGCCTAGATAGTAGTACAATACTGAACCAACGTCTTTCCGAATACCAGGTACATTTAGTCCCTTGTTTCCCTGTCCTTTTACCCACTTCCCTCGCCCCACCCCTCGCCCCCCCTTAATTTCACGCGCTGTGCAATGCATAACCTTACACTCGTACCACTCGACTTACCGTCCTATGGCATCATTCCCTATCATACTGGTTCCCTTAGCCTTCCATCCTGGCGCCAACCGCGTGGTCAGTAGTTTCCACACGGCTCACTTCTTCGTGTAGGTTTCCCTTTCCCTCCCCTTCTTCTGTCCCTTATACCTACCTTTTGTCCCCCTGCAGCACTATACCAACTCGCCAACCCTGTACTTAAGAGGATCCCAAACCATTGTGGATCGAAACGCCGTCGACACTACAGCGCAATTGTTTGGCGCACTATAGCGTTTGGCTCATAACTATGATCTAATGCGCTACAAAGGACTAAAATGTATCAATCATTGAGCCATTACTGTATATAACTTTGTCACTTTGCGCCGTTCACGCTGTTCACCCCCATCACTTGCGTCGTCACTTCTCACTTGTATATATCACTTTGTCACCAAGTGCCCTTGGGTTGTCACATGAATCTTTCTTGTACAGTGCCGCTTTCAACTTTATTCCCATGTGTAAATATCTCAAAAATTGGTGAATTACAAGCCATGCTTTAACTAATTGAGCCTCCTTGTTTCCTTCTAATGTAATGCTTTTTGCATACACAACTAAATTGCCTTTCAATTTGTTACCTGTTGGGACATTGTGATCTCTATCTCCTCCATAAATTGGACATGGTGAGTGAGTACTTAGGTACCCCCAGATTGGCTACGGATGTACCCTTGTAAGTCCCTAGTATATGGTACTAAGGTTCCCAGGGCATACATACACCAGGGGTCCCTGTTGGGCTGAAGCATGTATTATGCCATCCATGAGGGACCACTCAAATTGTGACTACGGGCCTCCAATTGCAGCCTGTGTAAGCTGGTGCTAGCACCACGTACGACAGATATAGGTTTACCTATATCTGAGATCACTGCACTTCAAACCTATCAGTCACCCCTAAGGCAGGCCTTTCAATCCTGAAGACAGGATGCTTGGTTCTAAGTGTGAGGGTTCCCCTGCATGAGCAGGGCAGCCCTATAACCTTCAGAGTCCATTCTCCTGGGTTGTGAGTCCATTAGCCATTACGATACATAGAGTGGCCATGCGTCATTACACGATTGCCATATCTAAAGTGGCTGTAATGAACCTCGTTGTGTTTGATATCAAACATTTGGAATCATACCCCAACACTGTATACGGTGTTGGAGGTATGATTCCATGTACAGTAAAGCTCCCCGCGGAGGCCCTCGGTGCCCGGTACCAATCTTCTAGACCCGGACAGCAAGCTATGACTGTTGATGACCGGAAACATGATTCTGCCACCCAGGCTTGGGCAGGGGAAGGCTGGACAATAGGTTTCCTGTCACAAGGAGGTGTAACCCCCTCCCAGACAGGATTTAGTGTATTGGGACAGGGTGGGGCACTTACCAGCGCCACTGAGACTGCTTGAAAGGCATATTTGGTGCCCTGCTTGCATACTCCAGTGTAAAACAGGTCGGGGAGCCGTTGGGGGAGGGGAGGGTTTACTTTGGCTCCAGTTTGCTCCCCTGCTTGCTCTGTGCCTGCTTTGACTTACCTGACCGTGGTGAGTCACATGGACCTTCCTGGTCCTGACATTGCACCTTTTTCAAAAACTGTGTCTGTTGCTGTTGCCAGGGCTTGTTGGTGCCCCTTGCAGACACTGACCTCCTGGCTCTCGACACCTGAAGTGTGACAGCTCCTAACCGGCTCCTGGTCATCGTGAGCATTGCCTGGTCTGCACAGCTGCAACTTTGAGGGCACGGTCAACTTCCTGCCTCTATCGACATCGGTGGGCATTCCTCTTCCATGCCTCCTGGTCACTCCTGAGTGGCATAGACTCTGTACCCTCTGCTTGCAAGTTCTTCTCATCTTGAATCTACCTTTGGGTTCCACTGAACTTTTTCACCTTCTTTGCCAGCAGCATCTGTACTGAAGTCCTCCATTGTGGTCTACGGCACTTTCCGACATCACCTCACACCTTTGAACCCAGCTTTCGTGGTGTAGGTATCCAGGTCCTGGGGTAGCCACAGGTGGGGTGACAGTCCAACCTTCCATCTTCCACTGGGTTTCTTCAGGGTTCGCTGTGAAGGGTCCTTACTCATCGACTTGTATTGAGCACGCGGTCGTGTTCCCACTCTGCACATGACCTCCGTGGGGTTCCTAGATACTTACCATGGGTGGTTCCTTGCGTCCCCGACTCTTCTACATCTTCTGGGTCCAGTCTCGACTTAGATTGTGGTTCGCATTCCACTATTTTAGTATATGGTTTGGTCTTCTCATGGATACCAATGTGTATTTGTGCTACTTACCAGTTCCATTACTGACGTGTTGTGGTTTTATCTCTGGGTAGGAGATATTGCAATGTGTTAGTGAGTGATTATAATAAATACCTATTTTTCTAAGTACACTGTGTGTTTCTTTTTCACTTAACTCACACCATAAGATTACGTACTGGTAAAACAAGCTGCTTTACACTCCTTCTGGAATACGCCTGACGGCTGTTCTCCACAGCTACCACTTAGAGAGCTTTCTATGGTTGTCTAAGACCAATAGCATTACCAAAGGAGTTGTCTGGATTAGTGCAGGGTGCTACACTTACATAAGTGATCACCATATACTAAGCTAGCCCCCTACAAGCATCTTTCTGACAAACATTTAATTTTTTTATAGTGCTACTCATTGTTTACTCACACTCAGTTCTGTGATCTGCATGGCACACGTTCTTTGTAGCAGGCACATTAACCCTCTGCGCTGTGTGGGTGGACAGGGTGCTTATGTGAGTGCACGGTGAGCAATGCAACAGTGTGAGAGGAGGGTAAGAGGAGCGAGTGAGGAGACCATATAAATTTGCGTGCGGATGTGAATGCAGAGTGGTATGAATGAATGCATGGTTCGTGATGGGCTTGTTTGAGTGAGATTGCAGATTGAGCTGTGAGGGGGACAAGTGAGTGAAGTGTCAACTCAGTGCAGGGTGAGTAGGGTTCTTGCTTGACTGCAGTGTGAGGTACAGGGTGAACAGCACAAGTGCAGAGTGATCACTGTGAGTGCAGGGTGAGCGGGTAAATGGTGTGAGTGCATGGTATTCAGTGTGAGTGCAGTGTGATCACTGTGAGTGCAGGGTGTGCAGGTGAATGGTGTGAGTGCATGGTATTCAGTGTGAGTGCAGTGTGATCACTGTGAGTGCAGTGTGATCGCTGTGAGTGCAGGGTGAGCGGGTGAATGGTGTGAGTGCATGGTGTTCAGTGTGAGTGCAGTGTGATCACTGTGAGTGCAGTGTGATCGCTGTGAGTGCAGGGTGAGAGGGTGAATGGTGTGAGTGCATGGTGTTCAGTGTGAGTGCAGGGCGATCACTGTGAGTGCAGGGTGAGCGGGTAAATGGTGTGTGTGCATGGTGTTCAGTGTGAGTGCAGTGGGATCACTGTGAGTGCAGTGTGATCGCTGTGAGTGCAGGGTGAGAGGGTGAATGGTGTGAGTGCATGGTGTTCAGTGTGAGTGCAGTGCGATCACTGTGAGTGCAGGGTGAGCGGGTAAATGGTGTATGTGCATGGTGTTCAGTGTGAGTGCAGTGTGATCGCTGTGAGTGCAGGGTGAGAGGGTGAATGATGTGAGTGCATGGTGTTCAGTGTGAGTGCAGTGTGATCGCTGTGAGTGCTGGGTGAGAGGGTGAATGATGTGAGTGCATGGTGTTCAGTGTGAGTGCAGTGTGATCGCTGTGAGTGCAGGGTGAGAGGGTGAATGGTGTGAGTGCATGGTGTTCAGTGTGAGTGCAGTGCGATCCCTGTGAGTGCAGGGTGAGCGGGTAAATGGTGTGAGTGCATGGTGTTCAGTGTGAGTGCAGTGTGATCGCTGTGAGTGCAGGGTGAGCGGGTAAATGGTGTGTGTGCATGGTGTTCAGTGTGAGTGCAGTGTGATCACTGAGTGCAGGGTGAGCAGGTGAATGGTGTGTGTGCATGGTGTTCAGTGTGAGTGCAGTGTGATCGCTGTGAGTGCAGGGTGAGCGGGTAAATGGTGTGTGTGCATGGTGTTCAGTGTGAGTGCAGTGTGATCACTGTGAGTGCAGGGTGAGCAGGTGAATGGTGTGTGTGCATGGTGTTCAGTGTGAGTGCCGTGTGATCACTGTGAGTGCAGGGTGAGCAGGTGAATGGTGTGTGTGCATGGTGTTCAGTGTGAGTGCAGTGTGATCACTGTGAGTGCAGGGTGAGCAGGTGAATGGTGTGTGTGCATGGTGTTCAGTGTGAGTGCAGTGTGATCGCTGTGAGTGCAGGGTGAGAGGGTGAATGATGTGAGTGCATGGTGTTCAGTGTGAGTGCAGTGTGATCGCTGTGAGTGCAGGGTGAGAGGGTGAATGGTGTGTGTGCATGGTGTTCAGTGTGAGTGCAGTGCAATCACTGTGAGTGCAGGGTGAGCGGGTAAATGGTGTGTGTGCATGGTGTTCAGTGTGAGTGCAGTGTGATCGCTGTGAGTGCAGGGTGAGAGGGTGAATGATGTGAGTGCATGGTGTTCAGTGCGAGTGCAGTGTGATCGCTGTGAGTGCAGGGTGAGAGGGTGAATGATGTGAGTGCATGGTGTTCAGTGTGAGTGCAGTGTGATCGCTGTGAGTGCAGGGTGAGTGGGTGAATGGTGTGTGTGCATGGTGTTCAGTGTGAGTGCAGTGTGATCGCTGTGAGAGCAGGGTGAGAGGGTGAATGGTGTGAGTGCATGGTGTTCAGTGTGAGTGCAGTTTGATCGCTCTGAGTGCAGGGTGAGTGGGTGAATGATGTGAGTGCATGGTGTTCAGGGTGAGTGCCGTGTGATCACTGTGAGTGCAGGGTGAGCAGGTGAATGGTGTGTGTGCATGGTGTTCAGTGTGAGTGCAGTGTGATCACTGTGAGTGCAGGGTGAGCAGGTGAATGGTGTGTGTGCATGGTGTTCAGTGTGAGTGCAGTGTGATCGCTGTGAGTGCAGGGTGAGAGGGTGAATGATGTGAGTGCATGGTGTTCAGTGTGAGTGCAGTGTGATCGCTGTGAGTGCAGGGTGAGAGGGTGAATAGTGTGTGTGCATGGTCTTCGGTGTGAGTGCAGTGCGATCACTGAGTGCAGGGTGAGCGGGTAAATGGTGTGTGTGCATTGTGTTCAGTGTGAGTGCAGTGTGATCGCTGTGAGTGCAGGGTGAGAGGGTGAATGATGTGAGTGCATGGTGTTCAGTGTGAGTGCAGTGTGATCGCTGTGAGTGCAGGGTGAGAGGGTGAATGGTGTGAGTGCATGGTGTTCAGTGTGAGTGCAGTGCGATCACTGTGAGTGCAGGGTGAGCGGGTAAATGGTGTGAGTGCATGGTGTTCAGTGTGAGTGCAGTGTGATCGCTGTGAGTGCAGGGTGAGCGGGTAAATGGTGTGTGTGCATGGTGTTCAGTGTGAGTGCAGTGTGATCACTGTGAGTGCAGGGTGAGCAGGTGAATGGTGTGTGTGCATGGTGTTCAGTGTGAGTGCCGTGTGATCACTGTGAGTGCAGGGTGAGCAGGTGAATGGTGTGTGTGCATGGTGTTCAGAGTGAGTGCAGTGTGATCACTGTGAGTGCAGGGTGAGCGGGTGAATGGTGTGTGTGCATGGTGTTCAGTGTGAGTGCAGTGTGATCACTGTGAGTGCAGTGTGATCGCTGTGAGTGCAGGGTGAGCGGGTGAATGGTTTGAGTGCATGGTGTTCAGTGTGAGTGCAGTGTGATCACTGTGAGTGCAGTGTGATTGCTGTGAGTGCAGGGTGAGAGGGTGAATGGTGTGAGTGCATGGTGTTCAGTGTGAGTGCAGGGCGATCACTGTGAGTGCAGGGTGAGCGGGTAAATGGTGTGTGTGCAAGGTGTTCAGTGTGAGTGCAGTGTGATCACTGTGAGTGCAGTGTGATCGCTGTGAGTGCAGGGTGAGAGGGTGAATGGTGGGAGTGCGTGGTGTTCAGTGTGAGTGCAGTGCGATCACTGTGAGTGCAGGGTGAGCGGGTAAATGGTGTGTGTGCATGGTGTTCAGTGTGAGTGCAGTGTGATCACTGTGAGTGCAGGGTGAGCAGGTGAATGGTGTGTGTGCATGGTGTTCAGTGTGAGTGCAGTGTGATCGCTGTGAGTGCAGGGTGAGCGGGTAAATGGTGTGTGTGCATGGTGTTCAGTGTGAGTGCAGTGTGATCGCAGTGAGTGCAGGGTGAGAGGGTGAATGGTGTGAGTGCATGGTGTTCAGTGTGAGTGCAGTGCGATCACTGTGAGTGCAGGGTGAGCAGGTGAATGGTGTGTGTGCGCATGGTGTTCAGTGTGAGTGCAGTGTGATCACTGTGAGTGCAGGGTGAGCAGGTGAATGGTGTGTGTGCATGGTGTTCAGTGTGAGTGCCGTGTGATCACTGTGAGTGCAGGGTGAGCAGGTGAATGGTGTGTGTGCATGGTGTTCAGTGTGAGTGCAGTTTGATCGCTGTGAGTGCAGGGTGAGCGGGTGAATGGTGTGAGTGCATGGTGTTCAGTGTGAGTGCAGTGTGATCGCTGTGAGTGCAGTGTGATCGCTGTGAGTGCAGGGTGAGCGGGTGAATGGTGTGAGTGCATGGTGTTCAGTGTGAGTGCAGTGTGATCGCTGTGAGTGCAGGGTGAGCGGGTGAATGGTGTGAGTGCATGGTGTTCAGTGTGAGTGCAGTGTGATCGCTGTGAGTGCAGGGTGAGCAGGTGAATGGTGTGTGTGCATGGTGTTCAGTGTGAGTGCAGTGTGATCACTGTGAGTGCAGGGTGAGCAGGTGAATGGTGTGTGTGCATGGTGTTCAGTGTGAGTGCCGTGTGATCACTGTGAGTGCAGGGTGAGCAGGTGAATGGTGTGTGTGCATGGTGTTCAGTGTGAGTGCAGTTTGATCGCTGTGAGTGCAGGGTGAGCGGGTGAATGGTGTGAGTGCATGGTGTTCAGTGTGAGTGCAGAGTGATCGCTGTGAGTGCAGTGTGATCGCTGTGAGTGCAGGGTGAGCGGGTGAATGGTGTGAGTGCATGGTGTTCAGTGTGAGTGCAGTGTGATCGCTGTGAGTGCAGGGTGAGCGGGTGAATGGTGTGAGTGCATGGTGTTCAGTGTGAGTGCAGTGTGATCGCTGTGAGTGCAGGGTGAGCAGGTGAATGGTGTGAGTGCATGGTGTTCAGTGTGAGTGCAGTGTAATCTCTGTGAGTACAGGGTGAGAGGGTGAATGATGTGAGTGCATGGTGTTCAGTGTGAGTGCAGTGTGATCGCTGTGAGTGCAGGGTGAGCAGGTGAATGGTGTGAGTGCATGGTGTTCAGTGTGAGTGCAGTGTAATCTCTGTGAGTGCAGGGTGAGAGGGTGAATGATGTGAGTGCATGGTGTTCAGTGTGAGTGCAGTGTGATCGCTGTGAGTGCAGGGTGAGCGGGTGAATGGTGTGAGTGCATGGTGTTCAGTGTGAGTGCAGTGTAATCTCTGTGAGTGCAGGGTGAGAGGGTGAATGATGTGAGTGCATGGTGTTCAGTGTGAGTGCAGTGTGATCGCTGTGAGTGCAGGGTGAGCATGAAAGTGAAGGGCGAGAATGAGGAGTGAGTTATCAGAAAGCAGGGTGCATACCCAAACACTTGAAGTAACTCAGAATGTTATTGACAGTGGTGTAGGATTTCAGATATAAGTTAAACTATTGCTATTATGGCATTAATCAGGGATCAAGGGAGTAGGAAATAAATAATGTGCTGATCCTGCAACACACTCCCAGTCTTGTGATTAGCGTTGCCAGTTCATTATTTTGATGTCCCAAATGGTACAAAAATAAGCAGTCACTAAAAAGCCGTATTTTCGGCACATATCTGTGCATACTTCGAACAGCAACATTTTATATAGAAAGCACTTTTAATTGTGTTCTAAGGATGCCTGAATGATCCAAGGCGGATAATTAAAGGGAACAAAGACAGAAAAGTCACATTACAAATGAATTCATACTTTTTTTTATTTATAACTCTATTTAGTGTGAGGACGAGGTCTTTGCAGGCTCTTTAAGCAACACATGGCTGGCATTTGTTTTCTGGGAGCCCTACTTTATATTCCGTTCAATGAAATGCATTCTCACACTACACAAGTAAATGTAAAAAACAAACATTAGGAATAGGCAGAGCTGGGGCCCAGAGTGTACTGGAACCAGAATAAAAAAACAGCCTCTGTAACCTGTTTACAAAGGCATGTAAATATGCAAATGGTTTTTAAAGACCTGTGAAAAACTCGGGCGTGCCGGAGATAGGACCCCAGACACTGCCCAGCCGAGCCCACAGCAGCTCGAGCTGCAGCAGCCTGGCTGAGACACACAGCGGCGGGGCTGAAGCCCTTTCAGCCCAATGGGCGTTGCGTGCCTGTGTTCAGGTGTTCTTTACCTCACAGGTGTCGGTGACTGGATAATCAGTATAAAAAGATTGCCTTATTCCTCAAGGCCCTGTATCCTTAGTTTCCCTGAGGGTCATTCTGGGTCAAGAGAGCGTGTCAAGAAGTCATACTGAAGCACCCATAGGCGAGCCCCACGACCTTCTGTATTAAAAGGATTCTTTGTTGTCCAAACCTCTTGAAGTTAAGACAATAAAGCACCCTACCACTCACACTGACTTATAGTCATGTCTGACAACCTGCTGCATAGTCCCTTGTCTTTTATGATAAATCAAACAAACTCAGTTTGGAGTGTACATGTTTCATTCTCCTCATTTGCATATTGGAAAGTTATTAGGCATTTTCCATATAGCCTACATGCAGAACCCAACCAGGGATTTTTCAAGGTTGCATCACTCATCATTTGTGGTATGTCAGTCCACAATTGGACTTTTCTTATTTGAGGACAGCCAGGAAGATGTGGCGATGAAGAACTATCTCTATAGACGGCATGAGGGTTTTAAGTAGAAGCAGCAACACACACCCACATGACTGCCAATCGAATGAGCCGCTGACATCATCAACGAGTTCTGAGTGGTATCTACTGTAAACTGCTACAAGAATATTGTTTTGAGGGACATTACAGAGAGGGGTAAAATATAGCTCTCTTATCTGCACCGCCATAGGAATAACACCTTTATTCAGTGAATGAGAAATAGCTCTATTATTTGCTCCACCATAAATTCAAGTTGGCAGATATGCCACCCCCCAGAATAGGTTAACTGGTCTGCCAATGGTCCTTGCAAGGGGCTGCCATGAAATTAGGGGGGCCTTCCTTTAAATGCAGGGTAAACCTCTTGAACCCCATATGTTAGACAGACCAGATATGTTGTGCTGAAAATGTATTTAGAGTGTGCATTTCTGCATGCCTGATTTGAGGGTGGACTTAGGTGAAGGAAGATAGAGCAGCTTTGATGGAAACACTTAATTTCTCAGAACAAACGCTATGGATTTTTCCCAGGCTGTTGAAGTGAAGTTTCATGACTAGATGGAGAGCTAGCCATTCAAACTCTTAACTCATGCCTATAGTATAGAATAATTTGACCTATGTTCTTAGTGAGGGTTGTCGTCTATGTTTGACTTAAAGGGGTTCTATAAAAAATAACTTACCCTACCTTACCTCATGATACTAACAAAGGCCCATCAGTCTGTACTTCATATAGGACACCAGCAGGGAGAATCTGCAACATACTTGAGTATTATGCTCCAATTTACACTTTGTATATTTCCTGCTGCATGTTTCTTCTCTTTTCATTCCATATATTTCTTTTTTTCTTTTTATTTTTCTCAGTGAGATTTTCGGTCATTGGACTGGACCAGCCCCTGGTCATCCCTCCTGGTGAAGATGCAGTGTTACCATGCCACCTGTCACCGCAGATCAATGCAGAGAACATGACTATAAGGTGGTTTAAAGACAAATACCAGAACCTTGTCCACTTGTATCGGAACAGAGAGGACCAGTATCAATATCAGATGGAAGAGTACAGAGGCAGGACAACTCTTATTAAAGATGGCATCAAAGCCGGCCGCGTGTCCTTGATGGTACACAATGTTCAACAGTATGACAGCGGCTGGTACACATGTTTCTATGATACAGGATCCTTCTATGAAGAAGCAGCAGTGGAGCTAATGGTGGCAGGTCAGTCACATGTACATTTCATCCTTAAAATATTGTTATGATCACCCTGTTCAAGCATATTCGGCATCTCAGAAACTTCTCAGGGAGGTGTAGATAAAAGGAAGAGAAATGGCCTGTCTTAGAATATGCAGCAATATTCCAACCCCTCCTTCAATCCCCTCTTCCAACAGCCACACCCCCCCAGTTACATCCACCTTCATCCCCCTACTGACAATACTTCCTCGCCTCCAGGAACCTCACGCCCCACGAACTTCATCCCAACTCACAGTCACTCAAAGCCTCCCCCTGTCCCTTCCACTCCCCGTCCTCCGTCCTCCGTCTTCAGTAACCCTCCTCCCCTCGAGTCTCATCCCTGCTCAGTCACTCAAAGCCCTCCCCTGTCCCTTCCCCTCCCCTTCCCCTGCCTTCTCCCCTGATCCCTCAACCTGATCCCACAACCTGATCCCACGAGCCTCATCCCAGCTCACAGTCACTCAAAGTCCTCCCCTGCACCTTCCCCTCCCCTTCCCCCATCCTCTCCCCGGACCCCTCAACCCCCCAACCCGAACCACAACACACCTGGCGCTACCCCAGATACCCCCATCCCCTCCCTCAACTCTGTGTCACAACGCTTTGCGGCTCTTGAAAACCAGATTGTCACAATCACCCAGGGCCTACTTGAGATCCTTTCTAACCTAGGTATAGCCCGTAGACCTCCAAATGCCCCCCGCTGACGGCTCACTTCGGCAACGCTAACAGCTCTCCTAGTCCCACAGAAACCTCTAGTACCCAGCTTCACTATCCTCCCCTCAAGATCTCGGAATCCTGCCTACAGCAGACTGCAAAAAACAGAGACCCCTTCCCTAGGTCCAAGACTCATACTCCTTCCCACACTCCTCCAAACTCCCTATCAGACACAAAACACTTGACTTCAAGGCCTTTAAGATCAGCAGCACCTATGTCAGACAGCGAAGCAGCCCTACTAGCCGCCACATACAATACCCCCACCTTAGATTCTCCCAAATCCAAAATCCAAGTAATCACAGGTCACCGGAAAGTCCCTCCCAGCACTAAACCTCAGAGATACCCGGTCCTCACCGCCATACCAAGGGATATCAAAGATAAATCGGCCAGCAATCAGGAACAAGTCTACAATTGCTTGCTAATCAACTGTAGATCGGCCTCACTGCATGCAACAGAACTAGCTGAAGCCATCCTCACTCACGATATTAACATTGCGTTCCTCACAGAGACCTGGCTAAATAAGATATCCCCTCCCTGCCTTGACTTGCTGGTACCACCCGGCTTCTCCCTCATTACCAAAGACAGGATAGAGCATAGGGGAGGAGGGGTGGCTATCATCCACAAGGACAGCCTGGACATCTCGGAAACCACCTCTTTTGACTACGATTCATTCGAATGCCTATTCACCATCATCAAGACCAATGACAAAGACTCTTTACGGTGTCACCTGCTCTACCACCCCCCAGGTAAAAACAACCCTTTTGGAGAACAACTTTCCGACCTGATTGCACAAGGCGCAGTCAGCGACTCCAAGAACCTAATTCTTGGGGCTCTGAATCTTTGCTGGAATGAGACACACAATCCCCTAATCCAATCGCTATCTAGCCTCCTTCATGATAACAACCTGCAACAACATTGCACCGAGGAGACCCACTACAAAGGAGCCACACTGGATGCTATCATCTCACAAAAGAAATCAATCACGATCAACCACATTCTTCCCGTTGACTGGTCAGACCACCACATGATCCTCTTTCATATCAATCACCCCATTACCTCACATAAACCCCCCCCAAGACTCCCCCAAATGGACAAGAAATCTCTCTCAAATACGCCTGGATATCCTGGATGATCAGTTAAGCTCTCTTCTTCCGGCCAACGAAGCGCACCTTTCCACCAACGAGCTCATCAACTGCTACAACTCCGAGCTAGTGTCCTTACTCGACAAACTTGCGCCACTAAAGCTCAAAAGAAGCAGAGTTATCCCTTCCAGAACGTGGTTCAACGCTGACCTCAACGCAGAAAGGAGAACTCTAAGAGCCAAGGAAAGAAAGTGGAGAAACAACCCAACGGCCATCCTTCGTGATCAACTGAAAGCAGCCCGAAGGAAATACAACAACCACATCAAAAACAAAAAATCCAGCTTCTTCTGCGAGGCACTGACAAAGCCAAAGATAGACCGAAGGAACTTTACAACATCATCAGGCAACAAACGTCCAAACCACTGTCTTCGTCTGTGCTAGCGTCCAAAGATCTTTGCGACAATTTTGCCCACTTCTACAACGAAAAGATCACAAAAATTGAACTTTCACTTGACCCCAACAATTCACACCCCAAGAAGACCAGTTCGACTGCTCCTCAGGCTCTCTCCCCCGGCTCATTGAGCACCCCATGGCTTTGCTTCTGCCCAGTCCCAGACGCAGAGATAATTTTGCTGCTCTCGTCCTCCAAACCATCAGCTCATATCTGACCCCATCCCTCCCTCACTAATCATGAAAATGAAACACTCTCTTGCACCTATATGGGGCAACATCATAAACAGCTCCCTAAAAAACGGAGTGGTCCCTGACTGCCTACAAATTGGGCAAGTTACCCCCCTGCTGAAAAAACCAGGTCTTGACTCAACAGACCTGAACAACTTCAGACCTATATCTAACCTCCCTCTACCAGCCAAAACATTGGAACGCTGTGTACTCCTGCAACTGACTCATCATCTGGACAACATCAATCTCCTAGACCCCCTCCAGTCCGGCTTCAGACAAGGATGCAGCACAGAAACAGCGATGCTGAATATCATAGACGATATCCACGGATCTCTGGATTCAGGCAAATGCAGCCTCCTCATTCTCCTTGACCTTTCTGCAGCATTCGATACGGTGGATCACAAACTCCTCACCAAGGCTCTTCAAGAAAGAGCTGGCCTCGGCGAAGTACTTCTCAAATGGTTCTCCTCATTCATACACAACCTAACACAAATAATAAAAATCAAGAAGTTCACCTCCGAAATCCAACAGGTCAATAAGGGCGGCCCCCAAGGTTCAGTGCTCTCGCCTCAGCTTTTTAACATCTATATGGAACCACTCTCCAAGCTACTCAGAAAAGCCAACATCCGCTTTCATCTCTACTCGGATGATACACAAATCTATCTGGAAACTTCCTCTCTCACTGACATACATGGACTAAATGATGTCCTGAAAGATGTTCAACAGTGGCTGACAAACAATCACTTGAAACTGAATCCAGACAAAACTGAGACACTCCTCATCTCGAACAAGGAAGACAACCCTCAAATCACCGAATGACTAAAAGCAATCGATGCGCTTAAAGGAAATCTTACTCTAGCCGACTCTGTTAAATCTCTTGGCATCATCATAGACCCCAAACTAAACATGGTAAAACACATCAAGAATGCAGCCAAAGCTGTTTTCTTTAACCTCAGACTGTTGAACAACATCAAACCCTACATTCCTAACAAGGATCTCAAACTGGCCACTCAATCTCTGGTACTGTCAAGACTAGACTATGGGAACGCAATCCTAACAGGCATCACAAAATCGAACTTGGCACCAATCAAAACAACACTACATGCTGCTGCTAGAATGATTACCAACACAACAGTGATGGACAGAATGTGGATCAATGTCACACATTCACCCCAGTCAAAAGATCTGGGCCCAAATCC
This sequence comes from Lissotriton helveticus, assembly GCF_964261635.1. Lineage (NCBI taxonomy): Eukaryota > Metazoa > Chordata > Amphibia > Caudata > Salamandridae > Lissotriton > Lissotriton helveticus. Next base: position 60,391,672 of record NC_136065.1, on the reverse strand, counting down.
ATCGTTTTTCCACTCCACACCACCCTGGGTTAGACAATGGCGATATGCAAATCAGCGCTGACCCTGTGCCCCATGGGAACAGTCCAGTCCGAACTACAAAAGCCATGTCCTTCCCAGAACGGAAACAAGCATCCGAGGACCGGCCCGGTTTCGAGGTAACACCTCTCATCAGCCCGGCTAGCTTGACTCCAGTGGTGTGGAGTGCCTGGGACTCACGTCTGAGCATCCCCAGTACACTTAGAGCGGTAATTGCAAACACAACAGTGATGGGCAGAATGTGGATCAATGTCACACATTCACCCCAGTCAAAAGATCTGGGCCCAAATCCATCGTTTTTCCACTCCACACCACCCTGGGTTAGACAATGGCGATATGCAAATCAGCGCTGACCCTCTGCCCCATGGAAACAGTCCAGTCCGAACTACAAAAGCCATGTCCTTCCCAGAATGGAAACAAGCATCCGAGGACCGGCCCGGTTTCGAGGTAACACCTCTCATCAGCCCGGCTAGCTTGACTCCAGTGGTGTGGAGTGCCTGGGACTCACGTCTGAGCATCCCCAGTACACTTAGAGTGGTAATTGCAAACACAACAGTGATGGACAGAATGTGGATCAATGTCACACATTCACCCCAGTCAAAAGATCTGGGCCCAAATCCATCGTTTTTCCACTCCACACCACCCTGGGTTAGACAATGGCGATATGCAAATCAGCGCTGACCCTGTGCCCCATGGGAACAGTCCAGTCCGAACTACAAAAGCCATGTCCTTCCCAGAACGGAAACAAGCATCCGAGGACCGGCCCGGTTTCGAGGTAACACCTCTCATCAGCCCGGCTAGCTTGACTCCAGTGGTGTGGAGTGCCTGGGACTCACGTCTGAGCATCCCCAGTACACTTAGAGCGGTAATTGCAAACACAACAGTGATGGACAGAATGTGGATCAATGTCACACATTCACCCCAGTCAAAAGATCTGGGCCCAAATCCATCGTTTTTCCACTCCACACCTCCCTGGGTTAGACAATGGCGATATGCAAATCAGCGCTGACCCTGTGCCCCATGGGAACAGTCCAGTCCGAACTACAAAAGCCATGTCCTTCCCAGAACGGAAACAAGCATCCGAGGACCGGCCCGGTTTCGAGGTAACACCTCTCATCAGCCCGGCTAGCTTGACTCCAGTGGTGTGGAGTGCCTGGGACTCACGTCTGAGCATCCCCAGTACACTTAGAGCGGTAATTGCAAACACAACAGTGATGGACAGAATGTGGATCAATGTCACACATTCACCCCAGTCAAAAGATCTGGGCCCTAATCCATCGTTTTTCCACTCCACACCACCCTGGGTTAGACAATGGCGATATGCAAATCAGCGCTGACCCTGTGCCCCATGGGAACAGTCCAGTCCGAACTACAAAAGCCATGTCCTTCCCAGAACGGAAACAAGCATCCGAGGACCGGCCCGGTTTCGAGGTAACACCTCTCATCAGCCCGGCTAGCTTGACTCCAGTGGTGTGGAGTGCCTGGGACTCACGTCTGAGCATCCCCAGTACACTTAGAGCGGTAATTGCAAACACAACAGTGATGGACAGAATGTGGATCAATGTCACACATTCACCCCAGTCAAAAGATCTGGGCCCAAATCCATCGTTTTTCCACTCCACACCACCCTGGGTTAGACAATGGCGATATGCAAATCAGCGCTGACCCTGTGCCCCATGTGGTGGCCAGACTAATTTGCATGTAGCCAGGTTCTGAACTGGGATGGTGCAGTGAGCTAAAAAACGGTGATGGATCAAGCCCTGATCTTTTGACTGGGTGGAGTGTTCTGCTTAATTCAGAGACTCTGTCCATCACCACCCCCTTTTTGAATCGTTTTAGCCACCACAAGTGTGGAAGGGTATGCTCAGATGTGAGTCCCTTGCTCACTGCACCATCAGGATTCAAGCAAGCCGGGCCAAAGACGGCTGCAATGCCAGAAACCGGTCCCCGGAAGCTTGTTTCCTTTCCAGTAAAGAATTGGCTTGGTAGTTTGGTCTACCCTGTTCCCATGATGCACTGGGCTAGGGCCAGACTAATTTGCATGTAGCCAGGTTCTGAACTGGGATGGTGCAGTGAGCTAAAAAACGGTGATGGATCAAACCCTGATCTTTTGACTGGGTAGGAGTGTTCTGCCTAATTCAGATACTCTGTCCATCACCACCCCCCTTTTTGAATCGTTTTAGCCACCACAAGTGTGGAAGGGTATGCTCAGATGTGAGTCCCTTGCTTACTGCACCATCAGGATTCAAGCAAGCCGGGCCGAAGACGGCTGCAATGCCAGAAACCGGTCCCCGGAAGCTTGTTTCCTTTCCAGTAAAGAATTGGCTTGGTAGTTTGGTCTGCCCTGTTCCCATGATGCACTGGGCCAGGGCCAGACTAATTTGCATGTAGCCAGGTTCTGAACAGGGATGGTGCAGTGAGCTAAAAAACGGTGATGGATCAAGCCCTGATCTTTTGACTGGGTAGGAGTGTTCTGCTTAATTCAGAAACTCTGTCCATCACCACCCCCCTTTTTGAATCGTTTTAGCCACCACAAGTGTGGAAGGGTATGCTCAGATGTGAGTCCCTTGCTCACTGCACCATCAGGATTCAAGCAAGCCGGGCCGAAGACGGCTGCAATGCCAGAAACCGGTCCCCGGAATCTTGTTTCCTTTCCAGTAAAGAATTGGCTTGGTAGTTTGGTCTGCCCTGTTCCCATGATGCACTGGGCCAGGGCCAGACTAATTTGCATGTAGCCAGGTTCTGAACTGGGATGGTGCAGTGAGCTAAAAAACGGCGATAGATCAAGCCCTGATCTTTTGACTGGGTAGGAGTGGTCTGCTTAATTCAGATACTCTGTCCATCACCACCTCCCTTTTTGAAATGTTTATGATCGCAGCAAGGGAGAGTAAAAACCGGCCATTCGACATCCAACTCCAAATCAAGAAAGTAGTCCAATGGCCAATTCTCTGGCGGCCATTACTCCATTGGCTAGGAGTATAACAGTTCTCTAAACAAAGAGAGAGGGACCCAACAGCCAAAGGGGTAGGGTACCGACAAAGACCAAAGTCTAAAAGGAAATCCCCTTTGGGTAAATGTTACACACCAAGCATCAACTTGCCACAATACTCTTTACACACCACTCAGATGAACAAGGAGGAAATGTAATCAATACAAGATAAAACCAAAAAAGTAAACAGTACAAATTTATTCAAGAAATCTTTAAAAATATAAAAAACACAATATATAATATTGTCATCAAATTCTTGTGGTCTTTTCCTAACACAAGCAAAAAACCTTTTTAGTTTAAGAAGACAATAACAATATTAATCAAGCAAAACAATTCATTACATATGACATTCACAAAAAACGTAGAATCTATTAATTGATTATGATTACATCCGGAGGCGTATGCCCCGTGACCGTTATCATCATAGAAGCAGATTGCTGTCCAATCGGCAGTCATTGTAAGGCGGGACTTTTTCAGACCGCGTAACCTTACGGTCATTATTTCAAACGTGGAAGTGATTTGGACCGCGTGCTTCTCTGTACATACTATGTTTTAAGTTCTACATGTTATCTCGTGAAAAGGGCCTCGGCATGCCAGATTGGTTGTGACCTCTCCGAAGAAAAAAATGGTGCGACAATAGCATGCTGAATATAGATATTGGCCATCCTATATCTCAGGTTACCTTTATCTTTGGAGGTGTTTTTCCGCCCCAAGATTGACAGATTTTAATGTGGTAATTGGGAATAAATATTGTTTTCCTGAAGAAGCTGTTGGCTATAGATTAATTGCCCACCGAAACACGTCGATTCTCCTGAGAGTGGAAACTACGCTAAGTCTTAAGAGACAATTATATTGAATGATGATGTGAAAACTCTAAAACCTATAATTGATCTATGTTTGACTATTGTAGCCTCTCTCTATAAATAGGAATTTATTGTTTCCTTATTATATTGCCAATTGTGTTGAGTTTTTATTTAGTTTTTTCGTGAATGTCATATGTAATGAATTGTTTGGCTTTATTAATATTGTTATTGTCTTCTTAAATTAAAAAGATGTGTTGCTTGTGTTAGGAAAAGAGTCTAGACCACAAGAATTTGATGACAATATTATATATTGTGATGTTTATGTTTTTAAAGATTTCTTGAATAAATATGTACTTTTTACTTTTTTGGTTTTATCTTGTATTGATTACATATCCTCCTTGTTCATCTGACTGGTGTGTAAAGAGTATTGTGGCCAATTGATGCTTGGTGTGTAACATTTACCCAAAGGGGATTTCCTTTTAGACTTAGGAGTATAACCGTGACTGAGACAGAGTAGTCTCTATCACAGACACACTTGTGGTCTGCCCATCTGTAAATCAGGTGGACCAACCTTCCTTTTGGTGGAGAGTGTCATCCGTCACCATTGCGATGGAGTACCCTCTCTGCCAAACCTTGATTCTGGCGCAGTGTTAATGACGGATACAGAGAAGTCTTCGATGCTGACATACTTGAGGTCCGCCCGTCTGTACATCAGGAGTGCGGTCTATCAGTTTGGCTGAGAGGGACTCCATTGCTCTTGCAATGAAGTACCCTACCTGCCAAACTCTAAATCAGCCTCTAGATATTACAAGACCAACTTATGAGGGTGTTAGCTAGAATATCTGAATATCTGATTTCTCTTTTCCTTTCTTGGTTTGGCCTCTGTCTGTCCAGCAGCTCTAAAACTGAAGCAATGACCCTTCTTTTGTAACCCCACCAGGTCAGTCATGGATTCCACATAGGTTCTTTCTTCACATCTTGGTTGTCATTGACCTCAACCCGCATCTCAATATAACCAGCAACTGCGACCGCCCCTGTTGCTTCCATTCTGTGTTGCTCTGGCTCTGCATCACCAGTAACCAGTCCCAAGCCCCTGAAAGCTGTTTGCCCTGCATCAAAGCATTGTTTTTTTACATTTTTATAGCTTAGATCTTGCTTTAGGAAGCAGGAGAACCCATTAGAGTGGACTCATCTAAGGAGCTGGGTTAGTAATTATGGCAAATTATGCAAAACTACAATTAATTCGGTAATGCTCTGGTATAAGACTTTTCATCTCTACTTGCCACCTTCAGGTAGAGAGTATGAAGCTGGTTGGCCCGGCTCACATGGGCAGTGTTAATCTGGTAATGCCAGTTTGGTTGCTTATTGTGTTTCCCTCACTGGAAAAGGATTCTGTCTTGGTTACTACACACTTGCAGTTCTTGGGCTTGGGACTAAAACGTGTGTCAAGTTTTAGAAAAGGACTAGTTAAAAGAGGGGGTTAGTTAAACTTGGGAATCATGAGAATACACTCTTGAGGGGGGGCTGTACAAAGGCTGCTGATGCACAGCAGGGGATGTCAGTGCTACTACATACAGTGTTATTACCCAGAATGCATATTTGCCAATGAACATCAATGCCGTGAGTACCCCTTTAGGCACTCATACCGAATCTTTTGCCGCTCACTACAATACTGCAAAGTTCACAGCTAACCTTCACTCGCCTGTTGATTCATTTCCAGCTCTGGGGTCCAAGCCGCACATCTACCTGGAAGACTTACAAGATGGAGGAATCGCGGTTGTGTGTGAATCTTCAGGGTGGTTTCCTGAGCCAGAAGCAAAGTGGAAAGATGACCATGGGAACAACATGTCCTCATCCACTGAAGTGAAGGCTGTGGATGGCAAACTCCAGTTTCACGTTAAGGCCACTTATGTATTTAATGGTCATCCCAGCGCCCTGTCCTGCTGCATTGGAAACCCCGTACTGAGCCAGTGGAAGGAGTCAACGCTTCGAATCGGAGGTGAGAATCTGACCCGACTACGTATCGTGAAAGCACAGGACATGTATATGTGTTTATTTTATCAATGCAACCATAACATTTCAACCAGAAACATTTATTTGAGTAGCAATGTGTAGTATTCTCTCCACAATCCACTCCAGGAAAACGTTGTATATAAAAAAGATGTTTATTTTATTCCAGCACAGTCCATGCAATCACTCTGCACAATCTCCCCAGAGGTCTACCCTTGGATTGTGGAATTTCCACACCATGGTGGCAGGAAACAACAAGCACTTTGAATAGAACTAATTCTAAGCTAAATAAATTAGAGAAACAGTAAACCTAGAAAATAAGTCATAGAATATAACACATTTTGGCACACAATGCATTAAAATATATCTTTCATTCTTACTGGTGGTTTTGCACTTCTCCCACTTGCTTTAAACCTGGAAGCAACGGACTCCAAACCTACAGGTCTGTCAGCCGAATTCAGAATATTTCCATGAGATTGCTTAACATCAGTGTTATTTTGAAAATTTGTTTTAAAAATGCTCCGATCCTTTTCTTCAACAAAGTGTTTAGAGTTTCCTTCATTGAGTGCAGTGCGAGACTTACCAACCCGTCTTACATTCCACACCCTACCATCCTGGGTCACAACACTACCCATACTAACCTCCACAACTCTAATGGCAGGACCACACTTAGAAGTTCCATTTGTGCTGACACCAGGTTTGTGTATTCTCACCCAATCCCCCACCACAAAAGTGGGTACTCTCACTTTCCATTTGGCATCATAAATGTCTTTCATTTTCTCCTGTTTCTTTTGGACTTTAAGAGAAATATTTTGCATATCAACATTCATAATATCCCCAAAAAAATCTTTATCCACCACGGACAGAGTTTGGACGCGGGCTCTCTCTCCCTTCAACAGCCGAAAAGGGCTGAGTCCAGTGACAGAATGAGGGGTGATGTGATACATCCAGAGCCTCTCCCTCAGAGCAACTTTCCACTCTTTACCTGATTTTCTGGCCAATTCTGCACCATCCTTAAGGACTCGGATGAACCTTTCAACCTGGCCATTGCCTTGTGGTTCATAAAGAGCAGTGGTGCAATGTTTAATGCCACACAGTTGCAATAATTCTTCCATTTCACATGACTTTGATTGCACACTGTTTTCTGTCATTAGTACTTCAGGACTCCCTTCTCGAGCAAAGATCTCCCTGAAAACTCAGTAATAGTTTGTGAAGTGGCCCGAGCAACAAACTTAACCTCTGGCCACTTAGAGTGGTAATCGATAATCACCATAGCAAAACGAGCTTCTTACGGTAAACTATAAAATGGCCCACAGATATCAAACGCTACTTTCTGCCACGGACATTTCGGCCATGGCACAGGTTTCAAAGGAGCGGGAAAAGGCTTCAACATCTTATCGCTGTTGACACACTCAGTACATTCTCTCACAGTCCTGTCGACCATCTTGTTTATACTGGGCCACCAGAAACTAGATCTCATCAATCTTTTTTATAGAAGACATACTTGGATGTCCCTCATGTGCAAGTCTAAGGATTTCATCTTGCATGGACTCAGGAGGTACACATTTCCTATCCTTGAAAATTAATTCACCCTCCACTTCCCACTCACTGAATACTTGCAGAAAAGGCTTCCTTCATCAGGAACCTCTTTACTTTTGGGCCATCCTTTAAGGATAACATCTTTAAGTAAATTCCATTTGCTATCTGCAGCCACACTCTTTCTCCACTCTTCTTCAGAAATGACTGCAAATTATTTTGAAACATAATCACTAGACGTGATCATCTCAACATCCTACCTCATTTCCATCTTCTCTTCACATGGACACGGTAGGCGGGAGAGATAGTCAGCTGTAACATTATACTTTCCCGAAACATACTCCACACTGAAATTATATTCCTGTAATCTAGGTATGAGTCTACTTATTCTGGCTGTAGCGTTCCATCCACCACAAGGCACCAGAATTGACACAAGAGGTTTGTGGTCTGTCCTAAGATCAAACCTGCTTCCCCATAGGACATGGCGAAAATGCTCAATACCCCACACGCAACCCAAATGTTCTCTCTCAATGACAGAGTATCTTCTTTCAGTATCACTGAGAGAGCCCGAGACAAAGGCAACACACCACTCTTTACCACACTTCTGAGATAGCACGCCACCTAACCCACATAGACTAGCATCAACCGTTACTAGGCATACCTTGTTCATACAAAACAGTTTCAATGTGGGGGCTTTTACAATCGCATATATGATTTGTTGGGACACATCTTGTTGTTTCTGCGTCCAACGAAACTCAGATTTGTGTGTGGTAAGTTCTCTGAGAGGTTCCATTTTTGTGGCAAAATCCTTGATGAAATTGCTATAATATTTGGATAGCCCAGCAAAGGATTACAGTTTTTCCTTGTTATCTGGAGCTGGGGCTTTCACAATGGCTTCTACTAAGCATATTTTAGGAACTAAACGATCTCCAGAGAGAGTATGACCTAGATATTCAACAGATTTGCAAAACATCTTGCACTTGTTCTCTTTAAGAGTTAGACTATTTAACTCTAAGTATTTGTAAACTTTCATCACATGACCCAAATGCTCTTCATGGTTTGGAGAAAACACCAGAAAATCATCCTGAAAGCATTTAACAATATATGATACATTGCCCTCTGAAAAACGGATGCCGCAGAGGCCAAACCGAAAGGCATTCTCTTATATTGAAACAACCCCTGTGGTGTAATAAAAGCAGTGAAATCTTTGGAGTTATCAGTCAAAGTAATTTGGTGATAAGCGGATCACAAATCTAATGTGCATGCAAACAAATTCATTTATGTTTGGTAAGGGGTGGCAGTCCACCACCAAATTGGCATTTAATGCCCTCAAGTTCAGACAGAGCCTTACACTTTATCAGCCTTCCACGCCAAAACGGTGACTCCACTTCTTCTATTATGTCATCATCAATAAGATTTTGTAATAATGTTTTAAGGCATTCCCTCACACACACACAGGCCCACCTCTAACCTTCTGCTTGACAGGTAAAGCTCCCTTTTTCACTTTTATCATGTGTCTGAAATTATTGAGTCTCCCTAGTTTCCCAGAAAATACTTTCGGAAACAAATATACGATGGCACTGGCAGCACTTCTTTTGTCTTCATTAATATCGCAGCCTTTATCTTCTCCTTCTGACTCCAGTAACACAGGATCACAATTCCTAGGGTTGAGAACAATCCCCAAACTTCATTGATCCCTCCAACCCAGCACATTTACACCCTTAACTGCAACATATATTTTTTTAAACACACTTTATTGGTTTTCCAGTTACATCCAATACAAAGGGTTACAATTGAACAGTGTTTACATTATTTCTCATCATGTTTGATGATGTACAATTTTCTGTCTATAGTGTACAGGAAACATTCATTTAATCTGAACAAATGGCGGTTGGAATACATTTACATAGAGTTACCCTAGTGGTACGGCTATTTAAAATATAGGCAAACTTCTAACTAATGTAAACTAACTAACCCCCGCCCCCCCATCCACTAACATTCTAACAATATTTTCCCTATTGAATAGTTGTTTCCATCCTGTGACATTTGCATGAAACTACAGGCTATTCTAATTGTGTCCCCAGCCCAGTCATCTTATGCACTGTGGTCTTGTTTGCCATTTCACTAAGATGATCTACTGTGTTTTCAGGGTGCTAGATGTGCCTTTGAAGGCTTCCAGCATTACATCCCACTCCATGGATATCTGATTCTTCCCTGGGCCTCCTCCCGGCGTATGGCTCCACTTTCAGCCCAACCCCAGCGCAACATTTTGCTGTGCCAGGTGTAGGTTGCTGGAGGTTTTGCCGACTTCCATCTCTTAGTTATGGACCTTTTTGCCAGGATGACTGCAAGGTCGAGGAAACTGAGCTGGACTTTAAAGGAGGCTGGACGTTTCCAGAGACCGAACAGGCACTCCATAATTAGAGCTCAATACACAGGTGTGTGGCTGTTTCTACGTGGTGGATGACCTCTCCTCAGAACCGTATCAGGCGCGGACATGCCCATAACATGTGAGCTAAATCTGCTTCTGCCAGGCATCTAGGGCAGTGATGTTGCATATTTGGTTCCATCCTCTGAAGGCGCAGTGGTGTAAGGTAGGCCCTATATAGTATCATGCATTGTATAAATTTAAACTTTGCGTTCCTGGTCACTTTTTCAGGGTGTTCCGATATGTCTGCCCATTCTCTGACTGTTATCTCCCGCCCTGCATGCTCCACCTATTTAACTTGTAGGTCATCGAGAGGCACCGCAGCATGTGTCCGTACTCCCACTTATAACCATTTGATGAGGCGACGTCCCTGCCCCATGTAATACAGTGATTTGAGTCATTTGTGCATCGGGGCTCCTCTCTCTGGGGTGCCCAGTATTTCTTCACGTATTGCAAGATCGCCACATGTATCATGTATAACCCTTGACTGCAACATGTAATTTAATATGAGCAATGCGTCCCTTGAATTCTATATCAACTTCCTCATACCCCTCCATGTCAATCCTTGAACCACCAAAAGCCTTTGCAACAATGGCCGATTCCTTAAAATCCTTGAGACCCAGAATGCCTTTGAAGGGATCAAGGAAAGAATCCTTGGTAATTATAATCAAGGGAGGACCAACATCTGCCATAAGCTCTATTTCCAAACCTAAAATACGTACCCAGCACTTTGGTGGTTTGAGACAATGGGGCTGTCGCCCTCATCTCCAACATCCGTAATAGACTACAACATCCCGCCTACATTCATTCACTCTGTCATCCACATCATCCTGTTTGATATAGGAAACTTTACCTCTGCCAAAACTCACAACACCAGAATTTCTGAGGTCCCTGCATAAAACACATAATCACTAGAAGAAGGTTTGAATCTGATTTCTATGCAAGCCATAGCATCCTCAAATATATTCCTGTCTCCACTATCATCAGTTTGTGGAAGGGCTCTAAAAACAACTTGACCTTCCAAACCTAAACAATGTAAGAAAGATTTTTTTCCTTTCAGCAGACAGTCTTTCACTGTCAATGCCTTTGAGGTAAGTAAGAAAATCTTCCTTCCACCTAGTCCATGGTATGGGAGTTTCTCCTTTCGTTTGAAGAAATTTAGGAGGAGGGTCAAATTGCAAGGTGACAAAAAAATATATCACAATGCTGAGGATAAAATATTCACAATGCTAAAGAGAAAATATTGTTTGTTACAGTTTTCTAAAATATATATTGTATTTCCTACGGAAAACTGTGAAAATGTAGTGCCAAAACAAATCAGTGCCACAATATAGTATCCAACTATATTCTCCTGGCTTCGGGCTTCAGGAGAAATGTGAAAGTAAATGGTGCCAAAACTAATCTCTGCCACAGTGAATATTACAATTCCTTTTGTACAAATATGTTAATTTGCTATTCCCCAAAAATGAGTGCAATTCCAACAAAATTAGTGCTTACTTGGTATTTTTTCTAGTAAAAATATTCACTTTCCGTAATGATTTCCACAATTACGTGGGTGACTGCCGTAAATCATGAAAAGGCAGCAGCGTCAACAGCAGGAAGAGAAAGAAATGCACCGGCATAGAGCAAGTCCTTTGTGTGAGTCGGTCACATTGCGATGCACATGCACAGAACGTATAACGTTATTATAATGTCTCAACAAGAGGAGAACACAACCAGTGGCTCGTGAAAGCTTTGTCTCAACAAGAGGAGAGCACGCACAGTGGCTCGTAAAAGCTTCGTCTCAACAATAGGAGAGCACGCACAGTGGCTCGTAAAAGCTTTGTCTTAACAAGAGGAGAGCACGCACAGTGGCTCGTAAAAGCTTTGTCTCAACAAAAGGAGAGCACGCACAGTGGCTCGTAAAAGCTTCTTCTCAACAAGAGGAGAGCACGCACAGTGGCTCGTAAAAGCTTCGCCTCAACAAGAGGAGAGCACGCACAGTGGCTCGTAAAAGCTTTGTCTCAACAAGAGGAGAGCACGCACAGTGGCTCGTAAAAGCTTCGTCTCAACAAGAGGAGAGCACGCACAGTGGCTCGTAAAAGCTTCGTCTCAACAAGAGGAGAGCATGCACAGTGGCTCGTAAAAGCTTCACGCAGTAAGAATTTTTTTTTAAATTACCAACCGCTCTCCATGAACATGACAGTGCAGGGCAAGTAAGAAAATTATAATGACAAATTTTGGTAAATACAAGTGTTAGACGTGGTGTACAGAGACAGTACAGTGGCATTCCATAGGCACAAACCAGGCAGGTTAAAATAGTTAAAACAAGTTCCAAAATGTTCTTTAGCCTTGAAGACAAATTGTTCCTGTGCTGGAGCTCGTAGCAAGCTTTGTATATAAAAAAGATGTTTATTTTATTCCAGCACAGTACATGCAACCGGTCTGGACAAATTCCCCAGAGGTCTAACCTTGGATTGTGGAATTTCCACACCATGGCAACAGGAAACAAAAAGCACTTTGAATAGAAATAATTCTAAGTTAGATAAATTGAAGAAAAAGCAAACCTAGAAAATAATTCATAGAAAATAACCCAATGATAGAACATATACTACTTACGTAGTTGGGAAAATATTCCCTTGAGGCTCAGATTACTGAGGCAGAAATCTGAGAGCACTTGAAGCATTCTACAAATAGGAAGGCGTCGGGCACGGATGCTACCCTCAGAGCTTTATCAGCTATTGAAGGAAGTGGTCATACCTATCTGCAAGAAATTGTTTAACTCTATTTATTTGAAGAATGCCTGGATCGAAGACTCATGGAGGGAAACCACTTTAGTGTTCATTTTAAAACCTGCCAAGGATCCCAAAAACACAGACTCAGATTGGCTAATTATGTTACTAAATGCAAATTATACATTTTTTCCAGCATTTTGGGCAGTAGATTTGCCAAACTAGCCCTTGAGTTATTTCGCCCTGATCAGAAGGGCTCTGTCCTTGAAGGCCAGATTCATGGGCTCACTCGCCAGCTCATTGGCTCCATTGATCCGGCTGCTACATATTCGGTCCCTTTGGCAGTGGCTGCAATAAATGCTGTGAAGGCCTTTGACAGAGTGTGCTGGGCACGTCTCTGGGAGAGTTGGACGCACTAGGGTTTAGCCTGTGCTTTATTTTGACCCTCCAGAGTGTCATAAAGAAGGCTGACATCAGGTAAGGTTAAAGCTTGGTTTATTTGGAAATCAACGTCAGCTGAACACCCAAGCAGAGACACAAGTGTATCTTAAGCCAGGTCAAGATCAACTGTCTTTACTAGAACATACAAACACAAAGGCTCTCTCACCTGGAACATTAGGAACATAGGATTCCAGATGTATTACACAATAAGCAGAGGTAAATGCAACAAGTAACTACTACACAGAGACTATATGGAAACTCATCTGTTTGAATACTCGCCAATGGATCCTTTCCCTTTTCACACTTCTAGCAGGAATTTGTACCCAGTGCAGCCCCGTAACAGCTCCACACTGACCTCTAACAGCTCCCCACAGACCCGATTGATGCCAGGCACCCCGGAGGAAACCTGCAATCAATCAATCAGGTCATTTGTAGAGCGCACTACTCACCCGTAGGGTCTCAAGGCGCTGGGAGGGGGGGGGGGTGCCGCTACTGCTCGAACAGCCAGGTCTTGAGCTTCTTCCTGAAGGAGAGGTGGTCTTGGGTCAGGCGCAGATTGGTCGGAAGTGAGTTCCAGGTCTTGGCTGCCAGGTAGGAGAAGGATCTTCCTCCTGTTGTCGCTCTTCGGATGCGGGGGACGGCGGCGAGGGCGAGGTTGGTTGATCTGAGGAGGCGCTTGGGAGTGTAGAAGCTGATCCGGTTGTTGAGGTAGCTCGGGCCTTGGTCGTGTAGGGCTTTGTGCGCGTGGGTGAGGAGCCGGAAGGTGATTCTCTTGTTGACCGGGAGCCAGTGCAGATCTCTCAGGTGTCCGGTGATGTGGCTGCGTCGGGGGATGTCGAGGATGAGTCTCGCCGAGGCGTTCTGGATCCGCTGGAGTCTCTTCTGGAGTTTGGCCGTGGTTCCGGCGTAGAGGGCGTTGCCGTAGTCCAGTCGGCTGGTGACGAGGGCTTGGGTGACCGTCTTCCTCGTCTCGGTGGGGATCCACCGGAAGATCTTACGTAGCATGCGCAGGATGTTGAAGCATGACGAGGAGACGGCGTTGACTTGTCTGGTCATGGAGAGGGAGGAGTCCAGGATGAAGCCCAGGTTCCGTGCGTGGTCTGTCGGTTTGGGTGCGGTGCCCAGGGCGGGGGGCCACCAGGAGTCGTCCCAGGCGGAGGGCGTGGAGCCCAGGATGAGGACCTCCGTCTTGTCTGAGTTCAGTTTCAGGCGGCTGGTCGTCATCCATTCGGCTACGTCTCTCATCCCTTCGTGCAGGTTGGCTCTGGCGGTGGCGGGGTCGTTGGTCAGGGAGAGGATCAGCTGGGTGTCGTCGGCGTAGGAGATGATGTTCAGGTTGTGTTGGCGTGCGATGGCCGCGAGGGGGCTCATGTAGACGTTGAAGAGGGTTGGGCTCAGCGAGGATCCTTGGGGTACGCCGCAGATGACTTTGGTGGCCTCTGACTTGTACGGTGGTAGGCGGACTCTTTGTGTTCTTCCGTCGAGGAAGGAGGTGATCCATTCCAGTGCCTTCTCCTGGATTCCGATGTTGCTGAGGCGCTGTACTAGGGTGCGGTGGCAGACAGTGTCGAAAGCCGCGGAGAGGTCCAGGAGGATGAGGGCCGCTGTTTCTCCGTTGTCCATCAGAGTTCGAAGGTCGTCGGTGGCGGCGATGAGGGCGGTCTCCGTGCTGTGGTTCGCTCGGAAGCCGGACTGTGAGGGGTCGAGGGATCCATTCGTCTCGAGGAAGGCGGCCAGCTGTTTGTTGACGGTCTTCTCGATGACTTTGGCCGGGAACGGGAGGAGCGAGATGGGACGGTAGTTCTTGAGGTCGGTGGGGTCTGCTGTGGGTTTCTTGAGGAGAGCGCTGATTTCGGCGTGCTTCCAGCTCTCAGGGAAGGTGGCGGAGTCGAAGGAGGTGTTGATGATGTCCCGCAGGTGGGGTGCGAGGACAGCGTCGGCCTTGTTGAAGACGTGGTGAGGGCAGGGGTCAGTCGGAGATCCGGAATGGATGGAGTTCATGGTGCGGATGGTGTCTTCGGTGCTGATCGGGGTCCAGGTGCGGAGGGTGGTGGATGGTGGAGTCGTTGCGGTTGTGGCTTGCGTTGGTTGGTTGTTGAAGCTGTTGTGTATGTCCGTGATTTTGTTGTGGAAGTAGGACGCGAGGGAGTTGCAGAGGTCTTGCGACGGGGTGATGTCGTTGTTTCCGGCGTTGGGGTTGGAGAGCTCTTTCACGATGTTGAAGAGTTCCTTGCAGTTGTGTGCGTTGTTGTCCAGCCGGTCCTTGTATGCATTTTTCTTGGTGGCGCGGATCAGTTGGTGGTGTTTCCGGGTGGCGAGTTTGAGGGTGGCCATGTTGTCCGTCGTTGGTTCCCTTCTCCAGGCTTTCTCGAGGGCTCGACAGTTCTTCTTGGAGCACTTGAGTTCGTCGGTGAACCATGGTGTTTTTCTGCTGCAGGATCTGCTGGGCGGGGTCCTCAGAGGGGCGAGTTCGTCCGCGCAGTTGCTGATCCACTTCGTGAGGTTGTCGGCGGCCTGGCTGGGGTTCGCTGAGTTGTCGGGAGGGTGCTGGCTCAGGGAGGCGGTGAGCTGGTCGGCTGTGATCTTGTTCCAGCTTCTTCGAGCAACCTGTTGCTGGAGGTGGTGGATCGTCGTTCTTCTGAAGGTGAAGTGGACGCAGCTGTGGTCCGTCCAGTGGAGTCCTGTTGCGTGGCTGAAGGTGACGTCTTTGCTGGAAGAGAAGACGGCGTCGAGTGTGTGTCCGGCGAGGTGGGTGGGGGTGGTCACCAGTTGCTTGAGTCCGAGGTTGTCGAGGTTGTCGAGCAGGGTGGTGGTGTTGCGGTCGTTGTTGTTCTCAAGGTGGAAGTTGAGGTCCCCCAGGAGGATGTAGTCGGCGGAGGGGAGAGCGTGCGGGCTGACGAAGTCGGCGATGTCCTCGCTGAATCGTGTGCGTGGTCCCGGGGGTCGGTAGATCAGGGTGCCTCTGAGGGTGGTCTTCGGGTTGGTGTGGATCTGGAAGTGCAGGTGTTCAGCGGTGGTGAGGGTGTCGTCGGTGTTGGTCGTGATGCGGATGGTGTCTCTGTGGATGATGGCGATGCCTCCTCCGGTCTGGTTGTCGCGGTCCCTCCGGGTGATCTTGTAGCCCTCTGGGATGGCGATGGCGATGTCTGGGGCTGAGGAGGCGTTCATCCAGGTCTCGGTGATGAAGGCAACGTCGGGGGCGGTGGTGTCGAGCAGGTTCCAGAGTTCTACGGCGTGTCTGTGGACGGAGCGGGTGTTGAGCAGGATGCACTTGAGGTGGGTGCTGCTGGAGTTCGGCTTGGCGGGTGCAGGGAAGGTCCGGATGCAGGTGAACTTGCAGGCGAGGCAGCTGAAGGGTCCGTGGGTGTGCTTCGGGGCGGCTCGGTGACATCCTGGGATGTGGCCGGTGTTGAGTGCGACGAGGTCGGAGGCGCTGTAGGTTCGTCGGGTCGGCTTCCGTCGGTGGGGGCCAGGGGTCCTGGCGCTGGGCGCGGTCCAGGCGCGGACGGGCGCAGACGGGCTTACCTTTGGCGCGCCTTCGGCGCACAATCGGCGCGCCCGCTGCGCGTCAACGCTGCGCGTTCGCACGGTCGCCATTAAAGGCGAAGTGCGCGGGTGGGCGGAGCAGCTGGGAGGCGGGAGCGGGGAGGGAAACAGAAGAAAAAAGGGGCGGGGCTAAGGCGGTGGCGGGAAGCGGGAGCGGGGGGCGGCGAGATGGGCAGATGCAAAGACAGGCACAAATGCAGGCAAAAAGCGGGCAAAAAGTCAGAGAAACACGAAGAAAACAAGCACAATTTCAGGCAAAATACGGGCAAAGAGTCAGAGAAACACGAAGAAAACAAGCACAATTTCAGGCAAAATACGGGCAAAAAGTCAGAGAAACACGAAGAAAACAAGCACAATTTCAGGCAAAATACGGGCAAAAAGTCAGAGAAACACGAAGAAAACAAGCACAATTTTCAGGCAAAATACGGGGAAAACCAAGGAGAGCGCTCAGGGCGGCAGCGAGGCCGGCGCTGAGACAGAGGCAGGCACTGGGGGCACACGCGGCAGCTGGTGGCCGTGCGGCACGGGGGTGTCCCACAAGTGGGTCACACTCACCTGCGTCGCACGGTCGCCATTTAAGGCCAAGTGCGCGGGTGGGCGGAGCAGCTGGGAGGCGGGAGCGGGGAGGGAAACAGAAGAAAAAAGGGGCGGGGCTAAGGCGGTGGCGGGAAGCGGGAGCGGGGGGCGGCGAGATGGGCAGATGCAAAGACAGGCACAAATGCAGGCAAAAAGCGGGCAAAAAGTCAGAGAAACACGAAGAAAACAAGCACAATTTCAGGCAAAATACGGGCAAAGAGTCAGAGAAACACGAAGAAAACAAGCACAATTTCAGGCAAAATACGGGCAAAAAGTCAGAGAAACACGAAGAAAACAAGCACAATTTCAGGCAAAATACGGGCAAAAAGTCAGAGAAACACGAAGAAAACAAGCACAATTTTCAGGCAAAATATGCAAACGCAGCTGCTGAGCAGATGGTGGCAAGAGGCACTTTCTAACTAGTGAGGACCCCAATCCAGTGTATCTGGGTTTATTGTTTCACTCTGCTGGTTCCTTCCTTCACATGGGCCCGTGCACCAAACAAGATGAGGCGCCCACTGAAGTGACGGGCTCAGTCTGAGCTTTATAGCGCTTTTGAAAATGAAACCATATATAATACTCCTGTTACAGCAAATTAATCAGAAGAGAGGGAAGCAGCTCCCTGCATCCCTCCTACAGCCCGCACCCTCTTGTGATGATTAACAGATTGTTGCCACCTACTACCCCTTTTGTCCCTTTCTGCCCGCCACACCCCCAGGCCTTGAAATTGATGGAATTTTGTTAACTCCTCCCATGGCCACTGTAAATGCGCCCAAATAGCACCCTATTAATCCCATTGTAATTACCCAAACCCTCTAATATGATGTCACTGCTGGAGCGCGTGCGTGCAGGTCGAAGAACAACTCGCCCGGCCGGCGCTTGCGCAGCAGGACATTTCCAAAAATCCATCTCCCGTCCACCTTAAGAAAAACACCCAGATTCCGCCCGCTTACCACCGAGCAGGGAGTAGTAATTTTGTAATGAAGTCAGTGGAGGCTGGTTGATGATATAAACTTCCTATTTATTTCAAGGTCAGGATAGGTATTGAAAGCGTCCTAGCCACAGGAGACCAAGCAGCAACTGACACAGAGAACTTGGTAGCTAGGCACCAAGTACATTCTACATTCTAGAGCTGCCTTTATAAGCTATACACATTAACTAGATAAGGAACAACAAGTGCATGTAAAGCAGTAACATAGGTAAATACCACACGCCTTCCCCCAAACACAAACATAAGAACAAAAATTGATATTTTCAGTTGCAAACAGAATCATGTAGTCTCACAGGAGTTGCACATATGCGAGCACTCCTTTTCGCAAAGGAGAAACGCACTTGGAAGAGCTGGCTTGAGAATAAGAATCAGAAGAAACAGAAGAGCGTACAAGAGAAATTCTACCAAGGTTCCAAATGCGCCCATCATCAAGTTTCACAGCATTAAGGAATAATTTAATACCTTTGCGAGGAGTAGAGAACTTTGCCCCAATCGTGAATGCTTAGTTTCTTCAGAGCTACACAGAAATAGATAGAAGGGCATTTCAATAAAAGGGGTTTTTATTGAACAGTCTTATTTCTCGTGCAAGAGATATGAGCTGTCACAATCATAAGATAGTATGCGAAATATAATACGTACAGCGTGAGCAGTTATAAGAAATAATACTGCAATAGCATGTTTTGAAGCTATGACATATATTCATAAAAATACATACATAAATAACACAGGCTAAAAATGTGAATACTCGTCTGGTGCTTCTAAATAGTCCTACCCCAGTATACCTAACCTAAATGTAGCATGAGGTAAGAAGTAGGTGCTGTTTTCTATAGTATAGTTTAGCTATAGTTTGTATTGCCAAGAGTCCCTCCAGGTTCTAGTCTGCTCCATACCTTAGAATGAGAGAGGTTGGAATCTCTTTCTGGGTCTCAATCTCTAACACCCCACGAATGGAGTCAGAAACACTGGAGCTGGATTCTCTGCGAGGAGGATCACAGCATCTGGTGAGTGTGTCAGGCGGGGACTCTAATTCCTTCCAAACTTGCCGTGGCGAGCCATATCGAGCTGTGTAGCAGAGCCGTGGTTTGGTAAGGGAAGGTATATTTATACCTGGTAAGTGGCTAGGAATGTTAGCATTGATGTAAAGTCGGGCAGAGGAAGACGTCATGAATGAACCCCTAAGGAATAGTAGTTCATGCATAGTAGATGAGTTCTTGTAGAAATCAATAATCCTAGCTAGGGAAAGTCCCGATGGCTTAAGGGTCTGGTTTCTAAGTACTCGTTGTGACGTGGGACGGACAGATGTAGGTGACCATGCTTATATTTGGATAGCATGGCTGATGCCTAAGTAAGGACTGGGATTCTATGCCTAAATAAGGGCAATGTGAGCTGTGCCTATATAAGAGCATGATTCGGGAAACCTATTGTAATGCACGCACCTTTGTCTCGGAGGTGTCCTGGATCTTCGCCGCTAAAACCCTGATTCCCCCTGTCACCCCTCGGAACACAGGATTGAACACTGAATCCCAAGTTGTAACTAGGGGGAACACAGGGGAACAAAACAAGGGTAGTAAGGGGAAAAGAAACACGCCTCCTCTCTCGTATGTGGTCTGTGTAAGACAGTTTGTGTCTGCAGCACCTGGGGAAACGTGAAAACCAACCCCCCCTTATGTTTCTCTTTTGTGTAGTACGATTATGATCTAGAATGACTAACTACGTGTACCTTTAGTACAGTGTAACACCACTCGAACCAATATTCAAAATCTACCCAGGCGAACTTCCAGTGAAAGTCTTGAGTGTTTTCAGCACACACAGCTTCTGTATACAAAATAAACAAATAAGGCACTGCTTCCAAAATGCCTACATCAAGAACACGACTATTATACAAGTCACTCACCACGTGTATATCTGAACTGCAACTCTAAATTGAAGCACGAGTCACTGATAAAACACGGGACTCCAAAATAATCAGACTCAAATTTCTCAAAAGAAAATAAACTCCACAGTATGTACTTCTACTGTGGCAGACCTTCGCACATAAAACCAGGAGGCGATTTCAAACTCAAAATAGAATCTACGAGCCAAAGAAAGGCCGTCTTGAATCCATACGAAATAATTACAAGCACTAAACACCCGAAGCCGGGAATCACCGAAACAAAACGCCGGCACCCTACCTCCTCGGACGCCAACCTCAATTACAGACCCGGAACGAAAACAGGAACAGCCTAGCTAAAAGCGAAGCACTTCCTACTTCCATAGGGCGGGTTCTATTCCGTTTCACTACATTGTGCGCATGCGTGCATACTGCGCATGTGCACCATTCTATGGAGCTCCATTTGCCAACCACTGCCAACCACTGTTCTCGTTTGATCATAACCCATTTTTCTCCACTTGCGCTTAGCCTATTTCCCACGCATCCGGCAGGCATGACACCTATGTACGGGTATCTAAATCGAAACACAACACAAGAAGCTTTCCGGATTTGTAGGACAGTTTTACAAAGGCATCAGCAAGCGGCTGGGTGTTGATGGGACATTTTATTCAGAGTCAAGAGGGACACACAACAGCTTTAGATCCAACTCTGAATCTTGTGGAAGAGGTGTGGCGCCGCGGCCAGGGCGACTGACGCTGGAATCTGGGGACCACGGTTCGATCCCCGGCTCCGGCGGCAGGTTAGCCCAGCACCATGTGACTCTGGGCAATAGCTCGCTTAATCTTCCCGACGGCCCCCCAGCGCCTAGAGACCCTTACGGGTGATTGTGCGCTTTACAAATGTGGACTTTACTTACTTTACTAATCCATGATGGGAGACACCCAACAGATGAGAATGACATTACCTTGAAGGATACGGACCTTATACATCCATGATTGCTGTATGAGTTCTCTGAAATAATGTAGCACCGTTCTTGACTAGAACTCAGTAAACTTCTTGAAGGAGAGGTGCAAAATTCAATGAACCCAAATATGGAGGTAAAGGTAGCAGTAACTATGCAGGAGGACCTAAAGCAGATCATTTTCCAGGCCAAATATTTCAAGGCCTGGTATGATTGCAGGACAGGCTTGTAGATATAGTAGGTTTCTTATGCAACAACATAGCCATGCAGAGGACGTTACTAATAACTATAGTGATAGGTTTCCCTCCTCTGCTGCAGTGAATCGTACTGCTTTAGCAAGGTCAGCTGATGAACTTGGCATGTACTGGATGGCTCCTGAATGGGAACCTCCCTGCAGATTACAGTGGTTGGACAGACTTGGGAGTACTCCAGTCTGCTTGCACCCCTTAATATGTCATTTACCTCTCCAACCCCGCAGCATCCTTCCACAGGATAAAAGGTGTACATATGCTAGAATACGTGATTTTTATACCCACTCCACAATCCCATCAGAAGACCTTGGGTTTCAGAGTAGAAATAATCCATTGGCTTCTGCCTATTCCGGATGGTAAAAGGACGCTTGAACTGGCCCAAGAGAGTGAAAGGAGTACATTACTGGGCCCTGCAGCGGTTAAAAATATTGCACTAATGTCCGACTTTGGAAAACTAAGATCCAAAGAGTCTTGGGCGGGGCTTAGAATGTGATTAGATCTCGTGGACACTTCAAATTGGTGCGGGGACCAGGGAAAACCAACGGTTATGCTGCTGAAAATCACTTTATGTGGATAAAGCAGAGCAGGCCAGTTATTATGCAGTTCTAATCCTCTCTAAGGGCATCATTAGCATGGCGGGCGGATTTAGTCCGCCCACCATAGCCCAGGGAAATGGGACCGCCCGCAATGCATGTGGTGGTCCCACACATACAATTAGGATGTGCCCACCACACTAGCGGCGCATCCCACATTCTTAACATTGCAGTGGGTAGAGCTAAAAGCACCGCCCGCCGCAATGCCAAAAATGCAAGTTGAGCATTTGAACGAGCAACGTGACAGGCACCGCGCAGTGCCTGCCACATTGTACATGCAAATGCAGGGGTGTACCATAGGTACCCCCATGTGCACCTCCCACCCCCAAAATTCTTCCAATGTGAAAGACTGCATGCCTTTCCGTGGCGGCAAGGAAGGCCAATCCCCGCAAGCATCCTGATATGGATTGCGGTGTCTACCAGACACCACCACCATATTAAAACCTTTTCCGCTCAGTCGACTCATCGACCGGGCGGAAAACCGGCAGACAGTCTTTCCGTCAGCCTGGGTCCCCCTGCCATAGTACTATGGCGGGGGGAATTGGCAGGCGGGCGGGAGAAAATGTCGGGCGGATCGCCACAACCATACTAATGGGCCCCTAAGACTTCTAGAGCAGGTAGTAGGGGCAGAATGCAGCCTCCTATCAATTTAGAGCTGTGCAGAGTAACAAGATGCTGTTACCAAAGTGTTTGAATCTTCTTCAGATGAGACAGTAGGAGAAGAAACCTCCAGATGAGAATCTGCCATTACTGTAGGCAGGAGTTTCTAAATCAAATATCAGCACTGAAAATGTACCTGCCATGTGGGCCTGTTATCAATGCCAAGCCCACATATCCGGTCTGCTTAACACGCGGGGTGGTTGGGGGAACTCTCTCTATTGCAGTGTTTCCCGTTCTGACCCTGTCAGACTTTCAGGCCAGTCACCCACTCTAGACTGAACCAGAACCAGTTCCGGCAGCATGACCTTCACACATGGCCAGCTCTGACGGCTGAGACACAGGGGCTTCCTCTAGTCTAATATCCGCCATTTGCCATCATTAAAACCCTTAGATAGTCCACCAGAAGGATGTAAAGGTTAGTCCACTATGTTTCTAATGGATTGATCTTCCTCGTTGCCAAGTTCTTTCTCAAACTATGATGGAAGAGGTCCTATTCCTCCACTTTCATGTCAGGCTAAGATGTTTCCAGGATGTTGCATATTTGAAGCAGTGCATAGCCAGTTTGTATTTCCGAGTGGAAGCCACGGGTAAAGTGATAGTTAATATTCCTATTTTCCCCTCTGATGTTGGAGAAAGATTTAACGTCAGTACTTTCTATCTTCTGAGCATCTTCTGATGAAGTTAACGGGGTGTCTCTCTTGTTTTTTTCAGATGCTTTCTTCCAAAGGATTTCTTCGTGCATGTTAAGCCGTCTTCTCATCGCATCCTCCTTTACTGTACTTGGGATTCTTTTGTTTTCATGGACTGTTTATCTCGTCAATGAGCAAAGTAAGTGTCAAATAGTGGGAAATGTCTAGGTAAGACAAATGGGCTGTGTATAATTGGCTGATTCATGGCAGTTCTGCATGAATTTCCTTCAAAGGTGTCTGAATGTTTTACATTGGAACTCCAAATTAACATGTTGCTTCAATGAATTGTGTTATAAGTCTAGGACTTGCTTCCGCACACATGCACTGCATGCAGTGATGGCCGAGAGAGCAGCTGTAGTTCCATGTTGGCCGCCCACGGCCTCTGCTTGTCTGATGCCTGGCAGCCCGAGCTTGCTTCGGCTGGCTTAGTTTCAGCTGAGAGCTGCAGTCAGGGGTCCTGGGCTGGCTTGCTCAGGTGGTGCCAAGACCACTGTGGCCCGTGGGGTGTCTTTGGGGTCATACTCACGCTTATTTGCAAAACCACAGGACTAATTTTACGGCGAGCGGGCTCAGTTCAGAATTCATCTCCCGCCCAGTGTCTACCCATTGGCAGCAGGGTATGCAGACATATTATCGATTTTTTTTATATTATCGACCTACACTAATATTGAGTTTGAAATATCGTAGGGACAGAATATCGATGTCAAGAATATCGGTGACCAGAATATCGACCTTAAGGTAAGTAATATTGTTTTTTTTATATCGAAGTATGTAATATCGAAGTCAGTATTATCGAAGTAAGTAATATTGTTTGCAAACATATCGTTGTTAATAATATCAATATTTATATTCATTGAAAAAAACATAGGTTTTAGGGGTGTTATAGTTAGCTGGACATTTCAATCGTACAAAACCATGGAAATTCCTCCGTTATAGTTAGTTGTGCTAACTATAACTCGCGAGCCTGCAATCCACTGCTGATGATGTCACATATTACATCATTCATGACATGGTCAGTGACATCACTGATGACATCACTGATGACATCTCAAATGACATCACTTGTGGAAAAGTAAATTTTGCCATGTTCTGTGTCCCTACGTGTCATCCATCATATGTTATGTGTGCATGATTAAATATGCATATGCATTCCCCATGTCTGATTAATGACGCAATTACAATTGTGTCCACCTCTAGTATGCCAGTTTCCAGTCCTCGTGAATACTACGAATATCAGGCCTATGTAAAGCTACGTTGCCACGTTTCTCAGTGTGCACGTTATTCCATTATAAAGTCCCCGTTTCTAGGCCTCAAAAGGGCCCGGACACCAGATTCAGCTCCTGTCTCCTGAAGCCTCGCTGAGGAGGGATACAGCCCCCACCTGTATCCTCGACCCTTCACTTACTTCCTGCCTCGCAGTGCCCGGTCCAGCCTGGCTCTGCCTCTGAGTCTGCCAAGAGTATGTTATGAGTCCAGTTATCAGTTCAGTCCTCCTTCTCTGCATTCCTAAGCTACTGAACTGCATCAATAGTTTCCGTCATTGTCTAGCCTTCACGTCTCCACGTTAGAGAAATACTGCATTTAATGGTCATTTCATATTCTTCATATTCTTCATCACGCACTACATGTAGAATAATGCATGGTCCAGTCTTAGAATCAAGTTAGCCTTTCCCCTCCTAACTTCTAGTTTATATCAACATGTTCTCTAAACATCAGATACTAGATACTGTTTAGGTACATGTCGCCCTGACTCTCCAGACTTCAGTCTCTGCTCCTAGCACAGAGTTCATAGCCCCCAGCTTCTCCTAGTAATACGTCATTGCCAGTTTGCGCGCACCATCAGGTTAGAGGTCCCGGCTCCTTAGGTAGCCCCCTCCATGGTTTCCGCCCCATTCATGACATATCCTGTTACGTTTGCATCACATGTCTATGTATACGCCCTGTTACACCTCTTTTCCCCCTTATCTTTCGCGACTGCTACGCGTCACGCCTTCTGCTCCACCCACTGCTACGCCTACTGCAATGTAATGCTATGTGTTCACGTTATGTATATATGCTCATGTATTGTTATTAAAAGCCAGCGCGCTCATCCCAGATCCAGCCCCAGCAGCTGCTGGGCCCTGTCATCCTATTCCTATGCAGGTTGTCCTGTTCCTGTCCTTATGCTGTATTAAACCTGCAAAACTCCTACTACCTCGAATTTTGACTCTTATTTATTGAGCTATCTGTTATGATATATGTCTAGTCAAAAATAGGGTATTATTTATTTATTTACCACATAATGGCGCCCGAACAGGGACTTGCCCTTTCCCCACGCGTCGGTGAAGCCACGCCGACCCCCTGACCCTCTGCAGTCGTGACGGAACTCTTCTGCGCAGTGGCAGATATTTCTGCTCAAGTATCCCTCAGGCCCACGGAGGAGACGGAGGAGGCGGTCCAGCATCCAGACGAGACGGTGGAGGAACGCGGCGAGTCCCGACCAGAGCCCAAGCCAAGAGTCCAAGGTCCGAGGTATCCGGAGGTCCACCCGTAACTGAGGTCCGAAGTCCGAAGTTCGTCGTCCGTCGTCGTAGCAGTCCAGTCCAGTCTGAGGCCTTCCGTTCTTGCTGCCCGGTGAGTACCGTTACTGGGGTGGTATCTAGACAGGGTCAATTTAATTGACTCTGGTCTGTGGGTTGGTGGTACACAGTCCCACAAACGAAGTGTCCACTTCGGTGGATGCGGGTCCTGACGTGTCTCTTTATGAGACCGGTAAGTTTCGTACTGTTTCAGCAGTGCATCTAGTTTCTGTTCTAGTCAGTTTCTGTTCTCGAGAAAATTTATGTGTTCTGTTCTCAATATTTCCAGGTAGTATTCTGTTTGAACTGTTATTTTAAATGTTTTTCATGTATTTTAATGTCGTGGTATGAATGGGGAATAAGTATCGTGTTCATTGTGTATTGTATTGTGTCTAGATTACAGTTCAGTCATGCCCATATTTTCCAAGTTACGTCAGTTAAAAACTAGAAAGGGTCTGCTGGAAGCAGCAGTTCCCGTCCCGCCCAGGGACAGTCCAGGTCACTTTATGTATCAGAAACATGGCATAAGTGCCATATTGTATCTAGATTTATGGGTAGAGTATACCAAACAGTTAGAAGAAAAGTATAGATGGCCCGTATCGGGTACATGGGATGCCGAATGCATCATGCGAGTAGAAGAAGCATTATGGAAAAAGAAAGCCAGACAGTCACAGAAAGATGCCATCGAGTTATGGCGCAAAGAAGCTCATAAAAGAACCGAAAAAGAAATCAGAAAGTCAGAATTAAGTAGAGAATCCTTAGAACGAGCCCAAGAAAAAGAATTAATCGAGATAGGTGAACAAGTCAAAGCCGAACAATCAGACAGACAGAGGCATGCCCTTATTAAGGGTATGTATCCTCTTCTTGCCGAGGGCTTGCCAAAAGCGACCCCGGAGGCATCCAGTAATTTCCCGCCACCATTAGTTCCGACCAAGCTACGTCACAAACCGACCGCAGCTGATATTTTCATTTCGTCCTATCTGGACGACACAGTCCCTGAATATGCAAATCCTGTTCGCGCTCCGCCAGTCCCAGTAAATCAGGCACATCCTGCTTCTCCAGACACCGGGGCACCCCATGCAGTACCTGCTACGTTACCCCCGGTCCAGCCAGCATTTCAATTTCCCGCTCTGCCACGAAGAATATCAGTCGACGATTCTAGTCTAGGGGCCGCAGGAGGAGGTCCTCCTCAAACCCCGCCGCCACGCAAGCGTTTATCAGCACTCGAATTACATGCTCAAGCATCACAGCGTACTCCCAAGAGTAATAAGTCTGTTGCAGAAATCAGGCAAGCCCTTGGCGAATGTGCCTATGACCCAGTCCCAGGCGAGAATAATATGGTTTTATATTCAGTACGCGTAAGGAGGGTGACCGAGTATCTAGTCACCCTACCCAATATGAAAGAAGATCTAGACAGAATCTATCGTTTCATCCGTACAGGGGATGATCCAGAAAGTATTAGTGATGCCATGTCTCAAAGGAAAGCTGAGATCCAGCGTATGATATTAAAGTTTTTAATTAACTGTCTAATAAGAGAACAAGATTACCCGTCTAAAGATCAGGCCGAAATGAAAATCCTGACAAAGTGGAGTGATAATATAGCCGAGGGTAAGCACAATACCATTAGTGCCATGGAGAGTATGTACAAGAAAATCCGTAGAGAAATAATAAAGATACACGAACAACGTAAAGCAGCACAAGTAAGCGAGAAAGAAAGTAACTCTGATCCTGAAGAGGTAGAGGACGAGAATCCCGCCAGAATAGCGTATGTAGGAAAATCTAGATTTCCAGATCGCCATTTACGCCTAGAACACAAGTCAATTTTCCATCATTCAGCACCAGAACAAGGTTCCCTAGAACAAGTATTCCAAGCTACCGATTACATTCTGAAATCACGAATCGGTTACAGTGAATTAAGTACCATGCATGAGCAGGAACTAGCCCGATCAGCAGTCCGATGGATTACTGATTCTACCACTTTTCCAGACGAAATAGTGGCACAAATGTTTCTGAAATTGCCCCCAGCCGAGCAGCGACTGGTGGGTATGTATATGATCCAGCACCTCATTACTCTGTATGAGGGTCAGCACTCTGATCCAGGTCCGTTACATGATATCCTGAACGAGTTACTCCAGTATAGATGGAGAGGTCTAGGTACCGATTTAATTAGTGTCATTCTAGAACAGCGTCACAAATATAGAACGTTTCTGAACCCGCATTTTGTTCATGTCTCACCCCCAGAAAGTAAACCATTTTACATGGAAAGACAGAACCCGTTACGAGAAGTGCATCCAGTTAAGTCAGAGGACGGTGAAATGCAACGAGTGTTTGTTTACACCCCGATTACAAAGATGGAACTCCTCGAAATGAAGAAATTAATTCCCTGTCATGACAAAGATCCAGCAGGGTTCCATAGAGAATTAAAAGACATGCTCCGTATGGGAGAATACACTTACCCAGATATCATTAAAATGTTAAAGGTCCTGTTGCCCGCAGGGGTGTATGAAAAGCTAAAGGAAAAAGAATGGGAGGTGGGAGAGAAAAAGATCGATTGGGCAGTTCTAGAAGCTGAAGATAAGTCACGTGTACCAGGTACTGGTCTAGGAGAGAAATGTAAAGAATTACCAGAATTATTGATTCAAGTTTTACCCAGATTATTAACAACGAAAAAGGAAGACTGGGATGCAATCTCAGCCTGTAAACAGAAACAAGATGAGGATATTAGTGATTTTTATTCTAGATTTGAAAAATGCTTTAGCATCAATAGTGGCCTCAAGACAAGTAGTGAGTCATACCCTCACCTTTTTGTTACTAAATTAGTCGAGAATTCAAGTCCACCAATTAAAAATCGAGTTTTGAAAGTCGAAAGTACCTGGCAAGCTAATACTCCGTCCCAGATGTTGCAGATGCTTCAGTACCACCAGAATAGAATCAGAGAAGAGCAAGAACACGAGAGAAAACGTATGAAAGACACGAAAATGAAAGTACTAGTTGCACAATCTGTTCCTCAAGACAGTCAGAAGAGGGGTCCGAATCAAGCCAGTCATCCTGCAGCTCCCGTTAAAGGGAATTGCAATTATTGTAAACAGCCAGGTCATTTTATAAACGAGTGTGCAGTTCTGAAACACAACATAGCTACTGGTAAGACTAAAGAAAGACCACGTCCGCCTAGACAAGAACAAGTTTCCCAGATTCCTCAGTCACAGAATGCACCACAGACAGTTACAGCTCCGCAGCCTATCGCTGCAACACAGCACGTTACATCGCAGATGTACCAGTATGCACAGTCTGAGTATCCAGAGTACCAGCAGTATTCATGAAACAGCCTAGAGAGGGAGGTAGGCTTGCCTCTCATCGAGATACCTGTAGATCAAGAAGGTCCCTATGTTCACAGTCAAGTATTAGGGAAAGACAGAAAGTTTTTGATTGATACAGGGGCAAGTAGGACCACAATTAGTCACGCCGAAGTTCCAGGGGCTCCGCTCTCAGGCTCAAGAAATGTTTCCCTTGGATTTTCAGGAAAACCTATCGTAAATGAGATTTCAAAGCCAGTTACTCTAGAAGTAGGTCCATTGTCCCGCACTACTGATCTGTTACTTACTAAATCATGTCCAGAAAATCTATTAGGCATTAAGACACTGAAAGAGTTAGGTGCAGTTATATGCTGTTCCCCAGAGGGAATACGATTGTTCCTACGTGACTTCAAGGGTCACTATGTATTACGAGATTTTGATTCGAGACTGTCTAATGTTCCACAGCATTTATGGGCGCAAGGTCCAACTGATGTAGGTTATATGCAAATCACACCCCATCGTGTGACTCTCAAACCAGGTGTAGTGTTACCACGAATCAGACAGTACAGATTGCCACCCGAGGCTGTAGCAGCCTTATCCAAAATTATTGACGAGCTCATGGCTCAAGGAGTAGTTGTAGAAACTGACTCCAATGTATGTAATTCTCCGATCATTCCAGTCATGAAACGTACTGATCCAAATGCACCCCCAGTATATCGATTAGTGATCGACCTACGAGAGCTTAATAAATGTATTATTCCTCAGTACCCAGTTGTCCCAGACATCTCTTCCCTATTGACAGCCATTGATTCCGAAGCCACGTTCTTTACAGTAATAGACCTCAAGAATGCATTTTTCAGTGTTCCAATTCATCCAGACAGCCAGTTTCTTTTCGGATTCTGTTTAAATGGAAGGAGCTATATGTTCACACGCGCTCCTCAAGGTTTCACAGAAAGTCCTAGTATTTACAGTCAAGCACTTAAGAGACAACTAGACAACATTCACATGCCAACTGACACTGCCCTGCTCCAGTATGTCGATGATCTACTGATCACAGCCCGTTCCGAACGTGACTGCGAGCGAGCGTCACTGACGGTTCTGTATTTCCTAGCCGAGATGGGGCACAAGGTGTCCCCTTCGAAGCTTCAATTCTGTGTCCAGCAAGTGGTCTACTTAGGACACTTACTGTCCAAGAGGGGTAGGCAGTTGACACCAGACCGTATCCAGTTAATAGCGAGTCTTCCTCAGCCCAAGACCCAGAAAGAGGTACGTGCCTTTATCGGCCTTACTTCTTATTGTAGACAATGGATTCCTCAGTATGCATTTCTAGCCAAGCCACTGATACAGTTAACAACACAGGAGGCAGCCGCATCGACTGTCCTCCCTTGGACATCTGAACATACACTTAGTTTCAATGAGTTAAAGAAAGCTTTATGCCAAGCTCCAGTTCTAGCCACACCGAACTACAGTAAGCCTTTTACACTTTTCGTCACAGAACGCGAAGGTACAGCATTATCTGTTCTCACACAAGATCAAGCAGGACAATACAAGCCATGTGCTTATTTTTCTAGCACATTAGATCCAGTCGCCCAGGCTTTGCCTGCGTGCCTCAAGTCAGTTGCAGCCACAGCACTAGCTATCAGACAAAGTGATTCCATAGTCTTAGGACATACCTTGACGGTACAAGTCCCACACTCCGTGGAAGTTCTTTTAAACCGAACACAAACTCAGCACTTGACAATTGCACGTTTAACAGGTTATGAATTGACACTGTTCCAGCCACACATAGAAATCAGACGCTGCAACATTTTAAATCCTGCTACACTGTTACCATCAGTTAATTCAAATCCTGACCCACATGACTGTGTGGAAGTAGTTAACATTACGACAAAACCAAGGCAAGATCTGACAGATACTCCGTTACCAGATCCCGACCTGGCACTTTATGTGGATGGTTCATGTATGAGAACTAGTACAGGAGAACTAGTCGCCGCGTATGCAGTGACTACTGACACCGAAGTTATTGAGACACACCGTATTGATACCCTGTCCGCTCAAGCAGCAGAGCTAGTTGCTCTGACACAAGCCTGCATACACGCCAAGAACCTGAAAGTTAATGTTTACACAGATTCACGCTACGCATTTGGAGTTGTACACGACTTCGGAGTGCTCTGGCAGGAGAGAGGTTTCATGACTTCTCATGGAACCAAGATTCAGCATGGTCTCCTTATTCAAGCTCTGTTAGATGCCATACACTTACCGACATCTATTGCTATCATGAAGTGCAAAGCACATACGAAAGTTACTGACATTATTTCTCAAGGTAATGATCTAGCAGACCGCACAGCCAAGCTTACAGCACAGACTCCAGACATTCCAGTTAACATGACACATACTCCAGATCCGATTACATGTATGACAGTTAAGGACCCTACACAAGATGTCATAGATATCCAGTTACATGCTACTCCCGATGAAATTAAGAAATGGTCCGAACAAGGAGGGGTCCAGACAGATCAAGGATGGTTAACGAAGGGTAGAGCCACATGGTTTCTCCCCGACTCTATGGTTCAAGTCATTATTAATACCGCACATAGTCCAGCACATCTAGGGGAAAAAGCTATGTTAGATAGTATCCAGAACATCTGGTTCAACAAGCATTTACGAGCTGCAGCTAAGCAGAAAGTCCGTACCTGTATGATATGTTGTCAGTTCAATCCAGGTAAAAGTGTCCCGGTGGAACAAGGTGGTTTCCAGCCCCCGACCACCCTTTTGAAGTCCTCCAGATGGATTATATTCAGATGGAGCGATGTCGAGGTTTCAAGTATGTCCTTGTAGTTGTATGCGCTTTGTCCAGGTGGACAGAAGCATATCCAGTCCCAGATTACACAGCCGCGACCACTGCCAAGCAGTTGGTTCGTGAGTTCTTCCCTCGTTATGGACTCCCTAGAGTCGTATATTCTGATAACGGCCAGCCATTCTCATCCGAACTCATGAAGCATGTTTCCCTTTTGCTAGGGTACCAGTGGAAGTTCCATTGTGTACGCCATCCTGAAGCAGCCGGTCTCGTTGAGAGACATAACCAGACTCTGAAAATCCGAATTGCCAAAGTGTGTAAAGAAAAAGGTGTGGACTGGCTAGTAGCTCTGCCAGTCGCTTTGTTTTATATGCGCATGGTCGCACATTCCAGATCAGGTCTGTCCCCGTATGAGGTCGTTTTCGGCCGCCCCCCTAACATGTGGGGTACTCCTAGACCCCGAAGTATTACCGATGTTTCAAGTAATATGCTGACAGATTACCTAGCTTCCTTGATGTCTGCCCTCAACTCATGTCGTTCACAGGTTGCCGCCGCATTTCCAGACAATACCGAGGTGGCACCGCATGAAATCGTCCCAGGATCCATGGTGATGGTCCGCAACTTTGACAGATCAAGTCCGCTGGAGCCTCGATGGAAAGAGCCCCGACAGGTCCTCCTCACCACCCGTACAGCCGTGAAGTTGGAAGGACGCAAAGGCTGGGTGCACCTTTCTCATGTTAAACTTTTTAATGGACTGAAACCCGCCTTAAAGAACATTTCCCAGGATTCAAAGGATTGCCAGAATATTGTTCTCAAGGACTGTCCCGCAAAAGACATTGCTACAACCCCTCCCCTGTTAGAGAAAACTCCGCAGCAGGAGTATAAACAAAAACTACGGTCTAGTAAATTAAGTCAGCCAGTTTGATTGTCTAAGTCCTCCCCTAGGTGAAACGGTTAGACTGTTTCTGACATGTATAAAATAGACCCCCATAGTGAGAGAGTTAGTCAAAACTCAATCCGATGTATCGTTTTTCTATGTTTCATATTATTTCTCAGCATTATGATTTCCTGCACCAGTTATGCATTTTACCTATGTTTCCCAGTTTCACATGTAAATAAGTCTGCTAATGCTACAGCAGAGCACACGTTTAGTGATCTGCCCCCTCATGAACTGTCCTACCGCCTCGCTATGCGTAATAACTCATTTATCCGCATGTTACATTACTCACACCAGACCAGCAATGCCACTAATTGTTGGGTGTGTGGTCGACTCCCCCCTTTCCAGACACCGAAGGGAGTTCTGCCACTTTTTCCTTATCCATTCTCACATAATGGTTCGTGTGGAGCATGGTCCACGTTAACGTCATCCTCAACAGATATGTCTTTTCTTAACAGTACATGTTTCCCAGACAAGCAAGGTCTCCCCCACAGAACAGGTTTAGATCTAGAAAATGAAGTGTATAATTTAGGTAACTATTCTTCGAATTTCATGGTCCTGAATGTTCAGTCTGATACTACTCCAGACTTACCTGCTATTTCAGTACTACCAGTCAAAGGCGAATTATGTGTCCGAAATAATGGTTCCGTACACGTAGGACATAGTGATTGTACTACTATTGTCAAGTATAGTGACAGTGGGAAATCTATCTTTAAAGCTTCACGTCATTCTTATTTTATTTGTGGTCAAACCGCATATGTTCGTCTGCCCCTCGATTGGGAGGGAACCTGTTACATTGCCTTCCTACTGCCACCTGTTTTTCTAGCCCCATCTGATTATCATAGAAACACACATCTAGTACACATTAGACATAGAAGGGAGTCCCCAATTGTCGATTATACTGAAACTACTCTAGAACAATATACCGATTTCAATAAAGGTTTCTTCTTCTTTATAGGCCCTGTCCAGAATAGTAAGTTAATCCGTAGATTAACAAGAACCCTTGAAGCTGTAGTAAATGAGACTGCCTCTGCTCTAGGTAACCTAACCGAAGAGCAATCTGCTATGAGATTTGTCGTTTTGCAAAATCGTCTCGTCCTTGACGTCATACTGGCCGATAGGGGCGGGGCCTGTAGAGTCATCGGATCTAGTTGCTGCATTTTCATTCCAAATAACGCGCCGTCTGTTTATTCAGCTATAACCAGACTCCATAAAATTGCCCATCTGTTACACCAAGATCCAGGCACCTGGACATGGTCCGGTTGGTTCTGGAATATAATTTCCGCATGGGGATGGAAAGTCTTGTCCTTTCTAGGTATAGCAGTAGCGATCATATTCAGCTGCTGCCTCTGTATACAATGTGGCCCTGCGATTTGCGGCATGTGTGCTACATCCTGTATTCCTAGTATAACTCCTAGTCCTAAGTCCCGTTCTAAATCCCGTTCTAAGAGAATTCGAGATGAGCAAATGATACTGTATGAAATGATAGATGGTATCATGAATATTGATGTTTCCTGATGGAAACGTAGTAACAAGGAGGGAATGTGGAAAAGTAAATTTTGCCATGTTCTGTGTCCCTACGTGTCATCCATCATATGTTATGTGTGCATGATTAAATATGCATATGCATTCCCCATGTCTGATTAATGACGCAATTACAATTGTGTCCACCTCTAGTATGCCAGTTTCCAGTCCTCGTGAATACTACGAATATCAGGCCTATGTAAAGCTACGTTGCCACGTTTCTCAGTGTGCACGTTATTCCATTATAAAGTCCCCGTTTCTAGGCCTCAAAAGGGCCCGGACACCAGATTCAGCTCCTGTCTCCTGAAGCCTCGCTGAGGAGGGATACAGCCCCCACCTGTATCCTCGACCCTTCACTTACTTCCTGCCTCGCAGTGCCCGGTCCAGCCTGGCTCTGCCTCTGAGTCTGCCAAGAGTATGTTATGAGTCCAGTTATCAGTTCAGTCCTCCTTCTCTGCATTCCTAAGCTACTGAACTGCATCAATAGTTTCCGTCATTGTCTAGCCTTCACGTCTCCACGTTAGAGAAATACTGCATTTAATGGTCATTTCATATTCTTCATATTCTTCATCACGCACTACATGTAGAATAATGCATGGTCCAGTCTTAGAATCAAGTTAGCCTTTCCCCTCCTAACTTCTAGTTTATATCAACATGTTCTCTAAACATCAGATACTAGATACTGTTTAGGTACATGTCGCCCTGACTCTCCAGACTTCAGTCTCTGCTCCTAGCACAGAGTTCATAGCCCCCAGCTTCTCCTAGTAATACGTCATTGCCAGTTTGCGCGCACCATCAGGTTAGAGGTCCCGGCTCCTTAGGTAGCCCCCTCCATGGTTTCCGCCCCATTCATGACATATCCTGTTACGTTTGCATCACATGTCTATGTATACGCCCTGTTACACCTCTTTTCCCCCTTATCTTTCGCGACTGCTACGCGTCACGCCTTCTGCTCCACCCACTGCTACGCCTACTGCAATGTAATGCTATGTGTTCACGTTATGTATATATGCTCATGTATTGTTATTAAAAGCCAGCGCGCTCATCCCAGATCCAGCCCCAGCAGCTGCTGGGCCCTGTCGCCCTGTCATCCTATTCCTATGCAGGTTGTCCTGTTCCTGTCCTTATGCTGTATTAAACCTGCAAAACTCCTACTACCTCGAATTTTGACTCTTATTTATTGAGCTATCTGTTATGATATATGTCTAGTCAAAAATAGGGTATTATTTATTTATTTACCACACACTGACGACATCACTGATGACATCATCCAGTGAATGTGGTTTGGTTTGATATTTAAATAAGTATTATATATATATAGAAATTTGCATTAAAGAGTGAGTGTAAGTGTTAGTGCCTGTATGAAGAATTTACTAGTAGTGTGATTAACTGTCTAAATAACTAATTTAAAGTGTCTCACTAAATATATGGGATAGTGATTTAAGCGTGTGAATCTCTGTATCAATCTGTGTCTTATGGTTATAAACTATGGCATAAATTGGTTACTACCTATGTGAAACTCTATATTATTTTTTAATTAGTTAAGTGTCTATTTGTATAGGAGAGTGAATGTATCTGTGGTTGGGTAGGAGGTGTGTGACTGTCCAAAAATATGTAAATAGTTGATTTAGGAGATATATGACGTTAAGACAGCATGTGGAAACAGTTGTTTGGGTGAGTGAATATCTTTATGGGTGAGATGATGATTAAATATATTTCTGAATGATACATGTCTAATAAAGTAGAAATATAAAAGACAGTGTATGTCACAGTTCTTGTATTAAAATGAGTATATATAAGACTCAGTGATTGTGTACGTGACTGCATAGAAAACAGTATACTTATCTTATAATAGTGATTTTATAACACACTAAGTATGACTTTCTATGCATATGAATAAATAAAGTACTGTTTGTATAAGTGTGTAGCTGAGTAAATGTAACTATAATCAATTGTTTGCATAAGTGAGAAGGATGGCTGCATAACTGAATAGGATGTGTGCTGGTGTGTAATGTCACTATAGGCGTGTAAGTATTTTTAATAATGTTCTATTGATCTTTCTTAGCATGTATATGTGAATCTATAGGTAAGTGTTTAGATGTGTGCAGATCTATAAATCAGTGAGTGGGTTTTTAGAAAGTTGTATTGGTATGTGATTGTTTTAAATATGTTACTCTATATTTTATAGTGAGTAATGAAAGGTTATACTAGTGTATGATGATGTCATCAGTGATGTCATTTGAGATGTCATCAGTGATGTCACTGACCAAGTCATGAATGATGTAATATGTGACATCATCAGCAGTGGATTGCGGGCACACGACTTATAGTTAGTACAACTAACTATAACGGAGGAATTTCAATGGTTTTGTACGATTGTAATGTCCAGCTAACTATAACACCCCTAAAACCTATGTTTTTTTTCAATGAATTTCTAAGGTTTTTTAAATGCTAATTCCTAATTATAACAGGTTTGAAACCTATCGTTTTTTCAGTGAATTTCAAAGGTTTTTTCAATGACAATTTTTAAATGTATTTATTGTTATATATTTTTTTTAATATTGATTTACTACATTTTTAAAACTATTTATTTCTAGATATTTAAAAAAAAACAACATTACATAATGTTTACATAAATTGAAAAAAACAGTTTAAAAAAATATTGAAATTCTGTATATTTTTTTATTTTTTATTTTTTAAAATATATTTACAATATTTTCTTAATTGTTTTTTTTTCAAAATTCTTTGAGGAGTCGCGCACCCTAAGCGCACCTTCTTGGATTACTGCACGGAATATACCCGCCATTTTAGGATTGCTGTGTAGGATCCGCGTATGGTGTGCGATGGGTGCGTCTTTTCGTGCGCGATCGCTACGCGACTTCAAGCGGATACGCGACATATACATATTATGTTACGGGACGCTTGCGCATTTCAGCGTGACGTCATCTATGTGTTCGCGGTGGGTGCGCAACTAACGCACTTTTTTTTTAATGTTTAAAAATCTATATATACGTATTTAATATAAATATTAAGGCAAGACATTATCTGAGCTAATCAGAAAAATAATATTCTTTCAGTTTTCATAAACTTATATTACTTTTAAATGCAATTTTTGCGAAGTCGCGCTGGGTGAGTGCTGCCTATGCGCACCCTATGAGTACCCCATGTACTTTGTAATGACCATGGTCTTGTCATCAATACATCTCAGACAAAGTTCATGGTCCTGCACAAAAATAAACACGCCAGAGGGAAGGTGGTTATGGATGGGGTTCAACTGGAGGAGACTCAAGTATTTAACTATCTGGGCATAACCATATCATCCAAATTAGACTGGAAACAGCATACCAACCAGCTGATCACGAAGCATGCACAATTGACAGGTGCACTCACTAAGGAATTTTACTTATCGCATACCAGGCCAATTACCCCGGTTCTATAGATCTACGATGCCAAAGTTGGAGCAGCAGTTCTCTATGGGGCGGAACTATGGGGGCTCAGTAACTTAAAAAGGTTGACGGTGCGCAGAACACATTTTTGCACAACATCACAGGCTTACCGGTTTCCACTACATTGATCCCTCTCCACTATGATCTAGAGTCTCATGGCCTCGAGGATATGGCCAGATATAGATCGGTTGCCTACTGGAGGAGACTATGGGTAACCCCAGAACTCTCCCAGTATGCACGGGCCTTCCTCGAGGTGAGAGACTCCAATAAGGCCCATAAAATACTATGGATGAAGGAGGTAAAAGCAATATATAAGGCTATGGGATTATCTCCATTGTGGGATGACCCAGTAGGGAATTCTTTTCCACCTAGAAAAATATTTCGAGACTTGTACTGGAACATGTTGGAGGCAAAGAGATTTGGCCGCTGTATTGAACCATCTTTTACGGCAGATTTCCTAGAACTAAAGCATTCTCCGGCCTTTGAGGCTTATTGGGACTGGATTACCATCCCAGGGGACAAGAAGAAATATCATCAGATTAGGGTGGGGACATTACCACTAAATGCTCTCACTGCAAAATGGCGTGGGGGACAAGGTTCGGCCTGTCCCCTTTGTCCAGATCAGCGGGAAGTCATTGGTCACGTTCTCTTTGCCTGTCCAGAATATAAGGTACCCAGGAGATCTTGGTTAAAACCTATCTGTGTCCAGTTGGGTCTCAAAACGGGTTGTGAGGCTGTCAGGATTTTACGAACTGACAACTCCCAAGCCGTAGTTATAGCCATAGCTAAATTCCTCCATTGGATGTGGATAATTCGGGCCCGCAAAATGAGCCTACAGTAATTACGGCCTATGACACTTGAGATTGTAAAATATTACTAGTGATTAATGTACCTAATGATTAATTTTAAAATATTTTTTAAAAGAATGAAATGAATTTTATATCCATGTTCCTCCTTTTTCTTTATCTTCTTTTAAAATAATGTATTTAATGACTGTAATTTATGGATTTTATGTAGGGCGGTAGGCCAATAATTGTTAATTGAGAGTTGAAGTGACGAATTGTGGATTTTATTAGCTGTCAATGAAGGGTAATTTTAAAATATTAAATTGTAACTGTCTTTTATGATTGAAAAAATCGAAATAAAGACTTTTGAATTGAATTGAGTACCCCATGTGACCAGAAAAAATAGATTTGATTGGTTCATAACACTTCCTATTCTAACTGTTGAAGGACCCCACCCATTTCAATAACTCTTCTTAGACCTTCCTTGTGAGAAGACCTCTGCTGGGAAGAAACCCATTTTTCTTTATTGGAGACCTGAATTTCCTTTCTGCAGACAAAAATGACTACACCACTGCAAGAGTCATCGGATTCTGACCATTCAAATGCAGAGGGATTTCAGGCAAAACCTCCTCGTCCTGAAAAATACACATCCATCGTATGGAAATGTTTCACTTTTCCGGAGGGACAAAAAAAAGTTAATGCCACCAAGGTGACATGTAAGATTCGCAGTGCTGTGCTATCCAGAGGAGATACTCCTGTGGACTGCAAGTATGTGGAAGCACCTACAAGACCTGCATCCAGTGAATTATGCTCATGAAGAATGCAGAAGACTCCGCCAAAATGCACCTCCACCACTGGCAATTCCTAATAACTCTGGGACATCACCTTCAACTTCTCATTCGGACATACGTCCCCAATTTGGAAAAGTTAAAATGAACTGTGTGAAGTGTAATCGGTTGATCTGCCATGGGGAGCAATCGGTAGACTTAGTTTGCAGAGCTATCAATAACCATTGATGTTAGTTTTTTTGGGTTGTTTCACCCAAAGTTCATGGTTTTGTTTGTCCCGTTGACTTTTTGTTCCTTTCAAAAAAGTAAATCGTTCAAAAATTCAATTTTTTTTAAATAAAACTTCAAAAAGAAAAAATGTGTTATTTTCAGAACTAACTACTCTGGTTAAAAAAAGAGCTACATTTGTATGTTAGTGTGTAAAAGTTTAGATGAATGTATTTGTACTGCATAATTGACCAAAATAATGGATTTGTGGAGTATGGTGAATGTATAAGTGCAGAACTATAAGGAAGTGCTGTAGCATGACACTGTAAGCTCTTTAGCTGCACTGTGCTGTGGTACTTCCGAAGCACAGGGATGCAACAT
Organism: Lissotriton helveticus; assembly: GCF_964261635.1. Lineage (NCBI taxonomy): Eukaryota > Metazoa > Chordata > Amphibia > Caudata > Salamandridae > Lissotriton > Lissotriton helveticus. The sequence continues at coordinate 60,351,865 of NC_136065.1, read as the reverse complement.
ATGTACATAAATATGTTGCAAGTCTGTGCTTCCCTCTGCACTGCTGCTTAAACTGCAGCAATGTGGTGACACAAGCACCCTTGCACCATGGTGCAAGAATATCTGTGTCATGTGGAGTTTAGTTTTGTACAAAAAGACACACCTTCCTGCACAAAAACAATCAGTGAACGCATTATTCTCTTTCAATGTATGCTGTGCATTGTAGCATTTATTTAAAGAGAAAAAATTAGGAGAAATGAAACAAATTATCCTTGTTGTGCCTTGCTACATCAATTGGAGGATGGTGCAGCATTCACACACATGTCCAGATTTTTTCATTTCTTATAAATCTGGTGATGTGTCTTGTTCTATGAGTGTTCTGTGCAAATACGCACAGCAACACCTATAGAACGCCCTTTCAATTTAAAGTTGTGTGTATGATGAAGTCGTATTTACTTGGAGAAGAAAAGGTACACAGAGTGCCTTTTCCTCTCCTTGTAAATATGAAAAAGTTTTTTGCACTATCACTATGTTAAAAAAAAAGTGGCATATTGTTGGCACAGGATGCTTTCTACACATATCTGGTGGGTTAGTTGGCCCCCAGTGACACTCAGTTGTCGTGTATTTCTATAGGTTCTGAATCGATCCCCCTATTCCTGACCCTATTCTGGTTAAACTAACTATCAAGTTAACTAAAAGTCAGCCCATGAGGCAAGAACAGCCCCCATGATGCAGATACCGTTATCTGATGCAGTCACACTACGGCACAGGAACGTGTTATCTGATTAGGTCATAACGCTTGAGATCTAATTAGACAAGCGACATTCCTCCAGCCCCTGATAAGGCATACGACGTTCTCATAACAAATCAAACCTATGACAACCTGGATAATCCGTGCGGCCATTGTTTTGATTTCACAGAGAACTTTAGTAAAGAATGTGCTAACGAGCAAGTCGTATGACATCTTTATTGACGTATCTATGTCCATCCTTACGTCAATCTCGGCACCTTTAAGGTATAAATATTGCCGACCTTGCCCTATACAAACACACGCGTGGTGACAAGACGGAGCAGCCATACTTGCCGAAGCCGAGAGCAGAAGCAGACCCCGCTGGCAGCAGCCCCGCCTTCCTGACGCGCTGAGAGACGCGCTGCTATCTCAAGCCGAGAGACCCAGCACCGGCGCTTCCGGGTAGCCCTCGCAGGCAGCCTGGAATATCGAGAGCAGAGAAAGAGATACCATTCCTCATTCATCCTAACTTCCAGGTACAGAACTGAATAACCCCTCACAGAGAATTATTTAGTTATTCACTTGGCAAAAACAAACTTAACTTAAACTGTAACTTTCTATTCCCGCCCACGCATTAGACTTAGGTCAGGTACACGGGGTAGGCGTATTTAGAAACACCAGTTGAGTACATTTAGTCAAATGTATATGTGTATGTAAATATATTTTAATCATTTTAAACATCATATGGCTCAGAAACCATATCAATGTTTTTACAGTATTATTTTATACTATTGCTTTTAATGTATGCACTTTACTTAACTATAAGTATTGCAATAATATCGATCCATTTCTCATGTATGAGAAAAGAGACTGATCAATAAATAACACCTTTTTATTGAACACGCCCGTCTCTTCCTTTTCTCTACATTCTGATGAGACTAAGAATGCACGTACTGACTGAGTAAAATAATTGCCTTGTGCTCACACGACTCTTGAGATTGACTCTTGATTAGGGGAGAGCAAAGTTGTCATGTTCTATGGTTGTCAGAAACTAAATCCCTTCTTGTCTAATCAGGGGAGGTAATTCTTTCCTGAACATTCGAGAAAGTTTCTAGCGAACTCTGAGCTTAGCTGGCAAACCCAAAAATTAAGTCTAGTATCGACAGTAGTAGACCTAGTTAACGTCTGGTCTAGGCCTTTACTGCTGTAGGTACTATTCCAATGCGCAGAGCCTATTGGGAAGATAGGAACTACACTACATGGCGCCCAACGCGTTTGGAAAGGGCGATAAAACTAACGTAAGACATTTAGAGTAACTCAGTCGTGCTTTCTCAATCAGACCCCTTTTCCCAAATACTCCAAAGACGTCTGGAGTGGGTGAAAGGTTATATCCTCCAAAACCTCGCAGGAGGGAACTCCTATGTATGGTTTTTGGTCAAGTCAACGTTGAAGGATAAAAACAGTTCCAAAATATTGTGCATCTAATCTTTGTTCCATAAAGAAACCTGATCTGCAAAAAGACATAATATCATCCTGTCTGTAAAATGGGAGACAGTGATGAAGAAAGAGAGGCAGTTAGATTAGCAACTGAACTCGCAGATGCTGATGCTACCATGCAAGCAGCAGACCCGAATATAACACTCATTCCGGTCATTAAAAGGAGATCTATAACCTTAAAACTTATAGAAAATGGACTGACACCTAGAGGTGGCACAGTCATATTCGTAATCGAGGCACACGAATATCGGCAGACAGAGGTATACTATACATGGATACATTTTCCAGCAGCAAATGCTGTAACAAAGTACTTCCACTATTACAAAGTAGAGGAACCTCCTGAAACATACACTCCTTTCGAGGAGGTGGAAGTACCACTCAAATTCCAAGAGCATTTGCTCTTATTTGATGGCGCCCTAAAACATAATAATCACATTACAAGGCTCGGTCCTTTAGGAAGACCAGGAGCAACGTGGCCGGTCTTAGCCGGATACACACCACATCCAGACATCGAAAGAATGCCTGCAGCAGAGCTGTTAATACAGCTAAAACAACTACTAAAAATTCATAGACAATTAGTTCAGTATGTAATGCGGACTTCTACAATTCAGCCAGCGATCAAACTTCCACAGCTGACCCCTCACCAGGGGAACACAAATAAAATTACACCACAGAACATCCAATCCTGCCTAGGTAAAGTTCCAGCTAAACGGGAACAGATACCATTCTGGTTGGCACAGAAAATCACCCAAATAGAGGCGGTGTTTCCTGACACCACCCCATTAGAAAAACACAGGATTCTGACTATATGTCTCCCAATGGGAATCGCACCACACATTGAGGACTGTGACACTTGGGGTACAGTCTTTGCTTCCATCTACACAAAAACGCACGGTGTTCCATCCATTTCGGTAATACCAGATGTGCTAAAACAAATTCAAGATGAATACGGTCCAGAACCTGCTTTAACTCTTGGTATGAAATTACTGAAAGACTTCAAGCAGGTCTCGGCTATATTACTAGCCAACATAAAAGGTGAAGCAGCAAACGTGGCGATCCGCCAGAGGTTAAAAGAGACAGATATAGCAGACCAACCAGCTGAAATTGCCAGAATCATAGAAAAATCCTATGAAGAACTAGGCAGAGATAGTCTAGGTGGAATAACAGTAAAACCGCAACTGACTACAAGTCCAGAAAAAATATTTTTTAATAATAATAATTCACCAAAAAAGAACTGGGATGGAAACAAACAATCCAATCCTAAAGAAAAGAAATTCCAGTCCCGAGGAAGGTCTCCCAGGCGAAGAGAGAAATCTCCAAACCAAAGACAGAGGTCACCACAGAGTGACCCCTCTGGGAATAGATATAACCTTAGAAATAGGGATAATATTAAAAAACCTGATAGATATCAAGACATTGATACACGTCCCTCTCAATCTTTTCAGAATTCCTCGCAGAAATCGGAAAGAAGAGGACGATCAGAAGAGCACGCCAAGTCCAAAGACAAGGAACCTGCTCAACTAAAAAAGAAATTACAATTTCCAAAAAAGAAGGTAGCCAGTATCAAGGTAGTTAACAATGCCGAGAATACTGAGGACACAACTGAAAAACGGAGAGTGGGCTCAGACAATGCTAGACAGCGCAGCAGAGGTGAGCATAGCTCGCAAAGTCCTTATGAATCATCTGGAGACAGTGGACACGAATGAATACCTTCAAGTGGAAACTGCAGACACCAGAGTTAGCAAGCCCCACAAGATATACGAGATAACATTACGTATAGAGGGAGATAAGACTAGGAAAATAAGGGGACTATTTTGGGATAATCTCTCCAAGGGCTATGACATCCTTCTAGCTGAAAAAGACTGGCCACCAGAGTTTGTCAGGGAGTGCCCTCATGGCGAAGAAGTAATTATGCCTGCCTTCTCGAATCAAATACCGATTCATAAAAAATATACACTTGCTAGAAAGTGGGCAGTGGCCTTAGCACCTGCTTTATATAAAAATCATGTAGGATGGGATGAGGATTCTCCTCCTCACAAAATCCAGTTAAAATCACAACCAACTGCACAAAGGCAGTACCCAATTAAACAAGAAGCTAAAAAACAAGAAAATGAAATACTAGATCAGCTAGAATACCAAGGGGTGATTGAAACTTGCACCTCACAAATGAACAATCCTTTGTTTCCGGTCGCCAAACCAGACAACTCATATCGTCTAGTTTTGGATTACCGACACCTTAACACATGTTGCAAAACTTTTGCAGTGCAAAACTCACACAGTGCTGCACTAATGAATAACATAGTGCGCAAAAAATACAAAACAACCTTGGACATCTCCAATGGATTCTTTTGTCAAAACATAGCACCAGAAAGCAGATATTTAACTGCATTCTCAGTAAATGGCACTCAAAAACAATTCTGTCGGTTAGCCCAGGGGTACAAGAACAGCCCGGGGGTATTCTCAGCGAGAGTAACAGAATTACTACAACTATATGATGATGAAGCATTATCTTATGTTGATGACATTTACTTAACAGATGATGACTTGGATACTCACTTGAAAAGAGTGAACACCATAATACTTGGGTTCGCGTCAGAGGGTTACAAATTCAACTTTAAAAAATCCAGAATTGCCCATCTGAAAGTCCTGTACGAAGGATATGAGTTATCAAGTATAGCCTGGTTGACAATCTTCTAAAGAGCTAGAAGAATTGAAAAATCTAAAATATGAAAAGACGTATCCTCTGCCAATCGACATTCTGCCTCTACGACATTACGCCTGTGTAATCTATACAGACGGACATGCTCAACCCTCCGTTTGGGGAGAACAGGCATACAACCCCACGTGAGATTACAAAAGAAGTGTGGCGCGGAGGTATATTAAAACCTCTATTAACAAAATCACACTCAGTAGAAACTAATTCAGAAAAACAAACTGAAATAATCGCATTGAAAATGGCGCTAGATAATGCGGATCGCGAATTCCCGACACTTATAGTGTCAGATTCATATTACTGCATCAAATCATATAACAGCGATTTGCAGACATGGATTCAGAACGGTTACAAAGATGACACAGATGCACCAATAAAGCAGAAACTGCTCTGGGAACAAATAGCTCTTTTACAAAAAGAACTACCAAAGACTCACGTGACTCACTCGCTGAGTCATCAGCGTGATGGCGTTCACGTTGTAGGGAATTCATTGGCTGAAACAGCCGCAGCGGCAGCCACTAAATCGGCTCCCGTAGATCGAAAAAAGCGTACATTAAAATACATTGACGGTGAAACATTGCTAGCGGTGAAAACGTCATCAAAAGGCGACTGCTCAGCGTTACCGATCAACTATCCACTCAATTATACATACATAATCGATGCAAACTCCGTCCCTTTTGCTCGAATCCCTGGAGTGGGGGATAGAGTGATTCCAAACATGGACAGGAGAAGCTTGTTAATCGCAGACGCACATATGGGTGAGGGTCTTGGACACCTCAAACTAAAAGATTCTCTGGAAGATTTACAATCACGGTACTGGTGGCCAGGCATGAGCCTACATCATACCATGTTTGTAAAAAACTGCCCAAACTGCAACAGAAATCGCAGTGGGGAGAGAAAAAATAAAATACGGTGGAATCTGACTGCAGATAGCATCACCAGTAAAAAGAATGGCTTGCGATTAACATATACAGGCTAGTTTCCACTTATAATGTAGATCCTCAGCACTCGGCTGACGTCCGGACTGTTATACAAAGATTTGCGAGTCTAAATGGCATATACGCTAAGAGCATGTTACGTTTGACCATTGTTTTCACTCAGGCACACCAGCCTGGGGGGAAACATGGCCAAATGAGCACAGCCCAGCGGGAATCTTCTCACTTCCTTCCTGAGGGTACGGGATGGTGTAAAGAAAAAACCAAGGCAGAAAGCAATCTATAATAGAAAGGATATTAGGTTCGGGAGCTGGGTGGGTCAAACATCTAATAAGTGTCCAACGTAGTCTAAATAACTTGCCAAGAAATTCTCTGAAGGGATTCAGTCCGTACGAATTATTATTCGGAACTAGGATGTTGATCTCTGACCTTGATAGTCAGACTTCAGTGGTAATAGAAAAAACCTTTGATGTCAAAGACCGTTTGGCTATTTTGCAGGACTTAAACAAAACAAGAAAAGACCTGAGCAACATACAGTTGAAACAACAGCCAACAACCACTGAAGAATCACCACCTGTCCCAGCAAGACCTGTCTGGATTCCAAAAGTCGGGGATCTAGTCAGGGAGAAGATCGCGGTAAAGAAGGAATTTGGGCATTCTTACAGAAAAGCAGTTCCTGTCTTGTCTGTCAACGGGACAAGATCAGTTGTACTACCGCCACTTGCTGGAAAAAAGGAGAACCGAGTTGTATCCATCGACCTGGTAAAACCACAACATGTGGCCGATAACAAACGGTAGGCCAAGTGGACTCCCAATAAGTAGCAGAACACCAAGGTTTGCTACCAGTACAGAGGTCCTATCAAAGAGGCTCATCACATTCGAAACGCCTACAGAAGAACAACAAGGACTATGCAACAATGCAATAGAACTCAGACCTCTGAAAACCCAAATAAAAACATTTAGCAGAGACACACCAATCTACAATGAAGTACCAAGTGAAAATGCAAAAAACAAAAATCCTGAACCAATTGGAACAATTGACAGAACTGCATCCGGTTACTTCATCAACTTCGATGATTCCTCTGAAGGCTTCAGTGAATCAAAGACACAGCCATCATCAAAATCCTTTAAAGACAAAGCTAAGGAACTTTTGAAACAACTGAAAGAAACATATCTGATTTCTCCATGGATTGAATTTTGGGTGGGTTTTGGTGCATTTATCCTCATACTTTGGCTCATCATGGTTTTTACTTTGGGACGCTTCATTAAGGGAAAATATGCTAAAATGGACACAGCAAGTCAGAACATCAACTTGGTCCTCAAACCACAGACATCTTCACACTTCGAGAAAAGAGAACTTTCTTCAGCCAACTTCACAGCCAATCCTATACCTGGTGGGGTAGCCTGGGACAACACTGACTATGAAATTTATGGTCCGGTCGAGATCCTGAAATATCCACACCAAATCAAGATCTCCTTGAGTGACTTTGCAAAACCGAACTCATTTGCTGATGATTGGGACTTCGAAAGTATTAACAACATGATGTCTGACTTAGTAATGTCTGCTAAATTTACAAAACATGATTATTTGCAAGGTTCTACAAATTATGATAGTATGTATTGCTATAACCATTATGGTAACCATTTTTTACATAAATCTGCACAACCTAGAAATGTTTTAAATTATAATCAATGGGAACATTGTGCTACACCTCCAAAAGGGAGCTCTAGAACCGTTTATGACAAATATTCATATTTCTCAGGTTTTAACATAAATAATGCTGAAACATTTTATTTTAAATTATCAAACAAGACAGGGATGAAAACCATGATAACCAACACAAAATTGATATATTCAGATTCATTCTTTGAAAAAATGAATACTTTTGGATTTGATTATTGGGACAAAAATGTTGATTTGAAAAGTGTTTGGGGTACAAAAGAATGGCAAGTACAGGGTTTAGAAGCTTTGTTTAGAGCCTGCATGATCCCAGAACAAATGATATTTTTAAATGACACTGTTCAACAAACCACCTGTCTTGGCTTAGCCATAATCAAAGATTTAAATAACCCGTCTATTCCAAAGCCAACAATGTTTAGCAATAACTCTGATACAGATGAAGAAATAGACGTAAACCATATACTTAACCAAAACAGAACACATCCTGATTGGAAACAATGGTTGATCTGGCCCACAGATACAAATCACTGTCAAGATAGATTCCTGAATAAAACACAGGGTTTCAAAATGACCAGGCCAGACCCTAAATATCCCCAAAGACATCACCCAGGGATAATAACAACCTACAGTGTGGGCAAATTATGCCTTCAATGGCTACAGACTTCCACACTGCCTGAAATTAAGCAACACCTAACTTTACTTACTGATGGTGCTGACTTGCGTGATTTCATTCCGGGACCACGCAAACAGCGTCAAAAACGTTTCATAGCAGCCTCTGTATATGCAGCATACAATGAGGCCTGGAAGGTTACTCAAATTGAAACAGCAGAAAGAATACGTGAAATTGACCGTATTAATTTGGAAAAATCACTTTCTGTAGTGGACAATGGGTTAATGACTCTGTCCTCCAGAATTTTTTCATTGGACAGCATTGTGTCTTCAGCAATCGATATATTATCGCAAGACTTACTGTTATTACAACATGGTCAGTCACAATTGCGTTCTATTGTACAGCTTGGCTGGACGTTACAAAATCTGCGTTCAGGCTATGTGCCTTGGCGTTTAATCAACACAACGTCACTATTCCAAATCTTTAACCTTACTGATAGACAAATCGGTATGGCGCAAAAGGGTGCTGATTATACAATCTTGAGCATTGAAAAACTAGAAAGATTACCAATGACAAAGTCAGAACGACCTGTCAGTGAATGGATAATCCATGGAATAATAAATATTCCAATCTCAACCTTCAGGTTTCAATACTGCCAAAAATATATACAGGCTGGCATGTACGAGAAATTGGGAAAGGGGTACCTTAAAACAACTTGGAACCTGCCCTATTCACATGCATGTGTCAGTAATAAAGGACAGAAAGTGTTTCTTAGTGGCAACAATTGTGCTATGTCACTGTGTAACGGTATTAGTTTGCACGGAGCCTGTGAAGGGAATTCATACAACCTTTCATGTCACCAGCAAGGCGCACCTGCAACTGAAATAGAACCATTCTTTCAAAGACTCTATAATGGGAGTTACATTCTTATTGTAGACCGCAGATGTTGCAGTCTTATGCCCGGGACTCCTTATCTAGTAACTACAACGGCGAAGGTCAAGTGCTGTGGACGTTCTTTGTTCCCCAGCTCCTTTCCAGACAGGGAGGCAAGGGCATGGCCCAGTTTGAAAATTACTTCTATTCGAATAGACACTTTAAGCAGAATGAAAACAGTGCTTCTTCAGACGCCTACAAGGCTCACGTCATCAAAAGAAACGTATGATCTACAAGTCGCAAGGACGACTGCAGAGATACATACATTATTATCAACTAATTCCCCCGTACATTTCGCGGAAATCCTGAGCGAAATCTTAAATATTTCTGATACCACTGGGGTCTCAAAGGTATTTAAGACAGTATTTTCGATGGCATTAACACCATTCAAAGCCATACTGGGTATTTTTCCAGATTTCGTCCATTCGATTTTTGGCGGACTTCCCCTGATCCTGGGACTAATTGCAGGAATCCTATTCCTAGTCCTTATTTTTCGTTATGGCAACCCATGTCACAGATCAAACTCTCGCGACAATGGAAGATACGATCCTAGCCATTGGATACCGGGACCGGATATCAAAAATCCTGGGACTCTCCCGGCTTAGAGACCTGAACATGACTTGGTTTCTATCATTTCGACCAATGTGGCAAAGGTGTGTTTTACCTGTACTAAGGTGTCTGCTATGCGGAGAAGAATGCGTGTTAGACACCTGTCTGACGCTACAATCGGATGCGCCAGTGGATGCAGATACACTGTTGGTTCCTACCAAGGTTCACGCTTTGTGCTGCCCTCAAAGGCTGCCAATCCTGATGACGGCATTCCTGGAATCTTCACCACTACGATTGAAGGGTAGTGAAGTTCAAGATGAAAGCAGCATCGAACAGGTACGACCCTCTGTCAGCAGTGCGAATCAGAATGTCAATGGAGACAATCATGCGTATGAATGCATGGTTACACCTATTTCCGACCTAGTGGAACTTTCCCATGAAGCTGTTGACAGTTTTTTCGAAAGCCTGAATGATATGATGTTCTCGCCAGAACAGAAATAGAGACTTTTGAGTAAACTCGCACACGGCGTTCCCTGAATTCGGCCTTCAACTTTAAAAATAAAGTCACATAAACAATTACACTCCAGTTCAGGGACAGCAATTTTTTCAGCATGCCCCTTAAAATATTTTTCTACATATTTTTTTCCGGGACACTGATCTTCTGCTTAAAGTAAGAAACTATTCCTAGAGAACTAAAATTTCTATTTTTAGATACTTTATAGACTTTAGCTGCCCGCTGGTATGTTCATAAATATTTTATTATGTGATGAAATGGTCTCGAACTTCCTTTCTGTATAGCCATATTAAGAGCCATTTCATGTGTATTTCTCATATACCAATAAGCAATAATGCATAAAAATGCGTGTTTAGTTTTGCATTTAATTCATAGCTTAAGTGCATACAATATATATGACTGCAATTTTTCAGTATATTTGAAAATTTCGAAATGCATTTATGTATTTTGGGGTGGTAAGGTATACACTATACTCTATAGTATGTTGTACTATGTTATACTATGCATAGATTAGTAGATATGACCATAGTTAGCGTGGAGTGGGTGTCGTGTATTTCTATAGGTTCTGAATCGATCCCCCTATTCCTGACCCTATTCTGGTTAAACTAACTATCAAGTTAACTAACAGTCAGCCCATGAGGCAAGAACAGCCCCCATGATGCAGATACCGTTATCTGACGCAGTCACACTACGGCACAGGAACGTGTTATCTGATTAGGTCATAACGCTTGAGATCTAATTAGACAAGCGACATTCCTCCAGCCCCTGATAAGGCATACGACGTTCTCATAACAAATCAAACCTATGACAACCTGGATAATCCGTGCGGCCATTGTTTTGATTTCACAGAGAACTTTAGTAAAGAATGTGCTAACGAGCAAGTCGTATGACATCTTTATTGACGTATCTATGTCCATCCTTACGTCAATCTCGGCACCTTTAAGGTATAAATATTGCCGACCTTGCCCTATGCAAACACACGCGTGGTGACAAGACGGAGCAGCCATACTTGCCGAAGCCGAGAGCAGAAGCAGACCCCGCTGGCAGCAGCCCCGCCTTCCTGACGCGCTGAGAGACGCGCTGCTATCTCAAGCCGAGAGACCCAGCACCGGCGCTTCCGGGTAGCCCTCGCAGGCAGCCTGGAATATCGAGAGCAGAGAAAGAGATACCATTCCTCATTCATCCTAACTTCCAGGTACAGAACTGAATAACCCCTCACAGAGAATTCTTTAGTTATTCACTTGGCAAAAACAAACTTAACTTAAACTGTAACTTTCTATTCCCGCCCACGCATTAGACTTAGGTCAGGTACACGGGGTAGGCGTATTTAGAAACACCAGTTGAGTACATTTAGTCAAATGTATATGTGTATGTAAATATATTTTAATCATTTTAAACATCATATGGCTCAGAAACCATATCAATGTTTTTACAGTATTATTTTATACTATTGCTTTTAATGTATGCACTTTACTTAACTATAAGTATTGCAATAATATCGATCCATTTCTCATGTATGAGAAAAGAGACTGATCAATAAATAACACCTTTTTATTGAACACGCCCGTCTCTTCCTTTTCTCTACATTCTGATGAGACTAAGAATGCACGTACTGACTGAGTAAAATAATTGCCTTGTGCTCACACGACTCTTGAGATTGACTCTTGATTAGGGGAGAGCAAAGTTGTCATGTTCTATGGTTGTCAGAAACTAAATCCCTTCTTGTCTAATCAGGGGAGGTAATTCTTTCCTGAACATTCGAGAAAGTTTCTAGCGAACTCTGAGCTTAGCTGGCAAACCCAAAAATTAAGTCTAGTATCGACAGTAGTAGACCTAGTTAACGTCTGGTCTAGGCCTTTACTGCTGTAGGTACTATTCCAATGCGCAGAGCCTATTGGGAAGATAGGAACTACACTACACAGTATTCATGTTAACTTTATCCTGTAACTTAAAACGCCCACTGAGCATCTTTAAACACATATCTACTCCGTCCATCTCCACTTTCTTCACCAGTGTGCAAACACAGGCTATTGTGCATTGTAATACTTAGTTAAACTTACCTTCACAGTAGTAGAAATAGAAAATGTTACACATTTTTTCAGTTGTTTTTTATAATCTAACTTTGTAATTTTATATTTTATATTTTATATAAATTATATTTTTTACAATACAGCTTAATTTTAACATTTTACAAATTATTTTGTTTGCTTTTTTTGCTGTTCTCAGAATATATCGAATTTCACTAGAAACAGTGATTTCAATCGTACTCGTCACATAACAGCGGGCAAAAAAAAAAACAATCAAGAAGATTGTTTAAAAAAAAACAAGACTACATCGTCAATAACATACCATATAATGCAAATCACACATATACAAAACGCTTACTCCTAAGAAAAGTTTCTATCTTAAATTTATATACACTGTAAATGTTGTTGTTTAAAAATATACGCTGAGTGAATGTGCAAGAAAAAGTCCGTAATTCAAACATACACCTCTCCTTGAGGCCAAACGGTAATATTGAAATCCTTTTTAATTACAATTGTCCAATAGTAATCATATTAAATCATATTAATAAATTCCTCAGAGGCCGAAACCTTCGCTTTAAAAATATTTGGTAGGAATTTGGTAATTCGCTTGGCAAACGTCTTAAAAACCGACTGAGGGTCATTAAAATATGTCAGCCTTTATCAAATTTTAAGTAGGCATTGTAATGTCCAGATGTTGTGGAAGGACCATCATTGGAAAATTATTGCTACTGCTACAAAAGCCTGTTATGCCAAACTTTGAAAAGCACCGCCAACAAGTTTTCGATCTCCACCATGTGTGGTTAGTAAAGTCTAGAAGCAGTAAATATTTCAAATTAAAGGACGCTGTATCCGTAAATGCAAAAAAATTCAAGATTCCTTTAATGATCCATTTGAAATGCCAGCCAACGCGTTTCGTTCCGTCAAGCGGAACTTCTTCAGGGCTGTAAATCAGAGAATAAAACATACAAAAAACCCCAGTGAATTTCTTCAAATTAACATGAATACACTCGTGAAACGTTATACAGAAAACATAAAACATAAACATAACATATACCAAAACCAATACCCAAGTTAAAAACATTCTGTTCACATAAAAGTTGCAGCATGTACCAACACATTATTTTCTCCCTTACTTTGATTACCAAGACGCCAATTGGGGGTCCTACAACTTGACCCTGACAGGTAAGAGCAATGTACAAATTATCTACATTGGGGACATGCACTAATTTTACTATCTCGCTGTAGCGGGTTGCGGTTTTTATAGCGGGCTTACACGATATGTTACGAGATGGTAAGAGCTAAATATGCCAGCTTTTCAAAGTTTGGCATAACATTGATTTTTCCCAAGGATTTGGGATATACTCTCAGGGCAGGGAGTACTTGAAAATTGCACGCTATTTGAAAGATTGAATGTATATGAATATTGGTGATTTTTGAGTTGGTGCTTTGTAGTTGTGAAAGTGGTCCACTGCCCATATCTCTTTTTGTAGAAAAACTGCTACAAAAGCCTTCCTGATATTGATAGTTAACTTACTCCGATTTTTTTTATTAAAGTGTACAATTTTCTTCCATCAGCTGTACAACGTTGCATCATTAAAATTATATATCGTCCATATCTTTGTATAAATAATGTTGATAACATTTCTGATTTGCATTGGCTACAGTCCATGTTTTGATTTGCTGCTTTAACTAGTTTATTGAAAGACACTGGTTTACAGTTTGGTAATGTCAAATATATAAATCTTCCAGTGTCTATGTTAGTGCTACATGTGAACATGCAATTTTCACAACGTGGCATTGCCGCCACGTAAAGGCATTCCCAAAAGCCCATCCAAATATGGCTGGCGGTGTCTGATAGACACCGCCACCATATTAAACCTTTTCCGCCCCAGTTGCAAAGTGACCAGGGCGAAAAAGAGGCGCACAGTCTTTCCATCCACCGCGGTCCCCCCCGCCATACTAATATGACGGGGGGGAAATCGGTGGCAGCTGGGAAAGGATGTCGGATGGATAGCCACCGCCTGCCTGGCAGTGGCGATCCACCCGACATCCTAATGGGCCCCTAAGTTTGAGACCATGCTTACCTCATCAATAATCAGAAGTTTCATTTTCCTCACCACTCTTGAACCTTCACAACAAGCTTCTCCAGATAGCTTGTGAAATTCCAATTTGTTTTCATGCTCCACAGGTAGCATCACTAAAGATGTAATGTAATTCCTTTAATGTTGGAGCAGTCACAACACAAGACAAATGTGACTCAGTTCTTTTCTGTAGATAACTAGTGATTACTTTAATTAAAAAAAGTTTTCCTGTTCCAGCTTGTCCACTCACATACAATCGGATAGGTTGAAATGTTGTGCATGTGCATTCTTTATTCTCATGAAGAAATCCATGATCAAACTGTTGTTTCACTTGCTGATATATTTCTTTCTGTTCAACATTTAGTTGTTCTTCCAAAATTGCTAAGTCCATTACATGTTCTTGAGCTTGATGCATTGCTGTTTCCACCTCATTCATGGCGATTGCTGCTTCATTTTCAACAATTGGTTGTCCTAGTGGATCTTAACTCAGTGCAGCAGACGTTTGACTGTCTTGAGAACTGTCTCTAGCAATCTCACCTGCAATAGTAGCTTCCTGATCAATTTCATTGTTGAACATTTTCACATAATTTGCAAAAACATTTGGTATTTTTACAAGCGACCCCGGCCGGGGGTTCAGGTGGTACCTCCCAGGCGGCTCCGTCGGAGTCGCAGGCTTGCGTCCGCCCCATACCTTCCGGTCCCTGGGCCGCGCACGACGCCGGAGGAGATCGAGCCGTTCCTCATGGCCATGAGGTCCCTCACTCCTCCGACGGGCTCCGCGGCACCTTCGGGCCCAGCGCACCCGTCTGGGGGTCCTAGCGGGTCGGGGGCTTTGGCCCGACGCCGTCGGGTGCTTCGGCCTCGGCGCCGCCGGCGCCTTCGGGCCCGGCGCCGCAGGCCCCCACTGGATCCGGTTCCGGATCCGGGTCGCCGCCGGTGGACTTAACCACCTCCCTGGCGCGGTCCCTCAGGTGTCACTCCCGTCTTCGGGCGGCACCGTCCCCGATGCACCCCTCGACCCGGTTCTGGCATCGGAACGGAGTGCTCACTTTCCATGAACCGGCCCCATCATTTGTTAACCCTGAGCACCAGGAGATGGGTGATGAGGAGTATTGGGAGGGGTCTGAGGGCCCTCTGACACGTGAATGTCAGTCCCAGGAGGACTGGACAGGTGGACTTGGGGATGCCAGTGGTCTGGACACATCGCCGGACACTGGCTTTGTCTCACCTCCTACCGTGGCTACGGAGGAGGGGGCAACCTACAGTGTGATGTTGACGAGGGCGGCCAAGGCCATGGGCCTTGAGCTCCCCGTCGCGGCCGTGAGGACTAACCTCCTCACTGAGGTCCTTAAGCCGCAGTCATGCTCGGCCGAGCCTCTGCTGCCGTTTAACGAGGCTTAACCGACGTTCTTTTGGGCACTTGGTCCAGGCCTGCTACAGGTTCGCCTGTAGATAGGAACGTGGCCCGACGCCACCGCCCGGCCCCGTGCGACCCTTGTTTCCTGGCCACCCACCCCACCCCTGAGAGCCTGGTGATCCAGGCCTCCAATTCCCAGACCTCATTTCCGTCGGCTCCGCCTGACAGGGAATCCAAGAGGGATGAGCAATATGGCAAAAAGGTATTCTCCTCCCTGAGTCTGGGACTGCGGTCTTCCAACACCGCATGCCTCTTGGGCCGCTACACCCACTCTCTGTGGGATATGGTCGCGGACGTGCTGCCAGAATGCCTGTTGGAGGTACGGGCTAAAGTCGGCCAAGCCCTTGTGGAAGGCCGACATGCGGCACGTTATTCGATCCGGTGTGGACTGGATACCACCGACTCTCTGGGCAGAGCAATGGCAACGACGGTGGCGATTCATCGCCACGCCTGGTTGAGGTCCGCCAACTTCTCGGCCGATGTCCAG
Organism: Lissotriton helveticus; assembly: GCF_964261635.1. Taxonomy (NCBI): domain Eukaryota; kingdom Metazoa; phylum Chordata; class Amphibia; order Caudata; family Salamandridae; genus Lissotriton; species Lissotriton helveticus. The sequence continues at coordinate 60,335,712 of NC_136065.1, read as the reverse complement.
AAAACACTCATGGACATGCCGTTTGATGGCCGTCGCCTTTTTGGCGACAAGGCAGACCATGCGCTTGATCGCTTTAAGGGCTACGGCCAAGTCCGTGGGCCTCTCTGCCACATGCCAGCAATCGGCTGCCTTTCACTCCTTTCGTGGCCACGGAAGGGGTGCACCCACACGTGCTGCCAGCCACGCTCCACAAGGCAATACCCAACGCGGTGGTGGCCGTGGAAACCGCCGTGGCGGCGGTCGGGGACAACGGCGAGGTCAGTCCACACCTTCCCCCGCATCATCCGCCTCAAAACCCTCCTAGTCCGTGCTTTCAGGCCCATGTGACACCAGTGGGGGGCAGGGTTCACCATCACCTCCTCCACTGGCACACTGTCACATCGGACAGGTGGGTGCTGCAGATCGTCCGAAGGGGCTACTCCCTCCCCTTCGAGGTGACTCCTCCAGCCATGCCACCGCAGAACCACCATGTATTGGGGGATCATTTGCGGCTTCTGCAGGAGGAAGTTATGGCCCTCTTGGCCAAGGGGGCCATCGAGCGCGTTCCTGGGCCAGAAGTAGGGTGTGGTTGCTACTCCCACTACTTTCTGGTACCCAGAAAGGCAAAGGGGGCCTACGCCCTATCTTGGACCTAAGGAACGTCAACGGCTTCCTCCGGAAGGAGAAGTTCAAAATGGTGACACTGGCTCAGGTCTTAGCTTCCCTGGACCCAGGAGACTGGATGGTAGCGTTGGACTTGCAGGACGCTTATTTCCACATCCCCGTCCTGCCGGCCCACCGGCGCTACCTGCGGTTCAGGGTTGGCCACGAGCACTTTCAGTTTACTGTGCTCCCCTTCAGCCTTACCAGCACCCCACGGGTGTTCACAAAGGTGATGGCGGTGGTCGCAGCTCATCTGCGCAGGTTAGGGACTTCAGTCTTCCCCTACCTCGACGACTGGTTGTTGAAGGCGGGCTCCCCCCAGACAGTCGTCAGCCGCCTCCAGACGAAGGCAGACCTCCTGCACCAGCTGGGGTTTTCCATCAATGTGCCGAAGTCACACCTGTGTCCCTCTCAGAAGCTCCTCTTCATCGGAGCGGTTCTCGACTCGGCGCACTTTCGGGTTTATCCTCCCGAACAGCGGGTCCGGGATATTCAGGCTCTGATTCTACTCTTTCAGCCTTTATCCCGGGTCTCGGTCAGGTTGACGCTGCAGCTTCTGGGGCCGATTGCTTCCTACATCCTTCTGGTGCATCACGCCCGGTGGCGGATGCGGGCTCTGCAGTGGGACCTGAAGTTTCAGTGGGCCCAGCATCAGGGCAACCTATCCGACCACGTCCTGATCTCGGAGGGCAATGCGAGACAGCTGCAGTGGTGGCTCACGGACCGTGATTGGTCAACGGCAGATCCCTCTCCCTTCCCCAACTGGAGCACGTAGTTGTGACGGATGCGTTCCTCCAGGGCTGGGGAGGCCACATGGGAGAGGCGGAGATCAGAGGCCTCTGGTCTCCGGCGGAGGCCCGGCTCCATATTAACCTTTTGGAGTTGCAGGCAATTCGTCTAGCACTTAAGGCATTCCTCCCCTCTGTCCGGGGGAGTGTAGTGCAGGTGTTCACGGACAACACCACCGCCATGTGGTACTGCAACAAACAGGGCGGGATGGGGTCGTGGACCCTTTGCCAGGAGGCTCTGTGCCTCTGGCAGTGGCTGGAACGCCAGGGCGTGACCCTGGTGGCTCAACACCTGGCAGGTTCTCTGAAAGCCAGGGCGGACGAGCTCAGCTGTCGGTGCATGATGGATCACGAATGGCGTCTGAACTCGGACGTGGCGCAAGGCCTCTTTCAGCAGTGGGGAGAGCCTTGGTTAGATCTATTTGCCACTGAAGAGAACGCACAAAGTCATCTGTTCCGCACGTTGGAATTTCCAAGGCGGCACTCGCTCGGAGACGCTTTTCGTCGCGAGTGGAGTTGCGGTCTATTGTACGCCTTTCCGCCTATACCACTTCTGCCCAGAGTGCTGAAGAAGATCAAGCGTGACCGGGCCCAAGTCATCCTTGTGGCTCCGGACTGGGCACGAAGGTACTGGTAGCCAGAGCTACTCAGTATGTCAGTCGATCCCCCGGTTTGTCTGCCTCTTCGGGAGGACCTTCTGTCGCAGCAGCAGGGGACGGTCCTCCACCCGAACCTGTCCAGTCTGTACCTCCATGCGTGGAGATTGAGCGGCGACAGTTGAGGCCATTTGACTTGCCTCCTGAAGTCTGTAATGTCATTCTGGCAGCCAGGCGTCCCTCCACAAAGTCGTTATACGCCTGCAGGTGGAACAGATTTGTGGCATGGTGCACAGCAAAGGCTGTGGATCCTCCTGCTGCCCCTCTCTCTGAGGTTCTTCTCTTCCTTCTTTCTCTTGCCCAGCAGGGCTCTGCTCTGGGCACTATCAAGGGCTACCTTTCTGCCCTTTCAGCCTTTGTAAGGCTGCCTGATCAACCTTCTTTGTTCAAGTCCCCTATTGTAAATCGATTTCTGAAGGGCATCACACACACGTTCCCTCCTGTCCGTTTGTGATGCCTCAGTGGGGCTTGAACCTTGTTCTTACATTTCTGATGTGCGCTCCATTTGAGCCTCTTCACAACTGTCCTCTCCGTCTTCTCACTTTGCTTTCCTGGTTGCCATCACCTCTGCCAGGAGAGTGAGTGAGCTCCAGGCCCTTTCATGTACTCATCCTTTCCTTTCTGTCCATCCAGACAAGGTTGTAGTGCATACTAAGCCATCTTTCCTGCCCAAGGTTGTCACGGCCTTCCACATTGGGCAGTCTATCACCTTGCCAACCTTCTTTCCACCACCGCACCCCTCTAAAGAGGAAGACCGGCTCCACCGTCTGGACCCAAAACGTGCGCTTTCTTTCTATTTGGATCGCACACGCCAGTTACGGGTAGATGACCAACTCTTTGTTGGTTACGTGGGCGCTAAGAAGGGGAAAGCGGTGCACAAGAGGACCATCTCCCGGTGGATCATCTTGTGTATCCAGGCGTGTTACTCCTTGGCTAGGAAGGAGCCCCCTGTTGGATTGTGGGCTCATTCCACCCGCGCCACGGCGACTACAACTGCCCTGGGCCGGGGAGTGCCCTTACAGGACATCTGTCAGGCAGGTACGTGGGCATCACTGTACACATTTGCAAGACACTACTGCCTGGACAGCCAAGTCCGGAGGGATGGCTTCTTTGGCCGTTCTGTCCTCCAGGACTTTCTGGTGTGAATATTGGTTTGCAGACCCACCACTGGGGTTGGTATTTCTGGGGTATCTATTCTAAGGTAAGGAATCTATCACTAATGTGTCTCTTTCAGATGCACAAGTTACTACTTGTGTAACGATATAGCTGTAAGAGACATTAGTTAGTGATAGATTCCTTACTGACCCACCGATCCTCCCCGTTCTGCGAACTTATATCTATGGTTAGGGTTATCCCCTTTCAGGGCCCTAGTTTCAATGGCGCCAGTGATGGCTTTTAACATGACTCAGCGCTTCTGGCGCGGAAAAGTTGTTTCTAAGAACTGACGTCAGCACGCGGAGGCGGCGTCTAAGTTCTCCAACGACATCATCACGGCGCCCACGACGCTGACGACGGACGCAGAGCCGCAAACGACGCCTACCGACGCGCAAGGGTACTGCTACGCAAAAAAATTCCGGATACAGTCTGACGCCTGGGGATATTCTAAGGTAAGGAATCTATTACTAACTAATGTCTCTTACAGATATATCGTTACACAAGTAGTAACTTGTGCAACAGTCCTAGTCTGATTTTCATAGTGAGTTCGCCGACAACAAATACAAGGGAAAATTTGCCCTTTCACCTGAAATCACCTTAAACTTTGTAATTTGATCATCAAAACTCTTTGCAGTAGTATGTTCCACTTTCTCTTTAACATTTTCTTCTATTAATGTATCAGTTTCTGCAGTCACTTGTTGAGGACCAGAGTAAAAAAACTCAATTTCATCACAGACCTTCTTCACATCTGATACTGATCCACGCAAAAGAGCATTGTTCAACTCATTTAACATTAGTACTGGACTTTTTGCATAATACAATCTTCTAACTAACTTCCACATTTGAGTATGATGTACTGCTAACATCCTGAAATGGTGAAAAACCCTTTGACATACTTTTCTAGAAAGACACGCCAGAGAATGACCTTGCAAACTAGTATTTTTCCTCACTCTTCAAGGGTCTAGTCCTTGCAATATCTTAACCTTGTGTTTAACACTTTTTTTTACTATATTCTCATTAGAAATTACGTAAAAAATTCTTCTCGTACACTAAAAATACTACAATCCCAAGTGTACACTGGGGTCTTAGGAACGACGTCTGCCTAGAACTTCATCAGCTATCACTTCTTGTGCATTTCTTGGAACCATTTTTCTTTGTCAATTGGACAACCATTTCTAACCTCATAAATTCGACCACTGGTGTCAACTGCGTGCAGCAGATCATTGGTCTGAAAAAAACTCTCTTCATTAAAGAAAGGCTCTGAACTTGAACTGTGTTTCCATTCCCCCAAAAAACAGCTCAAAAATGAGTTCTGTTAATTAATATTTTTCTCTTACTTTTGGCATTCATTAAATGCATTGTTTTGTCTAGTGATCAAATTCTGTTTAAAACTAAAATGAATAGTTTCCTTTTTAGGGAGGAAGGCCATTTTGGTTATGCTGGATTTGTCGGCGGCTTTCGACACCGTCCCCCATGAAGGTCTCCTTTTAAGACTCCAGGAGATCGGTTTTCATGGGACGGTGCTGAATTGGTTCAAGTCATTTCTGACTGGCCGCCGGCAAGTGGTCTGGGCACCTCCGTTTTCCGCTGAAATGCCGCCGCTGGAGCTGGGGGTGCTGCAGGGTTCCATTCTAAGCCCTTTGCTTTTCAACATCTCTATGGCCCCTCTGGCGGCGGTTGTGGAATCTTTCGGTGCCCAGATCATAACCTATGCTGATGACACCCAGTTGCTCTTTACATTTGATAAGGGCAAGAATTTTGACGGTCCTCGGATTAGAGAATGTTTGGGAGCTGTCTTTGCTTGGTTCCAGCGACACAGCCTAAAATGCAATTACGATAAATCGGAACTGCTTTTTTTTGGATGCCCTCCTGATCCTGGCTGGAAGGCCTGGTGGCCTTCAGTTATGTTTCCACCGGATGCCGCCTCTTCCAAAGCTAAAAATCTGGGCTTTGTGATAGATGATGGCCTCGCCTTTGGCCCCCAGATCATTGGGCTGACTGGCAAATGCTTCGGCCTCCTGAAGATTCTGCGGAAATTTCTTCCGCTGCTGTCGCTGAAGCATAGAAAGATCATCGTGCAGGCCTTGATAGGTTCGCGTTTGGACTATGCAAATGTTCTCTATCTTGGCCTGCCGAAATATCTTTTGGCTCGACTGCAGATTGTGCAAATTTCTGCGGCCGGAGCCATCTTTGGTCACCAGCGCAGAGCTGGAGCCACAGAGTTGCTAAAAAAATTGCACTGGCTCCCAGTCGCCAAAAGGATCGCTTTTAAGGCGCTTACTTTTGCCTTCAAGGCCCTTCATCAGATAGGCCCCAAATATCTTCAGAAGCGCTTCATTTTTTATGTGCCTCGCAGAACGCTACGTTCCGCGACTTTATCTAAAGCCTTGATTCCCCCCATTCGCCTTGCTAGAATCGGAGGACGCTCCTTTCGTTTTCTAGCGCCTCAAGGTTGGAATGATTTGCCTGTCCTGCTTAGGAAAGCTGATGATCTGCTCTCCTTTAGAAAATGACTTAAAACCTGGCTTTTTGCTCAGTAACTGCTCTCCTGCTTTCTTCCTTTCCGTCGTGTTACGTTTCTCTTATTCCTAGGGCTCTTTGCCAAAGCGCCGGGACACTCCTAGGAGTAGCCGTGCACTATAAAAGAGCATTTTTAACATAACATAACATTTTACTTTAAAAGCCTTTTCAAAACAGGATTCAATATGCTTCTTCTTTTTATAAAATAGTGCTCTCTTTTTATATTTCTTCATTTCTTTCAGCAAATTATGTACTACTCTAATATAAATTAATTTTTTGCATATCTCTTTATACTGATTTTGTCTTCTTTTACCATATGTCGAATCTTTTGACTGTACATTTGATTTTTTTCCTTTCCTATTATTTTGATTATTTTTTCTGGTTGAAGCAGTTTGTGGTTTCAACATTCTGAACATTCTTTCTGGGCCTTGAAAGATTTTTAATAAATTCCTTAGTAGTCTTAGCAGAAGATTTTGTCTTTTTAGCCACATTATGTTGGTCATCCAATACTTTTTTGTTGAGTTTTCTTCAAGTAACTGTCCTTTAGCTCTCTTTTTCTCTTTCTTGATTTTTCATGCATGATACCTTTTTTGTATGATGATAAACAATATCAGTAAAAAATAAACATGAATAAATGTATATTAATAACTTTATAAATTATACTTTTCTAATACTATACAAACACATTCTATATAGCTACTGACAGAGGCATTGTAGACGGTAAGACCTTGGCTGCTGAAGCTATTCCTCTGCTGTGCTGGGCCATAATAAAAACGGGTGTGGTCATGACAAGCTCAGCTCGTCATGAGCACCGAAGGGGTTAAATACAAGTGTGAAGGTTGTTAGACCACTACATGCACAGTGCATAGGCGTTTGAAGCAGTCCATGTCCTAAGACCTGGCTCGCTGTATGAGTACATGCACACGGACTGTATCATTTGAATAGTACAAGGAAAGACACTGGGTGAATTTATAACTGGTTGAGTTTACTTTAGTTAATGGATTAGTACATAGTACTGAAAGAGTCACTATGGCATTGCAAGAGCAGTGACAGGGTGTTGGCTGCAGAGTAGGTATACTGACTGGGGAATTGTAGGCCTGAAACACAACCGTAAATGTGATCAGACCACTACATGCATAGTGCATAGTAGTTTTAAAAAGTCCATGTCCTAAGGCCTGTCTCACTGCATGATTACATGGATACTACCTGAATGATCAGAGTACTACAAGTAGAGACACTGGGTGAACTTATAATTGGTTGAGTTTTACTTTAGTGAATGGATTAGTACATGGTAATGAAAGAGTCAAAAAAGAATGCCGCTGGTTTGGGGCTCAAAGGTACTACCCCAGTAAAATACTTGGGTAGGGGGGCTTAAAGGCCCACTCCAGCACCGGGGACAGCTACTATTTGGGGCTTTCAAAACAATGGGTGGGAGGACTCAAAGGGCCCTCTAAGCCCCGGGGATCACTACCCTCCAGGCCTTTTTATATTGTGGGAGGTGGGCTGCGTGGCCCCCATTCTGGAGCAGTCAAAGGCCCTGGGGAACACCACTCACCAGGGCCGGCTCCTGCTGTGTCTCGGGGTGCCTATCCCCGGGACACTGCTGTTTGCTATGGCAGGGTGGGAGTCGAGGTTCCAGGTCTGTCATAACAAACTTGAGGGCATATTAACAAGGGCCATTTCGTCGCATTTTCTTTTTTAAAAATCCCAAAATTTGGTAAAAATTATATTGCCCTGTTTACTAGGTGACGCTAAAATGCATTAACGCATGTTAGCAGCCGGTATGGTAACGTCTCACCTCGCATCTCCAATGAGTTGCAATGTAGGCGTTCCCAGAGGCAAGGTAGGTTTTCATATGGCATAGAACATGGAAGAGGGAAGTACGACAATAGCAATGTATTTACAAGGTAACCCTGCACTTGAGGAGCGATAGCAAAACTCTCGCTAATTACGGTTTATGCAGGATCCTAACATGTGCTCTGAAGTAGACTTACAAAATGTCAACAATGGTTCTGTTGGGCCAAAAAATTCCTTTCCGTCCTCATATATTTTTTCATAGATTTCTTAAGCTGCAGTGTCAACTTACTTTCAATTTATCAAAAATTGAATATGAGAACGCGAATCCAAAAACAACCAATAGGGTATGAAATGATTATTTTATAAATTCAAATGTCATTCATAGTAACCCTGAATTCAATATATACATTTATAAATTTCTACAAAAACGGCGCATCAGAATAGGGTGATAGTGACATATTAGTGCAGTGAATAGTCGTGCAGTGAGATTGTAAACAGTGAAATATGTACAAGTGAAAGAACAATTGAGGTTAAAAAGTGGCCAAAACAGTATTCAATTTGGAAATATTCCTATGTGCCACTACAGTTGGCAATTGTTCGTGGAATATTCCGTGTTGGTCCACAGAATTCTTTATTCGTCGACGTTTCGACCCTAGTGGCACCCAATTTGTGGGTCACAACGGGTCTTCTTCAGGACTGGGGGATTGTGGTTAGATAGGACTGATGTCGCCTGTTAAGTCAATTAAGATGGAGTCAGGATTTGCTTTTAGTTTTTGAGTCAAGGAGCATGACTAATCTTACTACTCGACTCACCTCTGGGGTGCCCGTCCATGATATGGGGCACAGACCCAGACCTCCACCGGTTCAATGGCAGTATACTCTGATTCCAGTGGGTATCTATGGAGACATGTAGATCTAATCACTATACGTCCCCCGACAATTCACTAGGTAGTGCTATGCATCGGACTGGAGTGTTGCTTACCCTAGTTCGTGCTTCAGTGACTCAGAATCACCATGCTTCTATTTTCTGCACCTCAAAAAAATATATATAGGGGACCATTAGTTACATCCACCCGAGATTTTGATTGATCAATGCATGCTATGCAATTACTTCATTAGGCAAGTCGCACTATTCAAATATCGTGCGTATTTAACATGCATCCATTGAGAACCGAAACAGTGGGGGACCATGAGATACGTTCACCCCAAGATGTTGATTGTTCAATGCATGCTATGCAATTACTTCATTAGAAAAGTCGCACTATTCAAATCTCATGCGTATTTAACATGCGTCCATTGAGAGCCGAAAATAGTTTAAGGTCATTGCTCTCAGTTATAGATTAAAATTAGTAGCTACTGCCAAACATACGTCAGCAGTGTGGCCTCAGCATGACTCATACAATTGTTCAAAGTTAATATTTGTTGGGCCTGGGGGGCTCTGAACTACCTTTTTCTATGTATTTAGTACAACTAGCGTTGCAGTGTCCCGTTTCCTTCTTGCTCACAGCGCGATGCACCCGTCATTCAGCTCTCGGCTTGTGAAACCAATCACTTCCGGTAACCACAGCCTCGAGGACGTTGCACGTAATTGACGGGACCGGTCGCCTAGCAACCGTAAACAACACGAATCAGTCAGGAAACTGACTACATCATGCCGTCTCTTCCAGGAGCATTACACTAGCTCATAACCAGGAACTAATATTGAAGTATAGGGATATTTAAATATTTTGCAGGTTAGGAGCGGATCTTTTTTAAACGGATCTTTTTAAACCGCTTAGAGACTCGGTGCTTTAAGGTTATTGCATAAACGATTGCGTAATCACTTTAAGTCATATAGATAATGCACTATCTCGTACGTACTTGCCTGTAGTGTCACCAAAATGAGTAAATTACTATCTCGGGGGAAACATTTATAACCATACATAAACACTTGGTTTCAACGAACACATTGCTCTATGGTTTGGACACATTGATTCAATAACCACATATATGTATGGCGGGTCTTGTAAACAATTCACATTAACACATTGCCCAAAAGATTTCACAACATTGCTTGGAGAATCATGTTGAGTCATACACATAATGCATTATCCCACATGTATTTTTACACTCCAGTGACCCGAAAACAACTAGTAATTACTACCTCAGTGGACACATTTATGCAATTGCCCATAAAAACTTGATTTCAAGGAACAAAAATTGCTCTATGGCTTACACACAATAATTGGTTATCTACACACATCCATTCTTGTGCCGCATGGCAATGGTGATGCGTAATAACCGAGACATCAAATCACACAGATCACAAATTATTACTGCACCATTCTAATATACGACAGCATTACCCCGACCTGCGGTGATATCCTCATTGTTCTAACATATAGTTAACATCAAAGGATAACTTCAAAGGCTTCATAGTTATGTGTCAAGATAACGAAATTGTGTTCATAATTACAAACCCTTCAGGTATAGTACATTTACACCTTTAGAGTTCACCCATTTGCCTGGCTGTCTCCTCTCTCTCATTAAGGCCCTCCTGCACGGAGTTAAGGCAATGTATTCATTTACACTCCTTGAACTTAAGAGTCCTAGTTAATGAACCACCCCTACTGCTTAGGATTATTCTCTATATAACCCTCCATCTGATGTCCTCAGGTTTGTGGTTGTGTACAATAAAATGTTCAACTAGGGACGCACCTACAGTCTTGCACCTTATACGACTCATATGTTGTAGGATCCTCGTCCTGAAGTAGACTTAAGCATGTTTAATATGGGAGGTGGATTGATACTTGAAAACTTGACAACAATAAAGGTTTTTAAACATGTATATGTTTGCAAACACATGAAGCACCCAAATGCTACTCTCACAATTTCCCCAAGTGCACACTGACTCACAGTGTGATTTTAGAGAAATAACAGTATCCCTTGCACTTTACCCAAGGACATTTACTAGTCTGGAACAGGTGAGATGACTGCACACATTCCACATATTTTAGAAGTGCACTTTGCTGTGGAAGCCTTACTCATTTAAAAAAATACTTAAACATTGACTGCCTTCTAATGGTACTAAAACTTTACATCATTACACATTTTAAAGCAGTTAGCTGTCAACAAATATATGAAGTTACCAAATGCTTCTCTCACAATGGTTCCCAAATGAACACAGTCTCACAATGTGATTCTAGACAATCAAGACTCCTCACTAGACTTTACCATGAGGAACACATTATCGTATTAAAAACAAAAACACCACATACAACCCCTCACAAATTAATAACTTACCTTTCAAATTGATTTGTAGATTAAGAATTATGTCAGTCACACACCAGATTTTCTTATACGGAATCTCTGTATTGTACTGCTCTTAGCAAAGCCAAAAAATTGCAAACTTTCCCTCTCATTCTGCACACATATACATATAAATATCAAATAGCATTGCTTCCCACATTAATTCAAAAGCTAACACACATTTCTATTTTTTATACATTTCAACCCTTTCCAATTGACATAAGTTTGAACCCTACCCCCAATCTGCTTACTGCTTGTTACCAAATAGAAACATGCACCCTTCAGTCTAGAATGTTTTTAAACAGCCAATCATTTCTATTATTTTTTCAAAACTGCATCTTATCCACCATTTCAGAAAAATCTTACTTTCCAAACTGCCATTTCATTTACAGAGACCATCTGAGTGCATCCAGACCTCCTTTCAAGATGCTTAGGAGCCCATTAGGATGGTAGGCGGATTGCCCCCGCCAGGCTGGCGATAGCCACCGGCGGCCTAGCGGGGGCAATCTGCCCGCCATCCTCACCTAAATGACCCCCGCCATATAGTATGGCGGGGGAGACCGCGGCGTACGGAAAGACCGTCCGCCGCTTTTCCACCCCGGTCACCTTGCAACCGGGGCAGAAAAGATCTAATATGGTGACAGTATATATTAGACTCCACCAGCCATATTATGATGGGCCAAAACAGATGTCTTTCCGTGGTGGCGATGCCGTCACAGAAAGGAATGCGGTCTTCACTTCGGTGGCCCCCCTGCGGGCCCCCGGAGTGAAGGAGAGGTATGGGGTGCACACGGGGGGTACCTGTGGTACCCCCTGCATTTGCATTAACAAAGCGGCAGGCACCGCGCGGTGCCTCCCGCTTTGGTAATGCAAATGCATACGTGCATTTTTAGCATTGTGGCGGGTGGTGCTGAGAGCACTGCCCGCCACAATGCTAAATATGCAGGATGCGCCAGCCATAGTGGCGGGCGCATCCTGATACCCCCCATGGGACCCCTGCCCTTATGGCGGGCAGTCCCAATGACTGATAGGATGGCGGGCAGACTAAGTCTGCCCGCCATCCTAATGACCGTCTTAGAGTGTGAATTGTGGGACACAGCTATATTTTCTGGAGCCAAAGGTACGCAGAAGATAGAGCCATTGACAAAGACCTAGGTTTGCCAAATGTAGACATTAAATGGATTGGACAGAGAGGGTTAAAGTGGCACCAATTGATGCCATTTGTTAAATCCTTTTTACATCTCCAACACCCTGACCTCATAATTGTGCACTGTGGTGGCAATGACCTAGACAGTTTGACTGGGGTAGTCTGGAAATGCTTATGAAGGACACCTTTGGAGAATTTATGTCACTTTTTCCCCCAAACTGCCTTTGTCTATTCTAACATATGCCAAAGGCAGAAATGGAACTGGTCCAGTCAATTTTTTCCACAGATGGAGAAAGCTAAGAAACATGTCAATAAATCTGTTTCTGCTTTTCTCAGAGATTATAGGATGAGGTCCATTTACCACAACAACCTGCGTTTTAATATGGATGGCATCCATAGGAGAGATGGTGTACATTTTACAAATGAGGGTAACAGATTCTTCCTCCATCAACATTTCACTCTGCTTGGGTACTTACTTATAGGTACCAAAATATCTCAATAAACACAACAGCTCTTTTTAGAGCCACCCAAGATCTAAACAGATAAGCTTCATGTATATCTGAAAAATATTACTCTTTTTGCTTGGAGTTGCGTACCCGACTCGCTGGAGTCGCGCATCCTACAGGTTAGGAGTCATGCACCAACGCATGCACACCAGGGAGCCATGCTGAGTGCCGCGCTGGTTGTGCGACTCCTAATTTTACTGTAAAAAAAATTGCACCTATGGATAATTTCTATTCTCCCCGGGGACCCCATCCCCCGGGGCTCATATATAACATTGGGGACCATGGGGGGAGCCCCAATACCCCCACGGCCCCAGCCGGCTCCCCCGTCCTTCGGGAGCTGGCATTGCTTTTCCACATGGGGAGCTGTAAACATGCACCTCCCCATGCATTTTGAAAGAGAGAGCAGGTTTCCCTGCTGTCTCTTTCAAAATCCAAACAAAGTTTGCTATGACAGGGCGAGAGCCTTGGGTCCCGCCCTGCCATAGCAGCAATGTCTTGGGGGTGGGCACCCCGGGACTCTGCAGGAGTAGGCCCTGGGGGGTGGTGGTCCCCAGGGCCCTCGAGGGCTCTACTAGGGGGGCAACGCTGCCCCCTCCTACAATATAAAAAGCCCAGTGGGGTGGTGGACCCCGGGACAGGGGGGTCCTTCGAGCCCCCTCCACCATTTTTTAAAAAAGCACCAAGGGGCTAGCGGGCCTTTGAGCCCCCCCACCCATCTATTTTGCTGGGAGTGTGGTGGTTGAGCCACCTCCCCCACCCATTAATGGGACCCCATAAAATGTAAAACTTTTGTCCCCGGGATTTGGCCCCCCTATGGGGGCTAATTATTAAAGGCCGCTTTTAGTTTAGTTTTTAGTTTTTTTATGGCATGATCCGCGTACCCTGAGCGCACTTTGCTGTTTTAGAAGAATTTTTTTTGGGGGGGGGGCCTTGGGAGTCCTTGTGGGATCTCTAAGCAGGGGGACCTGCCCCCTTTATACATTTTGCACACTTGTTCCACTAACTTCTTCAGCCTCGCTTCAACCAAGGCGCAAAATGACTGCCAACACTTCTTGGTTTCGAATGTTGACAACCACTTGACAGCCAATTAGCATTCAGCGCTTACGTTGTGCTCAGGATGCGCGGATCCACAGCAGCCATAGATATATATATGTACTTTTAATTGTGATTTTCTCAGAAACTACTGAACGGATTTACATCATTCAAGCCAAAAGCACGAGTCTGAACCAAGGACTACCTCTTTGCCAAATTTGGTGTAATTCCGTTCTGCAGTTCTGGCTGTAGCCGCGATGAACGGTTCCCATGGAAAATTGCATGGGGAAAACACGTTTTGGGACCCTCCTTTTTTCTCGGCCCCCGCTTCACCAATCACCCCAAGACTTTCCGGATAGGAGCGGACCGGAGCGCCCCACTAGTTTTGAAAATTTCACAATGATTCGTCAATTGGCGCCTACGTTATTCCAAATAGAATGTTGCGTATTTCCTATGGAAAATAGATCCTAACTATAACTACCTACTGGCGACCGCCACTAGGTAATTAGTGTTATGTATTTTGGTATGTATTTTATATGTATGTGTTTAACATTTTTTGTAATGTTTTTTAATTATTTTGAAATATATGTATTTAATGTTTAGAAATTAGTAATTCTTTTAAAGAAAATTTTGTGTTTTAGTATCATAGCGGGTTGTGTGTTTATAGGGGAATAGGGTGGGAAGTGATTTAATTATAAATAATTAATATTTCTATTTATTGTTGATTCTTAATTTATTGTTAATTAATTATTCATTGGTAATTTTTATTGATTAATTTATACTTATATGAATTATAATGTAGGTATTATTATTTTTCCATTTATGGTGATTGTTAATTACTTTATTACTCGCCATTAAAGATATAGACCCCCTTAAATTGGCCGACACTAGGTTTCCTGCTCTGATGTTTGCGGATGATACCCTGTTGCTGTCTAAGTCAGCTCGGGGTATGCAGCGCTTTTTAAACCAGTTTGCACAGTTCTGCCAAAAAAGGAATCTTGTGATCAATATTAAAAAAACGAAATATATGGTCTTCAATGCTAGAGCCACTAATTCAATACAAAGATGGGAACATCATGTGGACAATATTTAACGGGGTCCAGTGTACATGTCCAGTCAACCATATATCACAAAAGTACAAAGTTCCCCGGGGGAAGATAAGGATGTGTGTGTTTTAGGGAGGACAGCATAGGCAGGGGACAGAATGTTCCCTTGTTGGAACTAGAAGACCTCACACACCCAGTCAGCTAGGTGTCATGCTTCATCATTGGTCTTCTGCTCCTCGTCAGACTGGCGCTGCAATGTCCGACGGGCGCCGAAGAGGCGCTCTTTGTTGGAGTTCTTTTGTTCCAGCCAATGGTTGAGTGCGTGTGAGGGGTCTGGTGAAGGTGTAGTCGTGAGGGGGTGGTGGTTTAAAAGAAGGTGGGTCAGTCCACAAACACTTTTATTCACGTGGCTGGCTCCCTTGGTTAAAAGGGTGGGAGGGGAGATAGGGACTGTAAGGGGCACAGCGGACTACCTCAACCCACTCAAGCCACTAATTGCCCGCAACCGCTGTTGGAGCACGGAGCACTTGAAAGGGTTCCCATTTTTGACTACCTTGGTCTTACACTGACCGAAAAAATGGGGTGGGGTCCACAGCTGGTCAAGGCTAACCTAAAAATTACCCAGGCAGTTGGTGGAATTTTAAAAGTCCATAAGAGTTGCGTTTTAAAAAACATAAGTCCACCACTGGAAATATACAGGGTCCAAGCTAGGTCAGTGTCTCTCTATGGGGCCGAACTGTGGAGCATAAGCCCTATAATGCCCTCACAGTCACAGAAAACAACTTCCTTAGACAAATTCTGACCCTGCCAAAAAATACCTCGCTCGTCCCGCTAAGGATGGACTTAAATGTTGTTCCTGTTGCGGACATTATTTCCATCCGACCACTCTTATATTGGCAGGGAAAATCTGTGGACAGATCCTACAGCATTCTGTTCAGCCATTTCTAAGAAATCGTTGGCAAATGCATTGAAAGAGTACAAACTTACACAAATATTCCAGTCAGTGAACCCTTCAAGCCTAACCTATAGATTTCTTGATTTTAAGAGCCACTATGAATTTGAGAAGGCTTTGGGAACCATCCATTTGGAACCCTGCCGCTATTTGCAAGTACCAATAAGTGGGCGGGAGACTCCTCCCACCTCTGCCCGGGGTGTCGGACCGAGGAAGAATCTTTAATTCATGTTACGCTTTTTTGTGGAGCATACAAACATCCCAGGCGTAAATGGATCATTCAACACTGTAGGAACTTGGGTGTAATGAACTACCTAGACTTCTTTAGGATTCTAAAGACGGACACCGACCCGGTCTATGTGGTCGCTGTATCAAAGTTTTTGTTCCCCATGTGGCTAATTCGCAGAAACCTGCTAAAATCGGAATAGCTTATAGCCAATGACGAGTGTCTCAAGCTTCTACAAACTGAATACTTGGATACATAGTCGAAGTCCGTACATGGGTGGGCTGAGGAGGGAGACTTGGTGGGAAGAATCTGGGATTTGAGTGAGATAGACAGCTTTTTATAGACTTTTAGAGCTTTTAGAGTTTTTTAATTTTTACTAATTTAAATTGTAATTTAGATTTTTATAATATATTTTACTACCATGAAATCCCATAATGATGATTGTATTCAGTGGTATTTTTCATTCTGCCCAAACGCCTATGTACATTATGAATTGCTTATTTTGACCTTGGATCTGTATCAATATTCATTTAAATGTGAATGTGCTTTTATGGCTTTATGCAGCAGCAATAAAGTTTTTAAACTGAACTGAATTACTTTATTGTTAATTAATTATTAATTGGCAATTCATTTGTATTAATTGATCATTAAATTAAATGTGTTATTTTGTATGTGTAGCAGGTTGTGGGTTTATAGGGGAATAGGGTGGGAAGTAATTTATTATATTTACATACATTTGAGGTTTTTTATATTTGGCATTGTTGTTAATTTATTGTTAATTATTCATTTGTAAATAATTTGTATTAATTGATAATTGAATTAAATGTGTTATATTGTTTATGTGCAGTTGGTTGTGGGTTTATATGTGAATAGGGTGGGGAGTAATTTATTATAAATAATTAATTATTAATTTCTCCTAATTGGTATTGATTATTAATGTATTGTTAGTTAATTTTTCATTGGTAATTAATTTTTATTAATTGAATAATTGATAATTAAATAAATTGTGTTATTTGCTATATGTAGTGGGTTGTACATTTATAGGGCAATAGGGTGGGAAGTAATTTAATATTATTTAGGTAAATATTAATTTAATTTTATCGGTATTTAATATTAATGTTTTTGTTAATTCATTTTTAATATTTTATTTATTTTACAAAAATTATTTAATTAATACGTATCTCAATTTAATCCCTACACTATCCTACATTTTTCACACTGTTACACTCACTGGAGTTGGAATAGTAATTTTTACCCCTACGCTACCTAACACTTTCCCTACTGTTGCACTCACTCAGAAAACATCCGTCCGCAATTAATTCTCCCACGCCACATTACCATGGCGGGGGGAGCCCGGCGGACGGAAAGACCCACCACCGGTTTTCCGCCCAGTCGAAGAGTCGACCGGGTGGAAAAGCTGCTAACATGGTGGCGATATCTGGGAGACACCACCATCCATATTAGCATAATGGCGGGGTCATGCCTTTCAGTGGTGGCAACTGCGCCACAAAAAGGCAGGTGGAAATCACTTGCGAGGCCCGTTGTGGGCCCCCAGGGCTTCTGGGGGGGCAGCATGGTGGGGTACCTATGGCACCCCCCTGCATTTCAATATACAACGTGGCAGCCACCGCGCGGTACCTGTCACGTTGTGCATTGAACTGCTTGATGTGCATTTTTAGCATTGATAAACATGCGGGATGCGTCCGCCAGTGTGGCAGGTGCAACCTAATGTCTCCCAAGGGATCCCCGCCCTTATGGTGAGCGGACCCGTTTTGCATCATGATGGCGGGCGGAAATAGTCGGTCCGCCATCCTAATGTGCCCCTGGATGAGTAGACCCTATTGTCACAACACATCAAGTGTCTCTGTGTATCGACACTATCTGTCAGCAGTCACTGGGCCCAGTAGCCCCACCTGACTGACCAATCCTCACTTTAGCAATCAAGCTTCCTGCAGGTCCTGCTTCCCCACACAGAAAAATAGCAAGCTTGCTTCCCTGGTTGCCCTTCTGAGGAGATGTCATCCCGGGACACTGTGCTCCTTCTCACCCAAGATGGTGAGGCTGTAGTTTTCATCAACTGGAGTCAGAAGAGACCAAAACAACTCTGCAGAATTTCATTGAAGTCTGGTACAGGCAGCCATTGCCACATAATTCTAGGGAACCTCTTCAAGATCATCTGCAGGTCATTAAAGAGGTCCAGCAGACGCTACACTGTCTCTCCTGTCAGCATCATGGTACCTTCTAAAGGCACAACTGTGAGGTAAGGGTTTTACTTGGTGGATGTTCTTAAGATCATAATTTAGGGGCCTTTCCTCCTACTGTATTGCAATGCAGCTCTGCAGTCTTACTGTTCTTACTGGCCGGTCTCACAGGGTCTTATTTGTTGGAAACACAATCTCTCTATGTGCCCCAAGATTCTGTCTTTCTGGTACTGCCTCAGGCTTTAGATGCTTCAAACAGACTGAGGTTTACTCCCTCCCACTGGACAATGCACTCCTGAGTTTCCTAAAGCTACAGCACAATACCTCAGCCAATGTATTGTGCCACAGATAGTGGTGGACCAGGGGCGAAACACAGGCCCCTGCAGCCCCCGCAGTGCGGGGGGCCCCAGGCTCCTGAGGGCCTCTCAGCACACCAGGAGAGCTCCTGATATAGTCCGTGGTGGACTGCGTAAATAGGATAGATGCACTCCATCCACTGTTTCTAAGAACATTTTAGGTCCTTTCATTTAGTCGATTAAAAGGTCTTTTCACATTTTAGGCCCTAGCTATAAATTGGCTGCTAAATTCTAGTATGTGTGGTAACTCATGTTATGTTATGTTATGTTAAAAACACTTTTATAGCGCACAGCTGCCCCAGCCAAGGGTGTCCCGGCGCTTCATAGAAAGTACCCAAACACAACACTGCAATACAAGAACGAAAGCGCACAGAACAGAGTACTAAAATGTATGGGGGAACAGATGCGTTTTAATAGCTCTCCTAAACTTCAGGAGCTCATCATTTCACGGATATGGGGCGGAAGAGAATTCCACAATTTGGCAGCCAGAACCCGAAAGGACCGGCCTCCAACTCTGCACAGTCTGAACCGTGGGACAACCACCAAATTTTGCCCCAAAGATCTCAAGAAGCGCGAGGGCACGTAAGGCACCAAAAGATTATCAAGAATCTGGGGGGAGGCTAACTTGAGGATCTTGAAGGAGAGGCACAGGGTTTTAAAATGGATCCTCTGTGCCATTGGCAGCCAGTGCAAAGAACGGATGGTACTTTCCGCAGAGCAGAACCTCGGTAAACCTACCAGGGCTCTAGCTGCGGCGTTCTGGACACGTTGCATCCGGGCGATTTCAGCCTGGTTGGCTCCCAACAGGAGCGAACTGGCGTAATCGAGCCGAGATAGAATGGATGCCTGTATGACCAACTGCCTGGTGGAAGTATCAAAGAACTTCAAAATAGGTCTCAGCCCTCGTAAGATGCCAAAACAGGTGGACGCCACTTTTTTAGTGTGGCCACTAAAACTCAGGGCAGGATCTAGCCAAACCCCCAAGTTTTTTACCTCTGAGACTGGAATAGGAGTTACACCCAGCTCAGGGGGCCACCATATGTCACCCCAAAGATCCGCCCGCTTGCCCACAATCATGACCTCAGTTTTTTTAGCATTAAGCTGGAGGCAGTTGGCGTTCATCCAGCTAGCTGCCGCCAAAAGTCCCTCCCGGAATCTGGGGGCATCAAGGTCAGAGTCTCCACTCAGGACGACCGCTAGCTGAGTGTCGTCAGCATAAGAGACCATAGTCATGCCCCAGTGCTTGACGACAGCCGCCAGCGGTCTCACCTAAAGATTGAATAGTGTGGGACTCAACGACAAACCCTGGGGCACACCCAGCTCCAGCGGATAGGACTTAGACTCAAAAGGCGGGGTAGCTACTTTAAAGGTCCGATCAGCAAGGAAGAAACTAAACCAGTCGAGTGCAATTTATTTATTTATTTATTTTGAAAGTTTTATATAGCACAAACAAGATCTTTGCAGATAACAGAGCGCTTTACAAAGGCAAGTGGAAGGGTAGGGAAACGAGGGAGCATAGTAGGAAGGTAGGTCAACAAGTCAATGTAAATCGTACAAATATTACAAATAGTACACATATGAGGTAGCATGTCATAGTAGGAAGGTAGGGTATAATATGAGGGGGTAGTACCCAGAAATAGTCCCGGGGACCTGGGTTGGTTACGTATAATAATGAGGGGGTCCCAAGGAATGAAAAACAAACAATATAACTCAATATACAAACACAGTCACATAGACATTAAATCCACTCTTCATGTTTTAATCACAGAGGAGGTGTATGACAATTGATGACAAAAATCACGTAATTGTGAAAAATGGCGGAGCGAGGCCCCAAGGAGGGGGAAGGGGGGGGGCGGTGTTTTTCGTGATAGTGTGAGGATATAGTGATAAGGACAGGGTAAGGTGAGCGAACAATCAATATTTCAAATAGCAATAACGAATGGTTACATATAATGTACAAAAAAGAAACACAAGTACTTTAAATATCAAATTAAATAGTATCATACTCCACATAGTACAGTATATGAACAGTGAGGCCATGGAGTTGACAGATTAGAAAGAATGTTTGTCGACGTTTCGACCCTCTTATTTATGCAGGTCCTATTCAATCCTTGCAGCGGGGTCTTCTTCAGGACTGGGGACCGCCCCCCCCCCCCCTTCCCCCTCCTTGGGGCCTCGCTCCGCCATTTTTCACAATTACGTGATTTTTGTCATCAATTGTCATACACCTCCTCTGTGATTAAAACATGAAGAGTGGATTTAATGTCTATGTGACTGTGTTTGTATATTGAGTTATATTGTTTGTTTTTCATTCCTTGGGACCCCCTCATTATTATAGTAGGAAGGTAGGTCATCAAATCAATGTACAAATATTACAAATAGTACAAATATGAGGTAGCATGGCATAGTAGGAAGGTAGGTCGTCAAATCAATGTAAATAGTACAAATATAACAAAAACTATAGATATGAGGGAGCACGGACAATCAGGTAGTTCAATAATACAAATAAAACACATGTGTATAGGAATCAGACCGGTAATACTGATTGACGCAAAGTAAATCAACCGTAGTAGTTCAGGTGTATTTAGCCATGAGGATAGTTTTAACTTCTTTCTTAAAAAGAGTGGAGGAGATGAGTCTGGTTTCAGGAGGGAGTGAGTTCCAGATCCTGGGCGCCATTCCTGAGAAGGAGCGTTTGTAAGTTTTTTCCTTCCGGAATCTTCGAGGCTTCAGCAGAAGATTGTTTGTACTTCTGGTGGTTCTGGACCCGCCGGAAATTGTCAACTTCTGCGTGAGGTAGCCGGGTGATTTCAGGTGTATCGCCTTGTGTGTCATGCAGGCAATTTTCAGCTGTATTCTGGCTTCAAAAGGCAGCCAGTTCAGGGATTTAAAGTCAGGGGAGATATGTGAATGTTTTTTAGATCCAGTGATGAGTCTTGCTGCCGCGTTTAGTGAAGCTCTTAGGGGTGCAGTTGTAGTTAGGGGGAGGCCGAAGAGGGCCACGCTGCCGTAGTCTATGCGAGGGATGACTAGTGCTTGTACTGCAGTTTGGAAGTCTTTGGCTGGGAGGAAGGGTTTAAGTTTCCTCAAGGTATTTATTTGGAAGTTCGCCCCCTTAGTTGCCTTGCTGATATGCTGCTGCATGTTGAGGTTGGTGTCAAGTGTTATGCCTAAAGATTTTGCTGAATCCACGATGGTCGGTTGGACTTTGAGTGCAGTTAGGTGCTTAAGCCATGTTTGTGTGGTAGAAATTTTCGTGGGAGGTGAGATCAGGAGGAACTCAGTTTTCATGGCATTGAGTTTGAGGTGGTTATCGGCCAGCCAAGATTGGGTGCTTCTGATCGTTGAGTTCAGACGCATAATGTCTTTGGGGGATTGTAGCTTGAGATATAGTTGAGTGTCATCGGCGTACATGTGAAAGTGTACATTGGATGCTTGTAGCAGGGTGGTCAGAGGTTCCATAACTAGGTTGAATAAAGTAGGGGGATAGGCATGAACCTTGGGGGACACCTAACGAAACAGGGACTGGAGAGGACATCAAGTTTTTGCTCTTGAATTTTTGAGACCGGTTGTGTCCCAAAGGCAATGCCCATGAAGCCCGCCTCTCCAAGACGTTGGAGTAGGATCCTGTGCGAGACCGTATCAAATGTGGCACTAAGATCCAGTAGTACCAGTGCCGTAGTCTGACCGGAGTCAAGCACAGAACGAAGATATTCCGTCATTGAGAGCAAGGCTGTTTCAGTGCTGTGGCCAGCACGAAAGCCATTCTGGGAGGGATCCAGAATGGCTGCTCTCACAAGATGTTCAGACAACACCCCATTCACAAAGGCCTCAGTAATTTTAGCGGCCCAGGGAAGGAGAGAAATCGGGCGATAGCTCTCGAGTTTGAGGGGGTCCATGGTAGCCTTTTTCAGTATGGGTGTCACAACAGCCTGTTTCCATTTAGTTGGAACAACACCGGAGGCGAGAGAAAGATTTATAAGGTGGCAGAGTGGAGGAAGGCAAATAGCCGCAGAGTCTCTGAACTGGGCTGGTCTCAGAGGATCCGCTGGCGAACCAGAATTTATCTTATAAGCCAGCTTGAGAAATGTCTCCATCGGCACACTAGGAAATGAGGCTAAGGCCTCACATTTGGTCGGTGTAGGGCTAGTGGGCTCAGCAACTGGCTCAGTGATGGAAAAGGCGCGACAAATAGCTTGAACCTTTTCAATAAAGAAAGTGGCCAGGTCTTCGCAATGAGCCTCTGAACAGATTTCAGCCGCAGGAGCTCTTTTAGCCATCAGGTCCTTAAGGACCTTAAAAATTAGCTTAGACGGATTGAGACTATTACTAAATTTCTGGGAATAGTATGCTGCACGAGCTCTACACACTGCTCTATGATTTATTTTAATTTTAGCAAAATACAGAGTTTTGTTCCCAGCCTCATAGGATTTCCGTCATCCCCTTTCTTTTAACAGCACCAGGGAACTGTTGTATCATGGGCTGGGTTCTCTGGAACGGCATTTGGTCCATGCAGCGGGGATCAAAGCATCCAAGGCCCTAGAGACCCAATCACAGAAAAAGTCATACCCCAAATCTATATTCGGAGAAGGGCATAGTGGGTTGACCTCCAGGAGATGATGGAAGTCCTCCAATTTGAGTTTCTTCCAGTGGCGTTTAAACACTACTCTATCCAGGGACTTAATGGGTGCTCTTTAATCAGAAGAAAAAAATTCACTAAAAAGTGATCGGTCCAAGCAACTGGGCTGGGCCTAGCCACCTTGACTCCACTCAAATTCGTAAATAATGGATCAAGAATGTGGCCCACCACATGAGTGGGGAATGTAACCAGCTGGTTAAGCTGAAGAGCCTCCGGATCCGCCAAAGTACTACTGATAGCCGAAATGTGACCGCAATCAAAATGGAGATTAAGGTCTCCTAGTATGCTGAAATTCGCGCAGCCCAGTGCCAAAGAGCTGACACATTCCGGAAGAACCTTTCTAAACGCAGTGTCACACCCAGGAGGACGGTAAATTAAGAGACCAGAGGAAGTAAAATGATGGCTGATAGAAATTAAAAAAAAAACACTTTCACAACCTACCAGATCCACTACCCTCCAGTCACAGGGATAACAGGACTTTACTTCCACAGTGATGCCACCTCCCCTAGATGCCAGATTGTGAGTGAAGATGGAATACTCAGGAGGGAGTGCAAGATTCACAACTGCCGTGTCCGCTTCCTGAAGCCATGTTTCCGTCATAAAAAGCACATCAGGTGTCTCATCCCTTATAAGATCATGGAGTTCTGAGTGGTGCTTCCGAAGGGATCTAACATTAAGATTCCAAATACTAATATCTCGAGAGACCGATGGCCTACTGAGAGAGGCTATGACCGGAGGGGACACTGCGCCTCCTGGCCTGGTCACCCCCACGCTCCTGTGCCTGCCTGCTCAGCCCCAGCCACCGAGGGCCGCCGAGCACTCCAGCCTCCCGCCACCCCAGCCACCCGAGGCCCGCCGAGGCCGTGACAGATTTTCCCACCGCCCTAGCCCGCGGCCCCGCCCCCCCGCCAGCCGATAGGCTCCCGCTCCCGCCCTCCCGCAGACCCTCCCGACCGGCTCCCTTTTTAAGGGGAGCCCGACCAGAGCCAGGGAGTGACCACTGCGCCTCCTGGCCTGGTCACCCCCACGCTCCTGTGCCTGCCTGCTCAGCCCCAGCCACCGAGGGCCGCCGAGCACTCCAGCCTCCCGCCACCCCAGCCACCTGAGGCCCGCCGAGGCCGCGCCAGATTTTCCCGCCACCCCAGCCACCCGAGGCCCGCCGAGGCCGCGCCAGATTTTCCCACCGCCCTAGCCCACGGCCCCGCCCCCCGCCAGCCGATAGGCTCCCGCTCCCACCCTCCCGCAGACCCTCCCGACCGGCTCCCTTTTTAAGGGGAGCCCGACCAGAGCCAGGGAGTGACCACTGCGCCTCCTGGCCTGGTCACCCCCACGCTCCTGTGCCTGCCTGCTCAGCCCCAGCCACCGAGGGCCGCCGAGCACTCCAGCCTCCCGCCACCCCAGCCACCCGAGGCCCGCCGAGGCCGCGCCAGATTTTCCCGCCGCCCTAGCCCCGCCCCCCCGCCAGCCGATAGGCTCCCGCTCCCGCCCTCCCGCAGACCCTCCCGACCGGCTCCCTTTTTATGATGCCCCCAGAGCGACCGCGCGCAGTGGGAGCACCGACTGAGCGCCGAAGGTGCGCCAAAGGTAAGCCCGTCTGCGCCCGTCCGCGCCTGGACCGCGCCCAGGGCCAAGACCCCTGGCCCCCGCCGGACGTACGACGCCGCCACCCTCAACGCACTCAACACCGGCCGAATCCCGGGATGCTACCGAGCCACCCCGAGACGAACCCACGGACCCTTCAGCTGCCACGCCTGCAAGTTCACCTGCATCCGGACCTGCCCCGCACCAGCGCCCGCCAAGCCGAACACCAGCAGCAACCACCTCAAGTGCATCCTACTCAACACCCGCTCCGTCCACAGACACGCCATCGAACTCTGGAACCTCCTCAACACCACAGCTCCTGACGTCGCCTTCCTCACGGAAACCTGGATGAACGACTCCTCAGCGCCCGACATCGCCATCGCCATCCCAAAGGGCTACAAGATCACCCGAAGAGACCGCGGCAACCAGACTGGAGGAGGCATCGCCATCATCTACAGAGACACCATCCGCATCGCGACCAACACCGACGACACCCTGACTACCGCCGAACACCTGCACTTCCAGATCCACACGGACCCCAAAACCACCCTCAGAGGCACCCTCATCTACCGACCCCCGGGACCACGCACACAATTCAGCGAAGACATCGCCGACTTCATCAGCCCGCACGCCCTCCCCTCCGCTGACTTCATCCTCCTGGGGGACATCAACTTCCACCTGGAGAACAACAACGACCGCAACACCACCACCCTGCTTGACAACCTCGCCATCCTCGGACTCAAGCAGCTGGTGACCACCCCCACCCACCTCGCCGGACACACACTGGACGCTGTCTTCTCTTCCAGCAAGGGCATCGTCTTCAGCCACGCCACCGGACTCCACTGGACGGACCACAGCTGCGTCCACTTCACCTTCAGAAGATCCACGATCCACCACCACCAGCAACAGGTTGCTCGAAGAAACTGGAACAAGATCACAGCAGACCAGCTCACCACTTCCCTGAGCCAACACCCTTCCGCTAGCTCAGCGAACCCCAGCCAGGCCGCCGACAACCTCACAAAGTGGATCAGCAACTGCGCAGACGACCTCGCCCCACTGAGGACCCCGCCTAGCAGACCCGGCAGCAAGAAGGCCCCATGGTTCCCCGACGAACTCAAGACCTCCAAGAAGAACTGCCGAGCCCTCGAGAAAGCCTGGAGAAGGGAGCCAACACCGGACAACATGACCACCCTCAAGCTCGCCACCCGGAAGCACCATCAACTGATCCACGCCACCAAGAAATCAGCATTCAAGGACCGGCTGGACAACAACGCACACAACTGCAAGGAACTCTTCAACATCGTGAAAGAGCTCTCCAACCCCAACGCCGGAATCAACGACATCACCCCGTCGCAAGACCTCTGCAACTCCCTCGCCTCCTACTTCCACAACAAGATCGCGGACATACACAACAGCTTCAGCCCACAAACAACGCTCCCCACGACCGCACCAACGCCCCCCACCACCACCCTCAGCGCCTGGACCCAGATCAACACAGAAGACACCATCTGCACGATGAACTCTATCCACTCCGGATCTCCGACAGACCCCTGCCCTCACCACGTCTTCAACAAGTCCGACGCTGTCATCGCACCCCACCTGCGGGACATCATCAACACCTCCTTCGACACCGCCACCTTCCCTGAGAGCTGGAAGCACGCCGAAATCAGCGCTCTACTAAAGAAACCAACATCGGACCCCACCGAACTCAAGAATTACCGCCCCATCTCGCTCCTCCCGTTTCCAGCCAAAGTCATCGAGAAGACCGTCAACAAGCAGCTGGCCGCCTTCCTCGAGACGAATGGATCCCTCGACCCCTCACAGTCTGGCTTCCGAGCCAACCACAGCACCGAGACCGCCCTCATCGCTGCCACCGATGACATCCGAGCCCTGCTGGAGAACGGTGAAACAGCACCCCTCATCCTCCTAGACCTCTCTGCGGCGTTCGACACTGTTTGCCACCGCACCCTAGTGCAGCGCCTCAGCAACATCGGAATCCAGGAAAAGGCTCTGGAGTGGATCATCTCCTTCCTCCCTGGAAGGACACAGAGAGTACGCCTGCCACCGTTCAGATCTGCAGCCACGGAAGTCATCTGCGGCGTTCCTCAGGGCTCCTCGCTCAGCCCCACCCTCTTCAACGTCTACATGAGCCCCCTCGCGGCCATCGCACGCCAACACAACCTCAACATCATCTCCTACGCCGACGACACCCAGCTGATCCTCTCCCTGACCAACGACCCCGCCGCCGCCAGAACCAACCTCCACGAAGGGATGAAAGACGTAGCCGAGTGGATGACGACCAGCCACCTGAAACTGAACTCAGACAAGACGGAAGTCCTCATCCTAGGCTCCTCGCCCTCCACCTGGGACGACTCCTGGTGGCCCCCCGCCCTGGGCACCGCACCCAAACCGACAGACCACGCACGCAACCTGGGCTTCATCCTGGACTCCTCCCTCTCCATGACCAGACAAGTCAACGCCGTCTCCGCGTCCTGTTTCAACATCATGCGCATGCTACGGAAGATCTTCCGGTGGATCCCCACCGAGACCAGGAAGACGGTCACCCAGGCCCTCGTCACCAGCCGACTGGACTACGGCAACGCCCTCCACGCCGGAACCACCGCCAAGCTCCAGAAGAGACTCCAGCGGATCCAGAACGCCTCAGCCAGACTCATCCTCGACATCCCCCGACGCAGCCACATCTCCGGACATCTGAGAGACCTGCACTGGCTCCCCGTCAACAAGAGAATCACCTTCCGTCTCCTCACCCACGCACACAAAGCCCTACACGACCAAGGCCCGAGCTACCTCAACAACCGCCTCAACTTCTACGCTCCCAAACGCCACCTCCGATCGACCAACCACGCCCTCGCCGCCGTCCCCCGCATCCGAAGAGCGACAACAGGAGGAAGGTCCTTCTCCTACCTGGCCGCCAAGACCTGGAACACCCTCCCGACTGACCTTCGCCTGACCCAAGACCACCTCTCCTTCAGGAAGAAGCTCAAGACCTGGCTGTTCGAGCAGTAGCTGCACCCCACCCCCCCCCCCCAAGCGCCTTGAGACCCTCCGGGTGAGTAGTGCGCTCTATAAATGCCTTGATTGATTGATTGATTGTTTGATTGACACCGTCAGAGCAGAGATGAAAGAAGGGGCATTAAGAGACCAGGTACCACAGGTACACACATACGGGCCACAGAGTGGACTAACAGGCCCATGCAAACAGCCTGGGACCGACTGCTTAATACCCAACAGCTCACCCCTAGAATATCCACTCAACCCGGACATCACCTAAGTAAAATCCAAACCCCCACGAACCGAGTACCGCCACGCCTCACGCCTCCTTAGCGCTGACGGGCGCAGATGGGCAGGACTCTGGCACAACTCAGGCGCGATAAGGGCGCGCCCGCTGGGCGATACCGCTGCGCGCTTGAGGACTGGTTTAAATAGGGCTGCCGCGTGTCTGCACCACCACTAGACCGCTCAAAATGGCGCCTAAAAAACGGCACCACCACTCCCAAGAAGGCGACCGAATGTCCAAAGTAACACAACCCCCAGAACGGACCCGCTAAAGCAGCGGTGCATAAGCAATTAAAATGCAGGTAAGAGGGAAAATGCCCAGACTTAAAAACAGGGGAAAGGAACCAAAAAATAAACAAGATACAAAATAGGTAGATATAAAAACGAGGCGCACCTTCAGCACAGCGCTGAGGCAGGTGAGTCCTTAAACGCTCTGATGAGCTAGAGTACTTTAACAAGACAGACCCCCTTGAGGGACCGCCTTAAATAGGGCTGCCGCGTGTCTGCACCACCACTAGACCGCTCCAAATGGCGCCTAAAAAACAGCACCACCACTCCCAAGTTGGCGGCCGAATGTTCAAAGTAACACAACCCCCAGAACCGGACCCGCTAAAGCAGCGGTGCATAAGCAATTAAAATGCAGGTAAGAGGGAAAATGCCCAGACTTAAAAACAGGGGAAAGGAACCAAAAAATAAACAAGATACAAAATAGGTAGATATAAAAATGAAGCGCACCTTCAGTACAGCGTTGACGCAGGTGAGTCCTTAAACGCTCTGATGAGCTAGAGTACTTTAACAAGACAGACCCCCTTGAGGGACCGGCTCAAATAGGGCTGCCACGTGTCTGCACCACCACTAGACCGCTCAAAATGGCGCCCAAAAAACGGCACCACCACTCCCAAATGGCGGCCGAATGTCTAAAGTAACACAACCTCCAGAACCGGACCCGCTAAAGCAGTAGTGCATAAGCAATTAAAATGCAGGTAAGAGGGAAAATGCCCACACTTAAAAACAGGGGAAAGGAACCAAAAAATAAACAATATACAAAATAGGTAGATATAAAAACGAAGCGCACCTTCAGCACAGCGCTGAGGCAGGTGAGTCCTTAAACGCTCTGATGAGCTAGAGTACTTTAACAAAACGCTCTGATGAGCTAGAGTACTTTAACAAGACAGACCCCCTTGAGGGACCGCCTTAAATAGGGCTGCCGCGTGTCTGCACCACCACTAGACCGCTCAAAATGGTGCCCAAAAAAACGGCACCACCACTCCCAAGATGGCGGCCGAATGTCCAAAGTAACACAACCCCCAGAACCGGACCCGCTAAAGCAGCGGTGCATAAGCAATTAAAATGCAGGTAAGAGGGAAAATGCCCAGACTTAAAAACAGGGGAAAGGAACCAAAAAATAAACAAGATACAAAATAGGTAGATATAAAAATGAAGCGCACCTTCAGTACAGCGTTGAGGCAGGTGAGTCCTTAAACGCTCTGATGAGCTAGAGTACTTTAACAAGACAGAGCCCCTTGAGGGACCGCCTTAAATAGGGCTGCTGCGTGTCTGCACCACCACTAGACCGCTCAAAATGGCGCCCAAAAAACGGCAAAACCACTCCCAAGATGGCGGCCGAATGTCCAAAGTAACACAACCCCCAGAACCGGACCCGCTAAAGCAGCGGTGCATAAGCAATTAAAATGCAGGTAAGAGGGAAAATGCCCAGACTTAAAAACAGGGGAAAGGAACCAAAAAATAAACAAGATACAAAATAGGTAGATATAAAAATGAAGCGCACCTTCAGTACAGCGTTGAGGCAGGTGAGTCCTTAAACGCTCTGATGAGCTAGAGTACTTTAACAAGACAGACCCCCTTGAGGGACCGCCTCAAATAGGGCTGCCACGTGTCTGCACCACCACTAGACCGCTCAAAATGGCGCCCAAAAAACGGCACCACCACTCCCAAATGGCGGCCGAATGTCTAAAGTAACACAACCCCCAGAACCGGACCCGCTAAAGCAGCGGTGCATAAGCAATTAAAATGCAGGTAAGAGGGAAAATGCCCACACTTAAAAACAGGGGAAAGGAACCACAAAATAAACAATATACAAAATAGGTAGATATAAAAACGAAGCGCACCTTCAGCACAGCGCTGAGGCAGGTGAGTCCTTAAACGCTCTGATGAGCTAGAGTACTTTAACAAAACGCTCTGATGAGCTAGAGTACTTTAACAAGACAGACCCCCTTGAGGGACCGCCTTAAATAGGGCTGCCGCGTGTCTGCACCACCACTAGACCGCTCAAAATGGCGCCCAAAAAAACGGCACCACCACTCCCAAGATGGCGGCCGAATGTCCAAAGTAACACAACCCCCAGAACCGGACCCGCTAAAGCAGCGGTGCATAAGCAATTAAAATGCAGGTAAGAGGGAAAATGCCCAGACTTAAAAACAGGGGAAAGGAACCAAAAAATAAACAAGATACAAAATAGGTAGATATAAAAACGAAGCGCACCTTCAGCACAGCGCTAGGGCAGGTGAGTCCTTAAACGCTCTGATGAGCTAGAGTACTTTAACAAGACAGACCCCGTTGAGGGACCGCCTTAAATAGGGCTGCCTGCTCATATCAGAATTATGCATTTTGCGATAAAAACTGCAACCCTGGGCAATTTTCACTTCATTATAGTCCTTATAGATTGCTTTCTTATCCGTGTCCCTAATCTTAAAGGTGCAGAGACAAAATATTGAGTCAAAAATATCGAATTGCACAAATATTGTGTCCAAAATATCTTGGTTAAGAATATCGATTTTAAGTAAGTAATATTGATAAAAAAATATTGAAGAGTTTAATATCATTAGCAAAAATATAGATGTTAAAAAATGGTATCTTTATTATATGTATTAAAATGTTAGTAGTTAAAAAATAAATGGTTTGAAGTTTGCGTTATTTCCATAGCGAGTTGTGGGTTTATAGGGGAATTGGGTGGGAAGTAGTTTAATTATAGTACATTTATAAAATACATTTTATTTATTAATATGTATTGAATTGAGATGTTATAGTGTTAAATGTGTAAATTAATTTATTAATTATTTAATAATTAGTTGTTAATTAATTTTAATTAATTAATTGGCAATTATTTATGTTTCTTGTGTAATAATTTTCAGGTGTGTGTGGCGGTGTTAGGTGAAAATAGTGGGAAATATTTTATTTTTTATTGATGAATTAATAATTAGTTGTTAATTAGTTTTTATTAATTAATTGGCAATTAATTATGTTAATTGTGTAATTCATTTTAGGTGTGTGTTGAGGTGTTTATAGGTGAAAATGGTGGGAAGTATTTTTTTTAATTGATAAATTAATAATTAGATGTTAATTCATTTAATTAATTATGGTAATTGTGTAATTCATTTTAGGTGTGTGTTGTTAATAGTATGGGTCCGATTCCGATCTGGGTCGGAAAGCACTCCGACCGCACCGGATAAGGGGTGTTGCCAACCGATCCGGGCTCCTGCAGTCCGACCGAGGGAGTACGATGCGGCCGTATGCTGTCGGACTCTGTTCGGTTGGACTCCCATAGAAGTCAATGTGAGCCGGTCGTACAACGCATACATGGGCTCCCATTGACTGAATGGGTATGTTGCAGACAAGTGTGCCCCCTACAGTGGGTATGCATCGGTACCATCCACGCCGTACATGCCTGTGTTGGGGAGACCCAGGGGTCTCACCCTGTGTCCGAGTCGTAAGGCTGTGGGTACCAGGGGGTCCGATGTGGACCCCCAGATTCCAACTCCGGGAGCTATTGCGAGCCGGAAGCTCCGACTCAATCCTGCTGTCCGAATCGAGCATCGTACTGGCTCGGTCGGAATTCACCTTCATTGTGCACCACAGTTAGCTTACGGCCGAGACGTATGGAGCGGTTCAGACCCTTAAACGATTTGGATGGAGATTTTGCGCTTGTTCGCATCGTATTTTGCCGTCTTGACCCGTGTACACACCGGACGGAAATTCAGCCTCCGAATCTGATCCGCTAATGCCGAACCCGATTCGGTGTCCTTCCAACCGAGATCCCAATCGACCCCTAAATGTTAAAGAATATGTATTCAATCAATGTTTTTTTTTTTTAAATGTATAATATTTGTAAAATTCATTATTAATTATGGAAATACATTTAAATAAAAATTATGACTTTTTTATGGTGTGATGTTATACGTAGGACATAAAATAAATACAGTTATGTTTTAAATATTTTTGGGGGTTTGTTAGTATTTGCTTATTTTAAATAAATATTGTTTATAAATTGTTGTAAAATGAAGATGTTCAGAAGCAAGGTAAGTTCAGCGTTTTTATTCTGTCACCCACTCTCCGCAGATGATAACAAAACCAACATTCCAATGTGAGCTCCCATGGAACATTCCAAACGGCAGGGTAAGGCGGGGAGGTACCAAGAGGAGAGGGAAGAAGGAAATAGTAAGGGGAAAAGAGAAAGGAGATTACAACACATCTCCATACCGAGGGAAAGGAAAAGAAAGGCAAGGCTAAGAACAAAGAAAGGTGAGAGAGCTGGGTAGAGAAAAACAGGGCAACCCGAGGAAAGCAAGTAGGAGAGGAGAAAGGAGTGAGAGGCAGAAGGATACTAAGAGGGAAAAATATTAACTGGTCAGAAAGGGAAACCCCCTTTGAGCAGAGGCGGAGCAGGTGCATCAACTGTAATGGTAGAAAATACATGACATGACCCATTATGAAGAATACACTTAGCATGACGGCTGAATGCATGGCAAATCAGCGGGTAAAAATTCGGCAAAAAGGATCTCTTCCCCTGATGGAAGCAAAAGGGGAAACTCCCGTTACCAAGTCGGAAGAGGTGTGAAATGCCCAAATATTTTCTCTTAACATTTTATCTACATCCATGTTGTTGGTACAAGCTAGATGAGTGATATTTTTGGTCCAGAGCATTGCCATCCGAATGGGTTCATTGTCACCTTGACAAGACACAGTAGATTCCACATGCTTGATGCCCCGCTCAAGCAGGAATTACTTAATTTCCCTAGACGAGAATTTTATATCATTGTTAGTGACCATACAAGCTGGTATTCCTTCACATGCGAATGCGTCTCTTAAGAAGTCAAGGAGGGCTTTTGTAGATAAACACGAAACACGCTTGTATTTGATCCAATGAGATGTGTAGTCCATGAGAAAAATCAAAAATGCATTCAGGACTTCTGAGTGATTTGTGAGACATATTATCTCCAACGCCACCGTAGACCATGGAGTATTAGGTACTACTGTGGGATTATCAGACAGGTTACCCAAATTCACTGCACGACTCTTAACAAAATCTGTTCCTGATGTAGCATAAACCATTCCAGGTACCCCCTTTTCTACTGGGGTTCTGGTGTTTTGTATGGGAATGATGTTGACACTGGAAGGGGTTACATCACTAGTAGTGCTACTTACACTTTGGCCTTCTACAGTGCACAACACCGCACAATTCTTTAACACCTTGCTGGTTTCTTCCGTCTCCTCAGCTCCGAGAACTTGATTTTTGTTGTTGGGATCAAGAACGATCCCCAGTTCTTTTTGATGCTGCCAACCTAACAGATTAGACCCTTTGCTTACCATGTACACTTTGACCCATCTAGATTTACTTTTGAATGTAATACATACTCTCATCATTCCTACTAAAGGAATGTTCTCATTGGCATACCCTATAGCAGAGATGTCAGGTTCCAACATTTTGAAACTGGAGGCATCACACATGTCATTTATGGTATTGATATTAAGTAAGGTAATCGGGGCACACGAATCGCCAAAAACATCTACTGGCTTACAATTCACCAAGATGGTACATTTAGGATATTCAATAGGCCTAAGGTTATTGGATTGCACATGACCCTCTGCTTTTATTTGGAAAACATACTTTAGGGCCAAGTCCTCTTCACTGTGCACTACTTTAACTTGGTAATTTTCGCTGTTGTTGCACACTCTACCCATGTGCCCCTTCTTGTTACATTTCGCACATGTGACATTGCGGGCAGTACACTGTACGTCATTTGCAAGGTGTTTGGTATTGCCACATCTGTAGCATTTCAACCTTCCCTTTACACTAGTAGATTGGTTATCTTTGTCTTCTCTGGATTTAACCTTGAATACATCCTTGTCAACTGAATTAATCTGTGCCTCACTGCTATTACGAACATTGGCTACTAGTTCATTGGGGGTCTTCATTTCCTTGATACACTTAGCTGTGTGTTCAACGGAACTGCTATATTGACTGCTTCTTTTAAGGTGGGATTTTTTGCCAGGACCTTTTCTTGAACACGAATATTGTTTGTACACCTGACAAGTTGGTCCCTGATAAGTGAATCAGTAAGATCACCAAAATCACACAGTTGAGTCAGGCCGCTAAGTGCTGCTATGCAATTGATTACAGATTCCTGTTTGCCTTGGATGCGGGTAAAGAACTTATGTCGTTCCAAAACTACGTTCACCCTGTCACCAAAATGTGCCTCTAATTTTAGAAGGGTAATTTTAAACTCGTCTGTATCATCCTCATCCTCTTCTAACTCAGGTTTAGGTAAGGTGTCATAAATCTTCCTACCTTGTATACCTAGGTTATGCAACAATATATGTTGTTTGCGAACTGCCGATTACCTTTCACCTCCTATGGCAATGAGGAAAGATGTGAATATATTTATCCATTCCTTCCAGTGAATTTCTGGTTCACTGATCTCATTGAGGAATGGAGGAGGTTGATTTATAGCTTGTCCAGCCATAGTGGGGAGGGAAAGCTGTGCTAGAATCTGCAAGAGGGGTTAGCGATGCAGAGGGAAAAGCAGAGACGCTACATGGGGATAAGGATGGGGCTTGCTACACGGATCAGGAGAAGAATACTGAAATATTTACTACTATACGTAACAACTACAATAAAGTTGAATACAATCTCAGAACCTCCAAATATGAAAGAAGCAGTCACCAAGACTCTAATTAACTCCATTTGATTGAAGCATGCAAAAACATATCATGGAAAATGGTACTCAGTAAGCAAAATACTCAAAATACCCTCTAAATACTGAGGCATGCAGGCAGAATCCTATACAGCAGAGCAGTAAAATAATACAACTTCAGATATGTAAGGAGAAGTGATATGGTAGGGCAAAAAGGTGACTACAGGCGGCAGGGAGAGGTAGAGGAAGCTAACCCAAAAAAGTCCAAGATTCCACGATGAGGTGTCACTGTGAAAAAACACTAATAAAATGGTATAGGAAGGTGTGTGTATCACCGTGGTACTTGTAGTGACACACTAAAAAAGGGGAGAGAGTTATGCCATAATATATGTTGTATGCAGAGTCTTGAAGAGTAAACCACCCAGGCACAAAAGGAATAGTCTTACTTGAATTGTGATGGGAGTAAACTCAACAAATCCGGGTGTGCTCAAAGTACAGCAGGCTGAGGAAGGAGCACACAGGAACTATGGAGAAAGGCACGTTGAAAAACTACAGCTAATTGGAAAAGCGGCTCTGGAGTTGGCGGGTTAACTAACTGGCAAAACAACGCTGAGGATCAGCTGAGATGTCACAAGTTAATTTGGAGAAGCTTTAGCCTTAAATGATAAAATGAGTCCAAGTTGAAAGTGGGTGTACGTATCACCCAAGGTACCTCAACAGCAGGTGTACTTACACTCAAAATGTTGCCCCCTTAATAAAAGCGCAGAGTTCAGCACCCTATTATAATTTGAAAGGTCTTACCTAGTATTGCTGGATACTGATGAGCTTGAAAGAGCTTGGTGAGTAAAAATACAGGAGGCTGGCGGTGACAAAGAAAACTTCACTTAAACCCGGCCATGAGGTGGCCGGTACACCGGGAGTGTTTTCCTGTCAGGAAACTAACAGGCCAGGCTGCGAAGTGGCTGGTGCGCCGGGAGCGTCTTCCTGAGAGGAACTGACGATCTGTGGTGAGTCAGCTGAGGGGGGTGAAACACTGTGGCACGTGTCTCGGAGCGTTGGTGGGACGCAGGCCGCCTCAGAAGAACAGCTGAAGCACCGTGACAGACACCAGCTGGGGGTCTGAAAGGAACAGCAGGTTCTGTCAGACGCGGCCGCTACTCGATAAAAACTGTGGCGTAGACGGACACCGGCAGAGGCACCAGAATACTTGCTGGAGCCGGATGCAGGCAGAATTTTTCACCTTAGCAAAGACTCACAACAGGGAACTCCAGCGGCCTTCCTGAGAGCAGAGACAAGTATCGACGGTCTCTGACAAGGCAGTCAAATTCACTAGCAGGGCTAGTGTGCTACCGGAGCATGAATCACAGCAGATCCCCGACGAGAGTCAAGAATGGAGGATACTCCCAGCTCCGAAGAAACTCTTCAAACAGGACGGAAATCTCATAGCACAGGTAGAACGCCTTTCTGGACTCAGAACTGAGGATCACCAAGCAGAGATCAGATTTCCCCGCAGAAGTTCAGGAAGGAGAGAGTATTGAAAGGGGAGATGACAGTGATGGCCCCCTTCGCCAAATCGTCGCCAGTGTTGTAAAATGAAGATGTTCAGAAGCAAGGTAAGTTCAGCGTCTTTATTCTGCCACCCACTCTCCGCAGATGATAATAAAACCAACATTCCAATGTGAACTCCCATGGAACATTCCAAACGGCAGGGTAAGCCGGGGAGGGGGGGAGGTACCAAGAGGAGAGGAAAGAAGGAAAAAGTAAGGGGAAAAGAGAAAGGAGATTACAACACAAATGTATGTATTAATTTATTTTAGATCATATTTGTACATTTTTGTTATATCTAATTAATATATTTAATGTTATTGTTTAATATATTTAATCAGATATTTTTAAAATATTATTATTCATTTTTTAAAGATTATTAAAAAGAAATAATTGTTTAAATGTTATTAGTATTTTTTGTTTTTCGGCTATCAAACACTTTCCGTACTGTTGCAATCACTGGAGTTGGAATAGTATTTTTTACCCCTCTGCTAACCAACACTTTCCCTACTGTTGCACTCACTGAAGTGGGAATAGTATTTTTTACCCATCCGCTATCCAACATTTTCCCTACTGTTGCACTCACTGGAGTGGGACTAGTAATTTTGACCCCTTTGCTCTCCAGCACATTCCCTACTGTTGCACTCACTGGAGCGGGAATAGTATTTTTTACCCCTCCGCTATCCAACACTTTCCCTACTGTTGCACTCACTCGAGTGGGAATAGTATTTTTTACACCACCGAACTCCACTGGACCGACCACTGCTGCATCCACTTCCCCTTTGAGAAACCCACCACACACCACCACCCACAACGGACCCCACTGCCCAGCTGGAACAAGGTCACCGAAGACTAGCTAATCACCACTATCGCCCGAAACCCACCAACCTACACCTCCGACAACTCCTACGGAACTGCCACCTTCCTTACTCAAGGACCTCAAGAACATCCGGCCCATCTCTCTACTCCCGTTCCCGGCGAAAGTCATCAAGAAGATTGTCAACAGGCAACTGACCCGTTTCCTCGAGGAGAACAACACCCTGGACCTGTCCTAATCAGGATTCCGCAGCAACCACAGCACCGAAACTGCCCTCATTGCCGCCACCGATGATATCAGGGCCCTGCTGGACAATGGAGAAACTGCAGCCCTCATCGTCCCGGACCTCTTGGCCTCCTTCGACACCATCTGCTACCATACCCTACGCACACGCCTTCACAATGCAGGGATCCGCGATACAGCCCTGGGCTGGACCACCTCATTCCTCACTGGCAGAACCGAGAGTGTCCGCCCCCTCCATTCTGTTCTGAAGCCACCAAGATCAACTGCGGTGCACCCCAAGGATCATCCCTCAGCCCAACACTTTTCACGACCTCAACATCATCTCATATGCTGATGACACCCAGCTGATCCTCTCCCTCACCAAGGCCCCCACCACTGCCAAAACCAACCTCCATGAAGGAATGAAGGCCGTCACCGAATGGATGAAGAACAGCCGCCTGAAACTGAACTCGGACAAGTCAGAGGTCCTCATCCTCAGCTTCATCCCCGGCTTCATCCCCTCTGCCTGGGACGACTCCTGGTAGGCAGCCACACTGGGAGCTGCACCGCGACCCACCACCCACGCATGCACGCAACTTGCGGTTCATTCTAGACTCATCACTATCAATGACCCAGCAAGTCAACGCCGTCTCCTCCTCCTGCTTCAACACCCTCCACATGCTCCGCAAGATCTACAGTTGGATCCCCACTGGAACCGAAGGACAGTCACCCAGGCCCTCGTCAATAGCCCACCTGAGAGACCTGCACTGGCTCCCCGTCAACAAGAGGATCACCTTCAAGCACCTCACCCGTGCTCATAAGGCACTCTACAACACCGGACCAGCGTACCTCAACAAAAGGCTCACCTTCTACACCATGAACCGCCAGCTTCACTCCGCTGACCTTGCCCTCGCCACCCATCCATGCATCCGCAGAATGACTGCCAGCAGCAGATCATAATCCTACCTCGCCGCCAAGACATGGAACACCCTCCCCATCCACCTGCAGCAGACCCAGGACCTGCTGACCTTCAGGAGACTTCTAAATAGCTGGCTGTTTGAGAAGTAGCAGCACCACAGCCCAGCACCTTGAGACCCTCATGGGTGAGTAGTGCGCTTTACAAATGTTTGATTGATTTATTGATTTTTTTCCCCTCCGTGATCCAACACTTTACCTACTGTAGCACTCACTGGAGTAGGAATAGTAGTTTTTTACCCCTCCGCTATCCAACATTTTCCCTATGGTTGTATTTATTGTATTGAGAAATGTATGTTTTAATCTGTTTTAATACTTAAATGTTTGAATTAATTATAGAATGGTTATTTTTTTGATTTTAAATTAATTTATTTTTATATCATTTAAAAGTATACCAATTAAATAAAGATAATAGTGAATACATTATTTTAAAGTAAATATAAGAATACATATACATTATTATGTTTGTGTGATTATATTTGTATTACTTTTTTTATATTGTTAAAATATATATTAAATTAAATTAAATTTTTAAAAGATAATATTTTATATATTTAACATATATTATTTTATATATATTTTAAAATCGATTTTTTTACATCTATATTTTCAACTTCGATATTTTCGATTCAATATTTTTGCACTTACCTCTTTAAGTATAGGGAGTCAATATTTTTGTAGTCAATATATTTTGGGGGATATTTAGAACATTGATGTTTTTAGCATCTATATTCTGTTAGTGACCCAATGTTGAAAGGTTGCCAATTTCAGCCACTATATTTAAATTCTGGTATAACATTGAGTGGTTGTATGACAGAGACATGCATGGGTAAACCACGCTTGCCTCTACAATGTTGCCCCAACAACGAATGGTCTGAACAAAGCATTCCTTTACCACGCACGCCTCCATCATGCAATTTTGTGGCATGAATGGTAAAGGGTTGTGTGGTAAAGATCACACCCCAGCCCCCCACAATGAGTCCTAAACAATACCCAGCCCACCCAAGCCATAAACACTACCTAACCCCCCCTGAGCCCTAAACACTATCCCAACCCCCTGAACCCTAAAATTGACTCCTACCCCCCTGAGCCCTAAAAACTACCCCATGCGCCATAAAAAATTCCCTGACCCCCCCAAGCCCTAAAAAGTACCCGACCCCCAGCCCTAAAAACTACCCCGACCCCTCATGAGCCATAAAAACCACCCAGCCCCCTGAGTCCTAAAAACGTCCTCGACCTCACAACAGAGCCCTAAAAACGACCTCCCAACCTTGAAAAACTACCCTCCATCTCCCCAAAACACGTACCCTTTCCAGACCATGTCCTCTCCTGATACTTCTTTCAAAATTGCTTTAAAATCCTCAGAAAAGTAGGAAAAAGAGGAAGGAGTATACCGCTAATAGCCAGAAATAGTTTCAAAGCATGGTTTAAACCAATTTCTAGACCATACTGAGTCTGAAGAAGCAAGATTTAAAATTAGACTGGATAGTCAGAACACTTTTAATGGCGCACTATTGTACCGACCCCCAAAGCCACAACCAAGGGGCATATTAGGAAGAACCTAGTTAAAATGATCACCGTTTTAGCGGCAGGGAACTGCCACTAAAACTGCGATAATGGGCTTGCTAACATGCGTTCTAGAATTCCAATAGAAGCCCAGGTTAGATGTCCGGCACATCTAACCTGGGCTTCTATTGGAATTCTAGAACGCATATAAGCAGCCCATTATTGCTGTTTTAGCGGCAGTTTCCTGGTGCTAAAACGAAGATCATTTTAACGAGGTTCTTGCTAATATGCCCCCAACTTTCTAAATTCAATAGGTCAACTTCTTGAGAATAAAGCAGACAAGTCCGATTATTCCATTTTGGGCAACTTCAACTTTCATTTAGAAAATAATGAAGCCCTCATTGTTCATATGGCCAGTGCAGGATTGAGTCAACTGGTCAAAGGGGCAACACACTCGGCTGGGCACTGTTTAAATGGGATTTTTTCAGATCATCCCAACCTAGGGGTCCATTAGGATGGTGGGTGGACTACAGTCCGACCCCACCCTAGCGGTGCTAGGACCGCCCGCCAGTGGTGCGGCGGTCCCACACTAGCAATTAGGATGCGACCGGCACCCTAGCGGTCACATCCCACATCTTCAACATTGTGGCGGGCGGTGCTGTAAGCAGTACCCGCCACAATGTTGAATATGCATGTTGTGCATTGGCATGCACAATGTAACAGGCACCGCGCGGGTACCCCCCAAGTGCAGTCCCCCATCCCCCTAAACCCCAACCCCCGGGGCCCACAACACAACCCCACAGTAAAAACTGCATGCCTTTCCATGGCATAGTCTCAGCCATGGAAAGGCATTTTACTGCACTCATCATAATATGGATGGCGGTTCCTGCAAGGCACCGCCACCATATTATGGGCCTTTTCCGCCCGGTAGGCAATTGTGACGATTGCCTGCCGGCGGAAAAGTGGCAGTCGGTCTTTCGGTCCGCTGCGGTACCCCCGCCATGCAAATGTGGCGGGGTTAAAGGCCGTCCGGTGGGGTGTTTTGGCGGGCGATTGACCCACCATGCTAATATGCCCCTAATATGGACCAGAGCATTGCAACTAATCTGGTCGGATCATAAGGTGATGATGTTTGAAATTGCTTTGCTACCTAAAAGGCCCTCTAAACCCTCAAATGAAGTTAGGCATTTCCGACTGTAGAACAAAGTAAAGGAAGATGAGTTAAACAAAGTACGCACCCACTTCCTTCAGTCTGCCCCTACTGACCTGGGCGGGGCAGTGTTAAGCTATTACTCCTGGGTAGACTCTGCATGCCAACAGTTGGCTCTACTTGTGATATGACCCTGTTCTTGTAGCGCATTGGGTTGGTTTGTTTTAGGTACCCAAATTAGTGATGTGCAGAATTTATTTTTCAGGCCATTTCTCCCAGAATAACAACTCGCCTACTATTGTAAAATAGTGATTTGCAAATTTTGATGTCTCATTCTTGTTTATGAATTTCAGTCTTTTGGTTAATATTGTGTTTGAGGCATACGAGCTGTAGATCGTATACTTGGGCATAGGTAGCTATCTGATGTTCGGCTTGGATGTTTGCACTTTGTTTTTGTCTTGGAAGTAGTCTTTGTAATCACGAGGTAGGGGACTCCTCCTTAGGATGACAGTGCGTATGGGCATCGACTCAATCTCCAGATTTTTTTTTTCCGCCATCGAGTATGAGTGTGATATGCTGCGCTCCTGGTCGGTGTCGGTTTCAAATCCCACTTCGACGCGCAATCCCTCTCCATTCAACGGTATTGTTTTGATCGCGTTTCTCTTTCGACGCACACCTTTAAACTCCTCGATCTTTGACGCTGACTGTTGGGCCTATTCGCACCAACAATGCCAGCAGTCAATGGAAAGGACTCCTTTAAAAAAAGGCCCTGGTGTGCTGCTAAGTTCCCACAAACGGACTTGCACAAGGTTTGTAATCTCTGTGTCTCCCCGGAGCACGAGGACAGGAACTGCGAGGCCTGTGCATCGGTCAGGTCGAAGAAAAACATCCGTGACTGCCAGTCTCGACTCCACAAAATTTCTCGTGGAAGCAGTTTGAATCCATGGTGATGGATTAAACCCAGATCAGTTGACTGGGGGTGAGTGTTTGATTTGTTCAAACGCTCCGTCCATCATCCCCTTTTTTTATCGCTTTGTTCGCCCTAAGTGTGGCAGGGTATGCTCAGACGTGAGTCCCTTGTTCACTTGGCCACTGGATTCAAGATAGCCTGGCTGATGAGGATTATGAATCCGAAACCGGTCCCAGGATGCTTGTTTCCGGTCCAGGGAAGAAATGGCTTGGCAGTTCAGGCTGGACTGTTCCCACGAGGCACAGGGTCAGACTGATTTGCATATAGCCATGTCTGAACTGGGGTGGCTGAGTGAACAAAGAATGGTGATGGATTAAACCCAGATCAGTTGACTGGGGGTGAGTGTTTGATTTGTTCAAACGCTCTGTCCATCATCCCCTTTTGTATCGCTTTGTTCGCCCTAAGTGTGGCAGGGTATGCTCAGACGTGAGTCCCTTGTTCACTAGGCCACTGGATTCAAGATAGCCTGGCTGATGAGGATTATGAATCCGAAACCGGTCCCAGGATGCTTGTTTCCGGTCCAGGGAAGACATGGCTTGGCAGTTCGGGCTGGACTGTTCCCACGAGGCACAGGGTCAGACTGATTTGCATATAGCCATGTCTGAACTGGGGTGGCTGAGTGAACAAAGAATGGTGATGGATTAAACCCAGATCAGTTGACTGGGGGTGAGTGTTTGATTTGTTCAAACGCTCCGTCCATCATCCCCTTTTGTATCGCTTTGTTCGCCCTAAGTGTGGCAGGGTATGCTCAGACGTGAGTCCCTTGTTCACTTGGCCACTGGATTCAAGATAGCCTGGCTGATGAGGATTATGAATCCGAAACCGGTCCCAGGATGCTTGTTTCCGGTCCAGGGAAGACATGGCTTGGCAGTTCAGGCTGGACTGTTCCCACGAGGCACAGGGTCAGACTGATTTGCATATAGCCATGTCTGAACTGGGGTGGCTGAGTGAACAAAGAATGGTGATGGATTAAACCCAGATCAGTTGACTGGGGGTGAGTGTTTGATTTGTTCAAACGCTCCGTCCATCATCCCCTTTTGTATCGCTTTGTTCGCCCTAAGTGTGGCAGGGTATGCTCAGACGTGAGTCCCTTGTTCACTAGGCCACTGGATTCAAGATAGCCTGGCTGATGAGGATTATGAATCCGAAACCGGTCCCAGGATGCTTGTTTCCGGTCCAGGGAAGACATGGCTTGGCAGTTCGGGCTGGACTGTTCCCACGAGGCACAGGGTCAGACTGATTTGCATATAGCCATGTCTGAACTGGGGTGGCTGAGTGAACTAAAGAATGGTGATGGATTAAACCCAGATCAGTTGACTGGGGGTGAGTGTTTGATTTGTTCAAACGCTCCATCCATCATCCCCTTTTGTATCGAGCAGTTTGAATCCAGACACCTTTGGAGCAGATCCCAATGTCCAACCGCAGCAACAAGGTGATGAAGAAGACATCTCTGTCTCCGAAGCCGACGACTCCGACGTCGAAGAGGAGACAGTCACCCCGGCGCAGTGGCCCGTAAGTACCGAAACCTCTCTCCCAAAAACCAAACCTAAGGATCCGGTAACACCTTCTTGGAAGAAAGACTTCTTCCAAGACAAAAACAAAGTGAAAACATCCGAGCCCAACACCAGATGGGGATCTATGCACAAGTATACGAATCTACAGCTCTTCATGCCAAGAACAGATGCATACTGGTACGTAGCATTCTCCTTTTCCGTCATATATAATGGTTTTGATAGGTATAGAAACTGATTTTCTTTTTGAAGCCTTAATGGTGTAACGTTGTTCGCCTATATCCAGTGAGCACACAGTCTAACAAGGAATACCAATTTATATTTATTGAAATCTTGGAAATTGATACCACCTATGGTCTTATTAAGTTTGAGTTTAGGTAATGAGATTCTTGCTCTTTTGGATTTCCAGGGGCTTATTTAGAAAATGTTTTAAAAAAGAGCTCTGAAATTTGAAGCAAGAACCTACTGGTAATGCAATTAACCTGTGGAGCAACTCTCATCCTAATTCACTCAGTCCTGCCCCACCAAGCTGTATGCCATGCAGACCAGTGTTCTAGCATTTCTTTAACTTTAGTAAAGGGGGTTCTTTCAATGGAACTCCACAATTCATGTACATGCTTGCAGATATATATCCCCAGATTGCTTGTCTTGCCATTTTTACAGGTTTACCTTTGTCTTAGGCACTCTAGCTTTACATAGTGTGTGAAGGTGACACCTTGTTTTTTCATGAAGCCACAAACTCCCACATTTGAGTGTACTGTGGAAAGGATTTCAGGTATCACCCTTTCTGCATCTTCCTTGAAGATCAGCAGATCACCTTTATCTGCACCACATTCTGTAGACCAGAGAAAAAAGGAATTCCCTCAATATTGGGGTCATTCCTCTAGCCACTAATAGTGGTTAAATTGCTAACAAAATAGGAGAGTGTATAGGGGACATCCCTGTATGTTGCATTGTGATTGAATACAATGATCTGAGAGGGATTTGTTTTCTGTAATCGGTGCAGTGGGTTAGGATTAGAGTGCTGAAACTATATATTCCAAGACCTCTCCCAGGTTGAATTTAATTTTCTTTTGCAGCACTGAATGTAGAAAGGCCTTCAAGACCTTAGTGAAAGCCGTCTCTGCATCCAATACTACCATTATAGCCAAAAATCAATTTGTTTTGCTTTTTCCATGACAGGTCAAAAAAGTTAAAGTCTCATATTGTTGCGGATTAATATTCATTTAACAAAGCTAATTTGGGTTTTGTGGATTCATGTGAAGAGAAGTCTAGCTGCGAAAGGTTTTGCCTATATTTTTTCCCTCCACTTTAATTAATGAAAGGGTCTGTAGTTTTTTGTTTCGGCAAGTCCTTCCCCTCTTAGTGATTTACTACTACTGTTGCACCCACAGAACCCTAAACGATGCCTGTATTTGCAAAGGTGATGGCATGATATCTTTAATTGTTCTACTGTTTTTGATTGTCAAGTTCTTCATGAG
Source organism: Lissotriton helveticus (assembly GCF_964261635.1). Classification (NCBI taxonomy): domain Eukaryota; kingdom Metazoa; phylum Chordata; class Amphibia; order Caudata; family Salamandridae; genus Lissotriton; species Lissotriton helveticus. The sequence goes on along the minus strand of NC_136065.1, from coordinate 60,290,774 downwards.
AACTTGCAACAAACTCATCAGGGCCCGTGGCCTTCTGCAGCTCAAGCAAATAATTTGCTTTAAATATCTCTGTTTTTTATCAGTAGGTTTATTTAGGTCTGACTTGAGATTATAAAGTAGGATAGGCATAAAATGTAATGGGTGGGATGCTTGTATTCATCTCAACCACTGGTGATTACTTTGGCCACATTCCAGTCATCAATCTTTTGCCCACAAAGCCACTTCAGATTAGACCCACAAGCACATCAGTCTTGATCCTGCTCCAGGAGGAACAGTCCATCGTGAACTTCCAGTCCTGGTCCTCTATGAACTGTAAAACAAGCAACCTAAGACCAGTTACGCCCAAAATAAATGTAAATCTAAATCCGTATTTGTAAAACACAAACTACTACTGGAGAGGAGTTGGCCTAACGGCTAGGGCGGTTCACCTCGAATCTGGGGAACTGGGTTTGAGTCTCGGCAATGACGCTGAACATCCTGGGCCTCATTTATGAGAAATGACGCATTGCTGTGTGAAAGCGTCAATTCTCAGTGCGCACTCCTTGCGACATACCTGATGAGTCATATTTAATGTATGACGCATCACGTCACAATAAATTACAGATACGTCAGTATTTCTGATGTATCTGTAAGCGCAAAAAGTGACGCATTGCTGGAGTGTGTCACAAAAGTGACGCAACTCCAGCAATGCGTCCTTTCACATGGGGCAAGCCCCATGTGAAAGGGCCTGCGTCAGTCTTACGCCTGCTTCAAGGATGGCGTCCAGTTTGGTAGCCATGAGGTCGAACCTCACCTGCACCTGCTCAGTTGTCTCCCTCTGGCCCTCCAGCACACGGTGTTGGAAGGCCATGTGTTGGTGCTGGGGGTCTTGGGAGAGTACCGGGGCTGTGGGTGCCTCCTGCTGGGTCGTTTGGGTGGTCGGTGGTATCTCCTCGATGCAGCTGGGCTGCCCTGATCCTGGAGGTGAGTGGCGGATGAGGTCAATGATATCTTGGATAGCTTGGGTGTTGATGCTGGGGTTGTCCTCCTCGTCATCAGTGAAGGGTGGCTGGGACTGCTCTGCAGGAGGTGTTAATAATGCCCCTGCGATGTGGAGGGGAGATGGGGTATTACAATGTGTCCACATGTATGTAGCCGCATAGTACATGTTGACATTCAGACAGCATGGCATTGCATATTGTGACAGTCTGTAGATCTGGGCAAGCACCCAGAGTCATTGTGGGTGTGCACTCTGCTCTGCTTGACTGTGCATGTGTGCCATTGTGCCCATCTCTACCCGTCCCCCCCAGTATCTAGTGGTCACTCACCCTGTTGCGGTTGTGTTGTGTCCTGTCGAGCAGTGGCTGGTCCCCTGACTCCGGCCATAGTCTCCACACTGATGACTGTCGACACCAGCTCCTTCATGTCATCCAGCTCCAGTTGTGGTGCTGGGCCCCTCTTCCAATCTGTTTTGCTGCCTTCTGGTTGGTGGTGAGTTTCTCCTTGGTCTTCCGCTTGATGTCATTCCATCTCCTCTTGACCTCGTCCATTGTCCTCTTATTCTCTACGACGGCATTCACCTTGTCCACAATGTCCCACCATATTCCAGTTTTGGTGCCCAATGACACGATGGAGGTGACGAAGAGTTGTTGATGGTGTTCCATCACCTCCCTGACTATGATCCTGTTCGCCTGCGGACTGAACTTTGTCTTCATCTTTTTCTTGTCTTTGCCCTTCCCTGTCCCCGAGGTCCCAGGCTAGTCGTCCATGGTGCTTGTGAGGTTGTGCTCGTCCTCTGTGCCTGCTCCAGCTGTCTCTATGGTACTTGGGTGTTGTTCAGTCTGTGTGTGTGTGTTTTTTTCCTACTTTTATGGTGATTTTTCCTGGCTGCCACGTGTGTGTTGCAGGCCTGGAGCTGCTAATCGCTGATTTCCTCATCGCTCTTTGGCCTATCACGTGTTTTTTGGTGTTGTGCTTTGTGTTTTTATCTCCATCGAGGTGTTTGTATCGCGGACATTGTCCGCGGTTTCGGCAGACTATCGCATGCTACTGCCTTGTTTTGAATTCCACGTTGTCACAGGGTTATTTTCCCACGATGGGCTGCGATGCTGAAAGATGCGTTACGCTACTCTTGCGGTAGTTATCACACGTTCTTTTGAATATACCCCTTGGTTGTTAATGGCATGTTGTTGAGAGGTGGAGAGTTGGTGTTGCCCGAAGCATTAAGCGAGAGCCTTCTGAGGTTAACATAAGAGGGTCATCTCAGGGTGAGTGCAACCAAGCGTAGAATAAGAGCAGAATATTGGTTGCTAGGTGTAGACGTAGAGAGAAGCATAATGAAATGTTCACTGTGTGCATGGAGTGACAAATCACAGGGAAGTGTGGATTACCCGCCTGTTGCAACTAATAAGATTAATGTACTTTGAAGAAAAAAACTGGGTTTGTATTTCGGGGCCTTACGTTGTTCTGAGAACAAGTCCCAAATATGCCATAGTGGCACTGGATTATCACTCAAGGTGGCCAGGTGTAAAGTTTACCAACCTAGTAACTCATGAAGTAATGAGTTTTCTTGACAAAATATGGGATAGGGAAGAAATACCTGAACTTATTGTCACATACAATGTGGTACAATTTGTTTTACCATATATGAATGACTTTTTGAGGACGTTGGGGTAGAACATACTTGAACATCTCTTTATTACCCTCAAGGAAACGGTCCAGTTGAAAGATGGAACAGAGCGCTCAAAGAAAGATTGCAGCTGGCATTGTGCCAATGAGAGCCATGGAAAAGAGCTCTAAACAAGTTAATATGGGTATATTGCACAACTCCAACTAGTAAACAGAAAAGACACCTTTTGAATTGATGGGGGTAGTAAAACCAAAGATGCTCTAATCACAAAGTGTAGAAAAACGCAAATGATGTGATGAAAGGAGCCTTGAGTGATAGGTTTGTCAGTAGGTTATTGGGTGTGAGTGGACGCAAGGGTGAGAAGGGGTTGTCAACATTTTCCGGTCTATTGCAGATGATAAAGATAAACCCTTATACTGTGCTGTTGAGTGATGGCAATATGTGAAATTATAAAAAAGTAACGCGCGGAATCATAAAAAGGTGACAATATTATCAACTTATCTCATAGAAAATGTCAAATTAGGTGAAGGAAAAATGAAGGATGGTTCACGACCTATTCCACAAAGGTTACAAGAATAATCATGACATCCTACTAATTGGTTCAGTGATTATGAGATACATAAAATGTATGGAGTGGAGCAGCATTTAATAGTTCCCACATGAACAATCTATGAATTTAAGATTAAAATTTAGTACATAGAAGATTCTCAAATGGTGTCACTCTTTCGTATGTAGAAGATGTTCAAACATTGATACTATTATTTAATGTTGTTTAGGTAGAATGATGTGTTGCATCCATACATGTCATATAATGTCTAGCGATGTTTCCCGACTGTGTGGAGTACAACGGTTGCTGGTTAAGCCGGCGGGTGGCGCCCTCTTGGTGCAGAGTGTTTCAATAAACCTACTAAACTTACCTAGTGAGAGGCCTCACAGACCTCCCCCCCCCATTCTAGCTTTATTGAACTTGGGATCACAAATGAGATGAGCTTTTGAGGAGCTTAAAGCTCTTGAAGGTGCACAGAGTTTGAATTTCCTTTGCAGGAGACGAGGGCCAGTCTTGGAACAGTCTGAAAGTAATCCACAGAAACTTTAACAGGACTCTCTCTGTTACGAGAGACTGGTTTAAATCAGACAGGGCCAGTGATGAGCATGAGAATCCGGGCAAGCTGAAGACCAAGTTGGCAGCCGCCATCTGAATACACACGTCCAAATGAGCGAGGGGCGCTGCCCACCCACCATTCGCCAAAAAAAGAAGAGCTTCTGTGAGGCTGAGCAGAGGTCAGCCTGGCAGACATTCTTTATTTCCAGGTCAGGCAGCCAGGAGCTAGGCATGCGCTAAATGAGCAGGCTCCTGGTGCCGGAGCTGAACTTTGCCGGGCTGAAGATGTCACAGCTCCTGTGGGCGTGACCTTTCCAGCCTGGCCAATCACCTTGTGGTCCTCCCTCTTGTAATGAGGGGGGGCGTCACTGAGTGCCTCAGACCTGGACGCTTCCGTTTATACCCTAAAGTGCCCAGGACCGGGTGTCAGTCAGTGACACTGCGTCACATTGTGGGCTGGGGTCAGCAACACTCACTGACCCTATCCGACTCTGTGACGAGGTAGGGACTGCTGCCTCCCGCTCATTGGCTGACCTAAGATCAGCCAATGAGAAAAAGCAGCAGTCCCAACCCTCCTGGGACCTCCTAGGCAGAGCTGTGCAGGTCAGTGTGATTTCCTTAATGCTTGGTGTGTGTATGTGTGGATGTATTAATAATTGGGAGTGAGTATTGTGTGTGTGTGTGTGTGTGTGTGTGCGTGCACACATTTGTTAATGCATGGGTGTGAGTAAGTGTGCCTTTGTGTATGCGTGTGCCCGTCTACCCTATCACTAAAATTGCCAGCCGCCACTGAATACATAACAGGGGATTAAGTAAACAGGGAGGAGAGCCCCACAATAGTGCAATACAGTAATGAAGACTTCTCAGAATGGAACTCTAAACTACCATGGCCTTGCTGAACTTGGGAGTTCAGGCAATATTTTACAAAGCATTCACATCAAAGCAAAGCATGTAGAAGAAGTCTTGGTGACATGTGCAAGAAGTGACCCAACTATGTAATTACCTCAATCAGAGTCATATTTGTGGATACAAGGGTAAGATCAACACTTATTATGAAGATAACCTGTTCAATTGAAAAGCAAACTCCAGTAATACTAGCAGCATTTGAACATGTTCATGTTGAGGCATATGTTGAGGACTGAGGCAGATTAGCTTATCTGACTGAGACACATTGCAAGAACAAAGCAGATAAAAAACTAGACACTAGGCATGGAAGAGCCAGTTGCTCTTAGATATCTGTCCAGGTTTGTGGTTGATTCAAGACCAAAGTTCATAAGATGTTTGCAGACTCATTAAAACACATGACATTCCCTTTGTTAGTGTTTTTTGCAGCATCAAGAAGCCTTTTCTTCAAGTGACGGTGTTTTTTGAGTAGCCTCGTGAACCATCTCTGTCATTAATTTAAGTTTGAACACATTACTCCCCATGTAATTATTCCAATATATCATCAATTTATTGAATGTAATAAAGAACATGAAATGCTCACATGAAGTTCTGCAGAGATTGCATCATATCATTAATTACTTTCTTGAGTTTAATTGCTAACATGTGCCTTTTTTCTTCTAGGAAGACTTTCAGGAAAACTTGGTGAGTTTTGAATAAAATCATGTATTACTAGGAAATGTGTCACTATGGTGTAAGCATGTATTTCCATAGCACAAATCTACCCAAAAGGCAGCATGGCACTCTACACTGACTAACAAAAGTATAAGGTCAATGAGTGAGAGGAGAAGAAGCGGAGTTGTGAATGGTTCATCCATCAGGATGTAATATTCTTTAAAGTGGAGTTCCTTCCACATTCTTCCAGATCTGAAGTAGTCGGGCGGTTTTGATGGACACCGGGATATTGTCACAGATCCCGGGTGTGTAGATGGAAGAGGCCTGCTGTCTTATCACACTTCTGTCTGCTGGTGTGCCAAGATCCATTTGAGATTGTGGGGTTGTCTGCAAGAAAAGAGTGGGTGCTTTTGTGATACTTTTTTATAAATGATACAGCTGGTTTTGAAAATGGTGTGAGCCGGCGAGGGGAGGCGATGGAGTTCCATCAGGATGGGGGTGATGTGATCATATCTCTTCAGGCCCTGGATGAGACATGCTGCAGTATGAAGGACCCCCCTAGGAGGCGCCCTTCTGGGGTCTGGGAGGCCATGGAGTTGGACATCATCAGATCCAAGAGTACAAAGGATTGAACAGCACTTCAGTCACTGTCTGAAAGTAATGTTTATTTGTCAAGAGAGAGTACAAACTACAAGAAAGAGATCCCAAAAAAGGAATAGAGGCAGGGGGCTTCGGGAAACTGAAACTAGAAATGAAACTCTACACGAGAAGGGAATGGGTGTCACCTGCCTACACAATAAACAAAGGGGCATATTACCAAGCAATAGCGATAATTATCGCTATTGCTCGGTTAGAGACAAAATATTACCGCTAAGCTGCAGCGATTTTTATCGCAGATAAACCTTGCTATTACCATGGTTTATCGCAAATGCGATAAAAAACGGCCGCAATGCATGAATATCGCTGAAAAGTCAGCGATATTCATGCATTATCGAGCTAATGCTCTTAGCCATGTTATCCGCCTCCCATTGGATAACATGGCTAAGAACTGCTCAGGGCAGGTGTTAGCTTTTGGAGATATTCGCGCTTAGCGCGAATATCTCCAAAAGTTGGTAATAGGAGATAGCGATGTTAGCGACTGTTTCCAGTCGCTAACATCTTGGCACGCCCACTTTGCATGTCATTAGTAATAAATATCACTGACATGCAAAGCGGGGCCCAAGATGGTCGCTATCTCCTACTAGCTGTCGCTAACTGGTGTTAGCGACAGCTAGGTAATAGGGAGATAATTTTATCTCTGCTTTCTTGGCTTTTAAAGCCAAAAAAGCGGAGATAAACCCCCTTGATAATATGCCCCTAAGAGTCTCTATATCGCTGCACAAATGTTTCAAGCGGGGAACAGGGCCAGAAATAGAGCAGAGGCCTGAATATAACAAGGAAATAGCAAAACATATATAACTAGTACAAAAATATATTTTATTCAATTTAGAGTAATTAATAAATATTTTAAAGATTTTTTATAATATTTTAACTATATAATAGAACACATCAAATGGCATGATCATATATATTTTCTTTTCAAAAATGCACCCACAAGAACACTGATACAATTCATAAGATGTCCCCAATCCAAGTAAATCACAGCAAAGGAAAAACTACAAAATCATCATATCAATTGCGCAAACAACATTCTCTCATTAAGTCAGTCATACCATACAAGCATCCATACATCTGTCATAATCACAAAGACTGAGAATAAAAAATGCATGTATAGAGTCGCTGAAGCGCGTCGACAAGATGGCCGCCGCCACTGGAGCTCCGTAACCTCATCAGCCTAATGAGCTGAATAACGACGATTTTACCACAAGGTTTGCTCACTTTTGGCAGCGCTTGCATCCTATGCCGGCCCCCTACCTTATCTGTGAATTTTGGGCGTTTTCATCGCGCGGGGATCCCGCTGTCTGCTTCCTGGCTTCTCTCCCCAGCCTCTGCTCCGGTTCTGCCGATTACCTCAGCACAGGGGGCGGTGCATTTCTGAAGAAAGGGCCTGGCTTGGGCCTAGCCACTCCCACGGCTCACCTTAACTGTTACACTGCCTTTTACTCAAGTGCTTTTGGAGCTTTTAATACCCTTTTCCCTCATATTTATTAAATTTTGAGGTGGATTTGTTTTTTTTGTTTTTTTTTCCCTCTACATTTTTCTGACGCAATAAGTTGTTTTATTCTCCACAAGATGGATAACAAAAATTCTGCTAACAACAAAAGGAAGCAGCAGGTGTCTCCTCCCCCAAATAAATCGAAGGTTGTTGAAACTTCTGAACCTTCACTTACTCTGATACTGGAAGAAATAAAAGCGCTGCGCATGAATACTGATACTATTGCAAACGAAGTGAAAAATGTTCGCAAAGATATGGCGTCCATGTCCATGAAAGTTTCTGATAATACTATTAAAATTCAGGACAATAAAACCAAGCTCGATGCTTTTACACCTTTGATGGCTCAGATAGTACCAATGCATACCCAATTATTGGAATTGGAGAACCGTAATAGACAATATAATCTCCGCATTTTCAATTTGCCTGAGGAAGTTGAGGGCTCCGACTGCCGCTTGTACTTGGAATCTTTGCTGCCTGGTCTTCTAAATATCAAATTTCCAGAAAAATTTGAGGTGGACAAAGCGCATAGAATTCCCTCACACAGGAATCCACGCCATACAAAACCCAGGCAGGTGATTTTCAAGGTCTTGCGTCACCATCACTTGGTTCTCATAAGGAAAGCTGCCAGAGACATTCCTTCGCTTCTGGGAAATGGCTCCAAAATATTTATCCATCAAGACTTTGCTAAGGAAACGGTTGCTATTCGCAAGGAATTTTCCTCTCTGCGTCCACATCTGAAAAGCCTTGGTTTTAAGTATGGTCTATTTGATCCGTCTACAATGCGAGTTTGGAAAGACACCTTCTCAAAATCTTTTCATCGTCCTGCAGACTTAAGACTTTTTCTGGACCAACAAGCTTCGTCATCAATGGAGACTCAAGCTCCTATTACCTGAATGCATTTAATTTGAGCATTCCTTGCGATTCTTCTTTCTTCATGGGCTCCAACGGTCTCTGGCCATGCTTGTGGGACGGGTGTGCGTCTCTGTGTCCTTATTTATGTGCCCTGTTTGTAGCTTTTTCTCCCTTTTCTGTTTCTTCCTTTTGTGTCTTTCCCTGCCTTTTCTAGCTTTCTACGTAGAGTTACTTTTCTTCCATGGCTGTTCTCCCTCTTCTCTTCCCTTAACTCCTCTCTTCATCCTCATTTTATTTCTTCATGGCTGCTACACATGATGTTAAAATTGTTTCTCTTAATGTTAAAGGTCTGCGACATCCAGTTAAACGAACGAAAATTTTAGACTACTTGGGTGCTTCTAAAGCTGATATATGTTTTCTTCAAGAAACACATGTTGATGACAACATTTTACAATATATGAACAAAAAGTGAGTGGACACTATTGTTTCGTCACCTGCCCTTGGTAAGAAAAATGGGGTTGCGATTTTCTTTGCAAAGAGATTACACTGTCAGATTATTAATAAATTCACAGATACAGAAGATAGATTTATTGTTGTTAAAGTTAAAATTCATGACTCCACCTTCTTTTTGCTTAATATCTACGGCCCCACAGCCGATGATCCTTTGTTTTGGTCTAACTTATCTACAGAAGTTCTAAAGTTGGGACAAGTTCCTTTGATTGTTGGAGGGGATTTTAATGTGATCATTGATCCATTACTTGATAGACTTTCTACTAGCAAGTTTAGACCCCCTAAAGTTTTTCATGCTTTTAAATCTTTCCTTAGTACAACCAAACTGGCTGATGTATGGAGACTACACTTTCCCACTGAAAAATGTTTTTCTTTTTTCTCTAATCCCCATAATTCTCATTCAAGGATTGATTATTTTTTGATTTCACCTTCCCTACTTCAGTCAGCTACTAATCCTGTTATAGGCACTAAAGACATTTCAGACCATGCTTTAATTTCATTTGTCTTAAATATCTCTTCTACTTTTACTAAACAAAATAGGTGGCGTATGAACTCCAGCATTGTCCTTACTGATAAGCATAAACCTAAACTATTGCAGCCTATACAAGACTATTTTTTGTTCAACCCTGAAGACTCCACATCAATTGTCACCAGATGGGATGCATTTAAGGCCTACATTAGAGGTACCACTATTTCTATTATGGCTCATGAGAACAAACAATTTAACGCTAACATTAAGCATTTGGAAAAGCAAATTGCTAAATTTGAGCGTTTGCTTATCTCTTCTAATGACCCTCAGTACAAACTTACACTTCAAAAACTCCGCTATGAATTTAATGCCATTCTTAGTCAGAGAGCAGGAGTTCAACTTTCAAAGTCCAATGCTAAATTTCGTTTTAATACCAATAGATCGGGAAAACTCCTTGCTAATTACTTACGAATTAAAAGAGATAAGACTCAGATTACCTCAATACGAGGATCTCAAGGCAAAGTGGCAATTTCTCATAACGATATTGTGCAAGAATTTTTACGTTTTTATTCTACCCTTTATAGTAAACCTGACACCTGCCCTGAATCTTTAATCGATTCCTTTTTAAATAAGTGCAATTTACCCCATATTTCCTTATCAGATAGAACAGGTCTGGATTCACCAATTACGTCTGAAGAAATTTTGCTTGCCATCAAGTCACTTCCCAAGAATAAATCCCCAGGTCCGGATGGTATCCCAGCAGAATTTTACAAAGAATTCCAATCTCATCTCCTCTCTTATTTGAATACCCTTTTCTCTCATTTTGGCTCCTCTGGTACTATCTCGGGCTCTTTTACGGACGCCTTAATTATTGTTCTGCCCAAGCCTGATAAAGATCCTACCTTGGTTTCTAATTATCGACCCATTTCCCTAATAAACCAGGATTGTAAGCTCTATGCGAAAATCCTAGCTACTAGACTAGCTCCTGTACTCCATTCCATTATTCACCCAGATCAATCTGGTTTCATGAAAAATAGATATTCTGCTAATAATACTAGAACTCTACTACATATTATTGAACAAAGTTCTCAACTTACTTCTCCTGCGGGAGTGATGGCATTAGATGCAGAAAAAGCATTTGATAAGATTCACTGGCAATTTTTATTTAAAACTTTATTGTCCTTTGATTTTGGTGCCCCTTTTATTCGTATGATTTCTGCTTTATATTTTGCCCCTACTGCTCGTTTGTTCATTAATGGTCAAATTTCTAGTCAATTTCCGCTCTTTAGAGGAACTAGGCAAGGTTGTCCCCTTTCTCCACTGTTATTCCTCTTAGGTATTGAACCTTTTCTTAATTATATTCGCCTTTGTGATGACATTCAGGGTATTATGATCAATGATGTAACTGTTAAAACTTTAGCCTATGCAGATGATGTTTTATTATTTATTAATAACCCTCTTTCTTCTGTTCCTTCCCTATTAGACATTATTGCTCAATACTCTATGGTTTCAGGTTACAAATTGAATGTAAGCAAGACTGAATTTTTTCCTTTGAATGTGTTTTGTACCTCAGAGATGCTCCCAAACACAGATATTCTTTGGCAAACAACCAAAATTAAGTATTTGGGTATTCTATTTGCTTCATCGCTGCCAGCTACATTAAAACTCAACTCTGATTTCATAATTGACTACATTAAAAACAAAACGTCCAAGTGGTCTGCCCTTCATCTCACTTGGTGGGGAAGAATGGAATCTATAAAAATGAATATAGCGCCTAAAGTTTTTTACTCTTTAGCTATGATCCCCACCGAATTTCCTCTCCGTTTTTATAAAACTGTTGACACACTTTTATCTAAATTCCTTTGGTCTAACAAAGTCCCTCGTATTGCTTACAAAAAGTTAAAAACTCCTAAGTCCCAGGCTGGTTTTTCCCTGCCTGACTTTCACCTTTACCATAAAGCTTTTATCTTAAAGCAGAGTGCCCTTTGGTTTCATACTTCACATATGGTAAAACCTCCAATTTGGTTGAATATCGAAGCATCCATTGTACGGCCCTTTTCTTTACCCTCTTTGTTGTCAATGTCATCTACAGCGAAGGTTGTTCATCTTTCCTCTATCATTAAGTCCTCCAGATTGATAATTAATGATTTTGATTCTAATTTTGAATTACCCCTACTCTCCACAGTCCACTTGTCTTTATGGCACAGTGCACTACTTAAATTGAACAGAAACATTACCTTCTGGTCCTCTTGGATTTCAAGAGGAATTTTATATCTTAAAGATGTATTTAATGGTAATGCTTTTATTCCTTTTGAACAGCTACAGTTAAAGTTTGGTCTCCCAGCTACTGACCTTTTAAAATATCAATTTTTGTGTAACTATTTTGGATTCCTTCCCCAATGGTATTCCCTCTTCCACCACAAATGACCTATTAATTTACCTCACAGCTGCAACATCGTCCCCTAAAGCTGTCTCTGTTTTTTATAAAAAACTTTCCACCTCACAGGGCTCCAATGTTCAGATTATTTCGTCGTTCTGGAACATTGAACTTTCCATCTCCCTGTCAGATGACTCATGGTCCTCTATATGGCTTGACAGTATCTCTGGCTGGCTCCCAGTGTCCCTTTATCAAACCAATGCCTATATTTAATTTAACACTTTGTGGACTCCATCACGTCTATTTCGTGCAAAACTGTTACTTTCTGATGTTTGTTGGCACTGCAATGCTAGCCCTGGTTCACTTTGCCACATGGTTTTTGACTGTCCAGTTATTATGACATTTTGGTTGGAAGTATGGAGTGTAATTTTGAAAATTTTACCTTTACAAGATGATATTTCCTTTAATTTATTAATTTGCAAATCGATTGCCCTAACTTATCCCCTTTCTGAGTCAGAGGCAAAATTGTTTAATTTTCTAATCACAGCTGCCTTAAAATCCATTACTTTCTGTTGGAAAGATGCTTCTTCTCTTTCAGTCCATGCTTGGTGGTCATGGATCACCTTTACGAGAAGAGGTGCGCAGCTTTCTCTTAAAGGCGTTACTCATAATTCACAATCATTTCAGTCGTTTTGGTCTCCTATTGATTCATATGTTTTGCAATGATATTGTTATATATTTTCTTATGTTCTATTTTTACATTACAATTTAACTGTAACTCTGGAGTTTATGAATTTATGATCCTATGACATGTTCTTTCCTTCCCCTCTCTCTCCCTTTCCTCCTTTCCCTTCCTCTTTAATTGCGATTCTCTTTTATTATTCTATGTTAATATTGCGTATTTTGGTTTAATGCATTTCATATTGATTATTTGATCGCTTACGCTTGTAAATTCCTTCCTCTTTTTTTTTTGTATTGTACTTGTTCTTTTTCATTTTGTCTTAAAACTTAATAAAATCTTTCTGAACAGAAAAAGAAAGTAACAAAAAAAAAAAAAAAAAATATGCATGTATAGACGGGAGCCTCACAAGAAACATGATAAGCATATCATGCACAACCCAGTGTCTGGGTAAGACCTGTGGCGCTGTATAGAGTTGCGCAGCCAAGAATTTACTGAAGTGCTGTAGGGATTTAAATGAATGAGCTAGTACCCAGAGATACAAAGTACATTTTCATTGGATTAGTAACATTGACTCAATAAACATTACTATCATATGTCCATAGAGAAAGGAAGTGATGGATCACATACATATAAACAATACAGTAGGCTCTCTTTCTTTGCATATACCCCTGCGGAATTCCTGCCAGGGCGCAGTGCCAATGCGCGTTTTGGTGAATGGCTTCAATTTATTATTTAGTGTATTTATTGAGCGCAGTCCTGTCACCCAGAGGGCATCCTGGCTTCAATGTAGACCCCAGCTTCTTCAGGGCACAAACAAATAGATATTGAGGGTTGTGCCATATGGAAAAATTGGAGGAGACAGGTGGATGCCTGACAAGTGATAAAAGTCAGGACTCCTTTCTAAAAAAATAATGCATGGGTGGGTTCAGGTAATGGCAAACTTCATATCCCCGTCAATCCAACCAAAGTAAATCAGATCAAGATTAAAACAAGCATTGGAAATGCAATAGGTCTCGGATTTATTGGACTTTGATCTAATGGCATTGTAAATGGCAATGCCTTTTCGCCATGTGTTATGGAGTGTATGCATGTGGTGTGTAGTGGAATTATGTGGGTTTGATTGTAATTGTAGCAATGGTGGCATGCTGCACTTTAGATGAATATGTTTAAAAGTAAAATGCGCCATACTGCGTTTGCTACAATAGTTCATTGTGGATGGGTTAACAATTGATGTGTGCACTGATGGCTGGTGGTGTGTGTGCCTGGTGAAAGCGTGCACAGACGGCTGGTGGTGTGTGTGCCTGGTGAAAACGTGCAACGACAGCTGGTGTTGTATGTGCTTGGTGAAAGCGTGCACTGACGGCTGGTGATGTGTTTGTGTTTCCTGGTGAAAGCAGGCAGTCATGGCTGGTGGTGTGTGTGCCTGGTGAAAACGTGCAACGACAGCTGGTGTTGTATGTGCTTGGTGAAAGCGTGCACTGACGGCTGGTGATGTGTTTGTGTTTCATGGTGAAAGCATGCAGTCACGGCTGGTGGTGTGTGGGCCTGGTGAAAACGTGCAACGACAGCTGGTGTTGTATGTGCTTGGTGAAAGCGTGCACTGACGGCTGGTGATGTGTTTGTGTTTCCTGGTGAAAGCATGCAGTCACGGCTGGTGATGTGTGTGTGTGTGTGTGTGAGTGTGGTGTTGTGTGTGTGGTGTTGTGTGTGTGGTGTTGTGTGTGTATGTGTGTGTGTGAGTGTGTGTGTGTGTGGGGGGGGGGGTGTGGTGTTGTGTGTGTGTGTGTGTGGTGTTGTGTCTGTGTGGTGTGTGTCTGTGTGGTGTTGTGTGATCCTCTGTGAGACACCGGGGTCTGTCGTCTGCAATGGAAGCTTTGATCAGATGGGGGAGCATGGAAATGTTGCGCTCCTGTGAAAGAGCTGGCAGGTGATTGGGGTCCCCCCTTCGGAGCCAAAGACTCTGAAAGCAGTGCCCCTGTCTTTAACACCACCACACCAGTGTGCCTCAAGTAACATGTGCCAGGTCTTCTACAACGCAGGGGCAGAGAGGAGAGGAGAGCAGGACAAAGCAGGGGCAGAGAGGAGAGACAGGTGACAACGCAGGGGCAGAGAGGAGAGGCAGGACACAACGCAGGGGCAGAGAGGAGAGGCAGGACACAACGCAAGGGCAGAGAAGAGCGGCAGGTGACAACGCGGGGGCGGAGAGGAGAGGAGAGCCAGGACAAAGCAGGGGCAGAGAGGAGAGACAGGTGACAATGCAGGGGTAGAGAGGAGAGGCAGGTGACAACGCAGGGGCAGAGAGGAGAGGCAGGTGACAACGCAGGGGCAGAGAGGAGAGGCAGGACACAACGCAGGGGCAGAGAAGAGCGGCAGTTGACAACGCAGGGGCAGAGAGGAGAGGCAGAAAAAAACAAAGCAGGGGCAGAGAGGAGAGGCAGGACACAACGCAGGGACAGAGAGGAGAGGCAGGACACAATGCAGGGGCAGAGAGGAGAGGCAGGACACAATGCAGGGGAAGAGAGAAGAGGCAGGACACAACGCAGGGGCAGAGAGGAGAGGCAGGACACAACGCAGGGGCAGAGAGGAGAGGCAGGTGACAACGCAGGGGCAGAGAGGAGAGGAGTGGCAGGACACAACCCAGGGGTAGAGAGGAGAGGAGAGGTAGGACACAACACATGGGTAGAGAGAAGAGGCAGGACACAATGCAGGGACAGAGAGGAGAGGCAGGACACAACGCAGGGGCAGAGAGGAGGGGCAGGACACAACGCAGGGGCAAAGAGGAGAGGCAAGACACAGCACAGGGGCAGAGAGGAGAGGCTGGTGACAACGCAGGGGCAGAGAGGAGAGGCAGGACACAACGCAGGGGCAGATAGGCAGGACACAACGCAGGGGTGGAAAGGCAGGATACAAAGCAGGGGCAGAGAGGAGAGGCAGGTGACAACGCAGGGGCAGAGAGGAGAGGCTGGACACAACGCAGGGATGGAGTGGCAGGATACAAAAATAAATTTGTGGGGGGGTCTACGTGGGTTTGTTTATTGACCATTATGCCTCACAACCCTAGACAAAGCAGTAAATACAAAAGGAGGCACCTAGTCAGAAGTGGTGTGTGCTGTCTTGAAAATAGAGTGGTGTGGAGTAACACTCGGCTGAAAAAATTCCCATCAGACCACCAACGTGGCGGATTCACTCGTCATCTGGGATACGAATGGTATAATCCAAGTCTCACCCAACACATCAATTGATGGTGTAGAGACAGGAAAATCGAGATTAGCTTCTAGCCACAGTGTGTTTCCAAGTGGTGTATGATGAGAGTGCAGTGCTCAGTGAGAAAGTATATATGCGTGAGAAGGAGTGTTTAAAAATAACTACCAGAGCAGAAAATATGTTTATTAGGCACTGTTCTGGTGTCATAAAATAAAACAAGCGCTGTACAGTTCACAATTATAACTATAATATAGCGCCGTGCAGTGTGGTCGACATGTTTCAGCTGTCAAGGATATTACCCAGCTTTCGTCAGGACCTTGGTGTAAAAAGATGCAACTGCAAAGTATAAAGTAACAACGATTCAAATAATAAACAGTACTCCTACCAGGAACTTGGAGCCCCAATGTTAGCTGGAGGAAACTATAAAAGAATCGTCCTCACCCGGCACCCACTCGGGAAGTTGAGGCCCCGCTCTGTCCGTCGGTACCTCTGGCGGCGTCCAAGGGGAGAGGAGAGCAGGACAAAGCAGGGGAAGAGAGGAGAGACAGGTGACAACGCAGGGGCAGAGAGAAGAGGCAGGACACAACGCAGAGGCAGGACACAACGCAAGGGCAATGAAGAGCGGCAGGTGACAACGCGGGGCGGAGAGGAGAGCCAGGACAAAGCAGGGGCAGAGAGGAGAGACAGGTGACAACGCAGGGGTAGAGAGGAGAGGCAGGTGACAACGCAGGGGCAGAGAGGAGAGGCAGGTGACAACGCAGGGGCAGAGAGGAGAGGCAGGACACAACGCAGGGGCAGAGAAAAGCGGCAGTTGACAACGCAGGGGTGGAGAGGAGAGGCAGGACACAACGCAGGGGCAGAGAGGAGAGGCAGAAAAAAACAAAGCAGGGGCAGAGAGGAGAGGCAGGACACAACGCAGGGACAGAGAGGAGAGGCAGGACACAACGCAGTGGCAGAGAGGAGAGGAGTGGCAGGACACAACCCAGGGGTAGAGAGGAGAGGAGAGGCAGGACACAACACATGGGTAGAGAGAAGAGGCAGGACACAATGCAGGGACAGAGAGGAGAGGCAGGACACAACGCAGGGGCAGAGAGGAGGGGCATGACACAACGCAGGGGCAAAGAGGAGAGGCAAGACACAGCACAGGGGCAGAGAGGAGAGGCTGGTGACAACGCAGGGGCAGAGAGAAGAGGCAGGACACAACGCAGGGGCAGATAGGCAGGACACAACGCAGGGGTGGAAAGGCAGGATACAAAGCAGGGGCAGAGAGGAGAGGCAGGTGACAACGCAGCGGCAGAGATGAGAGGTTGGACACAATGCAGGGATGGAGTGGCAGGATACAACGCAGGGGAGGAGAGGCAGGATACAACGCAGGGGCGGAGAGACAGGATACAACGCAGGGGCAGAGAGGCAGGATACAACGCAGGGGCTGAGAGGCAGGATACAACGCAGGGGCGGAGAGGCAGGATACAACGCAGGGGTGGAGAGGCAGGACACAAAACAGGGGCAGAGAGGAGAGGCAGGACAACGCAGGGGCAGAGAGGAGAGGCAGGACAACGTAGGGCAGAGAGGAGAGGCAGAACAATGCAGGGGCAGAGAGGAAAGGCAGGACAACACAGGGGCAGAGAGGAGAGGCAGGACAACACGGGGGCAGAGAGGAGAGGCAAGACACAACGCATAGGCAGAGAGGAGAGGCAGGACAACGCAGGGGCAGAGAGGAGAGGCAAGACACAACGCAGGGGCGGAGAGGCAGGACACAACGCAAGGGACTGAGAGGAGAGGCAGGGGACAACGCAGGAGCAGAGAGGAGAGGCAGGACACAAAGCAGGGGTAGAGAGGAGAGGCAGGACACAACGCAGGGGCAGAGAGGAGAGGCAGGACACAACGCAGGGGCAGAGAGGCGAGGCATCTGGAGGGGAGAGTTAACTAGGGGAAAGGGCAGGGACATGAGCGGCTTTGAAATGGGGCTGGGGCTAATGGGGACATTAAGCAACATAAAAGGGAATTAAGAAGGTAGAATAAAAAAAAATGAAGTGAAATTAGAGAAAAGTTGGAGAGAGGAAACATACGAGAAAGGTAGAGGTGTGCTATCGGAATGAGAGGGGGTGCTTGAGGCGTGGAAAGGGAAGGAAGAACACGGAAACTGGAAAGCAATAATAAGAGCATTGACAGGTGGAGAGGCAGTGACTCAGAAAGGTGGGTGCCTTTTACAGAGCGGGAGAGGGCAAGGAAAACTAGAAGGGAGAGCGGCACGCGGGGAAAGAACCCAATAGAGCTGACATTGTACATTCAGGAGAGCAAAGAAGGCCAAATAGGGAAGTGAGGGGAGGGAACAGGGAGGAACAGGATGGTAATGGGCAGAGCAGGCCTATAATAGGGAGAAAAACATGCGCAGAAATATAAACGGGCGGGGGAGGGGCAGACAGGCAGACTACGAAAGAAAAGGGGGTGCGAGGCGGAAAATGTGCAATAGGGTAGATGGTCTCTTGTATCCTGGAGAAGATAGGGGTAGAAAAAGATGAATAATATACGGCTCGTGGTGAAGAGCAGGGCAGGCTGGAGACAGGGACGTGGAACTGGTGAGAGGAAAGGGGCAGTGTATACCGCACAGAAGGCAGGGGGAGGGAGGATTAGCGAAATCAGTGGTGAGGGAACGGGTTGCAGAGAAGGTGCTGAAGAGAGATAGAGGGAGAAGGGTGGTGGTGACCAGTGCGGGGGCTGGGGTGGGACAGGCAGTTAGGGAGGGGTAGGATCGAGGCAAGAGAAGCAGAGGGGAAGAAGGGGTAGAAGGGGGCGAGAGGGAAGAAGGGGTGAAGCCCAGGAAGATACAGCGCGGATGAGATAAGAGCGAGAGACTGGGGGAGCGATACGGGAGGGAAGGGTGGATTGAGGCCCAGCGAGTGGCGAGTCATGGGGGTACAGGGAGCCCGAACGGACACGAGGGGGCGGGGTGGGGATGGGTGGAGACAGGTGAGGTATCAGGTTTGAGGCAAGTGGTTTAGAGAGGTGGAGGGCAGTGAGAGGGTTGGTTTTAGGGCTCCAGTGGGGAACTCTACAATGGTTTGTGCAAAGGATGCCCCCACCGACCTCTTTGAGCTATGTAAAGCTCATCCTTCACGTACCCTGGAAGTAATCCCTCCAGTGACTTAGAACCTAACACTTTGTAGATATCTATATGGGCTAGAAGCGTCCAAGCCCAAAGATATGCGGAAACAAATCACTGAAAAACATAAACTCAACGAAGCACTGCGTCCCTGTGAAGCCCGATCATCTGCTAACCTTGAGGCGGATTATTCCTATCCAATGGGCCTGTGGAGTTAGTGCTTAGAAATTAGAAGCAAGCGGCACTTCAACCAATCGCAAAAGCGATCGAATTGTAAAAATTTAAAAAAAGCCCGCTAGTGCTGCGCGCGCGCGCCACTTCGAGCATATGTCTTTAATTACCGCGGCTTGACAGCCGCGATAATTGAAGATATATGGCCTATGGTGCGCGTAACAGACACCAATAGGGCATAGGCGGAGCTACGCGACTGCCTATGGCTTATTGCGTGGTTAAAAAACAGCACGCACGCAAAGGCCAATGAAAATGGACCTTGGAAATAACACGCACGAACTGCGTGGAATTTCCAGGTCCGTTTTCAAAATGCAGGGAATAAGACTATCCCTGCGCGACACTGCTGCGCAGTGTACGCTAGGCCCTAGCCCTAAAAATGATAACACTGATACAGGTCTCCAGTGCCTAAACTACACCTCAAACTGTGTGATCGGAAATGTGGGCAGTATAAACAACCAAGGTGAAGTTGCTACAGATAGTTGAACAATTAAAAGAAAACTTGGAGAAATCAAAGGGAAGTAAGCAACCTTCACCAAGTAAAGAACAAGCATTGGCATAGCCAATAGGTCTTGTCTTTGGGACCTTATGAGTGTTCAGCCATGCAACAATTGATGTTGTTGCACCAAGGATACTGTGCTGTATAACTAAATACTTATAAGGTCCGAAAAGTGAGACCAATTGGCTATGCCAATGCTTGTTTATATTTTGCCTGTGCCTTCTTTGCGCTTGTTTTCATTTGTCATTATATTCCAAATCACGCTATTTAATCGGTCAAAGTCAAGAGAATCCACTAATTATTTCAGATCCTGACTTCTCAACCCAACCATCCTGGAGGTGGAATCCTATTAACTTATTATAAGGGCTCTCACCCACTAGAACCAGCTAGTGGCATGCATCATCATCGAGTCGTTACGCAGACACTTATGCGGGGGTGGCTCAACCTTCAGATGAAGGGAGCTCTTATTTGGGTTAGAGGATGCATTAGGTTCAGAAGGTCAGGCATGACACGTTAACAATTGTATGATTACAGGTCTGTAAATCACCAATTGGGCCAATGATGTCCCTGTTGAAAAAAGAGAAGAGCCAATGTTTCCTACGAGTGTGTATGTTTGGTATGTATGACCGTATGTGTTTGTCCTGCACTCCATAATAATTATAATATAGTTTAGACTAATGAACATTGAAATAAAGGAAAAATCCCCAGACCACATTCAGGGATCTGGTGTTGAAGGTCTTGAAGAAAGCCTGAAGACCCATCTGGGCTGTGAAGGAGGCTGAAACATGTAGACTCGATCTTTTGAGAACTCTCACTAACAGCATCCTTTGTGTTTTTAATCTTGTGCGGGTACTCTGTACTATATTACATTTTATGAGAGGGGAATCGAAAAAACGTAAATTTTGAGTACAGATCCCATTAAGAAGAGGACCCAAATACGGATTCATTAGAAAGACGCTCAGAGAAGGGGGTCAGGGTAGCGCACTTGTAAAAATTGTTCTTCAATCGTTTTTGTCGACAGCATGATACTTAGTGGCATCTCTAGATGTGATTTTTGAGGGGGAATATTAAAACATAGCTTAAGTCTGTGAAAGGGGCAAGGTCTTCAGGGCTAATTAATCACTCCCGTTCTCATCTTCACAACACTGTCTTCTGCAGTGTCTTTGTAGAGCATCCCTACTCTTTTTCTCCTCCCATCTTTCTCAAACACTCGGTCTCATCCCTTTTCTCTTCTGCACCATCTTTTCACTCAGTCCTGCATGCACTTCCTCACATCTCCTTCACAACACCAATCCCCCCCACACACAATGAACCCACTCAACTCTGCACAAAGCTTTTTCTTTAACTTTCGTCCTCTCAACATTTTGCCAGCTGTGTACCCCCTTCACACACTTGCGCATATAATCAGAAATTACAGTTGCACACCTGACCAGTGCTCTGTGCTCTCTGCTGAGATGCCAGGGATTGTATGGGAATGTATTCCATTTGTGACCCACTGGCAGGCACTGTGACAAATTCGCAGAGAGTTCAGCCTGAACTTTACAGCTCTCCATCGTGGCCCACTCACAACCTTAATTCATACAGCTACATAGAATCCGCGCTTCACACTGCATGCCATACATGTGTAATTTGTTGTGTGAAAGAACTGCAGCAACATACCCTCCTGGAAAAAAACAAATACTCTTAGGGAATGCAAGAGTAAATAAAATGTGAATTGTGAAACAGGAACAACACTGCTGTTCCTTGGCTGGCAGGGCAGGTCTGTTTTTATTTTTGCTGACTGCAGCTATCGCCGGAGGTGGGACACAAAGTGGTTTACGGTATTTACAGGTGGGGCGCATACCCCACAATCGCCACCTCCCTCCCCCTACAACTAGCAACACTACTATTTCACCTGCGAAATACTACAGGAGTGTTACCCATAAGCCGAATTGAGAACAGGGTTGGAAGGTAGAGAAAAGCAAACAATATCCCATTGGTAATATTTGAAAGATAGTTAAGTATGCATGCTAGAAGCATTACTAGTACCGAAAAAAGGAGACTGAGAACAATTTAAAGCTTGGATTTGTTATTCATCATATGTTAAACGTGAGGAGGGAAAAAAAAACAATAAACAATTATACAGTTTATGGCAGCACTGTATGAACAAATCAAAAACAACCCGATTGTAATTGGTGCTCTGGTATGTGCAGGTGACATAGGTGGCGACGCAAGTAATTAAAAGTGGACAGCGTGAGTGGCGCAAGGTAAGTGATAGTGTTGATAAATACAGTGAAAAGAATGGCTCAAGGGCGATTTGACAGTGGTGAAAGATTTAGACAGTAGTTAATTAGAATTGAGACTTGGAAAACTGCGCCCTGTCTTGTGCTGTGTTGTCAATGACGTTTCGATCCTCTTGAATTGGGATCGTCTTCAGGACGGGGTTGTGTTCATTAGAGGGTGCTGCGGGAGGGAAGAAGAGGAGGGGAAAAAAACAATAAACAATTATACAGTTTATGGCAGCACTGTATGAACAAATCAAAAACAACCCGATTGTAATTGGTGCTCTGGTATGTGCAGGTGACATAGGTGGCGACGCAAGTAATTAAAAGTGGACAGCGTGAGTGGCGCAAGGTAAGTGATAGTGTTGATAAATACAGTGAAAAGAATGGCTCAAGGGCGATTTGACAGTGGTGAAAGATTTAGACAGTAGTTGATTAGAATTGAGACTTGGAAAACTGCTCCCTGTCTTGTGCTGTGTTATCAATGACGTTTCGATCCTCTTGAATTGGGATCGTCTTCAGGACGGGGTTGTGTTCATTAGAGGGTGCTGCGGGAGGAAAACGAGAGGTCAGGGAAGAAGGGGAGAGGAAAGAGAGTTGCGTGCAGGGCTATAGAGCAGCACGTGGGTCGGCCGTCACGGAAACTGCTGCGCATGGGGCCAGAGGGCAGGGCAACTGGGAGCCTTGTCGGTGAAGCGGGGGTCTGGACGTGTGGTTGTGTGTCCATATCTGGGACATCAGGGTGTGAGGGGGCTAGGAATGGCTCGAGGGATGGGAGAGACACAGGAGCAGCTGGCGGTGGTGGTCCTAGGAGCAGGGGGGGGGACTGAGTGAAAGTAGAAATCTAAAGGCCTATAGTAATGTAAGTGTAATTGGGGGGAATGGAGCCGGCAGGAGGGTCAATCAATCAATCAATCAGAGCATTTGTATAGCGCACTACTCACCCGGAGGGTCTCAAGGCGCTGGGGGGAGGGGGTCCGCTACTGCTCGAACAGCCAGGTCTTGAGCTGCTTCCTGAAGGCGAGGTGGTCCTGGGTCAGGCGGATGTGGGTCGGAAGGGAGTTCCAAGTCTTGGCGGCCAGGTAGGAGAAGGACCTTCCTCCTGTGGTGGCTCTTCGGATGCGGGGGACGGCGGCGAGGGCGTGGCTGGTCGATCGAAGCTGGCGTTTGGGAGCGTAGAAGTTGAGGCGGCTGTTGAGGTATCCTGGTCCTTGGTTGTGTAGGGCCTTGTGTGCGTGGGTGAGGAGCCGGAAGGTGATTCTCTTGTTGACCGGGAGCCAGTGCAGGTCTCCCAGGTGTCCGGAGATGTGGCTGCGGCGGGGGATGTCCAGGATGAGTCGTGCTGAGGTGTTCTGGATCCGCTGGAGTCTTTTCTGGAGTTTGGCGGTGGTTCCGGCATAGAGGGAGTTGCCGTAGTCCAGACGGCTGGTGACGAGGGCCTGGGTGACCGTCTTCCTGGTCTCGGTGGGGATCCATCGGAAGATCTTGCGTAGCATGCGCAGGATGTTGAAGCACGACGAGGAGACGGCGTTGACTTGTCTGGTCATGGAGAGGGAGGAGTCCAGGATGAAGCCCAGGTTGCGTGCGTGGTCAGTTGGTTTGAGTGCGCTGCCCAGGGCGGGGGACCACCAGGAGTCGTCCCAGGCGGAGGGTGAGGATCCCAGGATGAGGACTTCCGTCTTGTCCGAGTTCAGTTTCAGTCGGCTGTTCGACATCCATTTGGCTACGTCCGTCATCCCTTCGTGCAGGTTGGCTCTGGCGGTGGTGGGGTCGTTGGTGAGGGAGAGGATCAGCTGGGTGTCGTCGGCGTAGGAGATGATGTTCAGGTTGTGCTGGCGTGCGATGGCTGCAAGGGGGCTCATGTAGACGTTGAAGAGTGTTGGGCTGAGCGAGGAGCCTTGAGGAACGCCGCAGATGACTTCGGTGTCCTCCGATCTAAACGGGGGGAGGCGGACTCTCTGAGTCCTTCCGGCGAGGAAGGAGGTGATCCACTCCAGTGCCTTCTCCTGGATTCCGACGTTGCTGAGGCGATGTACCAGGGTACGGTGGCAGACAGTGTCGAAGGCCGCGGAGAGGTCCAGGAGGATGAGGGCCGCTGTTTCTCCGTTGTCGAGCAGGGCTCGGATGTCATCGGTAGCTGCGATCAGGGCGGTCTCGGTGCTGTGGTTGGCCCGGAAGCCAGACTGCGAGAGGTCGAGGGAGCCGTTCGTCTCGAGGAAGGCGGCCAGCTGCTTGTTGACGGTCTTCTCGATGACTTTTGCAGGAAACGGGAGCAGCGAGATGGGGCGGTAGTTCTTGAGGTCGGTGGGGTCGGCTGATGGCTTCTTTAGTAGAGCGCTGAGTTCGGCGTGCTTCCAGCTCTCCGGGAAGGTAGCGGTGTTGAAGGAGGTGTTGATGATGTCCCGCAGGTGGGGTGCGATGACAGCGTCGGCCTTGTTGAAGACGTGGTGAGGGCAGGGGTCGGTCGGAGATCCGGAGTGGATGGAGTTCATCGTGCGGATGGTGTCTTCGGTGCTGATCGGGGTCCAGGCGCGGAGGGTGGTGGTGGGGGGCGGTGGTTCAGTCGTGGCGTGCGTCGGTTGAATGCTGAAGCTGTTGTGTATGTCTGCGATCTTGTTGTGGAAGTAGGCGGCGAGGGAGTTGCAGAGGTCTTGCGAAGGGGTGATGTCGTTGTTTCCAGCGTTGGGGTTCGAGAGCTCTTTCACGATGTTGAAGAGTTCCTTGCTGTTGTGTGCGTTGTTGCCCAGTCGTTCCTTGAATGCAGTTTTCTTGGTGGCGTGGATCAGCTGGTGATGTTTTCGGGTGGCGAGCTTGAGGGCAGTCATGTTTTCCGGTGTTGGGTCTCTGCGCCAGGTTTTCTCGAGTGCTCTGCAGTTCTTCTTGGAGCTCTTGAGTTCATCGTTAAACCATGGGGCTTTCTTGCTGCCGGGTCTGCTCGGGGGGTCTTCAGCGGGGCGAGGTCGTCTGCGCAGTCGCTGATCCATTTTGTGAGGTTGGTGGCTGCTTGGCTGGGGTTTGTTGTGCTGGTGGGAGGGTGCTTGCTCAGGGAAGTAGCGAGCTGGTCTGCAGTGATCGTGTTCCAGCTTCTGCGGGGAGCCTGTTGCTGGTGGTGGTGGATCGTGGTCCTTCTGAAGCTGAAGTGGACGCAGCTGTGGTCCGTCCAGTGGAGTCCGGTGGCGTGGCTGAAGGCGATGTCCTTGCTGGATGAGAAGACCGGGTCGAGTGTGTGTCCAGCGTAGTGGGTGGGGGTGGTCACCAGTTGCTTGAGTCCGAGGTTGGCGAGGTTGTCCAGCAGGGTGGTGGTGTTGCGCTCGTTGTTGTTCTCCAGGTGGAAGTTGAGGTCCCCGAGGAGGATGTAGTCGGCGGAGGGGAGGGCGTGCGGGCTGACGAAGTCGGCGATGTCCTCGCTGAATTGTGTGCGTAGTCCCGGGGGTCTGTAGATGAGGGTGCCTCTGAGGGTGGTCTTGGGGTTGACGTGGATCTGGAAGTGCAGGTGTTCGGCGGGTGCGATGGTGTCGTCGGTGTTGGTCGTGATGCGGATGGAGTTCCTGTGGATGATGGCGATGCCTCCTCCTGTCTGGTTGACGCGGTCCCTCCAGATGATCTTGTAGCCGTCCGGGATGGAGATGGCGATGTCGGGCGCAGAGGAGGCGTTCATCCAGGTTTCCGTGAGGAAGGCGACGTCTGGGTCTGTGGTGTCGAGCAGGTTCCAGAGCTCGACGGCGTGTCTATGGACGGAGCGGGTGTTGAGCAGGATGCACTTCAGGTGGGTGGTGCTGGAGTTCGGCTTGGTGGGTGCTGGTGTGGCGTGGGTCCGGTTGCAGGTGAACTTGCAGGAGTGGCAGCTGAAGGGTCCGTGGGTGCGTCTCGGTGTGGCTCGGTAGCAGCCCGGGGCTCGGCCGGTGTTGAGTGCGTAGAGGTCAGTGGCGGCGTAGGTCCGTCTGATCGGCTTCCGTCGGTGGGGGCCAGGGGTCCTGGCACTGGGCGCGGTCCAGGCGCGGACGGGCGCAGACGGGCTTACCTTTGGCGCACCTTCAGCGCTCGGTCGGCGCTCCCGCTGCGCGCGTCCGCTGCGCGGTCGCTCTGGGGGCGTCATAAATCAGGAGTGAGGGCGGGTCAGCTGGGTCGCGGGAGCGGGGCTGCCAATGGGTGGACGGTGGGCGTGGCCTCAGGGGTCAGCGGCGGGAAACGGTCACAGGCAGGCGGCTCAGCGGCGGCTGGGTCGCTCGTGGCCGCGACAGCAGGAGGCAGGAGGTGTCTGGAGCAGGTGGGGAGCAGGTGGGGTAACCCGTCCAGTGAAGGCACAGTGGTCACTCCAGACCTCGCGCTGCCGCTCTCCTTAAGTCAGGAGCCGGGAGGGCGGGTCAGCTGGGTGGCGGGAGCGGGGCTGCCAATGGGTGGACGGTGGGCGAGGCCTCAGGGGTCAGCGGCGGGAAACGGTCACAGGCGGGCGGCTCAGCGGCGGCTGGGTCGCTCGTGGCCGCGACAGCAGGAGGCAGGAGGCGTCTGGAGCAGGTGGGGAGCAGGTGGGGTGACCCGGCCAGTGAAGGCAGAGTGGTCACTCCAGACCTCGCGCTGCCGCTCTCCTTAAGTCAGGAGCCGGGAGGGCGGGTCAGCTGGGTGGCGGGAGCGGGGCTGCCAATGGGTGGACGGTGGGCGTGGCCTCAGGGGTCAGCGGCGGGAAACGGTCACAGGCGGGCGGCTCAGCGGCGGCTGGGTCGCTCGTGGCCGCGACAGCAGGAGGCAGGAGGCGTCTGGAGCAGGTGGGGAGCAGGTGGGGTGACCCGGCCAGTGAAGGCACAGTGGACACTGAAATTAAAGGATCATGTGTTCAAGTAAAGTGCACTTAAGCCCAGGAGTGGAGGGAACAATTAGCCGTGTGTAAGGAGTACGTTGGGGTACTGGAGCAGGGATGTCGAATGTGTGGCGCTGATACCTGGGCTTAAGGAACAGGGAGCTCGAAGAGCTGGAGCTAGACGGTGCAGATCCCTGGGCACAAGGGGAAAGGAGGTGGGATATCACTTAGCCGTGGCCGTTCCATATTCGAGAGGTACGGTATCAGAGAGGTGGCCTGTAGGTAGCAGTGTGCGGGACAAAGCCTTGAAGTAGCACCGGATGCGGGGAAATAACGAGGCAATGCTGGGAAAGGCGGAGCGCTGGGTGCCGCAGACTTACCTGGAAAATCAAGGTAGTTTGGATGTCCCTTGTTGATTTTTTTGTTTGAATATTTTTATTGAGATTTCAGCTTACAGACACATTACAGATCGTTAAATTGAGGACGTTAAAGGAAAAAACACTTTTTCGAGTCACGACAATGATCATGCACAGCAACAATAATTATACAGTTGTCTCATATCTTAGCTGCTGATGCGGGGAAGGAAAAAGGAAATACACAGATCATATAACAGTTCCTCATAATACTTTGTACCGAAGAGTGTTTCCCATCTCCACAGAGCTATGGGCCATCAGCTAAAAGGAAGATGGCGCCTGGGAACTGAGTCAACGGTGCATGTCGCAGAGTCATGGCCTTTCATGTGCTGCTAGTGTGCACCCAGCAGGGTGTCAAAAAGAAAGTGGGGGGTAGGTCGTCGTCTGGATCAGTTGTAAATATGGTGTATCTCGCATATGTGTGCCAATTGGAACCCAACGTTTATCATATGTGTCGGTTCCTCACTCCACCCATTATGGCCAAAAGACCTGTTATGTGGAGTTGCCCCTCAAATATAGGTGTGAGTGTTGCCATCCATTTAAGGAACAAACGTATGACATTCCATACGGTGGTTTTCAATCAGTGTAACTATTGTGTCCATTAATGAACTCGTCGGGATAACGCTAACGCGGTCAACTAGGGGGGGGAGAAAAATTATATAGATTAATTAGCAAAAAGGGTCGATAACAATAAAAGGGAAGAAAAGAATACAAAAAAGCACTGTTCTGGGGTAATTCTAAAGGGGTGTATAGGTAGGTATTGTGCTCATATGTATCGATACATGTACGGTATTGCCCCCAGGTGTAAGGTTGGCAGTGTGGGGATGGGTGGGGGCATCCTCTGCACGGTTATGGTGGGATGTCGGTATCCAGTCTCACATGGGGGGGGGGGGTCTGAGCTACTTATTGGTGGCATGTGTTCGGTATCTTGAGTAGTGCGCGTGACCTGCTATTGCCTGCTAGAATCAAGTCACCTCTCCTGGGTGCACTACCTCCTTTTCTACCAGTCATTCTAATGGCGCTTAACCAGACAGACGCCTACATGACTCTCCGCTCAAGACACGCATGTCGAAAGGATTTAATATTGTCATCCCAGGGCTGTGCTATTGGGATGGCTCTCAGTCCTGCCGTCTCCTCCCTGTGAAGAGTCGCGCTTTCCGCTACCGCCCAGTTATTGAAGGAGGTAGTAACGTTCGCAGCCAGTCTTCCATGTGTGTCATGGGGTCTTTCCCTTCCCATCTTTCCGGCACTCCCACTATCCGCACTTTGTTCCATCTCTCCCGTCCTTCCGCGTCCTCTGCCCAATCTTCCAGAAATTCGACTCTGTTGAGGAGGTCTCTCATTAGTTTATCCAACTGGGTGACTCGGGGTTCGAGGTCCGACACAATACTTTCCAAGGTGGTGGTGCGCTCCGCAAGCTTCTTGTGGTTCGCTGGCAAATGCGTTACATCAATGACAACTCCATCTATCTTTGTTTCCAGCGACGTGCGTGTGGATTGCATCGATTCCTCCAGCCTCTCCATGGCCGCCAGCACAGTGTCAAGCTTGGTCGTTACTTGGTCGGCGTCCGCCTGCTTTGTAAATTTGTTCATCTTGCCTCGCAGTTTCGCTCCTCCGGAGCCTGTGCGTGTCCTGGTGCCCCCAGACATGGGCAGCGTTGAAGGTGTGTGCGCTATATCCGTGAGCACAGTGACTGGTAGGTTGCCAAAGTACAGTCTCAGTCCCAGAATACTTGGACAGGGAAGCGTTTGCTGGTAGGGGGTGGGCGGGGATATAAGTGGTGGCTAGATTCGGCGTTGCAACGCCTCGTGCCTGTTGAAAGGCAGCCCGATGCTACCTGGCACATATGGGCGAATCCGCCTCTATCGAACAAGTTCTGCCTGGTCTTCTCGGGCCAGTCCGCCGACTGGTATGCTAAATGTCCGATAGTCTCTCCAATCCCTTATCTCCAATGCCGCCAGCGGCGCAGCGCTTCTGCCTTTAATGAGCCTCCCCCCTGGTCTCTGCGCCATCCAGCAGTTGTGCCTCGTCAATGTCTATTGCGCCTCGTGAATGTCTATTGCGCCTCAATCTGGCGTTGTCCCTGTGCAAGGCCCGGCCGTTGCGCAGTATATGCTCTTGTGTGGGTAGTCCCGGTGTGTTACAAGGTGCGTGTCTGTGCCGTCCCCAGCTTCAGCCACAGTGTCCCTCCACCATATGAGGCACTGCACTGTTTGTGGTAGACCCCCAGTGGCTTACTCACGATTCCTGGGCTCTTCGGTGTCGCATCCTGGATGCCTCACACAGGGGCCCCGATGTCTTCTGCAGGCCGATGAGCACCCCTCCACCTGGGCGCCTCACGCTGAAAGCGCGTCACCAAATACGCCACCCGCGGTGCCTCAGCCGGGAAATAATCGGAGGTTACGTTCAGGGTTATGATCTCCCTTCGGCAGTCTGTGTGGCGGGGCTCGGGTATCGCGGTTCGTTTCTGCCGTGTCTGCCTCTCGCACTATGCCTCACTTTGCAGCCTTGCTCTCGGTCTTGAGCCTCGGGCTCGCATATGTGCTGCCGCCGACGCGGCACACAGGTTTGTAGCCACCTCCCGACAGGATACCCGGTGCGGCCTGGAAGCACACAGCTGCGCGATTTTCGGCAGGTTTGTAGCCTGTCGGTCCTGACTGCAGGCACCGGGGTGTGGGCCAGCTGTGCTCGGTCCAGAGAGATTGTACATATGTAAGGTGGGGGAATAAAGTAGTGGATTAAAGGACAGGGAAAGGGTTGTGCACTCTGGATAACGTGCAGGAGGGAGCGTGTAAATACTGGAGTGGAGCGAGAGGTGTAACAAGGGTGGTCAGTGCCACATCTGGGGTCACCCTTTGCTTGGCAATCTGACGTACCAGGAATTATGACAGGAACCCTGGCGGAGAAAGGAAGCGGAAAAAGGCTCAGGAAACCGAACCTTGGAAGATGGTGTGGTAGGGCGGGGGCGGTTGTGGGAGGGCCCGCCGGCCGGGGAGCGCTGCATACCTGAATTAATCTTCGGAAGGGCAGTCATGGAGTGAATCCAGGGGCCATATTCGATTCGGCAGAGTGAACTGAAACGCTGGTCGATAGATATTCATACCAGGAAGTAGAGTGTCACGAAGGGTGTGACGCTGGAGGAGCAGCCGAACGGGAAGGGGAGGGGTGGGTCCAGGGAGAGGCGAGAATTAAAGGGGGCCTGACTGTGTTTGAAAAAAATGTAGGAAACGTTATAGATACGAAGCAAATGAGCAAGGTTCTTGAAGTGAGCCGACTATAACCAGGACTGTAAGGTAAAACAGTCGCGGATGTAAAAGGACACAGTGTGGCTATTCGGAAGTGGCAGTATTGTGAAGCATTGTAATCAAACGAGATTCGAGAACTGGTAATGTTAAAGGTGCTCACAAGTTTGGCATCGATATACATATCCACTTTTGTAAGGGACCATTTACATGACGACCAGCAGGACCTCAGTATGTTGAGGGGGACAAGGTCCAATAACATAAATAACAATGAGTAATGTTACAGGTGCTCAAAAGTTTGGCATCGATATACATATCCACTTTTGCAAGGGACCATTTACATGACGACCAGCAGGACCTCAGTATGTTGAGGGGGGCAAGGTCCAATAACATAAATAACAATGAGTAATGTTACAGGTGCTCACAAGTTTGGCATCGATATACATATCCACTTTTGCAAGGAACCATTTACACAATGACCAGCCAGACGTCAGTATGTTGAGGGGGGGAAGGTCCAATAGCATAAATAACAATGAGTAACGTTACAGGTGCTCACAAGTTTGGCATCGATATACATATCCACTTTTGCAAGGGACCATTTACACAACGACCAGCAGGACCTCAGTATGTTGAGGGGGACAAGGTCCAATAACATAAATAACAATGAGTAATGTTACAGGTGCTCACAAGTTTGGCATCGATATACATATCCACTTTTGCAAGGGACCATTTACTGAGGCCCTGCTGACGACCAGCAGGACCTCAGTATGTTGAGGGGGGCAAGGTCCAATAACAAATAACAATGAGCAATATTACAGGTGCTCACAAGTTTGGCATCGATACACATATCCTCTTTTGCAAGGGACCATTTACTGAGGCCCTGCTGACGACCAGCAGGACCTCAATATGTTGAGGGGGGCAAGGTCCAATAACAAATAACAATGAGCAATATTACAGGTGCTCACAAGTTTGGCATCGATATACATATCCTCTTTTGCAAGGGAACATTTACATGACGACCAGCAGGACCTCAGTATGTTGAGGGGGGCAAGGTCCAATAACATAAATAACAATGAGTAATGTTACAGGCGCTCACAAGTTTGACATCGATATACATATCCACTTTTGCAAGGGACCATTTACATGACGACCAGCAGGACCTCAGTATGTTGAGGGGGGCAAGGTCTAATAACATAAATAACAATGAGTAATGTTACAGGTGCTCACAAGTTTGGCATCGATATACATATCCACGTTGGCAAGGGATCACATAACTCCTCAGCACTGTGGATACTAGCACTGGGATGCCTCCGGGTAACCATGCGCTTTATAAATGTCTTTTTCATAGTCAGAGAGGATCACGACTTCAATGTCGACACACTGACGTGAGACGCTGAGGCTCCTGCATGCAGATACTCCAACTCGCAATGGTCTAACATCCCTTGCAGGGTATCGAGCTTGAGATCAAGACAGGGTCCCACAGTCTCTCACTTCAGGTAACGGGGTTGACTTTATCCTAGAGGGATTCTTGGGGTAACACCTACACACATACTAGGTACTCTTAGGTACATCTAGTTGGGGTAGAATCGTAGGAGTACGCATTTTATTATCATGTATTTTATATACTTTCCGTCATTCATTTTTATAGCAAAATAGTAGAAATCTCCATCCTTTTACTTTTAGTGCTTCAAATCATTTATTTCTGTTTTCGTCTAGTGGTTGTTTCAGCACACCTAATGTACACTAGAAAGACAATTGTTCAATAAATAATTCTTATTGATCAACATCCATATTTATTCTGTGCATCTCTCTGAGACAAAGTAAGCACAAGTGACTGAGCGTAAAGTGTTGCACTGTTTCCACGGTCCTGAGGGATCAGGGTTGTCATGTTTGATAGTTGCCAAGAACTATTCTCTCCTTGGTATTTGGAGTTTCAAGTGGCACTGTGAGCTAGCTGGTACACAAGCCAACATACCCGGTGTAGGTGTCTGGAATCAGTCCGGATATCAAGCCCGCAATGTATGTTGTCTAAACGTGCAGATCCTATATATGTTTTATTAGGACTACACAAGAGCCCGGCTAATTTAAACTCTGTTTATCAAGTTGAAATAACAATTCTAAATGCCCAAATTCAGTTAATGATTGGGATTGATTGATTGATTGATTGGCTTTATTTCGATATATAAAAATATCATAAAAGCTTTACATATTTTTTAAAAAGACACAATATTTACAACAGTCACAATACAAATATATGATCCTAAAAAAGGGTAATATTTACAGCAATCACAATGTATTACAAATGTTAAAATAGGCTAGATAAAACAAGATTTAAATTGCCAATGAAAGCCTTCTTAGTCAAATCAACCAAAACCACTTTAAAAATTTAGACACACCACAAACAATCAAGGTTGACGTGTCAGACATTAGAATACGAAGTGCAACAGTATGCTGACGTGTTCCTAGCCGTCTGCATAGAGGTCTAAGCCAGCGCCTCCTCGGTGCCTGATAATCGGGACATTCGAAGAGAATGTGGGCTACAGACTCAATTCGATTGGGGCAGAGTGCACAAAAGGGTGAGAGCTGGTGAGAGGATTTCCATCTGGAAGTCAGTTCGCCTACTGGTAAAGTCCCCACTCTGAACGTAAAGTACAGAGCCCGATCGAAAGGGATAGAAATCATATCCAGATATGGCTCGTAGGCTACCATGTCTTTAACCCTCACAAAAGCCACAGTGGAGTTACAATGATTGGTTTTGGTTATAAGTTTAGTATGAAACCAACTCCACTATAGTTTCTTTAGAGTGGCTTTAGGGGGGGGGCAGATCTCGCTGCCCACGCATCACCAAGCCCGAGCTCCGCCAACAACCTTTTGACCTCCCTCAACCATTTGATCTTAGACCAGCCCTCTAATTCCATAACCTCTCGGAGCGCCTCTGCATAAGAAGCTAACTTTGGAACACGCCATAGACGTGCCCACAGTAGCAGTGGGCGCAACTGGGCTTGATCCGCAATCGACCTACAACCTAGATCTAGGAGCACAGGGACTGTAGGTGTACTCAATGGGAGAGCCATCAGGTCTTTCAAAAATGTGCTCTCCGCTTTTGCTAGTATGTCCAGGTTACAGGACCCCCACAGTTCTGCCCCATACAACGCTGTGCTTACCCCTCTAGCTTTGTATATTTCTACTACTGGGGCAATAGGTTTGGTTGTGGAGGAGCGTTGTTCCCTAAGAAGAACACCCTCCACCCTTTTATGGGTTAGGAGCATCTTCTGGATGTAGGGGTTCCGACTCAGAGTGTCATTGAGCCGGATACCCAAATAGTCGAACTCAGCCACCCTCTCCAATTGAACATAATTCAGGGCCGGGGGGCTCCCAGGTTTCTTTGGGGGATTCATAATCAGGTACTTGGTTTTGTCAGTATTGATGACCAAACCCCTTAGAGTACAAAACTCCTGGAAGCTGTTCAGGAGGCTTTGCAGACCCATGGGGGTTTTTGAAACGAGAAGGGTATTGTCTGCAAATAGCAGGGTGGGGATCCGTTTGCCTGCCAGAGACGGAGCATCTGCAGGAGTTTTTAGCAGATGCTCAACCACTCCATTCACATAAAGTGAGAACAGAGTGGGAGCTAGCACACAACCCTAGATCTACAAGCTAAATAAAGGCTGCCCTTGCCTAGCACCACACCCTTCCAGTACAGAAGGGCCAATCTAAAGGCCTGTTCGATGGTCCCAGTGCCAGAACGGAAACCCGCTTGCAGGTCCGATAGAATGTTATTATCGTCCACCCACTGAAGCACCCTTCCCAGGATCACCTTCCCCGCCACCTTCTGGGTAGAATCTATAAGGCTAATGGGCCTGTAATTAGCGGGGCTGTCCCGACACCCTTTTTTGAATATCGGGACAACCTCAGCCCCCTTCCAAGACTCAGGAACGGACGCGCCGCTCTGCATGGCGTTTAACAATGCTGAAACCAATTTTCCCCACTCTTTCGGATTAGCACGTATCAAATCACCCGGAATCCCGTCCGGCCCAGCTGCCTTTAATGGCACTAGAGACTTGATAACACCCTCCACTTCTTTAGGAGTGAAGGGGTCTCCCTCCAGATCACCTAAGCAGTCAGCTAGTAGGTTAGTGGCATAGGATGATAACGGTGGGCAGTATAGAGGGCCAGGAAATGATTGTACCAGCTCTGGGCAGTGATGTTACATGTCATCAGGGTGCTGTCCGGCCCCTCCTTGGCGCGTATGCGATTCCAGAACCCTCTAGCATCTCTGCCTGCACTCGCTTCCATAAGGTCCGACCAGTAACTATCCTCCCATTCTTTCTTTGCTGCGATAGTTGTCTGGTTATACTCTTTCCTAGCAAACCTTACTGCAGACGGGGATTTGCTTTTAACAGCGCTAATTAGGGCACTCTTCTTTTCCCTACATTTCTTAGTGAACCAGTTAATGATTGTTTAAAGCTATTACAACTTCAACATCCACTAAAGGAAACCCCTGCTTAGCGGTGAGTGTGCTGAATTAGGTTTGCGTGGTTCAAGTGAGTACACTCTGTTTATTCCCATGCGTTGCTGGTGTTCTGTCTCAATAATGAAAGTTGATAATGAAAATAGACAAGGGACTATCTTACGATCAGAACTACAGGTGAATGGTTGCCATATTGTAATGGCACGAGTTGAACTTTGGGTAAAGCCCTATTTTTTTAGTAAGTAGTCCGTATTACCTGCGGGTCGTTGCCTGTGCTTTTAACGCTTTAAAAAAATTCAGAATTTTTTTAACATGCCAGATATTTTAAGTGAAACATCTATAATTGCCCCTCACTTGTGTACTGACTGTGTAACAAGTAATATGTCTTACTATCTGGCCATATATTTTCACTATTCCCAATGTCATCTATGTTTCATCAATTAGACCTTAGTTGAGTGTAAGCAATTGTACAGAAATTGTATGTATTCACCACTAACATAGCGTGAGCCATGGTCGTTCCATACCAAAGTTCATATACATCTGTTAACAATCAATGTTAAGACGCCTACTATCACAGGTGTGCATCAACTAGTGCAGTTCAATCTAGACATATTCAACCAACCGTCATAAATGAAACACCTATGTTATGTTATGTTATGTTAACAAGTATTTCTTAAGCGCACGTACACCCTTGGGTTTCATGGCGCTGAGAAGTGAAGGCTGTTGTGGCCAGAACACTTAGCCAACCGCTGGCACGAATAGCCATATTTTCAAAGATTTTCTGAAGCTAATAAGGTCTTTGCAGCTTCGGAGTGCCAGGGGCAGAGAGTTCCAGAGTTTTGGGGCCAGATGGGAAAAGCTACAGCCACGCAGACGTTTCCGTCTGAAAGATGAGGTGGTAAACAGAAGGTGGTGGGCTGAGTGGAGGCAGCGCCTCGGGATGTATTTGGTGAGCCGGCTGCTGATAAATTTGGGGTAGTTGCTGTGCACAGCTTTGAAGGCCAGACAGCCAGTCTTGAAGGACACTCTATGGGCTAATGGGAGCCAATGGAGTTGTGCAAGGCAAGGACTGGCCGAAGACCGCTTAGGAAGTTTGAATATCAGTCTGGCTGCTTGATTTTGAACCATTTGAAGCCTTTTTAGCAGACCATCAGGAAGGCCGAGGTAGATGGAGTTGGAGCAGTCGAGCAGTGAAAGTATTAATGCTATTACCACCTATTGCATTATATGCCAAAATACTTGTTGGTACATCTGTAATTATCTTCATTCATGAGTCTCCTGCCAATAGCTTGTGTGTACTTACATTTTCCTTTGACACATATCATCATAAGTGAAACACTTAGTTCCTATATGTTTCACTATCAACAGCATATATGTCCACTCACTTGCACAGAACGTATTGGAGCTTGTGATCTGTGTTGAGACCCATCTGAAGCGTAAATCCACATAGCTTCCTTCCTTCTTAACACAAGTTACCACCACGTGGATCCCTAGGCATATGTTCTAAACCATAAAAGTTAAAAGATTTGTGCATCCCTTGTTTTTCGCATGTTGCAGTATGTGTTGCTATGGGAGATCTCATGTCATTGTGTATAACAGCTCTCATATGTTCGCTAATTCTTTCACGAAGGGTCCTAATAGTACTGCCCACATATCTCAAATTGCATTTGCACTCCATAGCGTATATTACAAATGTTGTGCTCCAATTGATTTTTGAGCCAATTTCAAGCATCTGCTTTTGTACACCTAAAAAGTATTTCTTTTTGTCTAGTGCCCATTTACATTCAACACTATACACATTTGAAGAAACCTTGTGTGTGTTCATGCAACCAGTGCCTCTGCTGGGTCGTAGTGCGGTAGCTGGGGCTCAGTACATCCATCAATCAATCAATAAAGCGTTTGTTAAGTGCTGCTACTCATCCGTAAGGGTCTCAAGGCGCTGGGGGATGGGGGGTTTGCAGGTTCCAGTCCATCATGGAGAGGGTCTGTGAAAGAGCCAGGTTTTGAGGTTTCTTGTGAAGATGGGGAGTGATCTTATCTGTCTGAGGTGGAGCGGAAGGTCGTTCCAGGCTCTGGCCGCGAGGAAGGAGAAGGAGCGGCCTCCTGATCTGGTCTTTCTGGTGTGGGGGACCACGGGGTAGGAGAGCTGGGCTGATCGTAGGGTCCTTTGGGGTGCGTGGAACTTGATTAGGCTGTTTAGGTATACTGGTCCGGTGTCGTGGAGGGCCTTGTGAGCGTGGGTGAGCATCTTGAAGGTGACTCTAGCTTCGATGGAGAGCCAGTGGAGTGTGTGCAGGTGCTGGGAGATGTGGCAGTGTTTTGGCAGGTTCACTTCTAAGGGGCGTACCTTTGGGGAAAGTAATATCTGGTTCTTGTGAGGTGAATTCCTCAATGATTTTATCCGCCTGTAAGATATGCCAATGTTTCCTCATGCTTTGTGTTGTTAATATAGAGTTATTGGAAAAATCAGTGACTATGTGTACCATCTTTGGATTGCCCTCTTTCTTTGGTATTTGTTTTAGTGTTTCTTCTATTGGTATTTTGTGAATTCTCCTGTTTGCTTTCATTTTTATTCTTTTATCATAGCCTCTCTTGATGAACCAGATATTTATTTACATCACACAGTTTGAGAAACCAAAATCATCACTACAGTTGTGTCTTGCACGCACCACCGTTCCGTATGGTATGGCCTGAATTTGATGTCTAGGATGTGCGCTCTTGGCATGTAAGACTGCATTACAGGCTGCCGGTTTACGACATAATTTGCTGTGGATCCTGTCATTATGTATGTACAATTCAACATCCAAGAATACCACTTTCTGTGTGCTGTCCTGATAGATACATTTGATGTTGCTCTGGTTACTCTTTAAATGGTTAAAAAAGTCATGTCGTTTCTCTGTGGTGCCTGTCGAAATCATAAGACAGTCATCAATAAACCAACCCAATATAATATAAATGAGTTCCATTTTGTTTCTTTATTGCCCCATATCCATCCCTCCCCTAATCTGCCCATGAACAAGTTAGCGTCCGAAGGCGAGACTCTGGAGTCCATAGCTACTGGTTGTTTTTGCTTATACCAGTCATCCTTAAATAAAAATACATTATTATCCAATATTAGTCTAGTCATTTCTATCAGCATTTTTGTATCGTCCCATAGGCTAGCAAATCTTGTATTTAGTATGTGTTCTAATGCTTGGATCCCACAGTCATGCTAAATACTCGTGTACAGGGCAACTACGTCCAATGTTACTAATGTCATGCTGGACTCCCATATTACATCTGTCAGTAAATTCAAGATGTGTTTGGTATCCTTTATGTGTGACGGTAAGTTAGACGCAAGAGGTTGTAGAAATATGTCCACATATTCTGAAAGTCTCTCAGTCGGTACCCCTATATTAGAAATGTTCGGTCTACCTGGTGAAAAAGGCAGATCTTTATGTATTTTCAGAATGGTGTATACACATGGGTATTTAGGGTGGTTGATTTTCAAGTACATATATTCATTTTCGTCTAAAATACATGCTTCGTACCAATGCTTTAATGATTGATTAATCTTGTGTGTCAGGGCCCATATTGGGTTGTTGTTCAGCTTTTTGATAACAGATCCGGTCATTCAGTTGTGACGGTATATCATTTTCATAGTCACTATGTTCCCCCCTTTTATCTTCTCGGATGGTGATACTATCATTCTCCCTTAAGAGTTTCATTGCATTGCGTCCCCTTTTGTGAGATCATCAGGCTTTCCACCTTGTGTCATATTCATGGGATTAGCTTTGTCTAGATCACTTAAAACCAACTTATAAAATATGTCTATGTTATTCCCCATGGGTAAGTTAGGTGTCCATTTTGATTTTTCTTTGAGTCCGCTAGTTACACTCGGGTCCATCTGGATATTCAAATCCTCCAAAACTCTACTTGTTGTGGTGGGATCCCACTCATACTCAGTTCTTGAGAGTAATGTCTTATTGTCGTAGATATCCTGTATTGATAAACCACTCCATACACAGTCCTGTTGAGATTTGTTTATTGATTCCATTGCCTGTGGGCTGAGTGCAAACAAATTTTTGATCTTCAACCGTCTGATATATTTGAAAACATCAATTTTTATTTTGCAAATGTCCCCTCAATACTCGGGCAGAAGCTCATTCCCTTTGGTAGGAGTGAAATCATGTCTGTGCTCTGTCTGTCAGGTTGATCACTGTGATATCAACTAGTTGCCTTTGTTCCACTGTCGTGTTTTCATTGTAAATGTATTGTACAAACATTTCAAAATGTATTTTAGTACTAGTGAAATCACTTTTTTTGTAATTGCGTGTGATGAAATAGGATGAAAACAAATCAGAACACTTTACTTGGTTACGTGCAAATGATAAACATTTTTGCTGAAACCCAATTTACACAGATTATTATTGTTTATACAATATATAGTTTTATCAGTAAAACCGCATGTCAGTGGGAATGTTTGTGGTCATTTCAAAGGAAAATGTGCTGTTTGTAAATGACAATGTGTTGCGAATTCATGCTTTTGTAATACATTTATTGAGAGTGAGTTTTGAAAAATGAACTAAGGAACATTCCTGCACATCAAGTACAGCACACTTAGGTCGAGTAAGTCACTAGACCTGCATGTCTGGTAACATTTTATGATGTTTCGAGGCCTGATGATGTACCAAGGTATTAGACTGGACTTGTTTAAAAAATTGTGTTCCAGGCCTGGATATCTTCATGCAGTGGGTCATAATCAGGCTTCTTCAGTTATAACCGAAAACTAAAATATATAAGCATTAAACATGTAGTGTAGAGGGGTTTGTCTGCTATTACAAGATTTGTGGTTGTGTATGATAACCAGACCTTACTAACCAGTTTGCCAGGTATAAAAGTCAAGAGTGAGGGGAGCCTTTTGAGGATCAGAAGAGGGGGTGAATGGAAAAATCTCAGCAGTGACTTTAATTTGATGCTCCTCAGTGAAGTTTTAGAAGTTTGTTTCTGACATTCTTATATATTTTCTCTTCAACTAGGAGAACTTTCAGAAGAATTTGGTAAGTTTTGTTTTGAATGAATCCCATATTATTATCTTCAGTGAATCAAACTGGAGGCTTCAGATGGTAATACGCATAAGCCAAGAAGCCTATTAAGGTGAACATGTCCTGTCAACAAGAATCTCTTAAAGCACATTATTTATAGCTCAGACATGTTTGGGTAATTCCCCTGTATCATTTAAATTTAAGTATATGCATGCTCGCAAAGGCCCTCGTCTAGACCTTTGCGGTAGTACACATTGCTCGTAGCTTGTAAACCCTGCTCAGCCCTTGGTGATGACTAACCACACTCCTTAGGCTTTTGATAGCGGGAGAAAGGCCTGTTTTGACTTTTGATCATCTTATTATGTAGCACATTGCCAGTTGTCATTTATTTTGAGAGAGCCGACCACCAGGAAGCTCTGCCAGTGAAATGTGGATCATTGAGGCTAGGTCTCGGCCTAATCCAGCGCTGCACTGGTCTGGCCGAGACATTTAGTAGCTGTTTGGAAAAGTGTTACTTTCTCGGCGACCAGCTTACTATTACGCTCACAAGCGCGCGCGTGACATGCACAGCTGCCATTTGGCTTCTTTTCGCGTTTGATGGCCCTACCTCTCATGTTGCCTTTGTCCTTTGCACCACCTCTTTCCCCTCTACCACGTTCTTATATCCTCACCATGCCCTCCTGCAGCCGCTCTATCGCCTGTCGGACCCAGCTTGTTTAATAAGCAGAGTAAGCACCAGTTTACTACTGGTTCACCCCCTTAACCCATCAATCGAGGAGAACATCTTAAAAACAAGTTGTTACCCCTTTTTTGTATATATTACAGACTACATATAAGCAGAGAGAAGTATACCTTTATTTCATGATACTCTTCCAAAAAAATCTTTAAAAAATCTATGATTCCCAAATATGCTTTTTGGATTAAATGAGTCTAAATACGCTAATATCAACCCGAGCAATGCTAAACATTTCAGTTAATCTTGCAGGAACAGTGTTTCATGCCATGTAACTCCTACTTCTTGGTACAGAAGTAAACCCTGAAGCCAATATCCACTCATCGTTGCCCAGACCATGCACGCTGTGCCAACTTGATGACACGACAGATGATACAGAAAAGGGGCATCAATGCCTAAGAGTCTATACCTCCCAGGCCCTAAAAGAACATGATATTGACTACATCAAATCACCTTAAACGGTGAAGCTGTTTACCGTGTACATCTGAAGACTCAAATATAGATAATTTCATGACTAAAAGTAGTTTGCTGCCAGAAATAACAAATATCTGCTTGTTATGTGGCCCCGAACATGCAGACTGTTGTAGAATCATCTTCTTTCAGGCCAGTTCTTTCTTTCCTCACAACGTTATCAATCTTTTTCCTTTGCGTTGCGCAGAAACGTCAGGTCAATCTTGGGGCTAAAATGCGTTGTTTTTTTTAATCCAAATGCAGCACGAGATTTTTCTAAATCTTGGTGCTGCAGATCGAGTTAGTTCCTTCAAAAATAGATTTTTTATTTTTTAAAGTTTCCCTGTTCTTTACTTGTAGGCCCAGAGAGTGCTTAAGAATTACCAAACGGAAGTTTTTGCTGCTCTATGCATTTTTCATTCGAGGGCTGATTTAAACAACAAACTGAGACCTTCCTGGAGGGACCACCAAAAATTAAAACACAAGTCCGTCAATTACCTGAGAAGCCAGCAATCTGATCTCGCTCCTGTCCCGATAAAGGTTTCTCCCTACACCATAAATCAAACGTGGTAAGCGTTGAAGAAAAAGCTGCAATACTCTCCAAAAAGAAGTTGAGGAAGCAACGTGTCCACTCTTGTAAATAGCCTACTTAATCTTGCTGACCCACGCAGAGTTGCCCAAACGATTGCACGGCGCTCCCAAATGACGTCACTTCTGGCGCCACCGGACGTGTATGCCAACAATACTTCAACCAACATGTTACGTTTTGTTTATAAATGCGGCCCCCACAGTTCTTTAAACAGCTGTTGCAAGAAAATGAGATTGCAAGCTGGCATGCAAGAATCTCCTGAGATACTTACATTTTCTATCCGTGAGCCCTAACCTCGCCCAGTCCAGACGTTTTGCTGTGCATTCTGGGATTTGTAGTTCTGTTTCTCTCAATTTAGAATCAGGACTATAAGTCTCAGAATGCACACCCAAAAAAAGTGGACTGAGTGATTTGTGCAGAAATCAAGATGCAGTGAAGGGGCTGTACCAGTAATTTCATACAATAGTCGATTGTACTCGGAGGTTTGTAGTTTCACTTTATGTCATTTGTTGATACTGGACTCCAAATCCCAGAGTGCAACATGGTGTTGCTTAAAAACATGCAGATGTGCAAACATAAATAAAAACACATACAAATACTTGTTTACTCAAAATGTAATGTTGCCTCACCCATCCTGCCAGAGCGCAATTTCCCCCTCACTGTTCCTTTGTTATGTATGTTTTGTTGAACCTGCTGAATGAGGAATAACCACGGGCGGCGGATTCTCTCAGTTCAACTGGCACACGTAACTCCCTATTACGTACAGACTATCTCCCCCTTCATCACCTATGACAGGTGGTAAATGGGAAGAGCTGGTGGTGCAGGGCTGGTGGCTGGGAGAGGGAGAATCACCAGGTGGTGAGCAGAGAGGGTGCATCAGTGAGCGCTGAGTCAGGCAGGGGAAGCACCATCGTGCTGTAGGAGAGCATTGAATGTTAACGCAACTTTTTATATGATATAAACAAGGCTTTTAGTGCGATGAAAAATTGGGGGCCCCTCAAAGGGACGTGCCAAGGGTGTGGCTTAAACATTTATGCTAAAAAAAAATATGTGCTCAGTATATTGTGCCGCCCGACTGGTATTTCAATGCTTCTGTTATTGGCTCCACATATATAATACAACGAGCCAGGACTATTGGCTTTGTCAAAGGTTGTTAGTTGCATAAGATAAATATACTACATGCATACATACAACTAGGGCTTCGCTGTATATGATATTAAAAATGCTTTAGTTCTTGGGTGAAAGGTTGTGGCGTAATGGCTAGAGCTACCAACTTTGGAGCTGAGGAAGCACGTTTGGATCCTCAGTGTGGGCTCAACATCTGATCCTGGTGCTTATTTACAAGCCCCTTGCGCTGCCAGTACGTCACTTTTTGCCGTATTAAAAGTGACGCAAAAGTGGTGCAAGGGGCTTGTAAATCTGGCCTTAGAGTTTTGCAATATAGAACTGCAAAAAGATAAAAGTTACACCAAAAACAATGAATTACTGAGTTAAGATTTTGGTTCCATTCAGAGAGTGAGGGCGATAGGGACCCGTCTCGGAGCCTGCTTTCACCGGCAGGACCCGGCCCACTTAAAGCCCTGGATTTAAAGACATTCTTTTACCGCGGATGCTAGAAGTGCAATACTAATAACAATACGTATCCTGTTCTTCAATGCAAAAAAAAATAGATACTTTAGGGAACAACACTTCGAACAGTCAGTATGTAGTGAAAGGATATATTTTTCTAAAGCACTGGAGTACACTTTATATTTATAACTCACTGTGTTATAAATGAGACAGAAGGTTTACCCTTTGCGACGAACCCTTAACCGTTTCACTTCCACAAAGGGGTGTGAAAATACCTGGCTTGTCCCAAGTTCGCAGAGGGAGAGTGGACTCTGACCTGCAGGACGCCCAACCCTTGAGAGTGCACAGTATTGTGGGGGACTGTATATAGAGTGGCAAAGGGACTCACCCAGTGCACTAAATGGAACGAGTGCCAGCATTTCTTATTTGTATCCCTATGAGTCCGGGCTCGTCTTCACTGCCCAGAAGAGTGCTGGTACTTCGGAAAGGGTAGGCGCATTGGGTGCTAGTGCTGGTGAACAGACAGGGTCCTTCTGTAGCCCTGAGCTGAGCCCCCGCTGAACTGTTCAGCGGGGGCTCATTTGCAGAATGCCACAGTGTTACCCATCACTCGAGGAATCGAGGCAGCCAGGTGGCAGCGCAATTAAGAAAGTCATGGGAGGTAAGCAGGTTAAAGTGTCTTTAATTCCACCTGAGTCTTTTGTGTGAGTGCCTGTGAA
The DNA here is from genome assembly GCF_964261635.1 of Lissotriton helveticus. Taxonomy (NCBI): domain Eukaryota; kingdom Metazoa; phylum Chordata; class Amphibia; order Caudata; family Salamandridae; genus Lissotriton; species Lissotriton helveticus. The sequence continues at coordinate 60,247,165 of NC_136065.1, read as the reverse complement.
TGTTTGTGTGTGGTAGAAAAGCGAGAGAAAGGGAGAGATGACTTAGATTCTCGGGAGGTATATGTAAAAGTCATTATGTTTCGGCATGTCTTGCCCCTAGTCCTGCACCTAGCACCACCCACCCGCCACATTTAATTGAGTCCATGCACTATTTTCCCCCATTTAAAGCACTGGACTCATCCTCTAATAACGAGGGTGGGTGGCTCTGAGAAAACAACTTTGCTGATAAGGATGGGGGTCTTATGAAGTTCCTGTGACGTAATCAGATAGTTATTTTCAAGTCATCCTGAAATCATCAAGCTGAGTTTATAAACTCTCCTGATGACTACAAGAGCTTGATGATGTCTGAGGATGAGAAAATTACTTCTAGTGTAGTTGGATGATCATTCAATGACTCTGGGATGGCTTCTAAAGTAATCCTACTTGACCTGGGACCGCTTTAGGTACGCTTTCAGCAAAATCCTTAAAACAAACAAAAACGACCTACATAGAAGCTAAACAATTTAATACAAAACATACCGTTTAAAATTTACTTTTGTTTTGGTAGTCCTTTTATTATTTCAGTAGCAGTTATTCATTGTTGCTGCATTCGGTGAGTAGTTTCCATTTGTGAAACAATTTCAGTCTTCGAGACCAATTCGAGACCAATTCGTCAGTAAATTTATTTTACGGGTAAATAAGGCACTGTATAGTAAGAAAGCATGGCCTAATCTGGCAAGTAATACGTGCTCCATTTGCAGGATCCTTTTGATGTCTTCGGTACTGTAATAGTCCTCCATTTGCTCTTCAGTCTGAAAGAATTCCCCAGCAAACTCATGGATCATGTCACTCTTGAAGCGACAACTTCATCTAACTTTCTCCTATTAGGAGATTTTAATCTTTACTTTCTCGACCCTAGCGATATTCAGGCAGCCGACCTCCTACTGGATATCTCCTCCACCGGTCTGCACCTAAAGAATCCCCAGGCCACTCATGACAAAGGGCAGTTGCTTGACCCCATATTCACAAACATTCAAAACCTTAGCTCCCGTGCACATCCCCCTCTTCCCTGGACCGACCACTTTCTGGTCCCTTTCGATTGGCACTTCAAGACTCCCCCTACGCATATGCCAAAAATCAGATCCCTCATCAGACGCTGGCACAAATTGATCCCCGATGAATGGGCTGCTAAACTGAGGGAAGATATCCCCCCCTCTCACAAAACCCCATCACCGCAGACATTGAATTCAACACCTGGCTTTCCCAATCTTTGGATTGCCTCTTACCCAGATCCAGCACCCTTAAATGTGCCAAGAGAGTCAATCCCTCCCCCTGGTACACCCCTGAATTGAATCTCTTACGGAAAGAATGCAAGAGAAACGAACGCACATGGAGGAAAGACAAGACAGCAGACAAGAAAGACATATTTCGCACTTCCATAAAAATTTACAAACAGGAGCTCCATAAAACCAAGTGCACTTTCTATGAAGAAAGAATTGAAAATGCGTCCTGCTCTGCCCAAGAAACTTTTGTCATCCTTAAAGAGCTTCTTCATGCCCCTGACCCTCCTGTGAAACCCTTGGACCCCATAGCCGCGGAAAGCAAATGTATTAAACTCGCCACTTTTTTCGACGAGAAAATTCAAACTATTCTTGCTTCCCTACCCCCCCGACGCTGGCCACAAAGATGGGGGCCTCTCCACCCCCCCTCACTGCCCCACCCAGCCCACCGATGTCCCCACACCCTGGCTCAACACTTTCGGCCCAGTATCCACGGAAGAAGTAGCAGCGACGCTGGCCACAATTAAAAGTGGTTCTCCAAGCGACCCTGCTCCGCTTCGTTTCCTGAAAACAGTGTCCAGCACCATCATTCACCCTCTCACTTCCCTCATCAACGCCTCCCTTACACAGGGAGTAGTCCCCCCCAGCTGGAAAGCGGCGGTGGTCAAGGGCCTTCTGAAGAAACCTTCACTGGACCCCCAGGACCTAGCCAACTATAGGCCAATCTCCCTCCTTCCGGGAAACAGTAAGATCACGGAGAAGCTAGTGAATAAAAAACTATCACTATTCCTAGAAAGTAACAACTTGCTCAGGAACTCCCAGACAGGTTTCCGCCCAGGTCAGGGCACCGATACCGCCCTCCTGGCTGCAGTGGAGAAGGCCAGAAGCATTCTGGACACAGGAGGATCAGTGGCAGTGATCCTCCTGGACCTCAGTGCGGCCTTCGACACTGTAAATCACCAGACTCTGATCCAACGTCTGAGTGACATGGGAGTAAAGGGCACGGCCCTGGAGTGACTTACGTCCTTCCTAGACGGCCGCTCCTTCCAAGTCTGGGAGAATAACAGCCACTCACCCGCGATCCCCCTTCGCTGTGGTGTACCGCAGGGCTCATCTCTTAGCCCGACGTTATTTAACGTCTACATGTGACGATCATCAATTACGCCGATGATACCCAGCTGGTGGTGACCCTCTCACACCCTCACCAAGACTCTTCCAATCTTCACGGTTGCCTCACCGAAATCTACAACTGGATGAACTCCTCAGCGCTCAAACTGAATGGGTCCAAGACAGAGATCCTGCTGCTCGGACACAAAGGACCCTCCTTGCCGCCTAACATCTGGCCTGACTGCTTGGGTGTCCCCCCAGCCCCCAAGGAGGAGGTCAAGAGTCTGGGCGTATGGCTCGAAAAGGACCTGAGCTTCAGAACTCAGGCAAAAAAGACGGCAGGAATCTGCTTTGGACTCCTCAGGGCTTGTAGGAAGGTCTTCCCCCTGCTCCCTGCCACCTCTCGGAAACTTCTGATCCAGGGCCTCATCTTGGCGAGGTTAGACTACAGCAATGCAATCTACCTGGGCGCCCCGGAAGCCACATTCAACACCCTGCAGAGAATCCAAAACGCCGCGGCCCGCCTACTCACTCTTACCCCAGCTAGATCCTCAGCTAAGCCAGCTCTGAAGTCCCTTCACTGGCTTCCAGTCAGAGAGAGGGTGGCTTTCAAGGCCCTCTGTCTGGCTCACAAACTTCTCCATAACAAAGGACCACCAATCCTCAAGAATCTCATTGTTCCCTATAAAGCTACAAGAGCTCTTCGGTCAAGCGAAGAGAACTTTATCACCGTTCCCAGAGTAAAAAAAGCGCGGTCTGGAGGACGCCGCTTTTCGGTACACACTGCCAAACAGTGGAACAGTCTCCCCCGGAGACTGAGAACCGAACCTAATCTCCTTCAATTCAGGAAGGCACTGAAAACTCTTCTCTTCCCCTAAAAACCCTCCCCCTTCCGCTGCTGTTCCTTCCCGAACTCAGGTTCCAGCGCTGGGATGCTCTAGGGTTACTACGCGCTCTACAAAACTTTTAAATAAATAAATAAAGACGGCTCGAAATATGTATACGGTGTTGTTGTGTAGAAGAACATGACAGGCAAGCACGTATCATTAAATAGGTGCTTCAAAGCACGTACAAATGAAGAGAAAGGAAACCAACAATTTTTAGAAGTCATGTTGTAGAGTAGTCTCTGGCACAGGAAAATAGCTATATCTATGGGCACAGCATTTTGAGTTACACTGCTAACACTGTAACATCATTTTTGTCCACATCGATGTTGCCGAATTACTGATCACTGTATCAGCCTCTGACCTGCACCACCGACGTGCAGGGTGCTGCAACAAAGCCACACTAAGGATTAGTGTTGAGGATTGTCGAGCCCCCGAGAGTTGCTTTGCATGGACTATACAAAGGGCGAGGCTAGACGAGCCCGTCTTTAGGGCCCGGCCCCCCGGCCCACACCACGTCATTGGCCCAATTATCTGGCTGGCTGCCCTATGGGCAGCCAGCCTGGGAAGTGCTTCTGGTTCAGGAAGGAGTGACGCACGTCCGGTGGGGGCGTGGGGTCAGAGGCCATGACCTAATTAGGTCTAGAGCACGGGCAACTCGGCCTCTTTCCCCGCCAGCACCGGACCTGCTCGCCCACTCCCCTCGCCTTTTTAACCTCGCTTTAATCTCCCGCCCACCCGTCCCCTTAAGGCAGTGATTTGGAGGTGTGTGTTGCGGAAAAGAGACATTTGACCACTGATAGACTTACAAAATGGAGGGGAGTCCGCCTTGCGCACTCCCTATGCCAGCACTGAGGGGAGAGAGGGTAAGCTCTCCGCAGGGGGATGGAGACCACCGGCTGGGGAGGCGAGGGCGTCAGGTACGAGCCTCCTAGGCAGCCTGGTGGACGAGAGGTGGGGCCCTGGAAATGGCGGACAAGGACCCGAGGGCTGGGGCCCATCGCTCAGGGGCGCAGGTGGGTTGCACCTGGCGTGGGCATCTCTACCTGGGGGGATGCGAACCTGAGGGCCCCTTGGTGCTGGGGGGATCAAGAAGTTATGAGCAAATGCAAGATAAAATGTATAATAAAAGTTGAGAAGATGAGTTAATAATAAAGGAGAAATGTTGCTCATAATTTGATAAATGTTTAATAATCTATATGTCATGTTTATGAATTTGTGATTAAACATGGCCTTTTTACACCCACCATTTTCTCCAAGTTGATTGATTGGTGGGGAGGCGGGTGTGGAGCATGCTGGGGGATCCGGGTCCTAAGAAACCCAACATCCAGTGAACTCGGAGCCGGGGCTTGCAGTGTTACTGTAAGTAGTATGGAATTACATACAAGGCAGCGCGCGCTCTTCATCAAGTTACAGCAGCCTGGGAGGAGGTAAGAAGCAAGCGCAGAGAAAAGAGATGAGACATTAGTCTTGAATTGAAAACACATCACGCAACTTTAAATTTATTTTCTTCATAATGAGACTGCGTGCCAAGATCGTAATAAATTATACAAAGGCATTTTCAAAACTATTCTGCGAGTATGCTGTAAGAAGGGGTATTTAAACATTTTAAAAGAAAGACTGCTGCTTCAAAGTGCAATAACTTATTCTCCACGAGTGTTGGCTGAGGAAACAAAAGAACTGAGCCTCAATCAAGCTGAACAAGCATTGGCATAGCCAATAGGTCTCGCCTTTGGACCTTATATGTATTTAGTTTTGCAGCACAACATCCTCATTGTCACAACATTAACTGTTGCATGGCTAAACACTTATAAGGTCCCAAAGGCGAGACCTATTGGCTATGCCAATGCTTCTTTTCTAAGCAATTCTCTTAGAAGTTCATTGTGACCTTTTGGTTTATGTTCAAAACCAGAAAATGCACCAGGTGACCATACATTCCTGCATGTGACATACATGGTGCTCAGTGATACTACGCAAGAACACAGTCTCAGGAGGTGCTTCCGGTGCTCAGGACATGGCCTGGACAACACATTTAATTACGTGAACAAAATCTTGGTAGATTTCCATTACAAACATTTTACAAATTATTTTGTCACTTCATTGGTGCAAAATCTCATGTCATTCTCTCGCGGAGGACACTGGTTTGAGCTAAAATTGCCCTATCAGATACTACAACCTCTGGCGAGACACATTTTCTCCTTGAGCCAGCTCCTGCCTGTATCTCACATAACTTATCACCAAAGAATTATCTCTAAATACACCTAACTTGGCTTAATTTTCATAAAAATAGCGTACATTTTATGTTTTATTCTCGTTGGTGTCAGGTCCACTCTACCTGTCCGCTCTGTCTGGCTCTTTATAAAATACTGGAACCCGAACTGGTATTGCATTTTACTTTACCACCCTGGTGGGAGCTCCAGGAAATGAAGTGGAAGGCTGATGAGATCCGGGGCTCAAGCTCCCTCCCACCCATGCATCCATAATCATCGCCAAACTCGGGCCCAGGGCCCAATACAACAATAAGCCAGCTTACTCCCCAGTTCCTTGCCGCATTCAGTGCCAGGACTTTCTCTGGAGGAGAACTCTTGAAGCCATTTGCTTTGCTCTACAATACCATTAGCAAAGCACATGGCTTTAACTTAATAAAAGGCAAGACCTATTGCATTTTCAATGCTTGTTTTTGTTATGCACGGAGAGAATAAGTGATTTGCCCGGAATCTCAGGATGTTGAGAGTCGTTGCCGAGACTCAAACCCTCTTCCCCAGATTTGAGGTCGACCACCCTAGCCGTTAGGCCATGTCCTCTGCCCAGTAATTCTACATATACACTGAAAATTTCAGTTTGTAATGCATGTCTGGCACTTTTGTCTTGTTACATCTCTAGAGCCCGTCCATTTTCTAATGTATCTCCACAGCAAACTATTGTTAAAATGACAAAGGTATTCAGATAATACTCAAGTCCGTCAACAGTGAAAGGGTAGCTGCTGGATTTGGTGCACAGCCACACCTAAATCTGCACCCCCCATGTTAAATGTGACGATTTTAGAAAGTACACACTTTTTGGCAAGTAGCACCGCACCCAAACCGACGGACCACGCACGCAACCTGGGCTTCATACTGGACTCCTCCCTCTCCATGACCAGACAAGTCAACGCCGTCTCCTCGTCATGCTTCAACATCCTGCGCATGCTACGTAAGATCTTCCGGTGGATCCCCACCGAGACGAGGAAGACGGTCACCCAGGCCCTCGTCACCAGCCGACTGGACTACGGCAACGCCATCTACGCCGGAACCACCGCCAAACTCCAGAAGAGACTCCAGCGGATCCAGAACGCCTCGGCGAGACTCATCCTCGACATCCCCCGTCGCAGCCACATCTCCGGACACCTGAGAGATCTGCACTGGCTCCCGGTCAACAAGAGAATCACCTTCCGGCTCCTCACCCACGCGCACAAAGCCCTACACGACCAAGGCCCGAGCTACCTCAACAACCGGATCAACTTCTACACTCCCAAGCGCCTCCTCAGATCAACCAACCACGCCCTCGCCGCCGTCCCCCGCATCCGAAGAGCGACAACAGGAGGAAGATCCTTCTCCTACCTGGCCGCCAAGACCTGGAACTCACTTCCGACCAATCTGCGCCTGACCCAAGACCACCTCTCCTTCAGGAAGAAGCTCAAGACTTGGCTGTTCGAGCAGTAGCGGCACCCCCCCCCCCTCCCAGCGCCTTGAGACCCTACGGGTGAGTAGTGCGCTCTACAAATGACCTGATTGATTGATTGATTGATTGATTGATTGCATCCTGGGACATGCTGATAGCTTCTGGACAATGGGTTGTGCACCGCTCCTTCGTGTTTGTATGCGTTTTTAGACCGCGCTCTGGGGTATCACTTCCCTCCTGAGGTGTATCTGATAGCTCCACTGGTTGCGCGCTTGTTACCTCACAAGCGTGTCACCCTAGGCACTGGCTTCATGTGCTGGATGCCAGCTCTAATAAATGATAAAGTTCATCCAATGGGTTAGTTGATCAAAATTCTTTAATTCTCAAATCCATATGTTGATACACGTTTTCATTCTTATTTGATCAAATTAGGCGTACATATCAATCTTTCCAATGCATTTCGGTGCAATCAGCACCTTCATCAGGGAACGCCTGAAAATTAAACAAATGATACACTTTGTAACTCTTAAAGTTAATTTTATCTCACTAAGTAACTGCTGTTTGTTTGTCCACATTAAATACACTCTGTTAACATCTCTAAACATACTGTTTTAGAAAATCACAATATGCGTTCAGTGCGTTACCCGCTACATTTTGTCCCTACTAGTTTTAAATGCCGGTAAATGTGTGATGTTGCTAGCTACTTCTCTGAGCATTTATCTAACCATTACGCGCTTACTACAGCCCTTGCGAGCGTTCTATCGTTGCAAAATGCGGTCGTTTAACCGTTAGTAAGTTAACTATACTTAGTGATGTCCTCTCACCTTTCTACCTGCTGTTACAGTTTCAGCTACGCGGAGCTCCTACGCTCTGTTAGATTTCAACGACGTCAGTTCAAACGCGAATATTCGCGCATGCGCCGATTAACAGTGTCCCGCCTTTTTGAATAAAAAACAGTCAAAAGGCTGACTTTATCGATACTAAGAGCTCAGTGTCGGGTAACAAGCTCAATATGTTCAATATTTGTGTTAACTTGTGCGTCAATCTCGCGGGTCCTGCACTATGCTGACTCTTACATGTGAAGGATGATTACAACGTCATGATATGGGCAATACTGGTTATAAAAGTCTAAACCATAGCTAAGAAATGCGCGATAAACAGTTATTTCTAAACATTACAGATAGCACATAAATTCCATTCTTTCATTAAGACCATTCAGTTTGAGGCTACACAAATGGTAGATCCAATGATTTTCCCTTTGTAATAAAGTTTTTTTGTTCAAAGGTCCTTCCTTTTTAGGCACTGTTTCCAACACACAGGCCCTCAATTGGCTTATGTTATGTTTTTTGTCCATGAAATGTACTGCCACTGTTGATTTTGTTAGCCCAGTTCTTATGTTGCTTTTATGTTCGTTCAAACGAGTCTTAAGCTTATGTTCTGTGTGGCCCACATAGGCATATCCACATGGGCATTTTAGTAAATATATGATGTTGGTAGTATCACATGTTGCATTAACGTGTAAGGGAATTTTGTGACCTTTCATAGGGTGAGTTATGCTGGCACCCCTCATTATGTTATGGCAATTACCACAATTTAAACAAGGTACTGTTCCTTTAAATGTCTGTTTGTTGGTCTTGCGTTTCGGAGTTTTCAATAATTCACCCAAGTTTTTCCCTCTGGTGTATGCGAACACTGGTTCCTTTTGGAATATTCCTTTAAAGTCTGGTTCCAACTTCACAATTTGCCAGTTTTTACGAATGATTCTTTTGAAGTTTGCACTTACGTTGGAATATTTACTCACACATGTGATTCTTTGTTCCTTTGTTTTAGGTGTTGTTTTTAGCAATCCTGACCTTGTTTTACTGTGGGTTCTTTCTCTTGATTCTTTAATGATCTTTTCTGGGTATCCTCGGGACTCAAATCTTTTGGCCATTATTTCTAGCTGTTGATGGCACATTTCCTCATCAGAAACCAGCCTTTTTACCCTAAGGAATTGAGAGTAGGGTAAGTGTGTTTTCAACGATTGAGGATGGTGACTTGTGAATTGTAGAAGATTATTCCTATCTGTTGACTTTCGATGTATGTTAGTGTGAAATTCTTTCCCTGTTTTTGTGATTTCTACATCCAGAAATTGTATGACATCTTTACTTATGTTCCATGTAAACCCAATTCTGTAATTTTTGGTGTTCAAGATCTCCAATGTGTTTTTAATGACTCTTCAGTACTTTTCCATATCAGAAAAATGTCATCGATGTACCTCACGTACATGAGGAGGTTGGTGGCCCATTCATCATCGTGGTAAACATATTGCTCTTCAAACGCTGTCATAAACAAATTAGCATACGCCGGGGCGGCGCAATTTTCCATCGATGTGCCATTTAATTGAATGTACCATTTCTCTTTGTAACAGAAATAACTGTTAAATAGTGTAAACTGAATAAGTTCCATTAAAAGGACTTGTAGGTCTTGAGGATATGAACTCTGCAATAAGGCACTCTCTATGGCTTCCAGCCCTTCCTTGTGTGGTATCGACGTATACAACGATTTAACATCAACTGTCGCCATTACACTGTTATCTGTCGTTCTCACATGTTGCAGTTTGGTCAAAAAGTCTGTTGTGTCTTTTATGTATGATAAACTCTTATCCACTAGAGGCTGTAAATATTAATCAATAAACTTTCCAACTGGTTCGTGGATGCTCATTTTAGTGGAGATGATCGGGCGACAAGGAGGTTTGAACAAGTCTTTGGGTACTTTTGGGACCATATACATGGTTGGGCTTTTTGGACTGTCTTGTGTTAAAAACTTTCTGGTTTTTTCACTAATAGTCCCTTTGTCCACTGCTTTCTTAAGGATATCTTGTAGGATCCTTCTCATATCTTCCGTTGGGTTCACTGGAATCTCCATATACAGGTTAGAATCCCCTAAGTGTTCTTTGACTGTGTTTTCATAGAATGTGGTATTAAGAATCACCATCGCTCCTCCCTTATCTGATTTTTGGGTGACTATGTTCTCATTGTTCGCTATGCTTTCTATAACCCCAAACTCTTTGTTGGACATGTTATGTTGTTTGTATTTCAGATTCGTATTGATTTTGCTTATTTCCTGTTTACACAAATTTTCAAACAGATCAATGGTTTTATGCGACGTGGGTGGCATGTAGGTACTTTTGGTTCTCAATCCTTTCAATTGGTCTTCCTGTTTCGGTGTTGGATCAGTTACCACATTTTCAAAAAAGTGTTGAAGTTTCATTTTCCGGGTTAATTTGAAAAGGCTCACTTCTAATTCTAATTGATTGGTTCTGGCTGTGGGTACGAATGACAAACCTCGCTGTAGCGTTTCTATCTGTATTGCACTCAAATGTTGGTCTGATATGTTTATGACCAAATTCTCTTTGTCATTCAGTAATTTTTCTTTTTGTCCTTCTTTGAAGTCACATTCCTCGTTTGAGGCTGTGATTTTTCTTTTGCTTTTGTTGCGTCCCCGCCGGGGTCTTCTGTTTCTTCTGGGCCTTCGGCTAAAAAAGGCTCCGAGGTCGGTTGTGTTTCTTTATTCTGTGGCCTAGGTGTTTTGGTAGTCTTTCTTGAATCATTGGTCGTTTGTTCACTATCTGTGGAAGACGTGTCCGTTTGTGACGTATATTGTTTGGTTTGTCGACGTTTAGCATAAACTTCGGCCCGAGTGTAAACCTCTTGCAATTTGTAATCTAGTGTGTCCCTTTTATACTTTCTTAATTTCCTTTCGTTCACCTCTTCAGTATGGCGCCGAAGTTGGTTATTGATGTCTTCTAGTATTTTCTTTAGTTCATCTTCTGACACTCCCTTTTTGAGTTCTTCTGTTGTGGTTTCATTTTCTTGTTTAAGATCTTCAAGAATCTTGGATAATTCTTCTATTATTAGTAATATCAGATCTAGACTGCATTTATTAAGAATTGCGTACCAGCGTTCTGTAAAAGGTTTGGAGTTTTTGCATAAGGATGGTCTTAGGGCAATCCGGAGGCATCCGGGAATTCGTTGAGCTTTATGATATTTTATCATAGTGCTGGCATGAAGCCGCGGATTGATCTCCTTTCTAGTGAGATAGAGAAGATGTTTGATGTGTTGTTCCTTATTGCGACTATATGTGTGTTCAGTCGTTTCCGTTTGAATTAGTGAGTAGATTCTTTCGCTGGCCTCTGCCGTGAATGCAAAGGTATCTGCTCTTATGTCAGTCGAGTGGGTTATGTCCTCATACTGCATTTTATCTGGTGGGCGTGCTACTTCCCTGTGGGGGGATATGCTGATAGCTTCTGGACAATGGGTTGTGCACCGCTCCTTCGTGTTTGTATGCGTTTTTAGACCGTGCTCTGGGGTATCACCTCCCTCCTGAGGTGTATCTGATAGCTCCACTAGTTGCGCGCTTGTTACCTCACAAGCGTGTCCCCCTAGGCACTGGCTTCATGTGCTGGATGCCAGCTCTAATAAATGATAAAGTTCATCCAATGGGTTAGTTGATCAAAATTCTTTAATTCTCAAATCCATATGTTAATACAAGTTTTCATTCTTATTTGATCAAATTAGGCGTACATATCAATCTTTCCAATGCATTTCGGTGCAATCAGCACCTTCATCAGGGAACGCCTGAAAATGAAACAAATGATACACTTTGTAACTCTTAAAGTTCATTCTATCTCACTAAGTAACTGCTGTTTGTTTGTCCACATTAAATACACTCTGTTAACATCTCTAAACATACTGTTTTAGAAAATCACAATATGCGTTCAGTGCGTTACCCGCTACATGTTGTCCCTACTAGTTTTAAATGCCGGTAAATTTGTGATGTTGCTAGCTACTTCTCTGAGCATTTATCTAACCATTACGCGCTTACTACAGCCCTTGCGAGCGTTCTATCGTTGCAAAATGCGGTAGTTTAACCGTTAGTAAGTTAACTATACTCAGTGATGTCCTCTCACCTTTCTACCCGCTGTTACAGTTTCAGCTACGCGGAGCTCCTACGCTCTGTTAGATTTCAACGACGTCAGTTCAAACGCGAATATTCGTGCATGCGCCGATTAACAGTGTCCCGCCTTTTTGAATAAAAAACAGTCAAAAGGCTGACTTTATCAATACTAAAAGCTCAGTGTCGGGTAACAAGCTCAATATGTTCAATGTTTGTGTTAACTTGTGCGTCAATCTCGCGGGTCCTGCACTACGCTGACTCTTACATGTGAAGGATGATTACAACGTCATGATATGGGCAATACTGGTTATAAAAGTCTAAACCATAGCTAAGAAATGCGCGATAAACAGTTATTTCTAAACATTACAGATAGCACATAAATTCCATTCTTTCATTAAGACCATTCGGTTTGAGGCTACACAAATGGTAGATCCAATGATATTCCCTTTGTAATAAACTTTTTTTGTTCAAAGGTCCTTCCTTTTTAGGAACTGTTTCCAACACACAGGCCCTCAATTGGCTTATGTTGTGTTTTTTGTCCATGAAATGTACTGCCACTGTTGATTTTGTTAGCCCAGTTCTTATGTTGCTTTTATGTTCGTTCAAACGAGTCTTAAGCTTATGTTCTGTGTGGCCCACATAGGCATATCCACATGGGCATTTTAGTAAATATATGATGTTGGTAGTATCACATGTTGCATTAACGTGTAAGGGAATTTTGTGACCTTTCATAGGGTGAGTTATGCTGGCACCCCTCATTATGTTATGGCAATTACCACAATTTAAACAAGGTACTGTTCCTTTAAATGTCTGTTTGTTGGTCTTGCGTTTCGGCGTTTTCAATAATTCACCCAAGTTTTTCCCTCTGGTGTATGCGAACACTGGTTCCTTTTGGAATATTCCTTTAAAGTCTGGTTCCAACTTCACAATTTGCCAGTTTTTATGAATGATTCTTTTGAAGTTTGCACTTACGTTGGAATATTTACTCACACATGTGATTCTTTGTTCCTTTGTTTTAGGTGTTGTTGTTAGCAATTCTAACCTTGTTTTACTGTGGGTTCTTTCTCTTGATTCTTTAATGATCTTTTCTGGGTATCCTCGGGACTCAAATCTTTTGGCCATTATTTCTAGCTGTTGATGGCACATTTCTTCGTCAGAAACCAGCCTAGTGCGGAGAGCTAAGAGTCTGGACCGGGCCGAGAAAGGAACGGTGCTCCCTTACACACAGCTCCTGCGGTAAGCTCCAGTCTGCGCGTCACTCACTGGCGTGCCCTGCAACCTAGCTTGAGCTCAGCACTTGCTGGTCGGGCCCTGTCTCGCGGCAATGGTGCTCTCAGTGAGGATCCTGGAGACCGGCTGGCCACCTGACTGCGGCCCTTGACACCCTGGTGTAGGGCGCGCCTGCCTATGGTGTGAGGTGGAGGCGGCCATGGCAGTCGGAGGCCCCAGACCTTGACACCTTGGGACCTGATCTTGGGGAACAGAGCCATGCTGGAGCGACGGTAGCTCAGCTGGCTGGGTCTCAGGCGCTCTGCAGAGCACGCTCCTCCTGACCAAGGGAGAAGAATGCACTCTGAAAGGAGCGAGGCACCCAGGTAGGAGTGGGTTGCGGCCTGGCCCCCCGCTCCAGCTTCTGAAGTGATCCTGGGCCCCTTGGAGTGGAGTGCTATCCTAGCTGGGACTTGCTGACTGCCCATCACCGGTTACCCATTTGGCTGTGGAACACCTGCGGTTTGGCTGTGGGACGCAGCCAGTCCATGCAGCGTGACCCTGGGGAAGCTTAGAGCGAGTGAACGGCATGGGCCACTCTTGGGAGTTTCATCTTCCTGTCCGGGTGGCCCTGCGGAGCTGGGGCCCTCTCCCAGGAAACGGGTTTGGAGACAGGCAAGACTCATCAACCCAATGCGATGACACTAGCCTTCCCACCTACTGAAGGAGATTTAGGGCCTGCTATCTAGTCGACCATAGTAGAAAGGCCCCTGGCACATTGGGACTGAGTAAATATCTTCACAACCACTCTGTGGTATAAAAGCTTGGCAATACCTCCTACTGGACCGCCATTTGGCCTGCTGGGAGGAGCGGTCACGGTGGAGATGAAGCTGTTGGCTGGGGACTCCCAGGGGTGTGAACGGGCCTGGCTCTTGTGCGTGGGAGAGGCACCACTGCTTCTGCAGCCGCTCCAGCGCTGGTGCTCCTTGGAGGGCACTGACCACATGTGGGGGCTCTTGCGTCAACACTCTCTCTGGGTTGGTGGCTGGTGCCTGTTGGACCTGGCCCTTTTGGCAGGTTCACCCCGAAACTTTTTGCTTTTTCCTAGCCTATTTCTGGAACCTGGGTTGGTGATTTTAGGCCTCTGCGCACTTTTTCACTGTGGTACAGAGTAAAGTGTGTGTGCTCTCTGTGTATGTGTGGTGAGTGACCTGCCCTCCCATAGGAATGAATGGGGAATATGTATGCCCATGGTAGATCCTGATGTGTGGGGAGTGCAGGGTCGAGTTTGATATGTGCGAACTCGGGAGAATGAATGCTGCATAATGGTGTATGCGGCATGGTTGTGTCTAGTCTAGAAGTGCCACTTTTAGAAGTGGGCATATTTGTGTAGTGAGTCTGCTGGCACGTGATTGGCTGGTGAGCCTGGCCCAGGAGTGCCTGGGCCTGCTTGTGGATTGACTGTCTGGTTTGAGTGTTACAGGGGCTGCAGAGCCCCAGGAGGTTGTCTGAGTCAGCCCGTGGATGAAAGGCAGCATCTGCTGCCAGGGAAGTGGGAGGAGATTAGCACCTGATAGTGAAGGGCTGTGCCTGCCTACCACAATGCTGGCTCCACCCCCACGCTGGGAGACTATCACCTCTGTCCCTGATACTGAAGGGGCATCCCTCTAAACCAGTCTAGCTGGTTCTCACACTGCCTACACAAAGACTTCAAAGACTTTTCTGTGTATAAGAAGGGGCAGTGTCCCCTTCCAAAATGTTCTTGTTTTTGGACTTGAATCTGCCAGGAGCGTGCTGCTGCTTGGGTTCAGGGGAATCCCTGAGCCCTGCCCAGCCCCTGGACACCTGATGGCCTTTCCTGGACTCCTGGGGGACCCCTCTGCCTTGTTTGGGCTGATGGGAGGGACTTTGCTTTGCCCCCTGGGAATCTCTGGGACCTTTGGCAGCATGGGGAAGCTGCATTTCCCTTCAGAGAACTTTCCATTGCTTTTTGCCTGGGCTTATTATAGCCTAAAGCGCCTGGAAGCGCTTTGTTGCTGATCTAGCACTAGGAGCGCTGTGGATGGTCTTTTAGCGCTTGGGAGCGCTTTATGGGCGAGTGCCGGTGCCCAACCGGCACCTTTATTTAATTATTTTTATAGATGGGTGCCACCCCATTCATTTCATTGCCTAACGGGTGCTCACCCCGTTTCTACTTTTATTTTGGATTTCGAGGGTGCCCACCCCTCGTTTTGCCACTTGAAATCACCGCCACGGCCTGAGCCGCGTCAATATGGCCGCAGAGGAAGTCAGGCGGCGTTGCGCCTGACCATAGGCGGGACTTCCGGGTTACAGAGGAAGTCCCGCCTCATTGCCGCGCTGTGATTGGCCGCCGCGGAGAAGGCACCCGGGAGATGGTGGCCAGTCGCGGGGCTCCCCTGTGCTGAGGGAGCCCCGGAGGAACGGAGGAGTAGGGGAGGGGGCACGGGGCACATTGCCGGTGCCCGCCCCCACCGCACGTCGAAGAGGCGGAGAGTGGTAATGGTGCGCCCAAGGCTCCCGTGTGCTGAGGGAGCCCCGGAGAGAGAGGAGTCCGTCCGCAGCATTGGAGAGTCCCGAGGAGCGGGAGCTCTCCGTCCCTCAGCCGCCGCCGCACAAGAGAACCTGTGAGTGCAGCTCAGAGGGGAGAGGGGGGCCGTCGGGGCACATTGCCGGTACCCGCGCCCCTCCTCTGGTGTGTAGAGCCTGATGAGGCTTGGGGGGTGTATCTCTGTGTTCGAGCCCCCGAGCGGGGCTCCAATAACCGGCTGCATTTTTCTTGTGAGCCCTGAGAGGCTCAAAGGGGGCACAAATGTTTTACGAGCCCTGAGAGGCTCGAGGGGCATTCGCAGTATCTCGAGTCCCCCAGAGGGGGGGACTCCAATCAAGGGCGGCCCCGGTTGGCAGTGGGTCACCCCAACGTTTGGAGAGTCCAGTGGGGCTCTAGGGGGCACCATTGTTTTCAGAGCCTGAGGGCTCCACGGGGCCTATTGTTCTTAGAGCCTGTGTGGCTCCAACGTTTGACCAGTGTTTTTAGAGACTGTGTGGCTCCAACGTTTGACCAGGGTTTTTAGAGCCTGTGTGGCTCCAACGTTTGACCAGTGTTTTTAGAGCCTGTGTGGCTCCAACGTTTGGGGCACGTGACGTGCCCAGAGCCTGTGTGGCTCCAGCAGTGGCGCAGTTTGCGCCTAAGGGTCAGTGAGGACCCTGTCGCAGTTTTTGCTAACTCCCAGCTGCCCAGCAATTAGTGGGCGGCTGCACCGTTTAGGTCTTGGGATTTCACAGGTGCCCAGCAAGTAGTGGGCACCTGCAACGTTTAGGTCCCTGACATTGAGACACAGGGCGTCTTAGCCCCAACAAGGCCAGTTGGCCTAGGGACTGCCACAGGTGGTGGCGTATGTAAGGTTTTGCGCAATTGTAGGGTTTTTATTCCTGCACCTCTGAATGTTTTTAGACATCATGTGACTTTTGCGCTATTGTAGTGTTCTGGTACCTCTGAATGTATTTTATTGCATCATGTGCTTTGTTCTTAACACCGCTGAATGTGTAGGTTTATGCATCATGTGTTTCCCTTTATTACTCCTCTGAATGTATATTTATGCATCATGGGTAATGTGTTCTTTCCTAGACCCCTAAATGCTGTGTGATACTTAGGTGGTTGTTCTTTTTAGCACAGGTGGTCCTAGTGAGGTCCTGGTCCCCTGCGTGACATTCTCCTAAGGTGTTTAGGGTTGCGTAGGTGGTACTTACCTGTCCCCAGTAGTTACTGGATGTGATTTATAACTTTTATTTTGTTTTATATCTTATTTTCTATGATCTACAAAGTACTATTTCTAAAAGTGTTAATTCTGACAGTGGCCCATGTGGCCCTGTCCTGTACATAATCCCTTATGAATGTTGCCCGTGCCAGTTGGCACAATGTACATGTGTGATTTCTATCTGATGTGTGTTTACAATACAAAAGTTATTTTAATATAACCTTGTGTGGAGTCCCTTTTGTGGTGTGCCTAGGATGTTGTTGCTGTTGTGTGCTGGCGCAAATGCTTTACACGTTGCCTCCGAGTTTAGCCTTGCTGCTCGTGCCAAGCTACCAAGGGGGTGAGCAGGGGTTATCTTGGCGTGTGACTCCCTTGCCCTGACTAGAATGGTGGTTTCTGCCTGGCTTTGGCGTCAGCCTTAGCCTACCAGAAATAGCCAGTTCTAACAGTGCCCATTGACACTACTTAGGAACATGGGTCGCCCGCGCCGGGCATGGAGTCCTCCCTGGGGTGGGTGGTCTGCGCAGATATGGACTCTGCTAAGTCCAAGAAGGACCGTACCCTACGAGACAGGCTCCTCAAGTCTGCTGGGGAGACCCCTGGCGAGAAGTCTGGACATGCCAATCTCAGACCTGGGGGCAGTGGAGAGGCCCCTGAGTGCACTGTAACCCGTGAGTATCTGGAATCCCTATGTGCTTCTCTATGAGACGATTTACAGGTGGTGAAGAAGGACCTCTCCTCTGATTTGAGAGAGGTGCGTAGAGATGTAGATGAGGTAGGGGAACAGGTGACTGCCTTGGAGAATTGCGCCACAGTTAGAGATGTAGAAATTGAGAACCTTCAGCAGGAGGAGCTCCATCTCCAAGAACAGAAGATCAACCTGCAGGCACACGCTGAAGACCTTAAAAACAGGTCCAGGAGAAATTACGTTTGTATAAGGGGGGTCCCGACTGCTGCAGAAGGTTCGAACTTGGAGGAGCATGTCCATGCCTTGTTCCACTTGTTCTTGGGCTCCACACTGGAGAGGGAAATCAAACTCGACAGATGCCATCGAGTGGGTCCACTGCGAGCGGCAAAGCAACCTCCAGCTGACATTCTGGTCTGTGTCCACTATTTGAAAACCAAAGAATCAATCCTCCGTAAAGCCTGTGATGCCACATTTCTGAAATTCCGGGTACATATACCTCAGCTATACCAATTCCTTGCATCAATCACACTACAAAAAAGAAGGGACCACCGCCCACTCACAGTTCACCTGAGACCTGCTGCCATTGCATACTCATGGGGCTGACCCTTTCGCCTCATATTTTGACTAAAGGGCAAGACATATCAAAGTCTTAAACATTGACCACCCGTTGCAGGGATCCCAATCCGCCTCTGGAAGGAACGGGCACAGTATATGGCACATATCCACCCCAGATGACCACCGCTCTGTCTCGAACACCACTGCACCAGAGCAAGCAGCTGTTCCTCGCTCCTTGTCAGGAGAGGGGATGGACAACTCCAGATCTATCCTCTAAGAGGATGATGTGCTGTCCTAATGCCGTGGGTGGTTTATAATGGGTGGGCACTGGGGCCAAGAGGATATTGTTGATGGACCTAATGTGGTCAACCCCATTATTATGGTTCTACTTTTGGATGACTATTACCCTATATGCTCTGTTTGTTTTTTTATTGTTGGGGTTCTGGAATTTCTTTAGCGTGCTTCCTTCCAATACACATTCTCACACACATGAGGGATACCTGGGGTGGAGGGTGTTATTTCACCTGGCAAAGTGGCTCACAAGTCCCTCTGCTCTGACCTGGCAAATGGGACGGCCCGAAACTAGCGATTGTCCTCCATCTTCTTACAATGGAGGTTAAATTGCTGAACCTCAATGTTTGAGGCCACAACAATCCAACAAAGAGATCGGCCATTCTCTCACTGCTTGAAAATGCTCCCCAAAGATATTCACAGGATGCAAACCAAGCAATTCCCAAGGTATTACTGGTCTACCGGTGTCACTAAAAAGAGCGGGGTAGCCATTCTCTTCTCTAAATGCTCCCTTGGGACTTTGTTGGGCATGGTTGTTGAAATCAAAGGATGCCTCTTGGATCTCAGGCTACGGATAGACTCTTAACATTTCACTTTAGCGACAGTCTATGCACCTAATGAGCGCCAATAATGCTTCCTTTTTGACTCTCTGTCTAAGGTCCTCCAGTCCCCGGATGTGGCAGTGGTTGTAGGGGGTGACCTTAATTTGTTGATGGACTCTGAGATGGACCACTCTGGCCAGAGATCCGGCCAGACTGGGGCCTTTTCGCCTGAAGGTGTCCGTTGGCTATCTGACTGTGGCTTGTGCAACTTGTGGCACTTGCGTCACCCTGGGGAAAGGGACTATTCCTTCTATTCTGTGATTCATAAGACGTATGCCCGAATCAACCATTTCTTGGCCTCACCCTCTGTGCTGGACGCCGTCATGGACATTACTATTGAGCCCTGCATGCTTTCCGACCATTCGCCTATTACTCGGACCCTACGCACGCCACCCTCTGTTTCGCAGCCTCCTGGCTGGCAGCTTCGTGACATTATGCTTCAGTCACCTACAAGAGTGAGTTCACTTTGAAAGGTTCTTCATGACTATTTGGCCCTTAGCGATAATAGGGCACCTGCTTTAACGTCAGCGTGGAGGCCCTGAAGCTGGTTGCTCGCATTCCACAAAGGATCGGGCGCCCCTAAGGTGTGGAGAGAATAGGAGAGGGTACATTTACAACCAAAGAGGTTGGATCTGGACCAGGCTGAATATGCTATGCTGCGTCTTAAACACAAATTCTATCAGGGTGGCCACCAGGGAGGGTGAGGTATTATGTCGGCACACTGATAACGCAGCAAACTATACGTGGGCCGGTAAGGACAATTACGACGGACTCCGGGACTGAGGTAAGGGAGGTTGTCGCTGCTGCTTTTCAGGCATTTTATACCACACTGTACACCTCAATGGATCGCCCATCTATCAACTGCCAGGGGTATCTCCATGGTGTGACCCTTACTCCTTTTCCTCCTGGCAAAGCCGAAGCCTTAGATAGGCCCATTCGCATGGAGGAGGTGATTGAATCCCCTGAAATCCCCCAGCCCAGATGGATTTAGTGCAGCATGTTACAAATCTTTCTGCACCGACCTGGCACCTTTGCTCAAGGGACTGACTTGAGTACTCTCTCGGAGTCTAAGTTTGAGGCGTCCTTTTCTGTGATTTCGAAACCCGGCAAGGACCCAACCCAATGTGGATTTCATAGACCCTTCTTGCTGCTGAACATAGATGTGAAACTCTTCGCAAGCATCGTGGTCCATCCTCTCACTTCCCTTATGCTAGGGCCTAGTGACCCAGACCAATCGGTCTTTGTCCCCTCGCGCTAATGTGGAGATAACACCAAACGTATTTGTCATCTCATAGACAAAGCACACTGGTCACACAAAGAGGCACTCCTGCGTTCTATTGATGCGTCTATATCACTCCCCGTGCAGCGGTAAGGGCCAACAGAATCCAATCCAGCTGCTTTCTCATCCGTCGGGGCACCTGTCATTGTGCCCGCTCGCCCCACTCTCCCCACTCCTTTTTGCGCTCTATATGGAGTCACTGGCACAAATGTTGAGGGATAACCTGGCAGCGTCTGGGGTCCCATTTGGCTCCGATAACCATGTGGTTAGGTTATACGTATCTGATGTTATCTTTTTGACTCCAGACATTTAGTTCTGTCTCGGGTTTTCGAGTATACATGCAAAAGTCCCAGATGTTTTATCTAACAGTAAAGCAGAAGACGGTTTGCTTTTCAATGGGTCACCAAGGACTTTCCCAATCTCGGGCTAGCCTAGCGCAAACTCTCTCTTGAAGACTGCGCCTGCAAACTATATGTCTCTGATTACTCTAACCCGTAAGGGCATGGCAATCTGGCAACAGTTACCCCTTTCATGGCTTGGTTGAATAGCAGTGGTAAAGATGACAAACCTTCCCCGTGTTCTCTATATATTTCAAACCCTTCTGCTGGCCCCACAACCTTGTGCAAATTGTTCACTACAGTAAGACATTAATAATTTTACGAGAGAGGTAAGAAACCTACACTTTAGAAACAACATTTGCATTGTACAAGGCAGGAGGGAGGACTGGCGGTACCCTTGCTGCCATGGTACTTCCAAGCTACCCAGCTCCGCTATCTCATAGAGTTAAAACGGCCCCTCTCTAAGAAGCATTGGGTATTTATGGATCTGGACCTCATGGCCAGAGACCTGCTCTATCCCTCTGCATCTCCTGCTGTGCTGTGCCGTTGCCCTGTGCAGTGATTAGTGCAGGTAAGGGTTCGAGTCACTGTCCAGATTGTATTGCACCCGTTTTTTTGTCTCTCTTAGTTGATATCTGTTGCCTTATTGTGCCCTTTTTTTTGTTACTGAATTGTTGCCTTGCCTATTGTGCAATCTCTTGTGAGGTAGCAAGGACCCCCTGAAAGGGATAAGTTTCCTGGGTCAGGGTAAAGTAAACATTAATAAGGGTAAAAGCCCAGGCAAAGAAAATACAAAGTCTGACAAAAGCATATAAAGTTGCACACCATATGGAGAAAAGGACTCAGAAGAATTTTATATGATAAATTGAAAAATGTAATTATATTGATAAAAACTTTTTGATGTAACCATATTCATTCAAAACACATGATTAAAATAAATCAATTAAAGAAACATTTCCTTTGTTTTTAAAAAAATTTCATACACTGTTACTAAAATGAATGTACATAGATCATAAGATTATTGTCAAAAAATGATAATGCCCAAAATTTTTTGCGGAGGATGCTGATTCCTGTCGACGCGTTTCGACACACCCTTTCGTGTCTTCCTCAGGACAATATCAGCAAGAGTTCTAAAGTTTAAACAAAAAAATCTCATCTTCCCACTGCTGCTGCCCCCGCGGCCCCTCCCTGCTGCCGATTCCCCCTCCTGCCTCCCAGCTGTGCCTCCCTCCACCTTCCCTATTTAATGACGGCCGCACGCAGTGGGCGCGCCGAAGGTGCACCAAAGGTAAGCCCATCTGCGCGCGTCTGCAACCTGACCAAGACCAATGCCAGGGACCCTGGATCTCCAACCATCCACAACTACGAACCAGCTGCCCTCCTCGCACTCAACCCCGGAAGGAAATCCAACTGCCAGCTGTCAACACCGAACACCAACCACGGCCAGTTCTCCTGCCGATACTGCCATCACTCCTTCACCATCAACTGCACCCCAACGACCTCCGCACCTGCGTCGAACGCCCGCACCACCGAAGTCCTGAAGTGCATCCACCTCAACAGCGCTCCCTGCCTGCACAGTTATACCATAGACATCTGGGATCTCTTCGACACCCTCTTGCCAGACGTCGCCTTCTCACGGAAAGCTGGACGAACGCCTCCACCACCCCCGACATCGCATCCGCCATTCCAGACGGCTTCAAGATCCAGAGGAAGGACCACCTCCACCGCCCAAGCGGAGGACTCACCATCGCACACAAGAGCTCCCTCCATCTATCCACCTCCAGCCTGAGCTAATACCCTCTCCAACACTGAACACCTCCACTTCCAGTTCCAGACCAGCCCCAAAACCACACTTCATGGCACCCTCGCCTACAAATTCCCAGGACCTCATGCTCCTTTCACCACCACCATTGCCGACCCCATCGCATCCCACGCCAGCGACTCCATGGACTACATACTCATCGGAGACCCGAACTTCCACTTTGACAACCACAGAGACCCTAAATCCACCGCCCTCCTGGACAACCTCGCCAACCTCAGACTGAAGCAGCTCTTCACCTCCACCCACAAGGCCGGACACTTCCTCGATCCCATCTTCGGAAGATGGACCAACACCCACTTCAGCCACGCCTTGCAGCCCCTCTAGACAGACCATCACTACGTAAACTTCTCCTTCAGCACCACCACCGCACACAAGCCTGCCCCACTCCCGCCATGAAGGAATTGGCACAAGGTCACAGAGGAGCATCTCAACTCCACCCTCATCCATGACCCCCCCTCCTCCACGACCGACACCAACTCTACAGCCACTGAACTACACCACTGGATCACCAGCTGCGCAGACAAGTTCTCACCTCTCCATCACCCCGGCAGACAACGCCCCCTGAAGGCCCCATGGTTCACCACCAACCGCCAAGAAGCCAGCCGCTCATGCAGACATCATGAGAAACAATGAAGATTCAGCAAAACCACCCAAGATCAGACCTCCTACAAGCACGCCATGACCGAATACCACCATCACATAAGGGCCACCAAGAGGACCGTCATCCTGAACAAAATCATCACCAACATCAGCAACTAAAAGTAGCTCTTCAACATCATCCAGCAGTTCACCAAACCCCCCTGTGAAGCCCAGACATCACAACGTTTCAAGACCTCTGCGACAAGCTCGGCTCCTACTTCCACCTGAATATCAAGGCCCTCTACGACAACTTCAGCGAACATACCCTAGAAATCACCCTCTCCTCTAGCAACAACAGCCTGCCCACCATCACCACCTGGACACCGGTCACTACCGAAGACACCACCACGACCATGAAGAGCACTCACTCAGGAGACCCCACAGGCCCTTGCCTGCCTCACATCTTCCACAGAGCCGCGGTCAACATTGCACCCAAACTACACCACACCATCAATGCCACCTTCGAATCTGGCATCTTTCCCGATGACTGGAAGCGGCCTGAGGTCAAGCCCCTCCTCAAGAAACCCTTGGCTGACCCGACGGACCTGAAAAACTACCAGCCCATCTTTCTCCTTCCCTTCACAGCCAAAGATTCAAAGAAATTCATCAACGCCCAGCTGACCATTCATCGAAGCGAACACCATCCTCGACTCCTCCCAGTCCGGATTCCGCAGCAACCACAGCATGAACCGACCTCCCCGCTGCCATCAACATCCACGTGCTACTCGACCTGGGCCCTCATCCTGCTAGACCTCTCCGCAGCCTTGGACACCATCTCCCACTGCATTCTCATCGCTCAGCCTCACGCTCTTCAGCATCTACATGGCCCCCCTCACCACCATTGTCAGAAATCATGCGCTCAGCATAGTATCCTATGCTGAAGACAGCCAGCTCATGCTCTCCCTTACGAAGAAACCTAAACACAGCAGGCTCACCTTCCAGGAAGGGATGAAAGACGTCACAGCCTGGATGAGCAACAGCTGCCTAAAGCTCAACTTGGGGAAGACAGAAGTCCTCTTCCTTGGACCCTCCCCCATTGCTTGGGACAACACCTGGTTGCCCTCCACCCTCAGACACCCACCCACCCCTACAGACCACACACAGAACCTCGGAATCATCCTCGACTCCTCCCTCACCATGACTCGCCACATCAACGCCGTTGCCTCCACCTGTAACAACTCCCTCCACATCTTCCGCAAGACCTTCAAGTGGATCACCCCCCGAAGCCAGAAAGACTGTCACCCACGCACTCATAACTAGCAGTGTGGAAAATTAGTACGATTTTGGTAAACATTATCTGCGCCATCTTGCCTTTTCCCGGATGCCACACTTTTGTCGTGCGCACCCGCCATTTTTGGTGCCTCGATCAGAACCACCCTCTGCACGCCACTGACCCCCCCCAGCATAACCCTTCACCCCCGCAAAGGCCCGCGCGCTGACAACCCCCCCCGCTCTCACATGCCTTGGGTCATAAACCCCTCTCTAGCGCAGCTCTGCCTCAAAGCCCCATCCTGTTCCCAGCGCGACACCTCCCTTCATTCTTTTCATAGTCCCCGGCCCTTTGATGCAAAACCCCTTTTCCTGTGCCCGTTTGTCTTCCTCGTTCCCAGGCCGACACTTAGCTCTGCCGACACTATCTATTGCCCCTCCCCGTACAGTAGAAAGCCTCCCACATCAAAGGACCCCCGAGTTGATCAAAGCCCCCACCCCACGAGATCCGATCGAAACCCCCGCATTCCGTGAATCGGCGGAATGTCCAGCTGCACGATAATCATCACCTGTTGTGACCAGGGTGGGGACTTCAACTGTAAATGTGTGTGGGAACGGGCTTGGAGCGGGGATTCCGAGAATGTCTTTCCGTACATCAAAGTATCGCCAAGAATGTGTTATATGTAATAAAGCAGTAAACCAGTATATAAGAGGCCAGGCCTCAGAAATGCAGTTAGAGCACCTCATGACGATACCTGCTGTCTAACTGATGTGTTCTCCTCCGGAGAGAATAAACCTTGTTTCCTGCCTTCCCGTCTCCAGCGCCTGCCTCTTCATTGATTAATAATTCGTGGGTTAAAAGGCGATACCGCCGGGCAAATATCGATTGTCCCCGACCTAGTTTCAACAGCAGACTGGACTAAGGAAAGTCCCTCTACATTGGAATCAACAAATCCCTGCTACACAAACTCCAGACCATCCACAACACCACAGCCAGACTTGTTCTCTGCATCCCACGACATGAGCACATGACCCAACACCTGCAAGACCTCCACTGGCTCCCTGTCGAGAAGAGAGAAACCTTCAAGTTCCTCACCCATGCCTCCAAATCCCTCCACAACATCAGACCCAAATACCTCAACGAAAGGATCTCTTTCCACGTACCCAAAAGAAACCTCCACTCCGCCGACCTCGCCCTAGCAGAGACCCCACGCATCTGCAGAACAAGAGCAATCAGTAGGGCCTTCTCCTACATTGCAGCCAAGGCCCCGAACGAGCTCCCAGTCAACATCAGACGCTGCCCTGCTCTGCACACCTTCAGGATGAGCCCCAAGACCTGGTTTTTCAACTGACCCAGAGCTGCACCCACCCCCGCCACCTGAGACACTCACGGGTGAGTAGCGCACTTTGAAAGCACCTGATTGAGTGATTGAGGTGGTAGCTGGCTCCCACATATGGAAGGAGGTGTGGCTGCTTCATCAGCATAGGTCTTGGGGTCTCCTCATGTTTTGTGTGAGACTCTGAATGTCTGGGCTAAAGTGGCGGTCA
This sequence comes from Lissotriton helveticus, assembly GCF_964261635.1. Classification (NCBI taxonomy): domain Eukaryota; kingdom Metazoa; phylum Chordata; class Amphibia; order Caudata; family Salamandridae; genus Lissotriton; species Lissotriton helveticus. The sequence goes on along the minus strand of NC_136065.1, from coordinate 60,221,361 downwards.
TAGCTGCCCGTACCACGTTCCCCTCACCCATGACCCCACGTTTTGCTAACCCAGACTTTCGTCCTGGGTTGTCGCTAGGTAGCTTCCGGTGATGTGTGGATCGGGGCAGTAAACGAATGCACTGTCTATTTGATCTTGACGGGTTGATCTCGTTTGACCAACTTAAGCTTGATGACTCCTTGTTGGAAAAAGATCATGCGGTTACGCCATTGGGTGATGAGCCCCGACGTGAACGTAGGCACGAGTCGACCAATGACCCCGTATGAAAAATTGCTGTTTCTCAAAATGGATGATAAGATGTTGGTCTTGGAGATTTACCAGGCGGGATCCATCAACGGACACCTGGTCAGAGGCGATGGGAGGCTGAAGCAGGCAAGACCCTTCATGGAAAAAGAGTGGGAGGATATTTTTTACAGAGTTCCTCACATAGCACACACGGTGATAACACCGAAACAGCATATAAGATAATCTCCTGAGCTGCGTTCGGAGATGGAATGAGGACCAATCAGGAGACTGTTGGTGGGGCTGTGGAAATCCCGGAAGTCTGCTCCACCGCCTATAACACTGTCCCAAATTGACCAGGTACTGGGAACAAGTCTTGGACGATATCGACTACTGCCATCCCATGATTCCAAGCTTACACCATTTTGGGGCTCCCGAACGCATTGACATTCCTGCTGTGCTCCCTTCAGGAAAGACATATGACCCTCACACTGAACGCGGCTCATCGTGGTATACTGGCAACCTGGAGTACCGACAGAACAACAGACCATAGAACATGGCGGCACCATCTGTGGCCCTTTTTGGAGATGGAACGGTTATCCATGACGGTGACACCCACGGCTCCTCCTACTCAGAGCAAGGGGCCACTTTTATTCCAATTCTTTATCAATAATTCCAAGAGCTGTCCTGCCCATCCTATCTTTGCATCCTGCGTTTGATTCCAGGATCTTCTCCCGCTGAGTGCTGACGGGTGGTGGTAGAGGTGGCCCTGGTGGAGTCTTAAGTGAGGGGCACGTGGAATATCCGCTGATCTCCCTGTCTAGCAGCAGTTTGAAGGAAGGAGGGTGGGGGAAGGGTTGCTTGACCTTTTCTTTCTTTCTTTCTTTCTTTCTTTCTTTCTTTCTTTCTTTCTTTCTTTCTTTCTTTCTTTCTTTCTTTCTTTCTTTCTTTCTTTCTTTCTTCCTTTCTTTCTTCCTTTCTTCCTTTCCTTCTTTCTTTCTTTTCACATTTTATTCAAACCCAGTCTTTCTTATGCTCCTCATGTTATTGTTGTTGGCAGTCCATCATTTTGTATGAACACGGCCGCCCTGTTGGGTTGTAGGCAACTTGCCCTATCATCAGTGGCTTCGATTTAAGTTGTTGTGAGTGCGCGGCCAGCCTGAATTGGGTTGTAGGGGGCATGCTCTGTTCAATATGTTCATAAACAGAATTGATCCTAAAAATAAAACATAAAAATTATGTTGACTAAATAGTAAGCACTGGCTTAGGAAGTCACACGTGATGGAATTATGTGGCTACTGTTTGGATCTGTTTTAATATTTGTTACCATGATCAGTGACAACAATTACATTTCGTAGTTGAAAATGTAGGGCCTGTAAAGACGTATTGCCCATGTGGTCGAAAAATACAGTGAAACACAATATTTTGCATTAATATTACTTCATTCAGCATGAGGCTGGAGTTGTTTGACAAATATTTGTTGTTTATTCGGGTGGAAATTAAATTTTATCTGCAAGGATCATTAATTATTTAAGGCTGTTCTTTGGTTTATGCTTTCAATATTAATTAACCAGCAGAGGTTCCATTGTTCCCAGAGTGATCACTAAGGTCCATTTCATAAGTAGACAGATGTTCAACCTATGGCCATTGACGTCAGCTAAACTAGTTGCAAGCAGTCCTCGATCACACGTGTTTTAGCTAACAGAGCTTTTTATGTGGAACATTTTGAGTCCATAAAACACTGTTATAAGTAAACTCCAACTCCCAGAGTGCAATGCGCTGTTGATAAAGAGTCACTCCTGGGTACAGTTGTCACATATGACAGACGCTTTATCATAGCTATGTCAGAGCCTCGAAGAGCTTAAGACATGCGCTGGTTCAGAGCTCTAGGCCGGGCCTGTCCAGAAGCAGACTGGCTTGTGTTGGATTCACACTAAGCATTGCTCCCTACACAGCAGCCATGCCGGGTCTGCAGCTGGGGCAGGATGTCAGCTTCTAGCAGGGACTAGTGTCAGTGGGATGTCATAGAAGTGACACCTGTAAGCTACTCTTGGATCAATGCTTAAAAGACAATTGGGAGGTTGTTGATGTAGTGTCCATGAAGTTCAGATTGTTTAGTCCCTGTGCGGTGCAAAGCTTGCATCTCGTCCACCCTCTACCTTTTTAGTTGGGTGCACCGCACTGCCTGATAGGACTCCTCAGACACACACACTACGCGTCTGAGAAGGGCGCCTACAACTGACGCAAAGATCAACAGGACTCCGAGAGCGTCTTTCACCCCCAGGGGCGTATGTTGAACTAAAAATGAAACACCAGGGTGGAGAACCCCAGGAGCTGGGGATGAAGGGGTCCGCCTGGGATTTCAAAACAAGCATCCTCTAATTCCATCTAATTCCATCTAATTCCCTCTAATTTCCTCTAATGCCATCTAATTCCATCTAATTCCATCTAATTCCCTGTAATTTCCTGTAATTCCATCTAATTCCCTCTAATTTCCTCTAATTCCCTCTAATTCCATCTAATTCCCTCTAATTTCCTCTAATTCCATCTAATTCCCTCTAATTTCCTCTAATTCCATCTAATTCCCTCTAAGTGCCTCTAATTCTCTCTAATTCCCTCTAATTCCCTCTAATTCCATCGAATTCCCTCTAATTCCATCTTATTCCCTCTAATTCCATCGAATTCCCTCTAATTCCCTCTAATTCCATCTAATTCCCTCTAATTCCCTCTAATTCCCTCTAATTCCCTCTAATTTCCTCTAATTCCCTACTCACCGTAAAGTCTGCTGGAAAAATCATTGAAATACCTGGCTGGGGGTGTCCATCTTGACATTAATCATCGTGACATAAACGTTTACTCTTTGGGATTGACACCTGCAGTTCATGTTGGAAACAGAATAACTGGTGAACAAACCCAATGTTCTCCAATCGTCTTGAGGAACCGTAGAAATCACATGCTTCTCCTGTAGATATTAGACGCTTGCCATGAATGGCATCTATTTGGTCTTGGATTTTGGCCCGGAGGTGACAATAGTATCTGAATTTGGAGGCCAAGTTCCAAATGTGACATAGATTTGTCAAAATGATGCCTGCAGCTCTAGTCTGGCGAGCAGGTCAGCAAAGCCAGAAACAGCCAACATAGCAAAATAAAGTGGTTGACAATCTGTGACCGGACTCTGGGATAAATACAGTGACTGCAGAGTGGCTCTCAGAGCAAGGTTTAGACCAAAGTAAGCCTTCATCACAGCACCATTCACCATCCACCTTTCTTTCCAAGTCAGGTGTTTGTTAGCATGAAGCGTCTTCCTAGACCACTGAAGAATGAGCAACCAAATGAGTTAAAACAGAATCCAGCATCACTGATTGCAGAAACTCCTGATGATCAAATAGATACATCTTTGTAAGGAACTTTGGAAGAATTTCTACTCAGCAATGATAGTATCCTTCATTACCGGGAAAAAAGGAACTGTTTTTGGAATATATCTACGGAAAATAGACGATAAGGCTAACTGGTAGTTTTGACCGCCTCCTCTTGATTTGCACATTCCATTTGTGTCATCCAAACAACCTCTAGGGTCAGGCAAGGGTGAAATATCAAAATCTCCACATGCTCTAGTAAGGATGAGCAGGAAGGAATAAAACAGGGCAGCCCACCAGGTTCTCTTTCCATGATTTCTCCCTGGAAGTGAGATCACAAAAGGTTTCAGCCGATAAACCACAAACATGTACCTTCCGATGTACGACAGCCCCCTGGGTGTCACTTGGTAAAGAATTCTCAGGAGAGGATTGCCTTCACTCCCTCATTGTTATAGAATTTAAACATCAAATAGCAAGCTTTAAATAAAGAAGATCCACCTTCAAGAAGGATTTGCTGAAAGTGCAACCTGCTTCAAGGCCCGGCAAAAAAGGGACCAACAAGAAAAAGGGAAAATACAAGACGCTTTTGTTTCCTATTGTGTAACGCAGCCGGCCTTCACAATCCAACATGGCTGACGTGCTGCAGAGGCGCGCAATACTTACACCCAAGATGACACTATCCATCAATTCTTTCAGTTCCAGAAAAGATGGACTCCCAGGAAGTCCAAGCTCCTTCCTAACCCCGGTTGACCATAACTGGCCACAGACGAGAGGGATAACAAAACCAAAGACATGGATAGACAGCAGAGTGCCCGGCCACAGGCCGAACAGGTCCAGGGCAGAAGTGCAAAAGCATTTCAAGGATCTGAATGGGCAGACATTAAAAACAGGAGGTGGTTCAGGGAATTCTCCATTTTATGCAGCTGGGAATAATCCTAATTAAAAAGACGTTTGTGGTACTAATGGGTTGTGTTGGACTTGGCCCTTTCTGCAGGGTCATCCCTGAACTTTTTGCCTTCCTCCAATATTCTCTCTCACCTGTTTTTGTTGGTTTAATGACTCTGGGCACTTTACCACTGCTGACCAGTGCAAAAGTGCATATGCTCTCCCTATGAAAAGTGTACCTGTAATTGATTTCCATGATTGGCTTATTTGGTTTACTGTCAGACCCCAGTAAAGTGCACCAGGAGTTTCCAGGGTTTGTGATTACAAATACTGCTAGTGGGCCTGCAGCGCTGGTTGCGCCACCCACAGAAGCAGCCTTTTAAAATATGTCTAAGGTCTGTCATGGCAGAACCTGCGTGAAGTCTGGTACTGTCATGCTGGCTGGGCAAGTGCCCACACTTGCCAGCCTCTAAACATTCCCTTTACTTCATGTTAGTCACCCCTATGGTAGGCCCCAGGGCAGGGTGCATTGTAAGCATAAGGTAGGACAAGCCCTGATGTGTGTGGCATGTCCTAATAGTGAATTACAGCCATTTCCGTTTTTTACTATTGTAAGGCTACCTGTTCTCATAGGCCAGAATGGACTGCTGGAATTATTACACTTTATAATCCCAGCAGGCTCAGGGAACATGGTGGAAGGTCAGGTTTATTATGCCTGAACTCAGAATAATAAAATACTTCTTTTAGTAAAATTTATTTTAATACCCTGTGTTTGCAAATGTTCCTTTTAGAAGGTTAGCATTTGCTTGCCTAACCATTTCAGCCCGCCTCTGCCAGGATGTGTATCTGCTGTCTGGGTTGTGTGAGTGACAGGGCTCGGGATGACAGGTGGTGAATGGAGGGATTGCACCAAGGTGGGTGGTGGGAGTGCCCCTTGACTCTGAATAGGGCTGTGCTCTGCCACCACAATGCTGGCTCCGCCCCCTGGGGAGCGACTGATGACTCTGCCCGACACCTAGCCCAGGAAGAGGGAAGACTGTCAACAAAGGGCTCCTGGCTGTACTTGTCATCCCAATGCTGGCTCCACCTCCTGCGGAGCATCTGCTGTCCCTGCCCCATACACTGAAAGGAGAAGGCAGAGTCTGCACAACAAAGTGCTCCAGTGCTGAAAAGGAATATGCAAAGGCCCCCTTGGCCTGAAAAGACAAAATAAACTGATTATAAATGTAGGAGCCCTGCTCCTAGCAAATCAGATCCAGTTTACCACAACAAACCTCTGCCCAACTAGAAGGACCAAAGAAGTAGCGGAAGGACTGGCCTGCACTTTGCCTTGCTGAGGATTAGAGGAGAAGACCTAAGAGGACTTTGCTTTGCTGTGCTCTAAACTATCTCCAAGGGCTTGACTGAGCTTGCCCCCTGAATTAAACCCCAGGACCAGTGGGTTCCTTGTGCCTTGGCTCGTCTGCAAACTGAGCCATGTGTTTCCTCCAGCCGGAGTTGAGACTGCGCCCCCTTGCTCCCTCCTAGGGCCGTGACACTCGGGAGTTGGCCTGCCTCTCTGCCCGTTGAGAGTCTCGCTCTGCCAGAGCCGCTCTCTGCCCCTCGGGTCAGGCCGCCTGCTCCTCTGTCACCCCGCTCATTACTGGAGTGCCTGGAGTGCTTCCTCGCCCCTCCAGCGGGAATCCTGGTCAAACGAGCGCACTCGCAAGCCTGGACGGCCGCCAGTGCACTGCATCACACCAGGCCGCCCCGCTGTGCCCCCTGACCTGTGGAAGAGGCCGCGCCGCACCACAAAGGGACTTGCCCCCTGTACAACCCGTGCCGGAGGCCCCCGTGCTGCGCCCTGCCGTCTGGAGACCACCCGCCGTACACAGACCCCAAGGTACGCCTGTACCACGAAGCACCCTGACAGCCTACGACTCGTCCCCCTGCCAAGGAGACTGATCGAAGAGCGGACGTCGCGCACTTCTAAGGTATGAGACTTCCCGAACTCCTCACAACGGGCTCGGGGCCCGCAATGTTTTATTTCCCGTGATAACTGTGTGCTTTAACTTGCCCCGGTACGTTCCTGTCTGCCCGCCTGTCACGCTGACAGCGTGAGGCGCGTACCCCGCAGTTAAAGCCTCCCTTCGTCTTGGAGTGCGAGTCACACTAGAACAGTACGACTCATACCCCGCCGGTGAGATCGACCGCGCCATACGCGGCGCACCTCGAGACGCGTGGGAGTCGGCAGGACCTAGTTTCCCTGCCCGTACGACGCGCAGAGAAGCGCTACGAAGCGCACCGCCCGCACGGCCCGTGCCTCAGCACCTGAAAATAGTGCCCTGAGTGTGGAAGAACTGCTTGTCAAATAATAAGAACCAGATTGAAGCAACCTAAGCATTTTAAAGGAACATTTAAGAAACACTTGCCATTTTGAAATCTTGTAGCCCTACTTTTAAACCGTTAAAGAAGGTCTTTTGATAATTTGCCTGCATATATATATTTTTACATAAAGGATACGTATTTCCATAGAATTACCGCCTGGTGTCCATTTGTGGGGGGAATCAGTTTGTTTACTGTGTATGACTACAAATGCTTAACTGACTTATCGCTCCTGGGATTAGCCTTGACTGTTCGCGCCACGCAACCTAGAGGGTGAGCAGGGATTATTCTTAGGGGTAATTCCCTTGCCCTGACTAGAGGAGAGGGTCCCTGCTTGTCACAAGTACATACCTGTGCCAACCAGAGACCCTCAATTCTAACAGGTTGTATCTAGGTGGCGGCACCTCCTCACAAGTAAGTGATGGGACGAGGAAGGGGAATGAGTATCAATGGGCTTTGCTTTCAAGATATCTTTCAGTTCCTCTTTTTAAGTAAAAATTAACATTTTAAAAAGCTCAGCATGAATTGATTTGTAACACATGTGGGTAACTTTTCATGTTCATGTTCTTTTGTCTTGTCCCACAGGAAAACTTCCAGAAGAACTAGGTGAGTTTGTAGTAAAGAGATTGCTGTATTTCCTTCTATTTAATGAATTCATTAGAAAGCCTTACTCTTAACGGTAGATTTACAAACTTGTCACCTAGTGCAGTCACCTATCTGCACTCCAAGTGTGACAGGAAAAGGGCAGGATTGTGCCATATTTAAGTCGATATGGCGCGTTCTGGTCTTTCACCTGTGCTTGTGTATTTTGAACAGGCGAGCCCCAACACAGGCACCCTTGCACCATGGTGCATCAGTGAATCCGTTGAGTACAGGATTGTTTTTGTGCGGTAAAGGGCATCTTTTTCCACAAAAACAATCCTAAGAGGTATATTCCTCTTTCTACGTGTGCTACAGAATGCAGAACGCATAGAAGGAGGAAGTAACGAGGAGAAATAAAGAAATGCGTTGAAGTCCATGGGAGTTGTATGGAAACACCCACCCAGGGCAGAGTAATGTGCGAGGTGTTGCTTTATTCCAGATGTGTGGTGCCGTTCAGGGCCTTGCAGAGTGGCCTTGCATGGCTTCATAAATCTCACTTGAGGTTTGCGTCACGCATTTACCACATTGTGCGGTGAAAATGCAAAGCAAACCAGGTCATAAAAATGCCACTGAGTCCTTGGTAAGAAGAAGCAGGTGGAAATAGCATGTATATGAGTTATTTGCTTGTAGCTTCCAAGGGGATATAAACTCACATGTAATTGTTGCTGTAAGTGGTATCACAGGAAATGAATGATTCTGCTGAGTAGACTTACGCATAGGACCACAAGGCCAAGCGATGTAGCTGTACCTGTTTACGGCTGCCATGTCCTCGACATCGCTCCTCATTGCAACTTTATATGACCAAGAAAGAGGGAGGGGTGCGTTTTGAGAGCTTAAGGTATTTTAAGTTTCAATTGAGCCAGGGGCTTGGATGGCTTTGAAGTGATGCTGTCTAGAACAAGTCTTGCAACCAAACATGTCTGCCCTACTATAGCTTCACAAAAAGTGGTAATCGTGGTCCCCTATACAGGAAATTACCGCTCATCAAACAGTGTTACACATGTTTTTAGAAACAATACTGTGTGGATATATTTAAAACTGAACGAGGTGCTCTACAGGTCCAGCCCCTAACTACCAGTAGGTGTACAATGCACATTAGAAAATCAACATGCTACAGACATACACAAATATTAGAACCTTTGTTTGCAGCATTCTCTTTAGAGTAACACAAAGGACCTTTTAATCCTAAGTATGATCTCAACGTGAATACAATTGTCCACAGTCTGACCTGTTCAGAACACAAAACTACAGTTGATATTTTCCTTTTTTCACAGCAGAAATAATTCTTAGAAGTCTAGAATGTTCAGTGTTTCCATTGTCGATTTATTTTATGTATAGTCCAGCAAAAACATCAGCTGACACGTGTTTTGTCCTAATCATAAGACTTTTTCAAGGCTGGAGTAAGAACAATATACAATGCCTATGATATATTATAGAGTTGGAAACAGATGACTTATTTAACATATACATATTCTCCAAAGAAACAGCCATATATCACATACTGTGAGAGAAAAGTTCTGAAAAGAATTTAGACTTTTAGACCTAGTCAGAAACGGTCGCTCCACCGGCTCCTTGGCCTTCCTTGTGCCTCCTTGGCCTTTCCTTGTGCCAATCTCGCCTGCAATCGCCAGCCTGGTATCGTATTGCCTTACTGTATTCCTGATTGTGCCCCAATAGAGCCTGGTATCGTATTGCCTTACTTGTATTGGTATCATATTGCCTTACTGTATTGCCTTACTTGTGTCCCCGATCTCGCCTGCATTGTTTTTGTGCTCTTAACCCTCCCTGCCGCTGCTCCCCCGCGGCCCCACCCCCGTTCCCTCGAGCCTCCCCGGACCTCGCCACCCCACTCCCGCCTCCCAGCTGCTCCTCCCTCGCTCCGCCCCCCTCCACTCTCCACTTATGGCAGAGTCGCATACGCGCAGCGTTCACGCGCAGCGGGCGCGCCAAAGGTAAGCCTGCCTACGCCCGTCCGCGCCTGGACCGCACCCAGCGCCAGACCCCCTGGACCCCGCAAAGGCCATCCCGCCCGCCGAACTTACGACGCCGCAACCCTTACCGCACTCAACACCGGCCGCCTCCGCGACTGCCACCGAGCCGCCCCAGGAAGCACCCATGGACCCTTCACCTGCCAATCCTGCAAGTTCTGCTGCATCAGGACCCACATTACAACATTACAACCACAAACGCCAAACAGAGCTCCAACAACAACCACCTGAAGTGCATCCTGCTCAACACCCGCTCGGTCCACAGACACGCCATTGAACTATGGAACCTACTCGACACCACATCGCCGGACGTCGCCTTTCTCACGGAAACCTGGATGAACGCCTCATCAGCACCCGACATCGCCATAGCCATCCCCGACGGATACAAGATCATCCGAAGGCACCGCATCAACCAAACAGGAGGAGGTATCGCCATCGTCCACAAGAACACCATCCGCATCTCGACCAACTCCGACGACACCCCCATAGCCACCGAACACCTCCACTTCCAGATACACACCAACCCCAAGACAACACTCAGAGGCACCCTCATTTACAGACCCCCTGGACCCCGCACACAATTCAGCGAAGACATCGCTGACTTTGTCAGCCCACACGCCCTCCCCTCCGATGACTACATTCTCCTAGGGGACCTCAACTTCCACCTGGAAAACAACAACGACAACAACACCACCACCCTGCTGGATAACCTCGCCAATCTTGGACTCAAACAACTGGTGAACACCCCCACCCACTACGCCGGACACACGCTCGACCCAATCTTCTCTTCCAGCAAGCACATCTCCTTCAATCACACCACGGGACTCCACTGGACAGACCACAGCTGCGTCCATTTTAGCTTCAGAAAGACCACGACCCACCACCACCACCCGCGACAAATACCCCGCAGAAACTGGAACAAAATCACCACCGACCAGCTCACTACATCTCTGAACCAAAACCCTCCCGCCATATCAACGGACCCAAATCAAGCAGCCATCAATCTCGCACACTGGATCACCCACTGCGCTAACGAACTAGCACCCTTGAAAAACCATCCCAACAAGCCAGGAAGCAAAAAAGCCTCCTGGTTCATCGACTACCTCAAGAACTCCAAAAAGAACTGCCGCACCCTCGAGAAAGCCTGGCGAAGAAACCCAACCACAGACAACATGACCGCCCTCAAGAGCGCCACCCGCAAACACCACCAGCTGATCCGCACCACCAAGAAATCAGCATTCAAGGATCGACTAGACAACAAAGCCCACAACAGCAAGGAACTCTTCAGCATTGTCAACGAGCTCACCAATCCCAGCGCCGGCAACAACGACATCACTCCCTCTCAAGACCTCTGCGACTCTCTAGCCTCATTCATCCACAGCAAGATCGCAGACATTCATAACAGCTTCGACGACCAGTCCACTCCCCTCACCACTGAACCGAAACCCCTCACCACCACTCTTCACACCTGGACCCCGATCAGCACTGAAGACACCATCCGCTTGATGAGCTCCATCCACTCCGGATCGCCAACCGACCCATGCCCCCATCACATCTTCAACAAGGCCGACTCCGTCATTGCACCCCATCTCCGGGACATCATCAACTGCTCCTTCAACACCGCTACCTTCCCGGAAAGCTGGAAACATGCCGAACTCAGCGCCCTCCTGAAGAAACCTACAGCAGACCCCACCGAACTTAAGAACTACCGCCCCATCTCGCTCCTCCCGTTCCCCGCCAAAGTCATAGAGAAGACCGCCAACAATCAGCTCGCCGCTTTCCTTGAGTCTAACGATTCCCTCGACCCCTCACAGTCCGGCTTCCGAGCCAACCACAGCACCGAAACCGCCCTCATCGCAGCCACAGACGACATCCGGATTCTGCTCGACAACGGGGAAACAGCGGCCCTCATCCTCCTGGACCTCTCCGCAGCGTTCGACACGGTCTGCCACCACACCCTTGTACAACACCTCAGGGACGTCGGGATACAAGATAAGGCATTGGATTGGATCATCTCGTTCCTTGCCGGAAGAACCCAGAGAGTCCACCTCCCCCCTTTCAGATCAGAGGCCACCGAAGTCATATGCGGCGTTCCACAAGGATCATCGCTCAGCCCCACCCTCTTCAACGTCTACATAAGCCCCCTCGCATCCATCGCACGCCAACACAACCTCAACATCATCTCCTACGCAGACGACACCCAGCTGATCCTCTCCCTTACCAAAGACCCAACCACCGCCAAAACTAACCTACACGAAGGGATGAAAGACGTAGCCGAGTGGATGAAGAACAGCCGCCTTAAACTGAACTCAGACATGACGGAAGTCCTCATCCTAGGATCATCCCCCTCTGCCGGGGATGACTCATGGTGGCCCCCGGCCATAGGCAGCGCACCCAAACCAACGGACCATGCTCGCAACTTGGGATTCATCCTAGACTCCTCCCTCTCGATGACCAGACAAGTCAACGCCGTCTCATCCTCATGTTTTAACATCCTACGCATGCTCCGAAAGATCTTCTGATGGATCCCCACCGAAACAAGGAAGACGGTCACCCAAGCACTTGTCACCAGCCGACTGGACTACGGAAACACCCTCTATGCCGGAACCACAGCTAAATTGCAGAAAAGACTTCAACGCATTCAGAACGCCTCCGCTCGACTCATCCTAGACTTACCTCGCCGCAACCACATATCTGGTCACCTGAGAGACCTGCACTGGCTCCCTGTCAACAAGAGAATCACGTTCCGTCTCCTCACCCACGCACACAAGGCACTCCACGAACTAGGACCCAGATACCTCAACACTCGCCTGACCTTTTACACCCCCACTCGCCAATTACGATCGTCCAACTAAGTCCTCGCCGCGATTCCTCGCATTCGAAGAGCCACCATGGGAGGAAGATCCTACTCCTACTTGGCGGCCAAGACCTGGAACTCCCTCCCCACCCACCTCCGTCTTACACAGAACTGCCTCTCCTTCAGAAAGCAACTCAAAACCTGGCTGTTCGATCAGTAGCAAACTCCTCTCCCTTAAGCGCCATGAGACCCTCTGGGTGAGTACCGCGCTATACAAATTTTGACTTGACTTGACTTGAGACTTTAGGAAAAGTGCATTTAAGCACCGAGAAGGTTAGAACCCAAGCGTAATACACCCAAGACCGAAAATTTTGAAAAATGTACTTTATCAAAAAGTTTCACCTGCCTGAAAGAGTAAGTATGATCAGAAAGAGTGCATACAAGGTATGGAGAAAATAAAGAAAAAAAAGACCCCTATCTCTTCGAAGTGAATTGTGAGAAAAGACCAAACAGTATGAGAGTTTAATGTCCCTGCGTTTGGGGGGGGGGTTGTGTAGGAGAGTAGGATCTGCTTTTTATAGTTACCCCCACTTTTTGCTGATGTTTCACAGTTTTTTTACTTAGTCTGGCTGGGATCCTGCTATTCAGGGCCCCAGTCTATCTGCTTGCATCTGTACTCTTCCTGCTTGGGTTGCTGTTGCCTAGGCTTGTTGGGTTCAATCCAAACGCTGACACCCCAGCATTCAACATCCTGCGTGGGCAGCTCGAATCCAGCTCCTGGTTGTCGTCAACCCCTCCTGGTCCTCGTGGGAGCGCACACTCAAACTTCACCTCTTCACACCTGAAGCACCCAACATCAGTGGGCCTCCGCATATCGGGCCCCTGGTCACTGGCTAGTGCCCCAGACTCTGTCCCCTCTGCTTTCAGGTTCTTCTCATCCTCAATCCAGGCTTGGATCGCACCGGACACTTCTTCTCTTCACAGCAGCAGCACTTCTTTGCAAGACGCCATTGAAATCGACAAGCGTTTCCGACACCTCTTGACCCCTATGCACCCGTCTCCTCTAGGATAGGTAACCCATGTACTCCGGTACTATCAAGGGTGCTGGCCTTGGAACTGTCCTAGTTCCAAAGGGTTTGCTTAGGATCCTCTCCTAAGTGTTCTTATTCTTTACTTTTCCAACCACCAATTGTACGGAGTTCGCACCTGTGTTCTCACACTACACGGGTCCCCCGTGGGTCTCCTTCGTCCCTATCTTGGGTGGTTCCTTGGCATCCCAGCAATTCTACGTGCTCTAGGCACTGTGTCTAGTCAAGTTGTGGTTCTTATACCACTTACTTAGTATATGGTTCGGTCCCCTGGGCCTATCGTGTATTGTGCTATTTACTTTTGATATATTGCTCGTAACTTGTGTACTTTGACCTCTAGGCTCATAAAGAGACGAGTAGGGAGTGTTTAGAATAAATACATATATTTTATATAAATACCTGGTGTGGTTCTCCTTTCATTTGGTCATTCAAGAGATTATAGGCTGGTAAAACAAGCTGCTTTACATTCCTTCTAAACTTAGCCTGAAGGCTGCTCTCCATAGCTACCACTTGGATAGCTTTCAATAAAGGTTGTCTTTAACCTATCATCAATAAGGGTTGTTTGGACTGGTGCAAGGTGCCCACTAGAACTAGTGGACAGCATATACCAAGCCAATGTCTTACAAGAAACACGAATAAAACTGCAATTGAAGACAGAATCTCCACACACGCACATAGCAGCAAAGAACTCTTCAACATCATTAAGGAGTTCGCCCAACCCACCAGTGAGTCGACTGACATTCCTCCCTCACAAGACCTCTGCAACAAACTCAGCACCTTCATCCACCACAAAATCTAGAACATCTACGACAACTTTGACGAAGACAACCAACACACTGACGACTTTGACGAAGACAACCAACACACTAAACCTCCACCAGCCACCCACAACACTTGAATCCAAAGATTGATAGCTGGACAGCCCTCACCACCGAAAACACACTAAAGATGATGAAGTCAATCCACACCATGGGGCCCCCAGGGACCCCTGCACCACCACATCTTTAACAGAGCCGCCAACACCATCGCACCCATGCTTCGCCACGCCATCAACCGCTCCCTGGCGAACGCCTCCTTCCCCGATGACTGAAACACTCCGAGATCAACCCCCTCCTAAAGAAGCCCTTGGCGGACCCCACCGTGATCAAAAACTACAGACTCATCCTCCTGCTCCCGTTCCCAGCGAAAGTCATAGAGAAAGCCATCAACAACCAACTTGCCACCTTCATCGAAGAGCACAACATCCTTGACTCGTTCCTATCCGTCTCCAGAAAAAAACACAGCACCAAAACTTCCCTCCTCGACGCAACAGGCGACATCCGCTCCCTACTGGACAAAGGAGAAGCCGTAGCCCTCTTCCTCCTCGACCTCTCAGCGGCCTTCAACACGGTATCCCACCTCACCCTAATAGGCAGACTTCAAGATGTAGGGATCCGGGACAAGCCCCTCGTCTGGATCTACCCTTTCCTTTCTGGCAGAACGCAGCAGGTCAGACTCCCCCCTTTCCTGTCGGACCCTAAACCAACCACCTGCGGGTCCTCCCTCAGTCCAACGCTCTTCAATGTCTACATGACTCCGCTTGCCCCATCCTCAGAACCTACAGACTCAACATTGTTTCATAAGCAAACAACACCCAGCTCATCCTCTCCCTATCCAACGAAGCCAACGCAGCCAAACACAGCTTCTAAGAAGGCATGGAAGCTGTCGCCAAATGGATGAAAAGCAGCTGCCTACAACTCAACACTGACAAAACAGAAGTTAAAACAGAAGTACTCATCATGGGCCTAAACCCCATTGCCTGGAATGACACCTGGTAGCCCCCCACCCTTGAAATCCCACCCGCCCCCACGGACCATGCACGCAACCTTGGAATCATCCTAGACTCTGAGCTGTATAATGGACCGCCAGATCAACTCTGTCGCATCCTCCTGCTTCCACACCCTTCCACACCCTCCGCCTCCTACGTAAGACCTTCAAATGGATCCCCTTTGAGCACAGAAAAACCTTCACCGGTGCCCTCGTCAACAGCAGACTCGACTAAAGCAACGCACTCAATGCCGGAAGAAACAAAAACGTCACCCGCAAGCTACAAAACATCTAGAAAGCCGCCGCAAGACTGGTCCTCAACCTACCGAAACACTGCCACATCTGCGCACACTCCACTGGCTCCCCATCGAGGCTAGATTTACCTTCTAGATCCTCACCCACACACACAAAGCCCTCCACAACACTGGACCAGCATACCTCAACAGCCAACTCAACTCACACGCACCCCAAAGGACCCTACGATCAGACCAGCTCTCCTACGCCATGGTTCCCAGCCCCAGAAAGACCAGATCGGGAGGCTGCTTCTTCTCCTTCCTCGCGGCCAGAGCCTGGAACACCCTACCGCTCCACCTCAGACAGACAACATCACTCCTCATCTACATGTGAAACCTCAAAACTTGGCTCTTCGACAGACACCCCTCCTTGATGGACTGGAACCTGCACCACCCCTCCTCCCCAGCGCCTTGAGACCCTTATGGTGAGTAGTCACGCTCTACAAACACATGATTGATTGACTACACACGGTAGCAGTCAACTGAATATTGCTTATAAAAGCACAGATATTTTCCATTTTAAGTACAATAATCAATACCTATCTAGCTCTCTAATTTTTTTTAATTATCTAGCGGTTTTTAAATACATCTGTTTTCTTCCTATTTAATAGGAAAGTGAAACTTTACTTGAGAAATTCCAAATTTCAATAATGTATTCCTTGCATTTTTGTAAATCTATGGTAAATTGTTTCAGCATTAATCTGAGTTGAATGTGTTCTATGTTCATATTTAGATTGGCGACGAGCACGGCGCTTCGCAGGTAAGTGAAGCCTGTTTTACCCAGTGATCATATTTGGTTTCTTATTCTAACCATAGAAGCCAGAGATGTGAATGTTTAACTAACTCACTGCTTTTCACTCAAAATGCAAACAAACTTTGGTAAGTACTGCGGATAGCGGTTACTTATAAAACTTTTTATGAGTTGTTTTTGGGGACTCTGTACTTCTTTGAGTAACCAACTCCCACAGGAAGCAAGTGACAAGGGCCAATATGGCTTAGCAGGACGGATAACTTGCAGTCAAAGTAGTCTCCCGTCCAGTTCCAAGCTCTATTGGCGAATTACCATATGCATCAATGGAGTGGTCCTGATGCAAGGGATACAGGATGCTGAAGAGTCTGAGGATGCATCAATGGAGTGGTCCTGATGCAAGGGATACAGGATGCTGGAGAGTCTGAGGATGCATCAATGGAGTTGTCCTGGTGCAAGGGATACAGGATGCTGAAGAGTCTGAGGATGCATCTATGGAGTGGTCCTGATGCAAGGTATACAGGATGCTGAAGAGTCTGAGGATTCATCAATGGAGTGGTCCTGATGCAAGGGATGCTGACGAGTCTGAGGATGCATCAATGGAGTGGTCCTGGTGCAAGGGATACAGGATGCTGAAGAGTCTGAGGATGCATCAATGGAGTGGTCCTGATGCAAGGGATACAGGATGCTGCAGAGTCTGAGGATGCATCAATGGAGTGGTCCTGATGCAAGGGATACAGGATGCTGAAGAGTCTGAGGATGCATCAATGGAGTGGTCCTGATGCAAGGGATACAGGATGCTGAAGAGTCTGAGGATGCATCAATGGAGTGGTCCTGATGCAAGGGATACAGGATGCTGAGGAGTCTGAGGATGCATCAATGGAGTGGTCCTGATGCAATGGATACAGGATGCTGAAGAGTCAGAGGATGCATCAATGGAGTGGTCCTGATGCAAGGGATACAGGATGCTGAAGAGTCTGAGGATGCATCAATGGAGTGGTCCTGATGCAAGGTATACAGGATGCTGAGGAGTCTGAGGATGCATCAATGGAGTGGTCCTGATGCAATGGATACAGGATGCTTAAGAGTCTGAGGATGCATCAATGGAGTGGTCCTCATGCAAGGGATACAGGATGCTGAAGAGTCTGAGGAAGCATCAATGGAGTGGTCCTGATGCAAGGGATGCTGACGAGTCTGAGGATGCATCAATGGAGTGGTCCTGATGCAAGGGATACAGGATGCTGAAGAGTCTGAGGATGCAACAATGGAGTGGTCCTGATGCAAGGGAAACAGGATGCTGAAGAGTCAGAGGATGCATCAATGGAGTGGTCCTGATGCAAGGGATACAGGATGCTGAAGAGTCTGAGGATGCATCAATGGATTGGTCCTGGTGCAAGGGATACAGGATGCTGAAGAGTCTGAGGATGCATCAATGGAGTGGTCCTGATGCAAGGGATACAGGATGCTGAAGAGTCTGAGGATGCATCAATGGAGTGGTCCTGATGCAAGGGATACAGGATGCTGAAGAGTCTGAGGATGCATCAATGGAGTGGTCCTGATGCAAGGGATACAGGATGCTGAAGAGTCTGAGAATGCATCAATGGAGTGGTCCTGATGCAAGGGATACAGGATGCTGAGGAGTCTGAGGATGCATCAATGGAGTGGTCCTGATGCAATGGATACAGGATGCAGAAGAGTCAGAGGATGCATCAATGCAGTGGTCCTGATGCAAGGGATACAGGATGCTGAAGAGTCTGAGGATGCATCTATGGAGTGGTCCTGATGCAAGGGATACAGGATGCTGAAGAGTCTGAGGATGCATCGATGGAGTGGTCCTGATGCAAGGGATACAGGATGCTGAAGAGTCAGAGGATGCATCAATGGAGTGGTCCTGATGCAAGGGATACAGGATGCTGAAGAGTCAGAGGATGCATCAATGGAGTGGTCCTGATGCAAGGGATACAGGATGCTGAAGAGTCTGAGGATGCATCAATGGAGTGGTTCTGATGCAAGGGATACAGGATGCTGAAGAGTTTGAGGATGCCTCAATGGAGTGGTCCTCATGCAAGGGATACAGGATGCTGAAGAGTCTGAGGAAGCATCAATGGAGTGGTCCTGATGCAAGGGATGCTGACGAGTCTGAGGATGCATCAATGGAGTGGTCCTGATGCAAGGGATACAGGATGCTGAAGAGTCTGAGGATGCATCAATGGAGTGGTCCTGATGCAAGGCATACAGGATGCTGAAGAGTCTGAGGATGCATCAATGGAGTGGTCCTGATGCAAGGGATACAGGATGCTGAAGAGTCTGAGGATGCATCAATGGAGTGGTCCTGATGCAAGGGATACAGGATGCTGACGAGTCTGAGGATGCATCAATGGAGTGGTCCTGATGCAATGGATACAGGATGCTGAAGAGTCAGAGGATGCATCCATGGAGTGATCCTGATGCAAGGGATACAGGATGCTGAAGAGTCAGAGGATGCATCAATGGAGTGGTCCTGATGCAAGGGATCCAGGATGCTGAAGAGTCTGAGGATGCATCAATGGAGTGGTCCTCATGCAAGGGATACAGGATGCTGGAGAGTCTGAGGATGCATCAATGGAGTTGTCCGGGTGCAAGGGATACAGGATGCTGGAGAGTCTGAGGATGCATCAATGGAGTGGTCCTGATGCAAGGGATACAGGATGCTGAAGAGTCTGAGGATGCATCTATGGAGTGGTCCTGATGCAAGGTATACAGGATGCTGAAGAGTCTGAGGATTCATCAATGGAGTGGTCCTGATGCAAGGGATACAGGATGCTTAAGAGTCTGAGGATGCATCAATGGAGTGGTCCTCATGCAAGGGATACAGGATGCTGAAGAGTATGAGGAAGCATCAATGGAGTGGTCCTGATGCAAGGGATGCTGACGAGTCTGAGGATGCATCAATGGAGTGGTCCTGATGCAAGGGATACAGGATGCTGAAGAGTCTGAGGATGCAACAATGGAGTGGTCCTGATGCAAGGGAAACAGGATGCTGAAGAGTCATAGGATGCATCAATGGAGTGGTCCTGATGCAAGGGATACAGGATGCTGAAGAGTCTGAGGATGCATCAATGGAGTGATCCTGGTGCAAGGGATACAGGATGCTGAAGAGTCTGAGGATGCATCAATGGAGTGGTCCTGATGCAAGGGATACAGGATGCTGAAGAGTCTGAGGATGCATCAATGGAGTGGTCCTGATGCAAGGGATACAGGATGCTGAAGAGTCTGAGGATGCATCAATGGAGTGGTCCTGATGCAGGGGATACAGGATGCTTAAGAGTCTGAGAATGCATCAATGGAGTGGTCCTGATGCAAGGGATACAGGATGCTGAGGAGTCTGAGGATGCATCAATGGAGTGGTCCTGATGCAATGGATACAGGATGCAGAAGAGTCTGAGGATGCATCAATGCAGTGGTCCTGATGCAAGGGATACAGGATGCTGAAGAGTCTGAGGATGCATCTATGGAGTGGTCCTGATGCAAGGGATACAGGATGCTGAAGAGTCTGAGGATGCATCAATGGAGTGGTCCTGATGCAAGGGATACAGGATGCTGAAGAGTCAGAGGATGCATCAATGGAGTGGTCCTAATGCAAGGGATACAGGAGTGGTCCTGATGCAAGGGATACAGGATGCTGAAGAGTCTGAGGATGCATCAATGGAGTGGTTCTGATGCAAGGGATACAGGATGCTGAAGAGTTTGAGGATGCCTCAATGGAGTGGTCATCATGCAAGGGATACAGGATGCTGAAGAGTCTGAGGAAGCATCAATGGAGTGGTCCTGATGCAAGGGATGCTGACGAGTCTGAGGATGCATCAATGGAGTGGTCCTGATGCAAGGGATACAGGATGCTGAAGAGTCTGAGGATGCATCAATGGAGTGGTCCTGATGCAAGGCATACAGGATGCTGAAGAGTCTGAGGATGCATCAATGGAGTGGTCCTGATGCAAGGGATACAGGATGCTGAAGAGTCTGAGGATGCATCAATGGAGTGGTCCTGGTGCAATGGATACAGGATGCTGAAGAGTCTGAGGATGCTGATCCTGTTGATGGGGACTTCCTGGAGCATGGTGGGCTGACCTTGACTACAGATGTCGAAGTCCAGACAAAGTTCAGCCAAAAACCAGTTGCCCCTTTTTTAATATTCTCCGGTCACAGTGAAACCAGTGGTTCCCTTTAACTGCAGCTAGTGTCTGTCTTGGGCAACCAAACTGCAATTTGACAACTTTTCGAGGTCCAGCAGACTCAGGTGGAATTTTTGAGTGTCAGGGTTTGGTCTCGGGCTGCACTTCAGTGGTCAGCAGTGTGCAAACGATTGGGGCTATTAACTCTGCCAAGGCAGCATCTTCATCTTTTGTGGCCCTGGAGTTGTATCAGGGAGTCAGCCAACCGACTCTTCGAGTTCACCTCTTCTGTCTGGGGCTCAGGGACGACCATTCCTTGAGTAGAGTACCACAGGCACAGTCCTCTCTTTGCTATCCCAGGAGCAGCAGATGTAGTCCAGTCTTTGGTCAAACCTCTGTATGCCAGGTCCAGAAAACAGCAGGGAGGTCCTTCTTTGGGCCTCTTTCCAGTACAGACATGAGCTGAGGTCTTGGTACCAGGGGTTCAACTTTACTGCTCACAACTTGCCCTTGGGACGCGGTCTTTACTAACCAGTGGGCAACTAGGTCCCTCCCCACCTGGTGACGACTTACTATAATGTGTGGCATCTAGTGAACCCAGAGTGTGCAACATTCACCCACTGCCGAGATAGCAGAACTCCTCCAGAGGAGTAGCTACCTGAGGGTTACATGTCCATGGGAATGCAATTTTGGAACTGTTTTCCTCTCTCTGTCCCCTACTCCAACCTGTCTACAAGAACAACAAAGCAGCCTCTCTTGTGTGTGTCCACCATTTGCCCTTCGAAGGCGGCTTCCCTTTTGAAGCTCACCTTTTGGGCTCATACCTGGTGGCTTTCTACCTCAACAGCAGGCATCTATTATTGCACTTTCCTGGGAGTTGTTCGCACCTCTCTCCAAGAGGGCAGAAGGCAGTCTCATGGCAGCAACTTTAAATGGCCACTGGAAAATGTGGGCAACAGAGTGCCAACTTCTAAAATTGCCTTAAACTAAAAAAATTACATTAAATTCGACTTGGGCATCAAGTCATGCTTAATGTAACAATTCTTTTGATAACTTGAAGTACCAATTTTAGTAGTCCGAGTCAGAAGTTAGCATAGCTGAGTTTTCAGTGTATAACCCAGTACTTGCCAGTTGGGCTACTGTCTTTTCTACACTGAAAATGACTATTTGGTATTTTTACCATTAGAACATATAAAAATACATCTCCTAATTTTTAATATACAGCACCCTTCCTTAGCGCTCAACAGGCCTAACTTAGGGGTGACATATATAACTAAGGAAATTCTGGAATTTGTCATTAGCGTTAATGGCAAGGTTGAGTTAGCAGTTTAAAACTGCTCTACCAGTCCACAGTTGCAGGCTAGAGACATGGTTTACTGTGTCACACTCGGTGGCACAATAAGTGCTGCAGCCAATGAGGGATACTTTAACGTACACGCCCTGGGTACCCCGGTACCATATACTAGTTAACTTATAAGTCAACATATGCCAAATGGATGTCAGCCAATCAACACTTTACTTTGGAGGATCAGAGACCTGGCGCTGAGTCTGGTTTGCATGCTTCAGTTCACTCTTTGAGTCGAAGAATCAGCAGCATCAGTCAATGTTTTTGAGGTGATCATGCAAAAGAGGTCTTTATTTTACAGTGACGCATCGTTTAAGGCAGTAATTCGTATTGTGGTTGGTGCAGTTTGAATGCGTAGATATGTTAGTCTTTGGACACCCATTGAAAGAAAGTCAGTGTTCAATGTGTCTCTTTGGAACATCAGCGTTTGGTATAATATGCCGTTGACCTTAACTTGAGCCATTAGCAGAGACTTTAGTCTGCTTCTTTTGATTTCATTTGGTATTTTAGTTACATTTCATTGCAAGGTCGTGTACGAATTCAAAGTCAGTGCTTGCTTCCTTCAAGGTGTCACTTTACCTGGGATCACAGCAAAGCTTCAGTAAACTGTCTGTACCACTTCTTTGTTGAGGGTTCTGCCTCCCTTTTCAACCCCATTTTAATTACTTGTATCCCCAGCGCTGCAGCTGAGGGTTCCCGGGCCCCTATGGACCCCTTTTAAGGTTTCGCCTGCACAGCGTTGTTCTGTGCTGAGAAATCTATTGTTTTTAATATATCTTATAAGGGACTTACATCCCACCTTCACTTTTTATTGGTCTGTATGCTTGCCAGTTTACTTTCCACCATTTCTCTTTGTTGTCGCCTGTTCTCCCTTGTACGTCTCTCTTATCACCTTCTGGTGGTCTAGCTACTCGTTTGCATCTACGTTGGTTGTTTGAACTTTTTTCTTTTGGTTAACGCTGCATACCATTTACTGTTTACATGTTGTTATCTTTCCATCTAAACACCTAATATTTAGATCTTTTACTTCTAAACAGCTAGTCACAATTGTAGTTACTTGTAGTTAAAAGGGGCTTGATTTAAATGGTGCAGCTGGTGCAGTGGCACCAACGCCAAAAGCTCTATGGACCGCACTAACAAAAGATATTGCTAAATTTACAGTCACAAGTGCAATTATCTAGTAGGCACTATGGTCATGGTTACAATGGTGAAGTAGCTTCAGGGGACTATGGCCCAAAGGCTCGAGGCACTCCACTAAACACCAAATATTGCTATATTTTACTACTCAACCAGCAGTCACAAGTGCAGTTACCTTGCAGGCAATAGGTTAAAATGGTGCAGCAGTGGCATTGCGCCTAAACCTTATCAGAGCTTCTATAAAGACTTTACATTGCTAAATTACTACTAAGCAGGCATGCGCAATTTCAGTTACCTTGCAGTTAAAAGTGCCATGATTTGAATGGTGCAGCAGGTGCAGTGGCACAGGGGTCAAAAGTTCTAGGGACCCTGATAAACAGAGTATTGAAACATGTTATCACTACAGACAGGCAGTCAATGGTGCAGCAGGTGCACAGTGACAAGCTCAAGGCATCCCATTATACACAGTTTATTGCTGTATTGCCCAGTAACAGTTTTAAAGAGCCCTGGCATCACAAAATGGATGCTGCTGCCACAGACACGAGTCTGGCCTCCTGCTGCTGACATTCTGGCAGGGGAAGCCTGGACAATAGATTTCCTGTCACAGGGAGGTGTAAGTGGATTGGGGCTGGTTGGGTGCACTCTGAGAGTGCTTTGAAGCCTGCACTGGGGGCACATTTGGTGTGCCTGTGCATAGCCCAGTTCAAACCGGTTGCAGGGGCTACCAGCCCCTGCTCTGGCGTGAAACTGGACAAAGGAAATGGGTGTAGCCACCCCTCTTTCCAAACCCTCCCATAGGTGGGTCCCCAGAGTTAGTCCAACCCCTTTCTTAGGTATAAGTAAGGAACCCCTGGCAACAGGACTTTAGATATCCCTGGACGAAACCCTGCAACTAAATCCTGGAACTTCAACGCTCTACTCAATATTAGAGGACTGAATAATCTCCCTTGGAGTCAAGTAGTGACTTCCCTGCTTGGCAGGCACCAACAAAGCATTTGCCGGTCTGCATCTCCGAAGCTCCTGATGGACTCCAAAGTACCTGCAGCCCAGGAAGAGGATTTCCAGATTTCTCACAGGCTGACCCGAGTCCCCAGCAAAGCTGAGACCTGCAGCCCTCATGAGTGACGTGGAACCGGAACTCCTGGACATCGTGTACATTTGCAAGTGCATCAGCTTCTCAACATTCTTTGAGGCTCTGCATTGGGTTACTTGTAGCCCAAGCTCCGAGCACCATTTGCACTGAAGATTGCTGCCCTACACTCCACGAGTGATCTGTGAGACAGTTCTGCGTGCGCCTGCTCGAGGCCCCTTCGCGATCCCTGGTCCATTCACTGGTGGGTCCCTACGAAGGCATCTTTGATTTTCCTTGGGCTTCTCTGGTTGCTCCAGATGTGCCCTGACTCCACTGTGTGGGGAGTCCCTCAGACCTTCATCGTCCGCACCAAAGCATCTTTCTCCTTTCTGCATGGGTTGCTGTTGCCAAGGCTTGTTGGGTCCAATCCGGGCACCGACACTGTAGCACTCAACATCCTTTGTGGGACAGCCGAATCCAGCTCCTGGTCATTGTCGACGCCGCCTTGTCCTCGTGACTGAAGAGTAATCCAGGGCATAGTTCGCGTAGTAGCGCTACGCGTAGCTACGCAAAGTGCACTTCGCACTACGCAAGCTACAAGTAGCTACGCGAACTGCATAGTGCACTGTGCAAAAAGCTGTTGGCACTGATTGCACAGTACCGGATGCTTGTCCGCACTGTGCAATAATTGCCAACCGCATCTTGCACAGTGCAAGCGGTCGTTTTCTGCCGCTCAAGTAGATTTGTACTCAAGCGGCAGCTTTCACAACGCGGACTGGTAGTTTCTCATCGCGCGCAGTCGCGAGCATTCGTGACCACTCGCAACCTGACCTCCCCGCGTTGGGAATCTCGCCGGGAGGTTTATTTCCACGTTCGGCAACTTGATGTTGCTGATCGAGAATGAGGAAAAAATTTCGCCGGGATGGTATTTTGCTAGCTCGCGGTCGCCAACTTGACGTTGAGGTGCCACGGCAAGCAAAAAATGCCCCCTACACATTTTTGCACTGTGCTACGTGCAATTCGCGTAGCGCGTAGTTGCGCAAACTACGCGAGCGTAGCGTAGTCCTACGCCCAATGTTACTGGGTCAAGCTTCACCTGAAATCACCTGAAATCACACGAAATCAGTGGGTATTCACTTATGGTGCTCCTGGTCACTGGCTAGTGACCCAGACTCTGTCCCCTCTGCTTTCAGGTTCTTCTCATCTTCGATCCAGGCTTGGATCACCCCAGACACTTTCTCCTTCAACAGCAGCAGCACTTTGCAGCAGATCGCCATTGAAATCAACGTCGATTCCCGACACCAAAAGACACCTATGCACCTGGCTTCCCTGGTTGAGGTAACTCGAGTACTCTGGTGCTCCCGTGGGTGTTGGCCCTAGAACCCCTTCAGTCTAAAGGGGTTAGCTTAAAGTCCTTCTCCAAGTGTCCTTTATCTTTAAATTTCCAACCGTGACTTTCCCCATTGAAATTAACGGTGATTTGTGGCTCTGTTCTCACACTGCACGCGTCCCCCGTGGGTCCCTTGTGTCACAACCTTGGGTAGTTCCTTGTGGCCCCAGCACTTCTACAGGCTCTAGGCCTTGTGTCTAGTCAAGTCCTGGTTCTTATACCACTTTCTTAATATATGGTTTGGTACGCCCCTAGGGCTCATCGCATATAGTGATAATTTACTGTGTGCTAATAAGTGTAACTTATGTGTTTTGACCTCTAGCCTCATAAAGACACTAGTAGGGTGTGTTTAGAATAAATACATATATTTTATATATATACCTGGTGTGGTTCTTCTTTCATTTGGTCATTCACAAGATTATAGACTGGTAAAACAAGCTGCTTTACTTTCCTTCAAGACTTAGCCTGAAGGCTGCTCTCTATAGCTACCACTAGGATAGCTTTCCATAAAGGTTGTCTTTAACCTACCATCAATAAGGGTCGTTTGGACTGGTGCAAGGTACCCACTAGAATAGTGGACAGCATATGCCAGGCCAACTTCTCACAGTTTGCATAAATGTGTCGCTCTGTCCAGCTCCTTCTCTCCATCATTTAGCTTCCGCGCCGGGACACTCTTGAGTAGCCGCACGCGTTATAAATGATATTAACATAACAACATAACGTGAACTCACTGGCGATGATGCGCTGCACATTGAGTGACATGCACTGGAAACAGAACTCAATGCTCAGGTAATGATGCCGGCTTGGACCGGGCAGGCTGGGACTTGCCTGAAAAGGCGATAGTGACTCTAACCCAACTTGCAAGAGAGACAACGTTGTAGCTGCCACGTGATTAATTAACAGAGGAGCAGATGGCTGCGACCTACTGCTGTAGGCGTTTGTGAGTCTATTCCTTTCCTTTCTGCTTATCTTTTCTTTTTTCTTATAAACAGGCAACATCCACCCCTGCGTGTTACCCACTGTATGGCGCTATGCCAGGAGAGTTATCGACTGAACTTTATAAACATTGTTGAGATATCTGTGAATGTTGGGAGGGGGTTGGGAATTCTGTCCATGCACTGTTGGAGATTCCATGGCGTGGGTAGGGGGGTATGTACTGGGGGTTTATCCTGTTCTTCGCAATGACACACTGTAAAGGACACATACAGATCATGGAAATAATAGTATATGTAACTGGAATCTGGTTGAGAGGCGCACAGGTTAATGGCGCTACGAAGCTCATTGACGTAGTTAAAAATGATGCAAAGCAAAGATAATAGAGTTTTCCTGCTAATATGGAATGTCAGAGGTCTCAAGGACTTCTGGAAGCTGCGAAAGGTGTTAGCGTATCTTACACGACATGAGATTTACATCGCTGTGATCCAAGACGCACATCTGCCCATAGATGGCAAAATACTAAGTCAAAGACGACTGCCTGGTTTGTTTCAAGGGGCAGGATTCACCACCCACTCTAGGGGGGTCCTCACCTGGGTCAAACCGAAGGCAGGGATTAGGCTTGCGGCGCTATATACCGACTCAGGGGGCAGGTGTGCTTTATCTAGATGCCGGGGGAGAGGAGTGGACTTCACCACAGTTACCATCTATGGCCCAAATTTTGACTGCCCACAGTTTTATCATGACCTGTTTGAGCGCCTGCAGGGAGTCCCCGGCTATGCGAAAAGTATGCAGGGGAGACCTCAACTTTTTGCTGGACCCGACGCTAAACCACTGTGGGGGCCCGGTCCAACGCCCCACGGCCGAGGCCAAAGCAGTTACAGATGGGGTTATACGTGCGAGTATGGTTGATGTGTGGAGGATGAGATCGCAGACTAGTGGTGGGTACACCCAGTACTCTGCCCCACACGACCTCCACACCAGAATTGACTACTGGTTTGTGTCAAGGACTGTGCTCCCAGATTATGACTTGTGAGGTGCTCCCCCGCTCGCTATGGAACCAGTCCCCAATTATGGTTGATATCGAGAGCCCATTTAAAAGACTGCCCCATTTACTTGGAGGTTCCCGCCATATTCACTGCTGGACAGTGTCTTTAAATCAGAGATGGCTGAGGCGATAGAGACCTTTTTTGAGATAAACATTGGCTCTGTACAACATTTCTCTACAGTATGGAAAACTTTTAAAGTGTATATACGGGGTATAGCTATGTCTAGGCACTCGGGAGTCCTCCGATCTATAAGGGGGTGATTAATACGCTGGAAACCCGACTGTCTGAACTAGAAAGGGAGGCCTTGGTGGGTGGAGATGCCCAGAAATTAGACAAATTGAAAAGTACACTGGAGGAGTACCATGAGGTAACAGATAACGAGATTAACCACATGGGGAAATATGCAGTGGCTAGTACTTATGACGAAGGGGAGCGGCCAGGATCAACTTTAGCTGCGCTTCTGAAAGATAGGAGGGAATTGGGGGGAGTGACTGAGCTCTATTTGAGAGTGATGAATTGCTGCGTGACCCATATCCAATAGCTGACAGATTCCAACAATACTACTCGGACTTATATAGATCTAGAGTGACAGTAGCGGAAGCTGCGATTCAGGAGTATCTAGATTGCAGAAAAATGCCATGGCTGACGGACGAGCACTGAGAATACTTGTTAATACCACTGAGTGCGGAGGAGCTAAGGGAGGCACTGAGCTCAATGCACTCGGGAGTGCTCCGGGGCAGGAGAGCCTCACCGTCGCCTTTTATAAAGAATTCAAAGACTTGCTTATCCCGCACCTTATCACGTTATGTGAGGAAAGGGGACATCCCTGATCATTAAAATTTTTAAACCCAACAAAACCCCAAATGAGTGCTCGTCTTATAGGCCCCTGTCGCTTATTAACATAGATACTAAGCTGTTTGCCAAGGCCCTCACCAATAGACTAGCCCCGATAATACCACTCCTGGTGGGGACGGCGCGGTCAGGGTTTGTCCCTGGCTGGAATTTGTTGTATAATTTACGCACAGTGTTCGGAGCCATACAGCACATCCAGCCAGAGGTTAAAGCAGCTGCGGTCTTCCTGGATGTAGAGAAGGCCTTTGACTCTGTAAAGTGGCCCTTCGTGCTAGCAGCACTTAGAAGGATGAGAGCCGGAGAGATTTTTCTACAACTATTGGCGGTCTCATACAATTCCCCCTCCACCAGTATAAGAGTTGGGGATGCTGTGACGGCTCCCATCAAGATATCAAGAGGCACACGACAGGGGTGCCCCCTATCACCCTTGCTGTATGCCCTAATCGCCGAACTTTTGGCTTGCGCGTTATGGGAGTATCATGGGCACAGGGGAATGTGTTTCCCAAGGTACAACCTTATAGTGTCAGCCTATGCAGATGACACCCTCCTGAGACCAGAGATCCAGAGAACTAACCAAACTCCAGTGTTAGACGAAATAGTAAGATATGTCGACCTCTCAGGCCTTAAAATTAACTTGGCTAAATCAACGATTTTTCCACTCTCTGCAGCCATGGAACCCGTGGAACTGGAGTACCCGTTAGTATGGAGCACTGAACCAGTCCGCTATTTGGGTGTGATGATTCACACGGATTTGGAGAAGGTTCTAAGCGAAAATTATGTAAAGTCGATGGCGAGGTTAGGAGATGATGTGGAACGATGGACCCGGCTCCCCCTGTTACTACTGGGGCACATATCTATCATGAAGATGGTGGTGCACCCCAGATTTTTATTCCTGTTTGTGAATGCCCCAATGGCGCTCCCCGCGCACATGTTTAAAGTTGTCCGCTCCCTTCTGTTAAAGTTGCCCTACTCCAAGGGTCCACTGGGGGCTCCAGACTTAGAACTTTACTATGGCGCGGCACAGGCCTCACACACCTACGACTGGCTTCAGGGGCAGATGGGTCCCCCACATCTGCAAATTGAAAAGGTGGTGGCGGCCCCCTCCTCACTCTCGTAATTGCTGTTCCACCCCCGTGTAAACAGTTGAGTATTTTGGATTCTGTGAACTCAGTTGCACATGCATGGCATGGCAAAATCTATTGAAGCGACAGGAAGGCGCTATTCTATATTCATCCCTGACTCCGGTGGAAGGGTGCTCTTGGCTGCCAGAATGCGGGGAGAGGGAGGTGATCCGAGCCCTGGTCTCCATCAATATTACTAAAAGTGGAGACTTGTTCACAGACGGCAGAGCTCGAGACTGGACCGCAATCGAACCAGAGGCCCAGAGATGCCCGCTGCTGATCCGGTGTGAGGCAGGCCTTGCGGGAGATGCTTGGAGATGACATACTGGAACCCCCAGAGGTGCCTCCCTTCTCCATACTATTGCAAGGGGACTCGCCTAGTAAAATACTTTCCAACATATACAATATAATGCAGGACTACCGCAAGCGTCACTTCACAAAAGCCAGACTGGAATGGCAAAGCGATCTTGGGGTGGCACTTGAGGATGCCACCTGGCGATACTGTGGTGAAATCACGAAGGCAGTATCATTAAATGGAAGACACCGTCTGATGCATTTTAAATTTCTAAATAGAGTATATTATACACCTGACAGACTGTGCCGGTATGGGCTCAGAGACACCGCAGCATGTGAACGCTGTGGTGCCAGCCCGGCGGGGTTCCTTCATGCTGCCTGGTTATGCCCCCAGATTGCTAGATTTTGGGAAGCTACTTTCAATGCGTTGAGTGAGATGGTTGAAGCGACTCTGATGTGTGACCCACTGGTGGCTTTGTTGGGATGATGAAGAGATGAGGCGCATGATAGATATGGGTCTCCTGTTGGCTAAACGTAGAGTGGCGATGAGGTGGGCATGGAGCCAGGGACCCACGCTAGAGGAATGGACTAAGGACAAGATCTATTGTAACAAGCAGTCGGAGTTATATATTGAGCTATAGCCCCCAGGACCTGACCTAAGAGCTTTTGGGGGTTGTTCCAAAGTTATTTAGCAGCAAAAAGGGAGGAGGCTGAAGACCCAGGGTGATTGTATCGAGCTTGTTGTGGTCGAAAGAAATTCGACCACATATCCCCCGCACTCAGAGATCTAAAATGGTTACCAGAGGAAATGCGCGCGAGTTTCAGAACGGCTTGTCTTACGCACAAAGCCTTACACACAGGGAAACCAGAGTACTTAGCCTCTAAGCTCAAGAAAGCGGGTCAAACCAGAACTCTCAGAAGCTCAAAATCCCTCCTACTCATCCCACTCGGAAACATGAAACTGCAGCCCGCTCCTTTGCAGGCAACGCTCCAAAAATCTGGAACTTCCTCCCTGTGGACATCAGAACTACCCCTTCCTTCCCAGAATTCAAGACTCGACTAAAACCACTCTTCCTCAATCGTGCATTCCCAAACTCAAGCACATCCTGAAACCCTGAATACCTCCAAGTCGCCTCTCAGGCACCAGACAATCTTAATCGTTATTCTTCTATGACTTTTTGTGCTTTATTGTGTTACTCCTGTTGTACCCTCTTCCACTGTAAAGCGCTCCGATACCCTCGGGTCTGGCCAGCGCTATAGAAAACTTCTAAAATAAATAAATAAATAAATTGTAGAGACTTGCAAACTGCAGCATGTACTGAGAGCCAAAATAGGAATCGCTGCTTATGTTGTTACCTCGCAATGGCTGGACTTTGCTTAATATTGAGCTTTTGTTTAGAACTGTTATTATGAGCGCTACATTTACTGTCACTCTGTACTGTTATACTACCTTATAGGATTCTGGAACCATGATACATGTATGCCGTATGTCCATTATGTACACCAACTGACGATGACTTTTTGTATGCCTTGTGATATGTTCTTTTTTATTGTTTTTTTCTTTTTTTACAAAACATGAAAAGAAAAAAAAATGTAAAAATTAATTTTTCATTGTTATATAATATAAAGAACATCAACTGCGCATTGTTAAAACAGGCAAACGTTTTGTCTAATTTAGCTTGCTTTATGCCTGGTATTTTTATTTAATAATTGCTAAAAATGGTTCAAGTAATTTAAACAGCCCCCTGAATTTTCGTTGGTATTTAATATAAAGAACACAAACTGCACACTCCTAAAACAGGCAAACTGCAGTTATCTAGCAGGCACTAGGGCTACGATTTCAATGGTGCAGCAGGTACAGTGACACCGGGACCTATTATAACACATACCTTGAAAAAAAATACAGTATTTGTTAGAAACATACAAACTTCAAAATATATAGACGTGGGTCCCGGGCTCACTTTGTCACTGGATTCAAGCTAGCCAGGCTGATGAGGTGTGATGCCCTGAAACCGATGCCAGGTGCTTGTCTCTGGTCCAGGGAGGATCTGACTTGGCAGTTCGGGCTGGACTGTTCTCATGAGGCACAGGGTCAAGACTGATTTGCATATAGCTGGGTCCAAATTTGGGTAGCATGCTGAGCAAAAGACTGTTGGATTTAACCCAGATCTCCTGACTGGGGTTGAATGTTTGATTTGCTCTGCATTATTTCCATCATCTGTGTGTGTTTTGCTTTCTCCCCCTAAGTGCACCAGGTATGCCCAGACGTGGGTCCCGGGCTCACTGAGTCACTGGATTCAAGCTAGCCTGGCTGGATCCAAACGGGGGTGGCATGGTGAGCAAAAGAACGATGAACTTAACCCAGATCCCTTGAATGGGAGTGAATGATTGATTTGCTCTGCATTCCATCCATCATCTGTGCTTCTTTTGGAGATATCTCTAGGGACTGTTTTGGATCAAGGTGGCTACACCGCCTTAAACCTCTAAGAGTAATCAGCAGCCTTAGTCACTGTCTCCTGGTCTATCCTACTCAATTGTTTGTCTGATCTTGGCATATGCCAGTCTGCCCTCAAATGGTTTGCATCTTTCATGTCTGACAGATGTCAGTCTGTTTGTCGTACTCCATTCTGCTCGAAACCTGTCTCTTTATCTCAAGTTGCTCCACAGGGCTCATCTCTTAGTCTCACCATTTTAATATCTACATCTCTCCTTTGGCTGATATCAGTCCTATTGGGCTAGAAATTTCCTCTTATGCATATGACGCAAACTTAATTGTCAGTCTTCAGTAATGAATCTGACATACTAATCAAATTCCATGAATGTGTGAAAACAGTTATGAACTGGATGACTAACAGCTGTCCCAAATTAAATGGCTCACACAAGTGTTTCTCTTTTTTTGATGCTAAATGTCTTTGCTAGTCAACTAACTGGTAACCAGATGATCTCGGGCAGCTCCCTGTTCCCTCATCCTCTGCCAAGAAGTGTGGGCTTTGGTTCAATGGTACATTTTGTTTGTCCACTCAAATCTCCAAAGTCCCTGCCAAATGTTTTGCTCCGCTTACATTCTTTAGACATGTATTGCATCTCTTGGCCATTCCTTTCTGGAAAACATTTGTCTGTGCCCTCATTACATCTCGCCTGGACTACGGCAACCATTTATTCCTTGGTTTACCCAAATTCCTTCTTAGTTGCCTCCAGGTGATGCAGAATCCTGCAGTGAGGCTTCTTTCACGTCACCACACCATCAGGCTGTGCTTCACTGGTTGTTCTTTGTGAAGCGATCTAAATTCAAGGCTCTTTGTTTTTTGTTTAGTGTGTTTGACAACAGAGGACTTGTGTACCGCTCCAGTCTTATCCAGAGTGTATGTGTCTTCCCAGAATCTGTGCTCTGCCCATGGCATGCTGGCCGTAATTTCACATGTACAAAAGGTAAGACCAGGAGGCTGCAGTTCCAGCTTCCTGACACCGAGGCTATGGACGGAACTCCAATGGGGTGTTGTTAGACCGGTCAGCCCTAGGGCGGTCTTCCCCTACATTTTTTCCCTTTTTGCCTCTTATCTGACCGCTCTTTTTGTTGGACATAGGATTCTGGGCGCCTTGTCGCTGCTGAACAGTGCTGAGGTGCAGGTGCTCTCTCCTAAAGACATGCCCCTGTCCCTGCGGTGAGGCCACTGTCCTGTCTGCGCACTAGTAGTTGGAATAGGCTGGGACTGGATGCTACTGTAACCCTGACGGCCCAGCTCTTGTCAACATAGACAGACAGGACATAGGGGATAGGGAACACCCCTGAGCTCCTAGATTCTTCCAGAGACTTCCAAACCCCCTAGTTGCTGCCAGAAATGGCCGCCTCTTCGGTCACCTGACTTTAAGGTATAAAAGCAAGGGTGGGAGCCACATATCCCTGTTACACTACTTGTCGAGCATAACTATCTGTAGGCATGGACACTGCAGCCCTAGGAGGATTGCTACACTACTGAGGTTGATTGCTCCCAGGAACTGCTGCCCCAAGTTAGCTGAGTTGTCCTGCCTGCCTGCTGATCCTGCGTTGCCAGGGAGACTGAGGTAACATCTCCAGTGTGTCTCCACAATGACTTTTCTCCTGTGACTGGCCCCTGCTTACTGAACTGTGAAGATTCCTAAGGACTGCCATTATCTATTCACCTGCAACCTGACCTGTCGAGCGCTGGGTGCTGGGCAAGAGCGCTGCAGTGAAATGTGCAGTGAGCCTTCACTGCCGCTGGCCCGGGATTCACCCATCTCACAGTGACTGCCCACACCGCCAGCTCTGGGTTCTGTTGGCGCTGTGTGACCGCGATTTAAGCGCTGCTGCAGGAAGTGCTATTTCACCCAAGGATCACCACCATTGGCCCAGGGCCTGACTGCACTGTGTTGTGTAGCGCTTTGAAGACAAGCGCCGTCTCACCCCCGAAGCACTGCCACCGGCCGGACACGTGAGAGCGCTACGGGAAAAGTGCTGCCTGGACTAATTGCTCCCGAGGGCCTGAGGAAGAGCACCACCAAAACGCTGTTGAAACATCTAAAATCACCGCTGCCAGCCCCGAGTCCGCAAGGGATTAAATATCGCCAGCGGGGAAGCCGTGTGGAAGCCAGGCATCGCCTGGCAACTGGGACTCCGGCCAGCAGCGTCATCAGTGGCATTCCAGGGAGCCGCACACGGATAGGCTTCTGAGCGAATTGCTGCCCGGCAACCCAGGACTCGCCCAGGCGCAATCGCGAGGAGCCCCCAGGGAGCGTGAGAGTTCACTGAACCCTACAGACTGGTTCCCCTGCTGTGCGAAGCCCCATGGATTACGTCAACTTCATCCTCCTCCCCGGGTAACAGCCCCGCGGGAAGTGTGAGGTGGGCTGACTGGGGGGAGGGATTGCCTGGAGGCCGGTTCAAGGAGGGCCTGCACAGAGGTGCCCTGCGCCTTCCTTCCCCTACGCCTCATCGCTTCCTTAACCCCACAGTGACTGAATTGGTGAGTTGTGGGAACTGTGGTTTACTCCTACATGAAGACTCAATCATTTTGCAGCAGGGTTAGCCCCAGGGGCTCCTGGGGACTGGATATCTCGTGAGGATAGTCATGTACGAGTATAAGCTGTATTTAAGTGCCTTATGTTGTAGTGCCTTCCCTGAAACTGTACTGAATTACTGTATGAGAATTGCTTTCTTTAGTGAGTGGATGTTACTAGAACCACTTCTGTTTGCAAGAACCTTTACCTCGTGTACGCTTTGCCCACTCTCTGCCCATCTTTTTGTTTGGCTTCCATCCACAATGGTGTCTTCTGATTGGTTATTCCCTTGTTAGTCCTCCTAACGTCCATAGCGTAATTTGTATACATCTGAGGCTATTGACCACTTTACTGCAATTCTTTTTAAACCTGTGTGCCCCCTCCCTCCCCCTCACGCAGTCTGTGATTTTTCACCAACCGTTCACCCCACCCCCGTCTTAAACGCCAGCACTCTCATTTTTAATTCAAAATCTCTCGCGTAAAAGCGAGTGGTATTGCATTGCAAATACTTGTTTTAAAGTAGTGCACAGGCATTCCAGAAATGACGTCCCTGGGGTGCACCGGAAAAAAAAACCTTGGTTGCTCCGGAAGTCTTGTTCTGGCCAAACCGTTCTTCTGTGTACTTTTATAGTTTCACTTTCTATCTCTGTTCTCTTTTTAAGTCTGACACACGTGGATCCTCATTCAAGCGCGCATTGGTGGTTGAGTCCATGAGGGCGATTCTTCATCTGCAAGGCGCACACGCATAAATAAAAGGACTGGTGGACATACAGGGTTCCAATGAGCTTGAGGCGATGTGAGGGAGAGGCAATGGCATTATGCAATGCATAATAAGTTTGCAGGGTTAGGAGGCTGGCTGTGTAATTTCGCTGTGCTCGCATCACCGCACGGTAAGCAAACATTGCCCCGCGACTGCAGGACGGGCCTGGACCCACTCCCAAGGACCACGGCTGCTGTGGCGCTCAGAACACCACTGTGTAGCCATAGGACGTTTGTCGCGGAGTCGCTGTGACCACAAGGTGGCCCGTAACTCAAATGCCACTCTGCTCGCCTCAAAAAGTTAGTGTGCCGTGCCCTGAATTGTGTATATTTTACCACTGTACTCTCAGCTGAAGTTCACACACAGCCTCAGACTAGTAATCTGTGGTGTGCAGTTGCTTTTCAGGAGCTGCAGAACATAGTTGAAGTCGCACTTACTGCCGGTCGGCAGGAGTGGGGGGATGTTAACCGAACGCTCGGGGTATAATGATTTTAGCCGTCAGTAAGTCCAGTCAAGGAGTACCTTTTTAAATAATTGCTGCCGGTGTTGTATAATATCTGGTATCCCCACGGTATCCTGTATCCCCTTCTCTTCGGCACTTGTCGGAAACGAAACTCAGCCTGGGCAGGTTCAGACAGAAGCAGCCGATCACTGCTCGGGTTGAGTTTGGGGATACACGATTCAACAGGATGACAAACTCAGCCCTGGCCATAAATCACCTGAAACCTTTGCACAAAGAGAGACAGACAGAAAGCGTTATATATACAGAGAGTGAATCGTAATGGAAAAAGGCAATTAAGTTATCAAACATCGTGAAAGCAAAGAAACTATTGTTGAAGCATATCGAATCGTAACGAAATAACATGAGGGAAAGAGAATAGAAACAACGGCAGGGGTTCAAATAAGGGGGAAAATAATATCAAAACGAGCAAAAGATTAAAGGGGAAAAGTACAGAAAAAGGCAATGAAAAAAGCAAAGTATTAACATGGGGAAAGAAAGTGTTTTGATTTTCATATAATGAATATGTTACAAGGTGTTAATGACAAACATATAACATGCACAATAAGTTGAATAACAGTGCATGTTTAGTTTGACTCATACAACATACTTGGCATTTTACCAGCTGCCCTATCTTTTTGTGTCCATGCTAATTAAACAAGCATTGGCAACGCAATCAGTCTAATACTTTTGTGAAAGTTAGAGCTCTTGGCGTTCTAAATGGCAATGTATTTAATTCTTTTTTAGGTTGAGCCTGGCCAGCGCATGCGCTACTCTGTGGCATGATGTATTGGAGCATGGAATAGAAGCCCCGCCCACTCTCCTCCCATATTTGCCATTGTCCTTCGTATTGGCTTGTGTCATTGTCCTTTGTAAATGCTGGCTTCTGATTCATTAACCTCTTAACCGCAGTTTAGCAGAGTGGGCAGGGCCGCGGCGGCCAACAGACGTCCGGAGCACTACAGAGGTAGTGCTCGCGATGCCCGTTGGACGACAGAGGCATCAAAGGGGTTACTATACTTGTAAGTCCCTCCTTAGTACCGCCTTGTCTTCAAACCTCCCATGAGGACTGGCCCTTTTACTTCAGTTGTTACACAATACGTCTTTAAGCTCTATTTTCTTTAATGAGTTTCTCCTACTGCAGGCACAACATGCTTTCCTGCAGCATTCAGTGCGCCATGCGTGCTTTCACTTCCTGAGCAGCCAGGGATTATGGCGGCCGCTTCTTTGAATAGGTCTCGCACTTAGAAGAGTTTGAACTACCGGCATTGTAAATGACGATGCCTTTCATTTATGTCTTAATTAGCAAAACAGATAAATAAAAGTCATTGTCATTTACAAAGTCAATAGCTTAAACTCTGGCAAATGTGAAATCTATTGCATTGCAAATGCTTGTCATACATGGTTCCAGGTGCACACTGGTTGCACACATTCTGATGTTCGTTACTCACATT
This sequence comes from Lissotriton helveticus, assembly GCF_964261635.1. Taxonomy (NCBI): domain Eukaryota; kingdom Metazoa; phylum Chordata; class Amphibia; order Caudata; family Salamandridae; genus Lissotriton; species Lissotriton helveticus. The sequence continues at coordinate 60,184,099 of NC_136065.1, read as the reverse complement.
GCTGGTGAGGTACTGAAATTCTGAACCCATTCATAAAAGTCGTCGTATCATGACGATTTTGGTAGCATCAGACCAAAAATGGCGAGTGTAAGGTGTACAAGGATTTTCGTCATATTCGAGTGAAGAGATCACCATGAAATCAGGGTTTCCGTTCTGAACCCTCGGGTTCCATTTTGTGTACGGCAGCCATTTTGTGTTTGCCCTCACATAGGCCGATGACTAAGGCCGACCGAGTCCGTGGGACACATACACCTTTAGCTGACTTCTGTGTGACCTGGGCAAGCTGACTCTGTTGCCCGAAGCCAAAACCTGCTCGGCCAGTTTCTTTCCCAGTGGCCGATCGAGATTAGGGATCAAGGCATAGCATACCATAAACCCTTTATTGCACACAGCTATGTCTAATCTTACTCACACCTGTCTCTACTCCTTTCTTTATGACCTGTTTTACGATGAGGAGGTACCCGTTTTTATTAGGGGCCCGTCCGATTTACCTGATGAAGAATGGTGGGTTTGACTAATAATTGATTGTGGGCTGGACAAACTGAAAATGGGCTTATCATCATTCTGCTTTTTCTTTGTTGTGAAAATATGTGAATGGTCAGCTGTAAATAAGGAATGTTTTCCTGAAGCATAATATTTGGTATAAAAGGGATGACTAGTTATGTAAAGTTGAGCAGTCTCCTGAGAACATACACCGTGTTGTACTTCTAGGATATCTGTTACTGGTTGCAGCCAATAAATTTGATCTTTGACGTCACCAAGAAGTCTCTGCGTTTCTGTGGTCTGAGACAGGAGAATACTCAGTCTTTGGGTGTGTCCCCTGGTACCGCTGGGTTCTAAATAACCCGGTACTTCACTGGTTTTAGAACTGATGCTCGCTCGTGTCTCAGGCTACACAGCACACATTCTGGGACTAGTTCCCCTACTGCCTTTGTTCGTACACGGATCCTGGTGCACGCTGGTGGCTCACGGCATACATTCTGGTGCCAGCTTCCTACGTGGCAGGTTTTAGTACAGGAATTCTGGTTCACGCTCATGGCACTCACTGCACAGCCTAATGCTGGTTTTCCGCAGGGCAGGTTTTTCTACACAAATCCTGGTGCGCCCTTGTGTCGCATGCTGCACAGCACACTCTAATGCTACTTTTCCACATGTCAGGCTTTTATGCACAGATTCTGGTGCATGCTCACCTGAACTCACCGGAGGGTACTCAGGTCCCAGGGTGCACTATGGAAGAGTCGTTTGTCATCTGAATTCACCAGAGGGTACTCAGGTCCCAGTGTGCACTATGGAAGAGTTGTGTGTCACCTGAACTCACCAGAGGGGTTTCAGGTCCCAGTGTGTACTATCTGTCACCTGAACTTACCAGAGGGGACTCAGGTCCCAGTGTGCTCTTTACAAGTGTCTTGTGTTCCCTCAACTCACCTGGGGGGGCTCAGGTCCCGGTGTGCACTATGCAAGAGTTGTGTTTCACCTGAACTCACCAGAGGGGCTCAGGTCCCAGTGTACACTATCTGTCACCTGAACTCACCAGACGGGGCTCAGGTCCCAGTGTGCACTATCTGTCACCTCAACTCACCAGAGGGGACTCAGGTCCCAGTGTGCACTATCTGTCACCTGAACTCACCAGAATAAAATAATGATGTAATACTATTGAAAAAAGTGTTGCATTATGCCACATAGTTTGCCTTTTCTTGCCGCATAATTTTGCCAACCGTGCGCTATAATTTATTTGGGTTTTCCCTGCCACATATTTTCAGTGGCCCGTCAATTGGTTTTGCCAATGCTTGCCTTAACTTTCTCCCACTCTCTTCTAATCTACTCTTGTCCTTCTCTCACCACGGATTTGTCTGCATTTAGGTTTACAGACTAAGCCAGATGCAAATTCAAATTTTGCTTTTCCTAAACGCTCATTTTGCATTTAGAAAATGCTTTGTACATTTGCTTAGGAAATCTCAAATAAGAAATTCCTATTTGTGAATTCAGATTTAGAAATCGCAAAATGTGATTTCTACTGGTTAGGAATCACTTTTTAGGTCTCGTCCTACGCAACTCGCATGCGTTGCATAGGAGGGAACCTAATGCCATCGGCAGAGCTTTTGCAGCAAAGAAGTGCACGCGTTGCATTGCTTGCAATGGCAACATGTGCACACCTGGCGATTTCCTTATGGGAGCGCACGGCACCATATGGTGGCGTCATATGGTCGCACGCTCCTGAAAGGAAATCGCCCATGCCCCCTCCCCCTGCTGCCACTTTCACTGCCGCGCGGCCAATGTCTGCAGTGCGAGGTGCGCGCTTCCTCCTGCTGCCGGCAGACCTGCAGTCCTTGTTTAAAAGTAGGCGGAAGCATAGGAGTGCCTGTTAAGCTGGAATTCCATGTTGGTGAGTAGCGATCCCCATGTTATGGATCTCTTTTGAATGCATGGCCTTGCCTCCCCCGCCGCCGGAGAACTAAGCTGGGGGGCAGGGTAGGCGGTGTAGGCTGGGTGAGTGTAAGGTGGAGTGTCACTGGTATTTTGTAGTAGGGTGGCTGAGTTTACAGTCTTAGGTTGATACTCCGCAGGTGGTGAGCTGGTTCACTCTTGGGTTTCAGTGTATCAGGTGTTTTATATTTTGCCTACAAGTAAAATGCTTCTCGCCATAAGCGCATATCCTCAATGTTTGGGTTTAAGAAATATGTTAGCACCTCTATTATTATTTTCATTCGCTTCTCCCACGCACGCACAAGCTGCTGGAAAAAAACAAGGCACTATGCAAGAGGAGTCTGTACATATTAAAAACACAGTAGTACGTTCCTGAAAGACAATAGTCCGCTTCAGTTGTGGACACCGAGACAGCACTCATCGCAGCCAACGACGACATCAGGACCCTGATGGACAATGGGGAGACAACCGCCCTCATCCTCCTAGACCTCTCAGGCGCCTTTAATACCGTCTGCCACCGAACCCTAATAAACCGCCTCTACAACACTGGGATCCAAGGAAAAGCGCTGGACTGGATCACCTCGTTCCTCTCCAAAAGAACCCAGGGAGTCCGCCTCCCACCGTTCCGCTCCACGGCCACCAAGATCATCTGCGGCGCACCCCAAGGCTCCTCGCTCAGCCCAACCCTCTTCAATATCTACATGAGCCCTCTCGCCACCATCGCACGCAAACACAACCTCAACATCATCTCCTACGCCGATGACACCCAGCTGATGATCTCCCTCGCCAAAAACCCAACCACCGCCAAAACCAACCTCGAGGAAGGAATGAAAGACGTAGCGGAGTGGATGAAGCTCAGTCGGCTGAAACTGAACTCAGACAAAACAGAGGTCCTCATCCTCGGACAATCCCCATTTGCCTGGGACGACTGCTGGTGGCCCACAGCGCTGGGCACCTCACTGTCACCCACGGACCACGCACGCAACCTGGGATTCATCCTGGACTCCTCCCTCACGATGACCAAACAAGTCAACACCATCTTATCCTCCTGCTTCAACACCCATGCTCCGAAAGTTCTTCCGGTGGATCCCCACGGAAACCAGAAAGACAGTCACGCAGGCCCTCGTCACCAGCAGACTGGACTACGGGAACGCCCTCTACGCAGAACCACAGCCAAACTTCAGAAATGACTTCAGCGCCTACAGAACGCCTCCGCAGAACTCACCCTCGACATCTCTCGCCACATATCGGCCCACCTGAAAAAACCTGCACTGGCTCCCCGTCAGCAAGAGGATCACGTTCAGGCTCCTCACCCACGCACACAAAGCACTCCACAACATGGGCCCCGAACACCTCAACAACCACCTCTCGTTCTACTCTCCTACCCGCCAGCTCCGCTCCGCCAGCCTCGCAACCGTCCCACGGATCCGCAGAACCACCATTGGAGGACGATTGTTCTCTTACCTGGCCGCCAAGACATGAAACTCCCTCCCCGCTAACCTACGACTAACCCAGGACCATCTCACCTTCAGGAAACACCCCAAGACCTGGCTATTTGAGCAGTAGCGGCCCACCCCCCCTCTCCCTTCAGCTCCTTGAGACCCTCGTGGGTGAGTAGCGCGCTGTATAAATAGACTGATTGATTGATTGACACTAAATGGGGAGAAAAGGCCCTGTTACTTGTTCATCCCAATGTGCATCCCTTGAAATTGCAAACAAGAAACGTCATCTTCTCGAAGGGTGTAATGGAATCCCGGTCTGCTCAATTAAAGGAGTGTTTCAACTTACATAAAACCACGCTTAACTGCAAAGCAGCTCGTGCTCCACCAGAGGGGACAAAAGGCCCCAAACGTACCTTTGCTCGTGTTATTCAAGGAGCATCTCCTAGCAGTCAATCTGAACAAATGGCACAATGAACCTTTTATACTGCCCCCCTCGCCCCTCCATACTACCCCGAGATGCCCTCGCCCCCCTCATACTACCCTGCGATGCCCTCGGCCCCTCATACTACCCCGAGATGCCCTCGCCCCCTCATACTACCCCGAGATGCCCTCACCCCACTCAAACTACCCCGAGATACCCTCGCCCCCCCATACTACCCCGAGATACCCTCGCCCCCCCATACTACCCCGAGATACCCTCGCCCCCCCATACTACCCCGAGATGTGTCGCAATTTAGTCCCAGAAATGAGCAACTTTGGTGATTTAGTTTGTAGAAGAATCTGATTCCACAAGGCGTGTTTCTATTGAAAGCACCCTATTTGCGAATGAAGAGGTAACATGTCTTATCAGTGTTAGATTATATACAGCCGGCTGTTCTGTTCTTTGGTGAATGCTTGTCTTAGTAGCCGTTCAGCCGGCTCATTATCGGCATATTTTATTTTAAGGAACCAACTCGCCCTCTGCAATGAGGGCGGAGCTTTGCAGCAGGGGCGTTAAAAGTGGGCGTGAAAGGGTTAAAGGGCACTTTGATGAAAAGCCGAGCTCCTACAGAATGCATCATCGGTATGTGGCGGTGGCGGGGGGGATGGGTAAAAGTATGGCGGGGCTGGTGCAGAGTCATTTGTACTTAAAAAAGACCGGTTCCACTGACCCCTCACAGATAGGACAAGGGCCTGTTTATTCTCACATTGTTTAGCCAGGAGTGTGACGGACTCCACCCCAGCCCCACTGACCTGCATGGGACAGTGTAGGCGCTGGCAGTGGGGGTGGGAAGACTGCAGCCGGCCCCCAGGATTGCCATGCTGCAGTCCAGGACACGAATGAGCAGTCAAGAGGGCTTTACACTTTGATGTTATCTTGTGCGTTTGCAATGTATTCAAGGTCAGGGGTCAAACGGCTTCTGGCAAAGAGATATTGCTGTTAACTTTTCGTTCTGTGACTGCAAAGAGAGGATTTTGTAAAGTGACCTATGTGGGGTCAGGGAGTGTGAAAGAAAGGGTAGTAGGGTGGGATTTTTTTCTAGCACACAGCAACATTTGAACACCTGGAAATAAACTGTACACATAATTAAAAATATGTCAGTAGGAAGGAAAGCGCACACGAGGCTCGTTTTTAATTCTAAAGTGTGACGGAAACAACGTTTCTAATAGGTGCGAAAATGAGAAATATTCCCTGAAAGTTGATAAACTTATAGATATTTCAGTAAAACTGTATGTTGTGCAAAGTTATTGGGCATTTCAAAGCAAATGTGCAGTTTGTAAATTCAGTGCGCTTCCACGTCATGCCTAAGTGATATGTGTGCAAATGTATGCTCCAAAAATGCACCCTCGGCCACTTACCGCACACTTACCACTCTGCGGCTGTGAGGGTGCGGTTTATCACTCCTGCAGGTCAAAAGCATCTATTCTACTCAGCTCATAATACCCACCAGCCTCGTCCCTAGGACACCTGAGGGCCAACCCCCCCTAACCCCCGCACCCCTGTGGCTGTCAGCGAGGTGTGTATGGATAGACATACATACGTATGCGCACATTAAGTCTGTGCAAAATGTCTGTCATCCCCTTCCGGTAATTCTGCAAAATACCAAATTGGCATTTAAAACTATTTTTTTCCCGTGAAATCCGTCCTAGGTCCATTTTGGAAGCAAAACGTGGTTTGCTAAATCCCACGAAGTGACCTGCACCCACTCGTGTTCGGTTGGTTCGCGTGGTTCCAATGCCCCTTAAACCTCTTCTTATTAACAGCTTTCTCTATTTTGCACTTTCATTTCCTCCTATAAGACTTGTTTCATTCAACTGCGCTTTACTGTAAACGTGTTGCTGCTGCTCACGCACACATGTGTGCGAAACGCTCCATGCGCACATATTACATATCACCCGGTCTTACCTCCTGTCGCGGGGTCCGCTCATATTTTTCTTACAGCCAAGTATAATACACATGTCCGTGCGCTTGCTCATTTTTTAGGTTTCGCCTGTCAAAAGCTGCGCACCGCGCAGCTTTTCGGCGCAGGCGAAATCTAATGTTTACAGTATGTGTGTGTTGTCCCGCCCTCTCTTTCCATTGGCTAGCTCCATAAATGGAGGCTAGCCATTGGAAGAGAGATCTGCTCGTCATTCTGCGAGCAGATTCGTGGGCGTTCCGGCGATTTCTAGGCTTTTCGCTACGTCATGCGGCTGTGGGCGTGTTTATTTTTTTTTGGGGGGAGGTTTTTTTTTGTCATTCCGCCGAAAGAAGTCGTCCTTGGTGAGTGCTTGTTATTTTAAGAGCTTGTTTTCCTTTTCTTTATATCGACCTCATGATCCCACACGGTACTCTACCATGTCCAGTTTCACTCCTTTCCTGCTTTCACAGTCGCTAACTACCGCCGACTTTTAATCTTCTCCCTTGTTGGTTATGTTATTTTATTTCACGACGCTAGCAGCTCCTACCCCATAGCGTGGTATCGGTGAGCTGGGTATGCTTTCTTTAATGTACCGACGTGGGACTTTAAAATCTTTTGAGTGAACAGAAGTCGAGGAAAGTAAAGAACGATCACCACCCCCCCCTCCTCCCCAGAAGATTTACAAACTGTGTTCTCCTGTGTGCATCATCGCCTCCTTTGTTTACACTTTTCCAACATCCATACAGCGTCCTCATTCTGCATTCTGGTTATGGGTGATATGCTCTTGGTAATGGCGAGTCCCCCCACAAAAAAAACAACCCAGCCAAGTGCGTTAACGGACAGTGCCTCAAAACAATGCTGCCAAGGCATCAGCCTTATTCTTTAACACGGAAATCAGGAGATAACACGTTGGCTACTCTCATTTCCTCCCTCTGCCTTTTTGTCTGGGGCTGTGGAATTTTAGGGTGCAGTGTTTTCATTCTCCATAGAAGTGCGGACCCCAAAACCTCTCACCCCCTGCGGACCTGCTGTTTATATGGCCGCCGGCTGCGCAGGGAAGCCAGGCCATCGAAAATGGCCATTTTTGTTTTCCAAACAAGGCACCCTTCCTCTCGCAGGGATCAGGGGCTGCTAAGCTCATCTAGAGGAGGCGGAGGCATTCCAGAGAACAGAAAGGCTAAAAGTAAACATGCACCAAAAGCTTTCGGTAAACAGGGGGTCAGTGGAATGCCTGGGTGGCGACCGGAACCCTACGCACTCATTGATGGTGCTGTACTCTGAGTGCGAAAGAGGAACCATTTTGTCAGTCACTGGCCACCGACGAGCAAGTTAAGCTGTCTTTCCACGGGACAGGCGGCGCGACCTGCAACCCCTGTAAGAAATGGTTCTCAGCATGTCTAGACTCTCTACATTATTTAGTGTCCTTCATTTAATTGCTTCTCTCTAAATGTCTGTTTGCCCACTTGTGACCGGTGTCCCATAATAATGACCCCTGACACATTCCGGAAAACTTGTCGGTGGAGGGAAAGTTCCCCCGCCCCGCCTAGGCCTCAGCTGCTGCCTGCCCCGCTCTGGCTCCTGTTTCTCTTGGCGCTGGGAAGACACAAAACTTAATGGAATGTGGAAAAAAATGCTGCTCCTGGGAGCGCCTGCCACACTTTCTCTGAGCTTGAGCTGGACACTAAGGGGCGCCCGACAGCCCTGTGTGAGCTCCAGCTGTCTTTTACACCTCAGCCCACGAAGCCTTCAAAGAAGCCCAGAAATCTGCAACTTCTTGTATGCTCTCGCCCTCCCAGTGCTTTGCCATCTGGGAAAAGAGCTTGGTCTTTACTCCTGTACAAACGAGTGCTGCCACTCTTCCAAGTCGTCATCTTGTGTGCAAAATTTACCTCCCATACAAGTAAACAACTTCATTCGTAGCCTCTTGTAGTTCTACAGACTTTATCCGTCAGTCAGTTTCTGTCATGTAAAAGCCATCTGTTAGATTTATCGTTTACTCTCGTCTCCACTGCCATTGTTGATATTAATATTCAGTTGTAGTCTTGTGAAGTGAATTTTATATACTTTTTTTCTTCCAGCAAGGAACCAATTTCAACAACGCCCATAGATTTCTGCATGGGTAGTTTAGTTGCTTCTAGACTTGCTGTGCTCCTCGATGCACTATGTTGTGTACCCTTACTGGATGTATATGTATATTGGGGGTCGACTAAACAGAACGCGCCTTTATGCCCTCAGACCTCTCTAGATAAAAAGTAGGCCTTTTGCAGCCCCCATTACATTTAGAAAAGGGCTACCTTATGTTTACAGAGATGCAAGGCACCCGAATGCACTCGGTCAATTTAAATCTGAATTGTATTCTTTTGTTTTAATCCGAAGCAGTCTTGAGTTTATTACAATTTAATGTTTCATTACCTTAATAAACATTCCCTGTGCTGCAGCCATCATGCCAGTTCTTAAACCCCGATTATTATTATCATTAAAAAACCCATGCATTGTAACCAGGCCGACTTTGTGTCCCTCTTGGTTTGTGGGTATTACATTCCCTTAAATACTATATTTGTATCCCTCTGTAGCTCCTTTCGAGATGTACAATGTAATGAGCACGAAGTCAGATTGGCTTTAAGGAAGGAAGAGGGCTCGTCAGCCGCAGGGCACTCGCTGGTTGGTGGGAGGCGTGGTGAAAGGCAGTTGTCGACGGTAGCGGACTCTAAGCTTAGGATACAGAACTGGGCCTAAAATTAAAAACCGATTTACTTCAAAATGGGACACAAAGGGTAATCCTGCATCGTTTCCCAAAGCCTGGCACCTGCCATCGCTACCTTACTACCTCGCATACAAATGATTCAATTTTACTGTGTGTGTGTGGCTCTGGGTGTGTGTGTGTGTGTGTGTGTGTGGCTCTGGGTGTGTGTGGCTCTGGGTGTGTGGCTCTGGGTGTGTGGGTGTGTGTGGCTCTCTGTGTGTGGCTGTGGGTGTGTGGGTGTGTGTGTGGCTCTGGGTTTGTTGCTCTGGGTGTGTGCGGCTCTGTGTGTGTGGCTGTGGGTGTGTGGGAGTGTGTGTGGCTCTGGGTGTGTGGGTGTGTGTGTGGCTCTGGGTGTGTGGGTGTGTGTGTGGCTCTGGGTGTGTGGGTGTGTGTGGGTGTGTGTGTGGCTCTGGGTTTGTGGCTCTGGGTGTGTGGGTGTGTGTGGCTCTGTGTGTGTGGCTGTGGGTGTGTGGGTGTGTGTGTGGCTCTGGGTGTGTGGGTGTGTGTGTGGCTCTGGGTGTGTGGGAGTGTGTGTGGCTCTGGGTGTGTGGGTGTGTGGGTGTGTGCGTGGCTCTGGGTGTGTGGGTGTGTGTGTGGCTCTGGGTGTGTGGGTGTGTGTGTGGCTCTGGGTGTGTGTCTGGCTCTGGGTGTGTGGGTGTGTGTGTGGCTCTGGGTGTGTGGGTGTGTGTGTGGCTCTGGGTGTGTGGGTGTGTGTGGTTCTGGGTGTGTGGGTGGGTGTGGCTCTGGGTGTGTGGGTGTGTGTGTGGCTCTGGGTGTGTGTGTGTGTGTGGCTGTGGGTGTGTGTGTGTGTGTGTGGCTGGCTCTGGGTGTGTGTGTGTGGTAGTAATTGCTGTCTGATGAGCTCGTCCAGTAGGGTACAATAGGTCTTACATTTGCGAGCGATTAAGCTATTGGCAATGTAAATGACAATGCCATTTATTTATCTGTTTTCAAAACCAACACATAAATAAAAATGTTGTCATTTACTATGCCAATAGCTCTAACTTTTGCAAAGGCGAAACCGTTGCATTGTAAATGCTTGTTTAATGTTTATCCCCGGTCTAGGTCACCCTCGTCCTGCCTTTTCAACCGTCTCCTCCTATACAACAGTCTATTTCCCACTCCTGTTTCCCCTTATGCAACTTTTTCCATTTGTCACAAACATTGTGATTGTGCACAAACCCCGATTTATGGCTTTGTCGCAGCTTTTTATTAACTTTACAAGACGATAAACTTCTAAATGGTGCTGATTTACAGGGAAACTCGACTTTTGTGCATTTCTTTTATCAAAGACAGAGATCGGAACTGTTCTGCCAAATGCTGGCGTGTCTTATAATGTATAGGCGGATCTTGCGAACAGTGTCAGCCTGCCGCAGACCCCCTCCTTCCAGACGAACACCTGATGCACTGCACCACTGTGGGGCACTGCATGACTGTGGGGCACTGCATCACTGTGGGGGCACTGCATCACTGAGGGGCACTGCATCCCTGTGGGGCACTGCATCCCTGTGGGGCACTGCATCCCTGTGGGGCACTGCATCCCTGTGGGGCACTGCATCACTGAGGGGCACTGCATCCCTGTGGGGCACTGCATCCCTGTGGGGCACTGCATCCCTGTGGGCACTGCATCACTGTGGGGGCATCACTGTGGGGGCATCACTGTGGGGCACTGTATCACTGTGGGGCACTGCATCCCTGTGGGGCACTCCATCCCTGTGGGGCACTGCATCACTGTGGAGCACTGCACCCCTGTGGGGCACTGCATCCCTGTGGGGCACTGCATCACTGTGGGGCACTGCATCCCGGTGGGGCACTGTATCACTGTGGGGCACTGCATCCCTGTGGGGCACTCCATCCCTGTTGGGCACTGCATCCCTGTGGGGCACTGCATCCCTGTGGAGCACTACATGACTGTGGGGCACTGCATCCCTGTGGGCACTGCATCACTGTGGGGCACTGCATCACTGTGGGACACTGCATCACTGTGGGGCACTGCATCACTGTGGGACACTGCATCACTGTGGGGCACTGCATCCCTGTGGGGCACTGCATCACTGTGGGGCACTGCATCACTGTGGGGCACTGCATCCCTGTGGGGCACTGCATCACTGTGGGGCACTGCATCCCTGTGGGGCACTGCATCACTGTGGGTCACTGCATCGCTGTGGGGCACTGCATCGCTGTGGGGCACTGCATCACTGTGGGGCACTGCATCCCTGTGGGGCACTGCATCCCTGTGGGGGCATCACTGTGGGCACTGCATCCCTGTGGGGCACTGCATCCCTGTGGGGCACTGTATCCCTGTGGAGCACTACATGACTGTGGGGCACTGCATCCCTGTGGGCACTGCATCACTGTAGGGCACTGCATCCCTGTGGGGCACTGCATCCCTGTGGGGCACTGCATCCCTGTGGGGCACTGCATCACTGTGGGGTACTGCATCACTGTGGGGCACTGCATCACTGTGGGGGCATCACTGTGGGCACTGCATCCCTGTGGGGCACTGCATCCCTGTGGGGCACTGCATCACTGTGGGGCACTGCATCACTGTGGGGCACTGCATCACTGTGGGGGCATCACTGTGGGCACTGCATCCCTGTGGGGCACTGCATCCCTGTGGGGCACTGCATCACTGTGGGTCACTGCATCGCTGTGGGGCACTGCATCCCTGTGGGGCACTGCATCCCTGTGGGGCACTGCATCCCTGTGGGGGCACTGCATCACTGTGGGGCACTGCATCACTGTGGGACACTGCATCACTGTGGGGCACTGCATCACTGTGGGGCACTGCATCACTGTGGGACACTGCATAACTGTGGGGCACTGCATCACTGTGGGGCACTGCATCCCTGTGGGGCACTGCATCACTGTGGGACACTGCATAACTGTGGGGCACTGCATCCCTGTGGGGCACTGCATCCCTGTGGGGCACTGCATCCCTGTGGGGCACTGCATCACCGTGGGGCACTGCATCCCTGTGGGGCACTGCATCCCTGTGGGGCACTGCATCACTGTTGGGTACTGCATCACTGTGGGCACTGCATCCCTGTGGGGCACTGCATCCCTGTGGGGCACTGTATCCCTGTGGAGCACTACATGACTGTGGGGCACTGCATCCCTGTGGGCACTGCATCACTGTAGGGCACTGCATCCCTGTGGGGCACTGCATCCCTGTGGGGCACTGCATCCCTGTGGGGCACTGCATCACTGTGGGGTACTGCATCACTGTGGGGCACTGCATCACTGTGGGGCACTGCATCACTGTGGGGCACTGCATCCCTGTGGGGCATTGCATCACTGTGGGCACTGCATCCCTGTGGGGCACTGCATCCCTGTGGGGCACTGCATCACTGTGGGTCACTGCATCGCTGTGGGGCACTGCATCCCTGTGGGGCACTGCATCCCTGTGGGGCACTGCATCCCTGTGGGGGCATCACTGTGGGCACTGCATCCCTGTGGGGCACTGCATCACTGTGGGGCACTGCATCACTGTGGGGCACTGCATCACTGTGGGACACTGCATAACTGTGGGGCACTGCATCCCTGTGGGGCACTGCATCACTGTGGGACACTGCATAACTGTGGGGCACTGCATCCCTGTGGGGCACTGCATCCCTGTGGGGCACTGCATCCCTGTGGGGCACTGCATCCCTGTGGGGCACTGCATCACCGTGGGGCACTGCATCCCTGTGGGGCACTGCATCACCGTGGGGCACAGCATACAGCATTAGGGGCACAGAAGCCCTCTCTGCAACAGAACTGTACACAACACGACTGTAGGCAATATTCCTAGAGCGCAAGGATGTGGCGTAATAAGCATAGCTTGTGATCAGGAGGATGTGGCGTAATGAGCATAGCTTGTGATCAGCAAGCTGGGAAGTACGTTTGAGTCACGGCGTTGGCTCACCAGCCTGTGATTTTGGGCAAATCAGTTAATATCCCTGTTTCTTCATAAAGGAGAGCGTCTTCTTGTTTTTTCTGCCTTTGTGTAAAAATTAACTTTCTTAATAAGATCTGTTTTTTATATAGCGCTTTTTAATATGTTTTTGCCTACTAAAACGTTATGTTGGGTCTTAAGAAATTAAAGGTGTTTATATAAGGATTTCATTGTAACTGGCTGAGGGACTCTGTTTAGATGTTACCATGGAGGTTTAAACAGTGTGTCTAGAAAAAAAGCTGTGTTACGTAGAGCTGCTGTTTCCATTTGTAAGAATGCAAACTATTACAGCGACAAAGCAGAAAATACTTTGGAACATTATTTGAAGGCAGGGACTAACCTTAGACACAAAAGTACCACTGCATTAACCCCTCATTTGCATCTCAGACCAGTGATAACGCGCTTTACAATCTTTTACGATCGTGAACCCTTACTCTCACTAACTCTCTCACTCTCTCTCACTGAATAAATAATTAACTCTCTCACTAACTGTCTCACTCTCTCTCACTAACTAAATAATTAACTCTCTCACTTACTGGCTAACTCGATCAGACTCTCTCACTAACTCACTCTCTCTCTCACTAACTCACTCTCTCTCTCACTAACTGACTCTCATTCTCACTAACTAAGGGGCATATTACCAACAACTAGCGATAATTTTTGTCTCTAACTTGTTTAGAGACAAAAATTATCGCCGCACATCGGCGATTTTTATCGCAGATAAACCTTGCTATTAGCAAGGTTTATCGCAAATGCGATAAAAAACGGCCGCAATGCATGAATATCGCTGAAAAGTCAGCGATATTCATGCATTATCGAGCAAATGCTCTTAGCCATGTTATCCACCTCCCATTGGATAACATGGTGAAGAACTGCTCAGGGCAGGTGTTAGCTTTTGGAGATATTCGCGCTTAGCGCGAATATCTCCACAAGTTGGTAATAGGAGATAGCGATGTTAGCGACTGTTTCCAGTCGCTAACATCTTGGCACGCCCACTTTGCATGTCATTAGTGATAACTATCACTGACATGCAAAGCGGGGCCCAAGATGGTCGCTATCTCCTATTAGCTGTCACTAACTGGTGTTAGCGACAGCTTGGTAATAGGGAGATAATTTTATCTCCGCTTTCTTGGCTTTTAAAGCCAAAAAAGCGGAGATAAACCCCCTTGATAATATGCCCCTAAATCTCTGACTTTCTCTCACTAACTGACTCTCTTTCACTAACTCTCTCACTAACTCACTCTCTCTCTTACTAACTCACTCTCTCTGTCACTAACTCTCTCGCTCACTAACTGACTCTCTCTCTCACTAACTGACTCTCATTCTCACTAACTAAATCTCTGACTTTCTCTCACTAACTGACTCTCTTTCACTAACTCTCTCACTAACTCACTCTCTCTCTTACTAACTCACTCTCTCTGGGGTATATTATCAAGGGGCTTTATCTCCGCATTTTTGGCTTTAAAAGCCAAGAAAGCGGAGATAAAATTATCTCCCTATTACCAAGCTGTCGCTAACACCAGTTAGCGACAGCTAATAGGAGATAGTGACCATCTTGGGCCCCGCTTTGCATGTCAGTGATATTTATCACTAATGACATGCAAAGTGGGCGTGCCAAGATGTTAGCGACTGAAAACAGTCGCTAACATCGCTATCTCCTATTATCAACTTTTGGAGATATTCGCGCTAAGCGCGAATATCTCCAAAAGCTAACACCTGCCCTGAGCAGTTCTTAGCCATGTTAACCAATGGGAGGTGGATAACATGGCTAAGAGCATTTGCTCGATAATGCATGAATATCGCTGACTTTTCAGCGATATTCATGCATTGCGGCCGTTTTTTATCGCATTTGCGATAAACCTTGCTAATAGCAAGGTTTATCTGCGATAAAAATCGCCGATGTGCGGCGATAATTTTTGTCTCTAAACAAGTTAGAGACAAAAATTATCTCTATTGGTTGGTAATATACCCCTCTGTCACTAACTCTCTCGCTCACTAACTGACTCTCTCTCTCACTAACTGACTCTCATTCTCACTAACTAAATCTCTGACTTTCTCTCACTAACTGACTCTCTTTCACTAACTCTCTCACTAACTCACTCTCTCTCTCACTAACTCACTCTCTCTGTCACTAACTCTCTCGCTCACTAACTGACTAGCTTTCTCACTAAATAACCAACTAACCCTCTCACTCACTCTTTCCCTCACTAACTCACTCTCTCACTAACTATATAACTGACTCTCTCTCTCAATAACTGACTAACTAACTCGCTCACTAACTGTTCTACAGGTGTTATTTCACAGCCTTCACCCTCCTGGTATTTATGCCCCATAAGCAAAAGAACCACAACAAGCCACCATCGGACAGGCAGATACAAGTTGCACTCATTAAAAGCCCCCCCCCCCAAAAAAAGATTATTTATTGTGAATACTTGTTTAATGTGGACGTTCAGTTGTTCATAATGCTTTCTTGTTCATATATATGGAATAAAAATGCTTCTAACACTTCTCTAATATAACTTCTCAGCACGCTGCAGACTTCTATACAACACAGAATAAACACACTGGCAAAGTCAATATCTCTGGCTAAACACGTATAAGGTCCCAAAAACGAGACCTATTGGCTATGCCAATGCTTGTTGTGATTCCCAACGGCCCTTGTAAATCTGGAAAGGACACTTAGCGACTCTTAACGGCCGCAAAGAGCGACTCCTGTCCCTTAAGAAATGCGAAACGCTTCGTACATCCGGCCCCGTCGCTTCGTTTCCTCCCCTCGTCTCTTTCACTCTTTCTTCTCCTCGGTCTCAACTCTTCTTTCTCTTCCATCTCTCGTCCTCCTGCTCCTCTTCATTATCCTCACCCCCCTCTTCTCATCTCTCACTCTCCCCTCTCCCGCTCTTCTCTCCACATCCCTCCCGCCTTGTCTCTCTCTCCTGTCCTATGTTCACTCTCCCTCCCTCTCTCACTCCCTCCTGTAATATAGTTGACGGTCCAGTAGCTGGGGTGGGCGGAGCTAGGTGGGCTGAGAGGAAGAGGAGGGGTCAGTACAGGATGAGGGCAGTGAGAGCAGGGACGTGAAGCAGATTGGAAGCAGATAATAAAGCTCCTTGATTATAAGTAATGGTGTCTGTGGTCATTAGTAGCAGGATGCTACAACTGGCGACGAGGGTGGGATGAGCAAATCCCCACAAGCCACAGCACCTTGTGAAACACCCTGTCCCCGCAGCGTCAAGAAACGAGCTCCGCTGCTGAATGTGAAGGCGGCGCCAAAAAGAAGAAATCGCCACTGTGTAGAGCTGCCTCAGAGAGAAGCTGGCGACAAGTGACCCTATCCCTCCAGAAGCCCCAAGGGAGGAAAGAGGGAGCTGCAGCAACGAGCGGTGGAGCGCTCGAAAGGTCGGAACAGTTCGCGCCGAAACGCGATATCGCTGGATGCATGTGCCCCAGCACATACAGAAAGAGCAGAGGTCGGGAGCCCACCCCGACTCTGCCTAGCACCCTAGAAGCAGAGGACCAGTGCCTGAGTGAAGGACAGCGCCCCAAGAAGGTCTGACAGCGAGCGCAGTCGAGCGCGGTGGACCTGGAGCCTCGGTGGCTCCCGACGCCGGAAATCTCACGCCCGATGCGTGAGTCTTGGCTTGCTGTCGCCGCGTGGACTCGGCCCCCCCCCCCCCCGTGCAACGAAGCGGGAGCCCACCCCGACCTCACCTGTAGATAAGTGTGGGAACCTGGAGAAGTGCTGATGTCCCTGGGACCGACGGCCGGTGAGTCCTGATTGAGTCAGCCCGGGTCTGAATGAGCAATGTGAAAGTCTCGTGCAAGCTGGGATTTCAGGGGCGGCGGCCATATTGGAGTCAGGCAAGCCAGTGGGACATCCCTGTGGAAATTGGGAGCGGCCATCTTTGAGTCAGGCAAGCAGTGTATGGAAATAGACACTGATAAAGGACAAACAAACAAGCATTGGCAGTTGCATGCAAACAAGCATTGGCGAAAGTGAAATTAACAAGCATTGGCAGTTACCTGCAATAAACACTGATAAAGGACAAACAAACAAGCATTGGCAGTTGCATGCAAACAAGCACTGGCGAAAGTGAAATCAACAAGCATTGACAGTTACATGCAAACAAGCATTGGCGATAGACACAAAACAAGCACTGGCAAAGGAACAAACATCGGCAAAACAAACGAGCATTGCCACCGGAAAACCAAGCAAGCGTTGGCGAAGACCAAACAAGCATTGGCTAATAGAAGGAAACAAACACTGTCAAGAACAAACAAACAAGCAGTGACGAATAGAAACCAACAAGCACTAAAAAAGCAAATAAACATACAGTGGCGAGAATCAGCGAACTAGCACGAGCACCTACAAAGGTGATGGTGAACACACACCGCAGAGCATAAAGGGGAGGAGCTGCTGGACAGACCGCACGAGGTTCGGATGAAGGCAAGACTGCGAAGGACGGTCCCAGAAACAAGCACAACATATACGGAGGTGACTAAAGGACTTGCACTAGCCTCACTGCGGAAGAGTCCATAACCACCTGCCTCTAGCACGCGATTCGAAAAGAGAAGGAGCCCTGTGACTGGCACAGTGCGGCGGGATAGTGGCCATCTCGGAACGCAGGAAATCCAAGTTCTAGTCACTGGCGCATACGGTGGTGGTTGCAAGGATTAGTAACGCCCCAGCAGATGACCAGACCCAAGGCCTCGACCAAAGAGGATTAACTAAAAAACCACGAGAAGCCGAGTGAACAACCCGCCCGAACACAATCAATAAGAATACTCTTCTCATGGCGAAGGAAGAAGTAGCACAACAACGCAACCCTTGCTTCAGAGCACCACCCCCAGGAATGCAGTATGATACCTGGAGTCTGTGTCTTGAACAGAACCGATGGCTGGCGACATTGGGTGACTTCCTGGACGCCAATGGTGAACAAAGAGAGAGGAAATGTCTAACGTTGCTCCTCCATTTGGTGGGTCCTGAGGGCCGATGCCCAATCGAAACATTCTCCAAAGAAGACACGGAAATCTATAAAAGACTCCAAGAAAAGCTATGTGCCCGTCTCTCCGCACAAGCGGAAATGGATCAAGAGCGCATCACTTTCAACACAGCTCGGCAGGAACCAGGTGAACCATTGCCAACTTTCATCACTCGGCTGCAAAACCTGGTACAAGGCTGCAACTTCAACACCTTTACGAACGAGGACGCAGTTCGACTCCGGATAATCGAAGGCTGCGCAAACCCCGACACGAAGCTCAAGATCTTGCGAGGAAAGTGGTCGCTAGAAGAAATCATCAGGAAAGCTGAAATGGGAATGCATGTCAAGGCAAGGGACAGATCAAAGGACCCGAGTCTGAAGACAAATTGTCCAGATGCCTGGACAGATGACATGTGGAAAACAGACAAAACAAAAAAGAGGGAGAGGGAAGGCAGACCAATGAAAAGACAACGGGAGAGACACAATGACAAGGAGCACTCTGAGTCAACCAGTCAAAGGACAACCTCAAGGAGTTCGTCACCCTCAAGATGTCATTCAAAGTCTGACCAACGGGAGAGACACAGTGACAAGGAATACTCCGAGTCAACCAGTCAAAGGACAACCTCAAGGAGTTCGTCACCCTCAAGATGTAATTCAAAGTCTGACGAGGAGAGAGCGTCAAGTGGGACAGGTCGCACCCCTGGACAAGATGGCAACTTACATAACAAGAGAGTAAGGAAGACAAACTATAGAAGGAGAGCTCAAAATGGTCAAAGCTGGAAGTCGGCGCAGGAACACTCTTCGTCAAGTTGTGAAGATGAGTCTGAAGGAACATCATCCAGCAGAAGAACACATCACACCCACATCAGTCAAACAAGTGGGAAGAAGAAATAAGCCACATAAGACGAACTGACCCTCCCCAACAACGAACAGGAAGAGACCAATGCATCAATGACACCGGGGACAAAGAAGAAACCGAGAAGACGTCGTTGACATGTGAGAAAGGCAAAGATGGGAAACCTCAAGAGCAAACACAAAGAACAAGCACGTGGTTGTTGAGCAACTTCTCAGATGAAACAATGCCAAAGACAAGTCGACGAAGGCGCCGGAGAATCGTTTTAAAGACAACCCTGAGTCAACAAACAACGTGTCACGGCCCACTCATTTCAGACATCCAGTACCCGAGACACCCTCAAAGGAACGCTTCAAAAGGAGAATGGCCAGGAAATCCTCTGATTCAGAGAGCACGTCCGTTCGATCCTGGACATCGACAAAAGACTTCTCTGACCTAGAAAGCACGTTTATGGCCAGAAACTCCTCTGATTCAGAGAGCACGTCTGTCCGATCCTGGAAGTCCACTAGAGACTTCTCTGACCCTGAGGGCTCGTCTGTTCAATCCCGTGAGTTGACCGAGTCATGGTCCCGACAACAGTCATGGCGTCAACCACCCAAACGCATCATGGAACCAAAGGACATCCCTCACGTCAAGAGCAACACGTCACACACTAAGGACTCTGAACACCCAGTCATGCCACAAGACAACCTGTCAGGTCAGTCACAAGCATATCTGGACATCGATCAGACACCGTCACCCCTGAAGGGGTCCGCGAGGCTGACCCAAAGGACCTACAAAAAGAAAACAGAGACACTGGACCTTAATCACCAGATGGGAAGGGACAGCCATCCACTCTGCAAGGTAAACCGGACATGTCAGCAGAGAGAGATCACCCGATGAGAGAGAAACCTGCCTATGCACAGATAGCCCACGAGCTCGCCAGACAACCCGAGCCCGTGAACGAGTTATCAAGCCACACCGTACTGTCTGGTCTGCATGACCCTGGATTGGAGAGCAGTGTTGCCCTCGACTGGACAGGACGAAAGGAAGTAAAAGTAGATGCTGGTGCTCAGAAGAAGACCTGAGCATTATCCACTCATGAAAGAGATCGAGCATCTGGACAAACCGTTACACCGCAGGAAGAAAACATGATGACTGCGGAGTGTGGGAGTAAACAGTTCAAACGCAACGTGGTCAGGAATACCCTGATCCAGACAACAAAAAAACTGACCAAAGCCAAGCCCACCACTGATTCGACACTACTGAGGTTTGAAGAACAGACTGTCCGCCGACCAGTGTGGTGGATTGAAGAATTGCGAACACTGAGGACATTAAGCTCATTTTGTTAAGAAAGGGGGAGATGTAATATAGTTGACGGTCCAGTAGCTGGGGTGGGCGGAGCTAGGTGGGCTGAGGGGAAGAGGAGGGGTCAGTACAGGATGAGGGCAGTGAGAGCAGGGACGTGAAGCAGATTGGAAGCAGATAATAAAGCTCCTTGATTATAAGTAATGGTGTCTGTGGTCATTAGTAGCAGGATGCTACACCTCCCTCTTTCTCCCTCTCTCCCTCCTGCCTCATGGTCAGTCTTCCTTTCTCCTCTTACCTCTGCACTTCTCTTTCTTTTCTCCGGTTTACCTCCCCCCCCCCCAGTCTCTCTTGTTATCTTTCACTCTACCCCCCCGTCCCCCCCCCCCCCCCCTAAGCTCGTTCCTTCCGTGCCTGGCTCAGGGTTCACACCGCCCCTGGTATCTCACGTGGGGCACAGACGGGCAGAAAAGTGTTGTTAGCTTTGCCAGCGTTTGTTTATTATTTCCGATGTTTGTTGTTTGAGGTTGAAATGTCAAGTGCTGCTCTCTGCTGTGATTGGTGGTGACCTCTGACCTCTGCTTCTCTCCTGCAGCTGCGGTGACCCTGGATCCGGACACCGCTCATCGGGACCTCGTCCTGTCCGAGGACGGACGGAGCGTGAGGGACGGAGGCGGAGACCAGCGCCGGCCGGACACGGAGCAGAGATTCACTTATGTCGCCGCTGTGCTGGGTCGGGAGCGGCTGAGCTCCGGGGGGCATTACTGGGAGGTGCAGGTGGGGGGCAAGACGCACTGGACCCTGGGGGTCTGTGACGAGGCCCAGAGCAGGAAGGGGGACATCAGACTATCACCTGAGCATGGATTCTGGGCGGTGCGGCTCATTCATGGTGAATATGAAGCTGTCACCTCCCCTCGCACCTCCCTGGCCCCCCGTGTGCCCCCCAGGGCTGTGGGTCTCTTCCTGGACTATGAGGGGCGCAGGCTCTCGTGGTACAATGTGACTGACCGCTCTCTGCTCCACACCTACTCCGGGGGCCCCTTCCCCCCCACCCTGAGACCCTACTTCAGTCCAGGAGTCAATGAAGGAGGGAGCAATGCGGGGGCGCTGCGGGTCCTGCCCGTGACAGGGCGGGAGTGAGAGGGGGAGACCCCCACAGATGAGGGGAGAACACTGGGGGGGGGTGGGGCAGGGAGTACAGTCCTGTGTTGTTGGGTCACTGTGGTCTGGTGGGGGGGGGGGTGTTGCAGTCGTGGGTGTCGGAGACGGATTCTCTGCTGTGACCGGGGACAGCTGTCCCTTGTCTTCTCTGTACCCCGACTCCATGTTGCTTGTATGTTGGGGGTCTCTGTCGCTCTCCTGTCAGCCCGGCCCCTCCTAACCTGCCCACAGGTATATCTGCCACTGACATAGCGCCTCACTTTATAATTTAGCGCCGCGTGTGCCTTCTACGCACTAAGAAGAAGCGCTATACACGAGAGGCTGCTCTGGGTAATCCAAAGAAACGCCAGTGAAGCGCCTCTGCCCTGGGGGGGTCAGGGGTCACCGACAGGAATATTACAAATATGACACAAATGAGCTCCGCCCCGTGAGACATTGAACCTCAGCGAGCGACGGATCCCGCGCAGAGCCAAAGGCAGAATCATTCAGACCCCTCCCACGCCCCCCACTGACTCCCGCTAAGATCCGAGGGGAGCGAGGGGGGGGGGGGGAACCGAGCAACTCATCACAAATGACGTCATTATACACATCAGAACCCCCGCTGACGTCATTGAACATCACATTGAACGTTTCTTTTCTCTTCACTGGAGCCACAACCTTCCTTGGGCAAGAAAGACCAAAACAAACAAGCATTGGCAACGCCAAAAGCTGGATCACGCTTTAACGGATGCGTGCGGCCGCTATTTTTGCGCTGTGCGGCTTTTTGAAAAAAGCCGCGTTACATGACGAGCTGAGCTCGTCATGAGCATGCGAGCGGCGCAACTCATGACGAGCACGGAAGGGGTTAAAGAGCCACAGCCTTCTGTGGGGAAGACTCACCAAAACAAACAAGCATTGGCAAAGCCAAACGGTCGTTCTTGCAAATATCACATTTCTTTTCTCTTCACTGGAGCCACAGCCTTCCTTGGGGAGGGCTCACCAAAACAAACAAGCATTGGCAAAGTCAAAAGCTCTTTCTTGCAAATATCACATTTCTTTTCTCTTCACTGGAGCCACAGCCTTCCTTGGGTAGGGCTCACCAAAACAAACAAGCATCGGCAAAGCCAAAAGCTCTTTCTTGCAAATATTGTGTTTCTTTTCTCTTCACTGGAGCCACAGTCTTCCTTGGGGAGGGCTCACCAAAACAAACAAGCATTGGCAAAGCCAAAAACTCTTTCTTGCAAATATTGTGTTTCTTTTCTCTTCACTGGAGCCACAGTCTTCCTTGGGGAGGGCTCACCAAAACAAACAAGCATTGGCAAAGCCAAAAACTCTTTCTTGCAAATATTGTGTTTCTTTTCTCTTCACTGGAGCGCATTCTAAGCAGGCACAGCCTTCCTTGGGGAGGGCTCACCAAAACAAACAAGCATTAGCAAAACCAAAAGCTATTTCTTGCAAATATAACCTTTCTTTTCTCTTCACTGGAGCGCGCTTTAAAAATATTAACTTGTAAATTGGGGTCTAAAAATGAAGTTGTAGCCTCATTGAATCATGGAAACAGTGCAGACTCACCAAACAGAATATAGTATGGGTAGCCTATTGATTTTAGAAACACTCCAACTTTCCCATTAAAGCGAACATTTTGTTTTATTATATTTGTTTATGAATTAAATACAAGGCCATAATTGATGTGGTTCAGATCATCAAAACTGCTTAGGCCGGGTTCTCTTATTCCAATAATGACTCAGTGGGGGTCCCTGGATTCTAGTAATGATTATCTGAGGGTCCACAGAAGGCAAAAGGATTCGAGTCATCGAAGTCAAAGGATGGCAACGAGGCCGTGTGTTGTACCTGCCGCTCAGCCAGGATGAGTGTGGAGTGAATGCTGCTGTGGATTGAGTATGGGATGTCTGTGAGTGTCGGTTGGGTTTGTGCTGAGCAGCAGGGAGGCTGCGCCTGGTGGGGTTTCTCCTAACTACTTAATAAAGAACCTTAACTAATCTACGCTGGACGTCCGGACCATCATTTGATTACAACATTTGGCGATGATCCTGTAGAAAAATCACATGTGCCACCAATTGGAAACTGAAGATTACCTTAAAGAAAAATTGACAGAAACAGGGGAGGGACACACAAGACGGAGCAAAAATCCATCCTGTATGAAGGAAGAAATAAGAGTGACAGTAAAGTCAGCCAATGGTAAGCAGTGGGCGGGCTGTAAGTCCACTCTGAGCTCTTGTAAGCTCCCAATAGATCTTTTCCCACTGAGCAGCTTGTGCTGTGTACACACGCGCGCACACACACCTGAGAAAAAGTGACGCCTTTTGACATACTTTAGTAATGTCTTTAAGCATAGAATTATCAAGTGCTAGCTGTCTCAATTGACATCATTGATGACATCACTGATCACATCATCCCCAACACAGCTCCTCAAATAGAAGCAGTGTAGTACTGGAGACAAGTCTCATTCGGTATGGTAAAAGCTATATAGTGCACACTTTAGTGAACAGTGAAGTTTTACGTGCAGGCAGAACTTCTTCAAAGCAAGTCAGAGACATTGAGCAACAAGTGTGATATGTGAGAGAAATTAAGGCTTCTCCTTCACTGATTTCTCACGGGTACCCCTCCTGTGACGCTGCGTGCCGTACCCGCCTGCCCCGCCCTCTCGCTGCTGTCAGTTGTTTGTTGATGAGCTGTGTGCACTATGCCCGAGAGCTCTGTTTGAAATTGTAATCGAACGAACAGACGCTTTAATTGCTGTCAGTTTGTACAGGCACCGGTT
Source organism: Lissotriton helveticus (assembly GCF_964261635.1). Lineage (NCBI taxonomy): Eukaryota > Metazoa > Chordata > Amphibia > Caudata > Salamandridae > Lissotriton > Lissotriton helveticus. The sequence goes on along the minus strand of NC_136065.1, from coordinate 60,160,131 downwards.
GTTTTTAGGTCGAGCTTGCTCGACTTTTAGTAAAAGGGGATCTTAAAAGTGCAACCCAGCCTTTGCTTATTGGCTACAAGCTTGAGTGCACGAACGAGTGCACGCGCTGCCATCTGCCTTTCCTTTGTCATGGGTAATTTAGCGCCTCTCTCCGGGCACCCTTTCATGTCCGCCAAGCAGGCCAATGCCCCCATGCTGTTGCAATAACAGGCTCACATTTCACCCAGCCCTCGCACCACTACAGAGACACAACTTAACTTTTCCAGGGTCACCATCAGTGTAAGTGCAGGAAATCAGGTCACAGCTATCTTTTAAAATAAGACTTAATAAATATGCTGTTTGTGTTTGTGCATTTGTTTCCTGGTTTTTTGTCTGCTTGTGTAACAGGAATTTAGCAAATGATATTCACTCCTGGGCAAAGCACAAGCTGCTTCAGTTTATCTAATAATAAAATATATAATTAATATTTAATGAGGCAAAACTTTTTTTTTTGATGCACTATTGGAATTATTCTATTATGTATCCTGTAGTTGCCCTTTGTCTGATGACATTTTGCCAGCCTTTTATTTTTAATTTAATGTGAGAACAGTCAGTATCTACTTTTACAACGCACTACCATTACAACAAAACTTTTACAACGCAACATCCATTACAACGCATGCATTTACAACGCAGTCATTACAACGCAAGACACTACAACGCACACCACTACAATGCATGCCATTACAACGCAGTCATTACAACGCATACCATTACAACGCATAGCATTACAACACATAGTACCCTTACACTATCCAACACTTACCCTACTGTTGCACCCCCTGGAGTTAGAATAGTAATTTTTACCCCTACACTATCCAACACTTTCCCTACTGTTGCACCCCCTGGTGTTAGAATAGTAAATATTACCCCTACCCTATCCAACACTTACCTTACATGCAGTGTAATGTAATGCGTTGTAAATGTAGTATGCGTTGTAGTGGAATGCGTTGTAAAGGTAGTTTCAAAGAATTCGTTGTAATGACATGCGTTGTAATGGTGTGCGTTGTAATGGATGTTGCGGTGTAAAAAATGCGTTGAAAAGGTAGGCGTTGTAAAAGTATGCGTTGTAACGTCATATATCCGTATCTACAGCTTGTGTGCAGATCATGATACCTCGTTGCCTTTCCGCCTGCGCTATAAACGACTAACGCCACCCCACTCTCTGTGGGCTCGTGAACTTTTCATCCCACTGAAAGCACTAATGCTTAGGACTGCCAAAGGGACTCTTTTCCTCAGACCCTGCGCTTTGACAGCACCGGTGCTTGTGCTATAAAATCTATGCATAGGTTTCCAAGCTAGCATTTTGTGTTCTTCATGTCAGCTGATGCATTTGAAATCATTAGTTGGTGGCGTAGACTAGAGCTACTGCGTTTTCTCTTTCCCATAACACTTTATTTTAACAGTTCAGAACAGGCTCTTGGGACATGGGGCCCAGCATAGTTGTTTGTATAGGGGTCTGTAAAAAATGTTGACAGGGGGGCGTGGCCAAGATGGCGGCGGTGTACGACGTGTTTTCGGTCCTCTCCGGCCCCGGGCCCTGTAAAGCATTGTAAAGCACGGCCCCGGTGCTCTCTCTGGGCCCTAATCGCCTGGGCAGACCTGCGCTGGGCTAACTACTAACGGTGAAGGGTCCCGGAGGCATAGCGGTGGTTCCGACGGCTCCGGTGTCAGGAGCGGTGACCGAGACCGAGGGGCCTCGGGGAGCGGACGGCGCCTGAGGGCACCTCGGGACCCCCTGAGCAGCGGCGGGGGAAGGAGGCACCGAAGTGGTTCGCTGGATCCCGCGGCACCGAGCGGTGGCGCGGAGAGGCGGACTTTCACCGGGTCCCTCGGCCCCCCCGAGGGGAGGAGCCTAATTCCGGCGACTTCTTGGAGCCAAGGGCGGCCGCCCTTCTAATTGAGGCCGCGGTCTGAGGCCTGGTGGGGGACCCACTCGGCACAGCCATCTGGACTTTTGCGCTACCGCGCTCCGCGGCCGCTGTACACGGAGTGAGTGCCCTGACCACGGAAGTAGTCGAGCGCCCGACTGGAGGCGGAACGGACCGCGAAACCGAACGGCGACGTAGGCCGGAGCAAGTGGTGGTCTTGCCGAGTGGTGGCGCTCTGCCTAGCTGGACATTGGACGTTTCAAAGAGGGCTGGCGCAAGCAGGAGAGGCGGTGAGTGCCGCATTGGCGGTCTGTAGACTCGAGAGGGGCTCCGTGGGCAGAGCGATGGTGGCTCCGGCTGGCTCCCGCCAGGGTGGGCCTCGCTGTTGCGGATTCCCCGCCCATCCCCCTCGGTGAGAGGCCTGCTGCGCCACGGCGGTGGCTGGAACCAGATAACGAGCGGTATCGTGTGATCGCCTAGCCCCGCGGTTCCCTTGCCACTCTTGCAGCCTGAGAGGGCCCTGCCCACCCCCCTGCACCTACGCTGGGGCCTGGCCTTTACGACCTTCGGGGCTACAGTGACTCTACGCAGGAGCCGGACACTTCCACTGCCAGCTCCCTGGGCGCTGACCTGCACCGGTGCTGCACACCCTGAGCCGCCGCTTGGGATACCACCTACGACCCTGGTTGGATTCACCTAGTGGAGAAGGGGTGCGATCCGGGTGCTCCACGTGTCTTCTCGGAGGGGCCGCCATGACTACCGCGCTACGCAAGGGGAAGGCCGGGAAAGACGGATCTTCAAAGGGCACTCAACAGCCGGCTTCCCCTGGTTCTAGCTCCTCGCCTAAATGCTCCGATGATGAGGCACCGGCCACTAAAGCATTCATGACCGACCTTTTCAAATCCATCAAGGAGGATATCTCAGACCTCCGAGCACAGTTGGCCTCTGACCTTAGAGACGTACGGCGGGACGTGGACTCGGTGGGGGAACGAGTGGCCACGCTCGAGGACCACGACCTCAACATGGCGAATGACGTCCACCAGCTGCAGCAAGACGTGTTGAGGCTTACGGAGCAGAACCTGGACCTACAGGCACATGCGGAGGACTTGGAGAACCGCTCCAGGAGGAACAACATCCGCATACGTGCGGTCCCGATCGGAGGGGAGGCGGAGGATCTCCGAGGGTACGTTCGTGGCCTCTTCCGCCAGATCCTGGACGACGAGGAGGTGCAGGAGATCCAGATGGACAGGGTCCATAGAGTTGGCTTGCCGCGCAGGGGTGGAGGCCCCCCACCAGACATCCTGGTTTGTGTCCATGACTTTCAGCTCAAAGAAAGAATCCTGAAGAAGGCACGTGACACCCCTTCGCTGCAATATCGTGATCATCGCCCGCAACTCTATCAGGACCTCGCAGCGACCACCCTCCAGAAGCGACGGGAGTTCAGACCGGTCACGGCCTTCCTACGCGACCACAATATCGCCTACTCCTGGGGCCATCCATTTCGCATAATCTTCCGTTGGCAGAACAAACTGGCACAGATACGCTCGCTACAGATGGCTAAGGATCTTCTGGGTATCGGGGATGATTCCCCTTCTTCGAGGGTTGGTAGCCCTTCCTCGAGACGGCGTCATCGATCCTCATCTTGGCACAGAGTGGGGTCAGCATCGGATCGTGGGCGGCCGGATCAAGCAGCTAGCCTGTTGGAACGGGGAGGAGCGGTGGCCTCCGTCACCTCAGCAACGATGCCGCCTTCGCAACAGAACTCCGGAGCGGCCTGACTTATGGGCTGCCGGCCTGAGTGGCCGGAGAGGCCCGCGTTCTTGGGTTCGTGGGATTCCAGGTACTTTGTGAGAAGACGCCCCGGACCGAGGCCATGGGAGATCATATTACGGTCTCTCACCCCCCTCCCAGTGACTTCATGGTGCGCTGCACTGTTCTGGGATGCTTCGTTGACATCACGATGAGTATCGTTCTAACTGTTACTGTTTTACATATCCTTTTTCACTGTTATGGTTGCTTTTGTGGGGTGGGGGTTGGGCCGGGTGGAACAGTGGTGGCGTCTGTTTGCGTTGTGTGTGGTGTGTTATCTTCCCTAGACGAGATAGTCCTTGGCTTCTATTGCAGGTGCCTCCGTTCAAGCCCCTCCGATATACTGGGGCTGATTGCGGACTCTATGCTTACTGTGCATTGCTTGGATGTAGATTTGGGTGGGTGGTTGGGTGGTGATCCTCCCGGGAGGGTGACACTCTGGCCCTTGCGATTGATGCCTCTGCTCCATTGCTTTTGCTTTGTCATGTGTCCCAACGCTGCTTATGCGCTTGGCTCTGGGAGCCTTGATGATGTGGTGCTGTGGGGGGGCGGAGGGTGGAGGGATGAGTGGATGGAGTTGTTTGGGGTTTGGCTTGCACCGAGGATGGTCGGAGGTGCTAGGGGACGTGATGGGGAGAGTAGCCGGCTCGCATTGAGAGTCATACAGAGCGGGACTCTAATACGTCACTATGCCTGTTAGTGTGGGTACCTGGAATGTGAAAGGTCTCAATTCTCCACAAAAACGCCAGAAACTTTGGAAGTACCTGTCCGACCATCATCTCGACGTGGTAGCCCTCCAAGAAACCCATTTAGCTAGGAGGGATGAACTTAGACTCCGACACAAACAGTTCCCCCTCATATACAGAGCATCTGCATCCACCAAACATAGGGGGGTGGCCCTCATGTTCAAGGCGTCTCTTCATTTTCAGCCCCTGGGAGTGTGCACTGATAAGGAGGGGCGCTGGTTGATGGTGAAGGGCTCACTGTATGGTCGACTCTGCACGTTTGTGGTTATTTATGCACCTAACGCTGGACAGAATGGTTTTTTGCAGGGATTGTTGGGCAAGGTGGGTGACTTTGCAGAGGGACATCTGTTCCTACTAGGGGACTTCAACATGGTGTGGGATGGAAACATGGATTGCTCGGGGTCCCGTAGGGCGGACTCTGGGATCTTCTCTGCTGAAACACAAAGACAGATAGGTGATCTGGGGTTAGTTGACAGCTGGCGGTTCTTACACCCACATTCCAAGGACTACACATTCTTTTCAAATGTCCATCGCTCTTACTCTCACATAGACCATATCTTTGTCAGCCAGGCCCTTAGGGGGGATATCCGTCTGTCCAGTGTCTTCCCACTCTCTGTATCAGATCATAGCCTGGTGGTTTTAGGGCTGCTTTGGCAGGCGGGGGGAGACGGGTGGAGGAAATGGTACTTCCCGGCAGCGCTGGTGCGTGATGAGACGTCCTGTAGAGAACTGCGGAGAGCTATAGGGGAGTTTATGGCCCTTAACCCTCCTTCCGACACCTCGGTATATGTCACCTGGGATGCGTGTAAGGCCACGGTACGGGGCACCTGCCTCGCCCTTAATGCGAACCTCAATAAATTACGGAGGAAGGAGAGGGAGGATCTGGAGGCGGAATTGGCACACCTTGAACAAGCGCACAAGTCTAACCCCTCTAGAGTGACCCTGCGACCGCTGACGGCGGTGAGGGGAAAATTAAGAGCCCATTATAACAATCGCGCTGAGTTTACCCTCCTTCGGCTCCGGCGCATCTCTTACTCCCAGGGGAACAAGGTGGGACGCCACCTGGCCCGGCAACTACGGGATAAACGGGAGAAAGACTATATTGGGGGCATACGAGACCACGCCGGTACCGTACAGCACAAGGACGCAGACAAGGCAGCTCTTTTCGGCCGCTTTTACGCGGATCTCTATTCCAGCGACACTCTTGCCCCGGAAGCACAGTCTGCTTTCCTGGAGGGTCTCCCGATCCCTCAAGTGTCCAAGGAAGGGAATGACTTGCTGTCCTCCCCCATTACTAGGGAAGAGGTGTTAGACGCCATCGGGGCTTTGAAACTCCACAAGGCCCCGGGTCCTGACGGCTACACGGCCTTGTTTTACAAGACGTTTGCGTCGGACCTCTGTGATTACCTGGTCTCCCTCTTCAACGCCATGGCATCCGAGGGGAGCACCTCGGAGACTATGGCCGAGGCCCTGATTACTGTCATCCCCAAACCGGGGAAAGACCATTCTGAGTGCGCGTCCTATCGCCCGATAGCACTCCTCAATTTAGATGCCAAGCTGTACTCGTCTATTCTAGCTCGTAGACTGCAGGACTTAATGCCGGTCCTTATACATCCGGACCAATCAGGTTTCATAAAGGGCAGACAAACACATGACAACCTGAGGCGTGTCCTCCACTTGATTGAAAAGGCTAATAGATTTCATATACCGGCAGTTTTAGTGGGGCTTGACGCGGAGAAGGCCTTCGACCGTGTTGATTGGGGCTTTCTCCACCGCACGCTGGAGGCCTTCGGGTTTTCACCCCATTTCATTAGAATGGTTGAGGCTAATTACAGCAACCCCACCTCTAGGGTGATGGTTAATGGCCATAGATCCGGGTGCTTCCGCCACTCGCGTGGAACGCGGCAGGGCTGTCCTCTCTCCCCTCTCCTCTTCGCTCTCAGTATTGAACCGCTGGCGCTTGTGATCCGGAGGGACGAACACATCCTGCGCATCCCCTTCTCTGGCGAGGACCACAAGATCACGCTCTTCGCAGATGATGTGTTACTCTCGGTCAGAGACCCCGCGCTGTCTCTGCCACATGTCCACACACTGCTCCCAGCCTTCGAAGAGGCGGCGGGCTTCAAGGTTAACCTCTCCAAATCATATGTCTTGAACCTCACTCTTTCTCCCGAGGATGTACGACAGGTCCGAGCGATTACTCCGCTGTCGTGGTCGACCTCCTCCTTGCTGTATCTGGGGGTGAGATTGACCTGTACCTTGGGTGCATTATTCCAGGCCAATTTCCCGCCGATAATGACGGCGATCCGTGCGGAGCTGGAGAGATGGAAGCCGAAGTTCATCTCTTGGTTGGGCAGGATTCACGCGCTTAAGATGGTCCTCCTCCCAAAACTCCTATACCTCTTTCAGGCGCTGCCCATTCCGGTGGACTTAGCATATTTTCGCCGGCTCCAGACCATGATGTTGAAATTTGTGTGGCAGAACGGCCGAGCCCGGCTTTCCTATGCACTATTGCGCCGCCCGCGTATGAATGGGGGGGTGGGTCTCCCTGACATGCACCTGTATTATAAAGCTGCACAACTACGGGTATTAGTGGAATGGTCCCAGCAGCTCTCAGAGAAGAACTGGCTCCACATGGATCGAAGTGTAGCTGGAAGGTCCGTCTGGGATTTGGCTTGGAAACCCAAGGCTGACCGCCCCAAGAATGCGTATGTTAGTACTCCCACCAGCACGGTTCTAAAAGTCTGGGACACGGTTAGTAGCGACGACCAGTGGACCACCTTCCCGTCTCCGTTTACCCCAATTCATTTTAATCCGGCCTTTCCCCCGGCCTCGACCGATGGTCCCTTTGACATCTGGAGGAGGGGTGGTTGCAGGGCCCTTACCCATCTGTTTCATGGTGTGTCGCCTCTCACCTTCCAGAATTGTATGCGGGACTACGACGTCCCCCCCACTGAACGCTATCGACATCTCCAGCTCTTGCACTGGGCGACTTCGGCAGGAGTGGTCGACGCTGCTACTAGACCGCTGACAAAGTTTGAGGCTTTTATTCTCCGTACATCTACTATGAAGGGGACGATCTCCTTCCTTTATGGGTTGTTGCTGGACACCGCGATATCTCCCCGCCCCCGGTACATGGACCACTGGGAAACTGCATTAGGTAGGGACATCACTGATGAAGAATGGAGGGGCCTTTGGAGGGACATAGCAACACATAATCATTCGATTGACCTTAGAGAGGCACACTTAAAGATCATGTATGACTGGTACCTCTACCCATCTAAGCTGCATCGGATCTTCCCGGCCACCTCGGACAGGTGCTGGAGGGGCTGCGGTATGCTGGGCGACTTCCGACATATTTGGTGGGACTGCCCCTTCATCCAGCCCTACTGGGCTGAGATCCTGTCTCACATCAAAGATGTGCTGGGATACCCGATTCCAGACTCGATAGAGTTTGTCCTGCTGGGGCTCAGAGACCCGATGTTGGAATACCAATCCAGAGCTGATAAACGCATTATGTGGCTGTGCTTGGGGGCGGCTAAGTTGACCCTGGCGGCCGCTTGGAAAAGCCCGTCAGCGCCGGCTATCTCACTGTGGCATGCAAGGTTGTGGCGACTCCTAAGTATGGAGAGAATGTCTGATATTTTTCTGGGAAACTTTAAAAATGTCATGTTCCGGTGGGGACCACTGGTCAGGTTCCTGTCCAGTGGCCTGCCTTCCGCTGTTTGCCCTTCGGCACTCCGAGCACTACACCTCTTCCAAGTCTGACCGCCGTCGCGAATGTGGATGTGATGTTTGATTGTTGATCGCCACCACTGGGGGGAAGGGAGGGGGTTGGGGAGATTAGGGGTTGTTGGGAGGGGTTGTTTCGTTCCCCACTTTTGATTGCAGCGCACATTGCTTGTGGAACAGGGGGACACAGCTTCCATATGCATCTGTATGCTCCCTTGGGGACTCCGGATTTGTGCACCTTTGCAGGGACGCTGCGGACTGGGTGCTTCTTCGCCTGCTATTGACTGGTGGACAAGAGCATTGCCCAAGACATTTCTTACGGTGCTTCCCTTTTACCTTTATGTTCCCTTGGTTCCGCAACGATGCTTTTCAGCACCTCCTGTGTGGGGTAAATTGACGGATTGTTCCTCTCTCTATGTTTCTTCTCACCTATCTCTTACTTCCTTATTTTTCATACCTTTCTTTCTCAAACAAAATTTTTGCACCCTTCTCCACATCTGCCTTGCACCCTTCTCCCCTCTCACATTCTACCCTGCTCCACTTCCACCTTGCACCTTTCTCCGCCTTGCACCCTTCTCCCCCTCTGCCTTGCACCCATCTCCACCTTGCACCCTTCTCCCCCTCTGCCTTGCAACCATCTCCCCCTCTACTTTGCACCCATCTCCCCCTTTGCCTTGCACCCCTCTCTGCCTGGTGGGGGGTAGTAAACTATGGATTTCAGCCGATTACAGGTAAGTAAACATATAAATAAATAAAACAAATGTTGTTTCGCTCGCTGCATCGCATTTGGCCCACTTCTATGCTGCAGGCTGCGGATCGGTCTCCATCACCACAGTTGACTTTGCCATCAAAAGGGATTCTGGATCCCAAGTAGGATGGAAGTCTCCGGGGTGGTTTTGCAGAACTTCGATTATCTTCCTCGCCATTTTCTTCTCAGCCGCCCCGATGAGCCTCTTTCCTTGGCAGAGTGGAAGCGTCCACGCTTCTGGTGGTGAGGGAGGGGCCTTCCTGGGAGACTCCCTTCATAAAGTAACGGAGAGTATTAGCGGCTGCAGGTGAGAGGTAATACTGCAACGAATGAGAACTCTTCAAAGATTGTTGAGCAACAGAGTCTCCTCCTAGCTTCGAGCAGAGAGACTTCGGCTTCAGTCCATCGCTTATGTTAGACGTCCTCCTCTTGGTGCAAAGAACTCTTCACAGCATCCTTGAAGCAACGGTATTGGCAAAAGACAATTTGAAACAGCAGACTGGCTCATTAAAAGAAACACCCCAGGAACTGAAATCGATCAACTCACGAGTGCCTGCCTTAAATAGATCGATACAGAGCCCAGAGGGCGGGGCTGCTGATGGTGTGAATGAAAATGTGAAGGGGGGGGGTCCTTGTCCGTTTATGTTACAAGGTGTCCAGTGTAGGTAGAAGAAGATGTAAGCCATATGTTTTTAACGGACACCTGAGTTATCGTGAGCATGGAAAGCGTATGAAAAGATGAAAATGCGTCGAAAGTCCCAAAGGGAATGTTGTAAAGTTGATGAAACCCATCAGTAGTAATCCTGCAGATGGAGGTTTAGAAGCAGAGAGGAGTTACATGGTTAGTTACAGGTATCAGGGGCTAAAGGGCTGCGATTTACAAAGGAACCAGCCAGAGGGCATGAAGGGAAATCACAAAAGGAATGTAGAGATTATAGCAAGGTAGCTAATGTCTCCATCATGTGTAAAAGTCCCCTTGGGTACGGAGGAACGAGGAGGTGGTTCTTGGGAGAACCCTATAAATAGAATGTATCCTAAAGAAAATCCAAAGGGGGCCTAAACCCCAGTGTTTAGAACAGAAAGATATTTATATCTATCTAGATATCAGAAAAGAAGGAAACAACCCGACAAATAGAATCCCTTGAATAGGTCTATCCTGTTGTGGGGGTTTTAGAACTGCCCCTCCCCCAAGCAATATCTCATCAAGGGATATAATGCAAGTGGCCTTTCAGAAAAGGAAGTGTGCCAAGGATGTCACCAAAGTCTGTCTTTATTCCCTCTTGATTGTAACCTTGATTGAGATGCTGAGTCGGGAGCTTAGCAGAATAGGTTTAAGACTCCTCTGAGATCAGGTGGTTGAAGAACCTTTGGCAAAAACACTAAAAAACATCACGCTGGGCCGAGGGAGCTTTTAATATGCTCAGCCTTGAGTGTTGAGGCTGAATTACCTCGAAAGAAATCTGTGGGATGCAACCAACTTCGAACGAACAGAACCAGCAAAAAAAGAATAGAAACACAAGAGAGAACCCAATTTGCTGATAACCGTTCCACACGTTTAAGTTCCATCCAGGAGGATTAATGTATTTGTGGCTGGCCTGTGTGGATTAGGTGTCCGTACACCAGAAAACCTGAATGTTTGCTCTTGGAACATACATGGGGTAAACTAGTTTTTAAAAACAGTTGACGTCACAAAGGTGTGCGATGAAAGGGAAATTGTTACAAGACACCGGGTTGACTGGTAAAAACCTGACACTAAATGATTCTATACAATTCAAGAAAGATACAAGTAAAATAGGGCCAGACCCTCTAAAGTTAATTTCGACAAAGTTTGCAAAGAGGCCAGTATAATTACGACTCATTGTGATAGGGTGCCAGTGTGCCTCGTAGATTTGTACAAAGGCTCTTCTGCTATTAATACTTTGTTTATGTGCAGGTGACCCTCGGCTTGCATAGTTATAATGCTAAACAAATGCAGATGCTCAGCAAAGATTTGTCGACTTTGGGAGGTCAGTTCATATCTTTGCCTAGAGTTATCCAGGGTGATTTTAACCCGAGGCTTACCCCGGCCTCGGTTGATAAAAACCAAATGGAAAGTCTCAAACCTATAAGATCCCACAGGCAATATTCCAATGTGTCAATTACAAATAATGACACAGTCCTCTTAAAGTGTCTCGCGGGGGCTGATTTTGTACGTTTAAATGTCGGTTTTTAGGGGTGACACCCCTGCGTCCCAAACATTTATACATGAAAATCAAAAGTGTCCAGTAGAATACACATGTATTCAATATCGATTCTTTGAACTTTGCTAGGTGTTATGTGGTGAGCATTAGCGGGAGTGACCACTGGGTGTTAATAGCTTTGTCTTGACCTTCTGCAAAGGCAAACTGTGATGCCATTGAAAATCCATTCCCTGGACATAGGACAAGGCGGACATATGATAGGTATGTTGGAGTGTTGACGCACTATCAAACCACCCAGGGAGTCCGGAAAATGATGAGCACGTTCAGATTTGGAATAATCGGATTATATCAGAGATGGTAAACTCTTTGACACCGATAGTTAAGAAGTGTAATGTAATGATTCTAAGACGGGAGTCTTAATGGTAAAATGTCTGCCTTGGTTTGATTCACAGCCAAGGTCCGATTTAATAGGGAGGGGGGATTGTCCGACTCTTTTCCCTGTAGGAGCGGAGTCCGACAAGGTTGCATTCTTGCCCCTTTTTTGTTTTCCCTTTATATCAATAATTTGGAGCAGTTTCTGTTGGGTTTAAAGGCAGACTCACCAAGGGTGGGGTCGCGTCACATTCCTGTTCTGCTTTACGCAGATGGCGCGGTCCTGATTGCACGCACACCCCGGAGCCTAAAAATCTTGATAGACGGTTTTGTTAAGTTCATGGGTGCCTTAGATCTTTTTGTTAACCTGGGCAAATCGTATGTGCTCCTGGCTGGTAAAAAAACTTCCTCTAAATTTACTTATACAATAGGCAGCCATATTTTAGAAGAGGTTAAAACGTTTTCTTATCTTGGAGTAACTTTTGACGGCGCCTTGCAGTTTAATTCCCTGGTGGCGGAACGTTGTAGTAAAATGATTGCCTCCAATGGGGCAATAGCTAGCTATGGCAGAAGGCTAGGTAGATGGAGCCCGGAACAGGTGATGAACTTGTATAGCTCCGTATCATGCTCCAAAGTAATCTATGGGGCAGAAGTATGGGGCTTTGTGAACATCACTAGAATTCAACAGGAAGAAAATAAATATTTGAAATCTATCCTGAGGGCACCATCCAGTACCGCTGGAATCATAGCACACAGGGAGTTAGGGAGGCCATACTTGGATGACCTGGTAAAACTTAGGCCAATTGTGGCCTGGTTAAAAATTTGGGTTAACCCTGATGCGTCTCTCAGCAGAGAAATTCTTTTGGACTGTTTGGAGAGGGCTAAATGTATGCGCATTCCCTGGCTCAAATACGTAAAGAGCACCCTTGAGGAATTAGGTTTCGGAAACCTCTTCACGAACCCTGCAACAATTTTAGCCCAGCACAAGAAACAAGTAGGGGATATTTTCCTAGAGCGGAAAAGCCAATGCAGAGCTGAGGCTGAAGGAGCTAAAAAGACAGTGAGGGCCCATAACCTGGTGAAGAGTGTGGAGGGTATGGAGCCTTATCTGTACCTTATGCACAACGCACAGGATAGATTCCTAATGTGTCGTTTCAGACTGAACTTACTCCCATTTATGTTGGCTTCACCAGCAGGTTTCACCACATCAATTGAGCAGAAGGGACCCTGCGGCTGCGACAACAGGTCTCCGCAGGACTCCCTTCACCTTGTTTTGCTCTGTCCTTATTTCTCTATGCCCAGGCGCAGATTTCTTGTAAATATTTTTAAAAAAAGCCCAACATGAACATGCCAGGGAGGCATTAGTCTTTTTACAAAAAGCCTCGGACCCTCTAACTTTGTGCTGTATTATGAATTTTATTAAGGTAGCGACCCGCTTAAGGCTAACAAGGGGAGAGGAATGAAATGTCTTGGATTTTCTATTTTTCTTGGACTTGCCTGTCGGTTTTTCCATTTTTACTATTACTGTGTATAGGATCTTGAATAATGTTTAATGACTTTTTATCTATGTATATATATGTGTGCTTTTATGGTGTTTTTTAATCACCGAATAAAGATTCTTTGAATTGAATTGAATTGATTCACAGTGTCCGGCACTGAAAGAGCACACAGATATGAAGACATAAAAAGGAAGTCTTAGATTGTCATGAGGTGGGGAAATCTTGCACAAGATAAATTAATATTCAGATCTGATAAAGGAAAAGAAAAATGAATATCATTAGAACAAATTAGCATGAAATGTTAGAATGTTATCGGCGAAAGATATGAAAACATTCTGGAAATTAGTACAGATGGTGTAAAAAAAGATAGGATTAGGTGTATGGCCTCAGAAGAAAATGTGTTTGTTTATCTAACGACTAGCAGCTCCCCCCGACGTTGTCTGGGTATGAAATAGAATGTGTGTAATGTGACACGCTCATTCACGTGTGCCCCCGCTTGAGGGCCATCGGCGACCGTCTAACAATTAGAATTGTGTGAGTCTTGAATGATTATTTCCCACGGTAATCACCCATTATTCCGCAACTTTCTTTCCGCATACCATCACTTCAACTTGATACCACACGCTCGCGCAGCTGCTGCTGTTGCTCTCGTGCTGCCTCTTTTAAAACGCCTTATTTTTAAATCACTTAGCTTCACGTGCTCTATTGCGCTGCGCGATTAGAATGCAGTATCCTCTCGCGCTGGAAATTTCGCCTGGGGTTATATTCAGGGCTTACCTGCATTATAATTGTGCCATCACTCGCACTTTGCGAGATTTAGAACTCAGGATCCCCTGGAAAGCGCATTGCGGTGCTCGCGCCGCCATCTTGGGTGTGGATAGCCAGGAGGTGCCGAATTACGGGCGCCATCTTGGGTGTGGGGCCAGAGATCGGCCTGGCAGGAATCCCGCGCTTAACGGCCATATAAGATGTGCTACCCTCAAGCGCGGAGCGGTGACGCGCAGCGGGCGCGCCGGAGGTGCGCCAGAGGTAAGCCCGTTTGCGCCCGTTCGCTCTCCGGTCGTGCCCAGTGCCAGTCACGCTGTCTGCGCCCCCTCAGTACCTGTTACATACTCCAGGTCTGAGTTAATACAGCTACAACCCCTGGCCAGCCAAGTGTCAAGCACCAACTTGGGAACATCAGACGCATTGTCCTGTGGCCTGCTCAATGTCCGCTCAATGTCCGCTCACTTTGTAAACATCACGATGAAATAGCACTCCTCATTGACCGCCATGCTTTGGATGTGCTTTTTTTAACTGAGACATGGACACGAGCAGACAGCAATGTGGAACTGGGTCTGGCCTGCCCAGGGGGATATAAAATCATGCATCGCCCGAGGGTTGAGGGTAGAGGGGGAGGAATTGGGCTGATTTTTAGAGATTCATTGGCGCTTTCTCTATTCGAGGTTAAAGCGGTCCAGGGGTTTGAACTCCTGGGTTTCTCAATGAAAGGACATAAAGGAGTTGTACAGTCCGGACTGCTCTGTTACAGACCACCGGGCTCCGCACCGTCTAAACTACCAGACCTGGTAGATTTAATATATGACCTCTCTAATTCGCATGCGAGACTCATTGTTCTCGGGGACTTCAATCTATGGCCTGATGGGTCTCTGGGTACAGCATATAGAGATCTGTGCCAGGCATGTGGCAACATTCAGATGCAACAGCTGGTGCTGTCCCAGACCCACACGAAGGGCCACGTATTGGACTTAATCTTCGCTGAAGCCTCTCGGGTGGTAGTCGGGGAGATAATTTTTCAATGCTGGACAGACCATGCATTGGTTTGTTTTTCCCTCTACCTTCCTGTAGAGTCCCTCGGCAAAAATGGAGTGAAGTCTACTGCGAAGAGACAGTGGTCAAAGCTCTTACACTACTCGGAACTTCCATCCCTCCTCCCCGGGACTTTCCATCTGATGGAAAATGCTGAAGCAAGGTATTCTAGCTTGCGCCAGCAAATCATCAGCTCTCTGGACATATTGGTCCCGTTACGGAAACCTAAGTCCAAGCGCCAACCTGCAAAGCCCTGGTATTCTTCCGACCTATTTCATTTGAAACTCCAGTGTAAGCAGGCGGAAAGAGTGTGGAGGAGGTCATACTCCGAGAATGCTAAGTCACTATATAAAATTGCATTGCTTGAATATAAAACCCAAATCAAAAGTGCCAAGGCAAAATATTTTGAGGCCACGTTGACACAGGCAACGAATAAATCACAGTCCTTATTTAAAATAGTAAATGACCTCTCTAAGCCCGAGTGTGCGGCGTATAATATCCCAGCCTCACAATCGCTCTGTGACTCCTTAGCGGGAGCGTTTGAGGATAAAATTGCAGACATTTTAAATGCCCTTGCTCCCGCAGGCATTTACGTTCCACAGCCTGTGATGGCCCGCCCACCCTCCCCTGCCCCCGTTGAGGTGCATGAGCATACTTCCCGCTCACGGCTGGAGTCTTTCCCCCTTCCCTCACTGGACGAGTTCTGCAAGCTAGCAAACGGAGTGAACTCTGGTTCCCCGCTGGATCCACTGCCCCACAGTTATTGGAAATTATTTCAGGATGAACTTTTTTCCCCTCTACACTCCATCTGTCTTCAGTCCTTTAAATCAGCTACGGTCCCCGACAGCTGGAAGTTGGCGGTGGTCTCCCCTCTCCTAAAAAAGCCAACGCTAGACCCCATCTGTCTGTCGCATTATCGACCAATATCCTTGCTCCCTTTTCTAGTGAAGATCATGGAAAAACTGGTCACCCGATCCCTCTTCGACTTTTTGGAAAGTAACAACTATTTGGAGATGGCCCAGTTCGGCTTCCGGCCAGTTCATGGCACGGAGTCGCCACTGGTGGTCGTGTTGGACAAACTTCGATCACGGGTCGATGACAGTCGAGCAGCCTTTTTAGTGCTGCTCGACCTATCGGCCGAGTTCGACACGGTCAGCCACTCCATCCTTGTCAACAGGTTGGAGGAGGCTGGGATAGCTGGTTTGGCAAGGAATTGGTTGATTTCATATCTTCAGAACAGGCATCAGGTGGTGGCCCTGCCATCTTTCCGATCAGGTATTAGGAGAGTGGGACAAGGCGTCCCGCAAGGGTCCGCGATTAGCCCCATACTGTTGAACCTATATCTGTGTCCTCTAGTTAAATTGATCAAAGCCTTTGGCATCTCAGTGATCAATTACGTTGATGACACCCAGCTCATATTTTCCTTGGAAGGCAAATATGCGGTGTCCACAGATACTTTCCAACGCTGTATGATGGCCACGTCCGAATGGCTGAGGAACAACTCGCTTCAATTTAACAGCTCCAAGACGGAGGTTCTCCATTGCTCATCGAACCGCGTCCCACGCGCTTTACCGGTTGATCTTTGGCCGACCTCCTCATTGGGGAAGGTTGTGGCGGTGGATTCTGCCCGTAACCTTGGAGTGATGTTCGATTCCAATCTTCAGCTAAATGGCTTTGTAGACAAAACTGTCTGTATGATGCTACTTCGTATGCTATGGAAAATTCTCCCCCTGCTTGGGGTACAGGTTTATTTTTAGGGTTCAGGGGTAAGTTTGTTCAGGGTAGGTTTGGGTTTTGGGGTACAGGGGTATTTTAGGGTTCAGGGATAGGTTTGGGTTTTGGGGTACAGAGGTATTTTTAGGGTTCAGGGCTAGGTTTGGGTTTTGGGGTACAGGGGTATTTTAGGGGTCAGGGCTAGGTTTGGGTTTTGGGGTACAGGGGTATTTTTAGGGTTCAGGGCTAGGTTTGCCGAAGAGCGTCGGTGTGGGTCATAAAAAAATAGGAACAGCAGGAAACGAATATGTGATGATATTCCGCAAAACAACATCCCGCATACCATCACTCCACAATTTTTATGACGCGGGACTATTACTCCGCAAAGCCATCATTTCTAAAACTTTTACAACGAATATGTCTTTATCACGCATGCCATTATAACGCAAATGCATGTGTGGTAAAGTCATATACATTGTAAAAGTACATTATTAAAACATTAAATATATGTTTGTATATATATATATTCACTGAAAAAACCATAGGTTATAGACCATATATAGTTAGTAATTAGCATTTACAAAACCTTGAAAATACACTAAAAAAAACATAGGTTAGAGACCATATATAGTTAGCTGGGCATTTTATTGACATAAAACCAATGAAATTCCATATAAAGTTAGTTGCACTAACTATATATCGCGCACCCGCAATCCACTGCTGATGATGTCACATATTACATCATTCATGACATGGTCAGTGACATCACTGATGACATCACTGATGACATCTCAAATGACATCACTGATGACATCACTGATGACATCATCCAGTGACTGTGTGTTTCTGTAAAGTTTAAATATGTTTTACATATTGAAGAATGAGAGGATATATAAGTGTCTGGATGAATGATTCAGTAGGTGCATGACTGACTGTATGATTGATTGATTAAATGTGTCTTACTGATTGAATGGGTTAGTGACTAAACTGTCTGAATGTGGGCAACAGTTTGTCTGGTGTGTAAGCTACTGCATGTGTTGATCAATAGCTATACGACAGGCTATATGTGTTATTGATTGGTTGCCCGAGTATTTGTATGGGAGACTGAGTGTGTGTGTAGGTAGCTGGCATATATAAATGACTATACATAAGAGCCACTAATTGTGCAAGTGGCTGTATGGATCATTGATTGTGTACTTGTATCAGTAATTGTATACCAAAGTAAGTATATGTTAGTATATGTTTGAATAAGTAAGGTGTTTTGTGTATAACTGTATAGTTGAGGAAATGGAAGTGTGATTGAATCTTTGCATGACTGACTAGATGTGTGAGTAACTCAATGGATGAGTGGCAGAATGTGAGTGTCTGTATAGGTGTTTGAGTGCAGGTGATAGTGTTGTATTGATGAGTGACTATATGTATGAGTAATTCTATGGGTAAATGAGTGGATGTGTGTATAGACCTTGGAATCAGTGTGTGCATATGTAGTAACTGGTATTGGTGTGTCAATGACTTCAAGAATGGTTGTCTGTGTTTAACACTGGGTGTATCAAAGGTAATATTAGAGTGTGAAGACATGCATCGTATTATCACATGAATGATATCATCAGTGTTGTGATCAGTGATGTCAATTGAGATGTCATCAGTGATGTCATCAGTGATGTCATTTGAGATGTCATCAGTGATGTCATCAGTGATGTCACTGACCATGTCATGAATGATGTAATATGTGACATCATCAGCAGTGGATTGCGGGTGCGCGATATATAGTTAGTGCAACTAACTATATATGGAATTTCATTGGTTTTATGTCAATAAAATGTCCAGCTAACTATATATGGTCTCTAACCTATGGTTTTTTCAGTGAATTTTCAAGGTTTTGTAAATGCTAATTACTAACTATATATGGTCTATAACCTATGGTTTTTTCAGTGAATTTTCAAGGTTTTGTAAATGCTAATTCCTAACTATATATGGTCTATAACCTATGGTTTTTTCAGTGAATTTCAATGTTTTTTTAATAGCAAATATCAAAACCTTTTAAATGTATTCTTCTTTAAATCGAAAAATATATTTTATATGTTTTTAATAAATTTTTTTAATGTATTTGTTTTAATTATTTTTTTTGTTTCGCTCCCGGTACGCGAACCGGTGAGCTTCCCGTTAGCTCAATTTGGTGCCGCGACTCGGTCCGCGAACCGGTAAACGTTCCGTTTGCGCAACTACCGCATTAGAAAACAACATCGTGACGCGTCGCGTAAGCGCGACGTATCGCGTTGTCGCGTAATGCGTCATATGACGCACCGCGTTAGCGCACCCGGAAGCGCTCCGGTCCGCGAAGCAAGGCGCGAAACGCAGCTTCCCGGAAGCGATCCGGGGCGCGGCGCGAAGCGCGTAACGTAAGCATAAGAGGTCATGTGACTTGCTAATAACACTTTTCATTGGTTCATTTTACTTTTGGTTTCCTAATGATGTAAGACTAGGTCATGTGACCTAAAAATAACACTTTTCATTGGTTTAGAACTATTTTTTGTCCCAAATGATGAAAACCCCTCCTTGTGTCCTCACTCTGACTTTCAACTTTGTGAGAGGAAGACCTTTTATCATTACTTAGCAATGGCAAGTCTTGTAGCTGCAGCTGGTGCACCCCCACCACCACCACCACCTCCTAGGAAGAAAGGACCACCTCCTCAGGTTATAGTTCAGCAAGAGGAGGAAGAACAGGAAGAAGAGGAAGAGGAGGAAGCGAGAGGCAGTTTTTGCCTGAGGAGCCTAGGAGGTCCAGTGTCAAAGAAAATTTCATTTGGCAATTTTTCAAATATCCCCGGGGCCAAAAGAAAGTAAATGCCCGCTATGTTACTTGCCTTATCTGCAAAAAAGATCTGTCCAGAGGGACAGATACAAAATATAGCTATGGCAATTATACCATGCATCGCCATATGGACAGGTGGCACCCTATCAATTATAGCGCTGCACAGGTACGTGACCTGCAGGATAACCCCCGTCCTGTGGCCAGTACTTCAAATCAAGAGGCAGTGACGGGACCAGAGGCGAGGGAGATGGTTCCAAATATCCAGCTGAAGTTTGGGGAAGTGAAGCATGTATGCATTTATTGTGGCCAATTGATTTGCTACAGGGAGAGTAGCATCAATTTAATCAATACAGCTATTGACAATCACAAATGTCCAAAACGCCCCAGAAAATAAATTATCTTTTTTTTTTGTTGCTCTTGTTGAGCCCTTTATAATGAATCATTTTTGTTTCCCCCCCCCAAAAAAACCAAAAAATAAATAAAACCGTTTAAAAAATACAAAAAAAGTAAAAAAATGTTCAGAAAATTAATAAAAAAAATATAAAACAACAAAAACAATAAAAAAAAGTTCTTATCAGAACTACCTCCCCTTTATAAAAAATTGCTAGAATGTTTAGCACTCTGGCAACCTCTATTTCTTTTGGTTCGCTTCCCGGTTCGCGCGCCGGTACGCGAACCGGAAGCGAACCAGAATTTTTTTTTTAAAAGAAAAGAAAGTATAAAGGAAGGAAACAGAGAGTAATGTTAAAAGAAAGACAGCTAGAGGGAGTAACACAGAGATACTGTTTAATAGATCTATTTACCAAAGAAAAGATGTAAGAGGGTATAATTGTGAAAAACAAAATAGATAAGGAAGTGAAAGAAAAACAAGCATTGGCATAGCCAATAGGTCTCGCCTTTGGGACCTTCTAAGTATTTAGTTATGCAGCATAATATCCTTGGTGCAGCAACATCAACTGTTGCATGGCTAAACACGTATAAGGTCCCAAAGGCGAGACCTATTGTCTATGCCAATGCTTGTTTCTTAAGTAGTGTTGCAATACGTCTGACTCTTCCATGTGAAAAGATCTTATCTTGTGCTCTAAAGATTGCTAAAGTCTCGACAGAGAACAGGCTAGGCTGTAAGTAGGGTAAATTGCGCTTGGTGATCTGTTTGAGGGAGCGTCTGCTTTGCCTGGTGTCTTTGGAGAGCAATTTTGATTGGTATACTGGACAATGTTAGTTTTATTGGTCCAGTAGACAATTAAACTGCTGCATGACCACACTGTGTGATCCTGGGCACACTTTACAAATCCTACCTACCATCCAGCGGCTGAAGTGCAAATTGTAAAAGAATAATAAACAAGAGTTTCTTAGAGAATGTGAGTGAATGTTCAAATTAAGAAGAAAAACAGTAAAGGATGTGGAATGAGAGGTAGGGATAGAACCGGACTAAAAGAACAATCCTGAGGGAAAGTGTTAAGAAAAAAGTGAGCGAAAGTACAAAGGAATAAAACAAGATGTATGATAGTGACTAAGGTTAAAACATGTGGAATAACAGAGAGAAAAAACAGAAAGCAGAAAAGAAGAAGTGACAGAAAAGGAATGATTGAAACAGCAAAGAAATGTAAATAACATAGGGGCCTATTATCAACACAGGCGATAAAATTATCGCTGCTTTTATCGGCAGAAAACTGCCGCAAAAGCCGCTTTTGCGGCAGAAAACTGCTGCTAAAGCCGCTTTTGCGGCAGTTTTCTGCCGATAAAAGCAGCGATAATTTTATCGCCTGTGTTGATAATATGCCCCTTAGTGTGTTTGAACTACAGGGAGAAAGCATAATGAAAAAGTAGTGAAAGAGTGATGAGTCAGAGATAGTGAGAGTAATAGAGACAGAGTGAATGAACAGGAGTGAGGAACTATGAGAACAGAGGGACTGAGAAAAGGAGTGGAAGGAGTAGAGTAAGTAAGTAATAGAAAAAGGAATGAGGGAATTAGCAAAGGCAGGAAACTGACGGTTAAAGAAATGAAGCAGTGGAACTAATAGAAGTTAAATGTGATAGAAATGTAACGAAAAGAGTACAAAACACTTACCTTATAATTGTCGTTAACTTAGTCACTTGTTATTTTTATACTTTCAATCTGTGAAAGAAACAAAAAAAATTTGAAAAATATTAAAGCATGTATTTAAAAATTTAAAAAAGACAAGGGAAAAGATTGACAATCATCCAATTTTACAAAGAAATAAAGTTAGAGATAAACATGCAGAAAAAAAAGAGAAAGAAACGGTGATAGACAGTCAGAGACAAAAAGAAATTGAAATAGAGTAAATTACTAAGAGAAAAGAAGGATAGAAGAGTAAACTAAATTGAAGTTGTGTAAGCTACTAAAAGAAAGTGAGTAAGGTAAACTATATAAGGAAAGGGTGAATAAGGAAAAGAGAGTGAGAGAGAGAAGAGACAGAGGAAGTGAAGGAAAGAGTGTCAGATACAGACTGAGTGAGGCATCTACACAATGTGATTCATAATGTTAGGAAACACAGGTAATATAATTGAAAAACTTTCAATTTTTTTTGCTCATTCCACAATCACATCACTTGTGTTTCCTTTGCTTAGGTATCTCATTGTGCAGATGTAGTCTTAGCATATGAAAGACTACGCAGAAGGTGAGCACTGTATGCAACAACTTTGACACTTACAGAAGCCTCAGCTTCTCCATGCCCCCTACACAGTCCTAAATATATACATTTTAAACTGACGGTATCTTGTTGCAGATGAAGTGAGGCCTATCTTGCAACATGGTGCATCTTTTGCACTGCTGCTGCGTCACAAAAGTGACGCAACGGCGGCCCAAAAGAGGCGCACGGCCATCATAAATCTGCCCCTAACATTTTAAATGATTGTTTCTAGATGCCGATAAGGTGTGGCCTATCCAGAGATTTGTTTGAGGTGAGGCCTACTCAGAGTTACAGATTAAATTTAGGCTTGTTGAAGAGTACAGAGGAGATAATACATGTGCAGGCCTACCAACGAAGTGAATCATGTCCACTGCACTATTGAACAAACGTCAGACCTCCTCTGTCTCCCTGGACAAGCCTAAACCTCATCTACACAATGTGATTCGTAATGTTAGGAAACACAGGTGATATAATTGAAAAACTTGCAAATATTTTTGCTCATTTAACAATCACATCACCTGTATTTCCTCAGCTTAGGTATCTCATTGTGCAGATGTAGTCTAGCATATCCAAGAGTACGGAGAAGGTGAGGACTGTAAGCAACAGAGCAATGTACATTACTCACCTCCCTTGACACTTACAGAAGCCTCAGTTTCTCCATGCCTCCTACACAGTTCTCCATGTATATCATAAATACAAAAAGTACAGAATTAATTATACATGTTAAATGGTTTATTTTTGCTGTTCTCAGAATGTATCAAATTTCACTAAAAACAGTGAGTTGAAGGCATTCATCATATAACAGCGGGGAAAAAAAACACAAGCAAAATGATTGTGTTTAAAAAACCCATATAACATAACCAATCAGAAATCAGAACTCTTTAAAAGTAACTTACTTTCCATGACGTCAAAGGATGTCCTATGAACAGCTTATACTCTGTTGTGCTGCTATTATTTTCAGCCCGCCACTTTCTGAAAGAAAAGCTCCATCATTTTGACAAATATGTTACATACAATAAATGACTTCTCGCTCTCTACCGCACATTTTCCTCAAGGCCAAATCGTGTAAGAGCCATTTATAACTCTTGGAATTCTTCTCAGCAAATCCCGTCATTTTCTTTTTCCGCAACTTTCAGAAAGAAAACGTTCAAGATCACTTTCACAATCCTGTACTAGTAATATCTCACCCTTCTTGCTCACTCATGTTCCACATTTCCTATGACACAGATACCGTTTACTATGAGGCACACTTACACTACCTCTATGACTACTACAATTATTTAATTCTCTACATCACTTTTAATCACAAAGCAATTTAAAACAGGACATAAAATTATATCAACTCCTAGAATCATTATAGGCCAGTTACCTACCCAAAATTCTCTCTTCTGAAAACAGAAAGTAAGAATATTTTTAAGTCAAAAGGCAACATTGTTTCATAGTCAAATGTGAATCATTTCCGAAACATCAGCTTTTTTTAAATTTTAAATAAGCTGTGTAATAAGCGGATGTTGTCAAAAGACCATCATGTCATATAATAGCTGCAGTTACAAATGTTCTTCCTAAAATCAACGACTGTGTAGCCGTAACATTTGTAATTAAAGTTGAAGACTTACTTTCATCAGGTTTATATAGTTGGAATTTTAAAATGACATTATAACCAAAAGTTTGGACAAATAATGTGCACAGCATTGCAGACTTACATTACCTCTACTCTATGTTTTGATTAGCTGCTTGAATTAGCTTATTAAAAGAAACAGTTTTTCTGAACTCATTCAAAGTGCAGTTATTTTTCCATGACGTCAAGTGTTATGGTAAGAACACCGTTTGCTTTGGGAAATACTCTGTTGTCCTTTAACTAATCCGTGCCCACCACTTTCTGTAAGAAAACCTTCTTTTTTTCCAGGAACTACTTAAAACTCAAAAATAACTTTTGACTCTGTACTACACTTATCCTCAAGGCCAAATAGTGTAGGAGCCATTATAACCTCTTGAAATTCCTCAGAGCAAATCCCGAGATTCCTTCCCTAAAATTTTGGTTGTAAAAACACCAGGTAAGAATTTTTAAGGTCAAAAGGCAATCTTTTTTTGAAAGTTAAAACAGAATCATTGCAGAATGACCAGCCATTTCCAGACTTCAAATAAGCTGTGTAATGTCCTGATGTTGTTGAAGGACCATCATGATATATAATTGCTGCAGTTACAAAAGTCCTTCCTGATATTGACAACTGCGAAGCCACAACATTTTTAATTAAAGTTGTCAATTTTGTTCCATCAGGCCTACTTCGTTGGAACATTAAAATGACATACTGGCCATATGTTCGTATAAATAATGTGGACAGCATTGCAGACTTACATTGGCTACACTCCATGTTGTGATCGGCTGAGTTTACTAGTTTATTAAAGGACACTGATTTACTCTCTGGCAAAGTTAAATATATAAATCTTTCTGAGTCTACACTAGTAGTACTTGATACCCTACAGTTCTCGCAGTTATGCTGCTATTGATAAGAAAGGCCAAACAGATGATCTACATCTACACCTTCATCTTGCAATACATCAAGCATATACATTAAAAACTCCTGACAATCTTGCTGAATATTTTGAGAGAATTGCGTTTGACCTGAACACTTGTCTAACAGATTTCGAATTTCAGACACACTTTCTATTTTTGTTTTATCAGTGCTACATTTCTCTAACACAGAATTCAACAAGCAGCAAAAACTTTGATCCAAATTGATCACAATCTGTTCTTTTAACCCCTTCGATGCTCATGACGGAACGGTTCCGTCATGAGCTACGGTTGAGCTGTGCTCATGACGGAACCGTTCCGTCATGACCACGCCCGTTTCTATTAGGGCCCAGCACCGGAGGGGGAAACGCGGTCGCACGAAAAAAGGTTAAAGTTTCTAGAGAAAAGACAACATTAACCACTACATTAGCATAGCAGTTGACACCAGAACTATTTTCAAATTGGAAACCAACAACATCTTCAACAGAATCCTTTTTCCTTCTGCTTATAATTTCAGGTTCATCGACTTTTTGTCTTTTTGCTACAACTTCTCTACTATTGGTCACATTTCACGTTTCTCAAACAAAGGATATTGAGGGAAATGTGGCCCATACTCTCTTCTTAACCTATTGTATTCCTTAACACAATCTAGATCCGCACAAATGTTTGTGACATCGCACTCAATCAAGTACAATCCTGATAAAGTTCTGACTCGTGACAATGCCACATATGCCATACCCTCCTTGAACACAGAACTGCCAATATTCACCAATGCACTGTCTACACTTAAACCTTGCGATTTATGGATTGTCACCGCATATGCCAAGCAAACAGGAAACTGCTTACGGCGAACATATAAGTCTTTTACAAGCAAAAACCTAGCAGAGCAACGACCAATTAGCTGTACTTCCTCAATGCCATCAAATTTAATTTTTAAAAATTCATTTCCATCTCTATTTCTGTATTTCTCAAAATCAACAACATTACCCATTGATCCATTTACCAGACCTCTTTCAACATGTAAATTCCTTTTCAAAATGATACGGCAATTTAAGCACACATTCAGAGTCTTTTCAAAACCAGCAGTTTTAGATATAGTCTTCTCTAATGAATCCAATTTAGATTTCAAATTCTCAGACAAAATAATTGTTGCTCCCATATGCTCTATTTTGTCAATAGCTTCCAGTTTCACAATCTCTTGGTTTTCTAAATTCAACATTTTATTGTTGAAAATAGCACATTCTGCAAGAGTTGGCATCAAACATATTCCAGATTGCTTCTCAGTAATTTTCCGAAAAATATTCTCTGGCACAACGTCTTCTTCTGGATACAAATTTGACAGTAATCATGCATGTAAAGCTTCTTTCCCATGCTCAGTCACTTTTCCGATTCTAACATCTTGTAGAATATTCTTATAATCTTCATCCTTCGTCTGATGCATATTTTCACGCAGTTCAGCATAATTGAAGTTTAACCATATATTGACGTTGCCAATGCTCCCTAGGCACTTCCTGGTATCTTCATGCGTAAGTAGTTTAAAAACGGGTTGTCCTTTCACTGGTGTCAGTTGCAGAAGATCACCGAAAACAATGATGTGTTTGCCACCAAATAACACATCATACTCTGTTTTGAGAACTTCTTGCATTCTCAAATGCACAAAGGCAAGCATGACATTGGAAACCATGCTTACTTCGTCAATGATAAGAAGTTTCATTTTCCTTAAGACTCTTGAAACTTCACAACAAGCATCTCCAGATAACTTGTGGTATTGTAATTTGTTATCATGCTCCACTGGCAGCATTAGTAGACGATGCAAAGTAATACCTTTAATATTATGTGCTGCCAGTCCAGTTGGAGCGGTGACAACACAAGACAGCGATGACTCAGTCCTTTTCTGCAAATAACATGAAATTGCTTTAATGAGGAAACTTTTTCCAGTTCTCGCTTCTCCACTCACGTACAGTCGGACAGACTTCAACGACGTACATGAGCACTCGTTCTTCTCATGACTTAATCCATGATCAATTTGGTTGGTAACTTCGTCATATATTTTCCTCTGCTCAATGTTGAGTTGTCTTTCCAAGTCTTCTAAGTTAACCGCATCCTCCTGAGCATGTGCCATGGCTCTTTCCACTTCAATCATGGCAGTGGCAGCTTCATTTTCGATAACTGGTCCTCCTAGTGGATCCTGACTCAATGAAACAGAACTCTGACTGTCCTGAGAACTGTCTCTAGCAATCTCGGCTGCAATCGTTGCTTCCTGCTCGATTTCCGCATTCAACATTTCTAGATATTTGGGAAAAACAGGACATTCTATGGTCTCCTTGGCGGCATTGAAAGAGTCTTCATAACAGAGGAAATCTCCAAGCAGTTCCTCTTCTGCACGCCAAGGCTTGAAAAGTTGCAAAAGAGCTAAATAGAAAAACTATTTTCTTTCAGGAGATTCGCCACTCAATTTTCGATGGTTTACCAATTGGCATTTTCTTTGCTTGACCAGACATCCCTCACTTCCAATTACAGCATTCACTCCTTTATCAATATCTTCTTTAATGTTCCGCTTGAATATGTAATTTTGTAGAACCTCATACAGACAAACATTCTCGAGGTGACTGCTTCTATTTGGATAATATGTATCCAACATGTTGGTCTTCAAAATATCGGTACTGTTTGGCTCCTTTTCCGCCAAATACTCAAATTCCCGCACAGGTTTCAGAACTCGATTACGCGTTGCAGCAAGACCAAGACTCGCCCAAATGATACTCCTAGATTTGGCATAGAGACTTGCTGAAGATAACCGGTCAGAACATTCGTAAGCTCCGATTTCTCGATGCGACAACATCTTCAGACTGAAACTGTACAACTTCTTACTGAGGCTCTTTTCATGGGAAATGTCCTCCCACATATCCTTCAATTCTGTCTTTTCTTTTTTGGTGATGTAAGATGTCACATACCGAGCCACAGCCATACAGTTATCAGCCACAAACTGTATATCCATGTTAGCATTCCACATGGACAAAATCACTAGGTTATAGTCGTTGATGTACTTGGACTCTTCGTTCCTTTTCAAATTGTATGTATTTTTTAGGTGATTTCTTCGTCACATTATGTCGCAGCGAAGACATCAAACTGTTCACTCTTCCTTTAGAAATCACCGGTCATGGAAAGCCGAAACGACATTTTGTGTAGAACTTGTCCTTGTTTCTGAATTTACGACGACAATACTTTCCGCAACGATGGCTTTGGAAGCGTAAAACTTGTTCTCTTAGGCTTTTGTCTTCCTTTGTCTTTGGAACAGCACATGTAGAATACTGTTCTATGAAACTCATCACTAAGTCATCCGTATCTGTTCCAAATTTGGGTGCATCTTTGATCCATAGTAGCATATGTATATGAGGAGCACCTCTTGCTTGATACTCCTTTCTCCAGAAGAAATCCAACACCTCTCCAAGAGGTGGATTTTTCTTGTTCATGATGAAAGACATCATAGCTTCAAATCTATGATTGAAGTACCTGCATACATTCACTGGATCCAATGAGCACAGTTCTCCGGGTGTCTTGAATTCGATATTTTCAATGTTTCCATTTGCCTCTCGTAGAAATTCAAGTAAGTCTTCCCAGCCATACTTGGCACAGCTGAGAGTGAGGAACCATGTGGGAGTTCCTAAGTTCCTCAGCATACATTTTAAATCTCCATGTCGACCGTACCAGTACTCATTAGTACCACGCTGACATGCCATGAGATTAATCAGGTGAGAATCCAATATACTGTCTTGCACATTGACTTTATCCATAAAGTCCCTTGCTGAGATATTTTGCATCTGTATACCACTTTTCAAAATGTGGTTCACTGCATATGACAGTCCAGACAGATCGCTTTCAAACATTAGATGAAACAAATAGGGAATGCATTGACGAAACCTAGGATCTTCTGCATACAATCGTAAAGTCCGGTATTCAGAAGCAGGAATTTGATCAGGTCGCTCATCATATCTTCTTCCTTGACCTGTTGGAAATAGTTGTGGGAAACACTGAGCTTCCAAACTTTCCTCCCAAACACTAATGGGACTCCCTTTGGCTTGTTTCATTTGAAACAACTCAATAGCATTCCCCATGACTTCCTTGGAATGCAAAGGATGAACACTATAATGTTCATATATTTCTTCATTTTTAGAGGCTTCTACTTTTTCAATTTGTCCAGTACACAAATCGCTGTCCTCTTCTTCACTTACTTCCTCTTCTGCAACATATACATTCTTGTAGTACTTATTGTTTTTCTTCAAATACAATGTTGCCTTTTTGACTTTCCTAACATCCACTAAATCTTGCCAGATTTTCTTACTCTTTGTCGGAACCCCATTAACTAAGATAACCAGAGGTTCCTCTTCCACTTTCTCTACTCCAATTGTATTAATGTTTTTCTTCAAATCTAGAGGCAAATAAACAACTCTTCCCTTTAATCCTCTCTGTAAATCTGATGGAGGCAATTTCCCTGTCTTTGGCTCCATTCGTACAATAGCCTGAAAGGGATGGACACTTTGAATCAAAATAGATTCATAAGTATTTAAATCCTTCAATTCAGAAGGAATGTCAACCAATTCCAGATTATTATGAACCGCTCTAGCAGGCATCTGGTTTTGATTTAATTTGTTACAACAATAAGTACACACACGTTGATCCGATCCCCAATCAAAACACTTTTCCACCATCAAGTATGTTGCGAAATCCTTCCATTCACTATTATTTTCCCTTTCACTTTTTGCATATAAATCCACTAACTAAGTCTGATTCTTATAATAAGTGCGTCGACAACACACACAAGTGAAATTAGGCCTCTCACTTGATTTCACCTGAAACGTGGCAATTTCCTTCTGAAAATTATCTGTACTGGAAACCTGTACACTCTCTTCCACATTACCTTCTTCTTCTGGGTCAATTTCAACATTCTTCTCTTTACTTGCAAAGTAACAAAAGTCAATTTCTTCACAAATATTCTTCACATCTACTTCAGAACCATGCAAAAGAGCAGTGCATAATTGCTGGACTCTTAGCATAATACAACATTCTAACTAATTTCCTCACTTTATTATGATGCACTGCTAGCATCCTGAAATGATGAAAAACACTCTGGCATATTCTTCTGGATAGACAAGCCAGTGAATGACCATGCAAACCTGTCACTTCTCTCACTCTGCAAGGATCTAATTCTTGCAACAACTTCATTTTCTGTTTTAAACTTTTCTTATTAAATGTCCGTACAAAATCACAAAGCAAATTGATGGAATCCTGTCGCACACTGCAAATACTACTACACTTCCAGGTGTACACTGGTCCCTTAGGACGTCTTCCTAAAACCTCATTACTTAACACCTCTTCTGCCTCTGTTGACACAAGTTTTTCTTTTTCAACCGGACAGCCATATTTCACCTCATATGCTCGACCACTGGTGTCAACTGCATGCACCAAATCATTATCCTGGAAATAACTCTCCTCATTAAAAAATGCCTCACAACTTGAACTATGCATCCATTCTCCTGAAAAAACTTCACAAAAATTACTACGATTAACTGTTCTCTTCCATCTACTATTTGTTTTGAAATTATAAATTACCTTGTTTAGTTTCCTAATTCTATTGATTATCAGAATAAATACCTTTCGCCTAATTTCGAATGCCTGATCAATAATTTTCTCAATGTTTCTCTTTCTCTTATAAAAAGCCACTTTCTGTTGACCTTTCTTAATATTTTTTAACAAATTGCCAATTATCCTATTGCGGAACATTCGTCTACGAATGTCCCTAAACTGATTTTTCCTTCTACTACCATGCACAGAGTTATATCCTGCTCTAGCAGTAACATTTTTGAGTGGCCTTTCCTTCCCATTTAAATTGGCTCTCTTCTTCTGGACTAAAACATGTTCTGTAGTGATACTTTTTTTTCTGGAAATGTTTCTTAGGAAAGATTTCGTTCTCTTACCCGGACCTTTTTTGGTGACTTGACAAGTTTTTATTGTAGAGGACTGCTGCAAGCATGTAGTAAGCTGCTGTGTTTGACGTTTTGTAGCCTTTCTCCTTCTTTGCTTCAATGGCATTGTGTAATTTTGAAATGATCTGCAGTTGAATCTGTGGTAAAATATAATTAAAAATGTTATTAACCACTATTAGCAAACAGTAAATCAATAACAGTCGTCAAAAATGTAACACCCTACTTGTCATTTTTACATAGAATAATTTTTAGTGCATTGGCAAATTTAGTATTCACAAATAGTAGCAAAGAAATGGAATGCTTCTACATTTGACCTGTGCTGTTTTATATGTGAATCTGAACTAATTTTATGAGCATATTTGACTATTTTATTAAAGACACTACACACAACCTGTTTTTGAAGTTGTGTTTAATTTTAAATGAAATGGTTTACATTTTTACTTTTCATTTCCAGTAACTTTTAAAAATAAATGTTTATAGTTCCATAGGCTCAAGCAGGTCAGCTTCCCACCCTATGTTATACAATTCTGACAAATCGGCATCCTCATCATGTTCTTCATCATCCTCAGGATTTAAATCATCCAAGGGATCTAATTCCACTGACGTTTCAATGACAAGTTCAATGATAAGATCGAGATCAACTGATTCCTCATTATCACTCATGGTTGATGTTGTCGTTATCTTTAAAGAAAGAGAACAACAATGAGATGTTGCAGGCCAACAGCATGGCCGGTTAGGACGTGCTGCGACGGAGCTCCCGCCGAGCTGCCTCACGATCCGACTTAATACCGAACCTGATCGCAACCAAAACGCAGGCGGAGGTACCTAAGGTGTCCTGCACCTACTGCGAGCGAAAACCGTCCCAGGAATTACACCCGGGAAAGAGCAAAGCGGCCCGGAATCTCCCGCTCGCACGCCGGACTGCACCAAGATGGTGGCCGCCACCGCGAGTGCGAGACGGGCTCCGTGACTGCGGGAGCTGGACACCCGGGCGCGACTGGAGGAAGGTGAGCGGCTGTGTCCCTGGCCAAATACACCCCGGACTGGCGCCTGCATCAACCGCGCTTTCCCGGCGGGGATCTGCCGCCGTAGGGAGACCTGCACCAAGATGGCGACCGGAGTGCAGTGGGAACACCGGAGGAGCTGAGCACTGCGACCCGGTCTCCGAACGCCTGGACACACGGGATCCGGCGCGAACACTGGTGGGACAAGACGGCCATCGGAGGGACTTGTGGGGAGCCCCCCCCCTGCTGTGTCAGCGGCAACGGCCGGGTAACAGACGACTGGCCCCGCCCACCCCCTTGAGCACAGTCAATTCCAGCGAGGTCCGGACCCCAGGCAAGGCCAGAGTGAGTGCACGAGACCTTCCTAACTCGAGGGGCAGTCGGGCAGGAGTGCCCCGGTGGTCGGGGGGCTGTGGCATCTGCCGGGGAGCCGGTGATTCGACGGCGGCGGTGGAGCCCCCAGAGTGAACCCTGGCGCCGCGGGCCTGCCACGTGAAGTGAGGCCCCGGGACCTCCGAAGCACACACGGACTAGGGTCTGTACAGTATTCTTGGGGGGATTCGGGCCTCCGACACCCTGAGAAGCCCGGGAACAACTTTCGCCCATAGCTCTCCATCGCGTGGGCGGACAACGGCCCGGACCACCGCTACTCATCATGGGAAAAAGGGAGACAGCACCGAAAGTACCGAAGCAAGGCCCGATGGATAATTACGCTGCACCGCGCCAGGCGGTGAGCGGGCTCCCGGAGGCCTCGGGCCCGCGCTCGGATACAGCCCTGCTCATGGAGGCCATCCAGGCATCGCGGACCGACATACAGGAGTCGAGAGCGGCATTGGAGACCAAGATCGGCGAGGTGGGGTCGGAAGTGACACTCCTGCGACAGGACTTTCGGAATCTATCAGAAAGGGTCACCAACGCGGAGACGCGGATAGGTGAGGCGGAGGACTCTATCACTGCCCTACGGAGAGACATGACGGAGCTGCAGGCCTCACATCGCCAACTCCTCTGGAAAGTGGATGATGCCGAAAACAGGGCACGCCGCAACAACCTGCGCTTCGTAGGTTTTAGAGAAGGATGTGAGAAGTCCAACATGGTGGCCTTTCTGAAAACATGGCTGGTGGACACTTTCCCGGAGGCGCAATTCTCGAACTGTTTCGTAATAGAGAGGGCACACAGGGCGCTCCTTGCCAAACCACCAACAGGAGCACGGCCGCGTCCGATAATTGCACGCTTCCTGAACTTTGCTGACAGAGACCTGATTTTGAGAGAGGCGAGGAGGCTGGGAGAGATCCGCTGTGAAAATACGCACATCATGATTTTCCCAGACTATAGCCAGGAGGTACAGAAGCAGAGGCGATCCTTTGATGCAGTGAAGACGAAACTCAGAGACCTGAAAATCGCCTACATGCTACTGTTCCCGGCGAAACTTAAGGTGCTCTTTAATGGACAGACCCTCTTCTTCGCACACCCGGAAGATGCCTGGCAGTGGCTGGAGGAGCGACCGATCCTAAACAGCAGGGAGATAGCCAATCGGGATCTGCTGGACAGGTCCGTGAGAAATGCCACCCACTGGGAAATCCCTAAGGCGCAGAGACTGAAGGCTAAAAGATCCAAGAGGCGGACCCCAGTGACACCATATAGGGGCCAAGACACAGGAATGGTGCGAAGGGGGCGCTCGGCCTCACCGACCGGGGCGAGTTGCTCAGGATCACGATTTGCAGCACTGCACATCACGGCCCGCTCGGAGGGTGAGGACGACGAGGTACCAGACTGTCGCACATCGGGCGGAGAAGAAGAGGAGGAGGTAGAGGGACAATCTGATCACCCACTGGTACAAGAGATCCGTGTATTGGAACAGGACCTGTCAGGACAGCACAGCACACCAGAATCTGAGATTCCGGACTCTAAATCATGAACGGATGTGGACTCGCAGTTAGGAAGAACCAGGCACCCGATTGCAAAGAGGCGTGGACAGACTCTCTAATACCTGACGGTTCCATGGGACTGGAATGGCAGCTGGTTGCAGGGAAGCACGCAAGTTGGCACCCCCTTATGTTTCGTTTTGCACTTTTGTGGTGTTTTTGAGAGTTTGTGAGGGAGGGTATAGTGGGTTGGCGACAGACCTACTCCTACTGAAAGTCATGTCCCGCTTGGGGGCACATCTGGAAGGGGAGGGAGGTGGGGAGGGGGAGGGGGGAAGGGGTTTTCTAGTTTGTTGGGGTTGGCGAGTGGGTAGGAACACAAGTTGGGGATATTGGGGGGGATATTGGTTACTGGAATACTCATGGGGAAACAGTCAGATGCACAAGAATCCACGTGGTCGCAAACAGCTGCTATGGTCTCCTACTGACCTTCAGACAAGCGACACAGTATGGCAGATACACTAACGACTACTGAGAGACCTCAGAGGGGGGTCTCCATTCTGACATGGAATGTCAATGGACTAGGGTCCAAAATAAAGAGAGGATTGGTAAACTCGTACATCAAAAGGGTCGCCCCAGACCTTATCCTCCTACAGGAAACACACCTCAGGGCAGGAAAATGCATGTTCATAGCGAGGGGAAGATATAAAGTACTGACTCACGCGGGCTATACGTCAGGAGCCAGGGGAGTCGCAATCCTAATCAACAAAACACATCCCTTTACCGTCACACGCTCGTGGAGCGATCCACAGGGTACATACGTGGGAATACAGGGGTTATGGAATAGACTGCACATGACAATTATCTCAGTATACGCCCCACCAAAACTCCAATCGCGCACACTCAGGGAAATAGCATCCATCCTATTGGACACGGCTGACACGATGCAGATAGTGGGGGGGGACTTCAATGACGTCATGTCGGAAGAACTAGACCGTTCAGGTGCAACACGCAGAGGGGGGACACAAACGGCATTGGCAAAATACATGGCGGAGATGGGACTCACCGATACATGGCGATGGCGATGGCGACACCCGACACAGGAGACGTTCTCCTTTTACTCAGGGGCCAGACTACATTTTCATGGCAAGGCAATACCTGGCGGAGGGTGACGTGTTCGCCTACAAAGCACGGGGGATATCTGACCACTCGCCTCTATATGCACACTTAGGGAAAAACGCGGAGAGACGAGAGACAGAGTGGCGCTTGGCAGCGTGGGACATACAAACCCCCGAGATAACACGAGGACTGAGGGCGGATATAAAGGTGTATGTGGCGGAGAACGAGGGTTCTGTAGACTCCAATATTACCTTCTGGGAGGCAATGAAACCGGTGTTGAGGGACAGAATCAGAGGAAGACTAAGGGATGAGCGCCATAAACGGCACAGGGAGGCTGCAGGGCTAGAAGCTGACATCCTAGCGCTAGAAAGGGAATACCATGTACACAAAGGGGAGGGCGTACTGAGGCGGTTGCAAGACAAACAAAGGGAGTATAGGCAACTGGTCTCTAATGAGGCGAAGACACAATCGCTAGCAACACTGCACCGCCTATACGATGTAGGTGACAAGTCAGGCAAACTTCTGGCGTGGCTTAGCAGGAAAGAACGAGCAGCAAGGTGGGTGGAAAAAATCAGGAGAGACGGGGGCGTCATGGAAACTACAGACAAGGGCATAGCAGAGGAGTTTGCACTCCACTATGAGAATTTCTATAGAGGCAGAGACCTCGGAACAGTTGACGAGGCCCTACAGTACATGGAAAATGTGGATATCCCATTACTAGAGGCAGAACTCAGCGCCCCTCTGGAGGCGGACATCACATTGGAGGAGATTAGTGTAGCCATAAACAAGTTAAAAACGGGGAAAACACCGGGACCCAACGGGTTTCCGGCGGATTTTTTTTTTAAAATGGCCGACTTGCTGACACGTCATCTGTTGGCCTTATATGTTGAAGCTTACGAAATAGGGACACTCCCACGAGACCTGACACTGGCGACCATAGTGCCGATACACAAACAGGGCAAGCCAGAGGAGGATTGTGCCTCATACCGCCCCATCTCACTGCTGAACATGGAGGTGAAAGTGCTGGCCACGATTCTAGCGACACGTCTCCGGACGGTCGTTCCTGACCTTATACACACGGACCAATCAGGGTTTCTGCCGGATAGAGCAACAAAGCTTAACCTCCAACGGACACACAACTGGCTTCAAGAAGTGAAAGATAGGACGGAACCGCACTGGTTCCTGTCCTTGGACGCTGAAAAAGCGTTTGACGCAGTACACTGGCCCTTTCTCATGGCGGCGCTGAGGCGATTTGGTTTTGTTCCACACTTCCAGAAATGGATAGGGCTGCTGTACACGGCGCCGAGAGCACGGGTACGAGTTAATGGATGGTTATCATGTGAATTCCGTGTAGAGAGGGGCACCAGACAAGGATGCCCGCTGTCTCCGCTACTCTTTACACTCACAATAGAAATATTGGCGGCCAAAATTCGGCAGAACCCAGGGATTCATGGTTTTACGTGGAGTAATTCAGGGGAGGCACAGGAAAAGGTTTCATTATATGCCGACGATGTCTTACTGTACATTACGAAACCCGAGGTCTCAGTAGGGACGTTGTTCAGAGAGTTGGAGGGCTTTGGGGCAATGGCAGGCCATACCATCAACTGGCACAAATCAGTCTTGTACACGCCGAAGGGACCAGTGACAGACGTGACTCTGCCAGACCGTTTGCTCACTACCACGGAAGGGTTCCAGTACCTTGGGGTCTATATCACTCTGGACAAGAAGCTCTCGTTTCAGACCAACGTAGAACGAATAATGAAAGAGGCAGTAGAGGATATGACGAGATGGAGGCTGCTACCGCTCACCCTCCTGGGTAGGGCGGCAATGTACAAAATGATTACTTTACCGAAATTCCTCTACGCACTTCAGAATGAATATTACCCACTCCCGACCACCACGATCGCCAAAATCCATGCAGACTTACGATCATTCCTATGGTTAGGCAAACAACCACGCATCGCACTCCAAACGCTCCAACGGCACCAATACAATGGTGGGATCTCACTGCCGAACCTGGAGGCATACTACTGGGCGGAACACTTGACCCCCATAAATGACTGGTTACATACACCGGCGGACCACCCGACGTATGCATTAGAAAGACATAACTTGTCTGCACACAATATACTTCACTACTTGTATGGAGGGAAGACAGGGAGGAAGCTCCTGCCCGCTACCATGATCACGATTCGAGCATGGATACGGGCCACGAGAGCCACGGGGTGGGAGGAGAAACCTACACGCCAGACACCACTATGGCACTGCAACTGGTTCACGGAACTTCAAAAACTGGAAGGCTTCCAAAGGTGGGACGATATAGGGATATCTACCATCGGGGACGTGATTAGGCGGGGTGAGTTGAAGACTTTTGCAATGCTCCGGGAGGAGTTTGGATTACATCACACACAACAGTACAAACACTTGCAGCTAGTCCATGCTTGGCAAGCACAGAAGATATCACTACACGATATACCGGAATATTCACCCCTAGAAGGGAGACTCTTGCAGGAACAAATACTACACCAGGCAGTGTCCCTCACATACAAAACACTCACAAATAATATGTTTGGAAGTTTGGCGAAACTCAGGGGCATGTGGGAGGCGGAAGTGGGGCAATTGGAAGATTTAGACTGGGAGCTGATCCTGATGCACCCCCGGGAAGTGGCCATTAAGTCACGGCTAAGGCTGATTCAATTGAATGTGCTGCACAGGACGTACTTTGATAGGAGGCGCCTCCTCAGGATGGGAAAGATAACAGACGACACCTGTCTTCGTTGCAGGGCCGAACAAGGGGACTTCTACCACACGATCTGGTCCTGTGCGGAGATTCAACAGTACTGGTCTCACATCTTCACGGAACTGGGGGAGGTACTGGGTGTAGAGCTGACACTGGACCCGAAGCTGGCACTACTGGGACTGGTGACCGAAGTAGACCTGCCGCGCCCACATATTATTTTCCTGGTGCTGGCATTAGTAGTGGCGAAAAGGGACATTGCCAAATACTGGGGGGCAGCGGAAAGGCCAGAAGTAGAGGAGTGGAGGAGAGGGTTGGACCTCTATATGGCTGCAGAACGAGTGACGTACTAAGCGAGAGGTTGTCCCAAAAAATTCCGAAAGGTATGGGGTAAATGGAGACAATACCATGGCCTAGAAGCCGGGCGCTTGGGAGGTCCCTCATAGACGAACGGTGAGCAGAGGCGGGAATGGGAGGCCGCCTGATAAAGATATGTAATCAATGGCACTCTGGAACACTGAGAATTTAGGGACATGACACATGTAAGGTGATGTACAGTATCATGGGAAGGGAGACGAGCATCAGCAGAGTGGGTATGAAGGGTATTGATGGACGAGTGGCACTTAGTTGGCCGCGCATGTGACCGAACTGTTACCGCATTGAGATGGAAACCAAACAGTTTGTGGATAGGGGAGGGTGGGAGGGGGGGGAGTTGTGGGGGGAAAATAACACAAAAAGCAGGTTCGGGGTGTTACTTAAAGAGCTTGCACGTTATGGTATAACTGCAAGTTACTCAACGAACACAATGTCGCCGCCCGGCCCCCGGGCTGTGGGCATGAAGGCTGTGGATATAGAACCATGATGTAAGTTTTCCCATGCTGAATCTGAGCTTGATGTAACTATATTCTTTTCCACCTGCACAAAAATAAAAAAAAAATAAAAAAAAAAACAATGAGATGTTGCAGAGTAAGAGACAAATCTCAGAGACTATAATAGTAAAATTGTTTAAGTAGAGTAACATTTTGCAGCTATTATTTAGCCATGTCCAGCGATGCTGAGGAGTTGAGGCCTATGTCCAAGTTTTCAGTGAACAGGACTCATCTCTTCTTAACCTTGGATAAGCCTCACCGACTCTGTGTCCCCTGCTCATACTTAAAAGTAAAGGGCCAGATTTATGTTAACTGGCGCATCCCCAGGGATGCACCAGTTAACGTGCACCGCTGCTCTGCCACCCATGGTGTGCCGCATTTACAATGTGGAGCACCATTGAGCAAAAACAGCACAGATACGTCACGCATCTGTGCCGCAAAAGCAGCACATTGCAGGAATCACGTCGTAAGCGCGACATGTCTACTGCAATGCACAGCAAGCCACACATTGCATGGTGCATCACTCCTCATGCCTGTTTGAAACAGGCGTAAGGATTTGATTCAGCAATGCTATAAAGCTGACTCAGTGAAATCTTCTAAATTTCACTGTGTTAGTTTTACAGGGCTTTCATGCAAATGAATGCCCACCCTGCAACAAAACGCCTATATGAAACCTGACGCAGGTTTCATGTGGCACAGGACTTTACAGCATGACACATCTGCCTAGATGCATCAAGTTGTAAATATGTCGCAACATAGCGCATCTTTTGCGCCGCCGCTACGTCACAAAAGTGACGCACAGCGGCGCAAAAGAGGCACACAGCTATCATAAATCTATCTCTAACATTTTAAATGATTGATTCAGGATGACGATAAGGTGTGGCCTATCAAGAGGTTTGTTTGAGGTGAGGCCTACTCAGGGTTGCAGATGAAATTTAGGCTTGTTGAACAATACAGAGGAGATAATACATGTGCAGGCCTACCAATGAAGTGAGTCATGTCCACTGCACTCTTGAACAAAGGTCAGACCTCTTCTGTGTCCGTGAACAGGCCTAAACCTCATCTGCACAATGTGATTCGTAAAGTTAGGAAACACAGGTGATGTAATTAAAAAATGTGGAATTTATTTTCCTCATTTCACAATCACATCACCTGTGATTCCTTTGCTTAGGTATCTCATTGTGCACATGGAGTCTACCATATCAAAGAGTACACAGAAGTTGAGCACTGTATACAACAATTTTGACATTTACAGAAGATTCAGCTTCTCCATGCCCCCTACACATTCCTAAATGTTTACAGTTTAAACGGACAGTATGTTGTTCGAGATGAAGTGAGGCCTGTCTTGCAACATGGTACATCTTTTGCATCACTGCTGCATTGGTTTCATGTGGCACAGGACTTTACAGCATGACACATCTGCCTAGATGCATCAAGTTGTAAATATGTCGCAACATAGCAAATCTTTTGCACCGCCGCTGCGTCACAAAAAACGCACAGCGGCGCAAAAGAAGCACACACCTATCATAAATCTGTCCCTAACATTTTAAATGATTGATTCAGGATGACGATAAGGTGTGGCCTATCCAGAGGTTTGTTTGAGGTGAGGCCTACTCAGGGTTGCAGATGAAATTTAGGCTTGTTGAAGAATACAGAGGAGATAATACATGTGCACGCCTACCAATGAAGTGAGTCATGTCCACTTCACTCTTGAACAAAGGCCAGACCTATTCTGTGTCCGTGGACAGGCCTAAACCTCATCTGCACAATGTCATTCGTAAAGTTAGCAAACACAGGTGATGTAATTGAAAAATGTGGAATTTCTTTTCCTCATTTCACAATCACATCACCTGTGTTTCCTTTGCTTAGGTATCTCATAGTGCACATGGAGTCTAGCATATCAAAGAGTACACAGAAGTTGAGCACTGTATACAACAATTTTCACATTTACAGAAGATTCACCTTCTCCATGCCCCCTACACATTCCTAAATGTTTACAGTTCAAACGGACGGTATCTTGTTAGAGATGAAGTGAGGCCTGTCTTGCAACATGGTGCATCTTTTGCATCACTGCTGCATCGGTTTCATGTGGCACAGGACTTTACAGCATGACACATCTGCCTAGATACATCAAGTTGTAAATATGTCGCCACATAGCAAATCTTTTGCACCGCCGCTGCGTCACAAAAGTGACGCACAGTGGCGCAAAAGAGGCACACACCTATCATTAATTTGTCCCTAACATTTTAAATGATTGATTCAGTATGACGATAAGGTGTGGCCTATTCAGAGATTTGTTTGAGGTGAGGCCTACTCAGGGTTGCAGATGAAATTTAAGCTTGTTGAAGAGTACAGAGGAGATAATACATGTGCAGGCCTACCAATGAAGTAAGTCATGTCCACTTCACTCTTGAACAAAGGCCAGACCTCTTCTGTGTCCGTTGACAGGCCTAAACCTCATCTGCACAATGTCATTCGTAAAGTTAGCAAACACAGGTGATGTAATTGAAAAATGTGGAATTTCTTTTGCTCATTTCACAATCACATCACCTGTGTTTCCTTTGCTTAGATATCTCATTGTACAGATGGAGTCTAGCATATCAAAGACTACGCAGAAGGTGAGCACTGTATGGAACATGGCTATGTAACTCAAAGAATCAAAATCTAAATTTGCCAAGCACACATGGGGGTGTATTTCCAAGGACCTTCCACCACGGGGAAATGTCTTTAATGAAAATGGGAAAAATAACATCAAAGGGACTCAAATGCCTTTTAAATATACCCCAAGCAACCTATGAAACTGTAGCACTACATATCAAGAACCCTAATTGATTTCAAAAAACGTTTTTAAACACATCATCTAATTCAATTATATACCTACATTCAAGGGGAAATGACTTAAAATGCCCTAAGACACATGAAAGAGTTATGTTAAGGCCCTTGCACCATTTTTGGGTCACTTTTAACATGGCTATGTAACTCAAAGAATCAAAATCTAAATTTGCCAAGCACAGATGGGGGCGTATTTCCAAGGACCTTGCACCACGGGGAAAGGTCTTAAATTAAAATGGGAAAAATAACATCAGAGAGACTCAAAGGCCTTATAAATATGCCCCAAACAACCTAGGAAACTCTAGCAGTACATATACACAAATCTAATTGATTTCAAAAAACGTTTTTAAACACATAATGCAAAGCAATTATATACCTACATTCATCGGAAAGTGACTTAAAATGCCCTAAGACACATGAAATCGTTTTTTTAAGGCCCTTGCATCATTTTTGCGTTACTTTTAACATGGCTATGTAACTCAAAGAATCAAAATCTAAATTTGCCAAGCACAGATGGGGGCGTATTTACAAGGACCTTGCACCACGGGGAAAGGTCTTAAATTTAAATGGGAAAAATAACATCAGAGAGACTCAAAGGCCTTATAAATATGCCCCAAGCAACCTATGAAACTCTAGCACTACATATCCAGAAATCTTATTGATTTCAAAAAACGTTTTTAAACACATCATCTAAATCAATTATATACCTACATTCATCGGGAAATGACTTAAAATGCCCTAAGACACATGAAATCGTTTTTTTAAGGCCCTTGCATCATTTTTGCGTTACTTTTAACATGGCTATGTAACTCAAAGAATCAAAATCTAAATTTGCCAAGCACACATGGGGACGTATTTACAAGTACCTTGCACCACAAGGAAATGTCTTAAAATAAAATGAGAATAATTTACATCAAAAGAACTCAAAAGCCTTGTAAATATGCCCCAAGCAACCTATGAAACTCTAGCAGTACATATCAAGAAACCTAATTGATTTCAAAAAACGTTTTTAAACACATCTTGTAAACCAATTATATTCCTACATTCATTAGGGAAGTGAGTTAAAATGCCCTAAGACACATGAAAGTATTTTTGTAAGACCCTTGCACTATTTTGCATCACTTTTAACATGGCTATGTAACTCAAAGAAACAAAATCTATTTGTAAAACACTTGACTAAAAGCAACATTTTAAGTACACAACTTTCTTCATAATTTTCTCCCTAAAGCATACTATTCTCTATCTAAATTAAATGAATCTTTTCTCACCTTAGCAAATACTTTATGATTTTCAAAACAGTCTCAAACACACACCAATTTGTCTTTAGCAGAGCAAAAGGTATGCACACCAGAGGCTGGAACCAACAATGGCACAGAAA
The DNA here is from genome assembly GCF_964261635.1 of Lissotriton helveticus. Taxonomy (NCBI): domain Eukaryota; kingdom Metazoa; phylum Chordata; class Amphibia; order Caudata; family Salamandridae; genus Lissotriton; species Lissotriton helveticus. Next base: position 60,117,853 of record NC_136065.1, on the reverse strand, counting down.
TGCTGTAATTCATCACACATATCTCTCATGTCACCCAATCAAAACTCTTCCCTCACTTTTTTCAAATCAACACCCTTCCCCCCTCTGCCCTTTCTGCCTTTTTTGCATAGCAACCACCTCCTGAAAGACCTCTGATGTTTGCAAGTTCACATAACAATGTTTCAATTGAACTCTGAACTCTCAGTACACCTGCATATCCAGTGCAATCTTTCATTAAATGATTTTTTCTTGACCATTCAAATTACATCTTTCAAAGAACTCATCCATGCACCCTAACTTTCTGTTTTCAGCAATCAAAATCCACCAATCACTGCTACTGCTTCATTAACACAGAAACTCCACAGTTTTTTTCATTTTAAACTCTTATTTTTTCAACTGCCATTTCATTGCCATACTTCATCTGACTGCAGCAAGTTCAAGTTCAAGTTCAGGTATTTATAAAGCGCACTACTCACCCAGAGGGTCTCAAGGCGCTGGGGGGAGGGGTTTACTTTTTATCGAATAGCCATGTTTTCAGTTCTTTTCTGAAGGAGATGTGATTCTGAGTAAGGCGGAGGTGGGTGGGGAGTGAGTTCCAGGTCTTGGCAGCCAGGAGGGAGAAGGATCTGCCACCCATGGTGGTTTTTCGGATGCGCCGGACTGCGGCGAGGGCTTGATTGGATGATCTTAGTTGGCGGGTGGGATAGTAGAAGGACAGTCGGGTGTTGAGGCATTCGGGTCCTAGATTATAAAGGGCCTTGTGTGCGTGGGTAAGAAGGCGGAAAGTAATTCTTTTGTTGACGGGAAGCCAGTGGAGGTTTTTTAAGTGACCGGTGATGTGCTTTTGGCGCGGGATGTCTAATATGAGTCTCGCTGATGCGTTTTGGATGCGCTGGAGTTTTTTCTGCAATTTTGTAGTAATTCCGGCGTAGAGTGTGTTGCCATAGTCCAGTCGACTCGTGACCAGTGCATGGGTGACAGTCTTTCTTGTTTCGAGGGGGATCCAGCGGAAGATCTTTTTGAGAATGCAAAGGACGTTGAAGCAGGAGGACGATACGGAGTTGACTTGTCTGGACATTGAGAGGGAGGAGTCTAGAATGAAGCCAAGGTTACGTGCATGGTCTGTGGGTGTGGGCGCAGATCCCAAAGCGGAAGGCCACCAGGAGTCGTCCCAAGCTGAGGGGGAGGATCCTAGGATGAGCACCTCCGTCTTGTCTGAGTTGAGTTTTAAGCGGCTCTGTTTCATCCATTCGGCTACTTCTTTCATACCTTCGTGAAGGTTGTTTTTGGCGGTGTTGGGGTCTTTGGTGAGGGAAAGGATTAGCTGGGTGTCGTCGGCGTAGGAGATGATGTTGAGGTTGTGTTGACGTGCGATGGAGGCGAGGGGACTCATGTAGACTTTGAAGAGGGTGGGATTGAGTGAGGAGCCTTGAGGTACGCCGCAGATGACTTCGGTGGGCTCTGAGTAGAATGGGGGGAGTCGGACTCTCTGTGTTCTCCCGGCTAGGAATGAGATGATCCAGTCCAAGGCTTTTCCTTGTATGCCGATGTTGTTGAGGCATTGTATGAGGGTGTTGTGACAGACAGTGTCGAAGGCGGCGGAGAGGTCGAGTAGAATGAGGGCCACTGTTTCACCGTTGTCCAGGAGTGCTCGGATGTCGTCGGTCGCCGCAATGAGGGTGGTTTCGGTGCTGTGTTTGGCTCGAAAGCCGTTCTGTGAGGGATCCAGGGAGTTATTGGATTCAAGGAAGGCTGCTAGTTGGCTATTGACGGCTTTCTCGATGACTTTGGCTGGGAAAGGGAGTAGGGAAATGGGTCGGTAGTTTTTCAGATCTGAGGGGTCTGCTGTTGGTTTTTTCAGAAGGGCGCTGAGTTCGGCGTGTTTCCATATTTCTGGAAAGGTGGCGGAGTCGAAGGAGCAGTTGATGACATCGCGGAGTTGGGGAGCGATGATGGAGTCAGCTTTGTTGAAGATGAAGTGGGGGCAGGGGTCAGAAGGTGAGCCAGAGTGGATTGAGTTCATGAGGCGAATGGTGTCTTCAATGGTGATTGGGTTCCAGGAGTTGAGGTAGTTAGTTGGAGGGGTGGGATCTGAAGTGGGTGGGGTGAGTTGGTCATTGGGAGTATTATTGAAGCTGTTGTGGATGTCGGCAATTTTGTTGTAGAAGAAGGAGGATAGCGCATCGCAGAGGTCTTGGGAGTTAGTGATGTCGTTGGATGCTGCGGGAGGGTTGGTGAATTCTTTGACGATATTGAAGAGTTCCTTGCTGTTATGAGAATTGTTGTCGAGACGGTTCTTAAGTGCTGATTTCTTGGCGGATCGGATCAGTTGGTGGTGTTTGCGGGTGGCTGTCTTGAGGGAGTCCATGTTGTCTGAAGTTGGTTCTTTTCTCCAATTCTTCTCCAGGGTGCGGCATGTCTTCTTGGATTTTTTAAGGTCATCATTGAACCAGGGAGCTTTTTTGCTGGATGATTTCGACTGGTGTTTTTTCAGGGGTGCTAGTTCGTCCGCACTGTGGGTAATCCATTGCCTGAGGTTGGTGGCCGCTAGGTCTGGGTCCGTTGCCAGGGTGGGAGTGTTTTGGCTGAGTGATGTGAGGAGTTGTTCGGTGGAGATTTTGTTCCATTTTCTTCGGGGAATGGGTTGTAGATGGTTGTGGGTCAGGTTTGTTTTGTAGCTGAAGTGAACACAGCTATGATCCGTCCAGTGGAGGGCTGTAGTATGATCGAAGGAGATGTGCTTGCTGGAGGTGAAGATAGGGTCGAGCGTGTGTCCGGCTATGTGAGTGGGGGTGTCAACAAGTTGTTTGAGTCCGAGATTGGACAGGTTGTCCAGAAGGGTGGTGGTGTTGTTGTCGTGAATGTTGTCAAGGTGGTAGTTGAGGTCTCCTAGAAGAATGTAGTTCTCGGAGGCGAGGGCGTGCGGGCTGACGAAGTCAGTGATGTCGTCACTGAATTGAGATCGGGTGCCTAGGGGCCTGTAAATGAGTGTTCCTCTAAGTGTGGTCCTGGGGTCGGTGTGGATCTGAAAGTGGAGGTGTTCGGCGGTTGCAAGATTGACGTCAGAGCTGGTTGTAATTTTGATGGTGTTTCTATGGACGATGGCGATGCCTCCTCCAGTTTTTTTATTGGTGCGGTCTTTTCGAATGATCTTGTAAGTGTCCGGTATGGCTATGGCGATGTCGGGGGCAGAAGATGCATTCATCCATGTTTCAGTAAGGAAGGCGATGTCGGGTGACGCAGTGTCGATTAGGTCCCAGAGTTCGGTTGCATGTCTGTGGACCGAGCGGGTGTTCAGTAGGATGCATTTCAAGTCGTTGGGTTTGGAGCTGTGTGTGGAGGAAGTGTGTTTGGTGAGGGTCCTGACGCAGTTGAAATTACAGGAGAGGCAGGAGAATGGGCCGTGGGTACGTCCTGGGGTAGCTTCGCAGCAAAGTGGGGTGCGTCCGGCGTTGAGGGCGAGGAGAGTAGCGGCATCATAAGTGACTCTGGGGGGTTGGGAGCGGCATAGAGCAGGGGGACGGGCGCTGGGCGCGGTCCAGGCGCGGACGGGCATAGACGGGCTTACCTTTGGCGCACCTTCGGCGCAACTGGGGCGCGAACGCTGCGCGTGGACGCTGCACGTTGGATCATTAGTCATAAATGGATAGTGGAGGGGCGGAGCATGGGAGGGGCAGCAGGGAGGCGGGAGCGAGGGCTCGGGTCAACCTGGGAAATGGCCGAACAACAACAACAACAAGGAGCAATGGGGCGCTATGAGGGCCAAAAGATGTTACCGCTACTATCGTGGTGGGAGCGAGTTCGTGCGCGGAGACAGTGCAGATCGTGACACAGTTTAAATATCAACACAGCCAATGCAATGCAGACAGTGCGCAGCTAATATAATCACAGGTACTGCACGGTAAATGCGATAACAGTTCACACTCAGCCAAAGCGCTATGAAAATGAATGAGCAAAAGTGCGCGCTAGCAAGTAAAATTACAGTGCCCAGTCAGCCAAAGCAGATGTAAGCGCTACGATACCACAGGTGAGGGAGGAAGCGGGGGTAGCGACCACTCGCGTTGGAGGCAAGATGGTCACAGCTCTCTGTGTGGGAGAGGACGGCCTGTGGCTCTCGTGGGTGGGAGGGGCAGCAGGGAGGCAGGAGCGAGGTCGAGGGAGGGCTCGGGTCAACCTGGGAAATGGCCGAACAACAACAACAACAAGGAGCAATGGGGCGCTATGAGAGCCAAAAGATGTTACCGCTACTATCGTGGTGGGAGCGAGTTCGTGCGCGGGGACAGTGCAGATCGTGACACAGTTTAAATATCAACACAGCCAATGCAATGCAGACAGTGCGCAGCTAATATAATCACAGGTACTGCACGGTAAATGCGATAACAGTTCACACTCAGCCAAAGCGCTATGAAAATAAATGAGCAAAAGTGCGCGCTAGCAAGTAAAATTACAGTGCCCAGTCAGCCAAAGCAGATGTAAGCGCTACGATACCACAGGTGAGGGAGGAAGCGGGGGGAGCGACCACTCGCGTTGGAGGCAAGATGGTCACCAGAACCTTCTCTCACCATGTTTTCTGTCTGGATTGTTGGACATAGTTACATCTACTGGGCTCAAAGGTATGCTGATAACAAAATTTTACCTAACCTCAATTTACAAAATGTGGAAATTAAGTGGATTGGCCACAGAGGATTAAAATGTCACCAATTGATACCATTGGTGAAAACCTTTTTGCATTTGCCAAAACCTGACCTGTTAATTGTGCACTGTGGAGGTAATGACTTGGGCACTTTGACTGGGGTAGGTCTGGAAATGCTTTTAAAGGACACCTTTGAGCAATTGATGGCACTTTTTCCTCATACTGCCTTGGTATATTCAAATATATGCCAAAGACAGAAATGGAGGTGGTCAAACCAATTTTGTCCACAAATTGAGAAATCGAGGAAGCATGTAAATAAGTCTGTTTCAGCTTACATGAGAGACCATGGAATGGGCTCCATGTACAACAATAACTTGCGTTACTACATGCAAGATATCTACAGAGGAGATGGAGTTCACTTCTCAGATGAGGGGAACAGAGTTTTCATTCTGAATTTAAGACTGTGCATTGGTACCTACTTATAAGTACCTAAATCTACCATAAACCCAAAAGCTCTTCTCAGAGCTACCCTAACTATGATCACCATAAACAAATTTTAAATGTAATTTTTTTTTACTAATTTTCACAATTTACGCTTCCTGGAGCGCTACCCGGTACGCGCACCGGACGCTAACCGCGCGAAAATTTTAAGAAAATGTGTTTTTTTTGCACATATGGACCTCCTCAGCCACCCTCACAAAACCTATGGGGTCAGGATACGTCTACCGTGCCCCCTTCTACCCATTCTGAACATTATTTGCCCTCCATCTTGTATCTCAATTCTACCGAAACACAAAATGGAGGACTCCCGTAACGCTGCCGGTTCGCGTACCGGAGCGCTCACCGGGAAGCGATCATTTAAAAAAAGGTGGGAAAGTAATTTACAGAAAAACGACTGGAGACACTTTCACCAAATATAGATTAGCTCATACTACATACCAATCCCTACCATTTTCACAAATTTGATTGAAATTCCATTTAGCCATTTAGCCTGTAGACCTCTCTAAATACCCTGAGGTAAATTACTTCACAAAACACATCTAAAGTGTTGGAATTGACAACCAATTAAAATGTTACTTTCATTTTCTACTTTTTTTACCTGACATTTGATTGGTTATGTACCTGAATATATATAAAGAAAGAGAGAGAAACACAGCCATTTTGACTACCACGTCCTGAAGTAGATTTCAAGAAACTTTTCACTGAGAACTTAAACTGCTTTTTGAAAGGTAAGTTGTTATTTTGAAAACTGAAGTATATTGTGCACTTTAAGTTAATTTGGAAAGCTTTTTCTAATAGTTTTATACTATCCCTCTGCAATAGTTATAGATTTAGATAGACTTCTCTGTTATAGTTATGGATGGATTTAGGCTTGTCTTGTATAATTATGAATTTACTTAGGCTTCATCAAATACACTTTTTTATATTTCTACTTCCAGTCTGATACCATACACTGCCCAAAGATAAATTCACTGTTAAAAAATCCAAACTACCTGTCTGAACTTAAACCCAACAGTGCCCTAACTCTTCTGATATAGTTATTTTTTATGCTATTTACAGCAAAAAAATGGAAGGGGAGCACGAAAATATCAATGTTTCCTTCGACATTACATCTGAGGAGATTTTAAATGAAGAATTTTTAGATGAAGATTTTATGGATCAGTCTTTGGATGAACAATTTATTGAATGCTTACAAGACATAGAAACATGCATGTTTGAAGAGATTCCAGATGATGTAATGCTTGAAGTTTTATTGAACTATGAAAATTCTGACCAATACATTTTTATTTAATAATTAAAAATTGTTTCAGACATTATTCATTTTTATATCTAATTCATGAAGTACAACCAAAATAAGTAAATAAATAAAAAAAACAAAAAAAAACAACAAAAAGAACAATCAATAAACATACAATATTTCAAAATATCATAGTGTATCATTCTTTTTTCTTTATAGTACGCTCCCCAGACCGCTTCCCGGTGCGCGAACCGGGCGCTCCCCCCCAAAAAAAACTAAAAAAAAATATAATTTTTTTGCCCCGCGGGGCCCTTTTAAAGCCTCCACATCAAACCTAGGGGGTCAGGGAGGATCTACTATGCCCCCTTATGGTCATTTCCCCCTTTGTTTTGGCCTCCTCTTGTCTCTCGATCCTACCGAGAGACAAGATGGCGGCCGCTCCAGACTGTTTAGAATGTTGACAGACACCGAAAAGCCAATCAGCTTCGCTTTGCGAAGTTCCGTTACGCGTCAGGTACGCGAACCAGGGCGCTGCCCGGAGCGCGCTTACAGATATATATATTTTTTGAACGTTAATTTCTCAAAATCCACTGGAGCACATATATTGAGACCTAGCAAAGGCACATCGGGCTACCAGTCCCTACAATTTTGCCAAGTTTCGTGGAAATCCATTCAGCCATTCGGGCTAAAAGCGAGGCCAACCGCCCTATGGAAAATTGCATGGGAAAAACATGTTTTGGGACCCCCCTTTTTTCTCGGCCCCCCTTGACAAAACCCCCCCAAATTTTCAGGGGCTGCTCAGAAACAAGAGGTTCCATTTTCCTGAAAATTTCAGCCAATTCCGTCCACAAATGCCAAAGTTATTAGACATAGAATTTTCAAAAATCCCATAGGTCGCCAGTAGGTATATATAGTTAGGATTTTTTCCCTATGGGATTTTTGAAAATTCTATGTCTAATAACTTTGGCGTTTGTGGACGGAATTGGCTGAAATTGTCTGGAAAATGGAACATTTTGTTTCTGAGCAGCCCCTGAAAATTTGGGGGGGGTTCGTCCAGGGGGGGCCGAGAAAAAAGGGGGGTCCCAAAACGTGTTTTTAACATTGAGTTTTCCATAGGGCGGTTGGCCTCACTTTTAGCCCGAACGGCTGAATGGATTTGCACGAAACTTGGCAAAATTGTAGGGACTGGTAGCCCGATGTGCCTTTTGTAGGTCTCAATATATGTGCTCCAGTGGATTTTGAGAAATTAACGTTTAAAAAAAGATATATATCTGTAACAGCGGACCGGGCAGCTCCCCAGTTCGCGGACCGGGGCGCGTACCAGAACTTCGCGTAGCGAAGCTGATTGGCTCTCCGGTGTCTGTCAACATTCTAAACAGTCCGGAGCGGCCGCCATCTTGTCTCTCGGTAGGATTGAGAGACAAGAGGAGGCCAAAACAAAGGGGGAAATAACCATAAGGGGGCATAGTAGATCCTCCCTGACCCCCTAGGTTTAATGTGGAGGCTTTAAAAGGGCCCCGCGGGGCAAAAAAATATATATTTTTTTTGTTTTTTTTCGTGGGTAGCGCCCGGTCCGCGAACCGGGAAGCGTTCTGGGCAGCGTACTGCAATGAAAAATGAATGAGAGACTTTTCAAATGCAGTATGTTAATTGATTGTTGGTTTTGTTGATTATTTTTTATTTTTTTTAGTTTTTTAAGCAATTATTTATTATTGTGATTGTGGTTGAAAATTTAATAACATTTCTAACATTTAACTAGTTTATTAATTACATATAAAAATGATTAAAGACTCAAACAATTTTTTATTATTACATACAATTTTATTTTTCGGATTGTTTTTCAAAATTTAATAGAACGTCTAGCATTTGACTGTCCGATATGTCCTCTTGTTGAGTGAACATAAGTTCCCACATTTGACCGTCATCATAATGAAGTAAATGATCCACAGATTCTACACATTGAACTAATTCATGGTCCCGTGATTCATCCATGAAATCTGAGTCATCATTGTCCTCAATATCTTTTTCTGTGTTGTTCTCCAGAACAATTTCAAAGGAAACATTCTGCTCACCTTCCATTTTCTTGCTGTAATTTGCATAAAAAATAAATATATCAGTAGAGATAGGGCACTGTTGGGTTTAAGTTCAGACAGGTACTTGTGAGTTTATAACAGAGAAGTAAACTATGGGCACTGTATGGTTTCAGGCGTGAAGTAGTACTATTAAAAAGTGCCTGTGAAGAAGCCTAAGTAAATTCATAATTATACCACAGAAACCTAAATCAATCCATAATTATAATAAAGAAGCCTTTCTCAATGTCTAACTCTTACAGAGGGATGGTATATAACTATCTGAAAATGTTTTCAAATTTATAAAATAATATCTCACCTTCTAAAAACAAGTTTGAGTTGTGAGTGAAAATGATCTTGCAATGTAGTTCAGGAAGTAGTAGTCAAAAAGGCTGTGTTTCTCTCTCTTCCTTTATATATATTCAGGTACATAACTAATCAAATGTCAGGTAAAAAAAGTAGAAAATGAAAGTAACTTTTTCATTGGTTGTCAATTCCAACACTTCAGATGTGTTTTGTGAAGTAATTTACCTCAGGGTATTTAGAGAGGTCTACAGGCTAAATGACTAAATGGAATTCCAATCAAATTTGTGAAAATGGTAGGGATTGGTATGTAGTATGAGCTAATCTATATTTGGTGAAATTGTCTCCAGTGGCTTTTCTGTGAACTACTTTCCCACCTTTTTTGATGGTGCGCTTCCAAGGGAGCTACCCGGTACGCGAACCGTTGAGCGCCTCGGTTCGCGGACCTTAAGCGTTCCGGGAGTCCACCATTTTGTGTTTCGGTCGAATTAAGATACAAGATGGAGGGTAAATAATGTTCAGAATGGGTAGAAGGGGGCACGGTAGACTTATCTTGACCCCCTAGGTTTTGTGAGGGTGGCTGAGGAGGCCCATATGTGCGAGAAAAAAAAAAATAATTTAAATTTCGCGAGGTTAGCTCCCGGTTCGCGTACCGGGTAGCGCCCCAGGGAGCGTACTTTGTTGAAAATTAGTGAAAAATGTTAGAGTACAATAATAATTGTGAGTGATCAGATGTAGGGTAGCTCTGAGAAGAGCTTTTGGGTTTATGGTACATTTAGGTACTTATAAGTAGGTACCAATGCACATTCTTAAATTCAGAGTGAAAATTCTGTTGCCCTCATCTGAGAAGTGAACTCCATCTCCTCTGTAGATATCTTGCATGTAGTAACGCAAGTTATTGTTGTACAGGGAGCCCATTCCATGGTCTCTCATGTAAGCTGAAACAGATTTGTTTACATGCTTCCTCGATTTCTCAATTTGTGGACAAAATTGGTTTGACCACCTCCATTTCTGTCTTTGGCATATATTTGAATATACCAAGGCAGTCTGAGGAAAAAGTGCCATTAATTGCTCAAAGGTGTCCTTTAAAAGCATTTCCAGACCTACACCAGTCAAAGTGCCCAAGTCATTACGTCCACAGTGCACAATTAACAGGTCAGGTTTGGGCAAATGCATAAAGGTTTTCACCAATGGTATCAATTGGTGACATTTTAATCCTCTGTGGCCAAACCACTTAATTTCCACATCTTGTAAATTGAGGTTAGGTAATTTCCTGTTTTCAACGTACCTTTGAGCCCAGTGAATATAACTATGTCCAACAATCCAGACAGAAAACATGGTGAGAGAAGGTTCTCCTGCAGTCAGATGAAGTGTGGCAATGAAATGGCAGTTGAAAAAATGAGAGTTTAAAATGAAAAAAACTGTGGAGTTTCTGTGTTCATGAAGCAGTAACAGTGATTGGTGGATTTTGATTGCTGAAAACAGAAAGTTAGGGTGCACGGATGAGTTATTTGAAAGATGTATTTTGAGTGGTCAATAAAAAATCATTAAATGAAAGAATGCACTGGATATGCAGGTGCACTGAGAGTTCAGAGTTCAATTGCAACATTGTTGTGTGAACTTGCAAACAACAGAGGTCTTCCAAGAGGTGGTTGCCATGCAGAAAAGGCATGAAATGGCAGAGGGGGGAAGGGTTTTCATTTGAAAAAAAGTGAGGGAAGAGTTTTGATTGGGTGACATGAGAGATGTGTGTGAAGAATTACAGCATTTCTGTGCTTTTGATAGCTGCAGACTCTGGAGTGCATACCTTTTGCTCTGCTGAAGACAAATTAGTGTGTTTCTGAGACTGTTTTCAAACTCAAAGTATTTGCTAAGGTGAGAAAATATTTCTTTAATTTAGATAGAGAATAGTGTGCTTTAAGGAGAAAATTATGAATTATGTGGCGCAAATTGCTTGTAAATATGCTCCCACATGTGCATGGAAAATTTTGATTTTGAATGTTTGTGTTACATAGCCATGTTAAAAGTGATACAAACATGCTGCAAAGGCAATGAAAAAATGCTTTTATGTGTCTTAAGGACATTTTAAGTAATTTTGCCATGTGCAGTGTTTTGAAATTATGATTTGAAAATCGTTTTTGGGGAAAAGGAATTGATTTAAATTTATGACAAGGACATAATGGTGTATGCTTCTTTATACGGCAATTGACTGTCCCTGATGTTATTTTTCCCATTTTAATGTAAGACCTTTCTCTGTGGCGCAAGTTGCTTGTAAATATGCTCCGACCTGTGCATGGGAAATTTAGATTTTAAATGTTTGTGTTACATAGCCATGTTAAAAGTGACCCAACCATGCTGGAAAGGCAATCAAAAAACGCTTTCATGTGTCTTAATGACATTTTAAGTCATTTTCCCATGTGCAGTGTTTTGAAATTATGATTTGAAAATCGTTTTTGGGGAAAAGGAATTGTTTTTAAATTCATGACAAGGACATAATGGTGTATGCTTCTTTATAAGGCAATTGACTGTCCCTGATGTTATTTTTCTCATTTTAGTGTAAGACCTTTCTCTGTGGCGCAAATTGCTTGTAAATATGCTCCCACATGTGCATGGAAAATTTAGATTTTGAATGTTTGTGTTACATAGCCATGTTAAAAGTGACCCAACCATGCAGGAAAGGCAATCAAAAAACGCTTTTATGTGTCTTAAGGACATTTTAAGTAATTTTCCCATGTGTAGTGTTTTGAAATTATGATTTGAAAATCGTTTTTGAGGTAAAGGAATGTTGTTAAAATTTATGTGCGCCATATGCCCCCAAATTTCTTTTTCAGGGGTGCAGCAGGGTGTTATTGAGACACCCCTGCAGCTTTGGAAAAATTCCTAATTTGTGATGAGCAAATTGTTAATCGCAAATTGCACCTTCATTTATATGAGCCTCCTAGCCCATGGAAATGAATGGGTAATTTGCAATTAGCAATTTTCTCATCGCAAATTTGGAATGGTAAAGAATCGCTATTTATTCCTTAAAATTCGCTTTTTTTGGAAATGCAAAATAGTTATATGATACATATGGCGGTTGATGTCTAACAAGATAAGAAGCTTAGGGATACATTTATGATGACTGGCGCAATGAAGTAGAAATCACTTACTTCATTGGTAGAGCTTTACATGTATTATCTCCTCTGTATTCTTCATCAAGCGTAACTTTAATCTGCAATCCTGAGTAGGCCTCACTTTAAACAAACCTCTGGATAGGCCACATCTTATTGTTATCCTGAATTAATCATTTAAAATGCTAGGGACAGATTTATGATAGGTGTATGCCTCTTTTGCGCCACTTAGAAAACATTGTCCATGGGGAAATGACTTAAAATGTCCTTAAGACACATGAATGTGTTTTTTTAAAACGTTTGCAATTTTTTTGGGTCACTTTTAACATGGCTATGTGACTGAAGTAGTGTGGCTCACTGGTTAGAGGCGGCAGACCCGAGAGCAGAGGATGGCCCGGGACCAGGGTTCGATTCCCGGCGCGGCAGGTTTCTGGACCAGGGTCAGCGGACTCGATAATTCTCTCGCCTCGGTTCCCACTCTGATCAGCGATCACACTCGGCAACTCTGGGCATTAGCTTGCCTCATCTTCACTAACGGCCCCACCAGACCGCCGGGGATGCCTGGTCTCACCCTGGAGATACCCATTAAGGGACCATCTCTCAGGGAAGCCAGGAAGGGTTTCGCAGCGGTCGAAGCGCCTTGGGACCCTACGGGTAAGTAGTGCGCTATATAAATGCCTATACATTTACATTTACATTTACATATACATTTACATTTACTCAAACAGTCAAAATCTAAATTCGCCATGCACAGGTGGGAGCATATTTACAAGGAATGTGCTCCATGGGGAAAGGTCTTATAATGTAATATGGGAAAAATGACATCAGAGACACTGAAATGCCTTATAGAGAAGCATACACCATTATGTCCTTGTCATAAATTTGCAAACCATTACTTTTCCCCAAAAACGATTTTCAAATCATAATTTGAAAACACTGCACATGTGGAAATGACTTAAAATGTCCTTAATTCAAAATTTGCGATTCCTTAAATGCAATGTATCAAACAAAAAATATGTAAAAAATGATATTAAGGATTTGGAAACTACCACCAACTTCTAGTTTGTGGTAAATTGCGAATTCTTTTCAAAAAGCATTTTTTTCCAAAAAACAAAAGGTCCCATATGACGCCCATACATGCCCTTAGGGCATGTAGGTGTGCCATATGCCCCCAAATTTATTTTTCAGGGGTGCAGCAGGGTGTTCTTGAGATACCCCTGCACGCTTGAAAAAATTCCTATTTTGTGATGAGCTAATTGCTAATCGCAAATTGCAACCTTCATTCCTATGAGCCTCCTAGCCCATGGAAATGAATGGGTAATTTGCAATTAGCAATTTGCTCATTGCAAATTAGGAATAGTAAAGAATTGCTATTTATTCCTTAAAATTTGCTATTTAGGAAATGCAAAATAGTTTGATGGTACATATGGTGGTTCATCTGTAACAAGATAAGAAGCTTAGGGATACATTTATGATGACTGGCGCAATAAAGTGCACATTACTTACTTCATTGGTAGGCCTTTACATGTATTATCTCCTCTGTATTCTTCATCAAGCGTAACTTTAATCTGCAATCCTGAGTAGGCCTCACCTTAAACAAACCTCTGGATAGGCCACACTTTATCGTCATCCTGGATTAATCATTTAAAATGCTAGGGACAGATTTATGATAGGTGTATGCCTCTTTTGTGCCACTGTGCGTCACTTTTATGATGCAGCGGTGGTGCAAAAGATTTGCTATGAGGCGACAACATTACAAATTGATGCATTTAGGCAGATATGTCATGGTGTAAAAAAAACGTACCACATGAAACCGATGCAGCAGTGATGCAAAAGATGCACCATGTCGTAAGACAGGCCTCACTTGGGGCCATATGTATCAAGCTAATTAGCATTCGCAAAGATCAAAATTCTACGAATTTTGGCCTTTGCGAATGTTAATTAGACAAATGGTATGTATCAAACAAGTTTGATGCAAAATAAGGAGTAGCAAAATTTGCTATTCCTTATTTTGCAATTGCACTGAAGGATTTGCAAATTTTGTGACTACTTAAATGCAATGTATCAAACAAAAAATATGTAAAAAATGACATTAAGGATTTGGAAACTATTGTGGTAAATTGGTGGTAATTTGTGAATTCTTTTCAAAAAGCTTTTTTTTTTAAAAAACAAAAGGTCCCATATGACGCCAACACATGCCCTTAGGGCATGTATGTGTGCCATATGCCCCCAAATTTCTTTTTCAGGGGTGCAGCAGGGTGTTCTTGAGACACCCCTGCACCCTTGGAAAAATTCCTAATTTGTGATGAGCAAATTGCTAATCGCAAATTAAACCTTCATTCCTATGAGCCTCCTAGCCCATGGAAATGAATGGGTAACTTGCAATTAGCAATTTGCTCATCGCAAATTAGGAATGGTAAAGAATCGCTATTTATTCCTTAAAATTCGCTATTTAGGAAATGCAAAATATTTTGATGATACATATGGCAGTTAATCTCTAACAAGATAAGAAGCTTAGGGATAGATTTATGATGACTGGCGCATCACCAGGGATGTGCCAGTCATCTTGCGCCGCTGTTCCGCCACCCATGGTGTGCTGCATTTACAATGCGGCACAGCATGGGGCAAAAACGGCACAGATGCTTGACGCATCTGTGCCGTTAAGGTGGCGCATTGCTGGAGTTGTATCGCAAGTGCGATGCAGCTCCAGCAAGGCTCAGGGGTGCACCATCTCCACAATGTTGCGTCAAGACCTATGCCTGCTTCAAGCAGGCGCAGGGTTTTGACGCAGGTTTCTCCTATCTGATTGTAAATGCGGCACACCATGGGTGGCAGAGCAGTGGTGCACGTTAACTGGTGCATGCCTGGGGATGTGCCATTTAACATAAATCTGCCCCTTTACATTTAAGTATGTGCAGGGGACACAGAGTCGGTGAGGCTTATCCAAGGTTAAGAAGAGATGAGTCCTGTTCAGTGAAAGATTAGACATAGGCTTCACCTGCTCAGCATCGCTGGACATGGCTAAATAATAGCTGCAAAATGTTACTCTTGTTAAACAATTTTACTATTATAATCTGTGAGATTTGTCTCTTACTCTGCAACATCTCATTGTTGTTATCTTTCTTTAAAGATAAAGACAACCTCAACATGAGCGACAATCTGCAATCAGTTGATTTTGACCTCATCATTGAACTTGTAATTGAAACATCAGTGGATGTTGATCCCTTGGATGATTTAAATCCTGAGGATGAAGAAGAGCGTGATGAGGATGCAGATTTGTCCGAATTATATGATATAGGATGGGAAGCTGACCTGCTTGAGCCTTTGGAACTATAAACATTTATTTTAAAAATTTATAATTAATAAAAAGTAAAAAGGTAAACCGTTTAATTTAAAAATAAAGACACCTTCAAAAGCAGGTTATGTGTAGTGTCTTCAATAAAATATTAAAATATGCTCATAAAATTAGATCAGATTCACATATAAAATAGCATAGGTAACATAAATATAAATGTCATTTCTTTTCTGGTATTTCTGTATTGTAAATTTGCCAACGACTAAAAAATCTTCTAATTAAAAGGTCAAGTAGTGTGTTAAGTTTTTGATCACTGTTACTGATTTACTGTTTGGTAATAATGGTTAATAACATTTTTTATTATATTTTTCCACAGATTCAACTGCAGATCATTTCAAGATTTCACCATGCCTACAATAGAAAGACAGATAAAGGCTGCAAAACGTCAAAGACAGCAGGTGAAAAAAAATACGCAGCAGTCCTCTAACAAAAAGATTTGTCAAGTCACGAAGAAAGCACCGGGTAAGAGCACAAAACAATTTATAAGAAATATGTGTAGTAAAAAAAATATTACTACAGAAAATGTTTCAGTCCATAAAACGAGAAGGAAATCAAATGGAAAGGAAAGGCCAATGAAAAATGTTACTGCTAGAGCAAGAGATAACTCTGTGCATGATAGTAGAAGGAAACAACAGTTTAGGGAGATTCGTAAACGAATGTTCCGGAACAGGATAATTGGCAATTTGTTAAAAAATATTAAGAAAGGTCAACAGAAACTGGTTTTTTATAAGACAAAAAAAAAAGTTGAGAAAGTTATTGATCAGGCATTTGAAATTAAACGTAAGTTATTTATTTTGATAATCAATAGAATTAGGAAGCTAAACAAGGCAATTTTTGATTTCAAAAGAAATAGTAGATGGAAGAGAATAGTTAATCGTAGTAATTTTTGTGAAGTTTTTTCTGGAGAATGGATGCATAGTTCAAGCTGTGAGGCATTTTTTAATGAGGAGAGTTATTTCCAGGATAATGATTTGGTGCATGCAGTTGACACCAGTGGTCGTGCTTATGAAGTGAAAGATGGTTGTCCAGTTGAAAAAGAAAAACTTGTGACAACAGAGGCAGAAGAGGTGTTAGGTAATGAGGTTTTAGGAAGACGTGCTAAGGGTCCTGTGTACACCTGGAAGTGTAGTAGTATTTGCAGTGTGCGACAGGATTCCATCAATTTGCTTTGTGATTTTGTACGGTCATTTAATAAGAAAAGTTTGAAGCAGAAAATGATGTTGTTGCAAGAATTAGATCCTTGCAGAGTAAGAGAAGTGACAGGTTTGCATGGACATTCACTGGCTTGTCTTTCCAGGAGAGTATGCCAGAGTGTTTTTCATCATTTCAGGATGCTAGCAGTGCATCATAACAAAGTGAGGAAATTAGTTAGAATGTTGTATTATGCTAAGAGTCCAGCAATTATGCTTAAACAATTATGCGCTGCTCTTTTGCATGGTTCTGAAATAGATGTGAAGAATATATGTGAAGAAATTGAGTTTTGTTACTTTGGAAGTAAAGAGGAGAATGTTGAAATTTAGCAAGAAGAAGAGGGTCATGTGGAAGATAGTGTACAGGTTTCCAGTACAGATAATTTCCAGAGGGAAATTGCGACGTTTGAGGTGAAATCAAGTGAGAGGCCTAATTTCACTTGTGTGTGTTGTCGACGCACTTATTATAAGAATCAGACTACGTTAGTGGATTTATATGCAAAAAGTGAAAGGGAAAATAATAGTGAATGGAAGGATTTTGCAACATACTTGATGGTAGAAAATTGTTTTGATTTGGGATTGGATCAACGTGTGTGTACTTATTGTTCTTGCAAATTAAATCAAAACCAGATGCCTGCTAGAGCAGTTCATAATAATCTGGAATTGGTTGAGATTCCTTCTGAATTGAAGGATTTAAATACTTATGAATCTATTTTGATTCAAAGTATCCATCCCTTTCAGGCTATTGTAAGAATGGAGCCAAAGACAGGGAAATTGCCTCCATCAGATTTACAGAGAGGATTAAAGGGAAGAGTTGTTTATTTGCCTCTAGATTTGAAGAAAAACATTAACACAATTGGAGTAGAAAAAGTGGAAGAGGAACCTCTGGTTATCTTAGTTAATGGGGTTCCGACAAAGAATAAGAAAATATGGCAAGATTTAGTAGATGTTAGGAAAGTTAAAAAGGCAACATTGTATTTGAAAAAAAATAATAAATACTATAAGAATGTATATGTTGCAGAAGAGGAAGTAAGTGAGGAAGAGGATAGCGATTTGTGTGCTGGTCAAATTGAGAAAGTAGAACCCTCTACTAGTGAAGAAATATATGAACATTATAGTGTTCATCCTTTGCATTCCAAGGAAGTCATGGGGAATGCTATTGAGTTGTTTCAAATGAAACAAGCCAAAGGGAGTCCCATTAGTGTTTGGGAGGAAAGTTTGGAAGCTCGGTGTTTCCCACAGCTTTTTCCAACAGGTCAGGGAGGAAGATATGATGAGCGACCTCATCAAATTCCTGCTTCTGAATACCGGACTTTGCGATTGTATGCAGGAGATGCTAGGTTTCGACAATGCATTCCTTATTTGTTTCATCTCCTGTTTGAAAGCGATCTGTCTGGACTGTCATATGCAGTGAACCACATCTTGAAAAGTGGTATACACATGCAAAACATCTCGGCAAGTGACTTTATGGATAAAGTCAATGTCCAAGACAGTATTTTGGATTCTCACCTGATTAATCTCATGGCGTGTCAGCATGGTACTAATGAGTACTGGTACCGTCGTCATGGTGATTTAAAATGTATGCTGAGGAACTTAGGTACTCCCACATGGTTCCTCACTCTGAGCTGTGCCGAGTATGGCTGGGAAGACTTACTTGAATTTCTACGAGAGGCAAATGCTAACGTAGATAACATCGAATTCAAGACACCCGGAGAACTGTGCTCTTTGGATCCAGTCAATGTATGTAGGTACTTCAATCATAGATTTGAAGCTATGATGTCTTTCATCATGAATAAGAAGAATCCACCTATTGGAGAGGTATTGGATTTCTTCTGGAGAAAGGAGTACCAAGCAAGAGGTGCTCCTCATATACATATGTTGCTGTGGATCAAGGATGCACCTAAATTTGGAACGGATCCAGAAGACTCAGTGATGAGTTTCATCCAACAGTATTCTACGTGTGCTGTTCCAAACGCAAAGGAGAAGAAAAGCCTAAGAGAAAAAGTTCTGCGTTTCCAAAGCCATCGATGTGGAAAGTACTGCCGTCGTAAATTCCGAAACAAGGACAAGTTCTACACTAAATGTCGTTTCGGCTTTCCACGACCGGTGATTTATAAAGGAAGAGTAAACAGTTTGATGTCTTCGCTGCGACACAATGTCATGAAGAAATCACCTAAAAACACTTACAATTTGAAGAGGAACGAAGAGTCCAAGTACATCAACGACTACAACCCGGTGATTTTGTCCATGTGGAATGCTAACATGGATATACAGTTTGTGGCTGATAACTGTATGGCTGTGGCTCGGTATGTGACGTCTTACATCACCAAAAAAGAGAAGACAGAATTGAAGGATATGTGGGAGGACATTTCCCATGAAAAGAGCCTCAGCAAGAAGTTGTACAGTTTCAGTCTGAAGATGTTGTCGCATCGAGAAATCGGAGCGTACGAATGTTCTGACCGGTTGTCTTCAGCAAGTCTCTATGCCAAGTCCAGGAGTATCGTTTGGGCGAGTCTTGGTCTTGCTGCAACGCGTAATCGAGTTCTCAAACCTGTGCGGGAAATTGAGTATTTGGCGGAAAAGGAGCCAAACAGTACCGACATTTTGAAGACCAACATGTTGGATACATATTATCCAAATCGAAGCATTCACCTCGAGAATGTTTGTCTGTATGAGGTTCTTCAAAATTACATATTCAAGAGGAACATCAAAGAAGATACTGAGAAAGGAGTGTATGCTGTAATAGGAAGTGAGGGATGTCTGGTCAAGCAAAGAAAATGCCACTTGGTAAACCATCGAAAATTGAGTGGCGAATCTCCTGAAAAAAAGGAGTTTTTCTATTTAGCACTTTTGCAACTTTTCAAGCCTTGGCGTGCAGAAGAGGAACTGCTTGGAGATTTCCTCTGTTACGAAGACTCTTTCAATGCCGCCAAGGAGACCATAGAATGTCCTGCTTTTCCCAAATATGTAGAAATGTTGAATGCGGAAATTGAGCAGGAAGCAACGATTGCAGCCGAGATTGCCAGAGACAGTTCTCAGGACAGTCAGAGTTCTGCTTCATTGAGTCAGGATCCACTAGGAGGACCTGTTATCGAAAATGAAGCTGCCACTGCTATGAATGAAGTGGAAAGAGCCATGGCACATGCTCAAGAGGATGCGGGTAACTTAGAAGAGTTGGAAAGACAACTCAACGTTGAGCAGAGGAAAATATATGACGAAGTTACCATGCAAATTGATCATGGATTAAGTCATGATAAGAAAGAGTTCTCATGTACATCGTTGAAGCCTGTCCGACTGTACGTGAGTGGAGAAGCGGGAACTGGAAAAAGTTTCCTCATTAAAGCAATTTCATGCTATTTGCAGGAAAGGACAGAGTCATCGCTGTCTTGTGTTGTCACTGCTCCAACTGGACTGGCAGCACATAATATTAAAGGGATTACTTTACATCGTTTACTGATGCTGCCAGTGGAGCATGACAACAAATTACAATATCACAAGCTATCTGGAGATGCTTGTTTTGAAGTTTCAAGAATCTTGAGAAAAATGAAACTTCTTATCATTGACGAAGTAAGCATGGTTTCCAATGTCATGCTTGCCTTTGTGCATTTGAGGATGCAAGAAGTTCTCAAAACAGAGTATGATGTGTTATTTGGTGGCAAACACATCATTGTTTTCGGAGATCTTCTGCAGCTGACACCAGTGAAAGGGCAACCTGTGTTCAAAATGCTCACGCATGGAGATACCAGGAAGTGCCTAGGCAGCATTGGCAACGTCAATATATGGTTAAACTTCAATTATGCTGAACTGCATGAAAATATGCGTCAGGCGAAGGATGAAGTTTACAAGACTATTCTACAAGATGTTAGAATTGGAAAAGTGACCGAGCATGGGAAAGAAGCTTTACATGCACGATTACTGTCAAATTTATATCCAGAACAAGATGTTGTGCCTGAGAATATTTTTCAGAAAATTACTGAGAAGAAATCTGGAATATGTTTGATGCCAACTCTTGCAGAATGTGCCAAATTTAACAACAAAATGTTGCATTTAGAAAAGCAAGAGATTGTGAAACTGGAAGCTATTGACAGAGTAGAGCATATGGGATCAACAATTATTTTGTCTGAGAATCTGAAAACAAAATTGGATTCATTAGAGAAGAGTATATCTAAAACTGCAGGTTTTGAAAAGACTCTGAATGTGTGCTTGAACTGCCGTATAATTTTAAGAAGGAATTTACATGTTGAAAGAGGTCTGGTAAATGGATCAATGGGTAATGTTGTTGATTTTGTGAAATACAGAAATAGAGATGGAATTGAATTTTTAAAAATTAAATTTGATGGCATTGAGGAAGTACAGCTAATTGCTCGTTGTTCTGCTAGATTTTTGCTTGTAAAAGACTTATATGTTCGCCGTAAGCAGTTTCCTGTTTGCTTGGCATATGCGGTGACAATCCATAAATCGCAAGGTTTAAGTGTAGACAGTGCATTGGTGAATATTGGCAGTTCTGTGTTCAAGGAGGGTATGGCATATGTGGCATTGTCACGAGTTAGAACTTTATCGGGATTGTACTTGATTGAGTGTGATGTCACAAACATTTGTGCAGATCTAGATTGTGTTATGGAATACAATAGGTTAAGAAGAGAGTATGCGCCACATTTGCCTCAGTATCCTTTGTTTCAGAAACGTGTGGTAGGCCGGAAACGAAGAAATGTGACCAATACTGGGGAGGTTGTAGCAAAAAGACAAAAAGTCAATGAACCTAAAATTACAAGCAGAAACAAAAAGGATTCTGTTGAAGATGTTGTTGGTTTTCAATTTGAAAACAGTTCTGGTGTCAACTGCTATGCTAATGTAGTGGTTAATGTTTTGTTTTCTCTAGAAAATGTAAAAGAAGAGATTGTGGTCAATTCTGATCAAAGATTTTGCAGTTTGTTAAATTCTGTGTTAGAGAAATGTAGCACTGATAGAAGAAACATTGAAAGTGTGTCTGAAATTCGAAATCTGTTAGACAGATGTTCAGGCCAAACACAATTCTCTCAAAATATTCAGCAAGATTGTCAGGAGTTTTTAATGTACATGCTTGATGTATTACATGCTGAAGGTGTAGATGTAGATCAGCTGTTTGGGCTTTCTTATCAATGGCAGCATGACTGCGAGAACTGTATGGTATCAAGTACTACTAGTGTAGACTCAGAAAGATTTATATATTTAACTTTGCCAGACAGTAAATCAGTCTCTTTTAATAAGCTAGTAAAAGCAGCTGATCACAACATGGAGTGTAGCCAATGTAAATCTGAAATGATGTCCACATTATTTATACGAACATATGGCCAGTACGTCATTTTAATGTTCCAACGATGTAGGCCTGATGGAACAAAATTGACAACTTTAATTAAAAATTTTGTAGCTTCGCAGTTGTCAATATCAGGAAGGACTTTTTTAACTGCAGCAATTATATATCATGACGGCCCTTCAATAACATCAGGACATTACACAGCTTATTTAAAGTCTAGAAATGGCTGGTCATTCTGCAATGATTCTGTTTTAATTTTCAAAACAAAATTGCCGTATGACCTTAAAAACTCTTACCTGGTGTTTTTAAAACCAAAATTTTAGGGAAGTAATCTCGGGATGTGCTCTGTGGAATTTCAAGAAGTTCTAATGGCTCCTACACAATTTGGCCTTGAGGATAAGTGTAGTTCAGAGACATAACTTCTAACCATAGGACTGGACGTCATGGAGAAATACGTGCACTTTGAATGAGTTCAGAAAAACTGTTTCTTTTTATAAGCTAATTGAAGCAGCCAATCAAAACATGGAGTAGAGGGAATGTAAGTCTGCAATGCTGTCTACTGTTTTACATTGCTTTGTGATTAAAAGTGATGTAGAGAATTAAATAATTGTAGTAGTCATAGAGGTAGTGTAAGTCTGCTTCATAGTAAGCAGTATCAGTGTCATAGGAAATGTAGAACATGACTGAGCAAGAAGGGGAAGATATTACTATTCCAGGATTGTGAAAATGATCTTCAACATTTTAATTCTGAAAGTTGCGGAAATTCCAAATGACGGGATTGGCTTACAAGAAATCCAAGAGTTATAAATGGCTCTGACCAGATTTGGCCTTGAGGAAACTTGTGGTAGAGAGCAAGAAGTCATTTATTGCATGTAACGTGTTTTTAAAAACGATGGAGATTTTCTTTCAGAAAGTGGCGGGCTGAAAGTAATAACAGCACAAAAGAGTGTAAGCTGTTCATAGGACATCCTTGGACGTCATGGAAAGTAAGTTAACTTTAAGGAGTTCTGAATTCTGATTTCTGATGTTGTATGGGTTTTTTAAACACAATCATTTTGATTGTGTTTTTTTTTCCCCGCTGTTATATGATGAATACCTTTAAGTCACTGTTTTTAGTGAATTTTGATACATTCTGAGAACAGCAAAAATAAACCATTTAACATGTATAATTAATTCTGTACTGTTTGCATTTATGATGTACATGTAGAACTGTGTAGGAGGCATGGAGAAGGTGAGGCTTCTGTAAGTGTCAAAGGTGTTGCATACAGTGCTGCACTTCTGCGTATTCTTTCATATGCTAGACTACATCTGCACAATGAGATACCTAAGCAAAGGAAACGCAAGTGATGTGATTGAGAAATGAGCAAAATAAATTGCACGTATTTCAATTACATCACCTGTGTTTCCTATCATTACGAATCACATTGTGCAGATCAAGTTTAGGTCTGTCCAGGGAAACATAGGAGGTTTGTACTTTGTTGAAGAGTGCAGTGGACATGACTCACTTCATTGGTAGACTTTCACAGATATTATCTCCTCTGTACACTTCAACAAGTGTAAATCTCATCTGCAACCCTGAGTAGGCCTCACCTCAAACAAACTTCTGGATAGTAGACATCTTATTGGCATCCTGAAGCAATTATTTAAAATTTTAGTGTCTTGCGACACTTTTCTGAAACAACAGCAATGCAAAATATGCACCATGTTTTAAGATAGGCCTCACTTCATCTGCATCAAGATACTGTTAGTTTAAAATGTATATCTTTAGGACTGTGTAGGGGGCCTGGAGAAGCAGAAGCTTCTGTAAGTGTCAAAGTTGTTGAAAAACTGTTTGTCCTTCAATCTTTGCCCTTGTCTTTTGTAATTTTTAAATACATGTTTTAATATTTTTCTAATGTTTGTTCTCTCTTTCACAGATTGAAAGTATAAAAACAAAAAGTGAGTAATTTAACGACAATTATAAGGTAAATATTTTGTACTCTTTTCGTTACATTTCTATCACATTGAACTACTATTAGTTCCACTGCTTCATTTCTTTAATCCTCAGTTTCCTACCTTTGCTACTTCCCTCATTCCTTTCTCTATTACCTACTTACTCAACTCCTTCCACTCTTTTTCTCAGTCCCTCTCTTCTCATAGTTCCTCACTCTTGTTCACTCACTCCGTCTCTATTGCTCTTAGTGTCTTTGACTGATCACTGTATCACTATTTGTTCATAATGCTTTCTCTGTGTAGTTGAAGCACACTAAGGGGCATATTATGAACACAGCCAATAAAATTATTGCTGTTTTTATTGGCAGAAAACTGGTGCAAAAGTAGTTTTAGTGGCAGTTTTCTGCCGCAAAAGCAGCTTTAGCGACACATTTCTGCCAATAAAAGCTGCAAAACTTTTATTGCCTATGTTGATGATATGGCTCTATGTTACTTACATTTCTTTGCTGTTTCAATTAATCTTTTTCTGTTATTTTTTGTTTTCTGTTTTCTATTTTTTCTCTCTGTTATTCCCCATGTTTTAATCTTATTTTGAACATTCACTCACATTCTCCAAGAAACTCTTCTTTGTTAATGTTATACTCTCTTTTTTAGGTCGAGCGACCTATCTCAATGCGCATGTGCGCATTGAGAGCGGGAGCTCGATCTATTGCGGCTTAAACAGAGCTTACCGAGATCAGGCGATTCCCAGGCGATTTCTTCCAGTGCACGTGAAAGCGCGTGCACAATGCCACCAGCCGCTTGCCTCGCATTACCACATCAAAGGCAAGGCGGCCTCGTCTCAGGCCCCTGCTGCTTCACACCCTCATGCCGCTCTCCCCGCTCCGCCCCCTCCCCTGCCCGCCGTGTCGCATTTCTCCTCCGCCGGCCGTACTTTCACTTTGACGGCCGCAGGCCATCTCTCGTGTTTCTCCTTGTTATTGTTCGAGTGTTTCCCTGGCTCAGCGTGGTGCCCGATTCATGGACATTTACAGACGCTCTGGTCTCTGTTATTGTATTTCCAGGACATGGTGCCATTCTGCCGCAGCAGCATTAGGGCTGTACATAAAATGCCATGCGATAATTCACTCTAGTTTTACTTAGGGTCTCACAATATTTTTAAGTAACGTGACAGCTGCAACATATTTAAGTGCCCAGACAGCTACAACCACACTTGTGAACAGCATTTCTTACCCCGCTCGGTAGGCGGGGTCATGACTTCACTCAAATGGTGAACAATGGCATGGGAGTCAAGAACATCGCAGAGTAGGGTTATAAGCTGGCCGGTGCTTGTTCTACATTGGCATGCAGCTCTCCCTTTGAAGACTAGATTCCTGTTTGTATTCCCCAGTCTAATATAAACAAGCATTTTTTATACTGCAATCAAAATAAAATAAAGCGGAACAGGACCGTAAATTACGTGTGACGTACATTGCATACAAACTGAGGATTCACGTGTGTTTGTCTATACACTCCAGCACCCGCTTACACATACAGTGGTACCTACACAGCAGCACACACACACTAACAAACATAGATAGATACACAGCACAGCGTGGGACACGCACACAAACACAGTGGCTCACACACGCACACTCACAGTAGGCCACATACAGTAACTCGCTGTACACACACGCGCACACACACGCAGTACATCACGCTCCACATACACAGGCACTCAAGGTTAAATGCACACGCATAAAGTGGCACAGACACAGAGTGAGTCACACACAACTGCAAGGTCAGTAATTGTCAGGTACAAACCCACTCGCAAACAGTGTGACTCACAAGCGCAGTAGTGCATACCCTCACACTGTTACATGCTTAAAGTGGCACACAGTCTAAGATGCAGTGACACATAGACTATTACTATGAAGCACACACACTTAGATAGACATACCTAGGCACGTGCACACGAGCACTCCTAATTTCAGATTTGGACGTAGCATTCGCTGCGTTTTGTAGTCTGAGAGGCATTTGAAACACACAACCACCTGCCTTTAGCTCATACACTCAGAAGGTGCCAGCACAGGGCTCCCTCCTATATCCGCCTTAATGCGCTCTTGTTCTGCCAATTAATTAGCCTCCGAGGGTGGGAGCGGTCGCTCTTGTGATCCCCCCGCCTGCCGGGAGGCTCGGGCACATTACAGACGGAATAGCAGTGGTCCCCACGCCACCAGCTGCCTAATAACTGAGCTGCCTGCAGCCCGGCAGAGCACAGCTGGGACCTGCCCCACCAGGCTCGGCACCAACAGCTCCCCTAATCAGCCGGGCCAGCCGGCCACTGCGAGCCGCTCTTTAGTGGGCAGATGGTGTGACTTTGGACACTTTTACCTGCGTTAAAGTATTGCATGCCTCCCTCGCCCCCCCCCCCTCACTCCCCTCAAACTATACACCCCTGCTTTCAAGTGGAGGCTGGAGGGCATCTTACTCATTCTAGAGACTAATTACAACTCTGATTTCTAGTGTTTATTTGGAAGGGGCACAGAAGTTGCAATTGTGTGTTGCATTATTTCTTATCAAGCACGTAGCAGCAAACACCTGGGTAGGTCAAATGCATGAGAGTATTTTTCTAGGGTTTATCCCAAGCTCAAGCATTTAAAAGTACTTTGAGATGTGATAAATGTCCAAGATCACACAGGGTGTGCCTGCAATGACACTGTAATTTTGCCCAGCTATCAGGTTTTACAATTTGCACTTCAGCCGCTGGATGGTAGGTAGGATTTGTAAAGTGTGCCCAGGATCACACAGTGTGGTCATGCAGCAGTTTAATTGTCTACTGGACCAATAAAACTAACATTGTCCAGTATACCAATCAAAATTGCTCTCCAAAGACACCAGGCAAAGCAGACGCTCCCTCAAACAGATCACCAAGCGCAATTTACCCTACTTACAGCCTAGCCTGTTCTCTGTCGAGACTTTAGCAATCTTTAGAGCACAAGATAAGATCTTTTCACATGGAAGAGTCAGACGTATTGCAACACTACTTAAGAAACAAGCATTGGCATAGACAATAGGTCTCGCCTTTGGGACCTTATACGTGTTTAGCCATGCAACAGTTGATGTTGCTGCACCAAGGATATTATGCTGCATAACTAAATACTTAGAAGGTCCCAAAGGCGAGACCTATTGGCTATGCCAATGCTTGTTTTTCTTTCACTTCGTTATCTATTTTGTTTTTCACAATTATACCCTCTTCTGTCTTTTCTTCGGTAAATAGATCTATTAAACAGTATCTCTTCTTTACTCCCTATAGCTGTCTTTCTTTTAACATCACTCTCTGTTTACTTTCCTTATACTTAGACTTTTTAAAAAAAAAAAAATGTTTTGGGTTAGCTCCCGGTCCGCGTACCGGGAAGCTAACCCGGGAGCGAACCAAAAGAAATAGAGCTTGCCAGAGTGCTAAACATTGTAGCAATTTTTTTTGAAAGGGAAGGTAGTTCTGAAAAGAACTTTTTTAAAAATATTTTAGTTGTTTTATATATTTTTTTTTTTTTTGAACATTTTTTGTTTTTTTTGTATTTTTTGAACGATTTTATATTTTTTTTGGTTTTTTTGGGGGGGGGGAAACAACAAAAAACAGGCGTTGAAAAGGGCTCAACAGGAGCAAAAAAAAATTACTGGGGGCGGTTAGGGCAATCATGGTGTTCATATGCAAGGTTGAGTGCATTGATGCTCATGTTGCCACAAGCTAATAATGCACGACAGTACATACATAAATGTATCATATGCCCAAAATTTTGTTGGATATTTGGCACAGTTTCCCGTGCCTCCTCTGGTGTTAAAGAAACCGGTATTGTTGGTCTGGCCACAGGAGTTGGTCTAGGATTGTCCAACATATCCCTTAATTCCGCCCGGCTGTAATTTAGGGGATGTTTCCTCGTCATGTGCCTATGCATGGTGTGATTACCATAACTGTATTTTTTGTCCGTCCCTCTGCACAATTGTTCCTTGCATATGAGGCAGGTGACATACCTCGCGTTGACTTTTTTTTGTCCACGAGGCATCGAAAAAAACTGCCAGATGAAACTGGCTTTCTTTCTGGAAACCCGGGGCAACTCTTCCAGGAATTGTGGTTCTTCTCCCTCCTCATCCATTTCTTCATCTTCCTCCTCAGTGTTGGTAATCACCTGGGGAGGTGGTCCTCTCTTCCCATGAGGAGGTGGAGGTGGTGGTGGGGGTGCACCAGCTGCAGCTACAAGACTTGCCATTTCTAGATGATCAAAAAAGGTCTTCCTCTCACAATGATGAAAGTCAGAGTGAGGAAAGAAGGAGGGGTTTTCATCATTTGGGAAAAACAATACTTCTCAACCAATGAAAAGTGTTATTTTTAGGTCACCTGACCTAGCTTTCCATCATTATGAAACCAAAAATGAAATGAACCAATGAAAAGTTCTATTAACAAGTCACATGACCTCTCACGCTCATGTTACGCACTGCGGAACGCTCCCCGGTTAGCTTCCGGGTCGCTCCCCTTCGCGCCGCGGTCCGCGCCCCGGGACACTTCCCGGTGCGCTAACGCGATACGTCACAAGACGCATTTCGCGGCAACGCGATACGTCGCGCTTTCGCGACGCGCCGCGGATCGCTTCCGGGGAGCTGCGTTTCGCGCCTCGGTCAGCACCCCGGGGCACTTCCTGGTGCGCTAACGCAGTACGTCATAAGACGCATTACGCGGCAACGCGATACCGTCACTATGTTGATTTCTTATCGGTTCGCGGACCGGGTCGCGGCATCTATTTGAGCTAACGGAAAGCTTCCCGGTTAGCGGACCGGGAGCGAAACAAAAAAAATATTTAAAAAAATTTATTCATAAACATATAAAATATATTTTTGGATTTAAAGAAGAATACATTTTACAGCTATAGATATTAGCTTTTAAAAAAACATTGAAATTCACTGAAAAAACCATAGGTTATAGACCATATATAGTTAGGTATTAGCATTTACAAAACCTTGAAAATTCACTGAAAAAACCATAGGTTATACACCATATATAGTTAGGAATTAGCATTTAAAAAACCTTATTTTACTCACACAAAACCAATGAAATTCCATATATAGTTAGTTGTACTAACTATATATCGCGCACCCGCAATCCACTGCTGATCATGTCACATATTACATCATTCATGACATGGTCAGTGACATCACTGATGACATCACTGATGACATCTCAAATGACATCACTGATGACATCACTGATGACATCTCAAATGACATCACTGATGACATCACTGATGACAACATCCAGTGACTGTATTTTTCTGTAAAGTTAAAATATGTCTTACATATTTAAGAATGAGTGGATGTATAAGTGTCTGGACGAAGCATTTAGTAGGTGCATGACTGACTG
This sequence comes from Lissotriton helveticus, assembly GCF_964261635.1. Lineage (NCBI taxonomy): Eukaryota > Metazoa > Chordata > Amphibia > Caudata > Salamandridae > Lissotriton > Lissotriton helveticus. The sequence goes on along the minus strand of NC_136065.1, from coordinate 60,088,856 downwards.
TATGAGTGAGTGGTTAAATGTGTCTCACTGAGTGCATGGGTTAGTGACTAAACTGTCTTAATTTGTGCATCATTATGTCTGTTGTTCTGTAAACTGCTGCATGTGTTGATCAGTAGCTATATGAGTAACTATATGGGTTATTGATTGGTTGCCCAAGCATTTGTATGGGAGACTGAGTGTGTGTGTGGGTGGCTGGGAGGTGTATGACTCTGTGCATAGATGTATGGGTTCAAAAGTGCATGTGGAAACAGCTGTATGGGCGGTTGACTGTGTGCATGACTGTATTGGTGAGTGAATAGATATCTCAGTGCTACATGTCAAAGTAAGTACATATGTAAAATACCGTACATGTGAGACTTGACATATATAAATAACTGTCCATAAGAGCCAGTGAATGTGTGAGTGGCTGTATGCATCATTGTGCACTTGGCTCCAGGATTGTATAAGTGAGTAAATATGTTTTAGTATATGTTTGAATAAGTAAGGTGTGTATAACTGTATAGTTGTGAAAATGGAGCTGTGATTGATTCTTTGCATGACTGACTAGGTGTGTAAGTAACTCCATGGATGAGTGACAGTCTGTGAGTGTCTGTTTACACTGAGTGTATATAAGGTTATATTAGAGTCTGAAGAGGTTCATCGTATTATCACATGAATGATGTCATCAGTGATGTGATCAGTAATGTCATTTGAGATGTCATCAGTGATGTCATCAGTGATGTCATTTGAGATGTCATCAGTGATGTCATTTGAGATGTCATCAGTGATGTCATCAGTGATGTCATTTGAGATGTCATCAGTGATGTCATCAGTGATGTCATTTGAGATGTCATCAGTGATGTCATCAGTGATGTCACTGACCATGTCATGAATGATGTAATATGTGACATGATCAGCAGTGGATTGCGGGTGCGCGATATATAGTTAGTACAACTAACTATATATGGAATTTCATTGGTTTTGTGTGAGTAAAATAAGGTTTTTTAAATGCTAATTCCTAACTATATATGGTGTATAACCTATGGTTTTTTCAGTGAATTTTCAAGGTTTTGTAAATGCTAATTCCTAACTATATATGGTCTATAACCTATGGTTGTTTCAGTGAATATATATATATATATATATATATATATATATATATATATATATATATATATATATATATATATATATATATATATTCACTGAAACAACCATAGGTTTCACACCAGTTATAGTTAGCTGGAAATTTTACTCGCATAAAACCATTGAAATTCCCACGTTATAGTTAGTTGGACTCACTATAACTTGCGCGTGCAATGCACTGCTGATGACGTCACATATTACATCACTCATGACATGGTCAGTGATTCACTCATGACATCACTGATGACACCATCCAGTGAATGTGTGTATTTCTGAAAAATAAATATGTGTTATATATGCATATGTAAAAGTTGATGGAAGAATAAATGTATAAATAAGTGTTTACATGGATGTTTTTTTTAAAAAAAATTGATTGGTTAACTGGCTTATTAAGGGTATCTTAGTGAATACATATATTAGTGAGTAATGTTTAAATATTTAAATATATGTATTAGTGTTTCACTTTGTGTATAAGTGGCTGCATGGGTTGGTGAGTAGCTACATGTGTATGTATATGGGTTATTAGATGTTTTTTTAGTTTCAGTATGAGTGTCTGTATGGTTTGGTGGGGTATTACTTAGCACATAGATGCATGAATGACTGACTCTCTGTTTGTATGTGTTTTGAAGACAGCATATGTGCAGGACTGTATGGGTGGATGAGTGTGTATATGTGTGTGTTAGTGAGTGAATGACTGTCTCACTAGTGTCTTTATCAGTAACTACATATGTTTTAATGTAGTATATGTGAATATTGATGTATATAAGTGAGTATGTGTGAGAGTAAGAGATTGTAAGAGTTCCTGTTTAAATAAGTATGTGTTTCTATAAGTGACTGTTTAAGAGAGTAAGTATGTGTAAGTTTCCCTAGAAGTAAGGTGGTAGTGTGTGTATAGCTGTATATGCAAATAAATGGATGTTCAATAGTTTATTTGCATGTGTGAGTATGTGTGTGAGTAACTTTTGGATGACTGTGGGTGTGTAACAGGATGTATAGGTGTATCACTACATATGATGAGTGAGTATATGTATGAGTGACTATATAGAACTGTTGGTGAATGAGTGGATGTGTATATATGGTGGAATTACTGAATTGGTTGTTGTAACTGGTATGGGTATCTCCATTTTTTTGAAAATTTTAGTTTCTATTTTTGAATATGTGTTTCAAGGGTTACATTACAGTGAAAGGAGGTCTGTCACTCTGTCACAAGGATGGTGTCATCAGTGATGTCATGAGTGATGTCACTGACCATGTCATGAGTGATGTAATATGTGACGTCATCAGCAGTGCATTGCACACGCAAGTTATAGTGAGTCCAACTAACTATAACGTGGGAATTTCAATGGTTTTATGCGAGTAAAATTTCCAGCTAACTATAACTGGTGTGAAACCTATGGTTTTTTCAGTGAATTTAATAGGTTTTTTTAAATGCTAATTCCTAAATATAACTGGTGTAAAACCTATGGTTTTTTCAGTGAATTTCATAGGTTTTTTAAATGCTAATTCCTAACTATAAGTAGTGTGAAACCTATGGTTTTTTCAGTGAGTTTAATAGGTTTTTTAAATGCTAATTCCTAACTATAACTGATGTGAAACCTATGTTTTTTTCAGTGAATTTCATAGGTTTTTTAATAGCAAATCTCTATAGGTATGAAATGTAATATTTTTTATAATTAATTTTATATTTTATAATTATGTAATACTATTTTTTTTATGTTTATTTTTTTATTTTTATTTTTTTTGCCCCGGAGCACTCCCGGGGCGCGTACGGATGCGCTCACCGGTGAGCGCAGTGTTACGGCGCGACCCGGGGCGCATACCGGTGAGCGTCCCGTTAGCCTATTGCCGCAAACAAAAACGTCGTGACGTATCGCGTAGCCGCGTGATGCGTCATATGACGCATGGCGTAAGCGCACCCGGAAGCACCCGAGCGCATACGATCGCGCTACGTAAGCGCCGCCGGGCGTGCCCCGGGGCGCGTAGCGTAAGCGCGTCGGGTCATGTGACCTGAAAATAACACTTTTCATTGGTTCAGATCAGTTTTGGTTTCCAACTGATGAAAGCCCGGATCATGTGACTTGAAAATAACACTTTTCATTGGTTCAGAACAGTTTTGTTTTCCAAATGATGAAAGCCCCCACCTTTTTTCCTCATTCTCACTTTGTTCTTTCAGTGAGGAAGACCTGCTTTTTTCTTACAGATATGGCTACAGTACTATCAGCAGCTGGAGCATCTGCCCCACCACCACCACCACCACCACAAGGACCACCAGAACATTACCTTGGTGGTCAAGAAGAAGAGGAGGAGGAGGAGGAAGAGGAGGAAGAGACAAGGCAGTTCCTGCCTGAAGACACTCCCCCATACAAACCAAGGGAGCACTTCATATAGGAGTTTTACAAAATCCCAAGGGGTTCCAAAAAAGTGAACGCTGTGAAGGTAACCTGTCTAATTTGTGGTGCTGTGCTATCCAGGGGGAACCCTGCAAAAAATATTCCTTCGGGAATCATACTATGATTCGGCACATGCAGCGTTTGCACCCAAATAACTATTCTGCAGCAGAGGTGAGGGAACTCTGCAGAAACCTACCCCAATCATCATCCAGAACCTCAACAACCAAAGAACCCACTCCATCGGGTCCAGAGGCAAGTGAGATGATTCCAAATATACAAACAAAGTTTGGGGGATACAAAATTGTTTGTATATATTGTAACAAATCAATTAGTTATGGTCAGCAGAACATTACACTAATCAATGTTGCTATGGATAACCACAAATGCCCGAGGAAACCTTAATTTTTCCTGATTTTTTTGTGCTCCAGTTGAGCCATTTTCAATTCCCTGTTTTTTGTTTCTCCCCATAAAAAATACCAAAAAAATATAAAACTGTTCAGAAAAGCCAAAAAAAGTAAAAAATGTTCAAAAAAAATTAAAAAAAATAAAACAACAAAAAGAATAAAAAACCAGTTCTTTTTAGAACTACCTCTAATTTATAAAAAAAAATGCTACATTTTTTGAAAACTCTGTCATTCTTTTTTCTCCAGGGTACGCGTACCGGTACGCTCCCCGGTGCGCGTACCGGGGCGCGCACCAAAAAAAAATAAAAAATAAATAAAGGAGTGAGCATGAGGGAAGGACAAAGAGAGAGTGATGTTAAGAGAAAGAGAGCTAGAGGGAGCAACACAGAGGGGCTGTGTATTAGATAGTAAGACAGAGAGAAGGTGTAATAGGGTGTAAGTGAGAAAAGGGAAATGAATAAGGGAGCAAAACAAGGGAAGAGAGAGGAAGAAAACTAAATCTGAGGTACTGGGAGAATGTGAGTGGGTGTTGAAAGTAAAGGGAAGGACAGTAAAGGATGGGGAATGAGGGGTAGTGACGGAACCGGAGTAAAGGAACAATGGTGAGGGAGGGTTAGAAAAGAGCAGTGACTGTAAGTAAAGAGGGGTGAAAGAGGGTGGATAAAAGTGAATACGGGTAAGACATGGGGAGTGACAGAGAGAAAAGACAAAGAGAGTAAAGGAAGGAGTGACTGAAAGGTAGTGAGTGAAGCAACAAAGAAAGGTAAGTGAGGGAGTGTGGGTGAGTTGTAGGGAGTGAGCATGACGAAAGAGTATTGACAGAATGGGGGACAGAGACAGCGACGATAAGAGAGACAGAGTGAGGGAACGGAAATGAGGAACTGTGAGAACAGATGGACTGAGAGAAGGAGTGACAGGAGTGAAGTAAATGATTAAGGGAAAGGGAATGAGTGAGGGAGCAAAGGAAGTGAACAGAGGGTAAGGGAAGTAAAGCAGGGGACTGAAAGAAGTTGAATGTGGGAGGGGAGTTAGGGAAAGGGGAGTAAACATGGAGGATAAGAATAAGTGAGGGAAGCAGAGTAAGGAAACAGGAGTGAGGTAGGGTGAGAGAATAATAGTGAGGTTAAAGCAAAGGGTGATGACAAACTACATTTTTTTTAGTCACACTTACCATATAATTAATGTAACTTTAATAAAAAAAAATTACTACACTTTGTATCTGTGAAAAAGAGAAGAAAAAATAAGTTATAATTAGTAAAATATATATTTTAAATTAAAAGATACAAATGAAGAGGTTAAAAATCATAACAGTGTATTAAGAAATAAAGTACAAGTGAACGACACAGAAAGGGAAATAAAGTAATGTAGAAGGACAAAAAGAGGGTTAAAGAAATAGAAGGAGAGCAAATTACTAAGAGTAAGGCATATAGATTGACTGGCAGAGAGGAAGAGAAGAAGAGAGAAATGAACTGAAGGTAAGAAAGATACTAAAAGAATGTGAGTTAGCAAAACTAAATCAGGAAACAGGAGTAAGTAAAAAGACAATGACTGAGAGGGAAAGGAGTCCAATTAAGGATGCATTTAGAAGAATGAGGAATGGAAGATAACTGAGAGTAAGTGAAGGAGAGTCATAGAGTGAAGGGATGAAGGGAGAGAGGATAATATAGAAGGATTGAGGAAAAAGGAGTGAGGAAGTTAGTAGACAAAGAAACTAAGACAAGGACTGAGTGAAGTGGAGTACAATGAGTGAGGAAAGGAAAATGAGTAAAGGAGCAAAAGAAGGAAAGAGAGGAGAAGAGGACTAAAACAGTGGTACTGAGAGAAAGTGATTCGGTGATGAAAGTAAAGAGAATAACATTGAAAGATAGGAAATAAGGGGTAGTAATGGAACCGGACTAAAAGAAATGGGGTGATGTACGATGAGAGAGGAGCAGTGAAGTTGTTGTAAGAGAAATGATAGAAGGTAGATAAACACAAGTGAACATAACACAAGGAGAGTGAGGGACTGAGGACATAGAGGTAGTGAACGGAAAATAGAGAGAAGAGGTAAAAAAAAGGAGCAAACAAAGATAAGCGAGGGAGAGTGGGTGGGTTATAGTGATAAAGTGCAACAATACTGGTGAGTGAGTAAAGAGGAATTACTAAAAGAGCAAAGGAGGAAAAAATGGAAAAGGGAAGTAAAACAGAGAGACTGAAAGCTGAAAAGTGGTGCAAGGGAGAGAGGGGATGCAGACAGTTCAAATGGAAATGAGGGGTTGTGAAAGAAGTGCAGTAAACGAATGGGTGTGAAATAAAGTGAGAGAAAGGCAGTGTGAGTGAGTAAAGAGAGCTGAACCAGAGAGGAAAAAGGAAAGTGAGTGTGACACAATGGGAATACAACATAAATTACACAATAAAAACTATAGAATAATTTATACAACATGTAAGATAGTTTATTTTTGCTGTTCTCAGAACATATTCAATTTCACTAAAAACAGTGAGTTCAAACTATTCATCATATTACAGCAGAAAAAAAACACAATCAAAAAGATTGTTTTTTAAAAAAAACATATAAACTTACAAATCACATATGTACACTAATCTTTGATTCACTTACTTTTCCTTTAGGCCAAATAGTACATCATGAAGGTCCTTTTCGTTGAAAGGTACTCTGCTGTTCTCTAAAAATTCCATTTCATCGACTCTCTAGAAAAAAAGCTCCAAGAACATCTGAAATATGTTTCAATGTTTTCATTTCCTCCTTGTGTTCAGTCATGACTCTTTGCTCATTCCTTCACCTTTCCTTAAGGCCAAATAGTGTCAGATGTATCAGTATATTTTCAAATTACTTAAAACAAACTCTAAAATTACCGTTTTCCCGACATTCTGAAAGAAAGGCTCAAACAACATTTTCACAATATTTAAATATTCATAATTCCATCTCTGGCTCTCTCATGTTGAACATTTCCTATAATACTGATATCACTTACTATGCGATCCACTTACCGTACCTTTATGAGAACTATAATTTTTATATTATCTTCATCACTTTTACTCACAATATAATTTTAAACAGCAAACTAACTTTTATTAACTGCTCCTGTCTTCATAGGGCAATTACCTTTACTTAAATGTTGGTTCTAAAAACACTAGGTATGAATTTTTTAAGTCAAAAGGCAAACGTTGTTTGAAAGTCAAATGAGTGTCATTACAGTTAGTCCAACCTTTACGACATTTTAAATAGCATGTGTAATGCCCTGATGTTGTTGAAGGACCATCATGATAAGTAATAGCTACGGTTGCAAAAGTTCTTCCTGAAATTGATAACTGAGAAGCCACAACATTTTTAATAGAAGTTGACAATTTACTTCCATCAGGTCTACATAGTTGGAACATTAAAATGACATATTTACCATAAGTTTGTAAAAATAATGTGGACAGCATTGCAGACTTACATTGGGCACACACCATATTGTGATCAGCTGCTTTAACTAAATTATTAAAAGACACTGATTTGCAGTCTGGTAAAGTCAAATATATAAATCTTTCAGTGTCTATTCTAGTACTACTTGATAAACTACAGTTGTCGCAGTCATGCTGCCATTGATAAGAAAGGCTAAAAAGATGTTTTATATCTACACCTTCATCTTCCAATACATCAAACATATACATTAAACATTCCTGACAATCCTGCTGAATATTCTGTGAAAATTGATTTTGACCAGAACATATGTCTAGAAGATATCGAATTTCTGAAACACTTTCGATTTTTGCTCTATCACTGCTACATTTCTCAAACACAGAATTCAATAAACAGCAGAATGTTTCATCCTGATTTTCAACAATCTGTTCTTGTAAATTTTGAAGAAAAAAAGACATCACCAGAACTGTTTTCAAACTGAAATCCAACAACATCTTCAATAGAATCCTTTCTCTTTCTGCTTACAATTACAGTTTCATCTACTTTTTGTCTTTTTGCTACTACCTCACTGCAATTATTCTCATTTCTTCTTTTTCGGCCTACCACACGTTCTTCAAACAGAGGATATTGAGGCAAATGTGGAGCATACTCTCTTCTTAACCTATTGTATTCTTTAACACAATCTAGATCAGCACAAATCTTTGTTTCATCACACTCAATCAAGTACAATCCTGATAAAGTTCTGACTCGTGATAATGCCACATATGCCATACCCTCTTTAAACACAGAACTTCCAATGTTCACGGAAGCACTATCTACACTTAAACCTTGAGATTTAAGAATTGTCACCGCATATGCCAAACAAACAGGAAACTGTTTTCGGTGAATATATAAGTCTTTCACAAGCAAAAATCTAGCTGAACAACGACAAATTTGTTCTATTTCGTCAATGCCATCAAATGTAATTTTTTAAATTTCAATTCCATCTCTATTTTTGTAATTCACAAAATCAACAAAATGACCCATTGCTCCATTTACCAGACCTCTTTCAACATTTAAATTCCTTCTCAAAATGATACGACAATTTAAACACACATTCAGAGTCTTTTCAAAACCAGCAGTTTTAGATATACTCTTCTCTAATGAATCCAATTTTGATTTCAAATTTTCAGACAAAATAATTGTTGCTCCCATATGCTCTATTTTATCTATAGCTTCCAGTTTCACAATCTCTTCATTTTCTAACTTTAACATTTCGTGGTTGAAGATGGAACATTCTTGCAGAGTTGGCATCAAACATATCCCAGATTTGTTCTCAGTAATTTTCTTAAGAATATTCTCTGGAAGAATGTTTTCATTTGGATACAAATTTGAAATTAATCGTGCATGTAATGCTTCTTTCCCATGCTCACTTACTTTTCCGATTCTTACATCTTGTAGAATATTTTTATAATCTTCATCCTTTGCCTGTCGCATATTTTGAAGCAGTTCTGCATAAATGAAATTTAACCATATATTAATGTTTCCAATGCTTCCTAGGCACTTCCTGGTATCTTCATGTGTGAGCATTTTAAACACTGGTTGTCCTTTCACTGGAGTCAACTGCAGTAGATCTCCAAAAACAATAATGTGTTTTCCTCCGAATAAGACATCATAGTCTGTTCTAAGAATTTCTTGCATTCTCAAATGCACAAAAGCAAGCATTAGATTTGAGACCATGCTTACCTCATCAATGATAAGAAGTTTCATTTTCTTCAGGACTCTGGAAACTTCCGAACAAGCATCTCCAGATAGCTTGTGGTATTGTAATTTGTTATCATGCTCAACTGGTAGCATCAGTAAACGATGTAAAGTAATCCCTTTAATGTTATGTGCTGCCAGCCCAGTTGGAGCGGTAACAACACAAGACAGCCGTGATTCAGTCCTTTTCTGCAGATAAGTTGCAATTGCTTTAATCAGAAAACTTTTTCCAGTTCCCGCTTCTCCACTCACATACAGTCGGACAGGCTTAAATGATGTACATGAGCACTCTTTTTTTCTCATGACTGAATCCATGTTCAACCTGTTCTGTGACTTCATCATATATCTGTTTCTGCTCAATGTTTAGTTGTTTCACCAAATCTTCTAAGTTAATTACATCCTCTTCAGCTTGTTCCATAGCTCTTTCCACCTCATCCATGGCAGTGGCAGCCTCATTTTGAATAATTGGTCCTCCTAGTGGATCCTGACTCAATGAAGTAGAACTCTGACTGTCTTGAGAACTGTCTCTCGCAATCTCTGCAGCAATTGTTGCTTCTTGCTCTATTTCTTCGTTCAACATTTGCAGATAATTTGGAAAAACAGGACATTCTATGGTATCCTTGGTTGCATTAAAAGAGTCTTCGTAACAGAGAAAATCTCCAAGTAGTTCCTCTTCTGTACGCCATGGTTTAAAGAGTTGCAAAAGAGCCAAATAGTAAAATTCCCTTTTGTCTGGATTTTCGCAACTCAATTTTTGATGATTAATCAAATGACCTTTTCTCTGTTTCACTAGACATCCTTCACATCCAATGACAGCATATAGTCCATTATTGATATCTTCTATGATGTTCCTCTTATAAATATAGCTTTGCAGAACTTCATAGAGACAAGCGTTCTCAAGGTAAGGACTTCTATTTGGATAGTATGTATCCAACATGTTTGTCTTCAAAATATCTGTACTTTCTGGTTCTTTCTCCGCCAAATACTCTATTTCTTGTACAGATTTCAAAACTCGGTTTCATGTTGCAGCAAGACCTAGACTCACCCAAATGATGGTTCTAGATTTGGCATATAGACTTGCTGATGACAATCGATCAGAACATTCTTATGCTCCAATTTCTCGATGTGACAACATCTTCAGACTGTAACTGTATAATTTCTTGCTTAGACTCTTTTCATGTGAAATATCCTCCCACATTTCCTTCAGTTCTGTCTTTTCTTTTTTTGTGATGTAAGACGTCACATATCGAGCCACAGCAATAGAGTTGTCAGCAACGAATTGAATATCCATGTTAGCATTCCACATGGACAAAATCACTGGGTTGTAGTCGTTGATGTACTTGGATTCTTCGTTTCTTTTTAAATTGTATGTATTTTTGGGTGATTTCCTCGTCACAGTATGTCGTAGAGAAGACATCAAATTATTTACTCTTCCTTTAGAAATCACTGGTCGTGGAAAGCCGAAACGACATTTTGTGTGGAACTTTTCCTTGTTTTTGAATTTTCGACGACAATACTTCCCACAACGATGGGAATGAAAGCGTAAAACTTGTTGCCTTAAACTGTTTTCCTCGGTAGTTTTCGGAACAGCACATGTTGAATACTCTTCAATGAAACTCATCACTGTTTCATCCGAATCTGTTCCAAATTTGGGTGCATCTTTAATCCACAACAACATATGTATGTGAGGAGCACCTCTCGCTTGATACTCCTTTCTCCAAAAGAAATCCAAAACCTCTCCAAGGGGAGGATTTTTTTTGTTGGTAATAAAAGACATCATAGTTCAAATCTATGATTAAAATATCTGCATACATTTACTGGATCCAAAGAACACAGTTCTCCAGGTGTTTTGAATTCTATATTTTGTATATTTGCATTTGCCTCACCTATAAATTGAAGTAAGTCGTCCCATGCATACTCGGCACAGCTAAGAGTGAGGAACCATGTAGGAGTTCCTAAGTTTCTTAGCATACATTTCAATTCCCCATGACGACGGTACCAATACTCGTTTGTACCACGCTGACATGCCATGAGATTGATTAGATGAGATTCCAAAATATTATCTTGCAGATTGACTTTCTCCATGAAGTCCCTCGCCGAAACATTTTGCAGATGTGCTCCACTTTTCAGTATATGATTTACTGCATAAGAAAGCCCAGACAAGTCACTTTCATACAGTAGATGAAACAAATATGGAATACATTGACGAAACCTTGGATCTTCAGCATATAATCTTAAAGTCCGGTATTCAGATGCAGGAATTTGAAGTGCTCGATCGTCATATCGTCCACCTCGACCTGTTGGAAATAAATGTGGAAAACAACGAGCTTCCAAACTTTCTTCCCATACACTAATGGGACTTCCTTTTGCTGATTTCATTTGAAACAAGTCAACTGCATTCCCCATTACTTCTTTGGAATGCAAAGGATGAACAGTATAATGTTCATATATTTCTTCACTCCTAGACACATCAACTTTTTCAATTTGGCCAGCTGAACAATCACTGTCTTCATCTGCAGCTGTTTCCTCTGCTCCAACACATACATGTTTGTAGTACTCATTGTTTTTGGCCAAATAAAACGTTGCCTTTTTGACTTTCCTAACATCCACTAAATCTTGCCAGATTTTCTTACTCTTTGTCGGAACCCCATTAACTAGAATAACCAGAGGTTCCTCTTCCACTTCCTCTACACCAATTGTATCAATATTTTTCTTGAAATCTAGAGGCAAATAAACAACTCTTCCCTTTAATATTCTCTGTAAATCTGAAGGAGGCTATTTCCCTATCTTAGGCTCCATGCGAACAATTGCCTGAAAAGGATGGACACATTGAATCAAAATAGACTCATATGTATTTAAATCCATCAATTCAGGAGGAATGTCAACCAACTCAAGATTATTATGAACAGCTCTAGCAGGCATTCTGTTTTGATTTAATGTATTATAACAATATTTACAAATATGCTGATTAGAACTCAAATAAAAAAAATTCTCCACCCACAAATAAGTTGCAAAATCCTTCCACTCATAATTATTTATCTTTTCACTTTTTACGTATAAATCAACTAATCTAGTTTGATGCTTATAATGAGTTCGTCGACAACACACACAAGTAAAATTATGCCTTTCACTTGATTTCACCTTAAACCTGGTAATTTCCTGGTCAAACTTTTCTGTATTTGAAATCTGTACATTGTCTTCTACATTACCTTGTATTACTGTGTCAATTTCTACACTGTCCTCTTTTTTTACAAAAATAACAAATCTCAATTTCTTCCCAAATCTTCTTCACATCTAATTCAGTTCCATGCAAAAGAGCACTAATTAACTGTTTAAGCTTAAGTGCTGGACTTTTTGCATAATACAACCTTCTCACTAATTTCCTCATTTTGTTATGATGCACTGCTAACATCCTAAAATGATGAAAAACACTCTGACATACTTTTCTTGAAAGACAAGCCTGTGAATGTCCATGCAAACCTGTGTTTTCTCTCACTCTACAAGGATCTAAGTCTTGCAACATCTTCATTTTCTGTTTTAGACTTTTCTTATTATATGTACGTAAGAAATTACGAAGCACACCGATTGAATCCTGTCGCACACTACAAATACTACTACACTTCCAAGTGTACACTGGACCCTTAGTACGTCTCCCTAAAACTTCATCAGCTAACACCTCTTCTGCATCTCTAGACACAAGTTTCTCTTTTTCAATCGGACAACCATCTTTCACCTCATATGCTCGACCACTGGTGTCAACTGCATGCACCAAATCATTCTCCTGGAAGTAACTCTCCTCATTAAAAAATAGCTCACAACTTGAACTATGCATACATTCTCCAGAAAAAACTTTACAAAAATTAGTTCGATTAATTACTCTTTTGCATCTACTGTTGGATTTGAAAACATCAACTGTCTTGTTGAGTGTCCTAATTCTATTAATTACTAAAATAAATAATTTTTTCTTAACTTCAAAAGCTTGATCAACAATCTTCTCTACATTTTCTTTTTCTTGTAAAAAGCAGCTCTCTGTTTACCTTTCTTAACATTTTTCAACAAATTTAAAACTACCCTATTGCGAAACATTCGTTTACGAATGTCCCTAACTTGATTTTGCCTTCTATTCCTATACATGTTATTGTCTCCTGCTGCAGTAGTAACATTTTTTGGGGATCTCTCCTTCCTCTTCAAATTTGCTCTCTCCTTCTGTACATTCACATGTATATTATCATTTTTTTTGGATCTACATATGTTCCGAAAAAAAGACTTAGTTGTCTTACCAGGAGCTTTTTTCGCGTTTTTTGAAGTATTTGTTGTAGGAGACTGCTTTAATTCCGTTGCTGTTTTTGATTTTTCCGCTTAGCATCTTTCCTTCTCCTCTGCCTTGAGGGCATATTTCCTTACTATTGAAATCTTGATTCCAATCTGTGGTAAACAAAAAAAAAACTCATTATAGACCACTATTACCAAACAACAAAGCAATGACAATAAGCAAACGATATAAACACTATAATGCTTATACATATCACCTTATCTCTTTTTTTTAAATGTTATTCTAAAAAAATATTTCGGGCACATGAATTGGTTTTACATTATTGACAAGGATTAGATAGTATCTGCATGATTAAAAAAATATATTTGCACTTTTCACAATCATATCACCTGTGTTTCCTCAGATTAGTAAGCAGATTGTACACATGAGGTAAGGCCTGTCCTGGGGAGCATAGGTGGTGAGACCGGTGTCTAAGAGTACACTGGAATGGACTTCATGAAGCCTATCCCCCACTACACTCTTAGACACAGCTCTCACCTTCTTTCCACCCCTGGACAGACCTCTCTTCCACTACACTCTTCAACACAGGCATCACTTCCTATGCACCCCTGGACAATCCTCACCTCATCTGCAACCCTGAATAGACCTCAACTCATCTGCACCATTAGACAGGCCTCAGTTAATCTACACCCCTGGACACGCCTCTTCTCATCTGCACCCTGTTACCATCAATTATACTCAATGTATTGAGGTCTGTCCAATGGGCACAGATTAGATAATGCTTGACTAAGGGTCAGAGGAGGTAAGTCCTCTCCATTACACTCATGGACACAGGCCTCAACTCCTTTGCACCCCTGGACATGCCTCACCTCATCTGCACAATCCACTTCCTAATTTGAGGAAACACAGGTGACATGATTGTGAAAGGTTCAAATATTTGTATGTAATCATGCACACACTATTTATTCCTTCTTAAAAATATAAAAGCCATTGATTTGCCCCCAAATCGTTTTTTTAATAACATTTTAGAAACAGAGCGCAGGTCCTATGTACAAGCATTCAACTTCACTACTGAAACCTCACTATTTCACAAAATAAAAATCCTCTATCTTGAAAATGTAGATACCAAGCATTATCAAAAAACATGACACAAACCAACAAGAAAGAATTTCAATCTGCTTCCTAATCGGAGGTAACACAGATGACATCATTATGAAATGTTCAAAAATATTTATTTAATCATGCAAATACTGTTTTTTTCTTCTCAAAAATATAAAAACCATTGATTTACCCCAAAATCGTTTTTTAAATAACATTTTAGAAACACAGCGCAGGTCCTATGTACAAGCATTCAATTTCACTACTGAAACCCATTGATTTGGGTCCTCGTGGGAGACCCAGCCTACGCTGTGCCACCCACCTCCGCTTTTCCTGCCGATTCCGGGCGACTTCTTTTTTCCGCCGCTGACCCCTGCGGCCCCGCCCCCCCTCCTGCCCATTCGCCGCCCCGCTGACCCTCCCTCCCGGCTCCCTACTTAAGGGGTCCACACCAGAAGCAGGTACCGACCGCCGAGCCTCCCCTTAGGCGAGGTCGCCCCACGCTACACTGCCTCCTGCCTCCTGCCTCCCGACCTGCTTCCTGGATTGCGCCTGATTGCCGCAGATCCTCGTGGGAGATCCAGCCTCCGCTGTGCCACCCACCTCCGCTTTTCCCGCCGATTCCGGCCGATTTCTTTTTTCCGTCGCTGACCCCTGCGGCCCCGCCCCCCCCTCCTGCTCATTCGCCGCCCCGCTGACCCTCCCGCCCGGCTCCCTACTTATGACACCCCCTGAGCGAGCGCGCAGCGGACACGCGCAGCAGGAGCACCGCATGTGCGCCGAAGGTGCGCCAAAGGTAAGCCCGTCTGCGCCCGTCCGTGCCTGGACCGCGCCCAGTGCCAGGACCCCTGGCCCCCAATGACGCAAGACGACCCAACATACCTACGACGCCGCTGCCCTCAACGCACTCAATGCCGGCCGGAACCCCATCTGCTGCCGTCCCACCCGAAACACATTCACGGACCCTTCACCTGCAGAACCTGCAAGTTCACCTGCCTCCGAACCTGCACCGCGCCCGCCAAGCCAAGCACCAGCAGCAACCTCAAGTGCATCCTGCTCCACACCCGCTCCGTCCACAGACACGCCGTGGAACTCTGGAACCTCCTCGACACAACATCACCAGACATCGCCTTTCTCACGGAAACCTGGATGAACGTCTCCTCAGCCCCCGACATCGTCATCGCCATCCCGGACGGGTACAAGATCATCAGGAGGGACCGCGTCAACCAGACCCGAGGAGGCATCGCCATCGTCCACAAGAACACCATCCGCATCACGACCGACTCCAACGACACCTTCGCCGCCGCCGAGCACCTCCACTTCCAGAATCACACCAACCCAAAGACGACCCTCAGAGGCACCCTCATCTATAGACCCCCGGGACCACGCACACAATTCAGCGAAGACATCACGGACTTCATCAGCCCACACGCCCTCACCTCCGCCGACTACATCCTCCTAGGGGACCTCAACTTCCACCTGGAGAACAACAAGGACCGCAACACCGCCGCCCTGCTGGACAACCTCGCCAACCTCGGACTCAAGCAACTGGTCAACACCCCCACCCACTACGCCAGCCACACGCTTAATCTTGTCTTCTCATCCAGCAAGCACATCACCTTCAGCCACTCCACCGGACTCCACTGGACCGACCACAGCTGCGTCCACTTCAGCTTCAGAAAAACCAGAACCCACCACCACCCGCAACAGGTTCCTCACAGGAACTGGAGCAAGATCACCGCCGACCAGCTCACCACCTCCCTCAGCCAGAACCCACCTGCCAGCACAACGGACCCCAACGAAGCAGCCCGCAACTTCACGCAATGGCTGACCGCCTGCGCCGACGACCTCGCACCACTGAAGAACCCTCCCAGCAGACCCAGAAGAAAGAAGGCCCCCTGGTTCACTGACGAACTCAAGGACTCCAAGAAGACCTGCCGCTCCCTCGAGAAAGCCTGGATCCTCGACCAGACCACCGACAACATGACCGCCCTCAAACACGCCACCCGCAAGCACCACCAGCTCATCCGCACCACCAAGAAAAAATCACTGAAGGAGCGACTGGACAACAACGCCCACGACAGCAAGGAACTCTTCAGCATCGTCAAGGAGTTCTCCAACCCCAGCACCGGCAACAACGACATCACTCCTTCACAAGATCTCTGCGACTCTCTCGCCTCGTTCTTCCACCGCAAGATAGCCGACATCCACAACAGTTTCGGCGATCCACCCACGCACCCAACCGTCGTACCAACGCACCCCACCGCCACCCTCCGCACCTGGACCACGATGACCACCGAAGACACAGCCCGCACGATGAACAGCACCCACTCCGGATCTCCAACCGACCCCTGCCCCCACCACGTCTCCAACAAGGCCGACTCCACCATCGCACCCCAACTCCGGGACGTCATCAACACCTCCTTCAACACCGCCACCTTCCCGGAGAGCTGGAAGCATGTCGAGCTCAGCGCCCTACTGAAGAAACCAACAGCGGACCCCACCGACCTCAAAAACTTCCACCCCATCTCGCTCCTCCCTTTTCCTGCCAAAGTCATCGAGAAGATCGTCAACAGACAGCTTGCCGCCTTCCTCGAGATGAATGGATCCCTCGACCCCTCGCAGTCCGGTTTCAGAGCCAACCACAGCACCGAGACCGCCCTCGTTGCAGCCACCGACTACATCCGAGCCCTGCTCGACAACGGGGAAACAGCGGGACTCATCCTCCTGGACCTTTCTGCAGCGTTCGACACTGTCTGCCACCGCACCCTAGTCCAACGCCTCAGCAACATCGGCATCCAAGAGAAGGCACTGGAGTGGATCATCTCGTTCCTCGCCGGAAGAACACAGAGAGTCCGCCTCCCCCCGTTTCGATCCAAGGCCACCGAAGTCATCTGCGGCGTCCCGCAAGGATCATCATTCAGCCCCACCCTCTTCAACGTCTACATGAGACCTCTTGCTGCCATCGCACGCCAATACAACCTCAACATCATCTCCTACGCCGACGACACCCAGCTGATCCTCTCCCTCACCAGAGACCCCGACACCGCCAGAACCAACCTACACGAAGGGATGAAAGACGTCACCGAATGGATGAAGAACAGCCGCCTGAAACTGAAGTCAGATAAGACGGAAGTCCTCATCCTGGGACCATCGCCCTCCGCCTGGGATGACTCCTGGTGGCCCCCAGCCCTGGGCACCGCTCCCAAGCCAACAGACCACACACGCAACCTGGGCTTCATCCTGGATTCCTCCCTCTTGATGACCAGACAAGTCAACGCCGTCTCTTCATCGTGCTTTCACACCCTTCGCATGCTTCGCAAGATCTTCCGATGGATCCCGACCGAAACCAGGAAGACGGTCACCCAGGCCCTCGTCACCAGCCGACTGGACTACGGAAACACCCTCTACACCGGAACCACAGCCAAGCTACAGAATAGACTCCAACGCATCCAGAACGCCTCCGCCCGACTCATCCTGGACATCCCCTGACGCAGCAACATCTCCGGCCATCTGAAGGACCTGCACTGGCACCCCGTCAACAAGAGGATCACGTTCAGGCTCCTCACCCACGCACACAAGTCTCTCCACGACCTGGGCCCCAAGTACCTCAACGACCGCCTGACCTTCTACACGCCCACCCGCAAGCTACGGTCTACTAGCCTTGCCCTCGCCGCCGTACCACGCATCCGAAGAGCCACTGCCGGAGGCAGATCCTTCTCCTACCTGGCGGCCAAGACATGGAACTCCCTCCGAATCCACCTTCGGCTGACCCAGGACCACCTCGCCTTCAGGAGACAACTCAAGACCTGGCTGTTCGAGCAGTAGCGGACCCCTTCCCCCAAGCGCCTTGAGACGCTTCCGGGTGAGTAGTGCACTATACAAGTGTTATGATTGATTGATTGATTTGCCCTAAAGTCGTTTTAAAAAAACATTTTAGAAACAGAGCGCAGGTCCTATGTACAAGCATTCAATTTCTCTACTGAAACCCATTGATTTGCCCTAAAATCGTTTTTTAAATAACATTTTAGAAACAGAGTGCAGGTCCTATGTACATGCATTCAATTTCACTACTGAAACCTCACTATTTCACAAAATACAAATCCTCCATCTTGCAAATATTTATACAAAGCATTATGTAAAAACATGACACAAACCAACAGCAAAGAAGCTCAGTCTGCTTCCTAATGTGAGGTAACACAGGTGACATGATTGTGAAAGGTTTAAATATTTTTATGTAATCATGCACACACTATTTATTCCTTCTCAAAAATGTAAAAGCCATTGATTTGCCCCAACATCGTTTTTTTAATAACATTTTAGAAACAGAGCGCAGGTCCTATGTACAACCATTCCATTTCAGTACTGAAAACTCACTATTTTACAAAATACATTTCCTCTCTCTTGCAAACATTCCTACCAAGCATTACCCAAAAAATGACACAAACCAAAAGCAAAGAAGCTCAGTCTGCTTCCTAATCTGAGGTAACACAAGTGACATGATTGTGAAAAGTTTAAATATTTTTATGTAATCATGCACACACTATTTATTCCTTCTCAAAAATGTAAAAGCCATTGATTTGCCCCAAAATCGTTTTTTGAATAACATTTTAGAAACAGAGCGCAGGTCCTATGTACACGCATTCAATTTCACTACTGAAACCTCACTATTTTACAAAATACATTTCCTCTCTCTTGCAAACATTCCTACCAAGCATTACCAAAAAAATGACACAAACCAACAGCAAAGAAGCTCAGTCTGCTTCCTAATCTGAGGTAACACAGGTGACATGATTGTGAAAGGTTCAAATATTTTTATGTAATCATGCACACACTATTTATTCCTTCTCAAAAATGTAAAAGCCATTGATTTGCCCCAAAATCGTTTTTTCAATAACATTTTAGAAACAGAGCGCAGGTCCTATGTACAAGCATTCAATTTCACTACTGAAACCCACTGATTTGCCCTAAAATCGTTTTTTAAATAACATTTTAGAAACAGAGCGTAGGTCCTATGTACAAGCATTCAATTTCACTACTGAAACCCATTGATTTGCCCTAAAATTGTTTTTTAAATAACATTTTAGAAACAGAGCGCAGGTCCTATGTACAAGCATTCAATTTCACTACTGAAACCTCACTATATCACAGAATACAAATCCTCTATCTTGCAAATATTGATACCATGCATTTTCAAAAAGCATGACACAAACCAACAGCAAAGAAGCTCAGTCTGCTTCCTAATGTGAGGTAACACAGGTGACATGATTGTGAAAGGTTTAAATATTTTTATGTAATCATGCACACACTATTTATTCCTTCTCAAAAATGTAAAAGCCATTGATTTGCCCCAAAATCGTTTTTTTAATAACATTTTAGAAACAGAGCGCAGGTCCTATGTACAACCATTCCATTTCAGTACTGAAAACTCACTATTTTACAAAATACATTTCCTCTCTCTTGCAAACATTCCTACCAAGCATTACCCAAAAAATGACACAAACCAAAAGCAAAGAAGCTCAGTCTGCTTCCTAATCTGAGGTAACACAAGTGACATGATTGTGAAAAGTTTAAATATTTTTATGTAATCATGCACACACTATTTATTCCTTCTCAAAATTGTAAAAGCCATTGATTTGCCCCAAAATCGTTTTTTCAATAACATTTTAGAAACAGAGCGCAGGTCCTATGTACAACCATTCCATTTCAGTACTGAAAACTCACTATTTTACAAAATACATTTCCTCTCTCTTGCAAACATTCCTACCAAGCATTACCCAAAAAATGACACAAACCAAAAGCAAAGAAGCTCAGTCTGCTTCCTAATCTGAGGTAACACAAGTGACATGATTGTGAAAAGTTTAAATATTTTTATGTAATCATGCACACACTATTTATTCCTTCTCAAAAATGTAAAAGCCATTGATTTGCCCCAAAATCGTTTTTTGAATACCATTTTAGAAACAGAGCGCAGGTCCTATGTACAAGCATTCAATTTCACTACTGAAACCTCACTATTTTACAAAATACATTTCCTCTCTCTTGCAAACATTCCTACCAAGCATTACCAAAAAAATGACACAAACCAACAGCAAAGAAGCTCAGTCTGCTTCCTAATCTGAGGTAACACAGGTGACATGATTGTGAAAGGTTCAAATATTTTTATGTAATCATGCACACACTATTTATTCCTTCTCAAAAATGTAAAAGCCATTGATTTGCCCCAAAATCGTTTTTTCAATAACATTTTAGAAACAGAGCGCAGGTCCTATGTACAAGCATTCAATTTCACTACTGAAACCCACTGATTTGCCCTAAAATCGTTTTTTAAATAACATTTTAGAAACAGAGCGTAGGTCCTATGTACAAGCATTCAATTTCACTACTGAAACCCATTGATTTGCCCTAAAATTGTTTTTTAAATAACATTTTAGAAACAGAGCGCAGGTCCTATGTACAAGCATTCAATTTCACTACTGAAACCTCACTATTTCACAGAATACAAATCCTCTATCTTGCAAATATTGATACCATGCATTTTCAAAAAGCATGGCACAAACCAACAGCAAAGAAGCTCAGTCTGCTTCCTAATGTGAGGTAACACAGGTGACATGATTGTGAAAGGTTTAAATATTTTTATGTAATCATGCACACACTATTTATTCCTTCTCAAAAATGTAAAAGCCATTGATTTGCCCCAAAATCGTTTTTTTAATAACATTTTAGAAACAGAGCGCAGGTCCTATGTACAACCATTCCATTTCAGTACTGAAAACTCACTATTTTACAAAATACATTTCCTCTCTCTTGCAAACATTCCTACCAAGCATTACCCAAAAAATGACACAAACCAAAAGCAAAGAAGCTCACTGTGCTTCCTAATCTGAGGTAACACAGGTGACATGATTGTGAAAGGTTCAAATATTTTTATGTAATCATGCACACACTATTTATTCCTTCTCAAAATTGTAAAAGCCATTGATTTGCCCCAAAATCGTTTTTTCAATAACATTTTAGAAACAGAGCGCAGGTCCTATGTACAAGCATTCAATTTCACTACTGAAACCCACTGATTTGCCCTAAAATCGTTTTTTAAATAACATTTTAGAAACAGAGCGTAGGTCCTATGTACAAGCATTCAATTTCACTACTGAAACCCATTGATTTGCCCTAAAATCGTTTTTTAAATAACATTTTAGAAACAGAGCGCAGGTCCTATGTACAAGCATTCAATTTCACTACTGAAACCTCACTATTTCACAGAATACAAATCCTCTATCTTGCAAATATTGATACCATGCATTTTCAAAAAGCATGACACAAACCAACAGCAAAGAAGCTCAATGTGCTTCCTAATGTGAACTCTCTATCTATATTGAATGAATCTTAACTCACCTTTACAAATGCTTTGAGAGATTAAGAACAGTGTCAGACACACACACCAATATTTCTTTAGCAGAGCAAAAGGTATGTACTCCAGGCACTGCAACCATGAATGGCACAGAAAATCTCTAATTCTACACACATATCCCTCATGTTAACCAATCAAAACTCTTCCCTCTCTATTTTCAAACCAACACCCTTCCCCCCCTCAGCCCTTTCTACCTGTTACCATAGCAACTTCCTCCTTACTGAGCTCTCAGGGTTAAAAGTTTATTCTACAATGTTGCAAATGAACTCAGCAAGGATGTTTGACCTCTCAATACACCAGCTTATCAGATGCAATGTTTCTTTAAATTACTTTTTCTTAACCATTCAAATATCTTCTTTCACAGAACAGAACCATGCACCCTAACTTTCAGTTTTCAACTATCTGAATCCACCAATCTTTGCTTGTGATTCAAGAGCACTGAAACTCCACAGTTTTTTTTTGCAAACTCCTACTGTTCCAACTGCGATTTTATTCCTACACTTCATCTGACTGCACCAGAAGCTCCTCTCACCATGTATTCTGTCTGGATTATTGGACATAGCTTCATCCACTGGGCTCAAAGGTATGCAGCTCTCAGAAATTTTCACAACCTTGATTTACCAAATGTGCACATCAAATGGATTGGCCAAAGAGGATTGAGATGTCATCAATTGATACCATTGGTGAAAACCTTTCACCATCTGCCACACCCTGACCTTATAATTTTGCACTGTGGTGGAAATGACCTAGGCACTTTGACTGGAGTAGGTCTGGAACTGGTTTTAAAGGACACCTTTGGGCAATTGATGACACTTTTTCCACAAACTGCCTTGGTATATTCCAATATATGCCAAAGACAGAAATGGAAGTGGTCCAACCAATTTTGTCCACAATTTGAGAAAGCACGGAAACATGTGAATAAGTCTGTTTCTGCTTACATGAGAGACTATGGAATGGGTTCAATATACAACAATAACTTGCGTTACAACATGCAAGATATCTACAGAGGAGATGGTGTGCACTTCTCAGATGAGGGGAATAGAATATTCCCCCTGAATTTAAGACTGTGCATCGGAACCTACTTGTAGGTACCTAAATCAGCCACAGAACCCAAAAGCTCTTTTCAGGGCTACCCTACGTCTGATCACTCAAAACGATTACTTTACTAACTTTTTTCACTGTTTTTCACCATAGTACGCTCCCCGGTACGATCCCCGGTACTCGTACCGGGCGCTCCCCCCGCGAAAATTTAATTTTCTTTTTTTTTTGTGGCCTATATGGGCCTCCTAAGACCCCCTCAGAAAACCTAGGGGATCAGGGGGTGTCTACCGTGCCCCCTTTTACCCATTTCCAACGTTGTTTATCCTCCATCTTGTGTCTCAATTCTACCGAAACACAAGATGGAGGACTCCCGTTGCGCTACCGGTGCGCGTACCAGGGCACGCACCGGTAAGCGCCCTTAAACATTTTTGGAAGTCAATTTACTTTAAAACCACTGGAGAGACTTTCACCATATATAGAATAGGCCCTACTACATAGCAGTCCCTACCATTTTCCCAAATTTGGTTGAATTCCATTGAGCCATTTGGGCTGTAGCCCTGTCTAAATATCCTGAGGTAAATTACATGACTAAAACACATATGAAAGTGTTAGAATTTGCAACCAATGAAAATGTTACTTTCATTTTGTATTTTTATGTGCTGACATTTCATTGGGTATGGACATGAATATATATGAAAAATGAGAGGGAAACACGGCCATTTTGAGTACTACTACCTGAGGTATATTTATAAAGGATTTCCTCTGAAAACATCAACTCCTTTCTGAAAGGTAATTTGTTAATTTGTAAGGGGAACTATGTTCTGCACTTTAAGTTACATTGGAAAAACGCTTTCTGATAGTTTTTTACTGTCCCTCTGTTATAGTTATAGATTCAGATAGGCTTCTCTGTTGTAGTTATGGATTTATTTAGGCTTCTCTAGTATAATTATGAATTTACTTAGGCTTCTTCACATGCACTTTTTTATATTTCTACTTCCTGCCTGATACCATACACTGCCCAAAGATAACTTCACTGGTAAAAACTCAGAAGTACCTGTCTGAACTTAAACCCAACAGTGCCCTAACTCTACTAACATAGTTATTTTTTATGCAATTTACAGCCAAAAAATGGAAGGTAAAGAGGAACCCAATACAATTTCTTTTGAAATTATGGATAACAACATTCTTAACGAAGACTTTGATTTTATGGATGAGTCTGGGGATCAAGAACTAATAAACTGTCTTGAAGCAATGGAATCATGCAATGAAATTGTGGAGGAGATTCAAGATAATCTGATGTTAGAAGTTTTAATAGAGTATGAAAAATCTCAACAATAAATTTTTATTTAATAATTAAAAATTGTTTCAGACATTATTCATTTTTATATGTAATTCCTATGTAATTCTTGAAGTCGTACCAAAAAGATTATATTATAAAGTGAGACTTATACTATACTGTGCAATTTTTGGGAGTTACATAGTAAGTTTGCTCATAGTTACTTCCTTTCTCCCACTATATTATCTCCAAAGTGTATTTGACATCTGTTTTTCATCTCCTGCCTCCTTTCTCTCACTGTCTGTCTCTAATGCACGATATCACCGCCAATTTTGTGTAGATTTAGAAGAGATTAAATGTAATACTGGAAAACATCATAAGGGAGCAGGATAGACTACCTATGATCCCCTAGACCTTCTCAGGGTATGCTTAAAGGATCTGTTTCAACTTTCCTGACAGACTATGCTATGGATTCCATATACCACAATAACTTCTGTAACAACATGCAAAATATCTACAAAGGAGACGGTCTACATTGAATTTAAAACTCTGCATTGGTACCTACATGTTGGTACTTAAATCACCCACACAACACAACAACTCTATTCACAGCTACCCTTCCTCTAAGCACTTTCAATTATTATTTTACTGTTTCACTGGGTTTTTCCCTTGGTATGCTCCCCAGTACGCTCCCAGGTGCGCGTACCGGGCGCTCCCCCCGTGAAAATCGATTTTTTTTAAAAACATTTTTTTGCCCCGCGGGGACCTTTTATGGCCCCCACATCAAACCTAGGGGTTAGGGGGGTCTACCCTGCCCCCTTATGGTCATTTCCCCCTTTGTTTTTGCCACCTCTTGTGTCTCGATCCTACCGAGACACAAGATGGCGGCCGCTCCGGACTGTTTGGAATGTTGACAGACACCCGAGAGCCAATCAGCTTTCCGCGCGCGAACTCGCATTACGCGCCGGGTGCGCTCCCCGGTGCGCGTACCGGGGTGCGCTTATAGATATATATATATTTTTTTAACCTAAATTACTCAAAATCCTCTTGCGCACATATCTTGAGACATAGCAAAGGCACATCGGGCTACCAGTCCCTACAATTTTGCCAAGTTTCGTGGAAATCCATTCAGCCGTTCGGGCTAAAAGTGAGTCAAACCGCCCTATGGAAGTTAACATGGGGAAAACACGTTTTGGGACCCCCCTTTTATCTCGGCCCCTGCTTAACGAATCCCCCCAAATTTTCAGGGAAGGAGCGGAGCGGAGCTGGCCACCTAATTTGAGAAATTCGCGAAAATTCGGCCACCGGCGCCAAAGTTATTCCCAATAGAATGTTGCGGATTTCCTATGGAAACAAGGTCCTAACTATAACTACCTACTGGCGACCGCCAGTAGGTAATATATATTACCTACTGGCGGTCGCCAGTAGGTATATATAGTTAGGATTTTTTCTCTATGGGTTTTTTGAAAATTCTATGTCTAATAACTTTGGCGTTTGTGGACGGAATTGGCTGAAATTTTCAGGAAAATGGCACATTTTGTTTCTGAGCAGCCCTTGAAAATTTGGGGGGGGGTTCGTCCAGTGGGGGCCGAGAAAAAAGGGGGGTCCCAAAACGTGTTTTTAACATTGAGTTTTCCATAGGGCGGTTGGCCTCACTTTTAGCCCGAACGGCTGAATGGATTTGCACGAAACTTGGCAAAATTGTAGGGACTGGTAGCCCGATGTGCCTTTTGTAGGTCTCAATATATGTGCTCCAGTGGATTTTGGGAAATTAACGTTTAAAAAAAGATATATATCTGTAACAGCGGACCGGGCAGCGCTCTGGTTCGCGGACTTTTCGCGCAACGGAGCTTTGTGAAGCGAAGCTGATTGGTTCTCCGGCGTCTGTCAACATTCCAAACAGTCCGTAGCGGCCGCCATCTTGTCTCTCGGTAGGATCGAGAGACAAGAGGAGGCCGAAGCGAAGGGGCAAATGACCATAAGGGGGCATAGTACATTGTCGCTCACCCCCTAGGTTTGATGTGGAGGTTTTAAAAGGGCCCCGCGGGGCAAAAAAAAATAAAAATAATAATAATCGAACAGCTGAATGGATTTGCACGAAACTTGGCAAAATTGTAGGGACTGGTAGCCCGATGTGCCTTTGCTAGATCTCAATATATGTGCTCCAGTGGATTTTGAGAAATTAACGTTCAAAAAAAGGTATATATCTGTAACAGCGCACCGCTTCGCGTACTTTTCGCGTTACGGAGCTTTGCGAAGCGAAGCTGATTGGCTCTCCGGTGTCTGTAAACATTCCAAACAGTCCGTAGCGGCCGCCATCTTGTCTCTCGGTAGGATCGAACAGCTGAATGGATTTGCACGAAACTTGGCAAAATTGTAGGGACTGGTAGCCCGATGTGCCTTTGCTAGGTCTCAATATATGTGCTTCAGTGCATTTTGAGAAATTAACGTTCAGAAACAAGATATATATCTGTAACAGCGCTCCGCTTCGCGGAGATAAAATTATATGTGTATTACCTAGCTGTTGCTAACACCAGTTAGCGACGGCTAGTAGAAGATAGCGACCATCTTGGGCCCCACTTTGCATGTGAGTGATATTTATCACTAATGACATGCAAAGTGGGCATGCCAAGATGTTAGCGACTGGAAACAGTCGCTAACATCGCTATCTCCTATTATCAACTTTTGGAAATATTCGAGATAAGGGCGAATATCTCTAAAAGCTACCACCTGCCCTGAGCAGTTCTTAGCCATGTTATCCAATGGGAGGTGGATAACATGGCTAAGAGCATTAGCTCGGTAATGCATGAATATCGCTGAGTTTTCAGCGATATTAATGCATTGCGGTCGTTTTTTATCGTATTTCCGATAAACCTTGATAATAGCAAGGTTTATCTGTGATAATTTCTGACGGTAAAAAAATAGTTGCTAAGCATCGTTAGGGATAAATATCGCTTAACTTTGGTAATATGCCCCAACGTCTGTTAACGTTCGATTCGAAGGAAATCAGGAAGTGTTGAAAAACATCGTCTGCGCCATCTTGTCTTTTTTCAAATGCCACACTTTTGTCGTGCACGGCAGCCATTTTAGATGCCTTGACCAGACCCACTCTGTGCACGCTGTCGATCCTTAGCATGGCTCCCCACCCTCGCAAACATCTCCCCCAGGCAGTGGTCACCCCCGCTCTCTGTCTTATGCATGGGTAATAAACCTCCCCCATCTGCGCTGCTGTTCCCTGAGAATCACACCCTGTGCCCGCCCGACACCTCCCTTTCGCCCTATTCACTACCGCACCCTCTGACACTCCTTTTCCTCTGTGTCCGATTGTCCAGGCTGGTCCTAGGGTATCAGCTAGCCCTGCAGATGTAGTTTATGGCCACAGCTGTAAAGAATCACCCCTCTTCAAAGGAGTTATAGTAGATCAAGGCCCACACTCGATGAGATTCGTCACAGCAGAAGCGTTGCTATTATCTGAAAACCATCCTGTATTGTGATTGGGGAGGGGACCGAGCCTGAAGCGGAAGATTCCAGGGATGACTGTTTGTACATCAAAGTTTTTACAATTATGTGTCACATTAAAAATATATAGCACTCCGACAAAGTAGTAAGATTATAAAACTTTAATAATTTATAAATATATACAAGAAAACAAAAATAGTAATAACATATAAACATTTTTAGGGAAAAACAACGAAGTAGCGGTCGGCTGTGCGAATAGTCCCAACGCAGCACAACGTCTAGATTTCCGGCGTGGGGCGTCGCGGGGGGTGGGTCATCAGTAGCAAACTGTTGTGCGAATAGTTCCAAGGCAGCAGAACGCGTTGAAATCTAGATGACACGAAAGTGATGTCTAGTAAGTTGCCACCCAGCAAATAACGGCATGGGGCGTC
The DNA here is from genome assembly GCF_964261635.1 of Lissotriton helveticus. NCBI lineage: Eukaryota > Metazoa > Chordata > Amphibia > Caudata > Salamandridae > Lissotriton > Lissotriton helveticus. Next base: position 60,060,808 of record NC_136065.1, on the reverse strand, counting down.
GCGGGGGGTGGGTCATCAGTAGCAAACTGTTGCGCGAATAGTTCCAAGGCAGCAGAACGATGGCACCAAGGTGATGTCCAGTAAGTTGCCGCACTGGTTTTGGTATCCTACAATGCTGCTCCGAATAACGGCGTGGAGCGCCCCGGGGGAGGCGGCGTGAACGGGCCTCTCCAGGTGGAGTGTCATCTGTTGTAGTGGGGCGCCCCTTTACCGTTTCAGTTGCCATTCCGTCCGTTTTTGGTCCACTGTGTCAAAAGCCGCAATTCAGCTGAGTTGCGCCCACTCTTGCGGTGCAGCGATAGGCGGCTGTCACAGGACTCTCAAAATGGCGGCAGGCTGTTTCCTTTTTGGGCCTGGTCCACTGAAATGGCCCTGGGACACCTTGGAAATCGGACGCTTGTCTGCTAGGTCTTGGACCTCATTCTCGAAAGCGTCCCCTCCGCCTTGAGAATTCATCAAAAGTTTTGGGGGCTCCGACTCCTGCAGGCTTCTGGTGGGGAGCGGCTGCCATGATTGCTCGGGGAATGACCACGACTGAGCTACGAGATGGTGGTGCTTTCATGCTGACGCCAGCTTCAGTCTGAAACATCCAGAAACAAGGTGGGGCTTTCATCGTTTGGGGAAAAAAAAAAGTTTTCATCCTATGAAAAGTGTTGTTTTTAGGTCACATGATCAAGCCTTCCATCATTAGGAAACCAAAAGTAAAATGAACCAATGAAAAGTTTTATAAACAAGTCACATGACCTGTTATGCGGCATAGGGTGTAAAATTAGGAGAAAATACGTTGGCACGTGAGGCGGCGTCAGTAGCGGACCGATGTGCGAATAGGCCGAAGGCAACACAACGCGCCAAGATCTGGATGGCACCGAGGTGGTGTCCAGCAAGTTGCAGCACTGGTGTGGCCATCCTACAATGCTGAAAGTCGGCGTGGGGCGCCCCGTTGGCCTGTGAGTTTGCGTCAGTAGCGGACCGATGTGCGAATAGGCCGAAGGCAGCACAACGCGCCAAGATCCGGATGGCACCGAGGTGGTGTCTAGTAAGTTGTCGCACTGGTGTGGCCATCCAACAATGCTGAAAGTCGGCGTGGGGCGCCCCGTTGGCCTGTGAGTTTGCGTCAGTAGCGGACCGATGTGCGAATAGGCCGAAGGCAGCACAACGCGCCAAGATCCGGATGGCACCGAGGTGGTGTCTAGTAAGTTGCCGCACTGGTGTGGCCATCCTACAATGCTGAAAGTCGGCGTGGGGCGCCCCGTTGGCCTGTGAGTTTGCGTCAGTAGCGGACCGATGTGCGAATAGGTCGAAGGCAGCACAACGCGCCAAGATCCGGATGGCACCGAGGTGGTGTCTAGTAAGTTGTCGCACTTCTGTGGCCATCCTACAATGTTGAAAGTCGGCGTGGGGCGCCCCGTTGGCCTGTGAGATGGCGTCAGTAGCGGACCGATGTGCGAATGGGGCCAAAGGCAGCGCAACTATATTTTCTGATTTGAAGACACCACAAGGCGCTGAGATGCCAAGATCCGGATGGCACCGAGGTGGTGTCTAGCAAGTTGTGGCACTGGTGTGGCCATCGTACAATGGTAAAAGTCGGCGTGGGGCGCCCTGTTGGCCTGTGAGATGGTGTCAGTAGCGGACTGATGTGTGAATGGGGCCAAAGGCAGCGCAACAATATTTTCTACTATATTTTCGGAGTAGAAGACACCACAAGGCGCTGAGATGCCAAGATCCGGATGGCACCGAGGTGATGTGTAAGTTGCGGACGGATGTGCGAATGGGGCCAAAGGCAGCTCAACAATATTTTCTGAAGAGAATACACCACAAGGCGCTGAGATGCCAAGATCCGGATGGCACCGAGGTGATGTCTAAGTTGCGGACCGATGTGCGAATGGGGCCAAAGGTAGCGTAACAAGATTTTCTGTATGGAAGATACCACTAGGCGTTGAGATGCCAAGATTCGGATGGCACCGAGGTGATGTCTAGGAAGTTGTGCCACTGGTGTGGCCATCGTACAATGGTAAAAGTCGGCGTGGGGCGCCCTATTGGCCTGTGAGATGGTGTCAGTAGCGGACTGATGTGCGAATGGGGCCAAAGGCAGCGCAACAATATTTTCTGACTGACACCACAAGGCGCTGAGATGCCAAGATCCGGATGGCATCGAGGTGATGTCTAAGTTGCGGACTGATGTGCGAATGGGGCCAAAGGCAGCATAACAATATTTTCTGTATGGAAGATACCACTAGGCGTTGAGATGCCAAGATTCGGATGGCACCGAGGTGATGTCTAGCAAGTTGGTGTGGTCATCCTACAATGCTGAAACTCGGCGTGGGTCACCCCATTAGCCTGTGAGATGGCGTCAGTAGCGGACCGATGTGCGAATAGGCCGAAGGCAGCACAACGCGCCAAGATCCGGATGTCACCGTGGTAGTTTCATAGTTGAGAGGCACTTCATCTGCAGTGGGGCGCCGAGATCCGGATGGCACCGAGGTGATGTCTAGCAAGTTGCTGTACTTGTGTGGTCATCCTACAATGCTGAAACTCGGCGTGGGTCGCCCCATTAGCCTGTGAGATAGCTGTTCTTTGGATTTGGGCCTGGTCCACTAAAATGGCCCTGGGACACCTAAGAACTCGAACGCTCGATTTTTTTTTCCTTTCCTGTACATGCAAAAAAAGGTAAATGCCCGGTATGTTACACGCTTCATCTGCCACGATGAACTCTCCAGAGGAACCGAAAAAATATATAGTTGTGGTAACTATACCATGCATCGTCATATGGAGAGGTGGCACCAATTAATTATAGTGCTGCATAAAAGAGAGATTTGGAGGAGAACCCCTGACCTGCTAGTACATTCATCAAAGAAGTGGCACTGAGAGCTTCAGAGGCAAGGGAAACGGTCCCAAATATTTAGAAGAACTTTGGAAAGATTAAAATGACATGTTTAGATTGTGGTAAATTAATTTCATGTGGGCAGATGAGTGTTACTCTAATAAATACAGCATATGAACATCATCATAGTCGATGGTTGGTAGAGACATTTTGACTATATCCTGGACCTGCCCGTCCTCGCCCAAAATGGCGCCGGAATAAATGGGACTCGTAACTCCTTGTTGTGTACTGGTTGCAGAACCTTGAAATCACGAGATACGTATGCAGTTTTGAAGCACATGGCGGGCGGGGACGAGAATTGATTGAATATTTCGACATCCCTATTGATATTAAGTTCTGATGTGTTATTGATTACTGTACTGTTGAAAATTCGAATTAACGTCACCCATGGTACTTGCCCGCAAATGTATATCTAGATAATTTTATTGTAACTGGCCCTGTCGTATTTTAATTATAAAATGTACGTCCACCGATTCCGTAACTGTTAGACACCTTAGTTTTTGCAACCTAATGGCCCGCCCGTTACGTTCCTCTACAGTGTAAATGTCTATTCATCATATACGATTACAGTTTGCTCCGTGGCAGGCCCACGTGGTTATAGGCTCGTATTTGTATAATGAAATTTTCACAATAAAGGTTTTTAAAAGAAAACATGGTAGTAGTGTATACATTGGTAAAGTTTTCAATAATAGTGACTGTTTTAGAATCATTAAAAGGCAAGTGAAATAAAGCAGACCAATTACATGAAGGGTAAAAGGTATAATACGAAGGAACGCAGTAAAGATAAATGGTCAAGGGCTGTTGTGTTTTCTATTCCTGCAACATAAAGTGATCGATAAGAATCTCATATTCAGGCGTATCGGCGACTAAGACAGCAGGTCGACCCTCTTTTGCTCAACGGCTCCGTCATGGGACGAAGAAACGCTCTTTTTCTCGAAAAAAGAATATATTTTACTTGCAGGACAGTTGTAAAATTTCCGGGAAAGTACATTAGCCTGGAACATTATAACATATATTTAAGAGAAAATAATGTTCGGAAGTAATTAAAAGCGTAATTTTTAGGTGATATGACCAAGGCTTTCATCATTAGAATAAGAAAAGTAAAATGAACCAATGAAAAGTTTTATTAACAAGTCACATGACTTGTTATGCTTACGTTACGCGCTGCGCGCCCCGGATGACTTCCGGATGCGCTAACGCGGCGCGTCATATGACGCATTACGCGACAACGCAGGTCCAGAATATAGTCAAAATGTCTCCACCAACCAGCGGTCGAAACACAACCCCTTTCAGCAGGCTAAATAGTTCTGTTAAATGACAACAGAAAGGACAGGCAACAAGAACCATCAGTCAAAGAGGGGAGGGCTAGTTCTTCTCTACCGGGTTACATTGGGGCGCTACCGGAACTGATCGAATTGGTAGTCTACAGTGTTTCTGGATGTTTCAGACCGAAGCTGGGGTTAGCATGAGAGCAGCACCATTTCGTAGCTCCGTTGTGGCCATTCCGCAACCAATCATGGCAGCCGCTCTTTATCGTTATTTTGGGCGGGGTGGGTGGCGGAGCCGAGCTGTTTTGCAGCCATCATTGTGTGGAGTTCAGTTCATCTCACTAGTTTTGTATTTGTCATGAGGGGTTGTTCCTAATGTTTCTATTTTAGCGAGGTCAAAAAGAGATCCCATTAGTGGCCTACTGATTTTGCTCGATTCCTTTTCTTTTTTTTTTACACGATTTTTCGTTATCTGCAAAGACTAAACAGAGTATTGCGACTCTGTGTTTGTTTGTAAATAGAGAATGAACCAAAGAGAACTAATTCTAAAACAGTAAATACTTGGATAACAATCAATCAAATGGAGAGAGAAGCAGGCACGACGGATTACAACGGGGGCAAAGGCCTGCGTTAACTACCTTTCACTATCTGCAAAGAGAGAGTACTCCTAATAGAAATGAGGGGGGGGGGGCACCATTCAAAGCAGATCAGTGTGCATAAACACGAAAATGTTTTCACTTACCACGTACTTGACATTCGACAGCTTATGATATTTGCTATTAAAAAACCATTGAAATTCACTGAAAAAACCATAGGTTATAGACCATATATAGTTAGGAATTAGCATTTACAAAACCTTGAAAATTCACTGAAAAAACCATAGGTTATACACCATATATAGTTAGGAATTAGCATTTAAAAAACCTTATTTTACTCACACAAAACCATTGAAATTCCATATATAGTTAGTTGCACTAACTATATATCGCGCACCCGCAATCCACTGCTGATCATGTCACATATTACATCATTCATGACATGGTCAGTGACATCACTGATGACATCACTGATGACATCTCAAATGACATCACTGATGAGATCACTGATGACATCTCATTTGACATCAATGACCACATCACTGATGATATCATTCATGTGACAATACAATGCATCTCCTCACGTTTTAATATAACCTCTGTTTCACCCAGTGTTAAATACAGAGTATAATTTTTGAAACCATTGACACACCAATACTAGTTACTACATACGTACTCACTGATTCCTACGTCTACACACACATTCACTCATTCACCCATACAATCATTCATACATACAATCACTCATCTTTACAACACTATCATATGCACTCATACACCTATACAGACACTTACACTCTGCCACTCATCCATGGAGTTACTCACACACCTAGTCAGTCCTGTAAAGAATCAATCACACTTCCATTTTCTTGTCTATACAGTTAAACATAGAGCACCTTACATTTTCAAACATATACTAACACATACTTACTTTCTTATACAATCATTGATACAAGTACACATTGATCTGCACAGAGTCACACACCTCCCAGCCAGCCACACACACACTCAGTCTCCTATACAAATACTTGGACAATCAATCAATAACCCATATAGTTAATCATATAGCTACTGATCAACACATGCAGCAGTTTACAGAACAACAGACATAATGATGCACAAATTAAGACAGTTTACTCACTAACCCATGCACTCAGTGAGACACATTTAATCACTCACTCATACATTCAGTCATGCACCTACTAAATCCTTCGTCCAGACACTTATACATCTACTCATTCTTCAATATGTAAAACATATTTAAACTTTACAGAAACACACAGTCACTGGATGATGTCATCAGTGATCTCATCAGTGATGTCATTTGAGATGTCATCAGTGATGTCATCAGTGATGTCATTTGAGATGTCATCAGTGATGTCATTTGAGATGTCATCAGTGATGTCATCAGTGATGTCACTGACCATGTCATGAATGATGTAATATGTGACATGATCAGCAGTGGATTGCGGGTGCGCGATATATAGTTAGTGCAACTAACTATATATGGAATTTCAATGGTTTTGTGTGAGTAAAATAAGGTTTTTTAAATGCTAATTCCTAACTATATATGGTGTATAACCTATGGTTTTTTCAGTGAATATATATATATATATATATATATATATATATATATATTCACTGAAAAAACCATAGGTTATAGACCATATATAGTTAGGAATTAGCATTTACAAAACCTTGAAAATTCACTGAAAAAACCATAGGTTATAGACCATATATAGTTAGGAATTAGCATTTACAAAACCTTATTTTACTCACACAAAACCATTGAAATTCCATATATAGTTAGTTGCACTAACTATATATCGCGCACCCGCAATCCACTGCTGATGATGTCACATATTACATCATTCATGACATGGTCAGTGACATCACTGATGACATCACTGATGACATCTCAAATGACATCACTGATGACATCACTGATGACATCACTGATGACAACATCCAGTGACTGTATGTTTCTGTAAAGTTAAAATGTGTCTTACATATTGAAGAATGAGTGCAAGTATAAGTGTCTGGACAAAGGATTTAGTAGGTGCATGACTGAATGTATGAGTGAGTGATTAAATGTGTCTCACTGAGTGCATGGGTTAGTGACTAAACTGTCTTAATTTGTGCATCATTATGTCTGTTGTTCTGTAAACTGCTGCATGTGTTGATCAGTAGCTATATGATTAACTATATGGGTTACTGATTGATTGTCCAAGTATTTGTATGGGAGACTGAGTGTGTGTGTGGCTGGCTGGGAGGTGTGTGACTCTGTGCAGATCAATGTGTACTTGTATCAATGATTGTATAAGAAGGTAAGTGTGTGTTAGTATATGTTTGAAAATGTAAGGTGCTCTATGTTTAACTGTATAGACAAGAAAATGGAAGTGTCATTGATTCTTTACAGGACTGACTAGGTGTGTGAGTAACTCCATGGATGAGTGGCAGACTGTGAGTGTCTGTATAGGTGTATGAGTGCATATGATAGTGTTGTAAAGATGAGTGATTGTGTGTATGAATGATTGTATGGGTGAATGAGTGAATGTGTGTGTAGACATAGGAATCAGTGAGTACGTATGTGGTAACTAGTATTGGTGTGTCAATGGTTTCAAAAATTATACTCTGTATTTAACACTGGGTGAAACAGAGGTTATATTAAAATGTGAGGAGATGCATTGTATTGTCACATGAATTATATCATCAGTGATGTGGTCATTGATGTCAAATGAGATGTCATCAGTGATGTCATCAGTGATGTCATTTGAGATGTCATCAGTGATGTCATCAGTGATGTCACTGACCATGTCATGAATGATGTAATATGTGACATCATCAGCAGTGGATTGCGGGTGCGCGATATATAGTTAGTGCAACTAACTATATATGGAATTTCAATGGTTTTGTGTGAGTAAAATAAGGTTTTGTAAATGCTAATTCCTAACTATATATGGTCTATAACCTATGGTTTTTAAAGTGAATTTTCAAGGTTTTGTAAATGCTAATTCCTAACTATATATGGTCTATAACCTATGGTTTTTTCAGTGAATTTCATTGTTTTTTTAACAGCCAATATTTGTAGCTGTAAAATGTATTCTTCTTTAAATCCAAAAATATATTTTATATGTTTATTAATAATTTTTTTTTTTTAATATTTTTTTTTCTTCGTTCCCGCTTCGCGAATCGGGAAGCTTCCCGTTAGCTGACCTTGATGCCGCGAAGTAGACCGCGAGCCGGTAAACGTTTCTTTACCGCAACTGCCGCGTTAGAAAACAACATCGTGACGCCTCCCGTCCGCATGACGTTTCACGTTGTCGCGTGATACGTCATATGACGTGCTACGTTAGCGAACTGGTACGCTTACCGAGTCGCAAAGCACAGGTTTCTGGAAGCAAAGCGGGAGGCCCTGCAAAGCGCTTAACGTAAACACAGCAGGTCATGTGACTTGGTAATAACACTTTTCATTGGTTCATTTCACTTTTGGTTTCCTAATGATGTAAGACTAGGTCATATGATCTAAAATGAACACTTTTCATTGGTTGAGAACTCTTGTTTTTCCCAAATGATGAAAATCCCTCCTTCTTTCCTCACTCTGACTTTCATCATTGTGAGAGAAAGACCCTTTGTTACCAGTGAGCAATGGCTTCTTTAGTAGCTTCAGCTGGTGCTTCCCCACCACCTCCACCACATCCAAGGAAGAGTGGACCACCTGCTCAAGTTATAATTCAACAAGAAGAGGAAGAAGAGGAACAGGACGACGAGCACGAAGAGAGGCAGTTTTTGCCTGAGGAGCCCAGGACGTCTCACCGGAAAGAAAACTTCATTTGGCAATTTTTTTAAATTCCCAAAGGTCAGAAAAAAGTAAATGCAAGATACGTAACTTGCCTTATATGTCAAGATAGACTGTCCAGAGGGACCGACAAAAAATACAGCTTCGGAAACTACACAATGCATCGCCATATGACTAGGTGGCATCCTAACAACTACAGTGCTGCACAGTTTCGGAACGACCTAGATAATCTCCCTATTATGGCCAGAAGATCTGTTGTATCGGAAGTAACGGGACCAGAGGGCAGGGAGATGGTGCCAAATATACAAACGAGATTTCATGAAGTAAAACAAGTCTGCGTATATTGCAGTGGATTCATTTGCTACGGAGAAAGAAGCATCACTCTGATCAACAGAGCTATTGACTATCATATGCAAGTTTGTACGAAACGCCCCAAATAATAAATACTTTTTTTTTGTTTTGTTGCTCCTGTTGAGCCCTTTACAATGAATCGTTTTCATTGCCCCCTCCAAGAAAAACCCAAAAAAATATAAAACTGTTGAGAAAAATTCAAAAAAAGTAAAAAAATGTTCTGAAAAATAATAAAAAATATATAAAACAACAAAAACAATAAAAAAAAAGTTCTTTTCAGAACTACCTCCCCGTTATTAAAAAATTGGTACAATATTTGGAACTGTGCCAATCTCTATTTCTCGTAGTTCGCTTCCCAGTTCGCTCGCCGGTACGCGAACCGGAAGCGAACCAAAAACAGTAAGTATAAGGGAAGGAAACAGACACTTATGTTAAAAGAAAGACAGCTATACGGGAGTAAACTAGAGATACTATTACCCGTAATCCACTGCTGATGATGTCACATATTACATCATTCATGACATGCTCAGTGACATCATCAGCAGATGATTGCGGGTTTTTTGGCAACGTGCCTTATCCACGGTTTAATAACGCTGCCTTTTGCTTTATATAAGTTTTCAAATTGTATGAAATATATACCAATAGGTCGTTATGAACCTTTAGGTAGTGCTTTTCTTCATGAGGTCTGGTCGCTTCCATACACATACAGATGTTTCAAAGATGATCAAGAAGTTTATCTGAATGGAGAGGAATGCACTGAGACGCCAGATCATTCACTAATGTGTAGGCACATACAGTTACACGGTTCATGCAACAAACACCGACCAAATATGGCTTGCGTGTTGCAAGGCACGCCAGTTCCTGCTATCATCCCCACGTTCAAGTTGTTGGAAAATGGTAGTTATTTGATGCTCAATAATGAAGATTGTTCTGGGTTAATTAAAAGTATTCCTTTTATCGTAACAGTAAGTGAACGGGTTATTTGCTGCAAAAATGTTCTATTTCCTCCCACACATGAACATAGGGAGTTTTCAATCTGGCCACAAATACCAACCTTGGGAGCAGATTTCAACGGCATGGCAAGAATAAGAGCTCTTTTGTCTCAGAGAGAGGTGGCCTTGAGTTCGGCCCGTGAAACTTTCGTGCTTCACATAGCGAACACCCGTACAGAGGTGCAGACCCTTTTCAATACTGATTCGCCTTTGCATTTCAGCAAGATGGTTCGGACTATCTTTAACGCGTCCTCCACAAAGGCCCTGGCGCACTTTTTTAAAGTTGTTACCAGTGGTCTCGTGACTTCATTTGAGAAAATCTTTGGAGTCATCCCTGCTTTCTTTCATTCTATTTTCTCCACTGTGCTTCGTGGATTGCCATTTTTACTTGCATTACCAGCGGACGCTCTTGTGCTTTTTTACATTTTTAAATATGGATGTCCCTCCTGTGCAAGCTCCCGCCCTGCAGCTGCTGACACTGTTCCGCAATCGCATGCTAGAATATTATGGCACAATGCCGTTGGCGATATTAAGCACGGCATATGGATTATCTTTTCGATTCTCCTACTTCACCTGTGTCCAGCCTGTATTTCACTGCCTGACCTGTGATTTCGATTGGGCCATTGATTTGTGTCTCTGCGGACCGGTTTCTCCTGACGTCGACTTTAATCAGCTGATGACTCCTATCATTACTCACGAGTTGGTTTGTCCTGGCGAAAGGATTATGGCTGTGGCATTGATGCATGGACTAATTGGTCCCTGGAATTTACTGGCGGCAACACAGTCTTTCTTGGAACAGAGCTTTCTTGAAAACCCACCGAGCTGTCCTCTGATGGTGATAGAGGATCCGGTGCTGGGAGAGCACGTATGTTCTTTTCCGCTTTTAAATTGGATGGCTGAACTCTTTTCGGATGAAGACGGTGACTTCCTATTGGAGGCTGTTGCAGCTTATTTTGCATACACAGTTATGTCATAGACCTTTTTCATGTTTGATATGCTGAGTACTAGCATTTCATTGACAATTCATTGACTTATTTGTCAAGTTTTTATTATTTAGCTTGCCTATTGGCTTAAGACTCGATAAAGTACTTGGCTGTTTTATTTTTCTTTAGCATTAAATTTTCCTACTTTTTAATGTTTTACCTTGCGGACCGTCCACATATAAACTTGCAATCTGCTCTCATGAGATGGCACTTCTATTATCTTATTCAGTTCGTTTCCGGATCATGGGGAGGTGTCATCTAGGTCCTGGATATCTTTACACCGTGTTAAGTTAGCATGGGCTCATTACCGGTTTAAACGCCATTTTTCCTTTTTTGCAACTTCTGCACACGACACTTAGTTGTTGCTTTAGCTTTCAACCTAGTAGTTCATCGTGGTTTACATGAGAATAATATGTTATTGCTCTACTATCTGCTTTGCTTGTTAAACTGTACAGCGAGTGCTGAAGTTTCAAGAACAACACGATACAGAATTGTTATGAGATCTGATCTGCACGACTTCATACTCATAACATAAGTGCAGCTTCTGCCAATTCTGGGCATGAGGCGGGTTTTATATTGCTTTGCCGAACACACATACACAACAGTTGATGCGGTTCACATGAAGAGAGAGCTGGTGTATGCTGATGTGATTCCTTCAAATCTAAGACACTAAAGTATGGGCACGCCCTAAACCAACACAAACAGACCTTCTTAGCAAATAATATAATATGTGTATTAGGGAGGGTGAGATATAAGCAGCCGCGGGCCGTGGAGGGAGTTACGGTGGGGCAGGGAGGCGGGGAGGGGGAGGGGCAGGGTGGAGCCCTCTCCACCCTGCCCCTCCCCCTCCCCGCTTCCCTGCCCCACCGTAACTCCCTCCACGGCCCGTGGCTGCTTATAAGTGTTGATAACTCCTATTCATTTACAGCATGTTAACATACTGTCACCATTCGCTTTTTATGTACTAGTAACTATGCTGGTAATTTTGCTACTGATAATATGTGTACTTGTATTATCTAAGATACTACGCCTGAGAAGACGGCATTAGTAAATAAACATTTCAAATACACATGTGTTCTTCTTAACTCCATGTTCTGGTTTCTAAGAAATATATAACGACCGACTGGTTATGAGTTCCACGTATCCTGAGGTACTATAAGTTCATATTCTGGATTGTCTAAACATTGAGAGTTTGTTATATCCAATGTGACACTGTACCTAGCTTGCTAAGGGGTTTTTGATTACTAAGGTGAGTTTTGGGGCACCCTAATTCGCCGAGGTTCCAATCCTCTGTCCACAGTTCTGTGTGAGAACAGAAACCCTGCGACAGGGGCACCCCCGACCCTTGCTGGAGCTTCATCACACTTGCGATACAACTCCAGCAATACGCCACCTTTACGGCACAGATACATCACGCATCTGTGCTGTTTTTGCCCCATGATGCGCCGCATTGTAAATGCAGCACACCATAGGTGACGGAACAGCGGCACAGAATGACTAACACATCCCTGGTGATGCGCCAGTCATCATAAATCTATCCCTATACTTCTTATCTTGTTCGAGATGAACCGCCATATGTATCATCAAAGTTTTTTGCATTTCCTAAATAGCGAACTTTAAGGAATAAATAGCGATTCTTTACCATTCCTAGTTTGCGATGAGCTATTTGCTAATTACAAATTACCCATTCATTTCCTTCATTTCCATAGGGCGGTTGGACTCACTTTTAGCTCGAACGGCTGAATGGATTTCCACGAAACTTGGCAAAATTGTAGGGACTGGTAGCCCGATGTGCCTTTGCTATGTCTCAAGATATATGCTCCAGTGGTTTTTACGAAAATTAACTTTGAAAAATATATATTGGGCTACATTGGCCTATATATATGTTGGAGCCCAAATGTAGCCCAATGTAGCCCAATGAAGCCCAATGAAGCCCAATGTAGCCCAATGTAGCCCAAAGATGGCCGCCAGAGACAAAAAAAACAAATGTAGCCCAAATATCAGCCAGATGTAGCCCAACTATAGCCCAGTGACAGAATGACCAATCAGCTTCGCAAACCTCCGTTACGCGAAGCGGAGCGCTGTTACAGATATATATCTTTTTTTGAACGTTAATTTCTCAAAATCCACTGGAGCACATATATTGAGACCTAGCAAAGGCACATCGGGCTACCAGTCCCTAATATTTTACCAAGTTTCGTGCAAATCCATTCAGCCGTTCGATTATTATTATTATTTTTTTTTTTTGCCCCACGGGGCCCTTTTAAAACCTCCACATCAAACCTAGGGGGTCAGCGAGGATCTACTATGCCCCCTTATGGTCATTTGCCCCTTCGCTTTGGCCTCCTCTTGTCTCTCGATCCTACCGAGAGACAAGATGGCGGCCGCTACGGACTGTTTGGAATGTTTACAGACGCCGGAGAACCAATCAGCTTCGCTTCACAAAGCTCCGTTGCGCGAAAAGTCCGCGTACTGGAGCGCTGCCCGGTCCGCTGTTACAGATATATATCTTTTTTTAAACGTTAATTTCTCAAAATCCACTGGAGCACATATATTGAGACCTACAAAAGGCACATCGGGCTACCAGTCCCTACAATTTTGCCAAGTTTCGTGCAAATCCATTCAGCCGTTCGGGCTAAAAGTGAGGCCAACCGCCCTATGGAAAACTCAATGTTAAAAACACGTTTTGGGACCCCCCTTTTTTCTCGACCCCCCCTGGACGAACCCCCCCAATTTTCAGGGGCTGCTCAGAAACAAAATGTGCCATTTTCCTGAAAATTTCAGCCAATTCCGTCCACAAACGCCAAAGTTATTAGACATAGAATTTTCAAAAATCCCATAGAGAAAAAATCCTAACTATATATACCTACTGGCGACCGCCAGTAGGTAATATATATATATATATATATATATATATATATATATATATATATATATATATATATATATATTCACTGAAAAAACCATAGGTTATAGACCATATATAGTTAGGAATTAGCATTTAAAAAACCTTATTTTATTCACACAAAACCATTGAAATTCCATATATAGTTAGTTGCACTAACTATATATCGCGCACCCGCAATCCACTGCTGATCATGTCACATATTACATCATTCATGACATGGTCAGTGACATCACTGATGACATCACTGATGACATCTCAAATGACATCACTGATGACATCACTGATGACAACATCCAGTGACTGTATGTTTCTGTAAAGTTAAAATATGTCTTACATATTGAAGAATGAGTGGATGTATAAGTGTCTGGATGAAGGATTTAGTAGGTGCGTGACTGACTGTATGAGTGAGTGATTAAATGTGACTCACTGAATGCATGGGTTAGTGACTAAACTGTCTTAATTTGTGCATTATTATGTCTGTTGTGATATAAACTGCTGCATGTGTTGATCATTAGCTATACGAGAGGCTATATGTGTTATTGATTGGTTGCCCAAGTATTTGTATGGGAGATTGAGTTTGTGTAGGGGTGGCTGGGAGGTGTGTGACTCTGTGCATAGATGTGTGAGCAGTTGATTCACTAGGTGTATGAGTTCAAGAGTGCATGTGGAAACAGCTACATGGGCAGTTGACTGTGTGCATGAGTGTATTGATGAGTGAATGGATATCTCAATGCTACATGTCATAGTAAGTACATATGTAAAACACAGTACATGTGAGAGTTGGCATATATAAATAACTGTGCATGAGAGCCACTGAATATGTGAGTGGTTGTATGGATCATTGTGAACTTGTATCAGGGATTGTATAAGAGAGTAAATATGTGTTAGTATATGTTTGAATAAGTAAGGTGTGTATAACTGTATAGTTGAAGAAATGGAGGTGAGATTGTTTCTTTGCATGACTGACTAGGTGTGTGAGTAACTCCATGGATGAGTGACAGTGTGTGAGTGTCTGTATACACTGAATGTATCTAAGAGGTTTATCGTATTAGCACAAGAATGATGTCAAATGAGATGTCATCATTGATGTCATCAGTGATGTCATTTGAGATGTCATCAGTGATGTCATCAGTGATGTCACTGACCATGTCATGAATGATGTAATATGTGACATGATCAGCAGTGGATTGCGGGTGCGCGATATATAGTTAGTGCAACTAACTATATATGGAATTTCAATGGTTTTGTGTGAGTAAAATAAGGTTTTTTAAATGCTAATTCCTAACTATATATGGTCTTTAACCTATGGTTTTTTCAGTGAATTTCAATGGTTTTTTAATAGCAAATATCATAAACTGTCGAATGTCAAGTACGTGGTAAGTAAAAACATTTTCGTGTTTATGCACACTGATCTGCTTTGAATGCTGCTCCCCACCCCTCATTTCTATTAGGAGTACTCTCTCTTTGCAGATAGTGAAGGGTAGTTAACGCAGGCCTTTGCCCCCGTTGTAATCCGTCGTGCCTGCTTCTCTCTCCATTTGATTGATTGTTCTCTTTGGTTCATTCTCTATTTACAAACAAGCACAGAGTCGCAATACTCTGTTTAGTCTTTGCAGATAGCGAAAAATCGTGTAAAAAAACAAAAGGAATCGAGCAAAATCAGTAGGCCACTAATGGGATCTCTTTTTGACCTCGCTAAAATAGAAACATTAGGAACAACCTGTTGAAAATAGCAATGTGTATGTACATAAGCGGCGTTCATTTGTGTTCACAGTACCCCTTGTTGATTGTTTGAATCGAGCATTGAATTGTTCGAAGTTGGTTCTTTTAAGGATCTTCTCTGCCTGCAAACGAGGAAGAATAGGAATATTCTCTCTCCCTTTGCAGATAGTGAAGGGTAGGTAACGCAAGCCTTTAACACGTCGTACCTATTTCATTCCTCATTGATTGATTGATTGTCCGAACATTGACTGTTTGGGAATTAGTTCTTTTTGGAGGTATTCCCGGTTTGCAAATAAACGTAGGAACATCTTTGCAAGTAGTGAAAGGGTACGTAATGCGGACCTTTCTCCCCCGTTGTAATCTGTCATGCCTATCTACTCCCCACTGATTGATGCACCTGTTTCACCCGGACCATTTACTAGAGATAGGTCATCTGGCCCGACCAGAGAGCACCCCTAGTGAAAAGGACATATGCAATAATAACGAAGTGATCACTGTATCCTGTTAACAGAAACTTTAGCATGAAACAACCTGGAAAGAAAAGAATAGGAAAACGAAAATCAGTAGGCCACTGATGAACATGAACTTTTATTAAACAACGAACAAAGAAACGATAACATAACGTAATGATAAAACCTATTAATGTCCTAGAAACAAGAAAACGTTAAAACATGCCAGTGGTGAGAGACCAGAAAAACAGTAAGAGAAACCAAATCACCCCTCGCTGTCCCACCGCCTGCCACGCCAAAAAAATCGATAGACTAGGGAAAATGCAAGTCAGTAGAACATCCGCCCCCACTCTGGAAACTACCAAGGTGGGGCAGGGTTGCGGCTACGCCCAGCCGGGAGCAGCCCATATAAGGCGGGTCCTGCTGCCACGCCTCGGCCAGGAGATCCTAACGTAGGGTGTAGCCGGAGGAGAGGCCGAGGCCAGCGGGACCCGGCCAGGGGATTGCCTTTACAGCGCTGAACAGTTGCAGGGGGGGGGAATGTCTCCTCGACCCTCCCCTCTCTCTCCCAGTCTGGCCGCGGTGGCCCTTGAGAGTTGCAGGTAGTCCCGCCACATGCTCTTCCGGTCCGGCCACCAACGGTTGGGGGGCCGAGGCCGACGGGATTTGGCTGCAGCCGATAAACCAAGAAACCCGTTCATGGGGCCAGAGCCAGGGGCGTCCGGCCGACATCTACCGGAAGCCCGGCCCGAAGACGGACGGGACACTTCTTCTTTCTTGAATAATGGCTGCGACAACACTGGGGGGGGGATGTCTTGCACATGCCTCCGACCCCCCCCCTCGTCCTCATCGCCTGGTCCGGCCATAACAAATGTCAAGCGAGACGCCGTGGGGTGCACTGGGAGGGAGAGACGGTGCGAACAGGCCTCTCCCGCCTCCCCAGGTGGAGGCTTCCCAGCTGCACCCTCAGCGCTCCAGGCGCCCGGAAAAGGGTTCTTCCACTGTAGCCATGCTGCAACGTCTCGCCCGGCAGGGTGGAGCCCGTCCGCTCATTTGACCCCGCGATCGCCAGTAGCTACCGAACTCTCAAAATGGCGGTCGACCTGGCAAGAGCGGGCCCAGCATAAAAAAATGGCCCGGTCACTGGTTGACTCCACCACCGTAGTCCTCTACGACCTTGAAGATTCTAGAGGAGCCGCGGGAGTCTCCGACCCCCGATGGGGAATGACTGCCATGATCGCCCGTGGAGTGACGAAACTGTATCCGCGGGACGTCGGCGCTCCCATGCTGGCGCCAGCCTCACTTTGAATTACTAGAATCCTGCAGACCTCAGTTCTGGTGAAAGCACAGTGTGACCCGGTAGGAAAAATTGTTGCACCCCCTCCCCTTTTTGACTGATAGTTCAAACCACCGATCCTTTCCTTTGCCCTTTTAACGGAACTTTGGACTGCCTCCCCCTCTTTTACATTTTCTAGAGAAAACAAAACATTAACCACTACATTAGCATAGCAGTTGACACCAGAACTGTTTTCAAATTGAAAACCAACAACATCTTCAACAGAATCCTTTTTGTTTCTGCTGTGACCCTGCTACAGCACAGGCATTGTCCCCAGCAGTAATTCTGCAATGCCGGTAAGAATAGCTGTGGTGCCTACTGGACTCACTCACCCCCGCGGCGCCCCACGCCGTTATTTGCTGGGCGGCAACTTACTAGACATCACTTTCGTGCCATCTAGATTTCAGCGCGTTCTGCTGCCTTGGAACTATTCGCACAACAGACTGCTACTGATGACCCACCCCCAGGCAACATCTTCTGAATTTTCATAATTTGAAAGAACTAATAACATGTCCTCATCAGGAATTTCCTCTTCAATCATCTCATCAGGAATTTCCTCATGAAAAGTCTGCAATGATGATTCTTGTAACTCTATGGTCTCCAAACATTCGATAAATTCGCCATCAAGAGATTGATCAAAAAAATCATTCAAGTCATCTCCTCCTTGTGAGAATATTTCATTGTTGGTGCTGTCAATTTCAATAAATGTAGTGGATAATTCAAAAGAAATTGCCACTGTCTCTTCGTTGTTTAAATGTTTTTACTGTTTTTGTTTTGTTGTATATATTTATATGTTATTAAAGTTTTATATTCCTACTACTTTGTTGGAGTGCTATATATTTTTAATGTGACACATAATTGTAAAAACTTTGATGTACAAAGAGTCATTCCTAGAATCTTCCGCTTCAGGCTCGGTCCCCTCCCCAATCACAATACAGGATGGTTTTCAGATAGTAGGAACACGTGTGGTGTGACGGATCTCATCGGGTGTGGGCCTTGATCTACTATAACTCCTTTGAAGAGGGGTGATTCTTTACAGCTGGAGCCATAAACTACATCTGCAGGGCTAGCTGATAGCCTGGACAATCGGACACAGAGGAAGAGGAGTGTCAGAGGGTGCGGTAGTGAATAGGGCGAAAGGGAGGTGTCGGGCGGGCACAGAGTGTGATTTTCAGGGAAGAGCAGCGCAGATGGGGGGAGGTTTATTGCCGATGCATAAGACAGAGAGCGGGGGTGACCAGTGCCTGGGGAAGATGCTTGCGAGGGTGGGGAGCCATGCTACGAATCGAGACGGTGCAGAGAGTGGGTCTGCTCAAGGCATCTAAAATGGCTGCCGTGCACGACAAAAGTGTGGCATTTCAAAAAAGGCAAGATGGCGCAGACAATGTTTTTCAACACTTCCTCATTTCCTTCCAATCGAACGTTAACAGACGTTGGTGCATATTACCAAAGTTAAGCGATATTTATCGCTAACGATGCTTACCAACACATTTTTTTACCGCTAAGCATCGTCAGAAATTATCGAAGATAAACCTTGCTATTATCAAGGTTTATCGCAAATGCGATAATAAACGGCCGCAATGCATGAATATCGCTAAAAAGTCAGCGATATTCATGCATTACCGAGCTAATGCTCTTAGCCATGTTATCCACCTCCCATTGGATAACATGGCTAAGAACTGCTCAGGGCAGGTGTTACTTTTTGGAGATATTCGCGCTTAGCGCGAATATCTCCAAAAGTTGGTAATAGGAGATAGATATCTTGCATGTTGTAATGCAAATTATTGTGGTATATGGAACTCATACCATAATCTCTCAGGAAAGCAGAAACTGATCCTTTTGGGACCGCCTAAAAAGGCCTAGGGGGTGAGGGGTACTCTACTTTGCCCCCTTTTCACGTTCCGAACTATTTTATTTTACTCTCTTCTGTAATTACACAAAATAGCAGCGATAAGATGCATCGGAGACACACAGTGAGAGAAAGGAGGCCGGAGATGAAGAAGAGATGTCAAATACACATTGGAGATAATATAGTGGAAGAAGGGAAGTAAATATGAGTAAACTTACCATGTAACATAAAAATGTTGCACTCTATACTATAAGTCTCATTTTATACTACAATCACTTCGCTACAACCTCATAAATTAAAAATAAAAATGAATAATGTCTCAAACAATTTTTGATTTCTAAATATAAATTTATTCTTCAGAATTTTCCAAATTTGAAAGAACTAGTACCATGTCCTCATCAGCAATTTCCTCATGAAAAGTCTGCAATGATAATTCTTCTAACTCTATGGCCTCCAAACATTCGATAAATTCGCCATCAACAGATTGATCAAAAAAATCATTCAAGTCATCTCCTCCTTGTGACAATATTTCATTATTGGTGCTGTCAATTTCAATCAATGTAGTGGAATCATTCAAGTCATCTCCTCGTGACAATATTTCATTATTGGTGCTCTCAATTTCAATCAATGTAGTGGAATCATTCAAGTCATCTCCTCCTTGTGACAATATTTCATTATTGGTGCTGTCCATTTCAATCAATCTAATGGAATCATACAAGTCATCTCCTCCTTGTGACAATATTTCATTATTGGTGCTCTCAATTTCAATCAATGTAGTGGAATCATTCAAGTCATCTCCTTGTGACAATATTTCATTATTGGTGCTGTCCTTTTCAATCAATCTAATGGAATCATACAAGTCATCTCCTCCTTGTGACAATATTTCATTATTGGTGCTCTCAATTTCAATCAATGTAGTGGACAATTCAAAAGAAATTGCCACGGTCTCTTCATTGTGAGCCATTTTATTTTGAAATTGCTTGCTGTAAATTGCAGAAAAAAATAATCACTTTCATTTATCGTTTTTAGTAATACATAATATAAAACTAACTTTATCAAGTATTTAGTATAACAGAAGGACTGCAAATAAATAACAGAAAACATTTTTCAAATTATCTTCAAGTGTACAACATAGTTCCCCTTACAAAGAAATTGCCACGGTCTCTTCATTGTGAGCCATTTATTTTGAAATTGCTTGCTGTAAATTGCAGAAAAAAATAATCACTTTCATTTATCGTTTTTAGTAATACATAATATAAAACTAACTTTATCAAGTATTTAGTATAACAGAAGGACTGCAAATAAATAACAGAAAACATTTTTCAAATTATCTTCAAGTGTACAACATAGTTCCCCTTACAAATTAACAACTCACCTTTTTAAAAGTAGGAAAAGTGTTAGTACTGTGTAAATCAAACACCAGAAATTCACCACCAACAATTCCACACAAATGTACCTCAGACAGTAGTATCACAAAATGGCTGTGGTTTCCTCTCATTTGACATATATACATAACCAATTAACTTTCATCACACACAAATACAAAACCAAAGTAACATTTTAATTGGTTCTAAATTTCAACACTTTCAAATGTGTTTTCCCCATGCAATTTTCCATAGGACATTTACATACGTCTACAGCCTGAATGGCTGAACGGAATTACACCAAACTTGGCAAAATGGTACATCAAACCTAAGAGGTCAGGAAGAATCTACTATGCCCCCTTATAGTCATTTCCCCCTTCGCTTTGGCCTCCTCTTGTCTCTCAATCCTACCGAGAGACAAGATGGCGGCTGCTACGGACTGTTTGGAATGTTGACAGACGCCGGAGAACCAATCAGCTTCGCAAAGCTCCGTAACACGAAAAGTACGCGAAGCGGAGCGCTGTTACAGATATATATCTTTTTTTGAACGTTAATTTCTCAAAATCCACTGGAGCACATATATTGAGACCTAGCAAAGGCACATCGGGCTACCAGTCCCTAATATTTTGCCAAGTTTCGTGCAAATCCATTCAGCCGTTCGATTATTATTATTATTTATTTTTTTTGCCCCGCGGGGCCTTTTTAAAACCTCCACATCAAACCTAGGGGGTCAGCGAGGATCTACTATGCCCCCTTATGGTCATTTGCCCCTTCGCTTTGGCCTCCTCTTGTCTCTCGATCCTACCGAGAGACAAGATGGCGGCCGCTACGGACTGTTTGGAATGTTTACAGACGCCGGAGAACCAATCAGCTTCGCTTCACAAAGCTCCGTTGCGCGAAAAGTCCGCGAACCGGAGCGCTTCCCGGTCCGCTGTTACAGATATATATCTTTTTTTGAATGTTAATTTCTCAAAATCCACTGAAGCACATATATTGAGACCTACAAAAGGCACATCGGGCTACCAGTCCCTACAATTTTGCCAAGTTTCGTGCAAATCCATTCAGCAGTTCGGGCTAAAAGTGAGGCCAACCGCCCTATGGAAAACTCAATGTTAAAAACACGTTTTGGGACCCCCCTTTTTTCTTGGCCCCCCCTTGACGAACCCCCCCCAAATTTTCAGGGGCTGCTCAGAAACAAAATGTTCCATTTTCCTGAAAATTTCAGCCAATTCCGTCCACAAACGCCAAAGTTATTAGACATAGAATTTTCAAAAATCCCATAGAGAAAAAATCCTAACTATATATACCTACTGGCGACCGCCAGTAGGTAATCCACAACTTCCCACTCCAAAAGGAAAAGGTAAAGGCCACTCAGGGGAAACGTCGGAAGATTCTTTATTGATTACAGCATAGCATGATGCATTTCAGCCTTACGGCCTTCTTCAGATGCCGCCGTAAGCAAAGTGTAACTCCACCCCCTCCTTTAAGTGTCCAGTGTCTCTCTCATTGGCGGAAGTCCGCTGACTCTAGGTCACATGATATCAACTCGGCTGCAGTCCTGCCACGACTACAGCAACCAGAATGCCATATATTCAGGTGAGTGTTGAATGAGGGAGACAAATTCCTGGAAGGTGCGGGGTGTTAAAATAACGAGTCTTTGCTGAAAATAAAGTTCTTCCTTGAGTCCCCTTTGACGCTCCAGCCACTCAGCACGTGTGCCCGCAGGGTCGTGAGACAGGATATAGTGTCTCTGCCTCCTCGTCAATGACGATCTGCTCCAAGCAGCGATTCCTGACTGGGCATGCACTCAGGGGCGGGCCGGAGTCATTTCAATACCTTGAAGATAGAAAACGCTGCAAGCAACGGGGGACCAGTGATACTCCAGCCTCTTGATGGAGCGGGGCCTTTAAACGCGCCTCTGGCCGGCGCGAACACATCCACAACTTCCCACTCCAAAAGGAAAAGGTAAAGGCCACTCAGGGGAAACGTCGGAAGATTCTTTATTGATTACAGCATAGCATGATGCATTTCAGCCTTACGGCCTTCTTCAGATGCCACCGTAAGCAAAGTGTAACTCCACCCCCTCCTTTAAGTGTCCAGTGTCTCTCTCATTGGCGGAAGTCCGCTGACTCTAGGTCACATGATATCAACTCAGCTGCAGTCCTGCCACGACTACAGCAACCAGAATGCCATATATTCAGGTGAGTGTTGAATGAGGGAGACAAATTCCTGGAAGGTGCGGGGTGTTAAAATAACGAGTCTTTGCTGAAAATAAAGTTCTTCCTTCAGTCCCCTTTGACGCTCCAGCCACTCAGCACGTGTGCCCGCAGGGTCGTGAGACAGGATATATATATATATATATATATATATATATATATATATATATATATATATATATATATATATATATATATATATATATATATATTAAACACACAGAAAGCACCCCTTTTGGAAGAGCCACATTTGCAGGTTGGTAAATATTCCGTGTTTATTCAGCAGGAAACAGCACAGTGAATGAAAACAAAGTCCAGAGAAATCTGTAAGCCTGACGCGTTTCATGCTGCTCTAGCATTTCCTCAGAGGCTTCTTGTGACAACTCTGCGTGAAGCACCAGCCTAATTTAAATCCCTTACACCTGTCCCAGTGGGCGTTGGCTCACCCAGAGCCTTCTGGTAAAGGTAGTGTAATGATATTACTCCAGTGAGCTGCTCCTTCGCATTGTTCAATGTTCCACAATTAAAATACCCCAGTGGGCCTGGAAAATGTCTCACATACTCGGCGCTGTTATTTCAAACCTGCCACACGACCTTCCTGCCCTTTGCACTGCTAGCCGAATGACTGCAGCAGAGACCACCTTTCAGTAGCAGGGCTCCTCCACAACCGGGATCGGCCGTTTTTCAATTAAACACACAGAGAGCACCCCTTTTGGAAGAGCCACATTTGCAGGTTGGTAAATATTCCGTGTTTATTCAGCAGGAAACAGCACAGTGAATGAAAACAAAGTCCAGAGAAATATGTAAGCCTGACGCGTTTCATGCTGCTCTAGCATTTCCTCAGAGGCTTCTTGTGACAACTCTGCGTGCAGGACCAGCCTAATTTAAATCCCTTACACCTGCCCCAGTGGTGGTTGGCTCACCCAGAGCCTTCTGGTAAAGGTAGTGTAATGATATTACTCCAGTGAGCTGCTCCTTCGCATTGTTCAATGTTCCACAATTAAAATACCCCAGTGGGCCTGGAAAATGTCTCACATACTCGGCGCTGTTATTTCAAACCTGCCACACGACCTTCCTGCCCTTTGCACTGCTAGCCGAATGACTGCAGCAGAGACCACCTTTCAGTAGCAGGGCTCCTCCACGACCGGGATCGGCCGTTTTTCAATTAAACACACAGAAAGCACCCCTTTTGGAAGAGCCACATTTGCAGGTTGGTAAATATTCCGTGTTTATTCAGCAGGAAACAGCACAGTGAATGAAAACAAAGTCCAGAGAAATCTGTAAGCCTGACGCGTTTCATGCTGCTCTAGCATTTCCTCAGAGGCTTCTTGTGACAACTCTGCGTGAAGCACCAGCCTAATTTAAATCCCTTACACCTGCCCCAGTGGGCGTTAGCTCACCCAGAGTAGCACGCGAACATCCGCCGACCCACTTCCCCATTTTATATATAACACACCCACCGATGGGAGGCTCAAATGAGACTGTGCATTCTGGGAAGTGTGGTCCGGGAAGCACACAATCAAGTCCTGTATGGACTCCACAAGTGGGCCCGTCCTCGATTTCAAGTACGACTGCTGCTTCACTTTCGTGACCCCCAGGGTACCGGGGTGGTGCATACTCCGCGGCTGGACGGCCGCGTATAAATCAATGCTCGAAGGTGTCCACCTTTGAGTAGCACGCGAACAGCAGCTTGGTTTATGTATAGGTGAGTACGGGGATCCACTCGTAGACACCGCTCCGTACGGGATCTGCCCAACGCGTTTCGAAGCTCCATATGCTTCTCTTCAGGGGCTTTAACGGAAGCGGTGTGCACAACCGCCGACCCACTTCCCCATTTTATATATAACACACCCACCGATGGGAGGCTCAAATGAGACTGTGCATTCTGGGAAGTGTGGTCCGGGAAGCACACAATCAAGTCCTGTATGGACTCCACAAGTGGGCCCGTCCTCGATTCCAAGTACGACTGCTGCTTCACTTTCGTGACCCCCAGGGTACCGGGGTGGTGCATACTCCGCGGCTGGACGGCCGCGTATAAATCAATGCTCGAAGGTGTCCACCTTTGAGTAGCACGCGAACAGCAGCTTGGTTTATGTATAGGTGAGGACGGGGATCCACTCGTAGACACCGCTCCGTACGGGATCTGCCCAACGCGTTTCGAAGCTCCATATGCTTCTCTTCAGGGGCTTTAACGGAAGCGGTGTGCACAACCGCCGACCCACTTCCCCATTTTATATATAACACACCCACCGATGGGAGGCTCAAATGAGACTGTGCATTCTGGGAAGTGTGGTCCGGGAAGCACACAATCAAGTCCTGTATGGACTCCACAAGTGGGCCCGTCCTCGATTCCAAGTACGACTGCTGCTTCACTTTCGTGACCCCCAGGGTACCGGGGTGGTGCATACTCCGCGGCCGGACGGCCGCGTATAAATCAATGCTCGAAGGTGTCCACCTTTGAGTAGCACGCGAACAGCAGCTTGGTTTATGTATAGGTGAGGACGGGGATCCACTCGTAGACACCGCTCTGTACGGGATCTGCCCGATGCGTTTCGAAGCTCCATATGCTTCTCTTCAGGGGCTTTAACAGAAGCGGTGTGCACAACCGCCGACCCACTTCCCCATTTTATATATCACACACCTACCGATGGGAGGCTCAAATGAGACTGTGCATTCTGGGAAGTGTGGTCCGGGAAGCACACAATCAAGTCCTGTATGGACTCCACAAGTGGGCCCGTCCTCGATTCCAAGTACGACTGCTGCTTCACTTTCGTGACCCCCAGGGTACCGGGGTGGTGCATACTCCGCGGCTGGACTGCCGCGTATAAATCAATGCTCGAAGGTGTCCACCTTTGAGTAGCACGCGAACAGCAGCTTGGTTTATGTATAGGTGAGGACGGGGATCCACTCATAGACACCGATCCGTATGGGATCTGCCCGACACGTTTCGAAGCTCCATATGCTTCTCTTCAGGGGCTTTAACGGAAGCGGTGGGCACAACCGCCGACCCACTTCCCCATTTTATATATAACACACCCACCGATGGGAGGCTCAAATGAGACTGTGTATTCTGGGAAGTGTGGTCCGGGAAGCACACAATCAAGTCCTGTATGGACTCCACAAGTGGGCCCGTCCTCGATTCCAAGTACGACTGCTGCTTCACTTTCGTGACCCCCAGGGTACCAGGGTGGTGCATACTCCGCGGCTGGACGGCCGCGTATAAATCAATGCTCGAAGGTGTCCACCTTTGAGTAGCACGCGAACAGCAGCTTGGTTTATGTATAGGTGAGGACGGGGATCCACTCGTAGACACCGCTCCGTATGGGATCTGCCCGACACGTTTCGAAGCTCCATATGCTTCTCTTCAGGGGCTTTAACGGAAGCGGTGTGCACAACCGCCGACCCACTTCCCCATTTTATATATAACACACCCACCGATGGGAGGCTCAAATGAGACTGTGCATTCTGGGAAGTGTGGTCCGGGAAGCACACAATCAAGTCCTGTATGGACTCCACAAGTGGGCCCGTCCTCGATTCCAAGTACGACTGCTGCTTCAATTTCGTGACCCCCAGGGTACCGGGGTGGTGCATACTCCGCGGCTGGACGACCGCGTATAAATCAATGCTCGAAGGTGTCTACCTTTGAGTAGCACGCAAACAGCAGCTTGGTTTATGTATAGGTGAGGACGGGGATCCACTCGTAGACACCGCTCCGTACGGGATCTGCCCAACGCGTTTCGAAGCTCCATATGCTTCTCTTCAGGGGCTTTAACGGAAGCGGTGTGCACAACCGCCGACCCACTTCCCCATTTTATATATAACACACCCACCGATGGGAGGCTCAAATGAGACTGTGCATTCTGGGAAGTGTGGTCCGGGAAGCACACAATCAAGTCCTGTATTGACTCCACAAGTGGGCCCGTCCTCGATTCCAAGTACGACTGCTGCTTCACTTTCGTGACCCCCAGGGTACCGGGGTGGGGCATACTCCGCGGCTGGACGGCCGCGTATAAATCAATGCTCGAAGGTGTCCACCTTTGAGTAGCACGCGAACAGCAGCTTGGTTTATGTATGGGTGAGGACGGGGATCCACTCGTAGACACCGCTCCGTACGGGATCTGCCCGATGCGTTTCGAAGCTCCATATGCTTCTCTTCAGGGGCTTTACCGGAAGCGGAGTGCACACCCGCCGACCCACTTCCACATTTTATATATAACACACCCACCGATGGGAGGCTCAAATGAGACTGTGCATTCTGGGAAGTGTGGTCCGGGAAGCACACAATCAAGTCCTGTATGGACTCCACAAGTGGGGCCGTCCTCGATTCCAAGTACGACTGCTGCTTCACTTTCGTGACCCCCAGGGTACCGGGGTGGTGCATACTCCGCGGCTGGACGGCCGCGTATAAATCAATGCTCGAAGGTGTCCACCTTTGAGTAGCATGCGAACAGCAGCTTGGTTTATGTATAGGTGAGGACGGGGATCCACTCGTAGACACCGCTCCGTACGGGATCTGCCCGACGCGTTTCGTAGCTCCATATGCTTCTCTTCAGGGGCTTTAACGGAAGCGGTGTGCACAACCGCCGACCCACTTCCCCATTTTATATATAACACACCCACCGATGGGAGGCTCAAATGAGACTGTGTATTCTGGGAAGTGTGGTCCGGGAAGCACACAATCAAGTCCTGTATGGACTCCACAAGTGGGCCCGTCCTCGATTCCAAGTACGACTGCTGCTTCACTTTCGTGACCCCCAGGGTACCAGGGTGGTGCATACTCCGCAGCTGGACGGCCGCGTATAAATCAATGCTCGGAGGTGTCCACCTTTGAGTAGCACGCGAACAGCAGCTTGGTTTATGTATAGGTGAGGACGGGGATCCACTCGTAGACACCGCTCCGTATGGGATCTGCCCGACACGTTTCGAAGCTCCATATGCTTCTCTTCAGGGGCTTTAACGGAAGCGGTGTGCACAACCGCCGACCCACTTCCCCATTTTATATATAACACACCCACCGATGGGAGGCTCAAATGAGACTGTGCATTCTGGGAAGTGTGGTCCGGGAAGCACACAATCAAGTCCTGTATGGACTCCACAAGTGGGCCCGTCCTCGATTCCAAGTACGACTGCTGCTTCACTTTCGTGACCCCCAGGGTACCGGGGTGGTGCATACTCCGCGGCTGGACTGCCGCGTATAAATCAATGCTCGAAGGTGTCCACCTTTGAGTAGCACGCGAACAGCAGCTTGGTTTATGTATAGGTGAGGACGGGGATCCACTCATAGACACCGATCCGTATGGGATCTGCCCGACACGTTTCGAAGCTCCATATGCTTCTCTTCAGGGGCTTTAACGGAAGCGGTGGGCACAACCGCCGACCCACTTCCCCATTTTATATATAACACACCCACCGATGGGAGGCTCAAATGAGACTGTGTATTCTGGGAAGTGTGGTCCGGGAAGCACACAATCAAGTCCTGTATGGACTCCACAAGTGGGCCCGTCCTCGATTCCAAGTACGACTGCTGCTTCACTTTCGTGACCCCCAGGGTACCAGGGTGGTGCATACTCCGCGGCTGGACGGCCGCGTATAAATCAATGCTCGAAGGTGTCCACCTTTGAGTAGCACGCGAACAGCAGCTTGGTTTATGTATAGGTGAGGACGGGGATCCACTCGTAGACACCGCTCCGTATGGGATCTGCCCGACACGTTTCGAAGCTCCATATGCTTCTCTTCAGGGGCTTTAACGGAAGCGGTGTGCACAACCGCCGACCCACTTCCCCATTTTATATATAACACACCCACCGATGGGAGGCTCAAATGAGACTGTGCATTCTGGGAAGTGTGGTCCGGGAAGCACACAATCAAGTCCTGTATGGACTCCACAAGTGGGCCCGTCCTCGATTCCAAGTACGACTGCTGCTTCAATTTCGTGACCCCCAGGGTACCGGGGTGGTGCATACTCCGCGGCTGGACGACCGCGTATAAATCAATGCTCGAAGGTGTCTACCTTTGAGTAGCACGCAAACAGCAGCTTGGTTCATGTATAGGTGAGGACGGGGATCCACTCGTAGACACCGCTCCGTACGGGATCTGCCCGACGCGTTTCGAAGCTCCATATGCTTCTCTTCAGGGGCTTTAACGGAAGCGGTGTGCACAACCGCCGACCCACTTCCCCATTTTATATATAACACACCCACCGATGGGAGTCTCAAATGAGACTGTGCATTCTGGGAAGTGTGGTCCGGGAAGCACACAATCAAGTCCTGTATTGACTCCACAAGTGGGCCCGTCCTCGATTCCAAGTACGACTGCTGCTTCACTTTCGTGACCCCCAGGGTACCGGGGTGGGGCATACTCCGCGGCTGGACGGCCGCGTATAAATCAATGCTCGAAGGTGTCCACCTTTGAGTAGCATGCGAACAGCAGCTTGGTTTATGTATGGGTGAGGACGGGGATCCACTCGTAGACACCGCTCCGTACGGGATCTGCCCGATGCGTTTCGAAGCTCCATATGCTTCTCTTCAGGGGCTTTACCGGAAGCGGAGTGCACACCCGCCGACCCACTTCCACATTTTATATATAACACACCCACCGATGGGAGGCTCAAATGAGACTGTGCATTCTGGGAAGTGTGGTCCGGGAAGCACACAATCAAGTCCTGTATGGACTCCACAAGTGGGGCCGTCCTCGATTCCAAGTACGACTGCTGCTTCACTTTCGTGACCCCCAGGGTACCGGGGTGGTGCATACTCCGCAGCTGGACGGCCGCGTATAAATCAATGCTCGAAGGTGTCCACCTTTGAGTAGCATGCGAACAGCAGCTTGGTTTATGTATAGGTGAGGACGGGGATCCACTCGTAGACACCGCTCCGTACGGGATCTGCCCGACGCGTTTCGTAGCTCCATATGCTTCTCTTCAGGGGCTTTAACGGAAGCGGTGTGCACAACCGCCGACCCACTTCCCCATTTTATATA
The DNA here is from genome assembly GCF_964261635.1 of Lissotriton helveticus. NCBI lineage: Eukaryota > Metazoa > Chordata > Amphibia > Caudata > Salamandridae > Lissotriton > Lissotriton helveticus. The sequence continues at coordinate 60,031,116 of NC_136065.1, read as the reverse complement.
TAACACACCCACCGATGGGAGGCTCAAATGAGACTGTGTATTCTGGGAAGTGTGGTCCGGGAAGCACACAATCAAGTCCTGTATGGACTCCACAAGTGGGCCCGTCCTCGATTCCAAGTACGACTGCTGCTTCACTTTCGTGACCCCCAGGGTACCAGGGTGGTGCATACTCCGCAGCTGGACGGCCGCGTATAAATCAATGCTCGGAGGTGTCCACCTTTGAGTAGCACGCGAACAGCAGCTTGGTTTATGTATAGGTGAGGACGGGGATCCACTCGTAGACACCGCTCCGTATGGGATCTGCCCGACACGTTTCGAAGCTCCATATGCTTCTCTTCAGGGGCTTTAACGGAAGCGGTGTGCACAACCGCCGACCCACTTCCCCATTTTATATATAACACACCCACCGATGGGAGGCTCAAATGAGACTGTGCATTCTGGGAAGTGTGGTCCGGGAAGCACACAATCAAGTCCTGTATGGACTCCACAAGTGGGCCCGTCCTCGATTCCAAGTACGACTGCTGCTTCAATTTCGTGACCCCCAGGGTACCGGGGTGGTGCATACTCCGCGGCTGGACGACCGCGTATAAATCAATGCTCGAAGGTGTCTACCTTTGAGTAGCACGCGAACAGCAGCTTGGTTTATGTATAGGTGAGGACGGGGATCCACTCGTAGACACCGCTCCGTACGGGATCTGCCCGACGCGTTTCGAAGCTCCATATGCTTCTCTTCAGGGGCTTTAACGGAAGCGGTGTGCACAACCGCCGACCCACTTCCCCATTTTATATATAACACACCCACCGATGGGAGTCTCAAATGAGACTGTGCATTCTGGGAAGTGTGGTCCGGGAAGCACACAATCAAGTCCTGAATGGACTCCACAAGTGGGCCCGTCCTCGATTCCAAGTACGACTGCTGCTTCACTTTCGTGACCCCCAGGGTACCGGGGTGGTGCATACTCCGCGGCAGGACGGCCGTGTATAAATCAATGCTCGAAGGTGTCCACCTTTGAGTAGCATGCGAACAGCAGCTTGGTTTATGTATAGGTGAGGACGGGGATCCACTCGTAGACACCGCTCCGTACGGGATCTGCCCGACGCGTTTCGTAGCTCCATATGCTTATCTTCAGGGGCTTTAACGGAAGCGGTGTGCACAACCGCCGACCCACTTCCCCATTTTATATATAACACACCCACCGATGGGAGGCTCAAATGAGACTGTGTATTCTGGGAAGTGTGGTCCGGGAAGCACACAATCAAGTCCTGTATGGACTCCACAAGTGGGCCCGTCCTCGATTCCAAGTACGACTGCTGCTTCACTTTCGTGACCCCCAGGGTACCAGGGTGGTGCATACTCCGCGGCTGGACGGCCGCGTATAAATCAATGCTCGAAGGTGTCCACCTTTGAGTAGCACGCGAACAGCAGCTTGGTTTATGTATAGGTGAGGACGGGGATCCACTCGTAGACACCGCTCCGTATGGGATCTGCCCGACACGTTTCGAAGCTCCATATGCTTCTCTTCAGGGGCTTTAACGGAAGCGGTGTGCACAACCGCCGACCCACTTCCCCATTTTATATATAACACACCCACCGATGGGAGGCTCAAATGAGACTGTGCATTCTGGGAAGTGTGGTCCGGGAAGCACACAATCAAGTCCTGTATGGACTCCACAAGTGGGCCCGTCCTCGATTCCAAGTACGACTGCTGCTTCAATTTCGTGACCCCCAGGGTACCGGGGTGGTGCATACTCCGCGGCTGGACGACCGCGTATAAATCAATGCTCGAAGGTGTTTACCTTTGAGTAGCACGCGAACAGCAGCTTGGTTTATGTATAGGTGAGGACGGGGATCCACTCATAGACACCGCTCCGTACGGGATCTGCCCGACGCGTTTCGAAGCTCCATATGCTTCTCTTCAGGGGCTTTAACGGAAGCGGTGTGCACAACCGCCGACCCACTTCCCCATTTGATATATAACACACCCACCGATGGGAGTCTCAAATGAGACTGTGCATTCTGGGAAGTGTGGTCCGGGAAGCACACAATCAAGTCCTGTATGGACTCCACAAGTGGGCCCGTCCTCGATTCCAAGTACGACTGCTGCTTCACTTTCGTGACCCCCAGGGTACCGGGGTGGGGCATACTCCGCGGCTGGACGGCCGCGTATAAATCAATGCTCGAAGGTGTCCACCTTTGAGTAGCACGCGAACAGCAGCTTGGTTTATGTATAGGTGAGGACGGGGATCCACTCGTAGACACCGCTCCGTACGGGATCTGCCCGATGCGTTTCGAAGCTCCATATGCTTCTCTTCAGGGGCTTTAACGGAAGCGGAGTGCACACCCGCCGACCCACTTCCCCATTTTATATATAACACACCCACCGATGGGAGGCTCAAATGAGACTGTGCATTCTGGGAAGTGTGGTCCGGGAAGCACACAATCAAGTCCTGTATAGACTCCACAAGTGGGCCCGTCCTCAATTCCAAGTACGACTGCTGCTTCAGTTTCGTGACCCCCAGGGTACCGGGGTGGTGCATACTCCGCGGCTGGACAGCCACGTATAAATCAATGCTCGAAGGTGTCCACCTTTGAGTAGCACGCGAACAGCAGCTTGGTTTATGTATAGGTGAGGACGTGGATCCACTCGTAGACACCGCTCCGTACGGGATCTGCCCGACGCGTTTCGAAGCTCCATATGCTTCTCTTCAGGGGCTTTAACGGAAGCGGTGTGCACAACCGCCGACCCACTTCCCCATTTTATATATAACACACCCACCGATGGGAGGCTCAAATGAGACTGTGGATTCTGGGAAGTGTGGTCCGGGAAGCACACAATCAAGTCCTGTATGAACTCCACAAGTGGGCCCGTCCTCGATTCCAAGTACGACTGCTGCTTCACTTTCGTGACCCCCAGGGTACCGGGGTGGTGCATACTCCGCGGCTGGATGGCCGCGTATAAATCAATGCTCGAAGGTGTCCAACTTTGAGTAGCACGTGAACAGCAGCTTGGTTTATGTATAGGTGAGGACGGGGATCCACTCGTAGACATCGCTCCGTATGGGATCTGCCCGACACGTTTCGAAGCTCCATATGCTTCTCTTCAGGGGCTTTAACGGAAGCGGTGGGCACAACCGCCGACCCACTTCCCCATTTTATATATAACACACCCACCGATGGGAGGCTCAAATGAGACTGTGCATTCTGGGAAGTGTGGTCCGGGAAGCACACAATCAAGTCCTGTATGGACTCCACAAGTGGGCCCGTCCTCGATTCCAAGTATGACTGCTGCTTCACTTTCGTGACCCCCAGGGTACCAGGGTGGTGCATACTCCGCAGCTGGACGGCCGCGTATAAATCAATGCTCGGAGGTGTCCACCTTTGAGTAGCACGCGAACAGCAGCTTGGTTTATGTATAGGTGAGGACGGGGATCCACTCGTAGACACCGCTCCGTATGGGATCTGCCCGACACGTTTCGAAGCTCCATATGCTTCTCTTCAGGGGCTTTAACGGAAGCGGTGTGCACAACCGCCGACCCACTTCCCCATTTTATATATAACACACCCACCGATGGGAGGCTCAAATGAGACTGTGCATTCTGGGAAGTGTGGTCCGGGAAGCACACAATCAAGTCCTGTATGGACTCCACAAGTGGGCCCGTCCTCGATTCCAAGTACGACTGCTGCTTCAATTTCGTGACCCCCAGGGTACCGGGGTGGTGCATACTCCGCGGCTGGACGACCGCGTATAAATCAATGCTCGAAGGTGTCTACCTTTGAGTAGCACGCGAACAGCAGCTTGGTTTATGTATAGGTGAGGACGGGGATCCACTCGTAGACACCGCTCCGTACGGGATCTGCCCGACGCGTTTCGAAGCTCCATATGCTTCTCTTCAGGGGCTTTAACGGAAGCGGTGTGCACAACCGCCGACCCACTTCCCCATTTTATATATAACACACCCACCGATGGGAGTCTCAAATGAGACTGTGCATTCTGGGAAGTGTGGTCCGGGAAGCACACAATCAAGTCCTGAATGGACTCCACAAGTGGGCCCGTCCTCGATTCCAAGTACGACTGCTGCTTCACTTTCGTGACCCCCAGGGTACCGGGGTGGTGCATACTCCGCGGCTGGACGGCCGTGTATAAATCAATGCTCGAAGGTGTCCACCTTTGAGTAGCATGCGAACAGCAGCTTGGTTTATGTATAGGTGAGGACGGGGATCCACTCGTAGACACCGCTCCGTACGGGATCTGCCCGACGCGTTTCGTAGCTCCATATGCTTATCTTCAGGGGCTTTAACGGAAGCGGTGTGCACAACCGCCGACCCACTTCCCCATTTTATATATAACACACTCACCGATGGGAGGCTCAAATGAGACTGTGTATTCTGGGAAGTGTGGTCCGGGAAGCACACAATCAAGTCCTGTATGGACTCCACAAGTGGGCCCGTCCTCGATTCCAAGTACGACTGCTGCTTCACTTTCGTGACCCCCAGGGTACCAGGGTGGTGCATACTCCGCGGCTGGACGGCCGCGTATAAATCAATGCTCGAAGGTGTCCACCTTTGAGTAGCACGCGAACAGCAGCTTGGTTTATGTATAGGTGAGGACGGGGATCCACTCGTAGACACCGCTCCGTATGGGATCTGCCCGACACGTTTCGAAGCTCCATATGCTTCTCTTCAGGGGCTTTAACGGAAGCGGTGTGCACAACCGCCGACCCACTTCCCCATTTTATATATAACACACCCACCGATGGGAGGCTCAAATGAGACTGTGCATTCTGGGAAGTGTGGTCCGGGAAGCACACAATCAAGTCCTGTATGGACTCCACAAGTGGGCCCGTCCTCGATTCCAAGTACGACTGCTGCTTCAATTTCGTGACCCCCAGGGTACCGGGGTGGTGCATACTCCGCGGCTGGACGACCGCGTATAAATCAATGCTCGAAGGTGTCTACCTTTGAGTAGCACGCGAACAGCAGCTTGGTTTATGTATAGGTGAGGACGGGGATCCACTCGTAGACACCGCTCCGTACGGGATCTGCCCGACGCGTTTCGAAGCTCCATATGCTTCTCTTCAGGGGCTTTAACGGAAGCGGTGTGCACAACCGCCGACCCACTTCCCCATTTTATATATAACACACCCACCGATGGGAGTCTCAAATGAGACTGTGCATTCTGGGAAGTGTGGTCCGGGAAGCACACAATCAAGTCCTGTATGGACTCCACAAGTGGGCCCGTCCTCGATTCCAAGTACGACTGCTGCTTCACTTTCGTGACCCCCAGGGTACCGGGGTGGGGCATACTCCGCGGCTGGACGGCCGCGTATAAATCAATGCTCGAAGGTGTCCACCTTTGAGTAGCACGCGAACAGCAGCTTGGTTTATGTATAGGTGAGGACGGGGATCCACTCGTAGACACCGCTCCGTACGGGATCTGCCCGATGCGTTTCGAAGCTCCATATGCTTCTCTTCAGGGGCTTTAACGGAAGCGGAGTGCACACCCGCCGACCCACTTCCCCATTTTATATATAACACACCCACCGATGGGAGGCTCAAATGAGACTGTGCATTCTGGGAAGTGTGGTCCGGGAAGCACACAATCAAGTCCTGTATGGACTCCACAAGTGGGCCCGTCCTCAATTCCAAGTACGACTGCTGCTTCAGTTTCGTGACCCCCAGGGTACCGGGGTGGTGCATACTCCGCGGCTGGACGGCCACGTATAAATCAATGCTCGAAGGTGTCCACCTTTGAGTAGCACGCGAACAGCAGCTTGGTTTATGTATAGGTGAGGACGGGGATCCACTCGTAGACACCGCTCCGTACGGGATCTGCCCGACGCGTTTCGAAGCTCCATATGCTTCTCTTCAGGGGCTTTAACGGAAGCCGTGTGCACAACCGCCGACCCACTTCCCCATTTTATATATAACACACCCACCGATGGGAGGCTCAAATGAGACTGTGGATTCTGGGAAGTGTGGTCCGGGAAGCACACAATCAAGTCCTGTATGGACTCCACAAGTGGGCCCGTCCTCGATTCCAAGTACGACTGCTGCTTCACTTTCGTGACCCCCAGGGTACCGGGGTGGTGCATACTCCGCGGCTGGATGGCCGCGTATAAATCAATGCTCGAAGGTGTCCAACTTTGAGTAGCACGTGAACAGCAGCTTGGTTTATGTATAGGTGAGGACGGGGATCCACTCGTAGACATCGCTCCGTATGGGATCTGCCCGACACGTTTCGAAGCTCCATATGCTTCTCTTCAGGGGCTTTAACGGAAGCGGTGGGCACAACCGCCGACCCACTTCCCCATTTTATATATAACACACCCACCGATGGGAGGCTCAAATGAGACTGTGCATTCTGGGAAGTGTGGTCCGGGAAGCACACAATCAAGTCCTGTATGGACTCCACAAGTGGGCCCGTCCTCGATTCCAAGTACGACTGCTGCTTCAATTTCGTGACCCCCAGGGTACCGGGGTGGTGCATACTCCGCGGCTGGACGACCGCGTATAAATCAATGCTCGAAGGTGTCTACCTTTGAGTAGCACGCGAACAGCAGCTTGGTTTATGTATAGGTGAGGACGGGGATCCACTCGTAGACACCGCTCCGTACGGGATCTGCCCGACGCGTTTCGAAGCTCCATATGCTTCTCTTCAGGGGCTTTAACGGAAGCGGTGTGCACAACCGCCGACCCACTTCCCCATTTTATATATAACACACCCACCGATGGGAGTCTCAAATGAGACTGTGCATTCTGGGAAGTGTGGTCCGGGAAGCACACAATCAAGTCCTGTATGGACTCCACAAGTGGGCCCGTCCTCGATTCCAAGTACGACTGCTGCTTCACTTTCGTGACCCCCAGGGTACCGGGGTGGGGCATACTCCGCGGCTGGACGGCCGCGTATAAATCAATGCTCGAAGGTGTCCACCTTTGAGTAGCACGCGAACAGCAGCTTGGTTTATGTATAGGTGAGGACGGGGATCCACTCGTAGACACCGCTCCGTACGGGATCTGCCCGACGCGTTTCGTAGCTCCATATGCTTATCTTCAGGGGCTTTAACGGAAGCGGTGGGCACAACCGCCGACCCACTTCCCCATTTTATATATAACACACCCACCGATGGGAGGCTCAAATGAGACTGTGCATTCTGGGAAGTGTGGTCCGGGAAGCACACAATCAAGTCCTGTATGGACTCCACAAGTGGGCCCGTCCTCGATTCCAAGTATGACTGCTGCTTCACTTTCGTGACCCCCAGGGTACCAGGGTGGTGCATACTCCGCAGCTGGACGGCCGCGTATAAATCAATGCTCGGAGGTGTCCACCTTTGAGTAGCACGCGAACAGCAGCTTGGTTTATGTATAGGTGAGGACGGGGATCCACTCGTAGACACCGCTCCGTATGGGATCTGCCCGACACGTTTCGAAGCTCCATATGCTTCTCTTCAGGGGCTTTAACGGAAGCGGTGTGCACAACCGCCGACCCACTTCCCCATTTTATATATAACACACCCACCGATGGGAGGCTCAAATGAGACTGTGCATTCTGGGAAGTGTGGTCCGGGAAGCACACAATCAAGTCCTGTATGGACTCCACAAGTGGACCCGTCCTCGATTCCAAGTACGACTGCTGCTTCAATTTCGTGACCCCCAGGGTACCGGGGTGGTGCATACTCCGCGGCTGGACGACCGCGTATAAATCAATGCTCGAAGGTGTCTACCTTTGAGTAGCACGCGAACAGCAGCTTGGTTTATGTATAGGTGAGGACGGGGATCCACTCGTAGACACCGCTCCGTACGGGATCTGCCCGACGCGTTTCGAAGCTCCATATGCTTCTCTTCAGGGGCTTTAACGGAAGCGGTGTGCACAACCGCCGACCCACTTCCCCATTTTATATATAACACACCCACCGATGGGAGTCTCAAATGAGACTGTGCATTCTGGGAAGTGTGGTCCGGGAAGCACACAATCAAGTCCTGAATGGACTCCACAAGTGGGCCCGTCCTCGATTCCAAGTACGACTGCTGCTTCACTTTCGTGACCCCCAGGGTACCGGGGTGGTGCATACTCCGCGGCTGGACGGCCGTGTATAAATCAATGCTCGAAGGTGTCCACCTTTGAGTAGCATGCGAACAGCAGCTTGGTTTATGTATAGGTGAGGACGGGGATCCACTCGTAGACACCGCTCCGTACGGGATCTGCCCGACGCGTTTCGTAGCTCCATATGCTTATCTTCAGGGGCTTTAACGGAAGCGGTGTGCACAACCGCCGACCCACTTCCCCATTTTATATATAACACACTCACCGATGGGAGGCTCAAATGAGACTGTGTATTCTGGGAAGTGTGGTCCGGGAAGCACACAATCAAGTCCTGTATGGACTCCACAAGTGGGCCCGTCCTCGATTCCAAGTACGACTGCTGCTTCACTTTCGTGACCCCCAGGGTACCAGGGTGGTGCATACTCCGCGGCTGGACGGCCGCGTATAAATCAATGCTCGAAGGTGTCCACCTTTGAGTAGCACGCGAACAGCAGCTTGGTTTATGTATAGGTGAGGACGGGGATCCACTCGTAGACACCGCTCCGTATGGGATCTGCCCGACACGTTTCGAAGCTCCATATGCTTCTCTTCAGGGGCTTTAACGGAAGCGGTGTGCACAACCGCCGACCCACTTCCCCATTTTATATATAACACACCCACCGATGGGAGGCTCAAATGAGACTGTGCATTCTGGGAAGTGTGGTCCGGGAAGCACACAATCAAGTCCTGTATGGACTCCACAAGTGGGCCCGTCCTCGATTCCAAGTACGACTGCTGCTTCAATTTCGTGACCCCCAGGGTACCGGGGTGGTGCATACTCCGCGGCTGGACGACCGCGTATAAATCAATGCTCGAAGGTGTCTACCTTTGAGTAGCACGCGAACAGCAGCTTGGTTTATGTATAGGTGAGGACGGGGATCCACTCGTAGACACCGCTCCGTACGGGATCTGCCCGACGCGTTTCGAAGCTCCATATGCTTCTCTTCAGGGGCTTTAACGGAAGCGGTGTGCACAACCGCCGACCCACTTCCCCATTTTATATATAACACACCCACCGATGGGAGTCTCAAATGAGACTGTGCATTCTGGGAAGTGTGGTCCGGGAAGCACACAATCAAGTCCTGTATGGACTCCACAAGTGGGCCCGTCCTCGATTCCAAGTACGACTGCTGCTTCACTTTCGTGACCCCCAGGGTACCGGGGTGGGGCATACTCCGCGGCTGGACGGCCGCGTATAAATCAATGCTCGAAGGTGTCCACCTTTGAGTAGCACGCGAACAGCAGCTTGGTTTATGTATAGGTGAGGACGGGGATCCACTCGTAGACACCGCTCCGTACGGGATCTGCCCGATGCGTTTCGAAGCTCCATATGCTTCTCTTCAGGGGCTTTAACGGAAGCGGAGTGCACACCCGCCGACCCACTTCCCCATTTTATATATAACACACCCACCGATGGGAGGCTCAAATGAGACTGTGCATTCTGGGAAGTGTGGTCCGGGAAGCACACAATCAAGTCCTGTATGGACTCCACAAGTGGGCCCGTCCTCAATTCCAAGTACGACTGCTGCTTCAGTTTCGTGACCCCCAGGGTACCGGGGTGGTGCATACTCCGCGGCTGGACGGCCACGTATAAATCAATGCTCGAAGGTGTCCACCTTTGAGTAGCACGCGAACAGCAGCTTGGTTTATGTATAGGTGAGGACGGGGATCCACTCGTAGACACCGCTCCGTACGGGATCTGCCCGACGCGTTTCGAAGCTCCATATGCTTCTCTTCAGGGGCTTTAACGGAAGCCGTGTGCACAACCGCCGACCCACTTCCCCATTTTATATATAACACACCCACCGATGGGAGGCTCAAATGAGACTGTGGATTCTGGGAAGTGTGGTCCGGGAAGCACACAATCAAGTCCTGTATGGACTCCACAAGTGGGCCCGTCCTCGATTCCAAGTACGACTGCTGCTTCACTTTCGTGACCCCCAGGGTACCGGGGTGGTGCATACTCCGCGGCTGGATGGCCGCGTATAAATCAATGCTCGAAGGTGTCCAACTTTGAGTAGCACGTGAACAGCAGCTTGGTTTATGTATAGGTGAGGACGGGGATCCACTCGTAGACATCGCTCCGTATGGGATCTGCCCGACACGTTTCGAAGCTCCATATGCTTCTCTTCAGGGGCTTTAACGGAAGCGGTGGGCACAACCGCCGACCCACTTCCCCATTTTATATATAACACACCCACCGATGGGAGGCTCAAATGAGACTGTGCATTCTGGGAAGTGTGGTCCGGGAAGCACACAATCAAGTCCTGTATGGACTCCACAAGTGGGCCCGTCCTCGATTCCAAGTACGACTGCTGCTTCAATTTCGTGACCCCCAGGGTACCGGGGTGGTGCATACTCCGCGGCTGGACGACCGCGTATAAATCAATGCTCGAAGGTGTCTACCTTTGAGTAGCACGCGAACAGCAGCTTGGTTTATGTATAGGTGAGGACGGGGATCCACTCGTAGACACCGCTCCGTACGGGATCTGCCCGACGCGTTTCGAAGCTCCATATGCTTCTCTTCAGGGGCTTTAACGGAAGCGGTGTGCACAACCGCCGACCCACTTCCCCATTTTATATATAACACACCCACCGATGGGAGTCTCAAATGAGACTGTGCATTCTGGGAAGTGTGGTCCGGGAAGCACACAATCAAGTCCTGTATGGACTCCACAAGTGGGCCCGTCCTCGATTCCAAGTACGACTGCTGCTTCACTTTCGTGACCCCCAGGGTACCGGGGTGGGGCATACTCCGCGGCTGGACGGCCGCGTATAAATCAATGCTCGAAGGTGTCCACCTTTGAGTAGCACGCGAACAGCAGCTTGGTTTATGTATAGGTGAGGACGGGGATCCACTCGTAGACACCGCTCCGTACGGGATCTGCCCGATGCGTTTCGAAGCTCCATATGCTTCTCTTCAGGGGCTTTAACGGAAGCGGAGTGCACACCCGCCGACCCACTTCCCCATTTTATATATAACACACCCACCGATGGGAGGCTCAAATGAGACTGTGCATTCTGGGAAGTGTGGTCCGGGAAGCACACAATCAAGTCCTGTATGGACTCCACAAGTGGGCCCGTCCTCAATTCCAAGTACGACTGCTGCTTCAGTTTCGTGACCCCCAGGGTACCGGGGTGGTGCATACTCCGCGGCTGGACGGCCACGTATAAATCAATGCTCGAAGGTGTCCACCTTTGAGTAGCACGCGAACAGCAGCTTGGTTTATGTATAGGTGAGGACGGGGATCCACTCGTAGACACCGCTCCGTACGGGATCTGCCCGACGCGTTTCGAAGCTCCATATGCTTCTCTTCAGGGGCTTTAACGGAAGCCGTGTGCACAACCGCCGACCCACTTCCCCATTTTATATATAACACACCCACCGATGGGAGGCTCAAATGAGACTGTGGATTCTGGGAAGTGTGGTCCGGGAAGCACACAATCAAGTCCTGTATGGACTCCACAAGTGGGCCCGTCCTCGATTCCAAGTACGACTGCTGCTTCACTTTCGTGACCCCCAGGGTACCGGGGTGGTGCATACTCCGCGGCTGGATGGCCGCGTATAAATCAATGCTCGAAGGTGTCCAACTTTGAGTAGCACGTGAACAGCAGCTTGGTTTATGTATAGGTGAGGACGGGGATCCACTCGTAGACATCGCTCCGTATGGGATCTGCCCGACACGTTTCGAAGCTCCATATGCTTCTCTTCAGGGGCTTTAACGGAAGCGGTGGGCACAACCGCCGACCCACTTCCCCATTTTATATATAACACACCCACCGATGGGAGGCTCAAATGAGACTGTGCATTCTGGGAAGTGTGGTCCGGGAAGCACACAATCAAGTCCTGTATGGACTCCACAAGTGGGCCCGTCCTCGATTCCAAGTACGACTGCTGCTTCAATTTCGTGACCCCCAGGGTACCGGGGTGGTGCATACTCCGCGGCTGGACGACCGCGTATAAATCAATGCTCGAAGGTGTCTACCTTTGAGTAGCACGCGAACAGCAGCTTGGTTTATGTATAGGTGAGGACGGGGATCCACTCGTAGACACCGCTCCGTACGGGATCTGCCCGACGCGTTTCGAAGCTCCATATGCTTCTCTTCAGGGGCTTTAACGGAAGCGGTGTGCACAACCGCCGACCCACTTCCCCATTTTATATATAACACACCCACCGATGGGAGTCTCAAATGAGACTGTGCATTCTGGGAAGTGTGGTCCGGGAAGCACACAATCAAGTCCTGTATGGACTCCACAAGTGGGCCCGTCCTCGATTCCAAGTACGACTGCTGCTTCACTTTCGTGACCCCCAGGGTACCGGGGTGGGGCATACTCCGCGGCTGGACGGCCGCGTATAAATCAATGCTCGAAGGTGTCCACCTTTGAGTAGCACGCGAACAGCAGCTTGGTTTATGTATAGGTGAGGACGGGGATCCACTCGTAGACACCGCTCCGTACGGGATCTGCCCGATGCGTTTCGAAGCTCCATATGCTTCTCTTCAGGGGCTTTAACGGAAGCGGAGTGCACACCCGCCGACCCACTTCCCCATTTTATATATAACACACCCACCGATGGGAGGCTCAAATGAGACTGTGCATTCTGGGAAGTGTGGTCCGGGAAGCACACAATCAAGTCCTGTATGGACTCCACAAGTGGGCCCGTCCTCAATTCCAAGTACGACTGCTGCTTCAGTTTCGTGACCCCCAGGGTACCGGGGTGGTGCATACTCCGCGGCTGGACGGCCACGTATAAATCAATGCTCGAAGGTGTCCACCTTTGAGTAGCACGCGAACAGCAGCTTGGTTTATGTATAGGTGAGGACGGGGATCCACTCGTAGACACCGCTCCGTACGGGATCTGCCCGACGCGTTTCGAAGCTCCATATGCTTCTCTTCAGGGGCTTTAACGGAAGCGGTGTGCACAACCGCCGACCCACTTCCCCATTTTATATATAACACACCCACCGATGGGAGGCTCAAATGAGACTGTGGATTCTGGGAAGTGTGGTCCGGGAAGCACACAATCAAGTCCTGTATGGACTCCACAAGTGGGCCCGTCCTCGATTCCAAGTACGACTGCTGCTTCACTTTCGTGACCCCCAGGGTACCGGGGTGGTGCATACTCCGCGGCTGGATGGCCGCGTATAAATCGATGCTCGAAGGTGTCCAACTTTGAGTAGCACGTGAACAGCAGCTTGGTTTATGTATAGGTGAGGACGGGGATCCACTCGTAGACATCGCTCCGTATGGGATCTGCCCGACACGTTTCGAAGCTCCATATGCTTCTCTTCAGGGGCTTTAACGGAAGCGGTGGGCACAACCGCCGACCCACTTCCCCATTTTATATATAACACACCCACCGATGGGAGGCTCAAATGAGACTGTGCATTCTGGGAAGTGTGGTCCGGGAAGCACACAATCAAGTCCTGTATGGACTCCACAAGTGGGCCCGTCCTCGATTCCAAGTACGACTGCTGCTTCACTTTCGTGACCCCCAGGGTACCGGGGTGGTGCATACTCCGCGGCTGGACGGCCGCGTATAAATCAATGCTCGAAGGTGTCCACCTTTGAGTAGCATGCGAACAGCAGCTTGGTTTATGTATAGGTGAGGACGGGGATCCACTCGTAGACACCGCTCCGTACGGGATCTGCCCGACGCGTTTCGTAGCTCCATATGCTTCTCTTCAGGGGCTTTAACGGAAGCGGTGTGCACAACCGCCGACCCACTTCCCCATTTTATATATAACACACCCACCGATGGGAGGCTCAAATGAGACTGTGTATTCTGGGAAGTGTGGTCCGGGAAGCACACAATCAAGTCCTGTATGGACTCCACAAGTGGGCCCGTCCTCGATTCCAAGTACGACTGCTGCTTCACTTTCGTGACCCCCAGGGTACCAGGGTGGTGCATACTCCGCGGCTGGACGGCCGCGTATAAATCAATGCTCGAAGGTGTCCACCTTTGAGTAGCACGCGAACAGCAGCTTGGTTTATGTATAGGTGAGGACGGGGATCCACTCGTAGACACCGCTCCGTATGGGATCTGCCCGACACGTTTCGAAGCTCCATATGCTTCTCTTCAGGGGCTTTAACGGAAGCGGTGTGCACAACCGCCGACCCACTTCCCCATTTTATATATAACACACCCACCGATGGGAGGCTCAAATGAGACTGTGCATTCTGGGAAGTGTGGTCCGGGAAGCACACAATCAAGTCCTGTATGGACTCCACAAGTGGGCCCGTCCTCGATTCCAAGTACGACTGCTGCTTCAATTTCGTGACCCCCAGGGTACCGGGGTGGTGCATACTCCGCGGCTGGACGACCGCGTATAAATCAATGCTCGAAGGTGTCTACCTTTGAGTAGCACGCGAACAGCAGCTTGGTTTATGTATAGGTGAGGACGGGGATCCACTCGTAGACACCGCTCCGTACGGGATCTGCCCGACGCGTTTCGAAGCTCCATATGCTTCTCTTCAGGGGCTTTAACGGAAGCGGTGTGCACAACCGCCGACCCACTTCCCCATTTTATATATAACGCACCCACCGATGGGAGTCTCAAATGAGACTGTGCATTCTGGGAAGTGTGGTCCGGGAAGCACACAATCAAGTCCAGTATTGACTCCACAAGTGGGCACGTCCTCGATTCCAAGTACGACTGCTGCTTCACTTTCGTGACCCCCAGGGTACCGGGGTGGGGCATACTCCGCGGCTGGACGGCCGCGTATAAATCAATGCTCGAAGGTGTCCACCTTTGAGTAGCACGCGAACAGCAGCTTGGTTTATGTATAGGTGAGGACGGGGATCCACTCGTAGACACCGCTCCGTACGGGATCTGCCCGATGCGTTTCGAAGCTCCATATGCTTCTCTTCAGGGGCTTTAACGGAAGCGGAGTGCACACCCGCCGACCCACTTCCACATTTTATATATAACACACCCACCGATGGGAGGCTCAAATGAGACTGTGCATTCTGGGAAGTGTGGTCCGGGAAGCACACAATCAAGTCCTGTATGGACTCCACAAGTGGGCCCGTCCTCGATTCCAAATACGACTGCTGCTTCACTTTCGTGACCCCCAGGGTACCGGGGTGGTGCATACTCCGCGGCTGGACGGCCGCGTATAAATCAATGCTCGAAGGTGTCCACCTTTGAGTAGCATGCGAACAGCAGCTTGGTTTATGTATAGGTGAGGACGGGGATCCACTCGTAGACACCGCTCCGTACGGGATCTGCCCGACGCGTTTCGTAGCTCCATATGCTTCTCTTCAGGGGCTTTAACGGAAGCGGTGTGCACAACCGCCGACGCACTTCCCCATTTTATATATAACACACCCACCGATGGGAGGCTCAAATGAGACTGTGTATTCTGGGAAGTGTGGTCCGGGAAGCACACAATCAAGTCCTGTATGGACTCCACAAGTGGGCCCGTCCTCGATTCCAAGTAC
This sequence comes from Lissotriton helveticus, assembly GCF_964261635.1. Taxonomy (NCBI): domain Eukaryota; kingdom Metazoa; phylum Chordata; class Amphibia; order Caudata; family Salamandridae; genus Lissotriton; species Lissotriton helveticus. Next base: position 60,015,590 of record NC_136065.1, on the reverse strand, counting down.
GACTGCTGCTTCACTTTCGTGACCCCCAGGGTACCAGGGTGGTGCATACTCCGCAGCTGGACGGCCGCGTATAAATCAATGCTCGGAGGTGTCCACCTTTGAGTAGCACGCGAACAGCAGCTTGGTTTATGTATAGGTGAGGACGGGGATCCACTCGTAGACACCGCTCCGTATGGGATCTGCCCGACACGTTTCGAAGCTCCATATGCTTCTCTTCAGGGGCTTTAACGGAAGCGGTGTGCACAACCGCCGACCCACTTCCCCATTTTATATATAACACACCCACCGATGGGAGGCTCAAATGAGACTGTGCATTCTGGGAAGTGTGGTCCGGGAAGCACACAATCAAGTCCTGTATGGACTCCACAAGTGGGCCCGTCCTCGATTCCAAGTACGACTGCTGCTTCACTTTCGTGACCCCCAGGGTACCGGGGTGGTGCATACTCCGCGGCTGGACGGCCGTGTATAAATCAATGCTCGAAGGTGTCCACCTTTGAGTAGCATGCGAACAGCAGCTTGGTTTATGTATAGGTGAGGACGGGGATCCACTCGTAGACACCGCTCCGTACGGGATCTGCCCGACGCGTTTCGTAGCTCCATATGCTTCTCTTCAGGGGCTTTAACGGAAGCGGTGTGCACAACCGCCGACCCACTTCCCCATTTTATATATAACACACCCACCGATGGGAGGCTCAAATGAGACTGTGTATTCTGGGAAGTGTGGTCCGGGAAGCACACAATCAAGTCCTGTATGGACTCCACAAGTGGGCCCGTCCTCGATTCCAAGTACGACTGCTGCTTCACTTTCGTGACCCCCAGGGTACCAGGGTGGTGCATACTCCGCGGCTGGACGGCCGCGTATAAATCAATGCTCGAAGGTGTCCACCTTTGAGTAGCACGCGAACAGCAGCTTGGTTTATGTATAGGTGAGGACGGGGATCCACTCGTAGACACCGCTCCGTATGGGATCTGCCCGACACGTTTCGAAGCTCCATATGCTTCTCTTCAGGGGCTTTAACGGAAGCGGTGTGCACAACCGCCGACCCACTTCCCCATTTTATATATAACACACCCACCGATGGGAGGCTCAAATGAGACTGTGCATTCTGGGAAGTGTGGTCCGGGAAGCACACAATCAAGTCCTGTATGGACTCCACAAGTGGGCCCGTCCTCGATTCCAAGTACGACTGCTGCTTCAATTTCGTGACCCCCAGGGTACCGGGGTGGTGCATACTCCGCGGCTGGACGACCGCGTATAAATCAATGTTTGAAGGTGTCTACCTTTGAGTAGCACGCGAACAGCAGCTTGGTTTATGTATAGGTGAGGACGGGGATCCACTCGTAGACACCGCTCCGTACGGGATCTGCCCGACGCGTTTCGAAGCTCCATATGCTTCTCTTCAGGGGCTTTAACGGAAGCGGTGTGCACAACCGCCGACCCACTTCCCCATTTTATATATAACACACCCACCGATGGGAGTCTCAAATGAGACTGTGCATTCTGGGAAGTGTGGTCCGGGAAGCACACAATCAAGTCCTGTATGGACTCCACAACTGGGCCCGTCCTCGATTCCAAGTACGACTGCTGCTTCACTTTCGTGACCCCCAGGGTACCGGGGTGGTGCATACTCCGCGGCTGGACGGCCGTGTATAAATCAATGCTCGAAGGTGTCCACCTTTGAGTAGCATGCGAACAGCAGCTTGGTTTATGTATAGGTGAGGACGGGGATCCACTCGTAGACACCGCTCCGTACGGGATCTGCCCGACGCGTTTCGTAGCTCCATATGCTTCTCTTCAGGGGCTTTAACGGAAGCGGTGTGCACAACCGCCGACCCACTTCCCCATTTTATATATAACACACCCACCGATGGGAGGCTCAAATGAGACTGTGTATTCTGGGAAGTGTGGTCCGGGAAGCACACAATCAAGTCCTGTATGGACTCCACAAGTGGGCCCGTCCTCGATTCCAAGTACGACTGCTGCTTCACTTTCGTGACCCCCAGGGTACCAGGGTGGTGCATACTCCACGGCTGGACGGCCGCGTATAAATCAATGCTCGAAGGTGTCCACCTTTGAGTAGCACGCGAACAGCAGCTTGGTTTATGTATAGGTGAGGACGGGGATCCACTCGTAGACACCGCTCCGTATGGGATCTGCCCGACACGTTTCGAAGCTCCATATGCTTCTATTCAGGGGCTTTAACGGAAGCGGTGTGCACAACCGCCGACCCACTTCCCCATTTTATATATAACACACCCACCGATGGGAGGCTCAAATGAGACTGTGCATTCTGGGAAGTGTGGTCCGGGAAGCACACAATCAAGTCCTGTATGGACTCCACAAGTGGGCCCGTCCTCGATTCCAAGTACGACTGCTGCTTCAATTTCGTGACCCCCAGGGTACCGGGGTGGTGCATACTCCGCGGCTGGACGACAGCGTATAAATCAATGCTCGAAGGTGTCTACCTTTGAGTAGCACGCGAACAGCAGCTTGGTTTATGTATAGGTGAGGTCGGGGATCCACTCGTAGACACCGCTCCGTACGGGATCTGCCCGACGCGTTTCGAAGCTCCATATGCTTCTCTTCAGGGGCTTTAACGGAAGCGGTGTGCACAACCGCCGACCCACTTCCCCATTTTATATATAACACACCCACCGATGGGAGTCTCAAATGAGACTGTGCATTCTGGGAAGTGTGGTCCGGGAAGCACACAATCAAGTCCTGTATGGACTCCACAAGTGGGCCCGTCCTCGATTCCAAGTACGACTGCTGCTTCACTTTCGTGACCCCCAGGGTACCGGGGTGGGGCATACTCCGCGGCTGGACGGCCGCGTATATATCAATGCTCGAAGGTGTCCACCTTTGAGTAGCACGCGAACAGCAGCTTGGTTTATGTATAGGTGAGGACGGGGATCCACTCGTAGACACCGCTCCGTACGGGATCTGCCAGATGCGTTTCGAAGCTCCATATGCTTCTCTTCAGGGGCTTTAACGGAAGCGGAGTGCACACCCGCCGACCCACTTCCCCATTTTATATATAACACACCCACCGATGGGAGGCTCAAATGAGACTGTGCATTCTGGGAAGTGTGGTCCGGGAAGCACACAATCAAGTCCTGTATGGACTCCACAAGTGGGCCCGTCCTCAATTCCAAGTACGACTGCTGCTTCACTTTCGTGACCCCCAGGGTACCGGGGTGGTGCATACTCCGCGGCTGGACGGCCACGTATAAATCAATGCTCGAAGGTGTCCACCTTTGAGTAGCACGCGAACAGCAGCTTGGTTTATGTATAGGTGAGGACGGGGATCCACTCGTAGACACCGCTCCGTACGGGATCTGCCCGACGCGTTTCGAAGCTCCATATGCTTCTCTTCAGGGGCTTTAACGGAAGCGGTGTGCACAACCGCCGACCCACTTCCCCATTTTATATATAACACACCCACCGATGGGAGGCTCAAATGAGACTGTGGATTCTGGGAAGTGTGGTCCGGGAAGCACACAATCAAGTCCTGTAGGGACTCCACAAGTGGGCCCGTCCTCGATTCCAAGTACGACTGCTGCTTCACTTTCGTGACCCCCAGGGTACCGGTGTGGTGGTGCATACTCCGCGGCTGGACGGCCGCGTATAAATCAATGCTCGAAGGTGTCCACCTTTGAGTAGCACGCGAACAGCAGCTTGGTTTATGTATAGGTGACGATGGGGATCCACTCGTAGACACCGCTCCGTACGGGATCTGCCCGACGCGTTTCGAAGCTCCATATGCTTCTCTTCAGGGGCTTTAACGGAAGCGGTGTGCACAACCGCCGACCCTCTTCCCCATTTTATATATAACACACCCACCGATGGGAGGCTCAAATGAGACTGTGCATTCTGGGAAGTGTGGTCCGGGAAGCACACAATCAAGTCCTGTATGGACTCCACAAGTGGGCCCGTCCTCGATTCCAAGTACGACTGCTGCTTCACTTTCGTGACCCCCAGGGTACCGGGGTGGTGCATACTCCGCGGCTGGACGGCCACGTATAAATCAATGCTCGAAGGTGTCCACCTTTGAGTAGCACGCGAACAGCAGCTTGGTTTATGTATAGGTGAGGACGGGGATCCACTCATAGACACCGCTCCGTACGGGATCTGCCCGACGCGTTTCGAAGCTCCATATGCTTCTCTTCAGGGGCTTTAACGGAAGCGGTGTGCACAACCGCCGACCCACTTTCCCATTTTATATATAACACACCCACCGATGGGAGTCTCAAATGAGACTGTGCATTCTGGGAAGTGTGGTCCGGGAAGCACACAATCAAGTCCTGTATGGACTCCACAAGTGGGCCCGTCCTCGATTCCAAGTACGACTGCTGCTTCACTTTCGTGACCCCCAGGGTACCGGGGTGGTGCATACTCCCCGGCTGGACGGCCGCGTATAAATCGATGCTCGAAGGTGTCCACCTTTGAGTAGCACGCGAACAGCAGCTTGGTTTATGTATAGGTGAGGACGGGGATCCACTCATAGACACCGCTCCGCACGGGATCTGCCCGACGCGTTTCGAAGCTCCATATGCTTCTCTTCAGGGGCTTTAACGGAAGCGGTGTGCACAACCGCCGACCCACTTCCCCATTTTCGAGGACGGTCCCACTTGTGGAGTCCATACAGGACTTGATTGTGTGCTTCCCGGACCACACTTCCCAGAATGCACAGTCTCATTTGAGCCTCCCATCGGTGGGTGTGTTATATATTAAATGGGGAAGTGGGTCGGCGGTTGCGCACACCGCTTCCGTTAAAGCCCCTGAAGAGAAGCAAATGGAGCTTCGAAACGCGTCGGGCAGATCCCGTACGGAGCGGCGTCTACGAGTGGATCCCCGTCCTCACCTATACATAAACCAAGCTGCTGTTCGCGTGCTACTCAAAGGTGGACACCTTCGAGCATTGATTTATACGCGGCCGTCCAGCCGCGGTGTATGCACCACCCCGGCACCCTGGGGGTCACTAAAGTGAAGCAGCAGTCGTACTTGGAATCGAGGACGGGCCCACTTGTGGAGTCCATACAGGACTTGATTGTGTGCTTCCCGGACCACACTTCCCAGAATGCACAGTCTCATTTGAGCCTCCCATCGGTGGGTGTGTTATATATTAAATGGGGAAGTGGGTCGGCGGTTGCGCACCCCGCTTCCGTTAAAGCCCCTGAAGAGAAGCAAATGGAGCTTCGAAACGCGTCGGGCGATCCCGTATGGAGCGGCGTCTACGAGTGGATCCCGGTCCTCACCTATACATAAACCAAGCTGCTGTTCGCGTGCTACTCAAAGGTGGACACCTTCGAGCATTGATTTATACGCTGCCGTCCAGCCGCGGAGTATGCACCACCCCGGCACCCTGGGGGTCACTAAAGTGAAGCAGCAGTCGTACTTGGAATCGAGGACGGGCCCACTTGTGGAGTCCATACAGGACTTGATTGTGTGCTTCCGGGACCACACTTCCCAGAATGCACAGTCTCATTTGAGCCTCAACGGTGGGTGTGTTATATATTAAATGGGGAAGTGGGTCGGCGGTTGCGCACACCGCTTCCGTTAAAGCCCCTGAAGAGAAGCAAATGGAGCTTCGAAATGCGTCGGGCAGATCCCGTACGGAGCGGCATCTATGAGTGGATCCCCGTCCTCACCTATACATAAACCAAGCTGCTGTTCGCGTGCTACTCAAAGGTGGACACCTTCGAGCATTGATTTATACGCGGCCGTCCAGCCGCGGAGTATGCACCACCCCGGCACCCTGGGGGTCACTAAAGTGAAGCAGCAGTCGTACTTGGAATCAAGGACGGGCCCACTTGTGGAGTCCATACAGGACTTGATTGTGTGCTTCCCGGACCACACTTCCCAGAATGCATAGTCTCATTTGAGCCTCCCATCGGTGGGTGTGTTATATATTAAATGGGGAAGTGGGTCGGCGGTTGCGCACACCGCTTCCGTTAAAGCCCCTGAAGAGAAGCAAATGGAGCTTCGAAACGCGTCGGGCAGATCCCGTACGGAGCGGCGTCTACGAGTGGATCCCCATCCTCACCTATACATAATCCAAGCTGCTGTTCGTGTGCTACTCAAAGGTGGACACCTTCGAGCATTGATTTATACGCGGCCGTCCAGCCGCGGAGTATGCACCACCCCATCACCCTGGGGGTCACTAAAGTGAAGCAGCAGTCGTACTTGGAATCGAGGACGGGCCCACTTGTGGAGTCCATACAGGACTTGATTGTGTGCTTCCCGGACCACACTTCCCAGAATGCACAGTCTCATTTGAGCCTCCCATCGGTGGGTGTGTTATATATTAAATGGGGAAGTGGGTCGGCGGTTGCGCACACCGCTTCCGTTAAAGCCCCTGAAGAGAAGCAAATGGAGCTTCGAAACGCATCGGGCAGATCCCGTACGGAGTGGCGTCTAAGAGTGGATCCCCGTCCTCACCTATACATAAACCAAGCTGCTGTTCGCGTGCTACTCAAAGGTGGACACCTTCGAGCATTGATTTATACGCGGCCGTCCAGCCGCGGAGTATGCACCTCCCCGGCACCCTGGGGGTCACTAAAGTGAAGCAGCAGTCGTACTTGGAATCGAGGACGGGCCCACTTGTGGAGTCCATACAGGACTTGATTGTGTGCTTCCCGGACCACACTTCCCAGAATGCACAGTCTCATTTGAGCCTCCCATCGGTGGGTGTGCTATATATTAAATGGGGAAGTGGGTCGGCGGTTGCGCACACCGCTTCCGTTAAAGCCCCTGAAGAGAAGCAAATGGAGCTTCGAAACGCGTCGGGCAGATCCCGTACGGAGCGGCGTCTACGAGGGGATCCCCGTCCTCACCTATACATAATCCAAGCTGCTGTTCGCGTGCTACTCAAAGGTGGACACCTTCGAGCATTGATTTATACGCGACTGTCCAGCCGCGGAGTATGCACCACACCATCACCCTGTGGGTCACTAAAGTGAAGCAGCAGTAGTACTTGGAATCGAGGACGGGCCCACTTGTGGAGTCCATACAGGACTTGATTGTGTACTTCCCGGACCACACTTCCCAGAATGCACAGTCTCATTTGAGCCTCCCATCGGTGGGTGTGTTATATATAAATGGGGAAGTGGGTCGGCGGTTGCGCACACCGCTTCCGTTAAAGCCCCTGAAGAGAAGCAAATGGAGCTTCGAAACGCGTCGGGCAGATCCCGTACGGAGCGGCGTCTACGAGTGGATCCCCGTCCTCACCTATACATAAACCAAGCTGCTGTTCGCGTGCTACTCAAAGGTGGACACCTTCGAGCATTGATTTATACGCGGCCGTCCAGCCGCGGAGTATGCACCACCCCGGCACCCTGGGGGTCACTAAAGTGAAGCAGCAGTCGTACTTGGAATCGAGGACGGGCCCACTTGTGGAGTCCATACAGGACTAGATTGTGTGCTTCCCGGACCACACTTCCCAGAATGCACAGTCTCATTTGAGCCTCCGACGGTGGGTGTGTTATATATTAAATGGGGAAGTGGGTCGGCAGTTGCGCACACCGCTTCCGTTAAAGCCCCTGAAGAGAAGCAAATGGAGCTTCGAAATGCGTCGGGCAGATCCCGTACGGAGCGGCGTCTACGAGTGGATCCCCATCCTCACCTATACATAAACCAAGCTGCTGTTCGCGTGCTACTCAAAGGTGGACACCTTCGAGCATTGATTTATACGCGGCCGTCCAGCCGCGGAGTATGCACCACCCCGGCACCCTGGGGGTCACTAAAGTGAAGCAGCAGTCGTACTTGGAATCGAGGACGGGCCCACTTGTGGAGTCCATACAGGACTTGATTGTGTGCTTCCCGGACCACACTTCCCAGAATGCACAGTCTCATTTGAGCCTCCCATCGGTGGGTGTGTTATATATTAAATGGGGAAGTGGGTCAGCGGTTGCGCACACCGCTTCCGTTAAAGCCCCTGAAGAGAAGCAGATGGAGCTTCGAAACGCGTCGGGCAGATCCCGTATGGAGCGGCGTCTACGAGTGGATCCCCGTCCTCACCTATACATAAACCAAGCTGCTGTTCGCGTGCTACTCAAAGGTGGACACCTTTGAGCATTGATTTATACTCGGCCGTCCAGCCGCGGAGTATGCACCACCCCGGCACCCTGGGGGTCACTAAAGTGAAGCAGCAGTCGTACTTGGAATCGAGGACGGGCCCACTTGTGGAGTCCATACAGGACTTGATTGTGTGCTTCCCGTACCACACTTCCCAGAATGCACAGTCTCATTTGAGCCTCCCATCGGTGGGTGTGTTATATATTAAATGGGGAAGTGGGTCGGCGGTTGCGCACGCCGCTTCCGTTAAAGCCCTTGAAGAGAAGCAAATGGAGCTTCGAAACGCGTCGGGCAGATCCCGTACGGAGCGGCGTCTACGAGTGGATCCCCGTCCTCACCTATACATAAATCAAGCTGCTGTTCGCGTGCTACTCAAAGGTGGACACCTTCGAGCATTTATATATATATATATATATATATATATATATATATATATATATATATATATATATATATATATATATATATATATATATATATACTCATTCACTGAAAAAACCATAGGTTTCACGCTTGTTATAGTTAGGAATTAGCATTTAAAAAACCTTTGAAATTCACTGAAAAAACCATAGGTTTCCCACCAGTTATAGTTAGCTGAACATTTTACTCATACAAAACCATTGAAATTCCCACGTTATAGTTAGTTGGACTCACTATAAGTCGCGCGCCCGCAATCCACTGCTGATGATGTCACATAGTACATCATTCATGACATGGTCAGTGACATCACTGATGACATCACTGATGACATCTCAAATGACATCACTGAGGACATCACTGATGACATCATCCATGTGATAATACGGTGCACCTCCTCACACTCTAATCTAACCTCTAACCTTTGATACACCCAGTGTTAAATAAGTGAACGTGAGGCGGTTGTTAAGGTATTCGGGGCCCATGTTGTGGAGGGCTTTGTGAGCGTGGGTGAGGAGCCTGAACGTGATTCTTTTGCTGACGGGGAGCCAGTGTAGGTCTCTCAGGTGGGCCGAGAAGTGGCTGTGTCGAGGGATGTCCAGGATGAGTCGTGCAGAAGCGTTCTGTATGCGTTGGAGTCTTTCCTGTAGTTTGGATGTGGTTCCGGCGTAGAAGGTGTTTCCGTAGTCCAGACGGCTGGTGACGAGTGCCTGGGTGAACGTCTTTCTGGTGGCGGCGGGGATCCACCGGAAGACTTTTCGGGGCATGCGCAGGGTGTTGAAGCATGATGACGAGACGCGTTGACTTGTTTGGTCATCATGAAGGAGGGGCAGGGGGCCACCAGGAGTCGTCCCAGGCAGAGGGGGAGGGTCCCAGGATGAGGACTTCCGTCTTGTCTGAGTTCAGTTTCAGGCGGCTGAGCTTCATCCATTCCGCAACGTCTTTCATTCCTTCCTGGAGACTGGCTCTGGTGGTGGCGGGCTCGTTGTTGAGGGAGAGGATCAGCTGGGTGTCGTCGGCGTAGGAGATGATGTTTAGGTTGTGTTGGCGTGCGATGGCTGCGAGGGGGGTCATGTAGATGTTGAAGAGGGTGGGGCTGAGCGAGGAGCCTTTGGGTATGTCACAGATGATTTTGGTGGGTGCTGAGTGGAACGGAGGGACGCGGACTCTTTGGGTTCTGTCGGAGAGTAAGGATGCGATCCATTCCAGGGCTGTTCCTTGGATCCCGGCGCGGTGGAGGCGGCTTGTTAGGGTCCGGTGGCAGACTGTGTCGAATGCGGCTGGTAGGTTGAGGAGGATGAGTGCCGCAGTTTCCCCGTTGTCGAGCAGGGACCTGATGTCGTCGGTGGCTGCGATGAGGGTTGTCTCTGTGCTGTGGTTTGCTTGGAATCCGGATTGTAAGGGGTCGAGGGAGCCGTTGATCTCGAGGAAGGAGGTTAGCTATTTGTTGACGATCTTCTCGATGACTTTGGCGGGGAACGGGAGGAGCGAGATGGGGCAGAAGTTCTTGAGGTCCTCGTGGGTTTCTTCATGAGGGCGCTAATCTCCGCATGCTTCCAGCTCTCCAGGAAGGTGGCGGACGCGAAGGAGTTGTTAATGACGGTCCGGTGGTGGGGTGCGATGATGGAGTCGGCTTTTTTAAAGATTTGGTGTGGGCAGGGGTCGGCCGGGGAGCCAGAGTGGATGGTGTTCATCACGAGGGTGGTGTCTTCGGTGCTGATGGGGGTCCAGGCGCAGAGGGTGGTGGTGGGGGGCATTGGTTCGGTGGTAGGGTGCGTGGTCTGGGTGCCGAAGCTGCTGTGTATGTCGGTGATCTTGTTGTGGAAGAATGAGGCGAGTGAGTCGCAGAGGTCTTGCGAGGGCGTGATGTCGTTGTTGCTGGCGCTGGGGTTGGAGAGCTCTTTAACGATGCTGAAGATTTCCTTGCTGTTGTGGGTGTTGCTGTCCAGTCGTTCTCTGAATGCAGTCCTTTTGGTGGTGCGGATCAGCTGGTGGTGTTTGCGGATGGCGTTCTTGAGGGCTGACATGTTTCCTGACGTCTGGTCCTGGCGCCAGGTTTTCTCGAAGGTGCAGCAGGATTTCTTGGAGTCTTTGAGGTCGACGGTGAACCATGAGGTTTTCTTGCTGCCGGGTCTGCTAGGAGTATTCTTTAGAGGTGCGAGGGCATCGGCGCAGTTGGTGAGCCACTGTGTGAGGATGCGGGCTGCTTCGTTGGTGTCCGTGGTGTTGGTGGGGGGTTTGAGGCTCAGGGAGGTGGTGAGCTGGTCGGTGGTGATCTTGCTCCAGTATCTACGGGGGGCCTGATGCAGGTGGTGGTGGGTCGTTGTTTTCCTGAAGCTGAAGTGGACGCAGCTGTGGTCTGTCCAGTGTAGTCCGGTGGAGTGGCTGAAGGAGATGTGGTTGCTGGAGGAGAAGACTGGGTCAAGCGTGTGGCTGGCGAGGTGGATCTAACACTTTTCCTCGTTTCTTCCTCAAAACAGAGTTATTTCCTGGTGTGCGTGTCACCGTGAAAGTATCATGTGATAGACACCGATAACCAGTTGACTGCCTGGTACTTTGACCTGAGAACGTAGATGTGATGAACGTGACGCAACAGACAAACTTCAGATAAAGACGACAAAATAGGTAAGTCACTCCTTCAAAAATGAATATTTTATGAACTTTATAGGTTATTCTACTTCTCAAAGTGCACTTGACAGCTTTCCTGATTTAAAACGCAGCAAACCTCTTCACTCAGGTCGCGCGCTTCTCAAGTTGCACGTGGCGGCTTTCCTCAATGAGCTTACAGTGAACCACTTAACTCGGGTCACACATTGAAGTTTCACGCATCGTGCATATCTGTTGAACAGAAGTTGACCGGCTTGACATTTTTAAATCGCTTAGACTACTCCAGCCAATATTCTTGTTAAATAAACTCTCTTTTTAATAAAAAATAAAATAAAAAATACCGCCGTGTGAACACGTTGTGACGCAATAACTGATATTAAAATGTGGTTCAATTTGTGATTCACGCAGCGTAATCGCGCTGTTCTGCTAGTGAGCCGAATTTGGTAATTTAACAAAGGAATAGATTAATTAAGCAGTAGCTCGCAGGTCAGATCCACCCACAATGCTCAATTTGTAATCACCAGTCTCAGGTACACTTCATAGGGCAAGATTTCTTTCCAACTCGAATCCTAAAGATGATGTCACTTGATGTTGAGGTGTAGTTTCTATCCTTTCCCTCTGCTCTACGATTCCATCCTTCGTCACCAGTGAAAAGTCTTCAATAACCAGGAGATAGGAGAAGAGGTTGAACTCACAGGTTTAATGTAAACACCTCATCCATCAGTCACCAGGGAGCAACTGACCGATGAGCCACCAGGCACATTCTAAGTTCTATGTTCCATAGAACTTTCATACTAATGAGGAGAAGAAAGAAGATACCACACTCGTCGGCTTGTGCCATTTAGGTTGACACTGCTCTCGTTGTCAAATGCTTAAAAAATTTCCAATATGAATATGATAAGAATAAAACATTTGCACTCCAACCGGGTTTCCATCTTTCATCATAAAAGACAAAGGACTACTAACTAGCTTGCTTAGAGAAACAAGAGCAATTTGCCAAGGTATGAGATGTCTCCTGTTACCTATTTATCTACAAGACCCAGAGTCTGTCTGTCTGTCAGCTTCAAAACTCTGAAGTGAAAACGTTACTTACATATAGCTGCAATTCTTCAGCATTGGTATCTTTCATAGATTCATGCAGCTCAGGTCAGTAAGTACAACTTAGAGGGCGTCGAAAGGAGGTGGTACACACACAATCACAACCATACATCCACATGCTGACACGCACACATACCGATTTACAACACTCACTCACAAATACACATACATTTATACATGCCAAAGTCAAAACGTTTTATTTGTTAAGGAACTCCTACGGAGGTCCACAAAATGCATCAATACAGTAAAACAGACAATTTTAAATACAATTCAAAAAATATTTCCCTGTTTTTCCTAAAATACAACATTAGATTAAAAAGTGCGAAAGAAGGGTGAATATGCTTTTTATACAGTACAAACTTCATCGCTATCCACCCATTAGACAATACAAACTAATAGCGAGATTTAAAGTATTTTCTAATAAATAACCAGAAAATCTTTTTTTTAAATTGGCATATCCTATAACAGGCCATTTCATTTGGTGGGGATAAAACAAATATTCTGGCCTCCTGGTCTTAAAAACATACGCCTTGCCCTTTGTAATTCCGGACACACGAATAGGAACATGATTAAGATCCTGGATTTGAGTATAACACACTTCACAAATTCTGTCCTCTTTCTGGATTTCATCCCATATGCCAGTAACATCTGTTAAGGGCAACAGATTAATTCTCAAAAGAAACATCAGTCTTCTAATCCCATGTGGATGATTCCAAATTAAATAAGGTTGTGGCCTTTTCCCCAAGACACTACCACAGACCAACTCATTTTGGGACTTAAATTTACTTAGAGCAATACCTCTTGCCATCCTAATCGAGCTTTCAGACTTCTTCATGACTAGCTTCAATGCAGACTTGGGCATCGATTAATTACTATTCAAGCTGAGCCAAATAAGTCATTTGCATAAGCAAATGATGTAAGAATTGCTGATTGATTCTTTAGCTTGTCAAAGATTTCCATTCTCAGGGCCGCCCTGAGGGAACACTCAACTCCCCAAAGGAGAGCGTTTCCCCACCTCAGGACCACTGACAGAGCTCAAATAAATGAGGAGACTAAACCAAATTCCAAGCGTAAAACATGTTGGGCGGCCAGAGAATTTAGATTACAAATTTGGCGGAAGAACCGGCCTTCAGCCTTGTCAAAGGCGAGCCAGTAATTATTATCCAATGCTTCTGCAGCATAAGTTAATGAGGGTGGAATTTTAACCTTAAATACCGACAGGACATGACCAAAAATGACGTCTCCCACAGATTTTATAAAATCTAGTCAGAACTCTAGCCTCGGAGGCAGCCTTACAAACACATAATTTAATATGTTCTGAGTTTCGCCCATTTTTGCAAAAACCTTTCCCAGATACAAATATGAGTTGACCAATTCTAGTTCTTCATGCCCTAACAACCACTTATACCCTTTCTTTATTCTATGACCTTTGCGGAAGATTAAGATTTTGCTTTTGGAAATATAAATTTTCAGAAAATGATCCTCCTCATATTTAATTAGGGCATCGAGTTGACGATGCAAGCCAATAGGAGTTAAATCAAAAATTGCAACGTTGTCTGCATAAAGCAGGGAACCTATGGACAATGGACCAACTCTAGGGGCATTGCCCCTCACTGAATTTAATGTGCCTGGAAGATCATCTATATACAAGGAAAACCGAAGAGGGGCCAACAGGCAGCCCTGCTTCAGCCCGTTGTCAGTCTCGATCCTGCAAGATAGACCTTGCTGGCCTCCCATCATCACTTGACACCAAGTGTCTGTATGTAATTCTATCAAGAGGCCCAGGAGATGGTGTGGCATTCCGAGATGATGAAACTTTCTCCACAGCTTTTGACGATCCACTGTATCAAACGCAGTGGAGAAATCAATGAAAGCCGTATAAACTGGCATGCTTCATGAGAAAGTATATTTCTCTACAACGGTCTGGACAGCCGCAATGTTGTCCAGGGTTCCATGATTCTTTCTGAAGCCCGCCTGATCAGGTGCTAAGATGTTCTGATCATTGGCCCATTGCTGCAAGTGACAGAGTATGCTTTTTGGAAATAATTTGCCCGTAGCATCCAACAACGCAATCTGTCTAAAACTAGTAGGTTGACTCTTTGGGCCCTTTTTAGGTCTCACCTAGAGATGCAGCATGCAGCGCTACTCGCTAGCGAGATCTATTGTTGTCGACTTGGGCTCAGAAGGGGGACAGGAGATGTGCACTTTCCCCCGGACAGCCTTGTGTTCTCTGCCGATGTCAGTGTGGGGTCGGAGAGCCGATATGCACGCTCACGGCGTCGCGAGCTCCCAACGCGCTCGCCTGGACAGCCCAACTCTATCTTTGTTGACTTGCGCCCGGAGAGCATATGTGCACACTCACGGCATTGCGTGCTCCTTGCGCGCTCTCACCGCACCCACCTGGACAGTTGACTTGTGCTGCTCTGCTGTGAACCTGTCGGTGAACCTGCTCTCACTCTTCTTAGCATACTCCCGCCGCAAGGATGTCTTTATCTCACTGTCCTTCAATGGGACATCAGTCGGCAAATTGCGCCCCTGGCCCAGGGCCACGTTCTGGTTTCCGTGGGCTCGGTCTATCTGTAGGTTTCCTGCTGACTGCGGCGTTACTGTTGCGTGTTTATCTTTCAGTGGAAAGTGGCCCGTTGCCGGACGTGACGACTGCAAGGAGTGAGGTGAGAGAATAAGCACTCAATTAGAAACCCCACTAATTGTGAGATAATCAACAACAAGAAGTGCATCATTAGAGCGTCATGACTTAAGTTTTTAGTAGATCTGGAGCTGGAGTTCATAAACATGTTTTATAAATATCTGTGGTCATGCTAAAATCATTTTTTGCAGACAGTTTTATATAATTGCGAAAAGACCGGTGGGGGGGGTTGCAACAGCCAGAGCTGCCCACTATTTTAATGAGCTCCCTCAATTTGCCCCATGACTTTGCAGCACGCTGCGTGCTTTTAGTAGTGTATTTATTTATGTTAACAAACCTAGCGCTGCTCGGATTACATCACGATGCATGTGGATTGTTTTTGTATTTGACCCACGACATTGCAGCACGCTGCACAGTTTTAGAATTGTATTTATTTATGTTAACAAACCAAGCACTGCTCGTATTACATCACGGTGTGGATTGTTTTATTAGTTGGTCACAAGTATACTCGCGCCACTGCATCTGCGTGCCGTTCCCTTTGAAAAGTACAAAGGCAACATTAATGTAAATGTAAATGTAAATGTGCTGGATTTGTAAAGCGCACGGCTGCCCGTAAGCGTCCCGGCGCTTGCTTAGGGAACCCGTCCTGGTATTCCCCTGTGAGAAACCCCGGCTGGGTGTCCACAAGGTGAAAGCCAGGCATCCCGCTGCGAGGGGCCGTAGTGGAGATTAAGCAAGCTATTGCCCAGAGTCGCAGAGTGTGACCCCGTGAGTTGAGTAGGCACCAGAGCGAGAATTGTCGAGAGCGTGGAATTTTGAGCCCGAGACCCGCCGAGGCGGGGAATCGAACCCTGGTCCACGGTCGATCTCAGCTTCCGGGTATGCCGCCTCTAACCACTGAGCCACGCTTCTCCCTTTCCGCTTTACTAAACTCTTAATACTCAACATGTCTGCATTTGATTTTTGGAAGGCAGAGATAGCTTAGGCAGAGACTTGAACGCTGTTCCCAAGTCCCCAGCTTGCTCACATCCTTGCTCCAAATGTATCTGCTTTGTTTGGGGGGGTTATCTCTGTTTCCCTCAGGCACCCTCCCACCAGGCACCCACCCTTAACCCCTTCCTCAAGTTTGTTTCCCAGGGTACCAGCCAGCACAGGACAAGCACTTTCACTTAAAACGTACAGAGCCTTGCATTCAGATTCTCTCTGCTGGGGTCCCTCCCTGCCAGCCCTCACAACATCCCCATGACATGCATAGCTTCTCTCCCTCATCGGGCCACAGATCTTCTCAGGCTGCCCATTTGCTTTGCTCTCTCCTGTCCTCTTTCCTGTTCTCCGTTTGTTACTAATGCTTGTTATCTTAAATGTAGAGGGGCATATCAGCAAGGCCTGGCGTTAGAATTATCGCCACTTTTTCATCTGTTTTTGGGCAAAAAGAGGCGATAATTCTGTCGGCCTATCAGCATGGACACGCTAACGCGTGAATTCATGCCTTAGCGCCCATCTCCTTACCGCCTCGCCTCGCATCGCTAATGAGATGCAAGGTAGGCGTTCCCAACAGAAATCCAGAGAAAATAATCACTAACCCGGCTTCTCCCTATCAACAAGGGAATCGCTATCCCGCCTAGCGTCTTAAAAAGTAGCGCTAACCATGGGAATATTGCCGGTTCCGTGGATTGTCATGCTAAGTCCATATCTCTCTATTAACAATATTTACCCTAACGCTGTGTTTAATCTCTGTAAATGCTACGATATTGCTGAATTACACCGCTATTGCCAGGATTTTTATCGCCTCGGTGATGAGCGTTGCTAATAGTGCGCTAACCGGGTGATAGAATCCGGCAATAGGCAGTGTTAGAATTGTGCACGCCAAACACAGCCAGCGATAATTATCGCTGGCCGTTGATGATATGGCCCAGAGTATTTGTTTACCCAGGAGGATTCCTAGAGTCTTTCTCATTTAAACAGACCCTCTCATTTACCTTTCAAGCTTAACTCTCCCCCCCCCCTTTGCCCCCATCACCCTTTATCTGCCCCAGCTAATGAAAACAAGCATTTACAATGCAATAGGTAAATGGCATTGCCTTTTATTTACGTATTGAGTTTTAAAACATAAATAAAAGGCATTGTTATTTACAATGCCAATAGTTTAAACTCTTGCAAATGCGAGACCTATTGCATTGCAAATGCTTGTTATGCAAAGGAACTATAATCCTCCCCTTCCAGGAGGAGGGGATATTAATAGTTCGGAAGCAGAAATCTAACAAAGAGGCTAAAAAAGCACCCCATGCTGCTGCCTCCTTTTTACTTAACACGATTGGAATTCCATCCGGCCCTTGAGCGCCGGAGGATCTACTATTCTTTATGTAACCCACTACTTCATCCCTTGATGGAGGACCATGTTCCAGAAGAGAAGACTCCTCTATAGGTGGCATCAAAAAAGGTACTGTACCATTATTTTTATATAATAGTGAGATATATACCACCCACTCCCTTTCTGCGATTGAAATAGGCAGAGCCCTCTGTCTTGAATCACAGTATAATAATCCACATTTGTATAGCGCACAATCACCCGTTAGGGTCTCTAGGCGCTGGGGGCCGTCGGGAAGATTAAGCAAGCTATTGCCCAGTGTCGCATGGTGCTGGGCTAACCTGCCGCCGGAGCCGGGGATCGAACCCTGATCCCCAGATTCCAGCGTCAGTCGCCCTGGCCGCGGCGCCACACCTCTCCCACATGCGATCAGGTGCCAGTATTTTTGAGTTTTTGGCTCTGGCGGCTTCCCTTAACCTGATCCATTTGGCATCAAACTCCCTTCTCTTTTCTCTAAATTTATAATGATTTCTAGCTCGCTTAAGGCGGTTGATTTCTTGTTGTTTACCAATGGAGAATTGTAAATGTTGTTTTCTGATTAAACGGTTAATTTCTTGATTTAATACTTTCAGCAGTGGCAAACCCTGGTTTGTAACACGGGGCCAGTTGAGTCAGAACTTACATTTTTTATCTCCTTCATTTGTGCCTCGAAAAACTGTAAAATGTTTAAGGAATCAGAACCGTGCCATTCTACATAACTTTTCTTCACCATCACACCGACCTTGGTAGTATCTTTCGTGGTCCAAAAGGAGCGGCCATTAGCTTTATTAAAAACTACCGAGCCCTGGTCCAGGTTCCCTTGGTTCAATGCTGGTAAATTGAAGGCAATTGTCAAACCCAATATACTGTTGTCACTCCATATTGACAGAGATACCACTAAGTTTTCACAGGCCCCAAACATTTGGTAAGAGACAACCACGTAGTCCGATAAGCTTTGTGTATGATGGGAGTTGAAAGTAAAATCTGCTATTTTATCAAGCGGAACCCTACCATTTAAAATGACCTAGTCCATGCTTCTGATACTAAAGTGTAGTTCCTATATTCCCAATAGGCTCTGCGCATTGGAATAATATAAACAGCAGTGTAGACGTAGGACTGAGGTCATCTAGGTCTCTACTGACTATATTAGACTTAATTAGTTTTGACAGCTAGCTCAGAGGTCACTAGAAACTTTCTCGAATGTTCAAGAAGGAGTTAACTTTCCTGATTTAGACAAGAAGGGATTCGTTTCTGACAACCGCATAAACATGACAACTTTGCTCCCTCAGAATAAAGAGTATATCTCTAGAGTTGTGTGAAAACAATAGACAGCTATTTCACTCAGTCAATCGGTGTAGGAGAGTAGGGTCTGCAATCCTATGATCACCCAGATTTTTGCTTTTTGCTGCACTGGTTTACGACTTTCCCTGGCTGTGGGCCTGCTAATCAGACCCACAGCCTAGCTGTTCTCTCTATCCAAATTGTACTCAGGTACTGAATTGGCACTGGGCCCTCTCCAAGTCCCTGTACCCAGGGCTGAGGTGCACCCAGAAGTCTCCCAGGGGCTGAAGCATGTATTATGCCACCCCTGGGCTGACTAACTAAACTGACACAACTGGCTGCACGACAGCTGGGGCAAGGTGGTGTACTCACCCTTTGCTTTAGATATAGTATACCTATATCTAACCCTCAAATGGATACACAGATCTCCTATCAGTCACTCCTATGGCAGGCCTTAACAATCCTGAAGGCAGAGTGCTTGGAATCGTGTGAGATGGTGCTCTGGCATGAGCTGAGCCTGTCTGCGGCTTTCGGGATCTATCCCTTAGCCGTTTCCATGATATCGCATACCATATACTCTTAAGTGCATTATAATCCTCGCGGTTAAATGCCAACTCTGGTATCGCTTTATCAAAACATGTCGAGTAAGGTGTCATACGAATTGGAATACTAACCCCTCGCCAATTCTGGCGACGGGGTTAGCATTCCACCCTTCTAGAGGGACACGACATGCATGTAACCTATAACCCGGTTAAAAGTCAGACATAGCCTTAGCATCCACAAAATGGATGCTGCCACCGAGACACAAGTCTGCCCTCCTGCTGCTGGGAGTCCTCCCAGAGCAGGAGATAAGGACAAAGGGTTTCCTGCCAGGGGCGGTGCCAGCACCGTCCCAGACAGGGTTTTGTGTATTGTAGGTAGGCAGGGCTTTAGAGGAAGGTGACTGCACGTGGCACCCCGGTGCTCACTGTGCATAGGCTGGCTCAAACCAGTTCCAGGGACACTCCAGACCCTGTGCTGGGGAAAAGCCCGCCAAGGAAGTGGGTGTAACCACCCCCCTCCTGGTCCCACCCATAGGGCAGGACTTAGTCGCGTGCCAGCCCCTTTTTCCAAGATAAAGGTAGAGACTGGCCCCCTTCCAAATCAGATCATCTTTGGAATCAAGATACCACTTTCCACGAAAGGACTTCACAATTTCTTCCTCAAGATTCTCCCTTGTGGCTAAGGAGTAGTCACCCTGCATCCGCAGGCACCATCTAAGAACACTGCGGTCTGCTGCACGTCCTTCCTCCGGAATCCGACTGCCCAGCTCGACGAGACCCGGCTTCCCTGGCACCTCTGACCTCTACCCACCTCTACAGCACAGCTGAGAACCGTGGGTGCGACGAGACCTCGAGGGACCGGCCATCGCCAAGACTGCACGACTTCTGCACAGCAAGCCCACCGAGTAATTTCCTGGTGAGTGCTTTGGGGTCCGAGAAGCCCCCACCCTGAGCAGCTCCAGCACCGAAGAGCAGCCCCCCAGCATCTCCACGATCGGCGTGGGGCCCTTCTGCTTTTTGCTGCTCACCGCGTTGTTTGGCTACTAGCCCGCTGGCTTGTGGCCTTCCGAACGACGCCCGACGACAACACTGCTGCTGGTCTGGTTGCTCCAGACTGGCCCTTGCTTCCCTCCATCGGAGAAGTACCCTGGACCCTCCTGGTCCGGCTAAGACGCCATTTTAGGTCCACCGCGTGGGCCTTGCATTTGCCAAAACTAGTTGCCCAATCCTGGGTCCAGCGACGTCGACAGCAAGAACCTTCGTGGGACAGCTCGCACCTCCATCCTGGTCGCCGACAACGCCTCCTGGTCCGAGAGACTGCAGAGTCCAGCAGCGCCCACTCACCTGACTGCGGTGACTTCGCCCGGTGCCATCCTGGTGCCCACTTAATCACTGGCTAGTGATTCAAGAACTTGGTCCCCTCTGCTTTCAGGTTTCCTTCTTCCTTGATCCAGGCTTGGATCCATCGAACTTTCCTTCACTGGTCGCCTGCCAGCAACTTCTTACTTCCAGGCTCCTGGTCCGGCACGAGGATTCCCGACGTCTTTTCAGACCTATGCAGCTGCAGCCCCTGGGCTAGGTAACTTCGGCACTTCGGTGTCCCAGCATAGCCTCACTATTCAAGGGTCAGGATCCACTGTCGTTTTCTCCCTACCAGGTCGGGTTCGCCCGTGAACACTAACTTTGTGAATTCTAGCTCCCATAGACTTTGTCCCGCATCCCGCGTGAGAGTGCACACTCTGCACCCGAGTTCCCTAGGCCTCCTGCTAGTAACCTAAAGGTTCAGTAGTCCAGTCCTAGCGATCCCAAAGCCTCTGAGAATCGTTACTTACCTGCTAGTAATTCGCATTCCACTTTTAGAGTATATGGTTTTTCGTGCCCCTCGGGCATTTGTGTATAACGTGCTAACTTAAGTATTTTCATAAGAGTTTTGTTGTGTGCTTAGCACCCTGTCCTCATAAAGAGTACAGGGTTGTTGTGATTCTAATAAATACATTGTTTATTTTCATAACACTTGTGTGGTGTCCTTTCACTGGGTGTTCAAGGGGTAATGTGATGGTAAAACAGCTGGCTTAACACGCCCTATAGAGTCTTAGCCTTAGACTGCTCGTATCCATGCTACTAGGATAGCTGGTCTATAAGGTTGACTTACAACCAATCATCAATAAGGGTTGTTTGGACTGATATATAGTGATCACTAGAATAGTGAGCACTGCACATCAGGCCAACTTCTCACAATCGGGCATACTTAGTTTCACCAGAGTGCAGAGAAATAGAGAGACGGGCGTTGTCAATAAAAGGTGTTATTTATTGAGCAGTCTTCTCTCTCATGCAAGAGAAGTGAGTTGCCACAATTGCAATACTTATAATGAACTAAAGTGTGTACAGTAAAAGGAGTATTATAAAATAATACTGTAAAAGCATTGATATGGTTTCTTAGCCATATGATACTTTAAAATGGATAAAATATATACATACATAAAAACATTGACTAAATGTACTCAACTGGTGCTTCTAAGATACGCCTACCCCGGTGTACCTGACCTAAGTCTAATACGTGGGAAGGAGTAAGTAAGTTGCAGTTTAAGTTAAGTTGGTTTTTGCCAAGAATCTGAATCAAGAATTCACTTAAGGATTTAGTCAGCTCCGTACCTTGGTAATAGAATGTTGGAGGTCTTGTATCTCTCTCTCAGGACTCGATCTCCCAGCAACCCGCAAGGGTGACTGGAAACACCGGAGCTGGAATTTCTCGGCAGGAGAAAAGACAGCGTCTCTCTCAGTGCATCAAATGGGAGGATCGGCTTCCTTTGGCACTCGTAATCAGCTGGGCTTCGGGCAAGTAGATAGCCGCTCTTCTCCAAACCACCGTGTGTTTGCTTAAGGCAACGTTGGTATATTTATACCTGGAAGGTGCAGAGTTTGACGTAAGGTTGGACATAAGACGTCACTAGGAACTAACAGTTCTTTCTGGACTCCAGGAGTTCTTGTTCAAATCAAAACAACAGCAGGGGGATTTCCCGGGCTGCTGGAGGCTTGGTTTGTTTAAAGAACGCGTTGTAATTTCTAGGAGTCTATGGGAGTAGCCTTGCCGTATTTGGACTGTATGGGCTATGACTAGATATGGACATGATTCCTATGCCTTTATAAGGATATGTTTTGTTATAACCATATAAGGGCATGAATCGGGGATATCTTGATTAGGGTCCTAGATATATTCACAACAATACTAACGAGCAAAAAAAGACCCTGTTTATCCGTTTTTATTTTATGAGGTAGGAGAGGATCTGGAATATGCCAAATGTCCTCTTTTTCTGGATTGGCATAAATCTCCAGTGCAGAATTTGAGATTTTCGCATTCAAATCTCCCACTAATACAATCAAGTGGCATTCTTCCAGGGTAGCTATCTCATGAATATATAAGTAAAGTGTACTTAACAAATGGTCAAAGTTTCTCCCTGGAGGGATATATAGATTTGCCACCAGAAAGAAAATAAGGCTGCCGGATTCTCCCAAAAATGGCAGCTTGAGGCAGATACAAAGATTTGATAAATGGCGGAAAAACTTTCTGATTCCAGTTTGTCGTATTGTTAAGCAAGATGGATACACCCCGCTAGCATGACCCCTTTCGGAGTGCTAGGCATAACAAGAAAAAACAAAAAAGCATATAATTGCGGATTCAAGGATTTTAGAAAATTCAGTTTATCATCATTATGTCCTAAACCGGCCAAATTTCAGGACAGAAGTAACCCCAATGGCTACCTTGATGAACCACTTCTTTCTACTACCGGGCAGTTGTTGTTTAATTATATGGCGACCCAACTCCACTGAGCCAAATTGTCATCTATGTCAATCAATCAATCAATCAATCAAAGCATTTGGATAGCGCACTACTCACTCGGAGGGTCTCAAGGCGCTGGGGGGAGGGGATCTGCTACTGCTCGAACAGCCAGGTCTTGAGCTGCTTCCTGAAGGCGAGGTGGTCTTGGGTCAGGCGGAGGCGGGTCGGAAGGGAGTTCCAAGTCTTTGCGGCCAGGTAGGAGATGGACCTTCCTCCTGTGGTGGCTCTTCGGATGCGGGGGACGGCGGCGAGGGCGTGGTTGGTCGATCGAAGCTGGCGTTTGGGAGCGTAGAAGTTGAGGCGGCTGTTGAGGTATCCTGGGCCTTGGTTGTGTAGGGCTTTGTGTGCGTGTGTGAGGAGCCGGAAGGTGATTCTCTTGTTGACCGGGAGCCAGTGCAGGTCTCTCAGGTGTCCGGAGATGTGGCTGCGGCGGGGGACGTCCAGGATGAGTCGTGCTGAGGTGTTCTGGATCCGCTGGAGTCTCTTCTGGAGTTTGGCGGTGGTTCCGGCGTAGAGGGAGTTGCCGTAGTCCAGACGGCTGGTGACGAGGGCCTGGGTGACAGTCTTCCTGGTCTCGGAGGGGATCCATCGGAAGATCTTGCGTAGCATGCGCAGGATGTTGAAGCACGACGAGGAGACGGCGTTGACTTGTCTGGTCATGGAGAGGGAGGAGTCCAGGATGAAGCCCAGGTTGCGTGCGTGGTCTGTTGGTTTGGGTGCGCTGCCCAGGGCGGGGGGCCACCAGGAGTCGTCCCAGGTGGAGGGTGAGGATCCTAGGATGAGGACTTCCGTCTTGTCCGAGTTCAGTTTCAGGCGGCTGTTCGACATCCATTTGGCTACGTCTGTCATCCCTTCGTGCAGGTTGGCTCTGGCGGTGGTGGGGTCGTTGGTGAGGGAGAGGATCAGCTGGGTGTCGTCGGCGTAGGAGATGATGTTGAGGTGGTGCTGGCGTGCGATGGCTGCGAGGGGGCTCATGTAGACATTGAAGAGTGTTGGGCTGAGCGAGGAGCCTTGCGGAACGCCTCAGATGACTTCGGTGGCCTCCGATCTGAACGGGGGGAGGCGGACTCTCTGTGTCCTTCCGGCGAGGAAGGAGATGATCCACTCCAGTGCCTTCTCCTGGATTCCGACGTTGCTGAGGCGCTGTACTAGGGTACGGTGGCAGACAGTGTCGAAGGCCGCGGAGAGGTCCAGGAGGATGAGGGCCGCCGTTTCTCCGTTGTCGAGCAGGGCTCGGATGTCATTGGTAGCTGCGATCAGGGCGGTCTTGGTGCTGTGGTTGGCCCGGAAGCCAGACTGTGAGAGGTCGAGGGAGCCGTTCGTCTCGAGGAAGGTGGCCAGTTGCTTGTTGACGGTCTTCTCAATGACTTTAGCCGGAAACGGGAGCAGCGAGATGGGGTGGTAGTTCTTGAGGTCGGTGGGGTCGGCTGATGGTTTCCTGAGTAGAGCGCTGAGTTCGGCGTGCTTCCAGCTCTCCGGGAAGGTAGCGGTGTCGAAGGAGGTGTTGATGATGTCCCGCAGGTGGGGTGCGATGACAGCGTCGGCCTTGTTGAAGACGTGGTGAGGGCAGGGGTCTGTCGGAGATCCGGAGTGGATGGAGTTCATCGTGCATATGGTGACTTCGGTGCTGATCGGGGTCCAGGCGCGGAGGGTGGTGGTGGGGGCGGTGGTTCGGTCGTGGCGTGCGTCGGTTGAGTGCTGAAGCTGTTGTGGATGTCCGCGATCTTGTTGTGGAAGTAGGAGGCGAGGGAGTTGCAGAGGTCTTGCGAAGGGGTGATGTCGTTGTTTCCGGCGTTGGGGTTGGAGAGCTCTTTCACGATGTTGAAGAGTTCCTTGCTGTTGTGTGTGTTGTTGTCCAGTCGTTCCTTGAATGCGGTTTTCTTGGTGGCGTGGATCAGTTGGTGGTGTTTTCGGGTGGCGAGCTTGAGGGCAGTCATGTTGTCCGGTGTTGGGTCTCTGCGCCAGGTTTTCTCGAGTGCTCTGCAGTTCTTCTTGGAGCTCTTGAGTTCGTCGTTAAACCATGGGGCTTTCTTGCTGCCGGGTCTGCTCGGTGGGGTCTTCAGAGGGGCGAGGTCGTCTGCGCAGTCGCTGATCCATTTCGTGAGGTTGGTGGCCGCTTGGCTGGGGTTCGTTGTGCTGGTGGGAGGGTTCTTGCTCAGGAAAGTAGCGAGCTGGTCTGCAGTGATCTTGTTCCAGCTTCTGCGGGGAACCTGTTGCTGGTGATGGTGGAGCGTGGTCCTTCTGAAGCTGAAGTGGACGCAGCTGTGGTCCGTCCAGTGGAGTCCCGTGGCGTGGCTGAAGGCGATGTCCTTGCTGGAGGAGAAGATCGGGTCGAGTGTGTGTCCGGCGTAGTGGGTGGGGGAGGTCACCAGTTGCTTGAGTCCGAGGTTGGCGAGGTTTTCCAGCAGGGCGGTGGTGTTGCGGTCGTTGTTGTTCTCCAGGTGGAAGTTGAGGTCCCCGAGGAGGATGTAGTCAGCGGAGAGGAGGGCGTGCGGGCTGATGAAGTCGGCGATGTCCTCGCTGAATTGTGTGCGTGGTCCCGGGGGTCTGTAGATGAGGGTGCCTCTGAGGGTGGTCTTGGGGTTGATGTGGATCTGGAAGTGCAGGTGTTCGGCGGGTGCGAGGGTGTCGTCATCGTTGGTCGTGATGCGGATGGTGTTCCTGTGGATGATGGCGATGCCTCCTCCTGTCTGGTTGACGCGGTCCCTCCGGATGATCTTGTATCCGTCTGGAATTGCGATGGCGATGTCGGGCGCTGAGGAGGTGTTCATCCAGGTTTCCGTGAGGAAGGCGACGTCTGGGGCTGTGGTGTCGAGCAGGTTCCAGAGCTCGACGGCGTGTCTGTGGACGGAGCGGGTGTTGAGCAGGATGCACTTCATGTGGGTGCTGTTGGTGTTCGGCTTGGTGGTTGCTGGTGTGGCGTGGGTCCGGTTGCAGGTAAACTTGCAGGAGTGGCAGCTGAAGGGTCCGTGGGTGAGTCTTGGTGTGGCTCGGTAGCAACCCGGGGTTCGGCCGGTGTTGAGTGCGTTGAGTTCGGCGGCGTCGTTGGTCCGTCGGGTCGGTTTTCGTCGGTGGGGGCCAGGGGTCCTGGCACTGGGCGCGGTCCAGGCGTGGACGGGCGCAGACGGGCTTACCTTTGGCGCGCCCGCTGCGCGTGCACGCTGCGCGTGGGCCACTCTGCCATAAGTGGAGAGTGGGGGGGCGGAGCGAGGGAGGGGCAGCTGGGAGGCGGGGAGCGGGGCTCGGGAAGGGCGAATGGGAAGGGCTGCAGAGGAGGGGCGGGGAGCGGGGAGGTGGCGGGCAGCGCGGCAGGGGCCGGGGGTGCCAAAAACACAGGGGTGCAAAACTAACAGAACGGGGATACAAAAATAGACAGGGGCCTGCAAATACACCAGGGGATACAACAAAAGGGGTCACAGAGGAGCAGCGTTATACGGAGCACAGAGCGGAGAACACAAGGGGGAAACAAAAGTAAATGCAATTACAACGCGGCGCACGTGGGTCAGGGGCAGCAATCAGCGGTGTCACAGGGTCACAGCTGCGGGCAGCGTCGGCGGCAGTAGGCGGGAACAAGGGGCAGCCTGGTCGCACTCACGAGGAGTGCGCGAGGTGCGTGGGGTGACCGGCCCAGAGGGACAGAGGTCACTGCTCACCACCTCGCCCTATATGGCCCAGTGGGAGGGAGGGGCAGCTGGGAGGCGGGGAGCGGGGCTCGGGAAGGGCGAATGGGAAGGGCTGCAGAGGAGGGGCGGGGAGCGGGGAGGTGGCGGGAAGCGCGGCAGGGGCCGGGAGTGCCAAATGGGTCCTGATAGGTGCCTACGGCATCTGACACCAAATTTATTTAGCGACCCTTTTATCTAATGACACCTTAATGTTTAGACCGTTACCCGATGGGAACTCTGAGTCGGGCCCAAAGCGTCTAACACCACAGGAATACTGGGCCTCTGTACTTTCGGGTACTGAAGTGTAGGGCACAAAGTGTGATATTCCTTAGAATCTAGTACAGGCATTAAAACCAGCCTTCGTTTTAATATATTTTTAACAGTTTTGCAGGACCAAATTTGCCACAACCAGAGAGCTAAATGTGGAAAAGTAAATTTTGCCATGTTCTGTGTCCCTACGCCTCATCCATCATATGTTATGTGTGCATGACCAATATGCATATGTTATTCCCCATGTCCGATTAAAGACGCAATTACAGTTGTGTCCACCTCTGGTATGTCATTTTCCAGTCCTCGTGAATACTACGAATATCAGGCCTATGTAAAGTAATGTTGCCACGTTTCCCAGTGTGCACGTTATTCCATTGTAAAGTCCCCGTTTCCAGGCCTCAAAAGGGCCCGGACCACAGATTCAGCTCCTGTCTCCTGAAAGCCTCGCTGAGGAGCGATACAGCCCCCACCTGTATCCTCGACCCTTCACTTACTTCCTGCCTTGCAGTGCCCGGTGCAGCTTGGCTCTGCCTCTGAGTCTGCCAAAAGTATGTTATAGTTCCAGTTATCAGTTCAGCCCTCCTCTTCTGCATTCCTAAGCTACTGAACTGTATCAATAGTTTCCGTCATTGTCTAGCCTTCTCGTCTCCATGTTAGAGAAATACTGTATTTAATGGTCATTTAGTATTCTTCATCACGCACTACATGTAGAATAATGCATGGTCCAGTCTTAGAGTCAAGTTAGCCTCTCCCCTCATGACTTCTAGTTCATATCAACATGTTCCCTAAACATTAGATACCAGATAGGGTTTAGGTACATGTCGCTCCGACCCTCCAGACTCTAGTCTCTGCTCCTAGCACAGAGTTCATAGCCCCCAGCTTCTCCTAGTAACACGTCATTGCTAGTTTTCGCGCACCATTAGGTTAGAGGTCCCGGCTCCTTAGGTAGCCCCCTCCTATGTTTCCGCCCATTCATGACATATTCTGTTACGTTTGCACCACATGTCTACGTATACGCCCAGTTACACCTCTTTTTACTGTTATCTTTCGCGACTGCTACGCGTCACGCCTTCTGCTCCACCCACTGCTACGCCTACTGCAATGTAATGCTATGTGTTCGCGCTATGTATATATGCCTGTGTTTTGTTATTGAATGTTAGCGCGCTCATCCCAGACCTGGCCCCAGCAGCTGCTGGGTCATCCTATGCAGGTTGTCCTGATCCTGTCCTTATGCTGTAATAAACCTGCAGAAACTCCTACTACCTCGAATCTTGACTCTTATTTTATTGAGCTATCTGTTATTCATTCATTCATCCAAAAATAGATCCGGTATTATTTATTTATATACCACATAATGGCGCCCGAATAGGGACTTGCCCTTTCCCCACGCGTCGGTGAAGCCACGCCGACCCCCTGACCCTCTGCAGTCGTGACGGAACTCTTCTGCGCAGTGGCAGATATTTCTGCTCAAGTATCCCTCAGGCCCACGGAGGAGACGGAGGAGGCGGTCCAGCATCCGAACGAGACGGTGGAGGAACGCGGCGAGTCCCGACCAGAGCCCAAGCCGAGAGTCCAAGGTCCGAGGTATCCGGAGGCCCACCTGTAACTGAAGTCCGAAGTCCGAAGTTCGTCGTCCGTCGTCCAGTCCAGTCCGAGGCCTTCCGTTCCGTGCTGCCCGGTGAGTACCATTGCTGGGGTAGTATCTAGACAGGACCAATCTAAATTGACTCCTGGTCCGTGGGTTGGTGGTGCCCAGACTCACAAACGAAGTGTTCACCTAGGTGGATACGGGTCCTGATGTGTCCCTTTATGGGACCGGTATGTTCCGTACTGTTACAGCAGTGCATCCAGTAACTCTAGTCTGTTCCGTTCTCGAGAAAGTCTGTTCTATTTCTGTTCTCAGTATTCCAGGTAAAATCCTGTTCGAACTGTTATTTATAATGTTCTTCATGTATTTTACTGTTGTGGTATGAGTGCGATGTGATTTCGTGTTTTTATTGTGTATTGTATTGTGTCCAGATTACAGTTCAGTCATGCCTATATTTTCCAAGTTACGTCAGTTAAAAACTAGAAAGGGTCTGTTAGAGGAAGCAGTTCCTGTCCCGCCTAGGGACAGTCCAGGTCATTTTATGTATCAGAAACATGGCATAAGCGCCATAATGTATCTAGATTTATGGGTAGAGTATACCAAACAGTTAGAAGAAAAGTATAGATGGCCCGTATCGGGTACATGGGATGCCGAATGTATCATGCGAGTAGAAGAAGCATTATGGAAAAAGAAAGCCAGACAGTCACAGAAAGATGCCATCGAGTTATGGCGTAAGGAAGCGCATAGAAGAACGGAAAAGGAAGTCAGAAAGTCGGAGT
Organism: Lissotriton helveticus; assembly: GCF_964261635.1. NCBI lineage: Eukaryota > Metazoa > Chordata > Amphibia > Caudata > Salamandridae > Lissotriton > Lissotriton helveticus. The sequence goes on along the minus strand of NC_136065.1, from coordinate 59,986,437 downwards.
TAAGTAGAGAATCCCAAGAACGAGCCCAAGAAAGAGAATTAATCGAGATAGGTGAACAAGTCAAAGCCGAACAGTCAGACAGACAGAGGCATGCCCTTATTAAGGGTATGTATCCTCTTCTTGCCGAAGGAGTGCCAAAAGCGACCCCAGAGGCATCCAGTAATTTCCCGCCACCATTAGTTCCGACCAAGCTACGTAACAAACCGACCGCAGCTGATATTTTTATTTCGTCCTATTTGGACGACACAGTCCCCGAATATGCCAATCCTGTTCGCGCTCCGCCAGTCCCTGTAAACCAGGTAATTCATGCTCCTCCGGACACCGGAGTACCTGTTACGGTACCCCCGGTCCAGCCTACAGCTCCATTTCCCACTCTGCCAGGACGTAGAGCCTCAGTAGACGACTCCAGTTTAGGGGCCGCAGGAGGAGCTACTCCTCAAACCCCGCCGCCACACAAGCGTTTATCGGCACTCGAATTACATGCTCAAGCATCACAGCGTACTCCTAAAAGTAATAAGTCTGTCACAGAAATCAGGCAAGCCCTTAACGAATGTGTCTATGATCCAGTTCCAGGCGAATATACTATGGTTTTATATTCCTTACGTGTAAGGAGAGTGACCGAGTATCTAGTCACCTTGCCGAATATGAAAGAAGATCTAGACAGAATATATCGTTTCATCCGTACAGGGGATGATCCAGAAAGTATTGGCGAGATTATGTCTCAAAGGAAAGCCGAGATTCAGCTCATGATATTAAAGTTCCTGATCAATTGTCTAATAAGAGAACAAGATTACCCGTCTAAAGATCCCGCCGAAATGAGAATCCTGACAAGGTGGAGTGATAATATAGCCGAGGGTAAGCACAAGACCGTCAGTGCCATGGAGAGTATGTACAAGAAAATCCGTAAAGAAATAATAAGGTTACACGACCAGCGTAAAGCAGCACAAGTAAGTGAGAAAGAAAGTGTCTCTGATCCTGAAGAGGAAGACGAGAATCCCGCCAGAATAGCGTATGTAGGAAAATCTAGATTTCCAGATCGCCATTTACGCCTAGAACCCAAGTCTGTTTTTCATCATCCAGCACCAGAACAAGGTTCTCTAGAACAAGTATTTCAAGCTACCGATCACATTCTGAAATCACGAGTCGGTTATAGTGAGTTAAGTACCATGCATGAACAAGAACTAGCCCGATCAGCAGTCCGATGGATTACTGATTCTACCACTTTTCCAGACGAAATAGTGGCACAAATGTTTCTGAAACTGCCCCCAGCCGAGCAACGACTGGTGGGAATGTATATGATCCAGCACCTCATTACTCTGTATGAGGGTCAACATTCTGATCCAGGTCCGTTACATGATATTCTGAACGAGTTACTCCAGTATAGATGGAGAGGTTTAGGTACTGATTTAATTAGTGTCATTCTAGAACAGCGCCACAAGTATAGAACGTTCCTGAACCCGCATTTTGTTCATGTCTCACCTCCAGAAAGTAAATCGTTTTACATAGACAGACAGAATCCGTTACGAGAAGTCCACCCAGTCCAAGGGGCGGGTGGCGTAATGCAACGAGTGTTTGTATACACTCCGATTTCAAAGATGGAACTTCTTGAAATGAAGAAATTAATTCCCTGTCATGACAAAGATCCAGCAGGGTTCCATAGAGAATTAAAAGACATGCTCCGTATGGGAGAATATACTTACCCAGACATCATTAAAATGTTGAAGGTCCTGTTACCCGCAGGGGTGTATGAAAAGTTAAAGGAAAAAGAATGGGAGGTGGGAGAGAAAAAGATCGATTGGGCAGCTCTAGAAACTGAAGACAAGGCACGAGTACCAGGTACCGGTCTTGGAGATAAATGTAAAGAATTACCAGAATTATTGATTCAAGTTTTACCCAGATTATTGACAACTAGGAAAGAGGACTGGGATGCAATCTCAGCCTGTAAACAGAAACAAGATGAAGATATTAGTGATTTTTATTCTAGATTTGAGAAATGTTTCAGTATTAACAGTGGTCTCAAGACGAGTAGTGAGTCATACCCTCATCTTTTCGTTACCAAGTTAGTCGAGAATTCAAGTCCACAAATTAAAAATCGAGTTTTGAAAGTCGAAAGCACCTGGCAAGCAAATACCCCGTCCCAGATGCTCCAGATGCTCCAGTACCACCAGAATAGAATCAGAGAAGAGCAAGAACACGAAAGAAAACGTATGAAAGACACAAAAATGAAAGTGCTAGTTGCACAATCTGTTCCTCAAGACAGTCAGAAGAGGGGTCTGAATCAAGCCAGTCATCCTGCAGCTCCCGTTAAAGGGAACTGCAATTATTGTAAACAGCCAGGTCATTTTATAAACGAGTGTGCAGTTCTGAAACATAACATAGCTACTGGTAAGACTAAAGAAAGACCACGTCCGCCTAGACAAGAACAAGTTTCACAGATTCCTCAGCCACAGAATGCACAACAGACAGTTTCCGCACCGCAGCCTATAGCTGCAACACAGCATGTTACATCGCAGATGTACCAGTATGCGCAGTCTGAGTATCCAGAGTACCAGTCATATTCATGAAACAGCCTAGAGAGGGAGGTAGGCTTGCCTCTCATCGAGATACCTGTAGATCAAGAAGGTCCTTATGTTCACAGTCAAGTATTAGGGAAAGACAGAAAGTTTTTGATCGATACAGGGGCAAGTAGGACCACAATTAGTCATGCCGAAGTTCCAGGGGCTCCGCTCTCAGGCTCAAGAAATGTTTCCCTTGGATTTTCAGGAAAACCAATAGTTAACGAGATATCAAAGCCAGTCACTCTAGAAGTAGGTCCATTGTCCCGTACTACTGATCTGTTACTTACTAAGTCATGTCCAGAAAATCTGTTAGGCATTAGGACACTGAAAGAGTTAGGTGCAGTTATTTGCTGTTCCCCAGAGGGAATACGTCTGTTCCTACGTGACTTTAAGGGTCACTATGTATTACGAGATTTTGATTCAAGATTGTCTAAAGTACCGCAGCATTTATGGGCGCAAGGTCCAACTGATGTAGGTTATATGCAAATCACACCCCATCGTGTGACTCTTAAACCAGGTGTAGTGTTACCCCGAATCAGACAGTACAGATTGCCACCTGAGGCTGTAGCAGCCTTATCCAAAATTATTGACGAGCTCATGGCTCAAGGAGTAGTTGTAGAAACTGACTCCAATGTATGTAATTCTCCGATCATTCCAGTCATGAAACGTACTGATCCGAATGCACCCCCAGTATATCGATTAGTGATTGATTTACGAGAGCTTAATAAATGTATTATTCCTCAGTACCCAGTTGTCCCAGATATTTCTTCCCTGTTAACAGCCATTGATTCCGAAGCCATGTTTTTCACTGTCATAGACCTCAAGAATGCATTTTTCAGTGTTCCAATTCATCCAGATAGCCAGTTTCTTTTCGGATTCTGTTTAAATGGAAGGAGCTATATGTTTACACGCGCTCCTCAAGGTTTCACAGAAAGTCCTAGTATTTACAGTCAAGCACTCAAGAGACAGCTAGACAACATTCACATGCCAACTGACACTGCCCTGCTCCAGTATGTCGATGATCTACTGATCACAGCCCGTTCTGAACGCGCCTGTGAGCGAGCATCCCTTACAGTCCTGTATTTTCTAGCCGAGATGGGGCACAAGGTGTCACCTTCGAAGCTTCAATTCTGTGTCCAGCAAGTGGTATACTTAGGACACTTGCTGTCCAAGAGGGGTAGGCAGTTGACACCCGACCGTATCCAGTTAATAGCGAGTCTTCCCCAGCCCAGAACCCAGAAGGAGGTACGTGCCTTTATCGGCCTTACTTCTTATTGTAGACAATGGATTCCCCAGTATGCATTTCTAGCCAAGCCACTGATACAGTTAACGACACAGGAGGCAGCCGTATCGACTGTCCTCCCTTGGACATCTGACCATACACTTAGTTTCAATGAGTTAAAGAAAGCCCTATGTCAAGCTCCAGTTCTAGCCACACCGAACTATAGTAAGCCTTTTACACTTTTTGTTACTGAACGCGAAGGTACAGCATTGTCTGTTCTCACACAAGATCAAGCAGGACAATACAAGCCCTGTGCTTATTTTTCGAGCACATTAGATCCAGTTGCCCAGGCGTTGCCTGCGTGCCTCAAGTCAGTTGCAGCCACAGCACTAGCTATCAGACAAAGTGATTCCATAGTTTTAGGACATTCCCTGACCGTACAAGTTCCACATTCAGTAGAAGTTCTTTTAAATCGAACACAAACTCAGCACTTGACAATTGCACGTTTAACAGGTTATGAATTGACACTGTTTCAGCCACACATAGAAATTAGACGCTGCAACGTTCTGAATCCTGCTACACTGTTACCATCAGTTAATTCAAATCCAGACCCACATGATTGTGTGGAAGTAGTTAACATTACGACAAAGCCAAGACAAGACCTGACAGACATTCCGTTACCAGATCCTGACCTGACACTTTATGTGGATGGTTCATGTATGAGAACTAGTACAGGAGAACTAGTCGCCGCGTATGCAGTGACTACTGACACTGAAGTTATTGAAACACACCGTATTGACACCCTGTCCGCTCAAGCAGCAGAGCTAGTCGCTCTGACACAAGCCTGTATACATGCCAAGAACCTGAAGGTTAATGTTTACACAGATTCACGTTACGCATTCGGAGTTGTACACGACTTCGGAGTGCTCTGGCAGGAGAGAGGTTTCATGACTTCTCATGGAACCAAGATTCAGCATGGTCTCCTTATTCAAGCCCTGTTAGATGCCATACATTTACCGACATCTATTGCTATCATGAAGTGTAAAGCACATACGAAAGTTACTGACATTATTTCCCAAGGTAATGATTTAGCAGACCGCACAGCCAAGCTTACAGCACAGACTCCAGACATTCCAGTTAACATGATACATACTCCAGATCCGATTACATGCATGACAGTTAAGGACCCTACACAAGATGTCATAGATATACAGTTACATGCTACTCCCGATGAAATCAAGAAATGGTCTGAACAAGGAGGGGTCCAGACAGATCAAGGATGGTTAACGAAGGGTAGAGCCACATGGTTTCTCCCCGATTCTATGGTTCAAGTCATTATCAATACCGCACATAGTCCAGCACATTTAGGAGAAAAAGCTATGTTAGATAGTATCCAGAACATTTGGTTCAACAAGCATTTACGAGCTGCAGCCAAGCAGAAAGTCCGTACCTGTATGATATGTTGTCAGTTTAATCCAGGTAAAAGTGTCCCGGTGGAACAAGGTGGTTTCCAGCCCCCTGACCACCCTTTTGAGGTCCTCCAGATGGATTATATTCAGATGGAGCGATGTCGAGGTTTCAAGTATGTCCTTGTAGTAGTATGCGCTTTGTCCAGGTGGACAGAAGCATATCCAGTCCCAGATTACACAGCCGCGACCACTGCCAAGCAGTTGGTTCGTGAATTTTTCCCTAGATACGGACTCCCTAAAGTCGTATATTCTGATAACGGTCAGCCATTCTCCTCAGAGTTAATGAAGCACGTTTCCCTTTTGTTAGGGTACCAGTGGAAGTTCCATTGTGTACGCCATCCTGAAGCAGCCGGTCTCGTAGAGAGACATAATCAGACTCTGAAAATCCGCATTGCAAAAGTCTGTAAGGACAAAGGTGTGGACTGGTTAGTAGCTCTGCCAGTCGCTTTGTTTTATATGCGCATGGTCGCACATTCCAGATCAGGTCTGTCCCCGTACGAGGTCGTATTCGGCCGCCCCCCTAACATGTGGGGCACTCCTAGACCCCGAAGTATTACCGATGTTTCATGTAATATGCTGACAGATTACCTAGCTTCCTTGATGTCTGCCCTCAACTCATGTCGTTCACAGGTTGCCGCCGCATTTCCAGACAATACCGAGGTGGCACCGCACGAGATCGTTCCAGGCTCCCTTGTGATGGTCCGAAATTTTGACAGATCAAGTCCGCTGGAACCACGTTGGAAGGAGCCACGTCAGGTCCTCTTGACCACCCGAACTGCCGTCAAGTTGGAAGGCAGGAAGGGGTGGGTCCATCTTTCTCATGTAAAACTTTTCAATGGATTGAAATCAGTCTCCAAAAACATTTCCAAGGATTTCCAGGATTCGAAAGACTGCCAGAACATTGTTTTAAAGGACTGTCCCGCACAAGACATTATTACAACCCCTCCCTTGTTAGAGAAAACTCCGCAACAGGAGTATAAGCTCAAATTAAGGTCTAGTAAAATAAGTCAGTCAGTTTGATTGTATAAGTCCTCCCCTAGGTGAAACGGTTAGATTGTTTCTGACATGTATAAAATAGACCCCCATAGTGAGAGAGTCAGTCGAAGTTCACTTCAATGTATCGTTTTTCTAAGTTTCATATTGTTTCTCAGCATAATGATTTCCTGCACCAGCTACGCATTTTTCCTGTATTTACCAGTTCCTCATGTAAATATGTCTGCTAATGCTACAGTAGAGCACACGTTTAGTGATCTGCCTCCTCACGAATATTCTTACCGCCTCGCTATGCGCAACAACACATTCATCCGTATGTTACATTATTCACACCAGACCAGCAATGCCACTAATTGTTGGGTGTGTGGTCGACTCCCCCCTTTCCAGACACCGAAGGGAGTTCTGCCACTTTTCCCTTATCCATTCTCACATAATGGTTCGTGTGGAGCATGGTCCACGTTAACGTCATCCTCAACAGATATGTCTTTTCTTAACAGTACATGTTTTCCAGACAAGAAAGGTTTCTCCCACAGAACAGGTTTAGATCTAGAAAATGAAGTATATAATTTAGGTAATTGTTCGTCGAATTTCATGGTCCTGAATGTTCAGTCTGATACTACTCCAGACTTACCTGCTATTTCAGTACTACCTGTCAAAGGCGAATTATGTGTCCGTAGTTATGGTTCCGTACATGTAGGTCATAGTGAATGTACTACTGTTATCCAGTATAGTGACAGTGGGAAATCTGTTTTCAAAGCTTCACGTCATTCTTATTTTATTTGTGGTCAAACTGCATATGTCCGTCTGCCCCTCGATTGGGAGGGAACCTGTTACATTGCTTTCCTACTGCCACCTGTTTTCCTAGCCCCATCTGATTATCACAGAAACACACATCTAGTACACATTAGACATAGAAGGGAGTCCCCAATTGTCGATTATACTGAAACTACTCTAGAACAGTATACAGATTTCAATAAAGGTTTCTTCTTCTTTGTAGGACCTGTCCAGAATAGTAAACTGATCCGTAGGTTAACAAGAACCCTTGAAGCTGTAGTAAATGAGACTGCCTCTGCTCTAGGTAACCTAACCGAAGAACAATCTGCTATGAGATTTGTCGTTTTGCAAAATCGTCTCGTCCTTGACGTCATACTGGCCGATAGGGGCGGGGCCTGTAGAGTCATCGGATCTAGTTGCTGCATTTTCATTCCAAATAACGCGCCGTCCGTTTATTCAGCTATAACCAGACTCCATAAAATTGCCCATCTGTTACATCAAGATCCAGGCACCTGGACATGGTCCGGTTGGTTCTGGAATATGATTTCCGCATGGGGATGGAAAGTCCTGTCCTTTCTAGGTATAGCAGTAGCGATCATATTTAGCTGCTGCCTCTGTATACAATGTGGCCCTGCGATTTGCAGCATGTGTGCTACCTCTTGTATTCCTAGTCCCAAGCCCCGTTCTAAATCCCGTTCCAAGACAATTCGAGACGAGCAAATGGTACTGTATGAAATGATAGATGGTATCATGAAAATTGACGTTTCCTGATGGAAACGTAGTGACAAGGAGGGAATGTGGAAAAGTAAATTTTGCCATGTTCTGTGTCCCTACGCCTCATCCATCATATGTTATGTGTGCATGACCAATATGCATATGTTATTCCCCATGTCCGATTAAAGACGCAATTACAGTTGTGTCCACCTCTGGTATGTCATTTTCCAGTCCTCGTGAATACTACGAATATCAGGCCTATGTAAAGTAATGTTGCCACGTTTCCCAGTGTGCACGTTATTCCATTGTAAAGTCCCCGTTTCCAGGCCTCAAAAGGGCCCGGACCACAGATTCAGCTCCTGTCTCCTGAAAGCCTCGCTGAGGAGCGATACAGCCCCCACCTGTATCCTCGACCCTTCACTTACTTCCTGCCTTGCAGTGCCCGGTGCAGCTTGGCTCTGCCTCTGAGTCTGCCAAAAGTATGTTATAGTTCCAGTTATCAGTTCAGCCCTCCTCTTCTGCATTCCTAAGCTACTGAACTGTATCAATAGTTTCCGTCATTGTCTAGCCTTCTCGTCTCCATGTTAGAGAAATACTGTATTTAATGGTCATTTAGTATTCTTCATCACGCACTACATGTAGAATAATGCATGGTCCAGTCTTAGAGTCAAGTTAGCCTCTCCCCTCATGACTTCTAGTTCATATCAACATGTTCCCTAAACATTAGATACCAGATAGGGTTTAGGTACATGTCGCTCCGACCCTCCAGACTCTAGTCTCTGCTCCTAGCACAGAGTTCATAGCCCCCAGCTTCTCCTAGTAACACGTCATTGCTAGTTTTCGCGCACCATTAGGTTAGAGGTCCCGGCTCCTTAGGTAGCCCCCTCCTATGTTTCCGCCCATTCATGACATATTCTGTTACGTTTGCACCACATGTCTACGTATACGCCCAGTTACACCTCTTTTTACTGTTATCTTTCGCGACTGCTACGCGTCACGCCTTCTGCTCCACCCACTGCTACGCCTACTGCAATGTAATGCTATGTGTTCGCGCTATGTATATATGCCTGTGTTTTGTTATTGAATGTTAGCGCGCTCATCCCAGACCTGGCCCCAGCAGCTGCTGGGTCATCCTATGCAGGTTGTCCTGATCCTGTCCTTATGCTGTAATAAACCTGCAGAAACTCCTACTACCTCGAATCTTGACTCTTATTTTATTGAGCTATCTGTTATTCATTCATTCATCCAAAAATAGATCCGGTATTATTTATTTATATACCACGACCCTGGAATAAAAGAAGCTATCATGCAAGTTAATCTTCACAGATGAGATATCCCTACTTTCCACCGACTTTAATGCCTCTATCTCAGAAAAGAGCTTGAGAATGAATCCTCTATTTACCGGACAGGATTCACCATCAAATAGACAGATAAATAACCCGATGGAAGAAGAGACCTTCTGCACCCCATTATCTTTCTTTACAGCGTCTCTTGGAGGGATCCGTAGAGACACTCTATCGCCAAAACTGACAGCTTGTGTCCCCTCATTGAACGGAGTCGTTAAATGTGACACTGTAGTGGTGATTAGGATATCTGACTTTCTATTATACGATGTTGTTGTCCCTGTGAAAGTTCTATTAGACCCCATCTGTAAGTTGCCCAGTACATGAGACCCCACCCTTAAGCTTGCATCCACTCTGGCCCCCAATGCTCTAGGCCATGTCTGAGGTATAGCAGCCTCATCTCCCTTTAAAATCCTGCTACTCGAGGGAGCGGACGACTCACTGTTCTGGAGGGAATAAGGTACTTGTGGAGACTGCAACACTGGACTTGATGGAATATCTGCCATTCCAGTCGCCCCCATACCCCCGTCTAATGTAAAATGTACTGTAGTCGAGTCTCTAGGAGCACCCTCCTCAACTGGCAATTTATGACCTCCCTCCATCATTGTAATTTGGGGATCACTCTGACAATGGGGATCCGTGGGAATTGTAATTTTGCCATATTCCGTTTAGGGTATCGTCTTATCTTTTTATGTTTCTTTTTCATATTATCCCCTTTAGGAATTATTGTGAGACCTCCCTTCATCCTAGCTTTTAACCCCCCTTTCCCTGATGAAGTAGGGGGTTGACCCTGAGAGGTGGATGGGGATGGGGCCTCCCCCTCCATCTCTCCCCTACCTTTTTGCCCCATATATCTCCTGATTCTTTCATCTTTCTTATTATCCATACTGCCCCCATTTTTTTCCCTTGATAAACAAGGGGTGAGGTTTTAATGAGAAGTTTGCCAGAGAAGGGCCCACTGAGGACTCCCCAAGAGTGAGTTTAAACAAAGCTCTTCCTTGTCAAGATTACACGAAGGTTCAATGAGGGGTAATAGAAAAAGGGGTATTCCTGCTTGAACAGACCCATCACTCAGCTCTCTCCAGAGAACAGGAGGAAGATTTCTAGCATCTATCTGTTCTTCCGTTTGCGTAAATATCTTAGGCGAATGGTTAATGATGTCAGATTTTGTTACCGTTTGCACTTCGATCAACATTACAGAGATCATTTCAGGCATATGGTCTGAACTCAATACAGATTTCTCCATTAGAGACAGAATGGAACCTAGTATTCTTTCAATTTAGATCAAATATTCAGAGGGCACATCATGCTTCTCATTTTCATTTCCCGGCTTCACTTGTGAACTAGGCAAGAAAACATCATGTACATCAGGTGCATCTCTATCAGACTCCACGGAAGTACCAATCAGATGACTTGAGCTACAATATAAGAACGGCATTGAGAGTCGTCTGGGGGAAGAGCTTGCTATTGGGGCATTCTTCTCCCTGAATCTACTCTTAGAATAGCCATCTTTGTCAACTTGGTCATAAGGGACTTCCCAACCCCTTGATTGTACTTATATATCAATGTCTTGGAGTGTAAAGTCTTCCCTTTGATGGAGTTTTCTGCATGCAGTTGCCTTCTCATCCGTAACCAGAACATCCTCCCCCCTGGGATCTTCTGGGGGACTCTGGTACTCCCAGGTGCACAGTCAACGCTTGATCCCTTGTCAGCACCACCCTGATCCAAAGATTCAACAGATGCAGCCACAGTCATACTATTAGGTTTTCCCCTATTCACAGTAAAGTTTTGATGACTCTGCTGGGCAAAGAGATGTCCCGAGTCCAGTTTTGCATAAAAGTCAGTGACTGATGCAGTGAATAAAACAGCAGTAAGGTGCTCTAAGTTTGATTGGTTTAGAGAGTTGTGCTGTTTACTCTGCTGCCTCTGTTGGGTTGAATGGCGGACGCGTGAACCAGGGCCCATATTTATATAGCGGTGGATCCGTTAGCTGCCCACTTGAGTCGTCCTCGAGTACTAAATTTGTCCGAGTCGTGGCCCCTTCACAGTACCTTGTCTGACCCCCTGTGAGGCCACAAGGAATCCTCTGTTCATTCCCCGAGGATAAATGAGGTGTGGTTATTAGGATGGGCTTAAGGAGCAAGCCTTCTTGACCCAGTATTGCCTCCACAGGAGGAGACCGGGGAGATTTGTGGAAGAAGCCAGTAATGGCTGGTTGAGCTTTATAACAGAGATGCTGTAAATGTCTGGACCCACTATACGATCTCCTTAATCTCTTGTGTGACTTAGAGACAAGGAGAGTACACGGCCCAAGTGTAACTTTTTGTGCAGACATCTCGCATCGGCATACTTAAATGACAAAAGAAAGAAGACTCTCGCCTCCACTCAGATTTCTTGCTGGAGAATAATCTCCAGCGGCGACTTCTACTCTCCAATCAGCCTGCTAAGGATGTAGTCAGCAGTCCTCGCAGCAGCTGGATAGAGGTGAAACAAAACAAAAAGAAAGAGACCAGAAACTTCAGGAGTAACAGGATTGTGGGGCTTACAGTCAAGGCTTCTTACCATAAGAGTGGCAGTAAGGATCCAAAGATGAAGCACCAGACGCTGCTGACCGTTTCCGGAGCCTCCAGCCTCCAGGCCGCTTCTGCAGGGTGGCGGGCTCAAGCTCGCACGTTAGACAAACTAAGAGCAGCTGCTCCAAATCTCCTGCACCCCCAGTGCCCTACAGTTGGCAGACACAGGCTTGTGAGGCTAACAGAATAGGGACTGCCTTCAGTGCCTTCAATCCGGTCCAGGCCACCCCAGGCACTCCGTTGGTCCGGGGAAATTAGAAGCCGGTAACGGGGGCGGGGAGGAACCAGTCATATAAGTTTGCGCCACCCTGCAACTCCCTGCAACGCTTCATTGATCCAGGAAGAACAGTACCGCGGGTCAGAGGTCCACAGATCGCCGTGCCACGCTCTGAAACCGCTCTTGCTTCAGGAGCACACAGGAAACTCTGCTCCGGATCATCTAGATTAAACTCAGGGAGTCTCCCTGAACGGAACTGGAGTGGAACGGGTCGGATTTCAGGTCCATTGTTCAGCCTGACCCGCTGTCACACGGGTCCCTCGCCAGTTGTACCGCCGCTGCTCTGCAGCGCGGAAGCTTTGCTTTGCCCCCGCTTCGCTGCTCACACTGCTCCGGAGGCACTCACTGCAGGAGATCACACGGTAATAGAGGGGCTCTGCCTCTCCTCTGCTCCGGTAAGTTCGGTGGTACGGTGGGGAGGAGGACGAAAGACCGCAGCCCGCAGTACAACATCAGGAGACTAGAAAGCCGTGACAAGGGAAGGCAGGAGAACCCCTGGAGCGCAGCCTGAACTTATCCGCACACAGCCGCGGTCGGCCCGCACCCCTCCTTCGGCAAAGTTGCCTGCTGAGCGGGACTGGAGAGGAGGACCAGGACCGAACTAAAAGCCGGGACAAAACCCGGAGCCAAGGCAGGCTTTTGTGGGGGGCAGGGAACGGGGACCAACCCTGACTGTGGCGTCCTTGGCTGCGAATGCGATGTTCTTGGTGTTCCCGGCCGCGGGTTTGGGCGCGGCATCCTGCTCTCGCTCCTCGCTGCTTCTCACTGTACTTGGCGAAACGGAAAACGTGGATTGCACTAGCCAGACCACCGAGAGAAAGGAAGATTCGAGGTGGGTGCCTCGAAGTCCTGGAGCCGGGTCCGATATTATCGAGGTGCAAGAGAAGCTAAAGAATAGTTTTTGCCCTAGTTATGATGTCCTGGGGTCTCCAGTCCGAGATCACCAATTGATTCCTTAAAAATGTATACATGCACAAATGCACCAAACAGTCAATGACAACAAAACACTTACCTGTTTCTGCTCTCGGGCAGAGAAGCCTCGGAGGTACCAGGAGGGTTACAGTTAAGGTAAACATAGGAGAAGCCAAAATCTCTCTGACGGTTGTGTTTCTTAAAGCTTTTTCCTGTTGATTGCACAAGGTATAGCTAGACCTAAAAAGTACATCTCAGAAGTATTGAAACACATTCAATATTGTGCTTAGAACTGACCGACATGTGGAGACTCAAGCACCCTACCGAGCACCAATACACCTTTTACTCCGGAGCACATAACTGTCTCTCCCGTATAGATTACATACTGACATTAGCGATAGCTCCGGAGAAAGTCACGGCGATTGAACACTTGCAGAGGGGGATCTCAGACCACTCCCCGATTCAACTTACCTACATTACACAGCTCCCTTGAAGGCAGAGAATCTACCCGCTATATCCTGGCTACCTAAAGAACCGTAATATTGCCAAGGCGTTAGTAACATCCACTGACAACTACTTTGTTGAAAATACTTCGACAGTAGACTCACCGTGCATTCTCTGTCATCAGGGGACAAGCCATCTCGACTATTACCCGACACAAACGGGAACACAGGCAAACCCTTGAGTCCCTAGAAGCTGCAGCGCAGCAGGCAGAGACGTCACACGCCATGAATCCCACTGCTACCACAGCGCAAACTCTGACACTAGCAGCTCAGGAATTTAGAGCTTATGCAGAGGATATGGCAAAGGCTAGGCACTCAGACACTCTACATAAGGTATATGAACTGAGGGCCTAGACGGGGAAAATGCTGATCGCCCAATTAACACTGGGGGATGGTACTCCTACAACGGATCCCCGACTAATAGTGGAGGAGTTGGCAACCTACTATGAAAAGGTGTACACACCACGAGTTACAGCAACAGTAGAGGACTGCATACAGTTTTTACGCGACATACCAATGACCACTCTATCGTTAGAGGACATGCATACACTTGAAGAAGACTTAACTGTAGAGGAGGTGAGGAAAGCGCTGGCGGCACTTCACACAGGAAAGGCAATGGGACCTAATGGCCTACCGGTGGAGCTATACAAAAAGGTAGCAAGTAAGATGACCCCCCATCTACTTAACATGTATACTGACTGTCTAACGCAAGGGACGCTACCCAGAGACAAAAGATTGGCAACAATTGTGGTGATACACAAACCTGGTAAACCTTCGGAGAAGTCCTCATCATACCGACCGATATCCCTAATGAATACAGATGCAAAGATATTGGCAAAAACACTGGCACTCCGACTGCAACTACACCTTACGACATTGGTCCACCCGACCAGTCAGGCTTCATGCCTGGACGAAACACCTCCCTTAACCTACGACGCCTCAATGGTGTATTGGCCCGTACTCCGCTGCTCCAGGAAGATGCGGCCATCCTTTCCTTAGACGCTACGATGGCGTTCGACCTCGTGGAATGGCCATTTCTATTTGCAGTGCTTCGTAAGATGGGATTTGGCCCCAAATTCTGCGGGTGGGTTAAACTACTGTACACAGCGCCCCTGGCACACGTGGTAGCAAATGGTCATATATCGAGAGAGATTGCACTGGGGCGAGGGACACGGCAGGGCTGCCCGTTGTCCCCACTCCTTTTCACGTTAATATTGGAACCACTCGCGACATGGATACGCACGGCGCCGTTGCTACGCGGAATAACGTGGGAGGCAGATTGGGAGGACCGAGTCTCCCTTTATGCGGATGACGTGCTGATATATTTAACGTCACCGACGGAGTCCCTAGCGGTCCTACTAGACATCCTTACGAAATATGGTAAGATGTCAGGCTATACCATAAATTGGACGAAATCATTGCTGTATCTACTACACGGCCCAGTGCCGGCGCTTCCCCTGGATTGTCCCTTGCAAATTGTGACCGAGGGGGTTAAGAACTTAGGAATCTGTGTCACCTCACAAGATACTGTATTTATGGAAGAAAACCTGATGAGACCCCTAAAGAGACTGCAATCAGACGTGACACACTGGAGATCCCTCCCGCTGACTCTTCTGGGAAGGGCAGCACTCTTCAAAATGCTTGCACTTCCTAGGTTCCTCTATGCACTCCAAAATACCCCTTTCCCGGTCCCTCCTTCCTATTTTAGGGCCATCGACGCAGAAATTTCATCCTTCTTATGGGACGGGAAACCTGCCCGCATAGCACTATGGATTAGTTACTTACCTGTAATCCTAGTTCTCTTCCAGGGGTATCCTCATCAAAGTCATAGGCATTAGAATATTCCCGCCCATGTGCGGGACCCCGGAAACACTATATTATATGTGCCCCACATATATATATACACTCATATATAATATATATACATATATATATATAAAAACATGCAATAGCAGCCAAATAAAGAACAGATCTGAAATATGCTGTAAAGAATTTCCACCATACATGAGTAATGAGCATTAGAAAACATAAGAAAAACAGCACAAAGTTTGTTTTAGAAACTGTTTTAATGCTCAGAAAGCAGTAGAAATTATTCTCATAACTCACTGGAAGCATAGAAAGCTCCCAGGCTGCATTGCAAACACACAGTCTAAAAAGACTGAAAAGCTAACCTGTAGCTACATAGCAATAAACTGACACCGTGCCTTTAAGGCACCCATGACCCCCAGTATCCCATCATGCCTCAGGGGTGACAGTTAGGTCAGTTGTTCTTTTCGGAGACTGAAAATAAACCCAGAAACAGATAGGTTAACAATATCTCCTTATTAAAGAACGTCCTTTGTCCGGGGAGGCGGGAGGGTTGCTTATGACTTTGATGAGGATACCCCTGGAAGAGAACTAGGATTACAGGTAAGTAACTAATCCTTCTCTTCCAGGGGATCCTCATCAATAGTCATAAGCATTAGAATAGAATAGCGAGCCTCACCTCATCTCCCTGCGGGCAAAGGAGTAACAATACAGTAATAACCATATTAAGCCTAGTAACTACTAAGCTTGTACAGGCCATAGGCTACCCAAATAGATTCCTCAAAGAGGCTTGTCCTACTTGAGTATCGGCCCTGGAATCAGACTCGAGACAGTAGTGTCTCGTGAAGGTATGAACTGATTTCCAAGTCGCAGCCTTGCAAATCTCCGACATTGGAATGTCGTGCAAGAAGGCTACTGTAGCGGCCTTCCCTCTAGTGGAATGCGATTTGGGTGACTGCAACAAAGGCTTGCCTGCAAGCTGATAAGCCAATTTAATGCTAGAGACAATCCATCTCGCGATGGACCTCTTGGCCGCTGGAAAACCTGTTCGCATTGAACCATAGTTCACAAACAGTTGATCCGTTTTCCTAATCCCTTTGGTCATTTCCAAATAGAACTTGAGTTAAGATCTAAGGAGTGAAGTGACCGCTCGGCTGGGGTCGTAGGATTTGGAAAAAACGAAGGGAGGGAAATAGACTGATTTATATGAAAATCGGAAATAACTTTAGGCAAGAAAGCCGGATGAGCCCTTAGGACTACCCTATTGTGATGAAAGACAGTATAAGGTTCTTTCGCACAGAGAGCTTGAATCTCGCTGACTCTGCGAGCAGAGGTGATAGCCACCAAAAAGGCCGCCTTCCAAGAGAGATGTTGTAAAGAGGCCTTGTGGATGGGCTCAAAAGGCGGTGACATTAACCTGGATAGAACCAGGTTCAATTCCCATGGAGGAGAAGGATTTCGCACAGGGGGATACACTTGTAGTTGAGCTTATATAGCGCACAGCTACCCGCAGTGGGTTTCATTGTGCTTGTTTAGGGAACCCTTCCTGGTATTCCCCTGTGAGATAGCAGGGTATCCACAAGGTGAAAGTCAGGCATCCCGCCGCGAGGGGCCGTTGTGGAGATTAAGCAAGCTATTGCCCAGAGTCGCAGAGTGTGAACCCATGAGTCGAGGAGGCACCGGGGCGAGAATTATCGAGTCCGTGGAATTTTTAGCTTAAGACCCGCCGAGGCGGGGAATTGAACCCTCGTCCAGGACCGATCTCAGCTTCTGGGTCTGCTGCCTCTAACCCCTGAGCCACACTTCTCCACTTTTTTCAACCCCTGGAGGAAGTCCTTAACCACTGGAACCTGAAAGAAAGAAACCCGATCAGGTGATTTTCTGTATGCTACTATGGCTGACAAATGCACCCTAATAGAAGCGTATTTTAAACCAGCAGTCGCTAGGGAAAGGAGGTATGGCAAAATGACATCCTCCTGTCCTGTAGTCGGATCAAGGTGATGATCCCTACACCATAAGAAAAACCTCTTCCCCTTGAACGCATAGGACGCTCTCGTGGAAGGTCTCTTAGCCTCTTTTAAAATGTTCATGCACTCAGGAGGCAAGTTCAAATGTCCGTATTGCAGGACCTCAGGAGCCATGCTGTTAGGTTCAGTGACGGGAGGTTGGGATGCATTATCCTCCCGTTCATCTTGCTCAACAGGTCCGGCCTGCAAGGGAGTCGTCTGTGTGGACACACAGACAGATGTAGAAGATACGGGTACCACCACTGCCGCGGCCAATCCGGAGCTATCAGGATCATGTCCATGTTCGACCTGCAGAGCTTGGAAACTACTCTCGGAATCAGAGCCAGGGGAGGAAACGCGTAAGCGAATGTCCCTGAACAATCCATCAGTAGAGCATTCCCCTGAGTCCCTGGCCGGTGGAACCTGCACACGAAGGCGTAGCATTTGGAGTTTTCGTCGTCTGCAAACAAATCTATGGTCGGACGACCCCAGCAACGAAAAAGCTCTTCTACGACTTCGTCGTTTAGCACCCAGTCTGGCTGATCTTCGAAGTGTCTACTGAGTGCGTCTGCTTTTACGTTCAACTCGCCTGGAAGGTGCACTGCCACTACCGTGAGGCCTCAAGAGAGGAGCCAAAGCCAGATTGCCTGAGCCTCTCGAGACAGAGGGCGAGACATTGTGCCTCCTTGCTTGTTCAGATAGAACATGGTGGTTGTATTGTCCGTCTGAACTAGGACTGAGTTGGACTCTATCGCTGGGAAAAAAGCTTTGAGAGCCAGGAATACCGCTCTGAGTTCCAGCATATTGATGTGGTATGTCTGCTCCTGCGCAGACCACTGGCCTTGAATTTGAAGCGGACCCATGTGCGCTCCCCAACCTTGTAGAGAGGCATCCGTCACTATCGACTGGGTTGGAAGAGGCTGGTGAAAACGAACCCCCACCAGCAAATTCTTTCTCCGTGTCCACCATTTGATGGAATCTTTCGTCGCTTGGGAGAGCTTGATGCAACCCTCCCAAAGACCTGTCGCCTGGTCCCATTGATCCTCCAGAGCCTGCTGTAGAGGACGCATTCTCAGCCTGGCGTTTGGAATGAGAAAGATGCAGGATGCCATGGAACCCAGCAGGGATGCTACTTGTCGGGCTGTTGGAAGCCGAGATTCCAGCAGAATTCCACATTTCTGGTTCAAGGAAAAAAGTCTCTCCTCCGAAGGAAACGCTTTTCCCACTTTTGCGTCCAGAACGGAGCCTAGGTAGTGAATTGACTGTGTAGGCCGCTGGACTGACTTCTCCAGATTCACATGGAGACCGAGCCTGTGCAATTGGAGAAGACACAGATGTAGATCGTGTTTTACCCGCACTGGAGATGGACCTTTTAGGAGCCAGTCGTCCAGGTATGGGTAGATGAAGAGCCCCTTCTTGTGCAGAAAAGCCGCCACCACTGCCATGCATTTGGTGAAGACTCGTGGTGCGGACTTGAGACCGAAGGGTAGCACTGTGTACTGATAGTGTTTGTTCCCTACGACAAACGTCAAGTACTTGCGATGTTGTTGAGCAATTGGGATGTGAAAGTACGCATCTTGCAGGTCCACCGAACACATCCAATCTCTGACTTGAAGATGTGGGCATATTTGGTGAAGCGCCAACATGCGGAACTTTTCTCTGATGACGACCTTGTTTAGAAGTCGTAGATCGAGTATTGGTCTGAACTTGTCCTCCTGATCTTTTTTGGGGACAAGAAAGTACCTGGAGTAAACTCCCTTCCCTCTTTGAGCGAGGGGAACCTCTTCTATCGCTCGTTTTTGTAGGAGGACTTTTACCTCTCTTCGGAGCAAGCTTAGTTGGTGAGGATAAGCGCTCTTTGGAGGTATGTTCTTGGGAGGAGCAAGGAAACGTAGTTTGTATCCATTGCGCAGTATATTCAGCACCCACTGATCCTTGGTGATGCTGACCCACTCTGCCAGGTGTTGTGAGGCACTTCCTCCCACTGGAGTGGGCAACGGCGCCAGAGGAAGCCACTGCTCAGGCTTTTCCTCCTTTTGTGGTGTTAGAGGATTGTTAATGACCTCCTCTACCTCTGCCAGGTTTACCTCGAAACTGGGGTTTCCCTTGGTTCTTATTTTGGGACCACTGAGGGGTTTGAACCCTCTGTTGAGCCCCTCTCCCCCTGTTGGTCTTGAAGCGGTGCTTGAATTCTTTCTTTTTCTCCAAGCCCACCGCTTTCACTGTGTCCAGCTCCGTCTTCATTCGGGTCATTTCCTCGTCAGCATGTTCCCCGAAGAGAGCGGAACCCGAAAAGGGAAGATTAAGGATGCGATGCTGAGCATCCGGCTTCAGGCCTGTAAGGCGCAACCATGCCGACCTCCTGGCACAAACCCCATGTGAATAGGAATGCGCCGCAAGGACAGCACCATCCGCAGCCGTACTTATCATCTGATTCGCCACCAGACATCCTTCAGTCACGGTCTCTTCAAAATCCTGCTGGTCTTCTTTTGGCAGCTTGGCTTTGAACCTTTCCATAGAGTCCCACAGGCTCTATCGTAGCGACCCAGAAGCGCAGCCGCACTAGAAACCTTAAGAGTCGAAGCAGCTGAGGTGCAAACTTTCCGACCCCAGGAGTCTTGAGCCTTGCTGTCCATGTCTGGTGGGACTGAAGAGGAGCCGGCAACTGCGTGTGTCTTCCTCGCTGCTGCCACAATTACAGAGTCTGCTGGAGGGTCAGATCGTACAAAAACCGGGTCAGAAGAGGCTGGTTTGTACTTTTTCTGAATGCGGGCTGGCACCGCTCTAATAGACGCCGGAGTTAGGAATACCTCATTGACAGGAACCATAATCCCCGGGACTAATGGCAGTAGAGGACGGGAGATCGCTTTTTTGTGTAAAGTCTCAAAAATGACTGTCGTTGTAACCTGAGGGACAGACATTTCAATGCTCAGTTTCTGAGCTCCTCTTTGCAAGACATCCAGATACGTGCCAATGTCATCCACTGGGGAGGATCTGGACGTAGGACTGTCCGTCAACGTAGGGGAATAGTCCCTCTTGGAAGACTTGGTAGAAGAGGTAGATGACGTAGACGGCGTGCGTCGACGTCTACGGTGAACACTGTGCCCCCTCTCTTTTGATCTTTTCAAACGCTCTTCCCGTCTAGGAGAGCGAGACCTGACTCGATCCTCTGGTTCTTTTCTTCGAGATCGGGGCCTTCTGGGAGACCTGGTTGGTGGTCTCACAGGAGATTTGCGCCTGGGAGGACTATGCTTGTCCATCTCCTCTACCAGATCCTGAAGGGGAGACCTGTGCTGCGAGCTGGCATAGTCCTGCATACGTTTTGCAGCCCCAGAATCTCTCCAATGTTCAAGAGATCTGTACCATCTAGGTGACAGTCTGACTTTATCCGCCCACGGGTCTGTCCGACGCTCAGGAGATTTGCGCACAGGACTTCTGGACTTCGAAGATGCAGTTGAGGAGCCAGAGGACCTTGAAGTGGAATGACGGGAAGCTGACTCTGTTACCATAACCACATCTGAACACCTCGACGTCGAGCAATCTTCCCTCGTCGTTGAGTGCTTTCGGGGAGTCGGCGGATCAAACAATCTTGTCTTTGATTGCCTATGCGAGGGTGTATGGTCTCTCGACGTCGAGCGACGATGATCAGCCGCCGACGGAGTTCCCTGTCTCGACGTCGAACGGCGAGTACCGGCCGTCGACGGAGCCCTCTCTCTCGACGTCGAACGACGAAGCCCAGTCGTTGACGGAAGTCTTTGTCTCGACGTCGAACGACGATGTCCAGTCGTCGACGGAAGTCTCTCTCTCGACGTCGAACGACGATGTCCTGTCGTCGACGGAGCTCTCTGCCTCGACGTCGAGTGACAATGTCCAGTCGTCGACGGAGGTCTCTCTCTCTCGACGTCGAACGGTGATGTTCAGCCGTCGACGGAGTTTTCTGCCTCGACGTCGAATGTCTGTGCGACGACGGCGCAGGGGTATTGGGCACCCTCGATGCCGAGAGCTGACGAGACACCGACGGAGACTGCCTCCTCGACGCCGATCGACTCTTCCCTGTCGACGGCGGAGGGGTCTTGGTCCTCGACGCCGAACACTTCTCGACGCCGGTCATCGTCTGGATGACGTCGGCGGAGGGGTGACCTCCCTCGACGCCGGTCGTCGCCTAGTTGACGACGGCGGAGGGGTCTTGGATCTCGACGCCGACCGTCGCCCGGTTGACGGCGGCGGAGTTCCCTTCCTCGACGGCGGACGTAGCCCGGTTGATGCCGGCCGAGGGGATTTCGACGCCGGAGCTGGATCCTTCGACGTCGTCGACGTACCTGGTCTTCTCCTCGACGGCGAGCCCGCTGTCGACGGTAGTTTAGACGATGAATAATCCACCGGTGGTTCTTTTCTCAGCGCCGAGCCCGACGCTGAAGGTGAAGTGTGTGAAGACTTCTTTCTGGAAGATGTTTGAGTCTTCTTGGAGCCCTTCTTCACCGGAGATCTTCCTTTTGATGACCTATGAGCTAGGCCATAAATGCGAATCCTCTCCCTGTCCTTCAGAGTTCTTCCTGATAGGTGTTCACAATGAGGACAGGTGCCTGGATCATGATCTTCAGGCAGACACAGGATACAGACGTCGTGGTTGTCTGATTTGGCCTTCTTGTTGCCACAAGAAGGACATTTGTCAAAGAGTGAAGGCATTCTCAGGAGAAAATGTTCACAAAAATGACTAAAAAAGGTAGTCCCTTACTTAACTAGGTGTAAAATGTCAAGTAAGAGCAAAAAATTGTCAAAGTGAAGTATTTTTCTGTCAAAAAACAGAAAAAATAGTGGAGCTGTGTAACCAGGGTCCTTCTCTGAAGGAGCCGGAAAGAACAACTGACCTAACTGTCACCCCTGAGGCATGATGGGATACTGGGGGTCATGGGTGCCTTAAAGGCACGGTGTCAGTTTATTGCTATGTAGCTACAGGTTAGCTTTTCAGTCTTTTTAGACTGTGTGTTTGCAATGCAGCCTGGGAGCTTTCTATGCTTCCAGTGAGTTATGAGAATTTCTACTGCTTTCTGAGCATTAAAACAGTTTCTAAAACAAACTTTGTGTTGTTTTTCTCATGTTTTCTAATGCTCATTACTCATGTATGGTGGAAATTCCTTACAGCATATTTCAGCTCTGCTCTTTATTTGGCTGCTATTGCATGTTTTTATATATATATATGTATATATATTATATATGAGTGTATATATATATGTGGGGCACATATAATATAGTGTTTCCGGGGTCCCGCACATGGGCGGGAATATTCTAATGCTTATGACTATTGATGAGGATCCCCTGGAAGAGAACTAAATTGATACGTAGTTGGTATGACGAGGGAATAGCCTTGCCAAGCGTTAGATTATATTACTAGGCTGCACAACTAGCAATCATTAATGAATGGCTCCACGCCCCGCAAGACGACTCAGCATACAGATTAGACAGAAGCGTACTGCCGGTGGAACGCTTGATGAAGGGCCTTTACACAAACTAAAGACGGCCCGCACTAACAGGCCCCACGGCCCACACGATCAAAATTTGGCACACTGCACAGAGGGCTCTGGGATGGGAGGGAGTACTTACACTGGCCACTCCACTCTGGGAGACACGCCGCCTGGGCACCCTGGCGAACACTAAGGGGTTCCGACAATGGGACCTTATAGGCATCACGAAAATTGGTGATCTGTGGGTGAGAGGGGAAATCATTCCGTTTGCAGCTCTCCAAGAGAAGTATGGACTAGCAGACACTGAGCTATACCGCTATATCCAAATCAGACATGCCCTCCAAAGCGCTATACCCCTAGGCACCAAATTAGCTGAATCTTCGCCCCTTGAAGATCGAATCCATACAGACCACATGGATAAAAAAGCCATATCACAGACATACCATAATCTCCCGGAACCTATGGTAGTCTTACGAAGCAAGTGGGAAGTAGAACTGGGAGACATAGAAGACTCGGAATGGATGGAAGCGCTGGCATCGGCAAGGGAGGCAGCGATCCCATCTCGCTTAAAACTGGTGCAACTTAAAGTGCTGCATCGTATATATTACCCATGCACTACGATACAGAAACTCGGGCACGCACTCGACCCACTCTGCCTTAGGGGATGCGGACAAATCGGAACATACTTCCATATAATATGGGACTGTCCAAAGGTACAATCCTACTGGGAGAAAGTATTAAATGAGATCTCGGGGGTGGGTGAGGTAGAGATCCAGCGGGACCCTAGGTGCTGCCTACTATTTCAATTTCAATTTCAAAGATCTTTATTTGGTTATTCGAGCAAACAACCATAAAAGCACAATTCAATAGACATAATTTAAAAAATAAATTAATACAGTCTAAAAACCACTTCCAGAATTAAAAGTAACAATTCACCATATGCATTACAATGTTAAAAACAGGTTTAAAACATTTATCCCTCCATGCTATTTCTGAATTTTAGTGCTAATTTAAAAAAACTGGTTACAAATAAAGTGCAATCGTGGTTTAGCAGCTGTAAATAACAAAGTGCAGGTCTAACCTGTGTAAAATTCATTTTTTTCAGAAGGGGTTTTAAATAGAGTCTCCGAGGTATGTCATAATAAGGACAAATAAATAGGAAGTGCACAAGGTCCTGCGGAGACACATTGTCGCAGCCACAGGGCGGTAGCACTTGGCCTCGGTGACTCCCCTTGGGAGCAGCAAGCAGTAAGTGGGAAAGGTCCAAACGGAACCTAGTTAACAGAAATCGATCAAAGCCCGACACTGGCCAGGACAGATACGGTTCCACACTGGGTGTAGATTTTATTACGACATATTTACGAACACTACTTTTGTTCAATTCCACCTCCTCTCAATGCAAATACCGAGAGAGGGAAAAGGTTTTCCTCACAAATGTAACGTCAGAACTGCTAATAGACTCGGGTCTTAGAAAAAGCTCAGGGCGGCCCAGTTCCGAGAAACAGTCTTTCAGATATTTAAGCCACGGGATTTTATGCATATTGTCCCAGGATAAGGCTTCTCTCAGAAGTTGGTGATTAAGAGGCAGATCTTTATTTAGCCAACAATTTAACCAGCAGGTTAAGGGTCGTTGCGCTATGGTATCACTTAAAAAGGGGACGCCTAGTTCTTCGGGTACTATAAAACTGGCCGTTCCCCTTGGGACCCCCAGCATCTGTTTCAGGAAGTTGTTTTCTGCTACCGCCAAGTCGTTGGTTATCGTGTGCCCCCAAAGCTCACTCCCATAACAGGCTATCACCACACTCTTTGCCTGGTAAATTTTTAGCAGTGCAGCAATTGGGCGAATGCCCATTTTCCTAGCAAAGCTAAAAATGGCTGCGTTAGCCCGAGTTAGCTCCCCCTTTACCTCTGGACTGCAGGGCCCCATTTCAACTGATTATCAAACAGGACACCCAGATATGAAAAGGTTTTTGTGGTAGGGATCTTCTCCCCATTAACATGAAATGAGGGTGTCTTTTTGGAGCCCTTCCCTACATTCATCATAAAAGATTTTGTATTGTTAATTGCAAGGTCTTGGGATTTCATGAAGCTGTAAAAGGAGTTAAGTAACAATTGAAGCCCTTTTGCGGTCCTTGCCAGCAGAACGGCATCGTCCGCATAAAGTAGGACGGGTAATCCTTTACGTCCAACATAGGGGTAATCTGCTCCAGTATTTAAAAGATTCTCATCCAAGTTGTTGATGTATAAGTTAAAAAGAAACGGAGCTAAAATACAGCCCTGCCGGACTCCCCGATGCACTCCAAAATCTCTTGTTACCTTTAGCTCTTGGGAGTAACGTACATTAGCCCTCGTGTCCTGGTGCAGATCTGCCAGCAGATTAACTAAATTTTGCTCCACCCCCATGTGACCCATGGCCTCCCAGAGCTTGGTCCGGTTAACACAGTCGAAGGCTGATGAGAGGTCCATAAAAGCCATGTGTATTATGCCTTGACGTGCTAAAGTGTATTTTCCCAGGACCATATACAGATTAAGACACTGTGAGATCGTGGAGTGACCTGGTCTGAAGCCGTATTGGATCGGGGAGATTATATTGTGCTCTTCAGCCCAGTATGTTAATCTATTCAAGATTACCCCCCCCCGCTACTTTGACCACAGAATCAATTAAAGATATTGGTCTGTAGCAGGCCGTGCTGTTACGGTCCCGGGAACTATCATGGAGACCCCCCACGACCTGGGGCATCCAGATACAACGGCTGCATTAAGCACAGCGGTAAGGACAGGTGCCCATAGTGATACACATGACTTAAAAAGATCCGGGGGCAAACCGTCAGGCCCTGGGGCTTTGTTACTTGTTAGGCCCTTGATTCCCTTTTCAACCTCGCTGGTAGAAAAGCACAGGGGGTTGTCTTCTAAGACACCATTTTTAAATTCTGCTTGTGGTAAATTACTGTTAAAAATAGAGCTAAAATGAGAGACCCACTCTTCTTCTGGTATGTTAGTACCTACAGCGGAGTTACCTGTTAGTTCAAAAAGTGGTTTATTTATAATTTTTCAAAACTTTGCACTATTTCCAAGGATTTTGGGATATAACAGGTTTTCCCAAATGAAGGCCTTCACTTCTAATTTGCGTTTATCTAGGGCCTTCTTGTAACAAATGCGTGAAGCCCTAATTCGTGCAGGGTCTCTGGGCCTAGCCTTTAGTGCCGCCTTTAGGTCACGACTTGCCTTAGAGCAAGAGTGATCAAACCATTTCGGACCACTGCGCGTCGGCCCTATGGAGGGCACGGATAACATTGCCCCAACTTTAGATACAATACCATCAAAAGCAGACAGAATCTCATTGGGCAAAGGTGCCGCCGACACACAAAGAGACAACTCAGGGCCACATGTACTATTATTTGACTCATATAAGTGGCTCGGGTCTACCGTTGCCCACTTTAAACGACGTTTACCGTCAGTACACTTTAAGACACCACCATCTAACCTCTTCTTGCGCAGTTCAAGAATCACACCACCCACTTGAATACAAACTGGGTTATGATCGCTATGTTGGTTCTCCTGAATTTTAAAGTCCAAAATAGAGGTGCCAAGGTCACCAGAAAAGAGAATGTGATCAATGTAGGATCCCCCGGGGATACCTTTGTAAGTGGGTACATCATGAAGGGTGTGGTCGGCCACCACAGACATGGCCGGGGTTAAATTAAATTCATTCAAAAGGTCATTCAACAAGTTACCCCGCCGTGTATGATCGAAATGGAAACCTCTCTGTCTGTGGCAGCCCAATGAGCCTGATACAGTTTTATTATTTATTTATTTAAAGATTTGTAAAGCGCCTGGTGACCCGGAGGCATCCCTGCGCTGTGAGAGCTTGAGATTGGCCAAGAGGGGAGAAAAAACAGTAACCCCTGGATTCCCACAGGGGTGTGCGCTGAAGTCCCCTACAATAAGTATATGGTGTGGGAGGCTCTCCAATTTGTTCCTAAGTCTACACTTGCCGTTATAATTTACGGCGTTATAAAAGTTAATCAGGGTTAGTGAGTCTTTCCCTTTCTTAACCAACAGCACTTGAATATCGGTATTACAGAAGGAATATCTTTTGACTGTGGAAACCAATGCTAGATTGATAAACACAGCCAAACCCCTTTTGGCTCTACCGCTACGTGACGGCTCTGCTGGTACAAAGAAGCTTTTGTATCCTTCTATGAATACATTATTCCCAACCAACCATGTCTCTTGAAAACATACCACTGCAAAAGATCTTACAAAGGCTACCCAGGTCGGGTCACTAATTTTACTTGCTAAACCAGCAATGTTCCAGGAGATTACATTGAATCTGGGTGTCATCATTTCTGCGGGGGCCTTCACACGTGCATCTAAGGCTTTTTCTGGGGGAGCCACAGGACTAACTCCAGTGCTATCCCCTGTGAGTGTGTTTAGCTCAGTGTCATCTCTCTGGGTGATTTTTGACTCTTGAGTAGATTCACAGATTGTTTCTGGGTAAGCTTTCTCAGGGCCGCTATGATTCAGGGGAACATTATCTACCACTATTTGCCCTGGGTGAGGCTCAGCCACGTCAGTTACCCTGGCTAAATTAGCTATAAATGAATTTGATGTATCCCTTACAGCAGCTAAAGAAGCCTGAACTACTTTCACCTGTTCCTTGTTCACTGTCCCACTGCGTGGTTCAGTAAAATTATAACTAACAGGGACCCGGGTCTTTACACGGAGTCAATCCACTCCCTCGAGGTCTCCCTGAGAGTAAAAGGCTTTAAATCGATTAAATATGGGAACCCTATATTGATTGTCATAGTGGTCGTGGTACCTATTTACATGAATATAATTTGAGTGCGGGTTACCGTGCATCATTGGTTGGTTATCGTAGTAGTCGTAAAACCTGTTGCCCTTTATGTGATGTTGAAACTTATTTCTTTGGGTTGTGGGGGTTGGTGGGTAGAAATAACTGAGTGCGACAGTTTGAATCCTGCTTTCTAAGTCGCCCTCCCTCCAACCACTAATGTAGTTTGCCACACGCCTGTCTTTGAAATTTATAATGATGCAATCGCCTTCTAGGTCCTTGTCTCTCTGACCCACCCAGTCTACCCTTCTGACATGAAGTATTTAGCCATTTAGGTGTGAGGGAATTGGCCTGTGTCTAATTAGCCAATGGCTGACTTTATTTTTCAATTTACTATAATTTTCAGATTTCCCCTCTCCTAGTGTTGGTACACATATCATGACCACAGTGTAGGGGTGGGATTCAGGGGGCAAATCAGTGCGCATGATCTTATTTACCGGTCTTAATCTTTTGGGTTGCTGTGGCTGGCTTTTGGTAACAGTCTGTATTGTGCCCTCTGCCGCCCACTTACTCACGTCCGTCTCATTTATATTTTCTGCTGCTGCTTCCCTGGACTTTACTTCGGGAGAGGGCAATACATCCCTATTCTTGTCTTGCTTTTTTTGAGACTCCTTGAGACTTTTATCTGAAAGTGTCAGGGTCTGTATTTGCTTAGGCGACTTGCATGTAACTGATGTAGCTTCTCGGGTATTTTTATTGTTTAGCGGGTTCAGTGGTTTATCGTTAAACTTTTGTGGAGGCAGTGGTTTGTGGAATTTGATTAATTTTATCATAGTTTTGTTGTGTTGCTGTTGTGCTACTTCTAGTTTCTCCAGTTTTTCCCCTATCATTTTTACCCTTTCATGAAAGGGGAGCATAAGGGACCTCATTAAATGTTCCATTTTTTCCAGGAGAGACTTCACACAGATATGTTTATCACAGGCCTGATTTACTAATTCAATAGTGTCGTGCCCTGAGGCTCCCTGGATGTCAGCTGTTTGGTTTTGGGCTATTGATGTGATGGGTTTAGGTGCCCTATAAGTGATCCTCTGTGTATGGCTCGTGCTTCTCCTCTGCCTGTGTCTAGATTTGTACCATACAACCTTCGATTTTGCCCTGAATTTACTGGCAGCCCTCATGGTTCTTCTAGGTGACAAGTTGTCTGTGAACCCAATCTCTCTCGGGCATTCATCTCGGGGCTCCCTTTATCAGATAGTATACAGACTTCGTTAGGGATGCAAACAGCAATCCCTTCTTCTCCATCCAACTCATTAATGAGGATGGGCGGTTCTTCATTTGTCAGCATGCTAGGGGTCATTGACAACCTGCTTTCCCTGTTATCAAAGTCAGGTGGCAAAGTATGGTCTAATGGGATTATCTGATTGCTATCTAAGTTTGGGAAGCCTGCATATGATTGCATGAGGATAGAGTCCTGGGAGTACACTGTAGTATTAGAAGTGTTAACATTCGTGGTCATTTGGGTTGACTGGTTGGATAGGCACATACTTGGGGGTAAGGAAAGGCGCCTCTCGGTACTCTCAATCGCATTGACCACGACGCCAATGGTCTTTTGGAGCATTCTGTCAATTGCGGTGATACTTGGGAGTGGGGTGGTAACTAGCGCCTTTTTCCTTGATGAGGATCTAGTCGACATTGGAGTATGTTTGGACTTATTCATCTTATAATTCCTAAGCAAAGCTATGGGTATGGTATACAGAGCCCCCCTTAAGTGAGGTTTATTTTACAGGCACAGGGTGTAGACGTGTGCCAGAATAGAGAACCAGATACCAGGAGAAAGTAAAGTCGAAAGTCCTCTTGCTCACTGTTGGAAATGGGATCCCCGGCTGGCCAGGGCTTTCGCCAAAGTCAGTCAGAGACCACCACTCCCAAGTCAGGGCAAGGGAGTTACACGCCAAGATAACCCCTGCTCACCCTCTAGGTAACGTGGCGCGAGCAGCAAGACTAAACTTGGAGGCGATGTAAGTTAAGTATTTGCGCACGCACCGCAGCAACAACACCCAGGACCCACCACAAAGGAAACTCCACACAAGGTTATATAAAAAAATAGCCTTTGTATTACACCAAAACACATTAGATAAAACACACACTTTACAATGTGCCAGAGGCACGGGCAGAATTTACAGGGGATATATACAAGACAGGGCCACCTGGACCACTGTCAGGAATCAGAAGTAACACTTTCAGAAATAGCACTTAGAATGTAAATCACTGTAGCACAATATAAAAATAGAGCACACACCCAGTCACTAATGGTAACCAGGACCTCACTAGCACCACCTGTACTAGGAAGAAAACAACCACCTAAGTATCAAAATACCTGTAGGGGTGTAAGAACATAACACATGATGCAATGCATACATTCAGAGGTGTAAGGAAGGAGGCACATGACGCATTATCAACACATTCAGAGGTGCAGCGCAGGAGAACACATGATGAATAATCTACCCATTCAGAGGTGCAAGAGAAACACATGACGCATCAACACACGTTCAGCGGTGTAAGGAACAAGGCACATGATGCATCAACAACACATTCAGAGGTGCAGAACACAGGGTGCGCAAAACATACTACACATTGTACATTTCCTAACACCCAAAAGCAATAGGACATAGATCATAACAGCATCTAAACCTCAGTTAGCGCATAATCACCTTTAGCGCAGAACTCACAAAGTCCAGGTTGCGCCACTGCCCCAAGACCTAAACGTAATAGCTGCCCACAAAGTGCTGGGCAGCTGAGGGACAGAACAGGGGGCCTAAACGCTGCAGCTGGCACTAAGTGCTGCGCAGCTGGGAAAGGCCAGGGATGAAGGAGTGCGCCTCACTCCTAAGTCCAGAGTACATGTCCCTAGGAAGCAAAATACCTAAACGGTGCAGCTGCCCACTAATTGCTGGGCAGCTGGAGACAAGTATCGCCAGGGGCCCTCACTGGCTCCTCAGGAACAAAACTGCATCCACTGTGGGAGCCCTCTAGGCTCTAGAACATCACTTGCCATCGTTGGAGCCCTCTAGGCTCTGCACACACAGGTGCATTTTTGTGAGCCCTCTAGGCTTTTGAAAATACTGGGGCCTCGGGGCCATGGGGCTCTCAATACCCAAATTGCCCAAGAGCCTCTCCCGGGCTCTAATCAATGATTTACTCCGACGTTGGAGTCCCCTCCGGGTTCCCTGAAGCAATGGGGGCTTCTGGCGGGGCCATTCTGGCTTACAAAGACGTTGGGGCGGCCCACTGCCACCTGGGGCCGCCCTGAAGGCTGAGTGTGCCCTGTTGCCCTCACACACCCGGAGCTCCCCCCCCAAGCCAGCTTCTAGTCACCGGCTCGGGGCAGGACAAGGACGGCAGCCCCCCCCTTCACTCACCGGGAATCGCGGGTTTCCCTTCGGCGGTGGGACTCCTGTCCGGGTGCGGGCACTCTCGCGGCAACACTCCTCTCCCTGTTGGCGGCCCCGGGGCTCTCCATAACTCACTGGAGCCCCGGGCCGCGGGACGACATCTCTCGGCCGGCTGTTTGTTTCTTTTCCCTTTTTCCCTGGTGGCAGCGAGCAGCCAATCGGGGCACGGCGGCAGGCGGGACTTCCTCCGCAAACCGGAAGTCCCGCCCGCGTCAGGCACCGTAGTGCCTGACTTCCTGTTTTGCGGTGCTCGGGCCGCGGCGATGAATCTCGGGGGCATTTCAGAGGGGTGGCACCCTCGAGATGAAATAATAAGGAATCAAGCGAGGTAGGCACTCGCTGGGGGTCAGGGACCCCTCACAGAACGGGCAAATGCCGGGTGGGCACCTGCATATAGCGCTTCCAGCGCTATATGCAGGATAAAGCGCTCCCAAGCGCTAGGAAGGAAAATACAGCGCTCCCAGCGCTATGAAGGCACAAAAAGCAACAAGTCCTTCAGTATTCCAGCATCTCAGCAGTCCAGGGGCTGGGCAGGGCTCAGGGAGGCAAGCCTTCCCCTGAGCCCAAGCAGCAGCACGCCCCTGGCAAGATTCAAGTTGGGAACAAGAACATTTTTCAAGAGGTCACAGCCTCTTTTTATACAGAGCAATCCTTTGTCTAAAGGTGCAGGGTGGGGGAAGAACCAGTCGCAGCTGGTCTGGGAGTACTGTTGATGGCCCAACCACCCCTTTCATTCACTGGGGAGGCTAGGGTCGTTAGACGCACCACAGGTGGGCGGAGCCAGCATTGTCAGGGGAAAACCCAGCCTCAGTCAGGACACAGGTACACTCCTCCCCAGCCATCAGCATGCTAATCTCCCACTCACCACCGGGCAGACCCATCCAGACTTCCTGGAGCCTGGCATGCCAGCCAGCTCCAGCCAATCACACGCCAGCACCCTCACAGCACACGTACAGCCATATCTAGAAGTGCTACTTCCCCACTAGACACATACATGCCGCATACACCATCTTGCAGCATTCACTCCCCCGAGTTCACACATACCAAACTTGACCATGCACACCTCACGCATCAGGAACTACCAGGGACACAGACATTCCCCATGCATTCCTATGGGAGGGCAGGCCAATCTCAGACACGCACTCAGGGAGAGCACGCACTTTACACTGTGCCACAGTGCTAAAGTGCGCCAACACCAGAAATCACTACTACTGGGTCACATACTACAAGCAAAAAGTTTAGGGGTGAACCTGCCACAAGCCCCAAGTCCAACACAACCCCCTTCCAGCCAAAACGCAGGGTAGGCCAATCACCACCGTGATGGACTTCCCTGCTTGGGGCGATAGAACACAGACGCGGGCCCGCACTGCAGGGACACCCTCCGGTTCTACGCGACGTTGATCCATAAGACATGCACATACTTAAAAAAAAAACAGGCCCAACTAGGCTACCCCACTGGTACGCCTTAGCTGTCCACGGCTAGGACCAGGCCCTAGGCCACCCAGATACCACTGGTCCATGCCCATCCACAGAGTGGGGGGTTGTAACCCCTGGCCTACACTACCCATTCTCCACTCCCTTTCTCAGTGTAGTTCCAAACTACCACTGATCCTTCAAGCTAGGGTCCGACTCCGCACCCTCAGGCTGACCAGAGGTCACGGGCAAGCATGGCCCACCCTACCTCTACTTCTGAAGCACCCTCCAGAACACAACTCTCCCACCTGGGATCCATATTCACCGGATGTACAGGGGTCAGACTCCCTCTGACCCCCTTCCAGACTTCTGCACTCTCCCACTGTAGAATAGTGTCCCTCCACTTAAGGTAGGCCCCACCTGCTCTCAGGGTAGTACCAAAACACTCAGCCAAGAACCCTAAAGATCCCTGCTAGGCCTGTACCACCCCTTCTGGGAAACACAGGGTCTCTTCACTTAAGATGAGCCCCTCCTGTGTTCACAGGGGTACCCCTAGAAGACAAACCCGCCAGGACACTGGCTACAGTCGCCCTGCCGTCCAGGACAGGCAACCACCTGAACCTGGCTCCCTAACCTAGGGACGCTACCCTTTGGCTAGATGCCTGGCGCACCAGGACTTCTACAAGTTGAAAACAAAAATCTAAGACTTTTTCTCCTCCTTCAGCAGCAAGGCAACCACTGCAGGTCAATCCCCCATACACCTTACCCGGTTCCTTCTCTTCAGGCAGAAGTCCCTTCTTGTAACTTCAGGACACTACGTACAGTTCCCCTTACGTCCAGATCCGGAACACCGGCTACTGGCTCCCCAACCGAGGGACGTACCCCTTTGGTCAGATGCCTGGCGCACCAGGACTTCCTTGAGGGTGACACAACTAATGTGTTGTGTACAAGTCTGCCTGACACTCAGGACAGAAGAGGCATCACCATGGTCACTCCCTGGCGACACAACCCTTCTGGTTGGCCCCTGACCCACTGGCTCTTCCACTGGGGAACCTATTCCCCTCGCACCCCTCCATCTGGACTTCTGCACCCTCCCAACAGGAGCGGTACTGCCAGACACCAGAACTACTGGAACCCTGGTTACAGAGGTTCCACGTTCTCCAGACACTCTGGACGATCCTCCTCAAATGACCTATTGGTACAGCCTAGGCCCCCGACCTGATGTTCCCTTCAGAAACATTCCAGGCCCTGACACTGGGTTTCGGGCACCTGGAGACATGCAGTCCCACCCACTCCTTCTCCTCTTGAGACAGGACGTGAGCCCCTACACCGAGACCTAGCTGGGCTACACTGAACCTCTTCCACCACGCTGGGCTGGAAGACACCTCAGACACTCCTTTTGGAATCACTCCATCCTCTATGTCTCCCTACTCCCAGAACATTACCAACTCTAAAATTCTGTCTCTAAACAGACCACAGAAATCAAAAGCAGGCTCCACTGTCTGCAGACGTTCTTGGGAAAAGTTCAACACACAGGACTTAGGTATCTGAGCAAAACAAGATTACACAAGCATTCAGCAAGCTCCCCATCCAGAGAACTCACAAACACGTCCAGTGCCACACACCATTCATCCACACACACCTCTCCCCAGACTGGTAAGGCAGTTTCTACCACCCCTGACTTCTCAACCTGACCACACTTGACACAGGTACCATTACTCCAGGACAGGGACGGGGGACACATGCACTGGACACACTTATGCTGCCACCAATGGATCCCACCCTTCTGGTGAATCCAGAAAACACACTGCACTTAGGGGGATGATCTACCCTCTCGAGCTAGGGACACCTAACTCAAAAGTGCACAAGAAACACATTTCCACAGAAATGACATTTTCAGCAAACTTAAACAATAATCCCCAAAATGTTTTTATCTAAAATGCAGAGTTTTGTGGTGCAGCCAGCTGCTACTGTGGTACAACGCAAACACAAATCCTTATCCTCACCGCTTGCCACCAATGTTGGAAATGGGATCCCTGGCTGGCCAGGGCTTTCGCCAAAGTCAGTCAGAGACCACCACTCCCAAGTCAGGGCAAGGGAGTTACACGCCAAGATAACCCGTGCTCACCCTCTAGGTAACGTTGCGCGAGCAGCAAGGCTAAACTTGGAGGCGATGTAAGTTAAGTATTTGCGCACGCACCCCAGCAACAACACCCAGGACCCACCACAAAGGAAACTCCACACAAGGTTATATAAAAAAATAGCCTTTGTATTACACCAAAACACATTAGATAAAACACACACTTTACAATGTGCCAGAGGCACGGGCAGAATTTACAGGAGATATGTACAAGACAGGGCCACCTGGACCACTGTCAGGAATCAGAAGTAACACTTTCAGAAATAGCACTTAGAATGTAAATCACTGTAGCACAATATAAAAATAGAGCACACACCCAGTCACTACTGGTAACCAGGACCTCACTAGCACCACCTGTACTAGGAAGAAAACAACCACCTAAGTATCACAATACCTGTAGGGGTGTAAGAACATAACACATGATGCAATGCATACATTCAGAGGTGTAAGGAAGGAGGCACATGACGCATTATCAACACATTCAGAGGTGCAGCGCAGGAGAACACATGATGAATAATCTACCCATTCAGAGGTGCAAGAGAAACACATGACGCATCAACACACGTTCAGCGGTGTAAGGAACAAGGCACATGATGCATCAACAACACATTCAGAGGTGCAGAACACAGGGTGCGCAAAACATACTACACATTGTACATTTCCTAACACCCAAAAGCAATAGGACATAGATCATAACAGCATCTAAACCTCAGTTAGCGCATAATCACCTTTATCGCAGAACTCACAAAGTCCAGGTTGCGCCACTGCGCCAAGACCTAAACGTAATAGCTGCCCACAAAGTGCTGGGCAGCTGAGGGACAGAACAGGGGGCCTAAACGCTGCAGCTGGCACTAAGTGCTGCGCAGCTGGGAAAGGCCAGGGATGAAGGAGTGCGCCTCACTCCTAAGTCCAGAGTACATGTCCCTAGGAAGCAAAATACCTAAACGGTGCAGCTGCCCACTAATTGCTGGGCAGCTGGAGACAAGTATCGCCAGGGGCCCTCACTGGCCCCTCAGGAACAAAACTGCATCAACTGTGGTAGCCCTCTAGGCTCTAGAACATCACTTGCCATCGTTGGAGCCCTCTAGGCTCTGCACACACAGGTGCATTTTTGTGAGCCCTCTAGGCTTTTGAAAATACTGGGGCCTCGGGGCCATGGGGCTCTCAATACCCAAATTGCCCAAGAGCCTCTCCTGGGCTCTAATCAATGATTTACTCCGACGTTGGAGTCCCCTCCGGGTTCCCTGAAGCAATGGGGGCTTCTGGCGGGGCCATTCTGGCTTACAAAGACATTGGGGGCGGCCCACTGCCACCTGGGGCCGCCCTGAAGGCTGAGTGCGCCCTGTTGCCCTCACACACCCGGAGCCCCCCCCCCCCCCCAAGCCAGCTTCTAGTCACCGGCTCGGGGCAGGACAAGGACGGCAGCCCCCCCCCTTCACTCACCGGGAATCGCGCGGGTTTCTCTTCGGCGGTGGGACTCCTGTCCGGGTGCGGACACTCTCGCGGCAACACTCCTCTCCCTGTTGGCGGCCCCGGGGCTCTCCATAACTCACCGGAGCCCCGGGCCGCGGGACGACATCTCTCGGCCGGCTGTTTGTTTCTTTTCCCTTTTTCCCTGGTGGCAGCGAGCAGCCAATCGGGGCGCGACGGCAGACGGGACTTCCTCCGGCAAACCGGAAGTCCCGCCCCGCGTCAGGCACCACGGTGCCTGACTTCCTGTTTTGCGGTGCTCGGGCCGCGGCGATGAATCTCGGGGGCATTTCAGAGGGGTGGCACCCTCGAGATGAAATAATAAGGAATCAAGCGAGGTAGGCACTCGCTGGGGGTCAGGGACCCCTCACAGAACGGGCAAATGCCGGGTGGGCACCTGCATATAGCGCTTCCAGCGCTATATGCAGGATAAAGCGCTCCCAAGCGCTAGGAAGGAAAATACAGCGCTCCCAGCGCTATGAAGGCACAAAAAGCAACAAGTCCTTCAGTATTCCAGCATCTCAGCAGTCCAGGGGCTGGGCAGGGCTCAGGGAGGCAAGCCTTCTCCTGAGCCCAAGCAGCAGCACGCCCTGGCAAGATTCAAGTTGGGAACAAGAACATTTTTCAAGGGGTCACAGCCTCTTTTTATACAGAGCAATCCTTTGTCTAAAGGTTCAGGGTGGGGGAAGAACCAGTCGCAGCTGGTCTGGGAGTACTGTTGATGGCCCAACGACCCCTTTCATTCACTGGGGAGGCTAGGGTCGTTAGACGCACCACAGGGGGGCGGAGCCAGCATTGTCAGGGGAAAACCCAGCCTCAGTCAGGACACAGGTACACTCCTCCCCAGCCATCAGCATGCTAATCTCCCACTCACCACCGGGCAGACCCATCCAGACTTCCTGGAGCCTGGCATGCCAGCCAGCTCCAGCCAATCACACGCCAGCACGCTCACAGCACACGTACAGCCATGTCTAGAAGTGCTACTTCCCCACTAGACACATACATGCCGCATACACCATCTTGCAGCATTCACTCCCCCGAGTTCACACATACCAAACTTGACCATGCACACCTCACGCATCAGGAACTACCAGGGACACAGACATTCCCCATGCATTCCTATGGGAGGGCAGGCCAATCTCACACACGCACTCAGGGAGCGCACGCACTTTACACTGCGCCACAGTGCTAAAGTGCGCCAACACCAGAAATCACTACTACTGGGTCACATACTACAAGCAAAAAGTTTAGGGGTGAACCTGCCACGAGCCCCAAGTCCAACAATCACGGTTATGGGGAGCAACACGAAAGGGGAATGGCCCAGTCCAGCCTCCTCGGGCCTCCTCGGGCCACAGAGGGCCCGCCCTTTGCCCGGGCTTCGCCAGTGGGCGGAAAGGGGCGGAGCCAACACGCAAAGGATTGTGGGGGCTGTGGTCCCCTCGCTCGGCAGCCGCGTGGTGATCCTGTCGCGGCTGCGGGGGGACCAACAGCCGGTGGAAATCCAAGCGCCAGAGGGGCTATGCCCTGCGAAATCCCAAAGTCTGTAGTGCTCTGCTGCCTAGGTGAGTTCGTGCCGATTTACAGCAATCTCCCGCTCCCCAGTTGGAGCTCTGCTCTTTTCAGCGCCTTCCGGGTGCGTCAGTGGGCGGGAAGGGGCGGAGCCAACACGCAAAGGATTGTGGGGGCTGTGGTCCCCCCGCTAAGCGGCCGCGTGGTGTTCCTGTCGCGGCAGCGGGGGGGACCAACAGCCGGTGGAAATCCAAGCGCCAGAGGTGCTATTCCCTGAGAAATTCCAAAGTTCGTAGTGCTCTGCTGCCTAGGTGAGCTCGTGCCGATTTACAGCAATCTCCCGCTCCCCAGTTGGAGCTCTGCTCTTTTCAGCGCCTTCGGGGCGCGTCAGTGGGCGGGAAGGGGCGGAGCCAACACGCAAAGGATTGTGGGGGCTGTGGTCCCCCCGCTCGGCGGCCGCATGGTGTTCCTGTCGCGGCAGCGGGGGGCACCAACAGCCGGTGGAAATCCAAGCGCCAGAGGTGCTATGCCCTGCGAAATACCAAAGTCCGTAGTGCTCTGCTGCCTAGGTGAGTTCGTGGCGATTTACAGGAATCTCCCGCTCCCCAGTTGGAGCTCTGCTCTTTTCAGCGCCTTCCGGGCACGTCAGTGGGCGGGAAGGGGCGGAGCCAACACGCAAAGGATTGTGGGGGCTGTGTTCCCCCGCTCGGCGGCCGCGTGGTGTTCCTGTCGCGGCAGCGGGGGGGACCAACAGCCGGTGGAAATCCAAGCGCGAGCGGTGCTATGCCCTGCAGAATCCCAAAGTGCGTAGTGCTCTGCTGCCTAGGTGAGTTTGTGCCGATTTACAGGAATCTCCTTCTTCCGTCGTTCTATCGCGTACGGACGTCACCCCACGTAGTATCATTTGCTTGAAATCAGATAACCTACTAAATATATGGCAACCAACGGACCTGAAACTGGGGCTACAAACATGGGCAACGCTTGAGATGGCGACGGCGGAGCGAAATATAGCCAGGAACTGGGGATCTGGGGTGGTGCCCACGCAGTCACAATGGGAGAATGACATGGACACTGCTATGGTAGCTGAAAAAGCAGTATACACCCATCGGGGATGTCCCAAAAAATGGTCGAGAATATGGGGGAAATGGAATGAATCCCGTGGGAATATTTGTGAACCGCCACGTGCATCCTCAACCCCTGAAGATAGTCCTTGACTTTAGGAGGGACCTTCTGCTAAGTTTATAACAAATTCTAATGTGGGGGCGGAGAGAAGGGTGATGTAAGAGATGGATGTCTTCACTAGGTAACTGAAATGTATTAAGAAACCTTGTCATGTGCGCAGTGAAACGTGTAATGCACTGAATCATTACAAATGGAGACGACTGAAGTTTATTGATGCATCTAAATTCCTGACACTGAAGTGAAAATAAAAAGTTTAAAAAATATATATATATATATTGTGCTTAGAAAGGGTCCCAGGATGTGTTATTGTAATACTTTATTCAATAGATTTATCATAAAAGTAGGTACATGTCCTATCTATTACAACAGTACAATACATAAGCTAAAATACGACAGATAAAAACGTTAAAAAAGCTTATTTACAATAAAAATTACAAAGCAATTTTAAGATACATTGATGAATATAAACAATTCAATTTCTTCAGCTTGAGCCCGCTCAACTGTCAGATTTATTTTTTAAAATAGTGGTGCGTATCAGCCATGCCCTACCCAGGAACTTTGCAACCCCACTGATCAGGGGCAGAGATGATGTATCAGATGTGAGAATACGTAGGGCCGTTTTACATTGTCTTACTCCAAGGTCTTTACAAACTGGTTTTAGCCATTTTCTCCTAACATCCCTATATGATTTACAGGCAAACAGAAAATGTGGTAGGGACTCGCTAGGGCAAGAGCAGCCCAGACAGGTAGTTAGCTCTAACCCAGATCTCTTCCATCACTCTGTAAAATCGTTTAATGGGAGTATCCCATATCTCATTTTTAAAAAGAGAGATCTATCTTTCGGTACTTGTATAAAGTCCAAGAAAGGTTCCAGCTTCCTGATGGGCTTATGCTCGAGAAATTTGTTAGTTAGGGGCCCCCACTTAGTACTGAGTAATTCCTCTCCCTGGACCCACTCCCAGTAGGTTTGTTTCATAATTCCTTTGGGAGGGGGCGTTTGGGCCAACCAAGCATCTTCCAGTCCCAGGTCTATGAGCAGCTTCCTTAGCTTATTCAACCACTTAATTTTCTTAGAGCTGTTCAATTTGATTAATTCGTCCAACACTGAAGCATAGTTCGCCAGTTCGGGGGTCCTCCTTAGGCGCACCCAGAACAATAATGGACGAAGACGAACTATATCCTTAATTGAACGTTTTCCCAGGTCATGGAAGAGGGGTTTTAATGGTGTTGAAAGAGGGAGGGATACCAGGTCCCTCATAAACTTATTCTCTGCTTTAACCAGTTCCGTGGTATTTTCAAACCCCCACATTTCTGAACCATACACTGCGGAGGCTAACGCTTTCCCTTCGTATACCACAAGAGCCGGGGCTATAGGTTTACTAATTGAGATTTGTTGATTCCTCAAAATTTCCCCTGACGCTCTTTTAAGATTAAGGAGCATTTTAGACACATGAGAGTCCCACTTCATTCGGTTATTCACCCTGATATTTTTACTGGAGGTTACACAGGAGAGAGCCAAGAAAGAACCAAGCTCAACATGATGTTAGCCAGGGCAGACACTTGGGAGGAACTTGAGCGCCTGCAGGAAGAGGTCTTAGAGCAGGAAAAGGATGCATGGATCAGATCAGAGAGTGAGAAAGGAGATGTTGACGTTTGGGTTTCAAGTGATGGTCGAGTAGTGTTACCAGATGACCTATTGAGCCCAATGGCGAGGCAGATTCATGGTGCTGTGCACCTTGGAAGGGATGCAATGGTGCGAGTGTTCAGACAGACGTGGTACAACCCACAATTTCATACTGTTGCTGAAGCAGTGTGTTAGAGGTGTGTTACTTGTCAACAGATGAATGCTGGAAAGAAAACTGTAGTTACATTGAGTCACATTGGAAGGTCGGGGGACGAAGGTGTGACACCCCCACAGTAGCGAAGCTGCTATTGAGGGAGTTGATTTCTAGGTTCGTTTTTCCAACCTCGTTGGAGTGGGATAGAGGAACACACTTCCACAGCGAGATCATAAGGTTACTTTGCGCTGCTTTGAATGTTGATCAGAGACCCATTGTAGCTATCGACCAGAGGCTTCTGGGATAGTGGAGCAGATTAATGGAATTTTGAAAGCACAGATGGCTAAAGTGTGTACGACTACATCACTGAAATGGCCTGATGCATTGCCCTTGGTGTTAATGAGTGTTCCCAGTGTCCCAGATAGGAGGACCGTTCTTTCCCCACATGAAATCCTTATGGGGAGGGCGATGCATTTGCCAGCAGTTCCAGCCAACGCTTTGATAAACATCACTTGATCCTTGCTTACTCAAAGGACTAGCTGATGTGGTCCATTCTGTGTCTCAGCAGGTGCAAGCTGCCGCTGTTCCAGCCTCAAGTGATCTGTGCCATGACCTATACCCAGGTGATTGGGTGCATGCCTGCAAGCACGTGAGGAAGAGCTGCTTGGACGCTCGGTGGCAAGGCAGTTATCAAGTAATACTGATAACGAACACAGCAGTGAAGTGTGGAGGAGTGCCAAACTGGGTGCATGCTTCCCGGACTCACAGAGTTTCATCACCCCTGCAAGAAACAGCTCCTCAAGAGGGGACAAGTCAAGCTGTGAGGGTCGCTGACGAAGCTGGTTGCTCACCAGCTCAAGCAGAGGAGGGTTACGTTTAACCCTGGGCGTAGTTCGCGGAGCCGCACTCCGCGGAGCTACGCGAAGACGCAGTTGCACTCCGCGACCTTCGCGTAGCTCCGCGGACATGCGTAGTAGCTTGCTAGACCCGTTCGCGCGCCGTTTTTCGTCTTCGGGAGCGCGTTGCGCGTGTTCGGGGCGCTGCCTGCATGCTCGAGATCGCTAGCGCGCTAAGTTACTCAAGAGGTTTGTCCCGCCCGCTTGCGTTCCCTTATTTCCAAAGTGCGTGATCGCGTCAAATATCGCGCGAACTTACCCCCGGCGCACGCGATAATGTTATTCAGCGCGCGAGAACTACGCTACGCACCGGATCGCGGAGTAATCGACAGCTTCGCGTTCTCCGTAGAACGCGGAGTTGCCAAAACTCCGCAAGCTCCGCGAACGGAGCGTAGTTCTTCGCCCAGGGTTAGTTACGTTACACCCAACCCAGACATTGACCCTGAGGAGGAAGGTCACGTGACAAGTGGTACAGAGTCAGACTCGGCAGAAGGAAGTGGTGCGCAAAGTGTACGGGAAGAAATCAGAAGGGCCAGACGAGCAGAAGAATCGTGGACTGAAAGACAGAGAAGACTGGATCTGTGCCCAGGGAGTCCTAAGAAGATCAAGAAGGACAAGAGTACCTTTCCAGAGATACGCTACTCCGCAGTGTACTTTTGCGGTTACTGATGCCATGAGTAGAGAGTTCCAGGAGGCTGAGGTCCGTGAGAGTGATCAGCAGGAATCCTCTACTGAAAGTCGATGTGGGACTGCTAGCTCCAGGACTTGAGATCGAAGGGGTATTGACAGTCACAGTTCCGAATCCTCCACTTCTGAGCATAGTGCAAATCTTGATCTTTCACTGATTGGTTTCCCATCATTTGGATTTGAACTGCCACCTAATGAAACAGTAGATGATCATCTTGAAATTTTGCAACATGTTCTAGCTGTAACTTATTGTGGATTGCGAGTGAACTTTGTTTTGTAAATAAGCGTTTAAAGAAGATAACCTAGGCCCGAGAGGTAGAAGAAGAAATTTAGGGACTTTCCGTAGAAGAAGAAAGAGGGCTAAGGAAGTCTTTTCTTGAACTGTGTAAATAAAGGACTACGAACTGAAAAGGGAATGTCCAGCACTTTCGGAGTGGTGTTTCAACTGGGTAACACCGCAATCTGTGGTGAAGAAAAGACTCTATGTGTTTGTTGCTAAAAAACCAAACTGACAACAAGAATGGAGGATGGAAATCCGAACCATAGGTCTGAATGGATAATAGGCACATTTATAGTTTCTATAATCATAGTTGTTACAATGTCCATTATTACTTCACATATGTCAGAAGTCATAAAGGTGATAGGGACACGTACACCTAGTACTTCTAGCAAGAAAGAGGACACCATAGGAGCTGAAAAGGCTATGCTGGATCCGAATAGTCGTAGGTTGCATGTAGACTTGTCTAGAGGTGATTTTAAGATAAATGCGTACGCCGAGCTGCTATATGAGTATGTGGCAGCGATGGATGCAAAAGATTGTTATGTATGTATGCAGTTGCCTGCCTCAGTGGATGAGGGCATTAAATATCACCATCTTCCACTAACGTATGGGATGTCAGGTAATTTGTTGCTTAGTATATTCCATGTTAGAGGTTATTATGAGTATTTCTTTTCCAATTATGATGCAGTGCTTTCAGAGTTACCAGCTTATAAGCACATGAACAAGTATGATTATTACAAACAGGAGGATAGGATTGGCAAGTACTTCATACCGACTACAACATTAGATACAGCGTATGCTCATAGACATAACTTGATGTGTTCACTAACAGGTGTAGAGGAGAAATTAGTAGATCAAGTTGAAGATGGATATAGACAATTAACACAAACACGTGAAACAGGAGAAAGTCCAGTAGAATGGACAGATGAGGAGAGAGCTCACAGAGCAAAGGGAACCTATGGCCCTCTAGCATTAGATTTTGTGCAGAAGGGGAAGCTATGTGTGAAACGTGAACGACCTAATATGACAAGGTCTAAGTGGGACAGAGTACGTGTGATCATGTTTTTACTATGGAAGAGTCTGAGAAAAATGTTTTGCAAGGATCTGTAAAGGTGGTGCCAACAGTATATTATGTGTGCGGAAAGAATGCCTATGTGAGACTGCCTAAGAATTGGTATCGCACTTGTTATTTGGGGATTATTTTCCCTAAGATATATCACGCTGAGGAATTAGAACTTTTGTAGGATGAAAAGCACTCTAGAGTAAGGAGAGCTGAGAGGGCAGGAGCGGTGATTGGAGATATCTTTGGAGCAGTAATACCAAGTTTGGGAGAGATTTTGAATGACGTGAAGATTAGAAGGCTGGCAACTGTTGTTGACGGATTGTCAACTAATACAGCTAAGTCATTGACACTTGTGGAGGGAGAGATGTTGTCGATAAGGACGATGGTGATGCAGAACCGTCTTGCTTTACATGTCCTATTGGTAAAAGAGGACGGAGTCTGTGCAATTTTGAGGGTTCAAGAGTGCTGTACTTATATACCAGATAACAGCACGGATCTAGAGAAATATGTAAGTAACATCACGGTGATCCATCATGAGATACAGGATTTGACTGAAGAGGGAGTTTCGGAAAAGGTTGGTAAAGGATTTGGCAGAGTGGGAAATTTGTTTGCAAATTTGGGGAAAGGTATTCTTGGTTACATTCTGAAGCCCATCATTATCATTGTGGTCTGTGTGGTTTGCTGTGGGGATTTGCTAGAGCTTATCAGTAGTATAAGGTGAATGACATTGAAAGATCCCTTAGTGAGCAACAGATAAGGATGGCCAGACTTCAGGGCATTCACTATGAGAACATCAAGAACCTAGAGAAGTTCCGACAGGGAAGAATGGCGACCAGCTCTGTTTAGGTCGGTTCTTTCTCCAGGGAATTGTGATTTTGATGATGACACTAGTCAACAAAGGGAGGAACCTCATAATCCCAGGTAGTTCGCACCCTCACATATTCATGAGTGGTATTAATTTCAATCAGTAGAATTGTGGGGTATTAATAATGAAATATGTAAGTGAAAGGTTAGAAAATGATTTCGAGCCAATACAGAGAAGAAATGAAATGTTGTTTATTTTAGTGTTGTAACCCATAGTAAGCTGCATTTATTAATGGAAAGCCTATGTGTAATGTAATGCATTAGATCTAAACATGCACCATGATGAAGACTGCACGAAGAAATAATGAGCTATACTTGAATCG
Source organism: Lissotriton helveticus (assembly GCF_964261635.1). NCBI lineage: Eukaryota > Metazoa > Chordata > Amphibia > Caudata > Salamandridae > Lissotriton > Lissotriton helveticus. Next base: position 59,941,973 of record NC_136065.1, on the reverse strand, counting down.
CAGTTCCACATTAAACGTATTATTAATGAGTGTAATTGTTGTACAGGCCCAATGAAAATGTTCTCGTTTGCTATGAAAGCCCTATTCGTATTTCTTATGGTAGCTGAATTTTGTAGGCCTGAAAATCTTTCCCTGTGAGAGCTCTCATTTGGAGGTAGTCAGCAAAATTCATGTACATGCAAGGATATTCAGTTCTCAAGCTTCTGTTGCAGGTGCAAGGACACCGTCCTCGTTAGCAAAGACTAACTCTTTAATTTTAGGAGTTAGGTATGGAGGAGACTCGCAACACTGTCTCTAGGAATGCAGATAATTGGAATGTGAAACTTTCTGTGCTGGAGAAGCCTGAGACCCAAGGACGCTGCAACGGCTGCTGGACGAAATACAGGTTTCAGTGGAAATTTACCTACGAGAGGTGCCTGACAAGAGGAGGTGTTGCAGAGGTGTGTTCTATTGATGAAAGAGGGAGCATCTTAGAACGAGCTCTGTAGCTTTGGCTACTGGCCCATACGAAGTGAGTGTACTTCTTAGGAAGTCTTCACGAGCTGACACCTTTCCTTGATCTTGCCTGGGAAAATGCTAAGTAGGGATGTCACCTTAGTGATAGCGTAGGGACAGATTAATAGATTTCTTCAGAAACTACTAATGAAGACGAATATCGACATTGGAGCAGTTATTGCTTGTCTTATGATCTAGCTTACCCTTTTTATTCTGGATCGGATGAGGTTGCTACGTAGAATGAACTTTGTATTAGGGCCTTTATATTTCTACAACCTCGTGATGAGGGGCCTGTATGTTCAGTTATTTTTGACTTTGTAAGAAACCCCTAAACTTGGAATTCGGAGTCAGTGATCTTTTCTCGAGTCTAAATTGATTGATCTATTGGTTTAGTAGTTGAATGAATTGGTTTCTCCCTTTGCACTTTCAGCAGGTAAAAAGGTCCAGTCGACGGAGGATTCTTAGAGAGATTTAGAGATAAGAATCCGGCATTATCACCCACGTTCATACTGCAGTATAAGTGTTCGCGTGGAGCTATTATTATGCATTTAACAAGATGCTGCTGAGTTCAGACTTGATGAGGTGTTATAGTAGATGTTTTTGAAACACCTTACGTATTTCAACATTTAAAACAAATCAAATGTTCAGATAACTGCATCCAAGCATGCAATACTAGTTAAAACAAATCCTTTTATAAACATACCTCACACTATTGATTTAGAAACCCAGATGGTACTGATGTAAACATGTTTCAGTAAATCATGGACACACCCATTGGGTCCAGCCTGTGGTCTTACCTTGAAGGGATGGGGCGATGTTAAGCAGAAATAAGATACAAGTGTAGATATTCATCGTCAAGCTTTTACTTTTCGGTATTTTGGCAGCTCCCACTGCAAGAAGTGACAATGACTGTAACCCTAAAAAGAGAAGACAGCAGAAATGATTTACAATTGTCTTAGACAAGTACAAAATGAGGAGTGGCGATGCTCAACATCTTAAGATTATCTGGTTCAGCATTAATACATTGTTAACGTTTGTCAATTGCTCGCCTCACCCTAACAGTGAATAAATGTAACATCAAGTGACAAATAACAGACATACATGTTACTTTGTCGTCATTATTAACCATTACTTGGAAACACTGGGTGTAAAAGTAGGCGCGCCCCTACTGCTTTAATACTGGGCAGTTAGAATTAGAAGCCACTAAACACCTGCATCTCATCACTTGATCACCAAGAGGTGCTGTCACTCATGGATCAGCATTAGAATTTAGTCTGAATCCTTCAAGCTTGTGGTTCCACATCCTGCCAAGACAGAAAGAGTTGTTGCTACTCATCAATCTGCAAAGGGGGGTGAAGCCACTTACAAATGTATGAAATTCACCTTTCCAGAGTGAGAATGAGTTACCAACTGCAAAGCTGCCAGTCTGCCCAGAAGTGTCTGTCAGCATATTCACGCTGTAAGATGTTCTTAGAGATAGGAAAGAAATTCAAAGCAACAACCAGGGATCTGTGGGGGTAAAATCCCATGGGTCAAACAACACTATTGAATGGAAGACACCACAGGACTTTGTTAGAGACACAACAAAGGCACAACAGCCACAAGGACCCATCTTTACTACTCAGGCAAGATAACCTCGTCTTTCAAGGCTGTTTTGTTACAGTACAAAATGACACACAACATCGACAAACCTGCTCATCTAAATCATAAATGAATGAGACAAGAACCCTCTGCACCAGAAGGGGCTGGAGGGATGCGCGTGTGACACCCAAACTCTGCCAGTGGGGTGACACCCAAACTCTTCCAGCGGGGTGACACCCAAACTCTGCCAGCGGGGTGACACCCAAACTCTGCCAGTGGGGTGACATCCAAACTCTGCCAGTGGGGTGACACCCAAACTCTGCCAGCGGGGTGACACCCAAACTCTGCCAGCGGGGTGACACCCAAACTCTGCCAGTGGGGTGACATCCAAACTCTGCCAGTGGGGTGACACCCAAACTCTGCCAGTGTGACACCCAAACTCTGCTAGTGGGGTGACACCCAAACTCTGCCAGTGGGGGGACACCCAAACTCTGCCAGTGTGACACCCAAACTCTGCCAGTGGGATGACATCCAAACTCTGCCAGTGGGGTGACATCCAAACTCTGCCAGTGTGACACCCAAACTCTGCCAGTGTGACACCCAAACTCTGCTAGTGGGATGACACCCAAACTCTGCCAGAGGGGTGACATCCAAACTCTGCCAGTGTGACACCCAAACTCTGCTAGTGGGGTGACACCCAAACTCTGCCAGTGTGACACCTAAACTCTGCCAGTGGGGGGACACCCAAACTCTGCCAGAGGGGTGACATCCAAACTCTGCCAGTGTGACACCCAAACTCTGCCAGTGGGGTGACACCCAAACTCTGCCAGTGGGGTGACACCCAAACTCTGCCAGTGTGACACCCAAACTCTGCTAGTGGGGTGACACCCAAACTCTGCCAGTGGGGGGACACCCAAACTCTGCCAGTGTGACACCCAAACTCTGCCAGTGGGGTGACATCCAAACTCTGCCAGTGGGGTGACATCCAAACTCTGCCAGTGTGACACCCAAACTCTGCTAGTGGGGTGACACCCAAACTCTGCCAGTGTGACACCCAAACTCTGCCAGTGGGGTGACATCCAAACTCTGCCAGTGGGGTGACATCCAAACTCTGCCAGTGTGACACCCAAACTCTGCTAGTGGGGTGACACCCAAACTCTGCCAGAGGGGTGACATCCAAACTCTGCCAGTGTGACACCCAAACTCTGCTAGTGGGGTGACACCCAAACTCTGCCAGTGGGGGGACACCCAAACTCTGCCAGAGGGGTGACATCCAAACTCTGCCAGTGTGACACCCAAACTCTGCCAGTGGGGTGACACCCAAACTCTGCCAGTGGGGTGACACCCAAACTCTGCCAGTGTGACACCCAAACTCTGCTAGTGGGGTGACACCCAAACTCTGCCAGTGGGGGGACACCCAAACTCTGCCAGTGTGACACCCAAACTCTGCCAGTGGGGTGACATCCAAACTCTGCCAGTGGGGTGACATCCAAACTCTGCCAGTGTGACACCCAAACTCTGCTAGTGGGGTGACACCCAAACTCTGCCAGTGTGACACCCAAACTCTGCTAGTGGGGTGACACCCAAACTCTGCCAGTGGGGTGACACCCAAACTCTGCCAGTGGGGGGACACCCAAACTCTGCCAGAGGGGTGACATCCAAACTCTGCCAGTGGGGTGACATCCAAACTCTGCCAGTGGGGTGACATCCAAACTCTGCCAGTGGGGTGACATCCAAACTCTGCCAGTGTGACATCCAAACTCTGCCAGTGTGACACCCAAACTCTGCCAGTGGGGTGACACCCAAACTCTGCCAGTGGGGTGACACCCAAACTCTGCCAGTGTGACATCTAAACTCTGCCAGTGGGGGGACACCCAAACTCTGCCAGAGGGGTGACATCCAAACTCTGCCAGTGTGACACCCAAACTCTGCCAGTGGGGTGACACCCAAACTCTGCCAGTGGGGTGACACCCAAACTCTGCCAGTGTGACACCCAAACTCTGCTAGTGGGGTGACACCCAAACTCTGCCAGTGGGGGGACACCCAAACTCTGCCAGTGTGACACCCAAACTCTGCCAGTGGGGTGACATCCAAACTCTGCCAGTGGGGTGACATCCAAACTCTGCCAGTGTGACACCCAAACTCTGCTAGTGGGGTGACACCCAAACTCTGCCAGTGTGACACCCAAACTCTGCTAGTGGGGTGACACCCAAACTCTGCCAGTGGGGTGACACCCAAACTCTGCCAGTGGGGTGACATCCAAACTCTGCCAGCGGGGTGACACCCAAACTCTGCCAGCGGGGTGACACCCAAACTCTGCCAGTGGGGTGACATCCAAACTCTGCCAGCGGGGTGACACCCAAACTCTGCCAGCGGGGTGACACCCAAACTCTGCCAGTGGGGTGACACCCAAACTCTGCTAGCGGGGTGACACCCAAACTCTGCCAGTGTGACACCCAAACTCTGCTAGTGGGGTGACACCCAAACTCTGCCAGTGGGGTGACATCCAAACTCTGCCAGTGTGACACCCAAACTCTGCTAGTGGGGTGACACCCAAACTCTGCCAGTGGGGTGACACCCAAACTCTGCCAGTGGGGTGACATCCAAACTCTGCCAGCGGGGTGACACCCAAACTCTGCCAGCGGGGTGACACCCAAACTCTGCCAGTGGGGTGACACCCAAACTCTGCCAGTGGGGCGACCCACAAACTCTGCCAGTGGGGCGACCCACAAACTCTGCCAGTGGGGTGACATCCAAACTCTGCCAGCGGGGTGACACCCAAACTCTGCCAGCGGGGTGACACCCAAACTCTGCCAGCGGGGTGACACCCAAACTTTGCCAGCGGGGCGACACCCAAACTCTGCCAGCGGGGTGACACCCAAACTCTGCCAGCGGGGTGACACCCAAACTCTGCCAGCGGGGTGACATCCAAACTCTGCCAGCGGGGTGACATCCAAACTCTGCCAGCGGGGTGACACCCAAACTCTGCCAGTCGGGTGACACCCAAACTCTGCCAGTGTGACACCCAAACTCTGCTAGTGGGGTGACACCCAAACTCTGCCAGTGTGACACCCAAACTCTGCTAGTGGGGTGACACCCAAACTCTGCCAGTGGGGTGACACCCAAACTCTGCCAGTGGGGGGACACCCAAACTCTGCCAGAGGGGTGACATCCAAACTCTGCCAGTGGGGTGACACCCAAACTCTGCCAGTGGGGTGACATCCAAACTCTGCCAGTGGGGTGACATCCAAACTCTGCCAGTGTGACATCCAAACTCTGCCAGTGTGACACCCAAACTCTGCTAGTGGGGTGACACCCAAACTCTGCCAGTGTGACACCTAAACTCTGCCAGTGGGGGGACACCCAAACTCTGCCAGAGGGGTGACATCCAAACTCTGCCAGTGTGACACCCAAACTCTGCCAGTGGGGTGACACCCAAACTCTGCCAGTGGGGTGACACCCAAACTCTGCCAGTGTGACACCCAAACTCTGCTAGTGGGGTGACACCCAAACTCTGCCAGTGGAGGGACACCCAAACTCTGCCAGTGTGACACCCAAACTCTGCCAGTGGGGTGACATCCAAACTCTGCCAGTGGGGTGACATCCAAACTCTGCCAGTGTGACACCCAAACTCTGCTAGTGGGGTGACACCCAAACTCTGCCAGTGTGACACCCAAACTCTGCTAGTGGGGTGACACCCAAACTCTGCCAGTGGGGTGACACCCAAACTCTGCCAGTGGGGGGACACCCAAACTCTGCCAGAGGGGTGACATCCAAACTCTGCCAGTGTGACACCCAAACTCTGCCAGTGGGGTGACACCCAAACTCTGCCAGTGTGACACCCAAACTCTGCCAGCGGGGTGGCACCCAAACTCTGCCAGTGGGGTGACACCCAAACTCTGCCAGTGGGGTGACATCCAAACTCTGCCAGCGGGGTGACACCCAAACTCTGCCAGCGGGGTGACACCCAAACTCTGCCAGTGGGGTGACACCCAAACTCTGCTAGCGGGGTGACACCCAAACTCTGCCAGTGTGACACCCAAACTCTGCTAGTGGGGTGACACCCAAACTCTGCCAGTGGGGTGACATCCAAACTCTGCCAGTGTGACACCCAAACTCTGCTAGTGGGGTGACACCCAAACTCTGCCAGTGGGGTGACACCCAAACTCTGCCAGTGGGGTGACATCCAAACTCTGCCAGCGGGGTGACACCCAAACTCTGCCAGCGGGGTGACACCCAAACTCTGCCAGTGGGGTGACACCCAAACTCTGCCAGTGGGGCGACCCACAAACACTGCCAGTGGGGTGACATCCAAACTCTGCCAGCGGGGTGACACCCAAACTCTGCCAGCGGGGTGACACCCAAACTCTGCCAGCGGGGTGACACCCAAACTTTGCCAGCGGGGCGACACCCAAACTCTGCCAGCGGGGTGACACCCAAACTCTGCCAGCGGGGTGACACCCAAACTCTGCCAGCGGGGTGACATCCAAACTCTGCCAGCGGGGTGACATCCAAACTCTGCCAGTGGGGTGACACCCAAACTCTGCCAGTCGGGTGACACCCAAACTCTGCCAGTGGGGTGACACCCAAACTCTGCCAGCGGGGTGACATCCAAACTCTGCCAGTGGGGCGACACCACTCTGCCAGTGGGGTGACACCCAAACTCTGCCAGTGGGGTGACACCCAAACTCTGCCAGTGGGGTGACACCCAAACTCTGCCAGTGGGGTGACACCCAAACTCTGCCAGTGGGGTGACATCCAAACTCTGCCAGTGGGGGGACACCCAAACTCTGCCAGTGGGGTGACATCCAAACTCTGCCAGTGGGGTGACACCAAACTCTGCCAGCGGGGTGACATCCAAGCTCTGCCAGCGGGGGGTCCAATCTTGAATGTGCAGATAACAAAGTGTATTTGCAAAGCGCACATTCACCCGTTGTATCTTTGCGCTGAATAACAGATGTGTATCGTTACCCAACTCAATGGAACTCGTTCTATGACAGAAAGACACTGTGCCCCCCCTTCGGTCGCCGCAGCAGGTGCATTGACCCTCCGATCTACCTCGCAGCACGCGCCGCTCACGCGTCTATGGTGGGGCAGAGGCCACTTACCCGGTGAAGGGCCGGACATTTGACCCTTCACTCCGCTCGGCCACACCCGAGGACCGTCAGATCCGCGTTCGGCTGCACATCTGTCCGCTCTGAGGGGGGGCAGTCCTGTAAAGGGGGGGGGGAGCAGTCACCTCCGTTCCTACCCGCGCTCGCCTTCGACCATATTCGAAAAAGAGAAAGAGAAAGAGAAAGTCCAAGTCCAGAGCAGCCGGTAAAACCGGTCCGGGGGAGGGGCGGGGACAGGGGGGGGAGGGAGGGGGAGGTGGATGGGCGAGGCGGCCTGGGCGGGGGTGCAGCTTTAGAAACATTCCTTGCCGCGAGTGCTCGTGTCACGGCCTGCAGAGCTGCTTATGTGCATGAGAAGGACGGGCAGCAAAGCCTTAGGGTGTGGAGTAATGTCCCGAGCTGCCACTTTGGCACCGGATAACCGGGGTCGAGTCTCGGTGTCGGCTCGACATTCTGGGAACATCTTTAGAAACAGCCCCCTCCCCTCCGACCTACCAAAAATCGACGTGTCCTGTGTACGGTCTCTGGTGCTCGTGAAACTGCAAAATAAGAAACATGTACCTACGATTCCTGGAGCACAGAGGATTACTGTGGACGCGGCCCAGAGACATCTGAAGATCACCCAGATAACTTACAAGGAGACCGAGGGGCATCGAGAAACCGAAGAATGCGGCGAGAATAACTACATGGCGTGCCAAGAAAAGCCACAAGGCGACACGTGGGGTGCATTCACCATTCTTTGGAAAGAACAAGGGCAGAAGTGCTAAGAACTTTAATCCGCACTAGAACAGAATATACACACCGAGTATAGGCAAAGCACACTTTAGTATCCCAGGGGTGTTAGGGAGGGCTGGGCGATATACACCCCCCCCCCCCCCCCTCCATCCAGGCAGTTCACTCCCTCTCACGGGCTTGGGTAAGAGCATGCTTCTGTCTCTGGTACAGAAGACAAAAGAAGGGGACGGCACCACCCCGATAAGTGCGCCGATCCAGAAGCAGACACAAATTTGGGGCATTGTTCCGTGGTCAGTCTATTATTGGGACAACTATTACTTTGAGGCTCCAGACAGACGGACCGTTTTTACACCTTGCAATGATCAAATCTGGAGAGATTATAAGCTGAGTTTGGATATATCGCCATACTCAATGCCTTGAAAAAGTCCAGGCGGATGAAACCCATGTCGGCTGCGGTATTTTTGGACAACATTGTATGAAAATCTGCTTTTGGAGTAAAACATGTTGTAGAAGGCTTTGACTTGTGTGGGTTGGATTTGATAACAGACTACAAACAGGATACTCACCTTGTGATTTGAACTGTGAGCGCCTGAGTGCATTTATGTACATTTGGTCCACACAGTCTTGAAAGTGTGCCAAATTTGTACCAAAGGTGGCTTGGTGCTTAGCACGAAAGCACCGCCAAGTGTCTAAACCTTTGCATTGATGTTTTGATTATAGCCAATGACTACGGATGAATGTGCAGACATTGGGCTTAATCACCAAATGTTGTTTTCTACTATTACAGGCGTTACCCAGTTTAAAGCCTTACAGCGCAGGCATCTCAGGCCTTTGTACCCAATGGGCGAACCACCAAACTGGTTTCACCAGTGACGTCCCAGACTTGATGGTTCAAACTTAGCTTGAGGTCTTACTTTTGCTGATGTTTACAAATTGCTGTTAGTTGTTCAGAGGGGGCAGCCAGAGAGAAATGGCTATGATGTTCTACTTCTCTCTGCCCTAGTTTCCCAGTGGCCTTGTGTGCGGGCCTTAGTGTGATGCTGGCCTACTCAGTGAATAGAGCTCTGGTGGCAGGGGTGCTGTAGGGCCTCATTATTGATAAATTATAACTAATAATGGACAGCAGTGAGGAATGATTCCTCAGTGTCGGAACATTGGCACATATGTGTGCAGCCAGTCACACGCAGCTGTGAATTGGCTCCAGGTGGGTCAGATTCTTGGGTTCGTTTAGAGTGGGGGCAATGAAGCATAGGCCAAAAATAAATAGTGGTGTTAGAAATGGGATTTCTGGTTGGCTAGTGCTTGCGCCTAAGCCAGGCAGAAACCACTTCTCTAGTCAGGGCAAGGGAGTTACACGCTGAAGATAACCCCTTCTCACCCCCTTGGTAGCTTGGCACGAACAGTCAGGCTTATCCCAGAGGCAATGTGTAAAGTATTTGTACCAGCACTCACAGTAACACAGAGAAAACACCACAAAAGGACACCACACACCAGTATAGGAAAATAAAGTATCTTTATCTAAACTAAACAAGATGCATGGATCTTCGGAATGTGTCAACGATCGATGCAGCGGTGTTGCGCGGCGCTGTGTCGGTTCTCTTGAGCCGCAATCCCTCGATGCGTCAATTCTTGCCACGACAACAGGAGCTGCAACGGCTTTCGCAGCAGCACGTCAATGCAAGGAAATTCTTCTTGTGCCATGAAGATGTATCTGGAAAACAGCAGCAAGAAGAGCAATGCGTCAAATTCTGCTGTCCTTTAAGTTTCTTCGCTCTTCCAGCACCCAAACAGCAGCAACAACCTCCAGAGGCCCAAAACTAGCAACATACACCTCAAGGCAGATCAGAACTCACAATAGCAGAGTTCAGGGGAGCTGGGGGTGAAGTCTTTGTGTCTCTGAGACTTCTGAACAGAAGGCCAGCTCACTTCAGGCCCTTGGATATCTCCTTCAAGCAGGGGACACAGCACACAGCAAAGTCCTTCTGCTTTCCTTGGCAGAAACAGCAACTGCAGGCCAACCCCAGACACACAGCAAGGGCAGTGCTTCTCCTCAGTCTCTCCAGCTCTTCTCCTTGGCAAAGGTTCTTCTTGAATTCCAGGAATGATCTAAAGTTCAGGGGTTTAAGGTCTGATACTTATACCCCAACATGTCTTTGTTCTCTTTGTGCAAGGGGCTCTGAGCCCAGTTTAAACCAGTTCTGGGGGCACTCTGCCAGTGCACAACAACATCCTTTGTTAGTGTGAGCCTTGGCTCCATACACACAGCAGGGGGGCGGAGCCAGCATTGTGGAAACCAGAAACAGCCCTATTCAGGGAAAGGTGCTACTCCTCCCACCACTCCAAATGCATATCAGGCCTATTCAGCCTAGTGCTAACTCATCTAGACTCCTGGAGCCACTGCAATTCGCAAGCCCCTGTCACTCCAAAGCCAGACAGTCAATCCACAAACAGGAACACACAGGAAGGTTGAACAAGAAAACAGCCACTTTCTAAAAGTGGTATTTTAAAACGCACAATCTAAAAACCATCTTTAATAAAAGTTGTGTTATTAAATTCCGAATTCAGGGGTACTAAACTCCATTTTTCAATCTTATCCCTATAGGAAGATATGCTTGTAAAATGTTAAAAAGCATTCCCCATTCTGTCCTATGGGCAAGATAGCCGTTCAATAGTGAAATACTAAATTGGCAGTATTTCACTATCAGGACATGTTACACACACCAGTACATGTCCTACCTTTCACATACACCGCACCCTGCCCAAGGGGGTACCTTGGACCTTCCACAGGGTTGTCCACTGTGAAGAAAAGGGAAGGGTAAGGCCTGGCAAGTGGGTGCACTTGTCAAGGGGACATGGCAGTTAAACTGCGCGCAGGCACTGCAGTGGCAGGCCTGAGACTTATTTTAGGGCTTCTCATGTAGGTGGCACAATCAGTGCTGGAAGCCCACCAGTGGCATTTTTAGGTCTCGCCTATCCCATTCCGCAAGGAATGGATAGGGGAGAATTATAGTGGGCAAAATAAGTTCTCAAACCATCGGGCGGATTTCAAACAGTTCACGTGAACACAAGCACGCGCTTTCCCCTCGCTCCTGAGCCGCCTGCCTCCGAGAGCTTCAATTCAAAGGGCTCCGCTCCCCGCCCCCCGCCTGCACATCGCACTCACTTTCACGGCCGTGTCTCGCATTTCTCCTCCTCCCTAATTATTCACAACCGCCAGGCCGTGTCTCGCATTTCTCCTCCCCCCTCCCAGTGTACTTTTATTTTTTAACTTGTTTCTTTGAGGTATGCTTCGGGCTTGTTTCTTTGAGGTATCCTTTGGGCTTGTTTCTTTGAGGTATGCTTCGGGCTTGAGTGTTGGCGCCCATTTCACAGAGCGGCACGTAATCTCCATGTGCCACCCTCGATGCCACTCCCACAACACTGCTTGTTGCTCTTCAATGCTCGATCCAGGCTCATTTGTGCGGTTACTTTAAGAGGCTGAATGGGAACTTCGAGCTGCGTTAACCTGTGCCTCTCTGCGCTGCCTTCTCTGTAAATCTGTTGAAACACTGAGCGGTGGAATGCGTACATTTCTCTTCCATGTGGCAACATGATTATGTGATGAAACTAGTTTTAAGTGCATGGGCGCTGCGCTTTGTTTCAGCCCGGCACCCGCCTTCAAGTTAGAAAAAACTACTCCGAGCGGGGGCTCCAGGTCACAGACCTTATTCAGTGTGAATACTTTAGCTGCACTTTATTTTCAGCTTAATATGACATTTTGGTCCGTATGTGCGACTTAACTACGTACATGTTTTTTAATCACATTGATCTTTAACATTTCTCCCCGTTTGGTGCCCTCCCTCTTAACACCAAAATCTACACTCCTCCCACCCCCACTTCCGGGTTAAGTAGAGTGCCCTTCGTCATTGGCCGCCCGGGCTCAGCCTCTCCCGGATCACCTCTACAGCCGCAGGGGCCACGGTGATCAGCCCACCTCTCCTCCTCCCCTGCAGCAGCTGATCTACCACTGCAGTTCACACCGCTCTGCAGGTAAAGCCCTTTAATGCCTTTGTGCATTTAGAGGTGACTCATTGGTTATGCAGCATTTTCCATAGTTGAGAAAACCAGCATGAATGATGTCCTTTTGACCACCAAAAACCCAATCACAACAATTTAAGCAAGCTGTTAAAAACGTTGTTTGCGCTTTGAAGGTGCTCTCCAGCATGTTCAAGAACTATGGAATTCATAAAGATTATAATCTTTTCCTTTGCAATTCTGTGCAGCAAATCGGAACATAAAAGTCCTCTACCCCATTTTGGGAGCCAGCTGAAAACCATTAAAAGTGCCGGAGCTTCCGTAACTTGGCAGTCTGCTACGCCTTCCGCGGTTGTTTGCTGTACGCTGTTCTACTGGGATGTCCTAAACCTGTTTATTAACACCAGAAGGATCACTTCTGACATTTGATTGGTTTTTGCACTTCACTTTACTCATTCAGTACGGCTGTTGGATAGATTTTTTCTGTGCTTAGAGCACCATCTCATGCCTTGCTGTGCCATCCATCCATCCATCCATTCCCCCGACCCCATCCATACCACCTCGCCCCACACTCCATCCCTCCCCCGCCCCACACTCCATCCCTCCCCCGCCCCACACTCCATCCCTCCCCTGCCCCACACTCCATCCCTCCCCCGCCCCACACTCCATCCCTCCCCCGCCCCACACTCCATCCCTCCCCCGCCCCACACTCCATCCCTCCCCCGCCCCCCACTCCATCCATCCCCCCACTCCATCCATCCATCCCCACCTCCATCCATGCCCCCCACTCCTTCCATGCCCCCCACTCCATCCATCCATCCCCCACTCTATCCATCCATCCATCCCCCACTCCATCCTCCATCCCCCCACTCCATCCATTCATCCCCCCACTCCATCCATCCATCCCCCCACTCCATCCATCCACCCCCCCACTCCATCCATCCATCCCCCCACTCTATCCATCCATCCATCCCCCCACTCCATCCCCCCACTCCATCCATCCATCCCCCTACTCCATCCATCCATACCCCCATTCCATCCATCCATCCCCCCACTCCATCCATCCACCCCCCCACTCCATCCATCCATCCATCCATCCCCCCACTCCATCCATCCATCCCACTCCATCCATCCATCCATCCATCCATCCCACTACATCCATCCATCCCCCCACTCCATCCATCCATCCCACTCCATCCATCCATCCCACTCCATCCATCCATCCCACTCCATCCATCCATCCATCCCCCACTCCATCCATCCATCCCACTCCATTCATCCATCCATTCATTCATCCCACTCCATCCATCCATCCCACTTCATCCATCCATCTCCATCCATCCCACTACATCAATCCATCCCCCCACTCCATCCATCCCCCCACTCCATCCATCCCACTCCATCCATCCATCCCACTCCATCCATCCATCCATCCCCACCACTCCATCCATCCATCACCCCCACTCCATCCATCCATCCCCCTCACTCCATCCATCCATCCCCCCACTCCATCCATCCCCCCACTCCATCCATCCATCCCCCCACTCCATCCATCCCCCACTCCATCCATCCATCCCCCCACTCCATCCATCCATCCCCGCACTCCATCCATCCATCCATTCCCCCGACTCCATCCATCCCTCCCCGCCCCACACTCCATCCCTCCCCTGCCCCACACTCCTTCCCTCCCCCGCCCCACACTCCAACCCTCCCCCGTCCCACACTCCATCCCTCCCCCGCCCCCCACTCCATCCCTCCCCCACCCCACACTCCATCCCTCACCCACACTCTATCCCTCCCCCACCCCACACTCCATCCCTCCCCCGCCCCGCAGTCCATCCCTCGCCCACACTCCATCCCTCGCTCACACTTCATCCCTCGCCCTCTTGCCCTGCCTCTATCTCTCACCCTGCCTCTATCTCTCGCCCTCCCTCTATCTATCTTTCGCCCTCCCTCTATCTATCTATCGCCCTCACTATCCATCGCATCACCACAGCATCACTCAGGGGCACCACAACATCAGCGCTACCACAGCATCACTGAACGCCACAGCATCACTCGTCGACGCCACAACATCATTCAGGGCCACCACAGCATCAATCTGTGCAACCATACAACAACAACTGATTCAAATATGTTCTCTCAATGTTTCAAACTTTATTACAAACTAGCAGCCCGTCCCGACGTTGTCCATGTTATGTGTGTAATGTTTGTAATAGTAAATGTTAATTTCTTGCAAGACTAGAAGCCCGTCCCGACGTTGTCCGGGTATGAATTGCTGCCGGCCAGTAGTATATTGTTTTTAGGCTGTCCTGTTTTCAGTTTCTATTTTTGGTAAATTCTGGTGGGGTTTTTTCAGTGTTTTCAATATTTTAAAAAACAGTTGTTATCAGTGGTTACACATTTTCACGTCACTAAAAACAACAGAAAAAGTGTTTTTCCTGTGTTTATGAAACTTTTTGCTTTTATCATTGCTTGCTTTTTGCACTGAAAGAACATGGTATATAGACAGTGTACGTATAGTGTATATGAGGTCCAAAGAGAATTTTGCAAATTAATCTTATTGTAGTACACCATACAATACTTCTTCAGTGAGTCTTTGATCATGTGCGCTCGCGCATTCCTTCCCATGTAAACTTCTGTGAAAAGGCCCTCTCAGCATTCATAGCACCTTGGGCTGAGAACCGTCAGCTAAAGGCACAGTTGGGATGACTCTTTCTTCGATGCCACATAAAGCACGAAATGATAAATATTTGCATTTTAGTTCCTGGGCATAAGAAAACAGTGTACCAGAATGGACTAAAAAGTCAATAGCATCCCTCATTAACTCTGAAGATTGTAAAGATGCTTTCAGCATACCATCTAACAAGTGGCAAGGATCTCCTACAGGGAATCACTTCAGCTCGGGTATCAATTTTGACAGGTCATCACACAAATTTTTTATATACGTGGCTGAAACACTACAAATACAAACAATATCACTCCAATCTTTGTTGAACTTGGAAAGAACCTTTTTTGCAGAGCATAACAAGTGACACTGCGTTCCATGTTTTCCAAAAGTCTGGTTTCATGTTTTCACCACTATCCCAGATGCTTGGTGATATATATATACTTGTCACTATACCTTGCATTTAATGTTTAAAGCCTAAGGTGTTGGCAATTAACCTACTATCAATACTGACCTACTAGAAATGATGGTCTGATGTATTAAGGGTGTTTACCCATTCTCTGTGGGCAAATGTGATGACACATATTAGGAAAGATTTTTATGAAACTAGCCATTTTACCTATCAGTGAAAGAATATAATGCAGCCAAAATATCGAATATGAGTTTGATATGTCCTGATTCTCTACAGTTTATAAAATAATTAAACTAAACCTAAAATGTGAACCTAAACCCTGCATCTTTAGACCAAAGGCCATAAAACTGAAAAAAGTAAAAGGAAGAAGAAATACTATTTCAGTGGCATCCCTAAAGAACAAAACTCAAGCAGAATAATGTTAGCCAGTCTTTCTTACTGCTAGCTTGTATAACAAAGTTACATTTTATTGACCCCTTCAGTAAGAACAAAATGACTCTTTCACTTTCTTTTTCCTTTCTTTGAATGGCATTTAGTTTTGAGCAGGTGTTTTTTCAGTGTTTATATGTTTTCACCGGTGAGGGCTATTTTTCTTTCAGTGGGGTTTTATCAGTTATTATAGGTTTAAACCTAAAACCCCACAACCTAATTGTTTTGTAGGATTTCGTTTTGATATCATTTCTTATCTGTGACAGGCCTGTGAAACGCTGCGATTCACAGTGCACTGCTGATGCACTTAAGAGTGCACGTTCAGTAGTGTGTGAACTCGAGTTTCCCTACTTTATTTTTCCTTGTTATTTTTATGTCTTTTCATTCCCTTTTACGATTTCTCTTCAGCCCCCTCGTGCTCCATTTTTATTCCTCTTTCCTTCTTTCTGCCTTGCTGTCCCCTCCCTTCTTCTCCCACTAACACCTCATATTTCTCTATTTTCTCTCCTCCTCTCAACATTCTGCCTTCCACTCACTTCTGTTGTTCTCTGTCTCTCTTACTAACGTCCCTTTACACCCATTTACATGCTCCCCTCTCTCCTTCGTTCGCCGTGTCATTGCATTTTCTTCTTTATCCCTTCGTCTCATTCTATCTATCGCCATCACTCTATCGCCCTCATTCTATCTATCTATCAATCTATCGCCCTCACTCTATCTATCGCCCTCCCTCACTCTATCTATCGCCCTCCCTCACTCTATCGCCCTCTATCTATCGCCCTCCCTCTATCTGTCTATCGCCCTCTATCTAGCGCCCTCCCTCTATCTATCGCCCTCCCTCTATCTATCGCCCTCCCTTATCTGTCTATCTATCGTACTCACTCTATCTGTCTATCTATCACACTCACTCTATCTATCGCCCTCCCTCTGTCTATCTATCGCCCTCCCTCTATCTATCTATCTATCGCACTCACTCTATCTGTCTATCTATCGCACTCACTCTATCTATCGCCCTCACTCTATCTATCGCCCTCACTCTATCACCCTCACTCTATCTATCGCCCTCACTCTATCTATCGCCCTCACTCTATCTATCGCCCTCACTCTATCTATCGCCCTCATTCTATTTATCGCCCTCACTCTATCTATCTATCGCCCTCCCTCTATCTATCTATCGTCCTCCCTCTATCTATCTATCGCCCTCCTTCTATCTATCGCCCTCTATCTATCGCCCTCTATCTATCGCCCTCCCACTATCTATCTATCTCCCTCCCTCTATCTATCTATCGCCCTCCCTCTATCTATCTATCTATCTATCTATCGCCCTTACTCTATCTATCTATCGCACTCACTCTATCTATCTATCGCATCACCACAGCATCACTCAGCACCACCACAGCATCACTCAGCACCACCACAGCATCACTCAGGGGCACCACAGCATCACTCAGGGGCACTACAACATCACTCAGGGGCACCACAGCATCTCTATGCTGACACAAGTCTAACCTCCTGCTGCTGGGAGTCCTTCCAGTCACGGAGGTTTGGACAATAGGTTTCCTGCTTGGGGAGGTTGCCAGCACCACCCCAGGCAGGAGTTTGTGTATTGGACAGGGAGGGCTGAATAGATTGAGACACTGCCTGAGGCACACTAGGTGCTTCATGCATACCCCATTTCAAATGGTTGCTGGGGCACCACAGCCCCAGCTCTAGCGCAAAACTGGACAAAGGAGAGGGAGTGTAACCACCTCCTTCCTGGTCCCACCGATAGGAGGGACCTAGAAACTAATCCAGCCCCTTTTAGTTGTATAAAGGTAGGAGCTGTGTCCTTAGACTTTAGATTAATCCTGAACTGAAACTTGAAACAAAACTCTGGACCTTCGACATTCTGCTGAAGCTGAAGACTGAAGAATCTCCCTTGTGGCCAAGGAGTGACCACCCTGGGCAACCAGGCACCATCCAGCAAATCAACGGCTTGCTTTGTCGACGTTCCCGCCGGAACCCGAGCACAGAGCCTGACAAGACCCAGACTTCCAGACCTCTCTGAGACCTCTCTTCACGTCTGCAGCATAGCTGAGATCCATGGAGGCGACGAGACACGTGGGACCGGACATCTTGAAAGCCTGCAACTTGCTAACTGTGCAGCTCCTGAGGCTGTGCACTGGGGATTGAGAAACCCCGAAACCGAGCTCCACCTGCACCGAAGACCAGCCCTCCACACTCCACGAGTTCTGCTGGGGCGAGTTCTGCTGTTCTGCTCGACGCGTTGTCTAGTTGCTGGCCCGTTGGCTAGTAGCCTCTGTGACAACAATCCTTTTTATTCACATCGCTGGTCTGGTTGCTCCAGACTGGCCCTTGCTTCCCTGCAAAGGTGAAGCACCTCAGACCTTGCTGGTCTGCACCAGAAGCCTTTGTTGTATCCTGCGTGGGTTGCCTTTGCCAAAGCTTGTTGACTCCAATCCGGCAGTTGACCCCTCCATCTGCGAGAACCTTCGTGGGACAGCTCCTCTTCAGCACCTGGTCATCGTCGACGCCTCCAGGTCCGCGTGGCTGCAAAGACAAGCTTCAAGACAGCACCTGATTGCTCCTCGACATCGTCGGTTCCATCTGGTCACTGGCTAGTGACATAGGTCTTCTTCATCTTCGACCCACCCTTGGATCCACACAGACATCTTCCTCCTGGTCGCCTGCAGCATCTTTCTTCAAGGCTCCATAGGATTTAACGACAAAACCTGACACATCTTCACACCTATGCACCCGCTGTCCGTGGGTGAGGTAACACGAGTACTTCGGTGCTCCCAAGGGTATTGACTATCCAAGTGTCTAGGTTTTTAGTTGTTTCCTCCTAGCTAGACCGGAAGTGTCCTAAATCCTTCTAAATCTAACTTTGAGATTCCCATTGACTTTGTATTGACTCCTGTGTTTGTGTAAAGACACTGCACGCGCCGCCTGTGGGCCTCCTACTTCTAAACTAAGGTTCAGATAGTGTAGCCCCAGTGATTCCCTAGGCCTTTCCTTTTCTCATTACGTGGTACTTATACCACTTTCTTAATATATGGTTTGCTTCGCCCCTAGGGCCTAACCGTAAATTGTGCAACTTAACGTATTTCTTCTAAGTAACTTGTTATGTGCTTTTGCCTCTGATCTCATAAAGAGTTTAGAGGAGTGTGTTAGTAAATAAATACTTATATATTTTATATATATCCTGTGTGGTGTCCTTTCATTTGATATTCAAGGGGTTACATATGGAAAAACAGCTGGCTTTACACGCCCTCAAGAGTCTTTTAGCCTAAGACTGTTCTGTCCACGCTACCACTAGGATAGCTGGTCTATAAGGTTGAGTTACAACCATCACCATAAGGGTTGTTTGGACTGGTGCAAGGTGATCACTAGAATAGTGAACACCATATACCAGGCCAACTTCTCACATTGGTGTGCAGCGGTTGGGATTAGAGCTTGCTGTTGTTTTACCACTTGTAATCTTGAGATATCGTTTGAAAGATCACATAGGTACCTATAGGTACATATAAAAACAAGTCTTAGTATCCTTAAGTATTTTCTGGCAAGGGCCAGAGCAGACTCACCTTTCCCTGCCGCCAGCACTCCTTCTGGGCCCCTGACGCTGCCTGTTTCCCCCGCAGCCACTGCTTGTGACTCCGGGCGGCTTTGAGGGGAGAAACTACAGCTCCCAGCAGGCTTAGCGGTCAGTGAGACCCACCCCAGCAGCAGCGTAACCGGAGGCGCTCAAAAGAACGGAGGCTCCCTCGGAGGAGCGGGGACAGTATTTTCTGGCAAGGGCCAGAGCGGACTCACCTTTCCCTGCCGCCAGCACTCCTTCTGGGCCCCTGACGCTGCCTTTTTTTCCCCGCAGCCGCTGCTTGTGACTCTGCACGGCTTTGAGGGGAGAAACTACAGCTCCCAGCAGGCTTAGCGGTCAGTGACGCCCACCCCAACTGCAGCGCGACCAGAGGCGCTCAAAAGAACGGAGGCTCCCTCGGAGGAGCGGGGACAGTATTTTCTGGCAAGGGTCAGAGCGGACTCACCTTTCCCTGCCGCCAGCACTCCTTCTGGGCCTCTGACGCTGCCTGTTTTCCCGGCAGCCGCTGCTTGTGACTCCGCACGGCTTTGAGGGGAGAAACTACAGCTCCCAGCAGGCTTAGCGGTCAGTGACGCCCACCCCAGCTGCAGCGCGACCGGAGGCGCTCAAAAGAATGGAGGCTCCCTCGGAGGAGCGGGGACAGTATTTTCTGGCAAGGGCCAGAGCGGACTCACCTTTCCCTGCCGCCAGCACTCCTTCTGGGCCCCTGACGCTGCCTGTTTTCCCCGCAGCCGCTGCTTGTGACTCCGCACGGCTTTGAGGGGAGAAACTACAGCTCCCAGCAGGCTTAGCAGTCAGTGACGCCCACCCCAGCTGCAGCGTGACCGGTGGCGCTCAAAAGAGCAGAGGCTCCCTCGGAGGAGCGGGGACAGTATTTTCTGGCAAGGGCCAGAGCGGACACACCTTTCCCTGCCGCCAGCACTACTTCTGGGCCCATGACGCTGCCTGTTTTCCCCGCAGCCACTGCTTGTGACTCCGCACGGCTTTGAGGGGAGAAACTACAGCTCCCAGCAGGTATAGCGGTCAGTGACGCCCACCTCAGCTGCAGCGCGACCGGAGGCGCTCAAAAGAACGGAGGCTCCCTCGGAGGAGCGGGGACAGTATTTTCTGGCATGGGCCAGAGCGGACTCACCTTTCCCTGCCGCCAGCACTCCTTCTGGGCCCCTGACGCTGCCTGTTTTTCCCTCAGCCGCTGCTTGTGACTCCGCACGGCTTTGAGGGGAGAAACTACAGCTCCCAGCAGGCTTAGCGGTCAGTGACGCCCACCCCAGCTGCAGCGTGACCGGTGGCGCTCAAAAGAGCAGAGGCTCCCTCGGAGGAGCGGGGACAGTATTTTCTGGCAAGGGCCAGAGCGGACACACCTTTCCCTGCCGCCAGCACTACTTCTGGGCCCATGACGCTGCCTGTTTTCCCCGCAGCCACTGCTTGTGACTCCGCACGGCTTTGAGGGGAGAAACTACAGCTCCCAGCAGGTATAGCGGTCAGTGACGCCCACCTCAGCTGCAGCGCGACCGGAGGCGCTCAAAAGAACGGAGGCTCCCTCGGAGGAGCGGGGACAGTATTTTCTGGCATGGGCCAGAGCGGACTCACCTTTCCCTGCCGCCAGCACTCCTTCTGGGCCCCTGACGCTGCCTGTTTTTCCCTCAGCCGCTGCTTGTGACTCCGCACGGCTTTGAGGGGAGAAACTACAGCTCCCAGCAGGCTTAGCGGTCAGTGACGCCCACCCCAGCTGCAGCGCGACCGGAGACGCTCAAAAGAACGGAGGCTTCCTCAGTGTCGCGGACGAGCGCGTGGGCGGTGCCGGGATAGGCCCGGGCAAAGGGCGGGCCCTCTGTGGCCGGAAGAGGCTGGGCTGGGCCACGGACTTTGGCCCTGCATTATAGGACCTATATACCCAAGTGAGACTTTTAACTCTTATCAGGATAAAGTGCTTCTGAAGTTTGTTTAGTTTACCCATCTGGCACCTAAGTACAAAAGTAAGTTTGGACGATGTCTAAATCCAAAACTGATAAAATTGCATCTGGGTTGGGCACCATGGACAATTACTTGGTAAAAATGGTGAATCAAATTAATAACTATCGTAGGGCCTCGCTAGGCCGAGGGATCAATCCTGTTTTACATGAAGTTATGCCTATCCCACTGGTGGATTCAGCTGTGGTTGATATTCTTGATGTGAGTGATAGGGCAGTCATAACGGCTGAAGCGCAGGTGCATGCCGAGTTGAATGAGGATTTACCTGATATACCTGTTATACCTATTGAGGCAATAGAGCAGCCACCACCTGCCCCCAGACCAGTGAGAACTTGTAGAAAGTTACAAATCAAACGCTGGGGGAAGTACAGTAAAAAAAAGAGTAGAAACAGTCCAATTAGCTCCTAATGGCTCTACTATTGGAACTGATTTACTTGAAGATAAAAATGTAGCTGGTACAAACATAAACTCGGAGCAATTTGCCCTATTGATTCGCACTATAGAAGCTAAGATAGAGGCAAAGATAGAAGAGCTGTTGAAACCCTTTACATCTAAATTGGATACTGTGGCCCTTGAAGTTAATAGATTAGGTGGACTGATAGCAACACACTTGGCCTCAGCCTCGGCCGAAAGATCTAAGGCTGTGGACAAGGGCTCTGCTGGAGAGGGGCAGGAAACTGTTAGAGTGAACTCGCAGCAAACTAGTCAGCAAACAACTGTAATCGAAACTGCCTCACCTGATCTGACACCACCAATCGGCCAGAATAAACAGGCTACAGTAGATCCAGAGGGTAACCCAGATACTAAACAAGTAAAGAAATGTCGCTACATTAATCTTCCTCCTGACTGTGCACCTTATGTGGCTGTACTAACAAATGTCCCGCCCATTGATTGTCACTCTGCTCAACCCTATGAGGAATCCCATGATTCACTAAAAAATAAAACTATATCATGGTTAAATAATTGATGCGGCTTTCCAATCACATACTCTGATCAAATATTGTCAACGAGAAGGGTGAACTGGATTGGTCCATCCAGAAAGACAGTTAGTGGGGATTGTATTATTGTTAACTTCAAGCATCCCCAACACGTTGCGACAGTCTTATTAAGAGCGGCCTCCCTAGTTCACAATTTGAACAGTGTATGTGTACGCCCACTCGGTTATTTCTACACTCATTTAATTAAAGCCCCTCCCAATCCTAGGAAAATTAGACCATTTTTTCCTATTCAGCCTCCGGTCCCTGAAGTAGCATATCTGTATAATGTTGATAACCATTATATGAATGGGTTCAATGTTGTAACGCAGAATGATTTTATTTACTCTCAGGTCTGGAGGCGTGCGATTGACGTGAAGAATCCGAGAGACAGGGAAAGGAGAGATTGGCTGAAGTGGGATATACGGAAATCACACGGGTAAAAATTAGTCAAAATAATGTAATCTCATGGAACATTGCGGGACTGGGTGCTAAGATGGCGGACTGCAATTGGACTAGGTATATTAAGCAGTACCAGATTATTTGTTTGCAGGAGACTTGGTCAGTTGAATGTGACCATTTTCTTGAAGGGTATAAGGCATTTTATGTCCCTGCAATAGCAACCACCAGGGGAAGACCAAAGGGCGGAATGGTCACGTTTATCTCTGTTGCACTATCTTGTAAAGTACGTAGAGTCTTAACAAGCAATTGTGGAATCATTGGTTTAATTTTAACAGGAGAAAACTGTACGGCCGGTTTGGTCAATTTTTATAACGCTGTCAATCCATGCTCAGTTTCGAGTCAAATATCAGCACTGAATGTCCTTATCAGTATCTCAATGTGTGGTTCTGAAAATCTGGACCCTGTTGTTTTCCCGATATCGAGGTCCAATACCCGTGTCACAAAATATCAACGTACCGTGACAAATTTGGTGTCGACGAACCGATAATGCTTAGGACATCATTCCTATGCATTTGCATCATAATTGAAGATTGCTAACACCCCTAAATCGTAGTTTCCGTCCCGACCCTTTTGACTCCATTTTGTAAACGACATCCATCTTACGTCTTGCCCTCATGATAAGTCAATTAAAGGTCGAGCTTGATCTAAAAGGACACGTCCACCTTCCCTGACTTCCCCCTGACCTGTCCCAACTGACTCCATTGCCTTTAGCCAAACCTGTTTGGGCAGCTCCTCGCCCAGTGGCCCAAAACGATAACATCAATGCATAACATTCCACAACCTATTCACTACATACAGACCATGCTTTCTACAAACATGCACCTGTCCACGTTCCCTGTTTTATGGCCAGTTTTATGACTAGGAGGTACCTTTCTTTATTGGTGTTTCATCGATATCTGATGGGAGGTCCGGGCATAACCGGGTAATCTATCACGAACTGGACATCTAAAATGTGGGCTTGCTTACATGACTTCGCTCTTTGTATTATTGTAGAAATATGTGTATAGCCATATCATAAACTCAGGAATTCTTGCTTGCAGCTATTATTTTTGTATATAAGGAGACGGCTGGTTCTGTAAAAACGAACAGTCTCCTGAGAACACACGATCCGCGTTTGTCGTGCTTCTAGGACACATGTTACTTGGTAGCTGCCAATAAAACTTGATCTCTGACTGTGACTAGAAGACTCCGTGTTTCTGTGGTCCGGAACAAGGGAGAACTCAGAGGTCTTCGGGTGTTATCCCCTGGCACCAACGGGTTCCTAAAAACCCGTTACCTCAGTTGGCGCCCAACTCGGGGCGGTCTCAAGCGGCAACGGTCCAAGCCAGATGTTCATGAGGAGCTTCGTGTGAAAATTCCGGAGGACGGCCAGCCACTTCAGCGACCCCTGTATGTCGACGTGGTTCCGAAGGTCTTTGCTGCGAGGTTCCCCGCATCCCGACGGCTACGAAGGACTGCTGCCCTGACTATCGCCTTGTTTTGGACCCAGTGATCCTTGGTAGAGCGAAACGATAGACGAGTCTTCTAGCGACGTCACAGATCTTCAAATACTTCAGTTAAGTATGAGTGGAGCGTCTCCCAGTCCTTAGTTTGTCCTTAGTTTTTGGTATCCTTGAGATACGCTTTGATTTGGTACTTGCAAGCCCCAAAGCCGAAGGACTCGTGTTTTCACGAGAAAATATCGTATCAGATAATCCTTTGAAGTTTGAAGCTAGACTAGTGAGCGAAGATGCCTGGTTTTAGCAGACTTGGAAACTTGTTTTGTCTTGGTTGTAGTAAGGACTCCCGATTAGAGGATTCTTGTCCGGTTCCTCCAATTGGAACTCCAACGTATGAGCTCTATGTGAAGCATGGCGTAGGTCCTATCACATATAATGAAGTATGGATAAAATACACCCGCAAGGATGGTGTTTTAACCACTTGGCTGCTATGCGTTTTCCCCCCCGGTGCTGGGATCCTCCATTTTCCATTATTCATGACGAGCTGGGCTCGTCATGAGCGTGCGAGGAGGCTACACCATGACGAGCCCAGCTCGTCATGAGCGTGGAAGGGGTTAAAATGGCCCCAATATGGTAGTTTTGACTCAGAAATGTTAGATAATTTAGAGGTCAAATTGTTCAAGAAGAAAGCCCGGCCGGCGATGTTTGACTCTTTCCGTTTATGGCGTTGAGGAAAATTATATTTTGCCTTGTTCTGTGCCCCTACGTGTTCCCCATCCTATGTTATATGTGCATGATTAATATGCACATGTATCCCCCTGTGATTGATTAAAGACGCAATTATAGTTGTGTCCAACTCTAGTATGCCAGTTTCCAGTTCTCGTGAAAGCAACGAGTATTAGGCCTATGTTGCCACGTTTTACAGTGTGCACGTTAATTCATTGAATTGTCCCCGTTTCTAGGCCTCAAAAGGGCCCGGACACCAGATTCAAGCTCCAGTCTCCTGAACCCTGCTCCGAGCGAAACAGCCCCCACCTGCATTCCTGACTTTTCACTTACTTCCGCGCAGCGCGGTGCCCGGCTCTGCCTGTCTGCCAAGAGTATGTTATGCTTCTAGTTATCAGTTCAGTTCCTCGTCTTTGCATTCCTAAGCTACTGATCCGCATAAACAGTTTCAGCTATGGTCTAGTCTTTATGTCTCCATGCAAGAGAATTACTGTATTAATATTCATAGAAGATTCATAGCACACGCATTACACGAAGAATATATGCATGCACCAGTCTTAGTGTCGAGTAACTTTTGCCCTGATAGCCTTTAGATTCTATCAATATGTATTCAAGATACCAGATATGATATAGGTACATGTCGTCCTGACACTGTAGACTTATGTCTCCTCTTCTAGTGCAGAAGTCATAGCCCCCAGTTCTCTCTAGTCACACGTCATAGCCCATTTGCGCGCACCACTAGGTTAAAGGTCCCAGCTGCTCAGGTAGCCCCCTCCATGTTACCACCCATTTCATGACACTTCTGTGACGTCTACATCACATGTCTATGTATACGCCTTGTACACGCCTTCTTGTTACACCCATTTGTCCTTATCTTTCGCGACTGCTACAAGTTACGCCTACTGCTACGCCTACTGTATTGAATGCTATTGTAAATGTATTAGTATATATACTCTGTACTGTTACTTTTTGGGGGTGCAGCTGCCATCCCGTGCTTTCTATTTCAGGCTGTCCCGTTCCTGTCCCCTCCCTTATGCCTGATTAAAGCCTTCAAGACTCAGAATACCTCGAATCCTGTCTCTTATTTATTGAGCTATCTGTTATTGCTAATTCAGTCAAAAATAGTACTGGTAATTAATTATTTATTTACCACATAATGGCGCCCGAATAGGGACTTGCCCTTTCCCCACGCGCCGGCGAAGCCACGCAGGCCCCCTGACCCTCTGCAGCCGTGACGGAACCATACTGCGCACCGGCAGATATTTCTGCTTCAAGTCTCCCTCAGGCCCACGGAGGAGACGGAGACTGCGGTCCAGCATCCAGACGAGGCGGTGAGGAATGCGGCGAGTCTCGACCAGAGCCCAAGCCGAGAGTACAAGGTCCGAGGTATCCGGAGGCCCACCTGTAACTGAAGTCCGAAGTTCGCAGTCCGATGTCGTAGCAGTCCAGTCCAGTCCGAGGCCTTCCAGTTCTTGCTGCCCGGTGAGTACCGTTGCTGGGGTAGTATCTAGACAGAGTCATTAATTTGTCTCTGGTCCGATGGGTTTGGGTACGCAGATCCAAAACGAAGTGTCCACCTAGGTGGATACGGTCCGACGTGTCTCTTTATGAGACCGGTCTGTACTGTTTAGCAGTGCATCCAGTATTTCTAGTAAGTCCGTTCTCGAGAAATTCATGTGTATATGTACCAGGTAGTATTCTGTTCGAACTGTTATTAATGTTATTTCATGTGTTTTCAATGTCGTGGTATGAGTGATTCGTTTTGCTATTCATTACTGTGTTTATTGTGTATTGTATTGTGTTCCGATTCAAGTCTAGAATGCCTCTATTTTCTAAGTTACGTCAGATAGGAACCCGGAAAGGGTTACTTGAAGAATCAGTTCCTGTCCCGCCTAGGGACAGTCCAGGACATTTTATGTATCATAAGCATGGCTTAAGTGCCATATTGTACTTAGACTTATGGGTCGACTACACTAAAGATCTAGAAGAGAAATATAGATGGCCTGTATCAGGTACATGGGATGCCGAGTGCATCATGCGAGTAGAAGAAGCATTATGGAAAAAGAAAGCCAGACAGTCCCAGAAAGATGCCATCGAGCTATGGCGCAAAGAATCTCATAGAAGAACCGAAAAAGAAATCAGAAAAACAGAGTTAAGTAGGGAATCCTCAGAGAGAGCCCAAGAAAGGGAACTTCTAGAAGAAGGTTAACGAGTTAGAGCAGAACAGTCAGACAGACAGAGGAATGCCCTTATTAAAGGCATGTATCCTCTTCTTGCCGAGGGCTTGCCGAAGGCAACCCCGGAAGCATCCAGTAATTTTCCGCCATCATTAGTTCCGACTAAGCTACGTCATAAACCGACCGCAGCTGAAATTTTTCTTTCGTCCTATTTGGACGACACTGTCCCGGAATATGCAAATCCTATCCCGCCTGCTCCTGTTAATAATGTAATTCCTGCTCCTCCAGTCGCTGGTCCCGTGGGTCCAGTTAATGTTACAGCACCTGTTACAGCACCCCCGGCCCAGCCCACAGTACATGTACCCGTTTTTCCAGTCACTCTACCAGCACGTACAGTCTACACCGACGATTCTAGTTTAGGAGCCGCGGGGGGAGGTTCTCCTCGTACCCCGCCTCAACCCAGACGTCTGACGCTACATGAACTAGCGTTACAACGTACGCCAAAAGTGTCTACATATGTAGATATCAAGCGAGCACTTACTGAATGTCGTTATGATCCAGTTCCAGGCGATGATCACATGGTCATATATTCATTACGTTTAAGACGAGTTGCCAGCTATTTGGACACCCTGCCCGATATGGGGGAACAGCTAGACAGAATATATCGTTTTATCCGTACAGGGGTGAATCCAGAAAGTATTCACGAAGCCATGGTTCAAAGAAAAGTCGAGACTCAGCTCATGATTTTAAAGTTTTTAATTAACTGTTTGATAAGAGAGCAAGATTATCCAGAAAAGGATCAAGAAGAAATGAAAGTCCTGACTAGGTGGAGTGACAATATAGCCGAGGGAAAACACAAGACACAAAATTGTATAGAGAGTATGTACAAGAAAATTCGTAGGGAAATCATAAAGATACACGAGAAACGTGAAGCAAAACAAGCAACCGAGAAAGAGGATGACTCTTCTACTGAAGAGGTAGACAGCGAGAATCCCGACAGAATAGCGTATGTAGGTAGAACTAGACTTTCCGACAGACATTCACGTCTAGACTACAAGAAAAGTTTTCCTTCTCCGGTACCAGAACAGTGTTCCCTCGAACAAGTATTCCAAGTTACCGATAAAATTCTGAAATCCCGTATAGGTTATAGTGAACTTAATACTATGCACGAACAAGAACTAGTCCGATCAGCAGTCCGATGGACTACTGATTCTACCACGTTTCCAGATGAAATCGTGGCACAAACGTTTCTGAAACTGCCCCCAGCCGAGCAGCGACTGGTGGGTATGTATATGATCCAGCACCTCATCACATTGTATGAGGATCAGCATTCAGATCCAGGTCCGTTACATGATGTATTAAACGAGTTACTCCAGTACAGATGGAAAGGTCTAGGTACCGATTTAATTAGTGTCATTCTAGAACAGCGCCATAAATACCGAACGTTCCTGAATCCACATTGTGTTCACGTCTCACCTCCAGAAAGTAAATCATTCTACATAGATAGACAGAATCCGTTACGAGAAGTACATCCAGTCAAGAAAGAGGGTGGTGGTCTAGAACGAGTATTTGTTTACACACCCATCACAAAAATGGAACTCTTAGAAATGAAAAAGTTGATCCCCTGTCATGATAAAGATCCAGCAAGGTTCCACCGTGAACTCAAAGACATGCTCCGTATGGGAGAATACACGTATCCTGATATTATTAAAATGTTAAAGGTCCTGTCGCCTGCGGGCATATACGAAAAACTTAAAGAAAAAGAATGGGAGGTGGGAGAGAATAAGATAGATTGGTCCGCATTAGAAGCCGAAGATAACACACAAGTACCAGGTACCGGTCTTGGGGATAAAGCTAAAGCTGTGCCCGAACTGTTAATACAAGTCTTGCCAAGACTACTAGCAACGAAAAAGGAAGACTGGGATGCCATCTCAGCCTGTAAACAGAAACAAGACGAGGATACTAGTGATTTTTATTCTAGATTCGAGAAGTGTTTCATTATTAATAGTGGTCTGAAAACAAGTAGTGAATCGTATCCACATCTTTTTGTTACCAAACTAGTCGAGAATTTCAGTCCACAAGTTAAGAATCGTGTACTGAAAGTCGAGAGTTCTTGGCAAGCTAATACTCCGTCACAGATGCTGCAAATGCTGCAGTATCACCAGAACCGAATCAGGGAAGAGCAGGAACATGAAAGAAGACGTATGAAAGACACGAAAATTAAAGTATTAGTTGCACAGTCTGTTCCGCAAGACAGTCAGAAAAGGGGTCCGAATCAAGCCAGTCACCCTGCAGTTCCCGTTAAAGGGACATGCAATTATTGTAAACAACCAGGTCATTTTATAAACGAATGTGCAGTTCTGAAACACAACATAGCTACTGGTAAGACTAAAGAGAGACCGCGTCCGCCTAGACAAGAACAAGTTTCACAGACTTTCCAGCCACCGCAGAATGCACAACAGACAGTTACAGCACCGCAGCCTATAGCTGCGACACAGCACGTTACACAGCAAATGTACCAGTATGCACAGTCAGAGTATCCAGATTATCAGCCATATTCATGAAACAGCCTAGAGAGGGAGGTAGGCTTGCCTCTCATCGAGATTCCTGTAGATCAAGAGGGTCCCTATGTACATAGTCAAGTATTAGGGAAAGACAGAAAGTTTCTGATTGATACAGGGGCAAGTAGGACTACAATCAGTCATGACGAGGTTCCAGGGGCTCCGCTCTCAGGCTCTAGTAATGTTTCCCTTGGATTTTCAGGAAAACCTATTGTTAATGAAATATCGAAACCAGTTACTCTAGAAGTTGGTCCACTGTCCCGAACTACAGATTTGTTACTTACAAAGTCATGTCCAGAAAATTTACTAGGCATTAAGACATTGAAAGAATTAGGTGCAATAATTTGTTGTTCCCCGGAAGGGGTACGTCTGTTCCTGCGTGATTTTAAAGGTCATTATGTATTACGTGATTTTGATCCAAGATTATTGAATGTACCACAGCATTTATGGGCGCAAGGTCCAACTGATGTAGGTTGTATGCACATTACACCCTATCGTGTCACTCTAAAGCAAGGTGTTGTATTACCACGAATCCGACAGTACAAATTGCCACCTGAGGCTGTAGCAGCCTTATCCAGAATTATTGACGAGCTCATAGCTCAAGGAGTAGTTGTAGAAACTGACTCCAATGTATGTAATTCTCCTATCATTCCGATTCTGAAACGTACTGGTCCAAATGCACCTCCAGTTTATCGATTAGTGATTGACCTTCGAGAACTCAATAAATGTATCATACCCCAGTACCCAGTGGTTCCAGATATTTCTTCCCTATTGACAGCCATTGATTCTGAAGCTACGTTCTTCACTGTTATTGACCTCAAGAACGCATTCTTCAGTGTCCCCATTCATCCAGACAGCCAGTTTCTTTTCGGTTTCTGTTTAAATGGAAGGAGCTATAAATTTACACGAGCTCCTCAAGGTTTCACAGAAAGTCCTAGCATCTACAGTCAAGCACTTAAGAGACAACTAGACAATATTCACATGCCAACTGACACTGCCCTACTCCAGTATGTCGATGATCTATTAATCACCGCCCGTTCTGAACGTGACTGCGAACGTGCGTCACTTACAGTCTTGTATTTCCTGGCCGAGATGGGGCACAAGGTGTCCCCTTCGAAGCTTCAGTTCTGTGTCCAGCAAGTGATCTACTTAGGACACTTACTGTCCAAGAGGGGTAGGCAGTTGACACCTGACCGTATCCAGTTAATAGCGCATCTTCCACAGCCCAAGACTCAGAAGGAGGTACGAGCTTTTATCGGCCTCACTTCTTACTGCAGACAATGGATTCCTCAGTATGCATATCTAGCCAAACCACTGATACAGTTAACGACACAGGAGGCAGCCGTATCGACTGTCCTCCCTTGGACCCAAGAACATACACTTGTTTTTAATGAGTTAAAGAAAGCTTTATGCCAAGCGCCTGTTCTAGCAACACCGAACTACAGTAAGCCTTTTACACTTTTTGTTACAGAACGCGATGGTACTGCATTATCTGTTCTTACACAAGATCAAGCAGGACAATACAAGCCCTGTGCTTATTTTTCTAGCACATTAGATCCAGTAGCCCAGGCTCTGCCTGCGTGCCTCAAGTCAGTTGCAGCCACAGCTCTAGCTATCAGACAAAGTGATTCCATAGTGTTAGGACATTCCCTGACAGTACAAGTTCCACACTCCGTGGAAGTTCTTTTAAACCGAACACAGACTCAGCACTTGACAATTGTACGTTTAACAGGTTATGAACTGACACTGTTCCAGCCACACATAGAAATCAGACGCTGTAACGTTTTAAACCCTGCAACACTGTTACCCTCAGTTACTTCAAATCCTGCCACACATGACTGTGTGGAAGTCGTTAACACCATGACTAAGCCAAGACAAGACTTGACAGATATTGCATTACCTGATCCCGACCTGACACTTTATGTGGATGGTTCATGTATGAGAACAAGTACAGGAGAACTAGTAGCCGCGTATGCAGTGACTACTGACACTGAAGTCATAGAAACACACCGTATTGATACCCTGTCTGCTCAAGCAGCAGAGCTAGTCGCTCTGACCCAAGCCTGTATACGTGCCAAGAACCTGAAAGTTAACATATACACAGATTCACGTTATGCATTCGGAGTCGTACACGACTTCGGAGTGCTCTGGCAAGAGAGAGGTTTCATGACTTCTCATGGAACCAAGATTCAGCATGGTCTCCTCATTCAAGCTCTGTTAGATGCAATACATTTACCGACAGCTATTGCCATCATGAAGTGCAAAGCACATACGAAAGTTACTGACATCATTTCCCAGGGTAACGACCTGGCAGATCGTACAGCCAAGCTCACAGCTCAGACTCCAGACATTCCAGTTAACAAGACACTGACACTCATTCCAGATCAGACAACTTGTATGACAGTTAAGGACCCTACACAAGATGTACTAGATATCCAGTCACATGCTACCCCTGATGAAATCAAGAAATGGTCCGAACAAGGAGGGGTCCAGACAGATCAAGGATGGTTGACGAGGGGAAAAGCCACATGGTTCCTCCCCGACTCAATGGTTCAAGTCATTATTAATACCGCACATAGTCCAGCACACTTAGGAGAAAAAGCCATGCTAGACAGCATCCAGAACATTTGGTTTAACAAGCATTTACGAGTAGCAGCCAAGCAGAAAGTGCGTACCTGCATGATCTGTTGTCAGTTCAATCCAGGTAAAAGTGTCCCGGTGGAACAAGGTGGATTCCATCCTCCTGACCACCCTTTTGAAGTCCTCCAGATGGATTATATTCAGATGGAGCGATGTCGAGGTTTCAAGTATGTTCTTGTAGTTGTATGCGCTTTGTCCAGATGGACAGAAGCATATCCAGTTCCAGATTACACTGCCGCGACCACTGCCAGGCAGTTGGTTCGTGAGTTTTTTCCTCGTTACGGCCTGCCCAGAGTCGTGTATTCAGACAATGGCCAGCCATTCTCCTCTGAACTCATGAAACAAGTATCCCTTCTGTTAGGATACCAGTGGAAGTTCCACTGTGTACGACACCCCGAAGCAGCTGGTCTAGTTGAGAGACATAATCAGACACTGAAAATCCGCATTGCCAAAGTTTGCGCAGAGAAAGGCGTAGATTGGTTGGTAGCGCTGCCAGTCGCCCTTTTCTACATGAGAATGGTTGCACACTCCAGATCAGGTCTGTCCCCGTACGAGGTCGTATTCGGCCGTCCTCCTAATATGTGGGGTACACCTATGCCCCGAAAGATTACAGACGTTTCCAGTAATATGCTGACAGATTACCTAGCTTCCTTGATGTCTGCCCTACACTCTTGTCGTTCACAGGTTGCCGCTGCATTTCTAGACAACACTCAAGTGAAACCGCATGAAGTCGTTCCAGGTGAATTTGTCCTGGTTCGAAATTTCGATCGTTCAAGTCCGTTGGAGCCCCGCTGGAAGGAGCCCCGCCTGGTGTTATTGACAACAAGGACCGCAGTAAAGCTCGAGGGCCGAAAGGGCTGGGTACATACCAGCCACATCAAGAAATTCCATGGATTACGACCAAAGACATTTGTCAAAGACTGCCCTATTCTTAAGGACTGCCCAGATACAGACTCTAAACTTCCCCTGTTAGAGAAAACTCCGCAGCAGGAGTATAAAGCCAAATTGAGGTCTAGCAAGTCAGACAGTTTAATTGTTTAAGTCCCTCTCGGGTGAAGCGGTTAGACAGGTTCCTGACATGTATGAGATAGACCCACACAGTGAGAGAGTTAGTCAAAACTCTAAGAGATGTACCGTTATTCTGTTCTTTCTAGTGTTTCTGAGTCTTATGGTTACCTGCATAATTATGCTTTTCATTTATGTTTTCCTATTTCACATGTACATATGTTTCCTAATGTTACAGTAGAGCACACATTTAGTGATCTGCCTCCTCACGAGTTATCCTATCGTCTTGCTATGCGTAATAACACATTTATCAGAATGTTACACTATTCACACCAGACCAGCAATGCCACTAATTGTTGGGTGTGTGGTCGACTCCCCCCTTTCTAGACACCGAAGGGAGTTCTGCCACTTTTTCCCTATCCGTTTTCACATAATGGTTCGTGTGGAGCATGGTCCACATTAACGTCATCCTCGAATGATATGTCCCTTCTGAATAGAACATGTTTTCCAGACAAGGAAGGTTTTCCCCACAGAATAGGTTTAGATCTAGAAAATGAAGTATATGATCTAGGTAATTATTCCTCGAACTTCATGGTTTTGAATGTTCAGTTCGAGACTACTCCAGATTTGCCTGCTATTTCAGTCCTACCCGTCAAAGGCGAATTATGTGTCAGAAAGAATGGTTCCGCACATGTAGGTCATAGTGATTGTACTTCTGTGGTCGAGTATAGTGACAGTAGGAAATCTATTTTCAAAGCCTCACGTCATTCTTATTTTGTGTGTGGTCAGACCGCATATATACGCCTGCCCCTCGATTGGGATGGAACATGTTACATTGCCTTCCTACTGCCACCAGTTTTTCTAGCCCCATCCGATTATCACAGAAACACACATCTAGTACACGTTAGACATAGAAGGGAGGTCGAGTCCCCAATTGTCGATCAAACTGAAACTGCATTAGAACAGTATCAAGACTTTAATAAAGGTTTCTTTTTCTTCATAGGTCCTGTCCAGAATAGTAAGTTAATACGTAGGTTAACCAGAACCCTTGAAGCAGTAGTGAATGAGACTACTTCCGCTCTAGGTAACTTAACTGAAGAGCAATCTGCTATGAGATTTGTCGTGCTCCAAAATCGTCTCGTTCTTGACGTCATACTGGCCGATAGAGGAGGAGCTTGTAGAGTCATCGGATCTAGTTGCTGCATTTTCATTCCTAATAACGCGCCGTCTGTTTATTCAGCTATAACCAGACTTCACAAAATTGCCCATCAGTTACACCAGGATCCAGGCACCTGGACATGGTCCGGTTGGCTCTGGAGTATCATATCTGCCTGGGGATGGAAAGTATTGTCATTCCTAGGTATAACAGTAATGATCATATTCAGTTGCTGCCTCTGTTTACAATGTGGCCCTGCGATTTGCGGCTTGTGCGCTACATCCTGTATTCCTAGTCCTAAGTCCCGTTCCAAGGCAATTCGAGACGAGCAAATGATGCTATATGAACAGATAGATGGTATCATGAATATTGATGTCTCCTGATGGAAACGTAGGGTCAAGGAGGGAATGAGGAAAATTATATTTTGCCTTGTTCTGTGCCCCTACGTGTTCCCCATCCTATGTTATATGTGCATGATTAATATGCACATGTATCCCCCTGTGATTGATTAAAGACGCAATTATAGTTGTGTCCAACTCTAGTATGCCAGTTTCCAGTTCTCGTGAAAGCAACGAGTATTAGGCCTATGTTGCCACGTTTTACAGTGTGCACGTTAATTCATTGAATTGTCCCCATTTCTAGGCCTCAAAAGGGCCCGGACACCAGATTCAAGCTCCAGTCTCCTGAACCCTGCTCCGAGCGAAGCAGCCCCCACCTGCATTCCTGACTTTTCACTTACTTCCGCGCAGCGCGGTGCCCGGCTCTGCCTGTCTGCCAAGAGTATGTTATGCTTCTAGTTATCAGTTCAGTTCCTCGTCTTTGCATTCCTAAGCTACTGATCCGCATAAACAGTTTCAGCTATGGTCTAGTCTTTATGTCTCCATGCAAGAGAATTACTGTATTAATATTCATAGAAGATTCATAGCACACGCATTACACGAAGAATATATGCATGCACCAGTCTTAGTGTCGAGTAACTTTTGCCCTGATAGCCTTTAGATTCTATCAATATGTATTCCAAACACAAGATACCAGATATGATATAGGTACATGTCGTCCTGACACTGTAGACTTATGTCTCCTCTTCTAGTGCAGAAGTCATAGCCCCCAGTTCTATCTAGTCACACGTCATAGCCCGTTTGCGCGCACCACTAGGTTAAAGGTCCCAGCTGCTCAGGTATCCCCCTCCATGTTACCACCCATTTCATGACACTTCTGTGATGTCTACATCACATGTCTATGTATACGCCTTGTACACGCCTTCTTGTTACACCCATTTGTCCTTATCTTTCGCGACTGCTACAAGTTACGCCTACTGCTACGCCTACTGTATTGAATGCTATTGTAAATGTATTAGTATATATACTCTGTACTGTTACTTTTTGGGGGTGCAGCTGCCATCCCGTGCTTTCTTTTTCAGGCTGTCCCGTTCCTGTCCCCTCCCTTATGCCTGATTAAAGCCTTCAAGACTCAGAATACCTCGAATCCTGTCTCTTATTTATTGAGCTATCTGTTATTGCTAATTCAGTCAAAAATAGTACCGGTAATTAATTATTTATTTACCACAGCGTAAAGAGGCCAAACAAAAGGAAATTAAATTAGAAAAGAAAAATAAGAGAGAAAGAGGTGTATCGGTAATGCAAGCCGCGATAAAATTTAAAGACAACGAAGAAGATCAAATGAGTGAGCAGTTGCACAGGCAACGTAAAATGGCAATAGATAAATGCTATCCTGTTTTACCATCTCTTCAGCAAGAGACAGTAAAGGTGCGCGAAAAAGATCCATTAATGGCCATTTGCTAAGTTCGCCACCACCCTATGCGCAAAATGCCACAGCACCTCCGCAACCTTTAGTTGCACCTCTGGTAGCTGTTATGCCGGCTCCTTTACAACACTCACCAGCCGCTCTTCAGCTGGCTTCTATTTCTCTGGTGCAGCCTCCTCAAGGCTCACCGATCACATCTACTTGTCCTCCTGTTACTCCTACAACTTCGCCTAGTGCACCTTCTATTTCTTCTGATACTCGTTCTACGAATGCTTCTGTTTCTGCTTTGCGTGACTCTGTTCTGCCACCAGTTATTCCTCCACTTTCACCTTCTGTCTGGCATACAATGGCCAGCA
Organism: Lissotriton helveticus; assembly: GCF_964261635.1. Taxonomy (NCBI): domain Eukaryota; kingdom Metazoa; phylum Chordata; class Amphibia; order Caudata; family Salamandridae; genus Lissotriton; species Lissotriton helveticus. The sequence continues at coordinate 59,905,699 of NC_136065.1, read as the reverse complement.
TTGTTACTAACATTCCTTCACCACTGTTTCGGTCGCCTAAATCGACCCCTAATACGGGACAAAGACAATTACGAAGCCAAATGCCTGATTATCAGGAGAGGGAATCATTGAATAAGTTAGCACGGAATTGGGCTATGGATACAGCGAGATATGATGTAGAGTCTGTCATGAACGTCTTCCGTCAATGGGATGAACCAACGCAAAGATACGTTTTTGAACAGATGTGTGTTTTTCTGTGTGAGGATTTGGAAGATAATGGTCAAGAAAGCAACACTCGAGAATTGTGTAATGTACGATTTAAATTTGGGGAAGGTATGATCATAGGTCTTGATGTCGAAAAAGCAGTTGAGATATTATTATCATATCGAAGTACGGGTGGTAATTCTGGGTCATCATCTGAATGTGGTACATCTAGTAGGAAAAGAGCGAGACAGTACCCCATGAGAGAGGTTCCCCCGGTTTGGAGGGAAGGTGATGCGAATGCAAATCCACCAATTCTGCCTCATTTCCAGCGTGTATGGGTACATGTCCCCTGGAAAAGATCAGAAGTTTTAGCACTCAAGCAGACACTACCTGATCCTCGTAAAAACCCGACTGGGTATTATAAGGAGTTATCGCAAACTGCAAGCTCATGTATAATGAATTTAGCGGATATAGACATGCTGTTTGGGAACGTTGTTCCACATCCTTTATGGAGTAAAATTCGTCATACGAACCATGACCAGGAACTAGGTGACTCATGGGCAAACATTACCGCTACAGATGCTAGACAAATTGGTGGTTTTAAACCTGAGCCGTTAATAGCTGAACTTCCCGGTAGGATTATCGCGTACATGAAAACAATAATGCCTGAAGTACGCGTAAACTGGGATAAGCTATCTGCGTGTAAGCAGAAGAAAGATGAGAATGTGTCTGACTTTTTCACGAGATTTGAGGAGACTTTCACCGATCAAAGTGGTCAAGATATGGCTACCGAGGGTGGTCAAAGATTGTTTGTAGACAAATTCGTACATAACTTACTTCCTGAACTATGTAATAAACTAAAAGATTCAGAGAGTACTTGGGCTGTCTCTACGTCCACGCAGATTTTAGCCACAGCCCAGTACTATGAAAATAGGCGCAAAGACGAGCTAGATAAGGCAGACAAAAAGACGAAAGATTTAAAAACTAAAGTTCTTCTCCAGCAGGCCTATCCGCCTCGTGTAGCTAGTCAGCCCAATTATCAGCAACAACAGCAGTATTCGAGAAACATGCAAGGAAACGAGTTTTCCCATCAACGTCTTCCGTATGGCCCGAATCAATGTGCGTATTGCAAGGAAGAGGGTCACTTCAAAAGTAATTGTCCGGCTCTTGCGCGACGGTTAAACGGCGTTTCGGGTGTAAGGGGAAGAGGTGTTCAACATGCCCCTAGAGGTAGGGGTCGTGGAAATTTCTCCCAGAACACAGTTTCTTTTCCGCCTCAGAATTCCATGAACAGCTTTGACCAACAGAATAATGCATTGTCTAGGTCAGCTCAGTACTATGCTGACGACTATTACACCGAACACGATACTGAGGGTAACGATTGCTAGGACAGCCATGGACAAAGAGAGGGAGTCGTTTCAGTTCCAGTAGATCAGAATGGACCTTATGTCGAGGTAATTGCCTCAGGAGTGTCAGAGCCATTTCTGCTGGATACTAGTGCTACAAAAAGTTCTATTATGCACTCGAAACTTCCTGGCGCACCTTTGTCTGGCGAAATGAATGTGTCAGTAGGTTTCTCTGGCACCCCTGTTAGAAACCAGATCTCTAGTCCTATATCACTTTCTGTTGGCCCATGCGAATTAGAAGCACCCCTCATTTTGACAACAGGTTGCGGTGAAAATTTGTTAGGTTTGGATTTACTAAAGAGGTTGTATGCGACTTTATACTGTTCCCCCTTGGGAGTACAACTTACTTTAGGTAAGAAAGTCATTTCTCCAATGTATTTGTCAAAGGAAAATATTGCAACTGAATTGTCATCACTCCCTGATATACTTTGGGCTAATGGTTCTAATGATGTTGGTCGTTTGGAGATAGCACCGTATGTCATAACTTTGAAAGCCAACGTTAGGTTGCCACGTATTCCCCAATACAAAATATCTAGCGAATGCGAAAAGGCGTTGTTGACGATCATTTATGATCTGATCGATAAAGATGTTATCAAGGAAACAACAGGAAATGTTTGTAACAGTCCAGTTTTGCCCGTCTTAAAACGCACTGATCCTTCACAACCGCCTGTATACAGGTTCGTGATTGACCTCAGAGAAGTGAATAAGGTAGTTATCCCACAGTTTCCAGTTGTCCCCGACATTACTGCATTATTGACCATGGTTCCAGCTTCAGCAGCTTGGTTCTCAGTGATTGACCTGAAGAACGCTTTCTTCAGCATCCCGATTGCTGAGGAGAGTAGGGATATTTTTGGATTTAATTTAGGAGGACGAAGCTTCCGCTTCAAGTGCGCTCCTCAAGGCTACTGCGAAAGCCCATCAATATTCAGCCAGGCTCTGAAAACACAACTGGACACTATTGTTCTGCCAGATGGGTCAACTCTGATTCAGTATGTAGACGATCTGCTGATCGCTGGAGACACTGAAGAAATTTGCAAACATGCCACATTGTCATTATTGCGTCACTTATGTGACATGAAGCACAAAGTCTCTCTTTCCAAGCTACAATTTTGCCGACAAGAAGTAACCTACTTAGGTCACATCTTGTCGAAGGAGGGAAGGAGACTGACACCAGAAAGAATACAGGCAATTGCAGATCTGAGTGCCCCAAGGACACAGAGAGAGGTTCGAGCCTTCTTGGGCATTACATCGTACTGTAGACAATGGATACCGAATTTCTCACTACTAGCTAAACCCTTGCTGGCACTACTCTGCAAAGACACACCCAATCCTATGCCCTGGTCTGAAGATTGTCAGACGTGTTTCCACGAGTTGCGTGATGCATTGTGTTCGGCTCCTGTGTTGGGAAACCCCAACTACAGTAAGCCTTTCACATTATACGTCCATGAGAAGGAAGGTTGTGCATTATCAGTCCTAACACAACACTTTGGGGACAAACAGCGCCCATGCGCGTATTTTTCGGCAACTCTAGACCCTGTGGCTAAAGCCCTACCAAGTTGTCTGAGGGCTACCGCCGCAGCAGCTGTCTGCATTCGACAGTCTGCTGGATTAGTCATGAATAATACTCTGATCGTTATGGTTCCGCATGCAGTAGACATTTTGCTAAACAGGACAAAGACACAACATCTTACTAGCGCTCGACTATCCAGTTACGAACTTACACTGTTAGCAAGTCACATCCACATAAAGAGGTGTGATACACTCAACCCCGCTACGCTACTACCCATCCCGACAGAAACAGACGAGATTGATAAACATGACTGCTGCTTTAGGACAGAAGAAGAGACAAAAGGGAGAGTAGACTTACAGGACACTCCCCTTCCCGAATGCAATGATACTTTATGGGTTGATGGTTCATGTTTCAAATTGCCGAATGGTGATACGACTGCAGCATATGCCGTAACGACATTACACACCATTATAGAGACCGCGCGCATTTCCCACAATTCTGCACAAGCTGCAGAGCTGATTGCGCTTACAAGAGCATGTGTGTTGGCGAAAGGAAATCGAGTGAATGTGTACACTGACAGCCAATACGCCTTTGGTGTGGCTCACAGTTTTGGGAGATTGTGGCGTGAACGTGGGTTCCTTACGTCACATGGTGCAAAGATACAACATGGTCAGCTAGTTAATAAACTCCTTGAGTCACTGACCTTGCCACTACAAGTTGCCATCATGAAATGCAGTGCACACAAAAAGATTCAGGATGATGTTGGCCGCGGGAATGCATTTGCAGACGAGGTTGCGAAAGAGACTGCAAGGAACACGATGAGTCGGATGTATGTTGTAGGTCCCGCTAGATGGATTACTGATGTGGGAATGTGTGAGGACACCATTGAAAGCGTGAAATCTATACAAGCTGAGGCGACTGAGAAAGAGGTGAATGAATGGAGAGAAAGTACAGGTAGATTAGATACGAATGGTTGTTGGGTCGAATTGTCGGAACACCAGCGATGGCTATTACCTAACGCATATGTACTTGCAGTAGTAACAATGGCTCATGGAATTGCACACATCAGTTCGAGAGGAATATGTAAACTATTGGCCCCAGTATGGCAGAATAGTAATATCCCAAAATATGCAGAGAATGTGGTCAGAAACTGTATGGTATGTTTAAAGTACAATCCCGGTAGGGGAACCCCAACTCCAGCTGGTCATTTTGCGCCTCCAACGTATCCGTTCGAGGTTTTGCAGCTCGATTTCATCCACATGGAGAGGTGCAACAATCTGAAATATGTACTCGTTGTTGTTTGCGCCTTTTCAAGGTGGGTGGAAGCGTACCCCCTTAAGGACAATACCGCCTTGTCAACTGCCAAAGCCCTTGTCAAAGAGTTCTTCCCGAGGTTTGGTATGCCTAGAATTGTCTGGAGTGATAATGGAAGTGAATTTGTAGGACGCGTGATGAAGAGAGTGTGTGAGTGTCTAGGCATATACCAGAAGTTCCACGCTGCAAATCACCCCCAATCAGCTGGATTAGTAGAGTGCTACAATGGCACAATAAAGCTGAAATTAGCCAAGATCCAAGCCAGTACAGGTCTTAAATGGCCTGACGCCCTGCCTCTAGCACTCCTGTCGACCAGAATGACTGTCCATTCCAGATTAGGACTTAGCCCCCACGAGATAGTGTTTGGCCGCCCAGCCAACGTCTGGGGCGTGCCAAGACCAAAGAAACTCAGTGAAATAGAACACCCCGTACTGCTTGACTACTTGTGCGAATTGACAACTAAATTGCGTGTTTTACACCAACAGGTTCACAGTTCCTCTCTGCCAGCCTCTGACGATCCAGGTCACACCATCGTACCCGGCACGTGGGTTTTGGTGCGGAACTTTCAGCGCACCAACAACGAACAACCGAGGTGGACCGGACCGCACCTGGTACTTCTTTCCACGAGATCAGCCATTCGGGTGGAAGGCAAAAAGAACTGGGTACATGGAACCCATTGTAAACGGGTCCCTCTGCCCCTTCCATACAACCGGTAAGTCAATGAAGGACTTGCCGACTCAGAGACAGAATCCGTACCTCGCTTCATCCCTTTCAGCGATGCACGTTTGAAAGAGACTGGTTCCGAAAAGGAGAGTGATTATATTTTGCAAGGACTTGTGCCACCGTCTATGCAGTTGGACACTACCGAACCTGAGACATTGTTTGAAGACCACACCGTACCTGGGAAACGACGGTACAACCTAAGATCTAGCCCAAGAGACTAATAAAAAAAAAAGCAAACTAATGTGATTACTTTTCCCCTAAGAACTATTTTTGATTTTTCAGCTCTCTCACTCTCAGGAAACTTGCTCATTTTTGATTTTCGAACCGCCATCCGGTTCCGCTGCTAGGGTCGCGGTTGAAGTCTGGGGAGTGCAACTGGGGAAGTTTTAGGTCAACGGTTCTGGTTGGTCCGAGGGAGTTACCCTGGACTGAACGGAGCGCACTCCCTGGCAGAATCAACCTACCACCGCGGGCAGCAAGTAGAGGATGGAGTTTCCAAGGGTAGAGAGACCTGCCAAACTTACGAACTTTGAAAAACAATTGTGTACAATACTGTCCAGAAGAAGATTTTTAATAATATGTGTTTTAATGCTGTGTAGCATAGTGATGTTCTTGACTGGTTATGCTCTATTCGTATTTCAAGTTTCCTTGTTCTCGAATGACACTCGACCAACGCCTCCTCTCACTCTCTCCCCGCACTCCTTTCACCCTCTACCCGAACACGAGTCTGCCAGAAGACTCGAATTCATAAACAACTCATTCATTCAACTCCTACACCAACACCAATCCATAATGAACACATCAAACTGTTGGATATGCGGACTCATGCCACACTCGACTGATAAGGGTATCCCATACTTCGTCCTGCCATTCAGTTATCATGGTTCTCTGTGGGCTTTCCAGACCACGTTCTTATTCGCCTTAGAACCATACCCGACCCGTTCCACTGAGAGCGATTCCAGTAACAAGGCACTAATAGCAGGGATAAGAAATATGAGTAGGAATATCGACACCTATCTAACGATTCCCAAAGATGAACTCACTCCGTACGCCCGTTGGAACGTAACTAAATATGGGGTTTACCTGAGTAAGAGCCAGACAGTGAAGAAATCCCGCCCAGTTTGGATAGTACCCCACCGAGGTCACTTATGTTTACAAGGTATCGGTAGGGATCCCAAAGCACAATTAGGCAAGAGCATATGCACAGAAACATATGTGTTCGCTTCCCGAACCTCCCCTATACTCCTAGCAGCCAAAGGCACGTATTTCGTCTGCCACAACCAAGCCTACACATGTTTGCCCCCTGACTTCTCAGGTACATGTTTTATCTCATTTCTGCTGCCTCCCACCTACACGGCCAGAGCAGATTACCATCGGACAAGGACAGCTAGGGGTGTCGTGAGTAAAGACGACACCGCAAGTCAGGAATTCGCTGACTTTGCAAAGGGTTTTCTGCCATTTTGGGGGCCTATGGTGAACAGCAGGAATATTCCTCAATTATCAAGGATAGTTGAATCCGCCGTGATTGAAACGGCCGGAGCCCTTGGCAATTTGACAACCGAGCTTCAGTCGGATCGACTTATGACCCTTCAGAACCGAGTTGCCCTAGATATCATACTCGCCGATCGTGGTGGTGTGTGTAGAGTGATCCAATCCAGTTGTTGCATTTTCATCCCTGATAACGCACCAACAGTGTACCAGGCCATCTCTAAACTACACGAAATATCTGGTTCCCTTCACGTGGAAAAAGGAGATTGGTCCTTGCTAGGGTGTTTCTGGGGCCTGATCACTGCCTGGGGATGGAAAACACTGATCTTCATTGGGATGATCTTAGCGCTTCTGTTTATGTTCTGCCTGTGTGTACAGTGCGCTCCTGCACTCTGTGGCCTCTGTGCTACTTCATGTGTACGGAAGCCTGTGTTAAAGGACGGACTGAGCAACAGAATGATGCTACAGCATCATCTCCACGAATTCCTTCATACAGATTTAGACTCAGATTAACATGAGTTATTGCCTTACATAAGGGCAAAAGGAGGGTCTGTGGTTCTGAAAATCTGGACCCTGTTGTTTTCCCGATATCGAGGTCCAATACCCGTGTCACAAAATATCAACGTACCATGACAATTTGGTGTCGACGAACCGATAATGCTTAGGACATCATTCCTATGCATTTGCATCATAATTGAAGATTGCTAACACCCCTAAATCGTAGTTTCCGTCCCGACCCCTTTGACTCCATTTTGTAAACGACATCCATCTTACGTCTTGCCCTCATGATAAGTCAATTAAAGGTCGAGCTTGATCTAAAAGGACACGTCCACCTTCCCTGACTTCCCCCTGACCTGTCCCAACTGACTCCATTGCCTTTAGCCAAACCTGTTTGGGCAGCTCCTCGCCCAGTGGCCCAAAACGATAACATCAATGCATAACATTCCACAACCTATTCACTACATACAGACCATGCTTTCTACAAACATGCACCTGTCCACGTTCCCTGTTTTATGGCCAGTTTTATGACTAGGAGGTGCCTTTCTTTATTGGTGTTTCATCGATATCTGATGGGAGTTCCGGGCCTAACCGGGTAATCTATCACGAACTGGACATCTAAAATGTGGGCTTGCTTACATGACTTCGCTCTTTGTATTATTGGAGAAATATGTGTATAGCCATATCATAAACTCAGGAATTCTTGCTTGCAGCTAATATTTTTGTATATAAGGAGACGGCTGGTTCTGTAAAAACGAACAGTCTCCTGAGAACACACGATCCGCGTTTGTCGTGCTTCTAGGACACATGTTACTTAGTAGCTGCCAATAAAACTTGATCTCTGACTGTGACTAGAAGACTCCGTGTTTCTGTGGTCCGGAACAAGGGAGAACTCAGAGGTCTTCGGGTGTTATCCCCTGGCACCAACGGGTTCCTAAAAACCCATTACCTCAAATGAAGGTTTGCCTCCACAATCTCAGGATCATGGGTGATTTTAATGTTCACCCTTGTGGTGACCTACTTTTGAAGAGTATTTCGGATTTGCATTGTGCAATCGGGTTTGCATTTGGAACACACGACAGAGGGGGAACTTTTTAAAGATCTATTGAATGATCTGGACTTGATGCTGACCATGGCATTGTTGGATCCCACCAAGTGTTTTGAGACCCCGACTTTTAAGGGGCATGGGAGGTGAACTTTCATTGATTATGTATTACTTACATCCCCACGCAGTCCTTTGTGGATTCTTTCTCTATCGAAGAAAGTGAATTTAGTGTTCATAATCCGCTCACTGTTCACCTGAGGGGTCCAAGGATAGCTAAAGAAGGACCGAATCATAGCACTGGTAGGGTGAGCACAACTGATGTGAGACGCCGACTAAGATGGTCTAAGATCAGCCCAGATCTGCTGTACAAAGACATTAAAGCCATTTGTGCAGATGAAATTATGGTTTGCATTCAAGAAGGGTCGCAGCCGAGTAAGGTCCTCAGGGCCTTCCAAAGTCTATCGGACAAGGTCTCCCAGTTTCTGTCGGCTCCAGCAAAGAATTTAGAGAATATGGGACCGAAATGGTTGAACCACGATTGCTCTAAAGCAGCAAGAAATCTAAGGTTGGCACTGGTAGCTAAACCTAGAATAAAGGCGACAGTTCAGCTGTGTCGGAAAGAATACAAATCTACCATTGCCAAACATGAGGAATCCCTAAGAGAAGAGGCATGGAGTGAGATCCTTGATCCCACTACCTTGCGGTGTAGCTCCAGATTCTGGGCGGTAATGAAGAAACCTTTCCTGGTCCAGGAGCCGGGTAACGGTTTGGAATGCTACATACCAAAGGAGGAGTGGGAAGCACACTTTAAGCAACTATATTGCTGCTCGATGGATGAAACATCCAACCTTGCCCCTTGCAATAATGGTGAAATAATTAGTTTTGATAGAGGTGAGGTTACAGAGGGTATTGTAGGACTAACAGCCGGGAAAGCTCCCGGTCCCGATGGGATTCCTCCAGACTTATTTAAGTCTGAGCCAAATTTTTGGGCACCCATATTAGAGTCTGTTTTTAATGCTGCTGTGAAAAATGGTTGTCCACAATCATGGGGGGGTCTCTACGATTGTCCCGGTTTACAAGAAGGGGGACAAAGGTAGCCCACATTGTTATAGACCTATTTCACTAATAGACTCTATGGTTAAAATAGTAGGAAGAATCCTACTGCAGAGATTTTCAGACTGGGCGATGGAAAACAACATCATGTCCATCTCCCAGTATGGTTTCTGCAGTGGCCGTTCAACAGTAACTCAGTGCCTTAACCTCTTTTTAATATTAAGTAAGTACACTGATGCTCAAAGGGGTACCATCCACCTCGCCTTCATGGAGCTGTCCTCAGCTTTCGACTGTGTAAACAGAGGAAAGTCGTGGCAGTCCATGAGGGAGAAGGGTGTAGATAGTGGAATTGTTAATTTTCTTGTTGATCTACATAGCAATACTAGAGCAAATGTGAGATATTCTCAAGATCTAAGTGCAACAAATAATTTTGACATTAGAAAGGGTGTTCACCAAGGATGTATCTTGGCCCCCTTCCTTTTTAATTTTTATATTAATGAGCTAGATAGCGTGTTGCAGAATGTACCAGCTGACTGCCCCAGAGTCGGCAGGCAGGGAATTCCTGTGCTTTTATACGCAGATGATGCGGTTTTAATTTCCAGAACTGAGAGGGGTCTTCAGGCTCTCTTAAATGCTTTTAAACTGTTTATGACGGAAAGAGACATTTTGGTCAACAATTCGAAATCATTTGTTATGCAAGTTGGCCAACATCCAAGAAGGAACTTTTCATTTAAAATTGACGAAGTAGTAATCCCCATATCAAAAACGTTCTCGTATCTTGGGGTTCTTTTTGATACTAAACTTAACTGGGGTCCTCATCTTGCAAAAAAAAAAGGGGAACTGGTCAGGGTTAATGCTTCGATTTTTAACTTTGCATCGAAACTGGGGAAAAAAACTACCAGTGCCATGTTGAAACTTTATAATGCAAAATCAGTGGCAACTGCTATATATGGTAGTGAAATTTGGGGGTATGTTGCCGGTGAGCAGCTGCAGATTGCTGAAAATTTCTTCATGAATCGCCTCCTGTGTGTCCCTGCAGGCACGTCAAATTTTGCAGTACACGAAGAGCTAGGGACACAATATCTAAGTGACACTTTTTCCTTACGCCCGTTGAGATGTTGGTAAAACTGTGGTTGAATCAGGATATACCTCTGACACATCTGATTGTGAGGGATTATCTCATCCAGGATAAGGCAATGGGCACCCCATGGATAAAATATCTGAAATCCAGCTTTGCCAAGCTTGGCCGTCTGGATCTGTTTGAACACCCAAGTCAGATTGTAAAAGGGGATCTGGAGTTTACTAAACAGGCCTTCCTTATGGACAGGAAGACCCAGAGGGAAGGTGTGGAGCTCCAGAAACAAAGTGTGAGAAAATTTGTCATGCTGAAAACATGTGAAACCACAGAGCCGTATTTGTTGGGCTCACTGACCTCTCATGAAAAGTTCCTGCTAACAAGGTTTAGGTTGAATCTCTTTCATCATCTGCTGATTAGGTCAAAAACTGATATTTTTAACAAATTTGCTGCACCCTGCGGCTGCGACGGAAAGTCTCCGCAGGATATGCTGCATTTTATATTTTTATGTAGGTTTTATGAATACCCACGCAAGCGCTATCTGGTTACCCTTTTAAAAAAACTTAATTTTACTCAGATCAGACCGGCAATATTGTATTTACAACTTTTGCATAGTGACAGTATTCTACAAATTACTGAATTTTTAAAATTGACTGTGAAGCTGAGAATTTGTATGGATCGGTAATGGTCCCCTGTGATGAATTATTTACTTTCTTGATTCCATTGTACGGAAGATAGCACATTCCTGCACCTTTGGCACTTTATCTGACATGTGTTTACAACTAATGTGTTTTAAAAATTTTTTATTACTGTATATGTATTTTTATGGTTTGTATAAAAAACTAAATAAAGTCTTTTATTGATTGATTGATACTTAAGTTCTACTGAACTTAGCTGTTTAGAGCAAAGGGCCTAGCACACCCTGACTTCAACTCCTAGATAGGTTCTGTATGAAAACAAATAGTGTAGGTAGGTGCAACACCACACCTCACTAGAAACCATGTCTCAGACAGTGAACACCAGTGGTTCTCTGCCTGTAGAGGTAGATCCCTTGAGGACTACTTCGAGATATGAAGCCTTAGCCTTTCCAGAATTGAGACAATTGTGCACTTCTAGAAGGCTAAAACAGGGTTCAAACCCTACCCTCAAATTCCTGATTGAGCTCTTAGAAGAGTATGATGCTCAACAGACACCTAAGTCAGGTGCTTCAGGTAGCACAGATGAGATCCAGCCCTCAGCAGAAGATTCCACGGATACTTTGGTACCAGATAATGAAGATGAGGGAGAAGAGGTAGATTCTGATATTGAGGTAGACAGCCATGTCCCAGTCAGAAGACTTAGCCAGGCTAACCTAAGCATACACGGGAGTCAGTATGGGCAGCACCCATACAGACCCCCAAGTGGGCTTAACCAGAGGCAGAGGAGAGGAAGATCCCACTCCAGGGAATCTCTCCAATCTCATGCTTCAAATGGCTCTCATGGCCCTGCTCAGAGAGAGATGACCTCTCCTCAGAGAAGGGAACATGAGGCAAGAATGAGAGAGGCTAATCTGAGGATCCAGAGGCAGGAACTTGAGGTTGCCCTGGCCAAAGAGAAGCTTGCTCGTGCCAGAGAGCACAGAGATAGTGGGTTATAACCCACTGGTGCCAGCAATATCCCTAAGGATAAAGACAGGTCCTATGAAAATAGAAACCTAAGCAAGATTGTGCCCCCTACAAAGAAGGGGATGACATCCACAAATGGATAACTACTTTGGAGAGGGCCTGCAAAGTGCAGCAGGTACCCCAAAGTCAGTGGGCAGCAATCTTATGGCTCTCCTTTTCAGAAAAAGGTAGAGACAAGCACCTCACAGTTAGTGATGGGGATGCTGTAGCAGGGTTTCTGTTCTCCCACAGAACTGTGCACAGAGGATTGGAACCTCGGCGAATTAGGGTGACCCAAAACTCACCTCAGTACCCAACAAACCCCTTACCAAGCTAGCTACAGTGTCTCATTGGTCATAACAAACTCCCAATGTTTAGACAAACCAGAACATGAACTTACAATACCTCAGGTTACGTGGAACACATGAGCACTCTTTCGTTATACAATCATTTCAAACCAGAACGTGGAGTAAATGAGGACACGTGCACATTTGAAATATTTATTTACTAATGCCGTTTTCTCAGACGCAGTATCTTAGATAATACAAGGAAACATATTATCAGAAGCAAAGTTATCAGCATAGTTACTAGTCCATAGAAAGCAAATGGTGACAGCATGCTAACATGCTGTAAATGAATAAGGGTTAACAACACTTATTTCTCACCCTCCCTATCTCACATATTATATTAATAACTAAGAAGGTCTCTTTGGGTTTTAGCAGGGCGGGCCCATACCTCAGGATCCTAGAGTGAAGAGATCACATCAGCATACACCAGCTCTCTCCGCATGCGAACAGCATCAAGTGTGTTTGTGTGCTTCAAGCAAAGCAATATAAAACCCGCCTAAAGCCAAAAGTTGGCAAAAGCTGCACTTATGTTATGTCTATAAAGGCGCGAAGATCAGACCTCATAACAATTCTGTATCGTGTTATTCCTGAAGCTTCAGCACTCTCTGTACAGACATAGTTTATTAAGCAAAGCTGATATCAGAGTAATAACATATTATTCTCCTGTAAACCACAGCGAACTACTAGGTTGAAAGCTAAATCAACAATTAGGTGTCGGGTGCAGAAGCAGCAAAAGGAAAAATGGTGTTTAAATATTTAATGAGCCTATGCTAACTTAACACATTATAAAGATATACAGGAGCTATATGACAATGCTAACAACTACTCTGCCCTGAAGAGTGCTCTAATTGATGGGTTTGGCCTAACCACTGAACAGTATAGGTTGTTGTTCAGGGATACCCAGAAGACACAGACTCAGGACTGGACTGATTTTGTTGATTGTGCCACTAAGGCTCTGGAAGGTTGGTTACTGGGATGTAAGGTTAAGGACTATACAGGATTGTATAATTTGATCATGAGAGAGCAAACCCTAATAATTGTCAGAACCAGTTACTGCATCAGCACCTGATTGACTCTGATCCGACCTCTCCCCAAGAATTGGGAAAGAAGGCAGAAAATGGGTCAGAACCAGGATTAAGCAGAAAAACCAGAACCAAGGGGGTGATCAGAAAAAGGCAGACCAGAAGGGTAATGAGCAGAAACCAATATATCAGAAGTTTTCACCAGGTCCCCAAAAGGCACAGGGGAGGGTGGCTCCAAAAAGAACAAACAGAAACAGCAAGAAGGCCTAAAGAAGCCCTGTTGTGGATACTGTAAGTCCGTCTCTCACTGGTTTAGTGAGTGCACCAAGAAGGGCACAGCAACAACCACCATTGCCCCTAAGGCAACTGTTCCCCCTAGTCAAGCTGTTAGTGGTGGTTCCCAGCAAAAGGGTGTAGTAGGGTTAACCCTGGGAACTGAGATGGATTCTGGCCTAGTCAGAATACCAACTCAGGCTGTTCTTGTCTGTGATGGGGACATAGCAATGTCCTCTACTGTAAGTCCCAGTAATCTGAGCAAGTACAGGCAGACGCCTTTGATTAATGACAAAATGGCTCAGGCCTACAGGGGCACATGTGCCAGTGTCTCCATGGTGACACCTAACTTTGTGGACCCTGATCAGATCATACTAGGTGAAAATTACCTAGTCACCAACGCTAGCAATGCCACTACCTCCCATAGTGTGGCAATTGTTAACTTCTCCTGGGGAGGCGTAACTGGCCTCAAGAAAGTTGTTGTGAGTTCAGACCTTCCAGTAGAGTGTCTGTTAGGAAATGATCTTGAAACCTCAGTTTGATCTGAGGTGGAGTATAGGACCAATGCAGAAAACCTTGGAATATCAGCACATGTCCTTGCTGTGACCAGGTCACAGGCCAAAAAGTGCTTACCTGAACAGGTGCTGGGACCTGGAACAATGGACCAGACACCAACCAAGAGAAAGAGCAGTAGGGTTAAGGCAGTGTCTTCCCCCCTGCCTCAGATTGAAGATCAGCCCTCTCAGGAGGATGATTCAGAGACCCAAGAAGGAACTGTCCTAGAAGAGCTTGAGCCTGACCAGGTTGAGTTACCCCCAACCAGCATCTGGGCACAGATTTATACTGGTGGTAGTGGATCATGCCATCAGTTCCCCTAAGGACCACAACAGCTCCTGTTGTGGCAAGGGCCCTACTTGGAGTTTTCTCCAGAGTGGGGTTTCCAAAGGAGGTTGTCTCTGACAGAGGTGCATACTGACAGCCATCACACAGGAAGGGTTGTGTGTGACAGGGCTACATCTGCATACTGACAGCCATCACACAGGAAGGGTTGTGTGTGAGAGGGTTACATCTGCATACTGACAGCCATCACACAGGAAGGGTTGTGTGTGAGAGGGCTACATCTGCATACTGACAGCCATCACACAGGAAGGGTTGTGTGTGAGAGGGCTACATCTGCATACTGACAGCCATCACACAGGAAGGGTTGTGTGTGAGAGGGCTACATCTGCATACTGACAGCCATCACACAGGAAGGGTTGTGTGTGAGAGGGCTACATCTGCATACTGACAGCCATCACACAGGAAGGGTTGTGTGTGACAGGGTTACATCTGCATACTGACAGCCATCACACAGGAAGGGTTGTGTGTGAGAGGGCTACATCTGCATACTGACAGCCATCACACAGGAAGGGTTGTGTGTGAGAGGGCTACATCTGCATACTGACAGCCATCACACAGGAAGGGTTGTGTGTGAGAGGGCTACATCTGCATACTGACAGCCATCACACAGGAAGGGTTGTGTGTGAGAGGGCTACATCTGCATACTGACAGCCATCACACAGGAAGGGTTGTGTGTGACAGGGTTACATCTGCATACTGACAGCCATCACACAGTAAGGGTTGTGTGTGAGAGGGCTACATCTGCATACTGACAGCCATCACACAGGAAGGGCGCTGTTTCCTGTTTGGTCCTTGGATTGCTCGTCTACCCACCTGTACAGTGTGGTCCCGGCGCTCCCTGGATATCCTAAATCTGTGTCTGTGTGCCCTGCACCAGAATCACAGAGCAGGATTCACCTTCGACACGAAGGAAGCCCTCCCAGCGGGCAAACTCACAGTGCCGTAGAAACCAGGCTCCCTCTGCAAGTTCCTCGTTTTGTAATATTTGTTGCCTCTTAATGCCATACTGTTATTTGTTTGACACAATACTATATACTCTCAAGCGTACACACACACACACACACACACAAACACACACTCTACACATTCCCTCTAAAATCTACTGAGTGTTCTGATTCTCTCCCTTTTCTCTCACAGAAAAACAGGCACACACACACACACAAGTAAAAGCTGCACGAACAGATTTGTTGCACGCACGGCATACAACCCTCAACTTTTTTTTAGCTGTGCATTATTGAAGCCTGTGCTCGGGATATGATTTTACTCCAAAATTGCCATGATTAGACTAAAAAACATTAGTGTAAATAAGTGTGTCGTTTTGGGTAGCTCTTCTTCACTCCTTGAGTTTGAACCTTCGGGCATGAAAGTTTTTTTTGTTTTTTTTCTAGAAAAAGATAAATGCAAACTCTGTGCAAGTTTTCTTTGCCAACTGTGTACTCTTTCACCAGGCGAGAATCTAACATTTGCAGGATTTGTCTTGAAATTATTAGTGTAACCTGCATGTAAGTAGTTTTTGCTAGCTGTTCCTCAAGACATCCTCAGTTTGCACTTCTGGTCATATCATGTGATGGAAGCCTCGTATTCTCAGATTCTGTCCGCAAAAGATGAATTGTAGCCTGCTCGTGTGTAGCCTTGCCTATCAAACTGTGCATTATACGTCTAGGGAGGAGAGCCTAAGATTTTCAGCGTTTGTCTAGAATCGATTAATTTAACCTGCATGGATATAGTCCCGCCTCCTCGCAGGTTCAAGCATGCGATGTGGTGTTTCCCATCAAAATGTCAGGCCTATTTATGTGATGGAAGATTGCACCCAACCTTTGGTGGAGCATGTGGGATGCACTGTTAAAAACCCACGGCCGGAGAAGTGGGGTGAATAGTAGGCTCGGCTCCCGCTGAACCACAAAGTTCATTGAGAACATTAGTCAAGCGCTTGGCACTTCCTGATTCTTTCTTGGACAAGTTGGTGAAGTAACATGTTTGTTGTGGCTGTGGGGAAGGAGAGCATACCCCCGTATGGCCCTCATTCGCCATTAGAAGTGTGTGTGCTAGAAAAAGGGGGGAATCCCCTTGTTGGAACTAAAACCCTCACACACCCAGCAAGCTAGGTGTCATGCTTCATAATTTTGGGTTCTGCTCCTCGTCAGACTGGCGCTGCAATGTCTGACGGGCTCCCGAAACCTGGGCTCTTTATCGGAGATCTTTTGTTCCGGCCATAGGGTGCATGCGTGTGAGAGGGCGGGGAAGTGTGGTCGTGGCGTGAAAAAGGTGAAGTTAAAAAAGGTGGGTCAGTCCACACACTAATTTATTCTCGTGGTAGACTCCCTTGGTTATAAGGTGGGAGGGGAGATGAATGCCCTGGAACTATCCAAGCATGTTAACTACTAGTTAGGTCGACATGTTTCTTGCCGTGATGGCAATTCCTCAGAACCTCAGTAGATAGTACCACACAGTGAAAAAATAATAATAATAATTAAAACTTGCAATATGGTATACAACCTTCTATGGTCAGTAATACCGGAGCGCAGGCCGATTGGTCCTGCTGAAGTATTGCGACCCCAGAAGATTCCCTGAGGTACCTCGCAGTCTGCTCCCGTGGGACCGGCTGTAAAAGGTATGGTACCTTCGGCGGCGTACGGTCCTGGCCGATGCACCTACCCCACGGACAGCGTCTGATCAAGGCGCAGAGCAGCCTTGATCAGACCAATCGGCCTGCGCTCCGGTATTACCGACCATCGAAGGTTGTATACCATATTGCAAGTTTTAATTATTATTATTATTTTTTCACTGTGTGGTACTATCTACTGAGGTCCTGAGGAATTGCCATCACAGCAAGAAACATGTCAACCTAACTAGAGGGTAGTAGTTAACATGCTTGGATAGTTCCAGGGCATTCATCTCCCCTCCCACCTTTTAACCAAGGGAGTCTACCACGAGAATAAATTAGTTTGTGGACTGACCCACCTTTTTTAACTTCACCTTTTTCACGCCACGACCACACTTCCCCGCCCTCTCACACGCACGCACCATATGTTCGGAACAAAAGATCTCCGATAAAGAGCCCCGGTTTCGGTAGCCCGTCAGACATTGCAGCGCCAGTCTGACGAGGAGCAGAACCCATATGATGAAGCATGACACCTAGCTTGCTGGCTGTGTGAGGGTTTTAGTTCCAACAAGGGAATTCCCCCCTCTTTCTAGCACACACACTTCTACTCCGTCTTCCCGGGGAACTTTATACCCTCTTTGTGTTACTAGTTTGTGGACTTGTACACTGGACCCCGCTAAATATTGTCCTTTTCTAGTCCCTCCTTTGTTCAAACCTCAATCG
Source organism: Lissotriton helveticus (assembly GCF_964261635.1). Lineage (NCBI taxonomy): Eukaryota > Metazoa > Chordata > Amphibia > Caudata > Salamandridae > Lissotriton > Lissotriton helveticus. The sequence goes on along the minus strand of NC_136065.1, from coordinate 59,887,894 downwards.
CCATTGCCTGGAAGGGGTCCCAGGAGCGATGGTTATTTTTTCATGTCTTGACTCCACACCATCCCTACTCCTGCCTTCCACAAAGAGAAACAGCTCCTGTCCTGAATAAAAAGATATGGGAAAACAAGCATTTGCAATGCAATAGGTCTCGCTTTAGAAAAGTTTGAGGTATTGGTATTGTAAATGTCAAATATTTTATTTATGTGTTGGTTTTGAAAATAGCTAAATGAATAGCTTTGTCATTTACAATGCCAATAGTTTTAACATTCGCAAATGTGACACCTACAGCATTTGTAATGCAACATGTTTTGTATTTACGTGACTTAGATGTATTGATATTACAAATAACAATGGCTTTTTAAAAAAAAAATATTTAATACTTAAATAAAGTTATTGTAATTTATAATGGCAATAGCTTTAACTTTTGTAAATAACTTTTGTGAAGATTATGTTCGGTGTATTTTATTGTGACAAAAATCCAAGAACAGAAGTGAAATATTAACATCTTTTTGTGACATTTGTAATAAAGCTTGAAACATTGAGAGAACATATTTGAACCAGTTGTTGAATGGTTGCACAGATTGATGCTGTGGTCGCGCTGAGTGATGTGGTGGCGATGAGTGATGCTGTGGTGTTCAGTGATGCTGTGGTGGCGCATAGTCATGTTGTGGGGCCCCTGAGTGATGTTGTGGTGCCCCTGAGTGATTCTGTGTTGGTGCTGAGTGATGCTGTGAGGATGCGATAGATAGATAGAGTGAGGGCGATAGTAAGATAGAGGGAGGGCGATAGAGTGAGGGCGATAGTAAGATAGAGGGAGGGCGATAGAGTGAGGGTGATAGATAGATCGATAGATGGTTGTGTGTGGGGGGGTTGTGTGTGTGGGGGGGGGTTGTGTGTGTGGGGGGGTTGTGTGTGTGTGTGGAGGGGTGTGTGTGGAGGGGTGTGGGGTGTGTGTGTGGGGGGGTGTGAGTGTGTGTGGGGTTGTGTGAGTGTGTGTGGGGTTGTGTGTGTGGGGGGTTGTGTGTGTGTGGGGTTGTGTGTGTGGGGTTGTGTGTGTGGGGGAGGGGGTCTGGGGGTGTGTGTGTGGGGTCTGTGTGTTGGGGTGTGTGTGGGGGGGTTTCTGTGTGTGGGGTTGTGTGTGTGTGGGGATGTGTTTAAGGGGTGGTGTGTGGGGGAGGATGATCAACAGATGAGAGAGAAAGGAGAGAGTGAGAGAGAGAGAGAGAGAGAGAGAAAGGGGGGAGAGAGAGGAGAGGTATAGAGGGAAATAGAAGGAGGGGGAAGAGAGAGTGGGAGAGAGAGAAAGAGAGGGAGGAGAGATAAAGTGAGAGAGGGAGGGAGAGAAAGGGAAAGACTGAGAAAGAGAGAGTGGGGAGGGAGAGCGAGAGAGGGGGAGAGAGAGCCAGAGAGGGGGAGAGAGAGCCAGAGAGAAAGAGAGCGGGAGAGACAGAAAGTGTGAGGAGAGATAAAGAGAGAGAGAGGGAGGTAAAGAAAGAGAGATATAGAAAGGGAAAGAGTGAGAGAGAGGGCGAGACAGGGGGAGAGAGAGAAAGAGAGTAGGAGAGATAGAGAGAAAGAAAGCGGGAGACTATGCGCCCTGGTGGGAGCTGTGGGAAACAGGTTCAAACAAATTCTGTTGAAAAGAAAGGGTGACATACGTAACATTAGATGGATTCTTGAAAAGCACCCCGGCTTCTTGCCTGGGCTCTCAGCAGGCATCAGCTTTACACAGCATGTTTTTTTTTAGCCTTCCTAACACAGAGCGCATAAAGTGTTCAAATGGGGGAGGCAATGTTGTTTAAAGGGGAAAACTGCCAATGAACGAGTTTGGAAACTAGGTTTTATTGTCTGATTGTGCTTAATAGCCTGTGATTGTGGACGTATTCTTAAACACACCAAAAATAAATATGACCTAAAGTGGAGCTACGCTACTAATTTTATTTGTGTATAGCTGCAAACACGCTGTGACAGCCGCCCTACTAGTGCTTAATTTGTAACAAAGGAAGTGCCGGTGTTGTGTTCAGGCAGCAGCTTCATACTCTATAATTCTTTTGTTAGTTTGCTTAACAGGGAGAGCGCACATAAACTGATAAACTGAAATTTAATAATGGCTTGGCTACAGCCGCTTTCAAGTGGCTGTAGCCAACCCATTATTACCAGCGAGACATGCACGAGGGGCACGGGAAGAGGAGACGAGGGGTCAGAGAGAAGTTAAAAGTAAAATTAGTGATAGGGTGAGGGTGGGAAGAGAGGGCGAGGGTGGGAAGAGAGGGTGAGTCGGGGGAGGGCGAAGGAGACGCTGAGATGAGGGGGCACAGATTGAGAGAAAGAGAGACAACTAAGGACACAGTAAAGTGGCCGCGAAATGAAATTAAAAGCGGCCGGGAAATGCGCATTCCTTTCTACTGTGAAGCAGGGATGTAATTAGGGGGGAGGAGAAGTGAGGTCGAGCGCGCACTGCGCACGCTGGGGAAGCAACAGATGCCTGTGGGAGGAAGGCTGATGGCTTTGATGTGGACGAGCTTTCCGCTCGAGTAATCCACAGGCACTGTCCAAAATCTGTGATGGTTTGGGAGCTTGGATTGCCCACAATACTCTTGTCTATTTATTCCTTGCGGAATATAATAGACGAGACCTAAAAAGCACTCCATGAGCATGATACCAAGGATGAGCACAGTGCACTTTTACTGGTTGTATAGCATTGCCCCATTAATGGCATAGTGCATCACCACACACAGCATAGTGCACCACCACTCTCAGAACAGTGCACCATCTTCCACTTTGTATTGACACTGCTTTGGTGGAGAATAGGGTTAGACCAGGACAATGTTAGTGTTACAGCAGAGAACTTCCTTGGGCACATAGCCTCACTTGCATATGTGCTACACACACAGCACACTGGCAGGGATGCAAAATCCTGGAGAGGACTGACCAAAATTAGGTTGTCAGAAAATGGCAATATAGTTAAAATGTTATAAGAGTGCAAAACAGGCAACCCTGAGCTGGCTCCTCCAAGTAAGGTGCATTAGGCTTGCTCCCTTTTTCATGAATGCCATTAAACAATATGGGCGGAGAGTGAGCAGGGCTTCAAGTCCATACCTGAATCAATTTCAATTTCAAGTATCTTTATTTCGGTAAGAATTTTTACCATAAAAGACGTTTAAAACATACATTTTAAAACTGTTGTTTTATAAAAGGTTATACAATGTAATGTAAAATATAAAATCATGCTTTTGCAGAGTCCTGTATTGCACTGCCATGTCCTGGATACAGGGGGGTCAATTACCAGCCCTGAGGCATTTCCTTCTAGTAATCCAGATAGCGCCCAAGTATTTGGCCACCGCAAACACAATGTAGTCAGTCAGGTTGGTTTTCAAGACTCTAAAAGCGGCCTGGCAATTCACAAATCCCAAGTTTCTGCATAAGGGGGCAATCCATTGTTTGCGAATTTCTCGATAGGCAGGACAAAAGAAGAGAATGTGAAGTTCATACTCATCGGAGGTTCTGCATGCTGGGCAAGTACTGGTTACATCATTGCTCCATTTGTTAGTAAATGATCGTATAGGGAGGGACCCATGTCTCCACTGCAGGTAAAGTTTCCTGAGTAAAGGGGGGTGGACTTTGTCTAGAGTTGATTCAAAGTTGTAAGTGGCCTTAAAGGACATGAAGGAGTCTGTCAGTGACCCGGGTTTTAATTGGTTAAAAAGCAGCGATAATTTGCTGTCGCCGTATACCTTAGCTAGTTCCTTCTTAGGAATGAGTTGGCAAGTAGACAAGGGATCAGACCACATTTTAGAAAGTCCCAATCCCTCCAGTTCCAGTTTGATAAATTTGAGCCATTTGATTTTTCCAGCATCCGGCATAGCAAGGACCTCCTTTAGTCCCTGTCTGTAGCTGGCCAATTCTGGAGTTGCCCACAGTCTGCGCCAATAAGCCAGCGGGCGGAAGGCCAAATCGTCATCTAACGGACGCAGGCCCAGATCCATCCTGAGGGGGACAAGGGGCGTACTGGGAGGTAGTCCTACAAGCATTTGGATGAATTTATTCTCCACTTTCAAGAGATCTGGTGTTCCTACATGGCCCCAAAGTTCAGACCCATACATGGCAGCCCCCTTAGCCTGTGTTTTGTAAATCTGCATTGGGGGACCAATGGGCCTGATTGAAGATTTATTGTTCGCCAGAAGGTTCATAATGCCCCCCGAGTATTGGGTCAATTTCAGTAGAGCTTTCTCCAGGTGCATGTTCCAGGATAATTTATCATTTAACATGATACCCAAGTATTCAAAGGTTTTCACCCTCTCTAGCCTGTTGTGTGCAATACTGGGGCTGGAGTGGAATTTCTGTGGGGGATTGAAGACCATGAATTTAGTTTTGATAGTGTTGATTTCTAAGCCATGGCCCTCACAGAAGTCCGCAAAGCCATCAAGGATGCGCTGGATACCCATTGCCGACTTTGATAGCAGCAAGGTGTCGTCGGCAAACATGATGGCCGGCACCCTTTCAGCAGCCAATTTTGGGGCGTCAGAGTTAGGTACCCCCTCCAGGTGAGAGATAACCCCGTTGACGTAGAGGCAAAACAGGGTTGGTGCAAGCACACTACCCTGTCTTACACCCCTGCCAACGGGGAACCTCTCGGACAGTACACCCATCCTGCCACATCTCACCTGTGCAAAATTGGCGCTGTGAAGGCGAACTATCATTTTCAACAAGCCCTCAGGAATCCCTAATTTGGCCAGGACCTCCCACAGCTTGGTCCGGGGGACCAGGTCGAACGCCGCCCTCAGGTCCACAAATACAGTATAGAGGCTGCCACCCTCCAACTGCACCGTTTTCCAATAAATGAGGACAAGCCGAAAGACCTGGTCTATGGTAGAGACCTTCTCCCTGAATCCTGCCTGGAAGGGGCTCAGGATATTACAATCTCTAATCCACTCAAGCAGGCGGTTTAGGAGCAGCTTAGCAAAGAGTTTTTGTGACACGTCAATCAGGCTAATTGGCCTGTAGTTGGCCGGTAGCAGAGGTGATCCCTTCTTAAAAATTGGGACTATCTCTGCCCCCGGCCATGTCGAGGGGATTGGCATGCCATTCAGGATCGAGTTGAATAACACCCTGAAATAAGGAGCCCATATCTTGGGTTCGTGTTTATAGAGGTCGCCTGGCAGCCTATCAAGGCCCGGCGCCTTACCGGCAGCCAAGGCCGTGATTGCCATGGTGATCTCCTCCACACTGAATCCATCCATGGGGGCTACACTTTCAATGGGTGAATGCAATAGATCTTCAGGTAGAGTCATTGGCTGGTCGCTACTATGTGTTTTGTAAAGATTTTTAAAGTGTTCCTCCCAGACAGAGGGTGCTATGTTGGTCTCTACTGCTGCAAGTGGTTCAGCTGAGCCATGCTTAACGATTTGCCAGAAAGTCCGGGCATCTCGTAATGCAAGGGCAGCTGTCATTTTGGTCCAATTCCCCTCATCCCAGTATACTTTAGCAGCACGGAGGGCTGATTTGTAAGCTAGTCGTTTTTCCCTGATTCCACTTGAAGTGTCTCGTGCTTTGAGTGATTCCAATAATGCCGCTTTTGCTATCCTGCAGGAAGCGCTGAACCAGGTGACTCTTTTCTGCTTGGGCTTCTTTAGCCTGGCCAGCGGGTTCAGCACCTCTGCGAGATTAGTGCATAACTCAGAGTGAATAGTGCCAAGCTCATTCAGCTGTACAGACTTATATAGGGAGGGATTAGGTGCCTTGGAATTACCTGGGGAAGGAGATTCTAGATCGTTGACTGGTTGGTGCATACAGCGCTCAACCTTTTCTAGGGCGGGAACAGCTAGCGCGTACAGTCTTCCGATGTTACTTGGGTTTTCCAGCAATTTTACCCATTTAATTCTACGTCTATTGCTGGATAGTGCAAGATCCACCTGGTATGCGGAATTTTCGTCTACCTTGACTGTTTGTGGCCTCTGTAGCTCGAATTTTAGTGAGAGCAGGTTATGGTCGCTGTCAAATCTGGGAATTACACCGAAATCTTTCACTTTCCCCCAATCCCTGACTGAGACCATGATATAGTCAATACGTGACTCGTGGCCCGATCTGTTAAAGGTATGTTTTGGCGGGATGTCCCCTTTTATTCGGCCATTGCAGGCCCTCAGCGAATGACTGAGCGTGAGGGACGTTATTTGGGTGGCAAGTGGGGTCCAGGCCCTGACCAGTGGATCGGTCAGGGTACGGATGTTCCATAGTTCGTCCTCTTCACTGGATATGCCCGCCAGGTGATCCGGGAGAGGTTCGTACTGGTGATTAAAATCACCACCTACAATTAGTGGGGAACAGGGGGTGAGCAAGTCAAGAAACAGGGCTAGGTCCTCAACAGTTCCCGAGGTGGCTGCTACCCCCACCGGTCTTGAATATATATTGATCAGTGTTAGTTTTCCTCCGCTTGGCCATTCTAGAGATACGCACTGGAAATCCAGTGAGTTGGTTTCCAAGTGTGTGGCCCTGCAGCCCAAGTGGGACCCAACCCAGATTGAAAGGCCCCCTGATGGACGGCCCTTTCCTCCCCATTTTGCTTGAGTCTCAAAGATAGCAAAGCCCGGTCGGAGATGTTTTTCTCTGGCCCGAGTCTCTTGAAAAAGGCATATATCATACCCCTCGATGAGTTCCCCCCATTCGGGTGAGTCTGCTTTGTTAGCTAACCCGGCTACATTCCATGAGAGAATGGATATTACTCCTGGAGCCTCCGGTGTATTGGTGGGAGCTAGTGGCAGAGAACATTCACGTAGGGTAGATACGCCTTGTTCACTAGAGAGAGATGTGCCCAATGGGACCATCTTTGGTTTTGGGCAGGACAGAATAAGAGGGCTATCCTTATCATTCATGTCTGATTTATGAATTTTGGTTTTAGTTGGCTTTGGTATTGTGACTTCGAGCCTGCCTAGCCCTTCTGTAAAGTTATAGTCCTCCAATTGATTTTGTGGTGGAGGAGAAATTAAAGGACCCTGATGTGGATTTGATATGGTGAGAGCTAATTGACCCATGGGGTGGGTCGGGCAACTTATTGAGACGGGTGCTGAGGCTAGAATGATAGGCAGGTGTGGACGTCAATCCACTTCCTCAAGGCACCCGTATCTGTTAAAAGTCGGTACCCCGTTCCAACCACCATGTGTATCCGCCCAGTGATTGGGTGGCCCTCCCCAGGTGCCATTCCTCTCCGGGATCCTTCTCCAGTTCCCTCCCAGGTTCGAACAGGAATGGGGAGGATAAAAGTAAGTGAGGGGTCTGGATGCTATTGGTGAGTTTGTGCTGTAGTTATTCCAGGAGTGAATGGCATGTGCAGTGTTAGGGTCCTCAAAGGAGACAATCACACAGTCGCCACTAATGAGCTTGTGTGTGGTGCCTACCCATGGGACCCTGCGCACCATAAGGATTTTACTCCTTAGGTGGTTAGGTATTGGCCTATTGACATTAAGCCAGTGGATCACTTTGTTCTTGAGTGAAGAAAAGTCCTCCTGCTGGCTATAAGTCAATTCTGTAACCCCTGTCAATACTACAACATAGGATCTGACTTCAGGGGGAAGGTCAACATAGCCCCTGAGGCGTGTATTATTAGTGTTGGCTCTCTGAGTTTTGGAATGATTAAAGTTATGGCCATTATGCCTCGAGTTTAACTGATCTATCATGGATAGTGCCAATTGTCCTGCCGTGGCTGATGAGGTTGATGGAAAATTATCAGCCACCGATTGGTTGGTGATCATCGATGCCCTGTTAATTGGGACATGAGTATTTACCTTATGCCTTGGTTTTGGGATCGGTTTGGTCTTTGGGCTAGCAATAGAAGTGACAGCTATAGATGTAATAGAAGAAGGGAGTGAGGTGGCATTAGTAGTTCCCGTAGGCTTAACCTTCACGGGAGCCTGCGGGATAGCAGCAACTGGAATTATAGCATCAGATGGAACTGTGGGAGTAAAAGTTCCGTGCGGACAAGTTGGTTTTTTATTCTGCATAGAAATGGTTGCCAAGTTTAAGATGCTTTTTTCGGTTTCCAGGAGTGGAGTTTCAATGTGTGACAGTCTCGCTTCCAGGGGGGAGAGCAATTTTTTAAGTGTTTCCCACGGTGTACAGTCTTAATATCGAGTCATTTATTTCGACTGGACATAATATCGACTAGAGAATATCGAGATGGCATTAATATCGAGGTAAGTAATATCGATTATTTTTTTATCGATTGTTATGTATGTAAAAAATATCGACATAAAAAATATCGAGTAAGTAATATCGTCAGTAAAAAATATCGATATGTTTATTAGTTTAAAAATATCGAAAGTTGTGTTATCGACTGTCACAATATCGACTCTCATGATATCGAATTTTAATATGTATATATATAATATGTAATAGTTCAATGTACATTGTTTTAATGTTTTATAATAGCATTTTGTGTTAAAATGTATTAATTTTATTTATTTATTTATATAGAATTAATGTTAAAAATAATTAATAAATTAAAAAAAATGTATATTACTATAATAATTTCTAGGAGCGGGTAGTGGGTTTTTAGGGGAATAGGGTGGGAAGTATTTTAAATATAATTAATTAATTATGTAAATATATTAATTGGTATTAATTAATTAATTATGTAAATATGTTAATTGGTATTAATTAATTAAATATGTAAATATATTAATTGGTATTAATTAATTAATTATGTAAATATATTAATTGGTATTAATTAATTAATTATGTAAATATATTAATTGGTATTAATTAATTAAATATGTAATTATAATTATTGGTATTAATATGTAATTAATTGTTAAATTACTATTTAATTAAATATATAATATGTAATTGGTAAATATGTTATTTTAATAGCTTATTTGAGAATTATGCTTATTTAAATAATTTTTTTCATGTAGCCGGTTGTGGGATTATAGGGGATTAGGGTGGGAAGTAATTTAATAGTAAGTAATTAAATCTGTTAATTAATTAATTGGTAAGAATAAGTAAATACTTGTTATTTATCTAAAATATGTTAATTATATATAATTTAATTGTTAATTTATTTAAATAAATGGAATTATTGTTGAATATGTAAAATCAAACTTTTTTAGGATATGTAGTGGGTTGTGGGATTATAGGGGAATAGGGTGGGAAGTAATTTAATTGTAAGTAATTAATTATGTTAATTAGTTAATTGTTATGAATAATTAAATATTTGTAAAATAAATTAAATATGTTAATTATATTTTATGTAATTGTAAATTTATTAACATTAATGCTATTATAGTAAATTATGTTACATCTCACATTTTTATGTTATGTAGTGGGTTAATAGGCGTATAGGGTGGGAAGTTAATTAATTATAAGTAATGACATATGTTAATTAATTAATTGTTATTCATAATGAAATAATTGTTAAAGACTTAAAATATGTTAATTATATAGATATAAATAGATATAACTAATATTATAATAATTAAATATAAAATATATATATATGAAATATAATTGTCTAATTACATTTAATTATATATATATAATATATTTATAATTAGATATATAAAGATATATATAACATATAGATATATAATTATAGATATTCTCATATATATATTATTTTGTATTTGGGGAAAGAGGTTGGTTTAGTCTTCTGGGTTACTTTTCAGTTTGGTTATTAAGGGGTATATGTTGTGTGCAGAGTCAGTTGTCAGTTTTTTGGTAAAGGTGTATTTGTAGGGGTCAGGGTCAGTTTTCATTTAGTGGGTAAAGGGGTATTTTTAGGGGTCAGGGTCAGTTTTCAGTTAGTGGGTAAAGGGGTATTTGTAGGGTTCAGGGTCAGTTTTCAGTATTTGGGTAAAGGGTAATTTTTTTCTTTCAGAGTTAGTTTTCAGTTTGTGGATAAAGGTGTTTTTAGGGGTCAGGGTCAGTTTTCAGTTTTTGGGTAAAGGGGTATTTGTAGGGGTGAGGGTCAGTTTTCAGTTAGTGGGTAAAGGGGTATTTGTAGGGGTCAGGGTCAGTTTTCAGTTAGTGGGTAAAGGGGTATTTGTAGGGGTCAGGGTCAGTTTTCAGTTAGTGGGTAAAGGGGTATTTTTAGGGGTCAGGGTCAGTTTTCAGTTAGTGGGTAAAGGGGTATTTTTAGGGTTAAGGGTCAGTTTTCAGTATTTGGGTAAAGGGTATTTTTTTGGTTGCAGGGTCAGTTTTCAGTTTATGGGTAAAGGGGTATTTTTAGAGGTCAGGGTCAGTTTTCAGTTTTTGGGTAAAGGGGTATTTGTAGGGGTGAGGGTCAGTTTTCAGTTAGTGGGTAAAGGGGTATTTGTAGGGGTCAGGGTCAGTTTTCAGTTAGTGGGTAAAGGGGTATTTGTAGGGGTCAGGGTCAGTTTTCAGTTAGTGGGTAAAGGGGTATTTTTAGGGGTCAGGGTCAGTTTTCAGTTAGTGGGTAAAGGGGTATTTTTAGGGTTAAGGGTCAGTTTTCAGTATTTGGGTAAAGGGTATTTTTTTGGTTGCAGGGTCAGTTTTCAGTTTATGGGTAAAGGGGTATTTTTAGAGGTCAGGGTCAGTTTTCAGTTTTTGGGTAAAGGGGTATTTTTAGGGGTTAGGGTCAGTTTTCAGTTAGTGGGTAAAGGGGTATTTTTAGGGGTCAGTGTCAGTTTTCAGTTAGTGGGTAAAGGGGTATTTTTAGGGGTTAGGGTCAGTTTTCAGTTAGTGGGTAAAGGGTTATTTTTAGGGTTAAGGGTAAGTTTTCAGTATTTGGGTAAAGGGTCTTTCTTTGGTTGCAGGATTAGTTTTCAGTTTGTGGGTAAAGGGGTATTTTTAGAGGTCAGGGTCAGTTTTCAGTTTTTGGGTAAAGGGGTATTTTTAGGGGTCAGGGTCAGTTTTTAGTTAGTGGGTAAAGGGGTATTTGTAGGGGTCAGTGTCAGTTTTCAGTTAGTGGGTAAAGGGGTATTTTTAGGGGTTAGGGTCAGTTTTCAGTTAGTGGGTAAAGGGTTATTTTTAGGGTTAAGGGTAAGTTTTCAGTATTTGGGTAAAGGGTCTTTCTTTGGTTGCAGGGTTAGTTTTCAGTTTGTGGGAAAAGGGGTATTTTTAGAGGTCAGGGTCAGTTTTCAGTTTTTGGGTAAAGGGGTATTTTTAGGGGTCAGGGTCAGTTTTCAGTTAGTGGGTAAAGGGTTATTGTTAGGGGTCAGGGTCAGTTTTCAGTTAGTGGGTAAAGGGGTATTTTGTGGGTTCTGGGTCAGTTTTTAGTTTGTGGGTAAAGGGGTGTTTTTAGGGCTTTGGGTCAGTTTAGGGTTTTAGGTTAGAGGGATACAGGGTAAAAATATGGTCAATTTAAATGTCTATTAAATTAGTTACTTTTTCATATATTTTGTATAAAATATTTAAATTAATATACATTAAAACAATTATTGGTATTGTAGGACTTTAAATATTAATACAATTTTTAAATATATTTAAATGTATAAGGTATTTTTAAATAGATTATTTAATATGCAAATAATATTTATATACAATAATAAAGAAGGAAACATAGACAGGGTTAAATGCCATAAATGAAAAATTGTTTATTCACATATAAAAAAACTTTTGTAAATAGATAATCATTTTTTATTTATAATCAAAAATTTTCATTCAATGTTTTTATTAACATAACAAAAATATGAAGTACATGTATATGTTTTTAACACATAAATTATATTAACATAATTTTTTTATCTTTTACATATATTAACATTTAAATAGTTTCAGAAACAAATTGGTAATATGTACTTTTTATTTAATAACAAAATATTTATTCAGATACACATTGAATTTATTGTCATTGCAAATTATGTACATTTTTTTGTAATTGTAACATTTTTGTTTATTACCAAGTCATGTTATATTTTTGGAAATAATTATTATGAATATTGAACATATTTATAATATTCATTTTTAAATACATAAACACCAAAAATATTTATTATATACATACATAATGTTTTACATAATATTTGCAAATTTAAAAAAAACATTTCTTGTAACAAACTTATATATGCAATTTATTTTTACATTAACATTATTTACTAAATGTATTTATAAATCAAAAATTAATTTTTTAACTATAACATAACAGTTGAATAATTATTTCAAACTTATGAATATTTATGAAATAATTTTAGACACTTTAAATAAATATTTACACTTAATATAATACTCTGTGTATTTTTTAAAGTGTTGGAATATAGAAATTAAATAGCATTTAGCTGTATACAGGGACTACTTTTTAACCGCGTAATGTTACTTAGGCGTATTTGGTGCTTCAACAGATCGCGGTTGGGTGCTGCTTCGCGTTAGAGAGGGTAAGTTTGTTTTAATTGTGTTTTATAAGTTTCTGAACTTATTGCTAGTGTATGTGTGCTGTGTTTATGTTTATGTAGGTAGAGTTAATTAGAGAAGATTGTGTGTTCGGTGTTAGGTAGAGTGTACGATATTGGATTTTTACCGCGTTTTTGTTGTAGGTGTGTGAGGTGAGGTAATATGTTTAAATGTTACTAAGATAATATGTTTGATGTATAAATATGTGTTTTTATATATGTATGGGTGTTTTTATGTGGGTGGGTATGTTATTTAATTTTTTCTAGGTTATCGTCGCGTTTCGCTGTTTTGGAGGACTCCCTTCTTTTTTGATCACAGCTGTGTAACGAGTATTATATACTCTTATTTTTGCACACTATTTTTGGGGTTTTTACATTTTCTTGGAGCGTTTATTTTTCGCCATTACGGATTTTTGGGTTTTCTATGGTATCTGGTGTCTACTGAAGTGGAAAGGAGTCGCTATGCATTTGCTTGTATTTTAGCTTTTTTTTTGGGCTTTCATGGATTGTATGGGTTTTTGGAATGGTGTCCTATGGATTGCTTGGAATTGGATTACGTTTGAAGCTGTATCAGAAATATAAGTATTTTCAGGATTTTTAATGGGTGGGAAAACTGTTTTAAATTTTGCTTTACTTACGTTGTATGTAACATTTTGTAAATACATTATCTAAATACATTTTATATATGTTAATATTATGTATTTGATAATTTAATTGCAATTTGTTACATATTATAATGAAGAATTTTAGGAAAAATATGTTTAATTTTACGTGTATAGTTATGTAATGTTTTAAAGAATAGTTTTGGCAATCATTGATAGATATTCTAGTCCTTTGCTAGTTGGATAGAGGGTAACTTGACTTTGGAGTGTGTTATACATTTTTTTAGTTTCTTTGGTGAGTTTAGGTCCAATCAAAGTTACTGATTGCTCCATTCGGAGCTCCTGGTAACTTTGTTCTTTTTGTAAGGATTGTATTAATTTGTGAAGGGTAGGCGTTCCTCGGCCTGTAGTTGCTTGGAAGGCATTGTGCCATCCTTCAACTGCATTGTTTGTTTTTGCTTCCTTATTTAGTGTGCTAAGGTAGACATTCCACCAAGCTATTTGGTATTTGGGTTGTCTTCTATGGCCTGATCTGTGTAGCCTTCCTACCCATGTGTCTTCGAAGTAGTCAAGCATAGGGCTTAGTTTATCTTCGTTTCTTTTATAGTAGGGGCTGTCTATTAATAAGTTATAGTGCTCAGTTACATCTGTTAGTGGAACATAGGCTAGGGCGATGAGTTTTTTGATTTGATAAGCAAATGTGCTATCAGTGGCGTATTGGATACTCAAGGTTGATTTTTGTAGATGTCGCCAGATACATTGATTAAAGTGGTAATAGCAACCTTGTATTGCTGTGTGTGGGTATGTTTTAAGGATGCTGTTTATCATAGCTTTTTCAAAGTCAATGATAATTTTTTGTGGAAAATAGTTGTTAGTATGTTGCTTGACTTCAGTTAGTATTTCTTGATAGGTAGTTTGCTGTTTGTTTGGTAGAAGGGCATAAAGGAATGGAATATTTGCATTTTGGAAATGACCATGGATGGTGTATAATTGATAAAAAGGTTTGGGGCATACAGAAAAAGTACCGTCCATCATCCAAGTTTGGCATTGGGTAAGTTTTGTCATGTTGTTTGCTGTGGCAAACAGTATAATTCTTTTATCTTTAGATTTGTTGTCATAGAGTATAAAATTTTCTTTATTGTGAGTTACAGAGAGTTCAGGTGGAATTTGGACTTCTTCTAAAGTTTTTGGTGTGGGAGGAGTAGTGCATGTTGCTCTTTTTTGTCTAGCTACTGTTCTTTTAAGGGATTCTATAGATGGTAATTGGCTAGAAGCATGTTGGGGAAGTACACTTAAATGGTGTTTCAGAATAGCAGTTGTTGGTTGATCAGTGCTAGTACTAGCTTCTTTAAGGGAATCTAGCATTTGTCTAATCTCTATTTCTGTTACATTGGGTGGGTGATTATGTTCTTTAGTATAAGTAACAGTAGTTTCCTGAGTTATAGCTCTACCATAACATTTGTTGGCATAATATTTCGTACACTTCCAAAACACTTTCAAATCTTTTTGTTTCTCTTGAGTGTAGACATATCCCATGTAACAAAGAAGCATTTTCCCTTTTTGTGAATAAATGAATTTAGCTCCTTCAGTCATGATAATATTGTAGTGCTAGGAGGTAATTAAAAGAGAATGTAAATATTTTTTAAGGAAAATAAATGTTCAAATCACATTATACAGTTTCACACATTTGTATTTTACCTGCAAATTTTTTGATGCTTTCAAGTCGTTATTTTCAGCTGTTGATGTTCTTCAAACTGTTATTTTCTGTGTATATCTTTTTGTACCTGTGGAAGTTGAGAAAATGTGTAGAAATATTTTATTACTATTTATGATAATTTGTTCGACGTTTTTTGCTAGTTTAGATTTAGTTACCTATCTATTAATTCTCGATTTTACATTTCTAATATATACTTACTTTTTTATATGTAACTTTTGATGTCCAGGTGTTGTGTAGGTCTTCTGTTTTATTTTTTCATCTGTAGGATGAGTGCTAAAAAAAAAAGATATATTTGATGTATTTTGCTTTAAAATATAGGTGTGAGCTTTGAGAGTTACATTTTTGCTGACTAATAATGTAGTAGTACTTACTTTAGATATGTGTAGGTCTCTTTCTGTTGAAGTCCATCAGTTTTCTTCCAGAAATCCAGCAGAGTTTCGTCTTCCTTTACTTAGGAGATGTATACTGCGTTTTTAGTTACTTATTATTTCATTTATATAGTATTAGGTTAATTGTTTCAGAAATAGGATTGGTTGTTTAAATGGATAGTCTGTTTTTATTTGTTGATTTGAATTTTTTTTTCTGTTATGCTAATTGCTTTCCTTATATGGGTGACGCAAATTAACGTTTATTGAATGTGTAAGGATTTATTTTGTATAGGTAATGTTCTAGGTAATGTTATTTTGATATTTGTAAAGTGGAGGAATATATGTAATTAGTTGTAAAAAATGTGTAGAAGGTCAAAACATTGTTTATGTATTATAAAATGTATGTTAGTATTTATTGTGTGTTGTAAATGTTATGAAAATAAATAATATATGTTATCTATTTATATTAACTAAATCTGGTTTTTTATGATCAGTATGACTTAATTATTAAATAATAAAGTCATTTATTTTAGGATCTATTAATGGCGATTTTTTTACAATCGATAAATTTGCTATCTATGTTTGTGTAATCGATATTTTGACTGTTGTTATATAAATATTTAATAATCGGTGTTTTAGAAATCGATAATGTTGTGAGTCGATATTGTTGTAGTCGTTGTTTTTAGTAGTCGATATTGTGTAGTCGATATTTTTGATGTTTGTTGTGTAAGTATAGTAAATCGATAATTTTGTTGTCGATAATTAGTCATCGATATTTTGTCCAGTCGATATTCGGTCTGTCGAGGTTATGTCAGTGATCCGTTTCCCACACAATTGTTAAAAACTCGACATCCTTCCCTTTTATGGTGCAATGCGAGACCCCGGTGGTGTTACTTTCTATTGTGAGGTCATCGTTTTCGTGAATAACTACCGATTGTAAGGAGATGTCTTCTGGACTCATTTCAGAAGAGTGAGTAGTAGTGGTTGCTGGGATGGGATCTAGGGGAGCCTGAGATAGTGCCTTAGTTAATAGCTGGGCCTTCGCTATCTTGGCCTTTTTCCTTGAATATGCCAAAGTATTTTTGCGCTTCCTTTTGTTGTGTGGTCCATTTTGTGGAGTGAGAGGATTGGCTCCTTTTGGTGGCGTGGATTTGCGGATTGGCGCTGTTGCCGATAAGCCCACCTCAGCCTCCTTCTCCTGGCCGGCAATTTCACCTGATTGGGATTGTGAGGAGTAGGTAGATTTTAATGGAGACCCCCCCTGCAATGTAGGTATAAAAGCTGTTTGTGGCTGGTGAATATCTACGTGTGTAACAATCAAGGTAGGGGCGGGACCAAGTGGGCGGTCAGGTGTTTTTGCCCAAGCAATAGGCCCTAAGGAAGATTTAATAGACACCCTGTGCTGCATTTTGGCGATCTCAGTATCAATAGCTGTGTGGGTCCTGGTAATAAAATCATCTAGAGTGCCGTTTTTCAGTTTAGTCTTGGCCGCTCTGTCTCTGTACTCTCGAGTTGACATGGTGTATAAACAAGGTAATCAGCGAGGTGGTGTCAGTGGGGGGAGAGCGGTAGGACCAAGTGATGTGGCCCAGTCCAGTCTCTACCTGCCTCTAACGGCCTCAAACGGCCCGCTCTTTGCCCGGTCTTCGCCCCGCGCGCGTCCCGCTAGCGCGTCATTGGTTGAAATTATGTAGAGGGAGGAGTCGGGAAGAGGACCAGCTGTGGCGAGTTTAGAACGCAGCGCCCGCTGGTCCTCGCAGTCCCTGGTGGTGTTAGATTCCCTCGACGATGCCTCTCGTTCAGGCAGCCGGTCAGCAACTAGGACGGTGAGAGCCTCGAGCGGCTCCCGCGCAGCGGGGGCCGCGAGGCGTGGGGTTAGAAAGCAGCAAAAGAGCACCCGGTATGAAAGCAGTGGAGTCTCTGTAGGCAGGCACACGGAGTGAGTTCTCGCCTCCTTACTTGGAGTCCAGCGGGAGGGGCGGGAAGAGGACCAGCTGTGGCGAGTTTAGAACGCAGCGCCCGCTGGTCCTCGCAGTCACTGGTGGTGTTAGATTCCCTCGACGATGCCTCTCGTTCAGGCAGCCGGTCAGCAACCAGGACGGTGAGAGCCTCGAGCGGCACCCGCGCATCGGGGGCCGCGAGGCGTGGGGTTAGAAAGCAGCAAAAGAGCACCCGGTATGAAAGCAGTGGAGTCTCTGTAGGCAGGCATACCTGAATCATCATGCCTCGCAGAGCAGCGCTGCCCAGGCTCGACCTAAAAATGTAAGTGATATGGATGTATGACGTTACAACGCATACTTTTACAACGCCTACCTTTACATCGCAAGTTTTACAACGCATACCATTACAACGCATAATGCTTTTTGACGCTGGATAGTGAATAGTTTAATTTACTATTCCAACTCCAGTTCCCGTGGACACTAGGGAAGGTTATTGGATAGTAAATTAACCTATTCCCTATCCTAGAGCGCCCCCAAGCGCTATGCGTTGTAATAGTTTGCGTTGTAAAAGTTGCGTCGTAATGGTAGTGCGTTGTAAAAGTTTCGTTGTAAAGGATGTTTCCCAAGTGATATGCGTACAACAAAAACTTTCTCAACTATGTGTAGCGTGATTGAAGCAGTAACAAAGGCAGAGATGCGTGAAAGGGATCAAAAGCCACAAGGACGGAGGGTGGGAAGGAGAGCGGCAAAGGCAACATGAACAGAGGGAAAGGGTTTGGGAGGGAGTGTGCAAAGCCAAAACGAATAGACATGCCTGTCATACAACAAAAACAACATTCAGAAAAATCTCATGAACACGCACAGTAACAACAAAAACATCCCTTTTGTCTTGCGCCCCGGATGGACAAACACACAAGGAGGAAATAAAACCGGCATGCGCTAATCACAAAAGCATGGAAATAAGAAATAAGAGGGATGATGAAGCCAACGAATTGTACGCAATTGATGGGCTCTAAATCACCTTTAAGCTAACAAAATGTCTTGCAAGCGACAGCACATGCGCTGTCTGAGGCGAGACCTAAAAAGAGGAGAAAAAAAAAACCCAAAGCAAATGGAGGACAGGCCAACTACCCATTAAATAAAAAAGGGCCGGAAAGTATGGGGAGGTTGACATCCTATCCAGTCCCATGCCTCAACATTCAAAGAGCAAATGGAAGAAAAAGGCGCATGGAGGAACCGAGCATTGAGGGGAAACACAAAGCATAGAGGACTTGTAACATGGGCCAGATAAAAGTGAAGTTGAATGAAAAGCAGCAAGGTAGGAGAAAGAAAACGGCGGCAGAGGATATTTACAGTAAAGTGTGAGATGCATAAGTTCTGAAGGAAAGATGAGCAGGAGTGAATAGGGTTCTATTTTAAGAGTCAATATCAGCCACCACTATCAGATTTCAAGTACATGTCCCGTAGAAATCAAGTATAGTTCAAATACAAGTTGCTGAACTGCTCTGTGCACTACTGCTCACTCTATCGAATAGAGTTCCATAGACTGACAACATTGAAGCATATGCTTAACCTCACCGCATACTTGATGTCAATACAGCTACATGTGACATTTAAATGTGTTTATTCCCATAGCTATTATATCTAGGACGTATTTAACTCACTAAACCCTCATGCCAGCTCAGTGAATATATGTTTGCTTCTTTTATTAGTGGCTGGTGCTCATGGCGGGTGCAATAGAAAGGGAGCGGCTAGCTTCTCTCAAGAGCCGGGAGCCCATTGGTTTTCTCAAAGCCATCACCCCTCTGGCGTCGGCTCGATAAAATCCAATTCCAACCCATGTGTTACTGTAGGTTTCAGGCAGCAGGGAGGCTGTTAGGGTGTGTGAAAGTCCGATTCCGTATGCAAAGCACAAACACGGTTACGCATTACGCAACTGTGCCATCCCCTCTGCCATGACTGAAAGAAGCCCTGAGTAACGAAGGACCTCTTCTCTAGGGCACTTGGTTGAGAAGGGAAAGCTACACAAGTGGGTGAAGGGAGGAGAGTGGAGGCTGTAAGGAGCTGCATGCTCGGTCACTCGAAGAGCCTGTCCGTTGTCAGGCAACCAGGCTACAACAAGGCGCAGCCGGCGCCCGACACCAAAGACAGACACAGCCCACTGAACAGGACAAAAGCAACTCCACGCAGACCCTGGAGCCTTAACACCGCGCACCACTCCCACAGGGCTCTGTGCAAGAATGTGCTGTGCAGGTGCAGTCTACTATTAAAAAGCAAGCATGCTTTGAGCGCGGTGTCTGTGGCAGTTCAATACAAAAAAACACAGGGAAAGCCAGAGATAAAATAAGTGTCCCACATGGCATATATTGATAAGGATTAACAAGTGACGCCACTCTCAGCTCAAGGCGAGATCTAAATTCTGAAATGAAACCTTAGAAAGAAGATGCCACAGACCATAGGAATGCCTGGTGCCCGTTCATAAGGGGGTCAGGTTGGTTCAGGTGCAACAGGAACCATCGCAATCTAAGAAACAGCTGGAAACTAAATAGAGCACAGTGTTGCAGCTGAGAGATAAGTTAACTAAAGTAAGACTTATCTGCTGCCTTAATGCCTTCTAGTATACTGATGCCAATATCCAAGTTTCGTTGTTGTTGGAATAGATGCAAGTTCAAAACTCTTCACCAAGTTGATAAATACAAAATAAATGTGGTTCCACTAAAGTAAGAGACACTTTCTAATTAACAAGCTGGGCAACAGAAAAGGAGACACAGCCTAGCGGCCGTGAAACTGAAAGCACGGCCGGCCGGCCGTGAAATCCTTTGATGCAGCAGGGGGTGGAGCGGGAAGAGCTGCTGGCGGCACCAAGATAGGCAACAGATGGCTGGCGATTTGATGCTGTGCATGCGCATTTTAACTCATTGCGCTTGCACATTGAGCTAAAAGCGCACATGCACTGCATCAAATCGCCAGTCTAGTTAAACTCTGTTTAAGCCCCTATAGTCTCGAAAGCTCAATGCGCATGCGCATTGACAGGCGAGACCTAAAAACGGCTTTGGCGAAGGCAGAGGATTTTGTTGGGCTGTCAGTCAATATCCTAAATAAGACTGGATTACTGACTGACTGCCCCTCCCAACCAATTTACACACCTGATGGCGAGGGGTGGGGATGAGACTAAAGCACTCTCAGACGAATAGTCCTCTGGCACCTGATCGACAGTGAAGGGTCTGTGTAGACCCTGCACTGTTAATCACAGCATGACGCGCAACGAGCCCTCTCAGAACCCTGCAGAGTCAGGCCATTCACATGGGCGCAGCGACTCTGCAGGAGGCTTGGCGGTTTACACGCTCCTGAGAAGCAGAGAGGTATCTACGCTGTGCTATGGGAGAGACATAACCGGAGCCTGCAGTCCCGTCTATTAGGATACCGGTACTCTTCCCTGCCTAATAAGAAGTGCCGTTACTGAGGGGCAGAAAATTCAGAAGTGCCGGTACTCAGTACCGGTGAGTACCGGCCCATTTAAAGCACGGCGTGTGACCCCTTCTCCACCAGAGCACGAACAAGCCCGGAGGAACTCTGCTCTGTAGGGGGCTCGTACGGGGATTCATCCTTACAAGTGGGTACATTTACTGAAGAGATTGAGATTGAGTCAATTCCCCTGAGGTATTATCATTTCAATTCTCGGGGACAATAACTATTTTCATTTTATCCTGACCTTTTTACACATTTTCATCATTGATCCCAGTGGTGCAGAGCTCCTGGCCTTCTGGTAAAGACACATCATTTTCTTGCGGTAGGTTTTGGTTGGAGACTGGGGGTGTATTTCTGCATGTACCATAATATCATGTTTTTCCTGAGCATGGATCTGAGCCCCCTTTCCTCAATCAGGATCTCTGCTATTGATCTCTTTGCCGCAGGTCTGTTTTATTACTTTCAGTTTCTCTCAATCCATTTCCGCTGGGATTCTGTCGCAGGGTTTCCTGTTTTTATCCAAAATTGAAGTTGATTTCTGATTTATCTCTAGGCTTAAATCTTTTCTTATTTTTGTTATACTTTTTTATAGGCTCATCAATCAATTTAATTATTGGATTCTTATAACCTGTTATCGAGCATTTCCTATGGGCTCTCTTGTCTTCTATTCCAATTGGGTGCCTTTGTTGATGTGATCTTAGCAGCTGTATCGATTCCTGCCAAGCCATGGTGAGCAAACCCAGTCCAGTAACAGCCTCTTTAATTCACCTTCCTCACGTGTATGTTCTATTGGGACTTCTTGGTACTAAACGGAACTCAGTGCAATAGTTTGATTGAACCCCGCTCAATCATATTACATTGTTCTTCAGGTGTTTTGTTTTTTAAAACAATATTTATTGCGTCAATTGTCAAATCCAATGCAGAGCTCTGTGACCCAGAGGCTGACGGCTACATGTACAATACAAAGAGTGCGTTGACATTTAATATATGCATTAAACATAATCACATAATAATAATGTAAACACAACTCCCCCCAATGCACTGTCTTTGCGACACACAATAAACAGCGAGTACCTACCCACCACATAGATAATAAATCCCGCTGGACCTTTAGATCCCTGCACCACTAATCAGACCAATCGACCCGGTGTGAGACCCCAGCGATGGAACCACTGAGGACTGCAGTGGGAAAGCCGAGAAAACTGGGGGCGGGGACAAGAGCTGAGGGGCCGCGAACAGGGGTGGGGCAACGGGGCAGAGTATAGACTCAGTGCAAGTAGCAATGCTTGTTCCTGAAATAAGCAGAATGGCGTAAACTATTTCAACAACACATACAATCAAACTGCAACTAGAATCGTATGTAAGTGAGTCACCCATACAGTGTACATTCTACAACAACAAAATGTCTCAGAATTTCCACAGAACTTTTGAGAATAAGTATCTGCATTTTATAAATCTCCAGATTACATAGAAATCGTTTGTAGCACTACATGACAACTCTGTAACGACAGCATGTACAAAGATATCTACAGGTGCATAATGTACTGTAAAAAAGACAGAGAGAGAAAAAAAATATTGTTTATTTAGACCATCATCTATAAAACCATGTAAATACAATTTCAAGTCAAGTCAAGTGAAAGATCTTTATTCGGATTTAGGTAACATCCATAAAAGTACATAAAATCACAACATCATCCACAACACATGATATCACAATCAAAAGTCACGTAATAAAATCACATAATTCATCATGATATATGTTAAAAAAATGCGAATAACTGCGTAGTTGGATACATCAATAATTATAAGGCACACAATGATATATACAAAAATTAAAAACACTGCGAAAATGTCAGAATATGTGCAAAAAGCAGCTGCTTGTGCAAAATAAGCAATGTGCAAACTGGCAAATGGTAGTGCAAAACTTTTCACGCCATGTTCAATGACACTCTTGAGCGAACAGCAGTTTGAGAAAGCAACTGACTCTGAAAATCACTTCGTCAGTGCCCACCCTCAGTAGATCACCAAGGGCTAAGTTAAAATCCAACTGGGCCGTCTTGCGTGAATATGGCATTAAAAAATGTTTAGTATATTTTACATAAAAGCCACAAAAAAGCATAAAGTGTAAAAGGCTTTGTTTCCCGCCACGGTTACAGGGACATTTGAAGTTTTCTAAATTTCTGTTAAAGCCCATTGGGAAGCATAATCGATTTTTGATGCTCCCATCCCTGAACCGAAACAACAAACTCCTGTTCCATTTACTCATCTTTCTACACAGATAGCCTTGGGGTAGGTCATAAGGCCTGTCACTAGATACCAAGATGGTTATGTACCTTATAGTGGCAGGTCTTACAAGCTCTTTCTTTTCCCTCTAGTTGTTATAGAGATTATACAGAGCATTTTTTACTAAATTCTTGTCTGTACGATCTATTGTGTGGGGAGATGTAAATAAATGCCCCTGCTCCACACTCGCTAGACTTTTTTCCACCGCCCCGAGCCATGGTATATGACTGGCCCGCTCACATTTTAAACAATCCATAATGATGTCACGGGTCAATAACGCAGCTGGATTCATCCATATTTTCAACCAGAACAGGGCGGGTCTAGATTTTATAAAATCCTCTGTATACTTAAGGCTTAGTTCTCGGTAACACACAAAAGTTGGGGCAGAAATACCCCCCCCCCCAGGATCTTTCTACAGAACCTATTCTCCATCGTCTGTATATTGGTGCAGTTTGTGTAGCCCCACACCTCGGCGCCATAGGTTCCTGTAGGTAGGCACTGAGTCTTATAAATTTGCAACAGTGATATAATGGCCTCAGCGTTTAGAGGTTGGCGAAGTGAGGTTACAGAGTTTATGACTTTGCCCAGTTTATTTCTCCCTAGAGCAACATGGGGTTGCCATGAGCCAGAGTCAGCAAACAGCAGGCCTAGATATGGAAAAGTGCTTGTGCATTTTAAAACATTATTCCGTATCAAAATGTGATTGAGCTTGTGTTTTTTTGGGCCACAGCACATTATAAATGATTTGTTAAAATTTGTGCAGAGACCAAGGTCTGCCATGTACGAAACAAAGCCGGAAATTAAAATTCGCAGGGCATTCGGAGGGTGGGAAATGGTTTACCATTGATTAGCGGGACATCAGTTGTTAGTTTACACACAGAACTGCTTAGTTCGTTTATATACAAAATAAAAAGCAGGGGAGCCAGAACACAACCCTGTCTGACCCCCTTGCCAATAGAAAAGTCACTAGAGACTTCACCAAGGGTATTCAAACGAACGCAGGCCCTCAAATCACTATGCAGATGAGCCAAAAAGTAAACCAAACATTCATCGAAACCATCATTCAACAAAACTGTCCATAGACGAGAACGATTAACAAAATCAAAAGCAGAACTTAAATCCATAAAGCCTAAATAAAGGGGGGATTTTTTTGCAATAGTATACTTTGCCATTAATAGATTTAAGTTTAGGCATTGCTCCACAGTGCCCACGTGGCTTCTAAAGCCTAGTTGGCATGGGTGTAGGATAGAATTATCTTCTGCCCAAACTCTAATCCTGTTAAAAAGGACCCTGCCTAAAATCTTTAAAGTGTTGTCTATTAAAGATATTGGACGATAACAGGCAGGGTCCGATCTGTTGCCTTTTTTAAAAATAGGCGCGATAGTGCTGTTTGACCAAGTTACTGGAGGTGCAGTATGGGATAAGTTGTTAAAAATATTACACAGTAATGGCGCCCAAAAGTCAGGTTCCGATTTAATTTGGTCAATGGATAGACCATCGGGCCCGGGGGCTTTATTCCCAGGACTTTCTGAAATGGAATCTTCCACCTCCATTAGAGTAATATTCAATGTAGTTAACGGAGGGGTGGTGTCCATGGGTTCAGGTGGGGCCTCATAGATTTTCGAAAAATGGTCTACCCACACATCCCCTGGAATATTGCAATTTATGGGGGTGATATTTGTTCCTAGTGATCTTAGACTCTTAACTTCGCACCAGAACCCAGTGACATCCCTCAGAGACGCAAAGCGCACAAGAGAGTCCCAATGATCTCTTACTAACTCCTCTGATCTAGTTTTAAGAGTATGCTTATAACTGGCCCTCAATCTCCTCAGAGCAGACTGATCTCGTGGGACTGCTGTGAGGGCAGCCCTTAGTTCCCAGTTGGCTTTAGAATATAAGGAATCAAACCACCTCGGTCGTGTATGGTTAATTACTCGGGCTGGTTTAGAGATCTCCATTTTTATAGCCTTGCAGAGACCCGTAAAGGCCTCAATGATGACATGTTCGGGACTGTCGGTGGATAGACAAACTGACACTAATTGGGGGTGCTTTTGAATGGTGCGAGTTAAGACTCCCTTGTTATCCACCCCCCGCCAGACCACCCTAAGTTTATCTGTGGATACCACTAAATTTTGGGCCCCAATTTAAGACTAATTAGAATTGGATACTGATCACTATAGGGGACGTTGACAACCTTAGCCTTTAATAAAAGTTCTTCTAGGGAGGAGGATATCAATACATAGTCTATTGTTGTTGAACATCCTCGTCCTACATAAGTTGCCACAGGTTCATCAGTCCCAGTGAGATTTACCATCTCCATGACATTAACTGCTTCAGCGCTACCGCGTTTACCTGCTGTGCGCTGAAGAAGTAATAAATGGCTTGTTTGTGACAAAGCCAGCTCGTCATGAGCGCAGGGCAGGTAAAACCCATGACGAGCTGGCTTTGTCATTAGCGTCGAAGTGGTTAACTAAATCACGTAAAGCTCAGTGGTCAAGCAGTTCTGCTCCTCTTTTGCAGCTAGGGGTTCTTGGGTAAATATGGGCATTAAAATCCCCCCTATACAAATGCCGTCAAATTTACCGTATTTGTGACCATCAGCAATTTCGTCAATAAAATCAAAAAGTCTAATAAAATTGGCGTTGGGATGAGTTGTGAAATCATTGTTATAAAAGTTGATTAGACATAGCTTTATCCTACTAATGTATATCAATGTCTGAAAATTCTTATCAATAACAGGTAATGTTTCAATTCTGACTCCTGTCGTAATCTTAGTCCAAATAGATAGTTCACCACTTGGGCGACCCATGGTCGGGGTGGGTACAATCTGATTATAACAGCTGTACCCTTCCTGATGTAGTGGACTAATACACCAGGTCTCCTGGAACATCAGGACATCGAAATTGATAACCCACTCTGTCCACTCCTTAATTTGTGTTTTAGCTTTGAGACCAGCAATATTCCAGCTCAGGATGGTCAGGTCATCAATGGATGTAAAAATATTGATGCCCTGGGGAGATGTTAGACTTGTAGTTGGTAATGTAAATACAATTTCATAAAAGAGTACATTACATAAAAACAATTAAGACCTACAGTTCTGTTAACTAAGTACTTCCTTAGGAACTCCCCCAGTGCACACGTTACATAAAAAAAAGCCATATTTTACAACAGTCTAATTGCTTCACTTCTGTGCCATGTGCCATACTTCACAAACATTGATTTGAAATCTTATTGATAGAAAATACAATCAAAACACTAAATGAAAATGAAACTTTTCATTAAAGAACCCGCCTGAACACAGACAATTCCTATTCCAAGGGTCACGTAATATATCAGCGGCCATATACAAAAGACTAGGGGCCACATGTGTCATTATTAGGAACAGCGACTACCTAAAATCGATTTTCTGCGAACCACAATTATGTAATCTCTATTCCAAATATACAAAACTACATGAATTTCATTAAGCGATTCCTAGGGGTGTCGCGAATTGACCTACCTCATTAATATTAATGAGGTAGGTCTCAATTTGCAACCCATTAGAAATCGCCAAAATCACGAGGATGGTGGCCTGCTGGGGTCAGCCGACCACCATGTCCGTGATTGCTGTTAAATAAAGCAGTCTTTTTTTTTGTAAATGCAGCGTTTAATAGAACAAAATGGAAAGTTTTCTTTGAATTTTTTAAGAGTAGGCAGTGGTCCGTGGGACCACTGCCTACTCTTAACAAACGTTTTTGTCACCATTCACAAAGGCGAAGGGGTCCCTTGGGGGGAAAGAGGTCCCTTGAGAATGGGTTTCCATCAGATTGAATCTGATGGTAAACTGCAAATATTCTGCAACCGGAATTTGGTCGCCCTAAACACACCCCTTCTTAATACCGACTCGCAAACCCATTTAGTGATTCCGTAACAGGCTACTGAATGGCAAAGTAGAGGTTGGTATACTGGGAAATACTTTTTGCGTTCACAAATGAGCAGAGTCAGCGAGTCAGCCTGGTTGCAAATGCAAAATAGCTTCATGTATGTGGCCCTAAAAGCGGCACAACATTTTAATATAACATATGCATTAATGGATTGGGTAATTCTAATAAGTATGGGTGAACTGAATTAGCCTGCCATGATTCAATTAAATAGTGGGTGGATTTCTTTGAGGTAAAATAACATAGATCAGCAAAGCTCACCTCCTTCGAACAAATTTCATTGAATTCTTTTTTTTTAAAGAGCAAGGGCTCCTCCACCTTAAAATCACCAATATTCAAGATTTCAGCGATGCCTAACAATTGGGCTCATGACTCTTTTGCCCATTGCAACCTATTGCAGATTTCCAAAGCACACAAGGTGGAGATTTTTGAATCAGGAGCCTCTAGTGGTTTATACCAGAAACGCCAGGTTAATTTACGTGCCAGATAATTCCACGATTAGATTCCATTGTTACTGCCTGAACCATTACCCTTGAGGAAGACAAAGCATTGTTTTCGAACATTTCCCGTCTCTCGTTTCCCAGTTATAGTTTGCATCCAGACACAAAGGTTCCACCCCATATAGACATTATGGGGGCACCATTACCCTGTAAGCTGTACATAGCCGGGACAGGGAAGGTTCACAGAACTCTCTTTGAATCTGTGTTAGGCTCCTTATTGTTAACAGAGCTTGAGATTCTAAAGCATCCAGATGCGGATCCCAGGGTAAATTTCTGTTAAATGTCACGCCCAATTACGTATATGAAGAAACAACTTCCCAACTTCATCAGCTAATGCCCAGGTGAAGGGCTTGGTCTTCCTCAGAAATATCACAATATTAGTTTTTTCCATATTAATAGTTAGATTGTTAACCTTACAATACTTGCTAAATACCTCAAGTTTTCTTTGTAAACCCACTTGTATCAAAGCAACAATTGCCAAATCATCTACATATGTGAGGCATGATACGTGTCTTTCCCCCATTTTGGGGGAAATGGCATCTGCTTCCCGCAGAGTAGACAGAATATCCGCGAGATTAAAGGAAACTAAGATTAGTGCTAACACGCATCCTTGTCTTGGACAGTTCTCTATTGGGAGTTTCCTAGATACAGACCTCTGCGTGTCCAGTTCCACCACAGCCCAATTTTTGCTATGGAGTTCTTTTAAAATAGCAAGGAGACAAGCATGAATTCCCAGATTCCTTCATTTCTTTCTCAAAATCTTTCGATTTACTAAATGAAAGGCTGAATAAACATCTACTGTAGTTTCTAAGGTTTTACTGCCCATTTGCCACAAACTGAAGCAGTGGTCAATCATCGACTGACCCACTTTAAAAACTCCCTGTTCGATAGCACAAGATCATTTTTTGCTGGCCAATCCTTCATATACAGCAAAATATCTTTACACTATAAAGTGGCATCTATCAGACCCATCGGATGGTAATTCTTGGGGTCTGAAGGATCATTTTTCTCATGAATAGTCTTTATATCCGCTCCTTTCCAACTATCCAGAAAGGTTCCGGTTTCCCTAACTGCAATAAATACTCTTGAGAATAAACTTGCCCAACAGTCAGAATTTGTGTTTATGATAATTGCGGGTAGATTATAGGTCTGCTGCCCTAGAAAAACTGTGGAACAATATAATCTTTTCAACAAATTTTACTTCAAATAACTTATCGAGAAGAAAGTCATTAGGATGAATCCAAGCTCCTCTATAAGGAATATCACCTGACATATATCTTGGTTAAGTAAACAGCCAAACTTTCTTCTGAGACCATACACCTAACAATATTTTTTTACACCCTGTCTATATTAATTTCCAGAATTTTTTCCGATCTTTTGCAGATAATACTCCTAGCATTTCATCCCAATGTGTTCTATAATATTCATTTTAATTTTCCTTTATCAGAGCTGCTAATTAATTGTTTATCTTGCTCAGGATTTTCCCCACCCGCGGCAATTTAAAACTCTTTTTTATGTCCTAATATTTGTATATTCTTTTTCAGTGCCTGACACTGTGAATCTTACCAAAGACTCCCTTCCCGGAATCATTACATTACACTTCTTCACTATTGGTGTGAAAGAGTTTACCATCTCTGATATACTCCTCTTATACTTATGTGCACACCAATACTCCTCCTCAAAGAAAGGGGATTCACACTCCGTTTTGAATGTTCAAATGTTCAGTATGTTTATTCAAACAGTTTTTTGCAAAAGATTGCCAACTCAAATGTTTGTTGCTCGTTGTTTATCGTTTTTAAACATATCACAGTCCTTTAAACAGATCCAATGCATTTCGGGCCCATGGTTTGGCCCTTCATCAGGGAAAGGACACTATAAATGCAAAACATAAACATAATGACCTGTCACTGGATATGTACAAGTGTATGTAGTGGGGTATGTGCAATTAATAATGGGGGAGTCGTGGTCTACCAGTGTGGAAAGTTAGGTTGTCACCTTAAAAAATCTTCATACCCGTGTGCAATTCAAAAAATAATCACACATCTCTTACGTGTCTCGTTTGTCAAGGTTAGCGTGATTCGACTCTGTGAGTAAAAGAGTACGGAAAAGATGTTATGGTCGCATGTTAAGCAAATAGCTAAAAAACTCACTAACTAGTACGTTCATTGTAAGGTAGAACGTGGACTGACCTGTATGAGCTTTTCAGGTTCGATTCACTCTTCGTTTGTTCGTGTACGCCGGTCAACACGGGAATGCCGGTGACCGCGTCTAGTGCGGATGAAGAGTTCCGATCACGTGTGTGATGGAGAGTGAAGATAGACTATGTTTGTATCGAGCACGGAGTGAAAAACAGAGATCTCTGGTTGTCAGAAATATATATGTAAGATCCTGATCGGTATCAGGAATGAGGATAAAAGATACTGTTCCGAATGAAAGATAAAAAAGGTGGAATTGAGACATGTGAAAAAGATAATAAAGATCCGAACCCCGTGGGGTAAGGAACGGTAGACCGGAGGCTCTAGTCAGTGTGCTGTGGGGTTGTGAGTGGAGGTCCAGTGTGTTGGACAGGTACATAAATACATGAACGAAAACATAAACAACTTAAATACAGTGATATTAACTAATTAATCACACATCATAGTGAAATATCACAGGGATAACTACATCAGCTATCAGAGCAGTTTTATAAGTAACAAGAAAATTCAATTCTGTCATTCAAGCCCAATGGCTTCTGTGTTGAAAGTTTTTGTATCCAGGTATTCTCTCTTTGGAGCAAAAATTTAGTGTTGTCTCTCCCCTCAATTTTTGGGATGATTTCCAATATGATGAAATTCATTTGGGAAATGTTGTGTTTGTGTTCAACGAAGTGGGTTGCCACTGATGATTTCATGTTTTTTAGGCGAATGTTTGATTTGTGTTCCCTGAGTCTAATTTTAATTTTGCGTTCTGTTTTGCCCACGTATAATTTACCACATGGGCATTTTAGAGTGTAGATGACGTTGCTTGAGTCACATGTGGCGTTGACTTTGAGTTTGACCTCGTGACCTTTCATGGGGTGGTTGATTTTGTTTCCCTTAATGATATTATTGCAGTTTCCGCAATTGAGACGTGGTTTGGTGCCTGTGTATTTGGTGGTTATTGCGGGTTTATGTCATACCAGTTCTCCTAGATTACATGCCCTGGTAAATGCGAACAACGGTGGTTCCAAAAACATCTGTTTAAAATCAGGTTCCAAGTTCAACAGTGACCAATGTTGGTGTATGATCCTTTTGAATTTAGTACTAGAATTTAAACAAAATGGTACTAAGAATTGAAGAAATAGCCACCAAATTTCGCAAGAAAACATCATTGAGGAATCCAAACAGAAGATTTCGCACATAGACCGAAAAAAACTGTTACAATCCAGCCCAAAAAAGCAACAGACCCGCATAGTGGTAGTCTCAAAATATTCTACTTCCAGTACTAAATTCAAAAGGATCATACACCAACATTGGTCACTGTTGTACTTGGAACCTGATTTTAAACAGATGTTTTTGGAACCACCGTTGTTCGCATTTACCAGGGCATGTAATCTAGGAGAACTGGTGTGAAATAAACCCGCAATAACCACCAAATACACAGGCACCAAACCATATCTCAATTGCGGAAACTGCAATAATATCATTAAGGGAAACAAAATCAACGACCCCATGAAAGGTCACGAGGTCAAACTCAAAGTCAACGCCACATGTGACTCAAGCAACGTCATCTACGCTCTAAAATGCCCATGTGGTAAATTATACGTGGGCAAAACAGAACGCAAAATTAAAATTAGACTCACGGAACACAAATCAAACATTCGCCTAAAAAACATGAAATCATCAGTGGCAACCCACTTTGTTGAACACAAACACAACATTTCCCAAATGAAGTTCATCATATTGGAAATCATCCCAAAAATTGAGGGGAGAGACAACACTAAATTTTTGCTCCAAAGAGAGAATACCTGGATACAAAAACTTTCAACACAGAAGCCATTGGGCTTGAATGACAGAATTGAATTTTCTTGTTACTTATAAAACTGCTCTGATAGCTGATGTAGTAATCCCTGTGATATTTCACTATGATGTGTGACTAATTAGTTAATATCACTGTATTTAAGTTGTTTATGTTTTCGTTCATGTATTTATTTACCTGTCCAACACACTGGACCTCCACTCACAACCCCACAGCACACTGACTAGAGCCTCCGGTCTACCGTTCCTTACCCCACGGGGTTCGGATCTCCCTTAGCACATCGTTTTTTTATTATCTTTTTCACATGTCTCAATTCCACCTTTTTTATCTTTCATTCGGAACAGTCTCTTTTATCCTCATTCCTGATACCGATCAGGATCTTACATATATATTTCTGACAGCCAGAGATCTCTGTTTTTCACTCCGTGCTCGATACAAACATAGTCTATCTTCACTGTGCATCACACACGTGATCGGAACTCTTCATCCGCACTAGACGCGGTCTCCGGCATTCCCGTGTTGACCGGCGTACACGAACAAACGAAGAGTGAATCGAACCTGAAAAGCTCATACAGGTCAGTCCACGTTCTACCTTACAATGAACGTACTAGTTAGTGAGTTTTTTAGCTATTTGCTTAACATGCGACCATAACATCTTTTCCGTACTCTTTTACTCACAGAGTCGAATCACGCTAACCTTGACAAACGAGACACGTAAGAGATGTGTGATTATTTTTTGAATTGCACACGGGTATGAAGATTTTTTAAGGTGACAACCTAACTTTCCACACTGGTAGACCACGACTCCCCCATTATTAATTGCACATACCCCACTACATACACTTGTACATATCCAGTGACAGGTCATTATGTTTATGTTTTGCATTTATAGTGTCCTTCCCTGATGAAGGGCCAAACCATGGGCCCGAAATGCATTGGATCTGTTTAAAGGACTGTGATATGTTTAAAAACGATGAACAACGAGCAACGAACATTTGAGTTGGCAATCTTTTGCAAAAAACTGTTTGAATAAACATACTGAACATTTGAACATTCAAAACGGAGTGTGAATCCCCTTTCTTTAAGGAGGAGTATTGGTGTGCACATAAGGAAGGGACCAGTGGTCCACTGGCCCCACAACTGTTTCATTTTATAAACGACGTCGTGGGACGCTTGACGTTACTTCATGGAGCACCCGAACAATTGAGAAAAACATTTGAGCCTAAAACAGTTAAAATAGCTGTGCATCTGCCCTATCATTACCAGTATTTTACTTCCTTGTGTCCTCAACAGGACGGATAGCACGCAATTAACCAAAATGAGTAATTTTGATGAAATTTCAAGAAGCACGGAGGCCAGGGCCTCCACATTCGCGTTCAAACCAGATGAAGCGGATCGCATATATGCGCTCATTAGGGAAGAAAACGCACAGGAAACTACTACTCGGTCTAAAGAGCATCATATAAGCAATTAATATATCTGACTAAGAGAAGAATTAATCAACAACTACATGCGAGTACTCTCGTGAAATATCATCGTAACCAACGTATACCGAGGGGCCTAAGAATAGCCTTGAAACCATCCCTCTGAAACAATTCTAAGAAATTCCAGGAAAAATGGTACGAAATCCTAAATAAATGTTCTTTTGACCTGATTCTACTGATTATCGAAGAGTTATCAGGAATACTTGAAGAGCTCACTACTGAGATCTCAGAAGTATCAACGGAATTATCCAAAATGTTGTCTGAGGACGAACTTAAGACCATACTTGAAGACATTCAATTACAAATGGACAAACACACCAATGACATTAATGAACGCAAGATCCGCAAATACAAGAGGGACACTCTCGATTATAGACTCGGAGAGGTTTATACATGGGCCAAAGTTTATGCTCAAAAAAGAAGAAATAAACCTTATACATCTCAAACGGAGACCTCCTCATCAGACAGCGATACCACCCAAAGAACAAGGAGAACTCAATTAGCACCTAAAATTCCGGACACCACCCAAGCTCAACAACCATTTACTAGCCTACAGACAGAGTCCAATCCTTTTTTAGAACAGGGCCAATCACAAAAAGGAGACCCCGGAGAGGACAAAACAAGAGGAAAGGAAAAAGAGACAGAACCACCTACAACGAGAAGTGCAACGGGAACCATCAAAGACAAGAAAGGGAAGAAAACCATAACATAGAACACTGGTTATTAATATCAGTGACTATCACTTGACTAACTATGAAATTCAATTACTGCAAAAGGGCATATCATTTGTACCAACCACCACTACCAATAACCTTGAATTAGAAGTAAGCTTCTTTAAGCTCATGCGCAAACTTCGTCTACGTCACTTTTTCGAGAATGTATTACCTCAACAAACTAATGATGAACCTGATCAACTGTTAGGTCTAAGATCACCCAGTACCTTCCAATCTCCGGTTAGTCATAAGACATTTGATTTATTCGAGAATAGAGTCAAACAAGATCTCTGCAAGATCAACCATTCCAACAGACAATTCAAAAACATCACTCAAAAAGACCAGGATACCCTTAAAAGAATATCAACTAATAGTCAAATCATTTGTACCAAAGCTGACAAGGGGGGAGCCCTTGTAATTAATTATGAACAGAAGCATGTATGATTTCAAAGTGATGGAACACATTTCTGACACCACCACCTATATGAAACTGGACAATAACCCCACAGTTGAATTCACGAAGATTCTCCAAAGCATTCTTGACAAAGCACTCGAAACAGGAACAATCAACCAAAAAACAAAGAAGTTTCTCACCAAGCTTAACCCCAAGAGTCCAACACTAAGAATGGTACCCAAGATTCACAAAAATATGATGGACCCTCCCCTGAGACCCATAGTCTCAACATGTGGTAGTCTCCACGAACCCATTGGACAACTCTTGGACAAATACCTGCAACCCACGGTACAAGCCATGAGAACATATACTAAGGACACAACACACTTAATTTCCATATTACAAGACCTGACGCTTGATCCCGAAGACAAATTGATACTCTGCACAGCGGACGTGCGTTCACTCTACACTTCCATACCCCATTCCCTGGGCATAGAAGCTATCGAACAAGCTTTACTAAACACTGACCTTGAAGCACCCTTTAAAACATTTTTGATGGAACTCATGCTATTTACATTGTATCAAAGTTATTTTAAAAACAATGATACATGGTATTTACAACTCATTGGAATGGCCATGGGCAATTCAGCGGCGCCCGCATACGCTAACATCTTTATGCAATATTTTGAGGAGACTCACATCTTTGCCAACAAAAAATGGACAGACAATTTGAAACTTCTAAAACGCTACATTGATGACATCTTCATCGTATGGAAAAACACTAAGGAAGAACTACTAAGGGTTCTTATTGAACTTAATCAAGTTGATGAACGGATCCAACTAACCTGGGAAATATCAGAGAAATCTGTCAATTTTCTTGACGTTAAAGTTTCTATTAACCCACATGGTTTTGAAACTGACGTTTTCACGAAGCCCACAGATCGAAATAACATGCTCCACTTCACAAGCTTCCATGAACCGAATTTAAAAAAATACCTTCCTTTCTTTCAGATGGCACGTGCCAAAAGAATAACATCAGATCCAAACAAAATGGTTCTAAGAATTGATGAAATAGCCACCAAATTTCGCAAGAGAGGATATCCTGAAAACATCATTGAGGAATCCAAACAGAAGATTTCGCACATAGACCGAAAAAAACTGTTACAATCCAGCCCAAAAAAGCAACAGACCCGCATAGTGGTAGTCTCAAAATATTCTACTTCCAGTACTAAATTCAAAAGGATCATACACCAACATTGGTCACTGTTGAACTTGGAACCTGATTTTAAACAGATGTTTTTGAAACCACCGTTGTTCGCATTTACCAGGGCATGTAATCTAGGAGAACTGGTACGATATAAACCCGCAATAACCACCAAATACACAGGCACCAAACCATGTCTCAATTGCGGAAACTGCAATAATATCATTAAGGGAAACAAAATCAACCACCCCATGAAAGGTCACGAGGTCAAACTCAAAGTCAACACCACATGTGACTCAAGCAACGTCATCTACGCTCTAAAATGCCCATGTGGTAAATTATACGTGGGCAAAACAGAACGCAAAATTAAAATTAGACTCAGGGAACACAAATCAAACATTCGCCTAAAAAACATGAAATCATCAGTGGCAACCCACTTCGTTGAACACAAACACAACATTTCCCAAATGAATTTCATCATATTGGAAATCATCCCAAAAATTGAGGGGAGAGACAACACTAAATTTTTGCTCCAAAGAGAGAATACCTGGATACAAAAACTTTCAACACAGAAGCCATTGTGCTTGAATGACAGAATTGAATTTTCTTGTTACTTATAAAACTGCTCTGATAGCTGATGTAGTAATCCCTGTGATATTTCACTATGATGTGTGACTAATTAGTGAATATCACTGTATTTAAGTTGTTTATGTTTTCGTTCATGTATTTATTTACCTGTCCAACACACTGGACCTCCACTCACAACCCCACAGCACACTGACTAGAACCTCCGGTCTATCGTTCCTTACCCCACGGGGTTCGGATCTCCCTTAGCACATCGTTTTATTATTATCTTTTTCACATGTCTCAATTCCACCTTTTTTATCTTTCATTCGGAACAGTATCTTTTATCCTCATTCCTGATACCGATCAGGATCTTACATATATATTTCTGACAGCCAGAGATCTCTGTTTTTCACTCCGTGCTCGATACAAACATAGTCTATCTTCACTCTCCATCACACACGTGATCGGAATTCTTCATCCGCACTAGACGCGGTCACCGGCATTCCCGTGTTGACCGGCGTACACGAACAAACGAAGAGTGAATCGAACCTGAAAAGCTCATACAGGTCAGTCCACGTTCTACCTTACAATGAACGTACTAGTTAGTGAGTTTTTTAGCTATTTGCTTAACATGCGACCATAACATCTTTTCCGTACTCTTTTACTCACAGAGTCGGATCACGCTAACCTTGACAAACGAGACACGTAAGAGATGTGTGATTATTTTTTGAATTGCACACGGGTATGAAGATTTTTTAAGGTGACAACCTAACTTTCCACACTGGTAGACCACGACTCCCCCATTATTAATTGCACATACCCCACTACATACACTTGTACATATCCAGTGACAGGTCATTATGTTTATGTTTTGCATTTATAGTGTCCTTTCCCTGATGAAGGGCCAAACCATGGGCCCGAAATGCATTGGATCTGTTTAAAGGACTGTGATATGTTTAAAAATGATAAACAACGAGCATGAACATTTGAGTTGGCAATCTTTTGCAAAAAACTGTTTGAATAAACATACTGAACATTTGAACATTCAAAACGGAGTGTGAATCCCCTTTCTTTGAGGAGGAGTATTGGTGTGCACATAAGGATGGGACCAGTGGTCCACTGGCCCCACAACTGTTTCATTTTATAAACGACGTCGTGGGACGCTTGACGTTACTTCATGGAGCACCCGAACAATTGAGAAAAACATTTGAGCCTAAAACAATTAAAATAGCTGTGCATCTGCCCTATCATTACCAATACTCCTCTTATACCACATCTGAACATGCTCATCATTTTCCAGACTCCCTGGGCGGTCTGATAGTGTGTCAACACTCCAACATACCTATCAGAGGTCCACCTTGTCCTACGTCCAGGGAATAAAGTTTCAATAGCATCACAGTTTGCCTTTGGAGAAGGTCAAGACACAGCATGGCTCTTAATGCCCAGTGGTCACTCCCGCTAATACCTAACACAAAAAAACTACCACAAACTTCCACGAATCATGATTGAATAAATATGTATTCTATTGGACACTTTTGATTGCCATGTATAAAAGTTTGGGACGCAGGGGTGTCACCCATAAAACGGACATTTGAACGTACAGAATTAGGTTCCACAAAACACTTTAAGAGGACTGTATCTTTGTTTGCAATTGACACTTTGGGAATATTGCCTGTGGGATCTTATAGGCTTCGAGAATTTCCATTTGGTTATCATCAACCGAGTCCAGGGAAATCCGCAAGTTTTAACGTCCCTTTAGACTGCTCTCCCTTCATGTCCTCTGGTTACTTTGTAAGTTGAAGCCCATTTGTCCCTGATACTTGTAACTATCCATTTAACTCCTACAGTGCTTAATTTGTAAAACAATAAGTGCCAGGGCCCTCGTCAAGAGGCGACCAGAGCATGCTCTACCCTCTGCCCCGGCCAGTGCTACCAATGACAGAACCAACACAACTACTAACCGTCACACTCCAACAAGTGTGACATAACAGACTATTCCAGGACCCCAACGCTATAAGAATGGCTTGGGCAGCAGGTATTAGCCATTTTAATGTATTTTGAATTTGTAAACAACTGTTGATGTGCTCATCTCTAAACCGGACCTGTAGTGCCACCATGTGGCAGACTGCCATAAGTCCCGGTGTTGACAATTAAGTGGTCATGCCAAGCACTGGAAACCACCGGCACACATTAAGCACTGAACTCCTCTTTGCTTCTAGATCCACCATCTGCAGGATTCCTACCGATAGGTCTCATCAACTTTACAACATTCCCTTTTGAACTTTCTACACATTTCCATCTCTTCATACCCTTTCCATCCTTATGATAACGTCCGTTAGAAACATATGGATTACATCTTCTTTTTACCAACAATGGCCACCTTGTAACATAAACGGACAAGGACCCCTCCCCTTCACATTTTCATTTACACCATCAGCAGCCCCGCCCTCTGGGCTCTGTATCGACCTATCTAAGGCACTCGTGAGTTGATCGATTTCAGTTCCTGGGGTCTTTCTTTTAATGAGCCAGTCTGCTGTTTTGTCTTTTGCCAATACTGTTGCTTCAAGGATGCTGTGAAGAGCTCTTTGCACCAAGAGGAGGACAACAAACATAAGCGACGGACGAGAAGCCGAAGTCTCTCTGCTCAAAGTTAAGAGGAGACTCTGTTGTCAACAATCTTTGAAGATTTCACGTTTGCCTGGGGTATTACCTCTCTCTGGCAGCCACTAATATTCTTCGTTACATTAAGAAGGTGAGTCTCCCAGAAAGGCTGCCCTTCCCTCACCACTAGAAGCGTGTACGCTTCCACTCTGCAAAGGAAAGAAGCTCATCGGGGCGGGTTGAGAAAAATATGGTGAGGAAGATAATTGAGTTTCTGCAAAAACAACACCGGAGACTTCAAACCATCCTGCTCGTCACCCAAGGGCCCTTTTAATGGCAAAGTCAACTATGGTGATGGAGACCTCTCCGCAGCCTGCAACATAGAAGAAGTAGATGACTCATCTAAATGTTTGCTTTTAAAGTGTCTTCTCATGGAGTCCTTTATTGATGATGCAGAGATAGAACTGATTAACGAGCTTGGGGGCAGACGTAGAAGAAGCTTCCCTCTGATGAGCATCACGACCACTGCATGCACTCTCCAGGCTCTGGAAGCTCTTTTCTTCTCCGGCCTCCTTCAATAAGCATGCTGGTCCACTTATACGGGTGCCCAATCTCCCTTTCCACTGAACTATTAGCACGCTCTGGGTCTTTTTCTTTGGGCAGGCATCACTGGACGAGTTACTACACCAGAGCAGCACAATGCAATGCTATGAGCACTGTCAGCGTCTCTAATTCCTTACCACCCGAGAGATATGTTATACTATATTGCAAGATCACCAACAAACAAAAAACTAAAATAAAGCTCCTTCCTCCTCCTGGATCGCTGCACGTACCGCCGCCACCACCCTATAGCCACTCAATCAAATGGTGTCCGATGGAGCCTCCACCAAGAATCAACCTAGCTACCACTGTTGCTTGTCAACTAGATCCTGTCGCTGACGCTCTTGCGAGGTAGCTACGGCTTAAGGGTCAGAGGAGGCGATGTCCCTGCACCCTGATGCACACCTGCACTCTCCAAGGGGAGGCGCAGTGGTGAAGGGGCGAAACCACAAGCGAGGGCAAAGGTGTCCTTGCAGGCGCCTGCTCGCCCTCACAGGCGCGGATACGAAAGTGCCTGTAGATATTGGTAGAGGTCATGGTAACAGTATAGTCCAGTTAGAGCCTCCACTCGAAGCCGCAGTCAGTATCCAATGGCTCCAAGGGGCTCAGGCCTTTGCAATCCTTCGGCCGTTCAAATGTCTTCCAGGCCTGGCTGCCACAAAAAAAAGCAACCGGTGCCTGTACAAACTGACAGCAATTGAAGCGTTTGTTCGTTCCATTACAATTTCAAACAGAGCTTTCGGGCAAAATGTATAAAGCTCAACACCAAACAACTGACAACAGCGAGTGGGCGAGGCAGGTGGGCACAAGTAGGGCACGCAGCGTCAGAGGAGGAGTATCCGCTAGAAACCAATGAAGGAGAAGCCTTACCTTCTCTCACTTATCACACTTGTTGCGTAAAGTCTCTGACTTGCTTTAATTAAGTTCTGCCTGCACGTAAAACTTCACTGTTCACTGAAGTGTGCACTATATCGCTTTTAACATACTGAATAAGACTTGTCTCCAGTACCACACAGTTTCTATATGAGGAGCAGTAGTGGGGATGATGTGATCAGTGATGTCATCAATGATGTCAATTCAAACAGCTATCACTTGATGATTCTATACTTAAAGACACTTCTGAAGTATGTCAAAAGGTGTTGTCACGTTTGCTCAGGTGTGTGCGTGTGCGACAAGCACAAGCTGCCTGGTTTGAAATGACCTATTGGGAGCTTACCAAGAGCTGAGAGTGGACTTACAGCCCGCCCACTGCTTGCCATTGGCTTACTTTACTGTCACTCTTAATTCTTGCTTCTTACAGGATGAATTTTTGCTCCTTCTTATGTGTCCCTCCTCTTCTGGAACACGGCCTCTTTCCCACCCTTTGGCTTGGCTGACTTGAATCCTTTTGACTTCTTTGCACCCTCACCTAATCGTTACTAGAACCCAGGGACCCCCCACTGAGTCATTATTGCAATAAAAGAACCCGACCAACGCAGTTTCGATGATGTGAACCACAAATATTATGACATTTTGTTTAATTCACAAACAAATATAAGAAAACAAAACTGTTATTTTAATGGGATGGTTGGAGCTTTTCTAAAATCAATAGGCTAGCATCGTCCATACTATATTCTGTTTGATAAACTTGCACTACTCTTATGACTCGACATGAGGATGCAACTTAATTTTTTGCCTTCAATTTACAAGTCAATATTCCTTTACAAGTAGAGAACATTTTAAAATGTCCAATTTTACATTTTCTTATTTATATGCACCTTGTTAATCCGTTAAAATGATTTCTTTTCCAAGCAGCAGCAGACCCCCTGATTAGGCGTCATGGCCCCCACGGGGTTCACAGACCACAGG
Organism: Lissotriton helveticus; assembly: GCF_964261635.1. Classification (NCBI taxonomy): domain Eukaryota; kingdom Metazoa; phylum Chordata; class Amphibia; order Caudata; family Salamandridae; genus Lissotriton; species Lissotriton helveticus. The sequence goes on along the minus strand of NC_136065.1, from coordinate 59,847,351 downwards.
TTAAGAACCGCTGTTTTACAGAGCTACTTTTTTCTTTTTGCGTTAGTACTCAAGAGCGTGCATGCGTTTACTAGCTCACTCCCTCGTATGCTTCTAACCCAGCCAAATACCTGACCCCCCCCAGCTCTGTGTTATTGTCTCATCTGTTTTTTTATTCATTTTTATTTGTAGAGTTTTATATAACCCTAACTTGACCCGACTTTATGTATTCATGGTAGTAATTATGTGGTTTACTTGAAACATGTTAGGGCAGACATAAAGGCAAAATGGAAGTACATAGGCGAAACATAAGAAGGTGTAAGGATCAGTAGCTGATACATGTTTGTGGTATATAAGTTGTATTAGCAGCGCACAGTAGCAGTACCGATTGGTGTAGGCATAAAGAGATCCTGGCGTTATGTAGGCGAAATGTCTAGACATTTCTGAGGTAGAGACAGTTTATGAAATTGTTTTCACAGAGTATAGTATCAGTACTTATTTGGGTAGACATAATGACATAGTGGCAATACGTAGGCAAAATAAATGAAAGTATTCGGGTCAGTAGCTGAAACATTACTGAGATACTAAGAGCATAAATGGATATATAACAATTTAACAATACTTAGCTACATTAGCATTGGGGTACTTGTGGAGTAAGTAAACAAGCATAGGACCAAAGATTAACTATGGGCTGCGGAACAGTAGATGATTCATTGTTGAGGTCGAACACAATATATATATATGTATAATATTTTAACAAAGCATAGATACATTGGCACAGGTATTGCAATCTCTTTATTGAGTGCTTCTCCTGCTGCCAAACTTCTCCCCACATTCCATGTTACTTTGTCGCTCATGTGCTTCCCTCCCTGATGCTGCTCCGCACACTCCTCGTTGCTTCCCTCCCTGACGCTGCTCCGCAGACTCCTCGTTGCTTCCCTCCCTGACGCTGCTCCGCACACTCCTCGTTGCTTCCCTCCCTGATGCTGCTCTGCACACTCCTCGTTGCTTCCCTCCCTGATGCTGCTCCGCACACTCCTCATTGCTTCCCTCCCTGATGCTGCTCCGCACACTCCTCGTTTCTTCCCGCCCTGATGCTGCTCCGCACACTCCTCGTTGCTTCCCTCCCTGATGCTGCTCAGCACACTCCTCGTTGCTTCCCGCCCTGATGCTGCTCCGCCCACTCCCCGTTGCTTCCCTCCCTGATGCTGCTCCGCACACTCCTCGTTGCTTCCCTCCCTGATGCTGCTCCGCACACTCCTCGTTGCTTCCCTCCCTGATGCTGCTCCGCACACTCCTCGTTGCTTCCCTCCTCCGCACACTCCTCGTTGCTTCCCTCCCTGATGCTGCTCCGCACACTCCTCATTGCTTCCCTCCCTGATGCTGCTCCGCACACTCCTCGTTGCTTCCCTCCCTGATGCTGCTCCACACACTCCTCGTTGCTTCCCTCCCTGATGCTGCTCCGCACACTCCTCGTTGCTTCCCTCCCTGATGCTGCTCCGCACACTTCTCGTTGCTTCCCTCCCTGATGCTGCTCCGCACACTTCTCGTTGCTTCCCTCCCTGATGCTGCTCCGCACACTTCTCGTTGCTTCCCTCCCTGATGCTGCTCCGCACACTCCTCGTTGCTTCCCTCCCTAATGCTGCTCCACACACTCCTTGTTGCTTCCCTCCCTGATGCTGCTCCGCACACTCCTCGTTGCTTCCCTCCCTGATGCTGCTCCGCACACTTCTGGTTGCTTCCCTCCCTGATGCTGCTCCGCACACTCCCCGTTGCTTCCCACCCTGATGCTGCTCCGCACACTCCTCGTTGCTTCCCGCTCCGGCTCCTACATTACTCCAACCCTGCAGTCTTCTATTTTCCATTTTATTATTTATTTGTTTATTTATTTAGGAGGACCAGACAGAAAACTGTTGCAGGCCCCTTTGCATTAAAAAAGTGTTTTTGCAGTACGTGCATGTCATTTGGCGGCTGTATCACGTTGTAGGTGCATGCAAGCGTAGTGAGGCATGCACACACACACCATGTCACGCATGTGTGCACCTACTGCATGACACAGTCGCTATGGCTGCATCATTGTGCCTTTTTTGTTTGATTTGTTTTCCATTTGACAATGTTGTACAATATCACGCTGAAGCTGTGCAGCACTGTCAAAGGGCATTAGCACAGTCAATAGGCCCCAAAGGTGAATCCTATTGGCTTTGACAATGCTTGTTTTCTCAATGAGGGACATCAACCGGTAAGTCTTTCAGCCTTCACATGTCAATCACGTGCTGTAAATAAAGAGCCACCTGCTGCTGTTCAGCCCCTCCTCATAGCATCAGACGAGCCTCGCAGTCCTGGAACAGGGGGTCAGATGTACAAACTTTTTTAGCAGTCGCAAATGGAGACCGGGCCATTTGTGACCACTAAAACTGCTGTCAGCATGCGCCAACCCAATTTTGCAAGCCTGAAAGCTATTACCGGCTCGAAAAATACAGTTTGCAACTCATGCCAAGGGCATTCGTTCCTAATCGCGAGTCGCAGGGGCATTATTGAATGTTTTGCGCCCGCATTACGGTCTCAAAACATTTATATTTTACAGACTCTGTGAAGGAGGTGGTAACCCATTTGCAAGGGCCAATGGACCATTGTTTTTCATTTTTGTTTTTTAATATATACATTTTCCTTTAACCCTTTGGATGCATGGGACGGCCCCCGGACGTCAGACATCATGGTGGACGTGGGCGTCGGACGGCCGGGAGCGGTCCGATCGGCACACGCATCAAATGTTGCCGCATTGTGGGGATTTTCCACCCGCATTCAAAGGGTTAAGGAAAAATGGGCTGCATTTAAATGTTAAAAATTACTTCATTCAAAAAGCAATCACAGGTATGGTGGTCTGCTGACCCCAGCAGGCCACCATTGCTGTGATTACAGGCCATTCCAAATTGAGACCTACCTCATGAATATTTATGAGGTAGGTCATTTGTGACCCAATTTTGCGAGTCGCTAATTGCAAAGTCGCAAAAACTGGCAATTAGAGACTCACAAAAGGAAATGGTCGTACATGTGGCCCTAAATGTGAAAAGGCTCCCTAACAGGTTTCTGCCTCTGTTATAGTGGCACAAATCGTGAGCAAGCTCCCCACGCTGCACGGGAAAAAAGTAAGCCTGCAAGAAATATATGGCAAAGCCTACAAGTCTGAGTTATACGGAGAATTCAAGAAAAAGCTTTTGGCGTTGCCAATGCTTGTTTGTTTTGGTGAATCTTCCCCAAGGAAGGCTGTGGCTGTTTAAAGCGCGCTCCGGTGGAGTGGAAGGAAGAGTTATATTTACCGGTTCTGCATCTCTAACTGGCACCAACAATGGGCGTTCTAGAATGTTCCTTTGATGATCTCAGCTGGGGTCCGAGGTGTATTATGACATCATTCACAGGCAGCCCCTTTAACAAACAAGCACATATCAAAGTGGCATTCATCTGTGATTAGTTGTTCAGTTCTCCCCGCGCCTCCCTCGGCTCTTGGCTAGAGTCAGATCATTGGGTCTGATAAATAGAAAGGATTGAATTCTGCTTTTGGTACAGAACGGGATCCGTCCGCTCCCTGAGGAAGACCGGGTTGGTGCTTTACAGGACCTAGAATATTTGTAATATTTCTGTTGGTGAACCCCCCACGGCAGAGCTGCTTCACTAGCGTTTCTTCCAGGTATCATAGAAGGGCCGAAGTTACCCAGAGCAGCACCTCGGTACTTCCTCTTAGAGCATAGAAGGCACATGCGGCGCTACATTATAAAGTGAGGCACTATGTCAAAGGCAGATATACCTGTGGTCAGGTTACGAAAGGGCCGGGCTGACACACAGGACAGTGACAGAGATCCCCACATACAAGCAACATGGAGTCAGGGTACAGAGAAAACAATGGGCAGCTGTTACCCGGTCTCAGCAGAGTTACAGGTTCAAAAACACACAACTGCAACACCCCCCCACACCCCACCTGAAAATACAGGAGACATACAGGATGCATTCCTCTGCAGGACAGTGACCCACTGGCACTAGACAACACCTGCCCTAAAGGGCAGCGCCCAGAATAAAGCTATTCAGGATCCATCCCCCCCTTCCCTGCAGAAAAGACCCAGACCCCCCTCAAAAAAGGACTGTACCCCCAGTCCCCACCAGTGATCTCCCCTCATATGTTGGGGGGGCTCTTCTTCCCTCATCTGCTGGGGGTCTCCCCCCTCTCACTCCCACCCTGTCACCATCAGGACCCGCAGCACCCCGACATTACTCCCTCCCTCGTTGCTTCCTGGATTGAGGTAGGGCCGCAGGGTGGGGGGAAGGTCAGTCACATTGTACACGGAGAGCCGGCGCGTCTCATTGTCCAGGAAGAGACCCACAGCCCTGGGGTTCACACAGGGGGTCAGGGGGGTGGGAGGGGAGGTGAGAGCTTCTCTGGGGCGCGTCCGGCAGACCCTGGTTTTTGTCTCCCAGCCTCACGCTCCTTCCGTCCTCAGACAGGATGAGCCATCAATGGCCAGATCCAGGGTCACCGCAGCTTCAGCAGAGAGAGAAGCAGAGGTCAGAGGTCACCACCAATCACAGCAGAGAGCAGTACTTGACATTTCAACCTCGTACAACAAACATCTAAAATAATAAACAAACACTGGCAAAGCTAACAATACTTTTCTGCCCATCTGTGCCAACACGTGAGATACCAGGGCGCGGTGTGAAGCCTGTGCCAGACCTGGAAAGGGGGACACTTGATACCTGCGCGTCCTCCTCTCCCCTCGCCCCCCTGTCCCTGGCCCTCACCAGAGCCTCACCTCTCTCCATGCCCCCCTATCCCTGGCCATCTCCAGAGCCTCACCTCTCCCCTCATCCCCCCTGTCTCTGACCCTCACCAGAGCCGCCGCAGGGCCTCTCCTCTCTCCTCGTCCGTCCCCCTGTCTGTCTGTCTTGGACCCATGGCCTCTCCTCTCTCCTCACTTGTGTTCTCGTGTTTTCTCTCATTCTATCCTTGCTACTATCTCTCCCTCTCCCTCCTTCCTCACTCCTGGAGTCCGATGGATGAGTGAGTGTCTTATTCATTGGACAGTAGCTCTGAAGGTGTCTCTTGTGTGTTCAGTTCCCTCTTCCTAGTGAACGCATCCGGTCCAGGGCCGGACTGCTCATTCCGGGCACCGAGCAATCCCCCAGTAGGCTGAATGGGGTGGGGGCAAGTTTTGTGACAGGGGGCCAGTTCTGCTGTTGGGGCCAAATCAGCCCCAACAACAGAGCACAGTGACCAAAACTTACATTGAGCAGAATCAGGCCGCCTGTCTGACTGAGGCCTGGTGAGCACAACGATTCTCATGCTGGTGCTCCGACGCGTGACCGCCGATTTCAAATCAATTTCATTTAAGGCAGCACAGGCAGGCCAGGCTACTATGATCAGGCAACAGGCTGCCGCCATACTCATTATAATTTATTAAACACCACCTGACCATGATGATCATGATGAAGTAGACGCGGGCAGCACGCAGATGTCACAACCTCCGCGTTTGCACTCCGCTGTTTTTTTAGGGTGAGGTCTGCTGCCTGGTAGTGATGCTCATGCGCATTGGGAAAAAGTGCGCGTGACTCTGAGGCGAGGTCGAGGCAGGCATCTCGGAGGCCAGAGGGAGACAGGGACTGGGAAAGAGAGTGGCTCAGCGGCACCCCATAATTTAATTCCCCCTGTCTGCCACACGCAGCTGAGTGCGATTTGTTCCTGGCCTGATCTGATTTATGGGTAGTGGCACTGTCTGGGCCTGGGGCCGGGAGGCATCGTGACCGGGCCGGGCCAGAATCAATAGCAAACGGGACCTAAGGAAGGGGCAAGGGCCGAGGCCCCAGCCCAGTTCCACAGCGCAGTGGCTTTGGTTTGTTGTTGTGAATGTGAGCAGGGAGCAAGGTGGTGGCTGGCCTCAGGCTCAGCCTGGCTCTAGTCTAGGCCATGCTCTGATTGACGACTCCTCGAAGTGGCTATCCCGGACCCCGGCCGCGGCCTGATCCTCCAACCTCCATGTAACTTAGCCAGCTATGACTCTGAGCCATCACCCCTCTGAGGTCTAAACATGCACATGCTATGCAGACCTCGGAGTCGGACCCTGTCCAGGACCTCGAGGGGTGATGGCTAAGGTTGCACTGCCCCCCTCCACGATTATAACTTGATTTCCCGACCAATCCCAAGTCTCACGATTTCATTTTGATATTTATGACCAAAATTCTGAACTGCATACAGAAGTAATACCATGCATCTTACGTCTATATACAACGCGCCAAATCCATTGGTATTCAGGATTGTATGTTAATACCAGTTTTAAGACATCAGCGGGCTGTGGCTTTGCAATAAAATATTTTAGAAGTGTCTGTGCCGGCCATCTGGCAGCGTTGACTACTCGCACACACCATTCAGGGTATAATCAATATCCCTTGCACGAGGTTATGAATCTGGATTGATGAGGTCACTAGTTGCAATGCGTTCTTATTGATAGAGGCCTTCAGGCACAGTTTGACTGTCGGACTAATTGAAACCAGCGTAGTAAGCGACCCTCGCAAGAGATGCTAGGAAACAGATCTCTGGAGGAGATCGATGTTCTGCAGCCTCTGAGTGCGAACGCGATTCCTCCAGGGTGGAAGTGTGGTCAGAGAGTGAAGAAGTATTGAGAGCTAAGGAACCCAGGGCTCCCGGGCCTGCTATAAAGGGACTGCCTGAACAATTAAGATAAAGGTTTGTTTTTGTGTTCACTGATGCCACTGAAAGCAATATACAACCCAAAACCTTTTGGCATTGGTGTTTTATACGGCCTGGTCGCTTTTTTATACACATACTTGCACATTTTTATTTGCTGTTGTTTCCAATTGAAATTTTCGGCACATGTGCATCGCAGTTACAACTTGAGCACAACTTCTGGCACGCACAGCAAGGTATTTCGCAATCTCTGACATGCAGTCCTTGTAATATTTGTATTTAAATATTAGCGAATCAAGCATGTCAACCGCAACTGCACAGCAGCTCGGCATTGTTTCTATCTGCGTGCACCAACATGTGAAGGCCTTCAAAAATGCACACATTCTCAGGCATGCCAGAGGTTTTTGTGGGTCCGGGGACCACAACTATTGTGGGGCACTTCTGATTCAAGGAGCAGCTTGTAATAAAGATGACACGTAGTATTTTATTACTCACAAACTAGTTTCCTAATGAGAGTGAGGCCTCAAAAAGTGCCAGGAACTGTGCATGACGCCCCAGCTTCCCTTCCTTTATGACGGTTCTGTGCATTCTCCGGCTAATGAAAGGTACAGAGCACTGACAAGGGCTCTTGACATAATGTCCCATTCCCTATATTTAATTACTCACTCGGAGTGAGTGATGTACATCCGTCCCTTGGCCCTCACCCCTGTGGAGTTGCTGCCTCTTCGACTCAAGAGGTGTTGGATTTTTGATATAAAGGTATTTTGCTACAACGAAAACACAAGCTGAACAATTCAGGCAGATGCAGAACGTGTTAGTGGTGGAGGACAAACGGTAGAGTGTACATTTCTCTTAACCGGAGGTGTAAGTGGACTGACCAATACCACAGTGGTACCCTTCAGAGTATAATTTACTAATTTTCACACCAGTCCTAGAATATTCATGGTGCTCGTGGGCTCTGCACTCCAGGTATATTAACAAATAATTGCTTAGCGTATGTAAATAGTATTTCTTCGGATTAACACTTATATACCCTGTCTGCGTTCTTTTAATAATGTTTCCAAGTTAAAGACACTGGCAAGTAGATATCTACGGGGAGCCTGTTCACTTTCCCATTGAGAACCTGCCCAGGACTGTCCTCCTCTGCCAGACAATGTGCTGTTATAAGCTGGCTTTTCTCTGAAGAAGTCTGTTTACACTTTCAAGCAGAGACCAAGCCTCCAGAAAGGAAGTCCCACCCTCCAGTCTTCAAGGCTGACTTTCCTCCACTCTCATTCATATTAAAAAACCACTGGATTCATAGAAAAAAACTGGACTTATTCTTTCCAAATTATCCTTCTGGAGATCGAGACCTGGGGTTGGCTATAAAATGTGTTAAACTGACAGATAGCAGATAAACGCTGCATGATGTACCCAGCAGGCCTGGTACCGAGGGTTTTTGGAAGAGACGACGGGAAGCATTCCAAGCTTTCGAGATGAAAGGCGGTGTTGGAACTGCGCCCTCTAGTGGGCGTCTCGCTGGCATTGCAACACTTGAAATAAAAGTCGTGGCCGGTTCAAGGCGCAACAGAGACACGTGTTCACATTTGCTGTATGTATATGCAGTCATTTGAGTCTAATACGTCACGGGGTGACAGACCAGGCCAGCTATAGTTTCCAATTCCAGTGATGCCAGCGAATCACTTGCTAAACCCCTTACTTAACCTGCCACATAAAACGAACATTCCAGCAGCATGCAGATGTGCTAGAGAGCGATGCAATACATTTATTAAATAAAATACCGGTTGGTTTAGTTTGGAGCGATCTTCGGTGCAGGGCAGAAAGTACCGCTTAAGTGACCCTAATAATATACGTGACGTGATATCAAGTTTTAAGGGCAATTGGTTGAGGAAATTATGATTACAACAGCCATTTCCAATCTCAGAATACAGCCAGTGCCAAACTACATTAGAAAGAGTGGATCACTGAATTGTTGTTCAAGAGTGGGTGCTGGTCGACGGGCAGATGAAAGGCCGCAGTGGTACCCGCTGCTGATGATCTGTCTCGCTTCACAGGCAAAACAACCTCACTGAACCTCAATGGGTCACTTACGGGCACAGAGTCCTACACATACTTTACTCAAGAATGGTCTTGATTCTATTGAGAAACTAATTTAATAGACGGGCTGTCTTCTCTTCTCCACACATTGCTCTGCTTGTCAGATCCTTGTTCAAAGCCAGACAGTCATACTTTCATGTCTGTCTTCTTTCATGTCTACTGTAAATCATTCGTGGCCTAATATTAAACAATCAGTCGCATGGGTCCGGTGCTATTGTGTAGATCAGTTGTTTTGGTGAAGAGTCATCCAAAGAAGACAGGATTTTGCTAAATGTAGATAATTTTTTAATATGCATCATGGAAGACCCTGAACAATCTTTGCCCAGATATGCATATATCGGATATATGTGGGGACAAGTCAGAATTCTTAGTTAAAGGGGAGAAAACAATGTATATGCTAATAGCAGGTGACCATATATACATAGAGGAAGTCCTTACCCTCCGAAGGGCAAATGATCATTTTAAATACCTTGTCAATGTGACAATCCTCATAATTAAAAGAATGTGTGTGCAGGCATTGTGTCCGCCCTAACAAGAAGTGGAGATTGCTACTACGCTTTTATTTGGCTTTGTAAGTGTGGGAGATGGAACAGATCTGCCGGATTGTAAACCCAGATTTTTAAATTGAATGCATTAGCACAATGTGTGCATAGGCCGTGCGATTATAATATATGAGGGTGCACTGTTTGTATTTTGAACCTGCAAGGGCTTTATCTTAGATATACTGTGATAAAGCTGTTGAGCCAAACTCTTACAATGTCCTTTGCATACATCGTTGTCCTCTCATCAAAGCCAGACAGTCATACTTTCATGTCTGTCTTCTTTCATGTCTACTGTAAAACATTTGTGGCCTCCCATTTATCTGGAAGTCGAGCATCTTTGGTGCATCAGTCGTGTAACCTACATATGTATTATCCCTTTGAGCAAGAAGTCTCCCTCCTTGTAGTAGTTCGTTACGTATGATTCTTTGACTGACACCAGCTTTCGTGTAACGTCTCGACGAATAGAAATATTTCCTATAAGTGGTGAGCGGAAGATTGAATCCCTTTCCCCCGAAACTGATGCCACTGATTGGTATATTCAATCATCGTCATTTATCTGGCTCTTTTGATTTGTGGATCAGTGTTAATCCCGCCATTTCTGTATGCGGATGTGACTACACACTCACGATAAGGCTTTATTGTGGTAATATTGATTATAGAAGGGTACTATTTATATGCAATATCTACTGTCCTGAAGACGGTCTGACGGATTGACGCCACAGAGAGCAAAACGTCGACTCCATCATCTATTTCTGAGATATTTTTTGATATTTAGTGACCATTATTCTTACCGAAGAATATGTTATTATCAATCTCGTTGGAATAGATGTTTTTCATGAATTGTTGGATTAATTTGATTTTACCTCTTTTCATGATTTGTTGCTGATTTGATTTTCCAATTGTCCAAATTATCCGTCTGGAGATCGAGACCTGGGGTTGGCTATAAAATGTGTTAAACTGACAGATAGCAGATAAACGCTGCATGATGTACCCAGCAGGCCTGGTACCGAGGGTTTTTGGAAAAGACGATGGAAAGCATTCCAAGCTTTCGAGATGAAAGGCGGTGTTGGAACTGCGCCTCAAGCGTGCATCTCGCTGCCATTGCAACACTTGAAGTAAAACTCATGGCCGGTTCATGGCGCAACAGAGACACATGTTCGCATTTGCTGTATGTATATGCAGTCATTTGAGTCTAATAAGTTATGGGGAGAGAGACTAGGTCAGCTACATTTTTCAATTCCAGCGATGGCAGCGAATCACTTGCTAAACCCTTTACCTAACCTGCCATATAAAGAGAACATTGCAGCAGCATGCAGACGTGCCCGAGAGCAATGCAATACATTATTTAAATAAAATACTGGTTGGTTTATTTGCAACTTTTTAACTTCACGGTTCACTAAAGTGTGCACTATATAGCTTTTAACATATCGAATGAGACGTGTCTCCAGTTCTACACTGTTTATATATGAGGAGCAGTAATGGGGATGATGTGATCAGTGATGTCATCAATGATGTCAAGTGAGACAGCTACCACTTGATAATTCTATACTTAAAGACACTTCTGAAGTATGTCAAAAGACGTTGTCACTTTTGATCGAGTGTGTGCTTGTGCGTACAGCACATGCTGCCTGGTGGGGAAAGACCTATTGGGAGCTTACCAAGAGCTCAGAGTGGACTTACAGCCCGCCCACTGCTTACTGTTGGCTGACTGAACTGTCACTCTTAGCTCTTGCTTCTAAATGGATGGATTTTTGTTCCATCTTCTGTGTGTCTCCTCTGGAACACGGCCTCTTTGCCACCCTTTGGCTTGGCTGACTTGAATCGTTTTGACTTCTTTCCACCCTCACCTAATCGTTACTAAAACCCAGGGACCCCCACTGAGCCATTATTGAAATAAGAGAACCCGGCCTATGCAGTTTTGATGATGTGAACCACAAAAGTTATGACATTTTATTTAATTAACAAACACATATAAGAAAACAAAATTGTAACTTTAATGGAAGATTGGAGCTTTTCTAAAATCAAAAGGCTATCATCGTCCATACTATATTCTGTTTGATAAACTTGCACTGCTCTTATGAATCGACATGAGGATGCAACTGAATTTTCTGCCTGCAATTTACAAGTCAATATTCCTTTACATGTAGAGAACATTTTAAAATGTCCAATTTTACATTTCCTCATTTATATGCAGCTTATTAATCTGTTAAAAATATTTTTTCTATGCAGCTGCAGACCCCTGAGTAGGCTTCCTGGCTCCCCGGGGTTAAGAGACCACAGGTCAAGAACCGCTTTTTTACGGAGCTACTTTTTTCTTTTTGCGTTAGTACTCAAGAGCGTGCATGCGTTTACTTGCTCACTCCCACGTATGCTTTTAACCCAGACAAATACCTGACCCCTCAGCTCTGTGTTGTTGTCTCATCTGTTTTTTTATTCATTTTTATTTGTAGAGATTTATATAACCCTAACTTAACCCGACTTGATGTATACATGGTAGTAATGATGTGATTTACTTAAAACATGTTAGTGTAGACATAAAGGCAAAATGGAAGTACATAGGCGAAACATGAGAAGGTGTAAGGATCAGTAGCTAATACATGTTTGTGGTATATAAGTTGTATTAGCAGCGCACAGGAGCAGTGCCTATTGGTGTAGGCATAAAGACATCCTGGCGTTATGTAAGCAAAATGTCTAGACATTTCTGAGGTAGAGACAGTTTATGAAATTGTGTTCACAGAGTATAGTATCAGTACTTATTTGGGTAGACATAATGACATAGTGGCAATACGTAGGCGAAATAAATGAAAGTATTCGGGTCAGTAGCTGAAACATTATTGAGATACTAAGAGCATAAATGGATATATAACAATTTAACAATACTTAGCTACATTAGCATTGGGATACGTGTGGCGTAAGCAAACAAGCATAGGACCAAAGATTAACTATGGGCTGCGGAGCGCGCAGGCGAAATATAAAAAAGGCATCAGGAACAGTAGATGATTCATTGTTGAGGTAGAACACAATATATATAATGTATATATAATATTTTAGCAAAGCATAGATACATTGGCACAGGTATCGCAATGTCTCTGTTGAGTGCTTCCCCTGCTGCGAAACTCCTCCCCACTTTCCATGTTACTTTGTCGCTCATGTGCTTCCCGACCTGACGCTGCTCCACATACTCCTCGTTGCTTCCCTCCCTGATGCTGCTCCGCACACTCCTCGTTGCTTCCCTCCCTGATGCTGCTCCGCTCACTCCACGTTGCTTCCCTCCCTGATGCTGCTCCGCACACTCCTCGTTGCTTCACTCCCTGATGCTGCTCCGCACACTCCTCGTTGCTTCCCTCCCTGATGCTGCTCCAGACACTCCTCGTTGCTTCCCTCCCTGATGCTGCTCCGCACACTCCTCGTTGCTTCCCTCCCTGATGCTGCTCCGCACACTCCTCGTTGCTTCCCTCCCTGATGCTGCTCCGCACACTCCTCGTTGCTTCCCTCCCTGATGCTGCTCCGCTCACTCCTCGTTGCTTCCCTCCCTGATGCTGCTCCGCTCACTCCTCGTTGCTTCCCGCCCTGATGCTGCTCCGCTCACTCCTCGTTGCTTCCCTCCCTGATGCTGCTCTGCACACTCCTCGTTGCTTCCCTCCCTGATGCTGCTCTGCACACTCCTCGTTGCTTCCCTCCCTGATGCTGCTCTGCACACTCCTCGTTGCTTCCCTCCCTGATGCTGCTCCGCACACTCCTCGTTGCTTCCCTCCCTGATGCTGCTCCGCACACTTCTCGTTGCTTCCCTCCCTGATGCTGCTCCGCACACTCCTCGTTGCTTCCCTCCCTGATGCTGCTCCGCACACTCCTTGTTGCTTCCCTCCCTGATGCTGCTCCGCACACTCCTCGTTGCTTCCCTCCCTGATGCTGCTCCGCTTACTCCTCGTTGCTTCCCGCCCTGATGCTGCTCCGCTCACTCCTCGTTGCTTCCCTCCCTGATGCTGCTCCGCACACTCCTCGTTGCTTCCCTCCCTGATGCTGCTCCGCACACTCCTCGTTGCTTCCCTCCCTGATGCTGCTCCGCTCACTCCTCGTTGCTTCCCTCCCTGATGCTGCTCCGCTCACTCCTCGTTGCTTCCCGCCCTGATGCTGCTCCGCTCACTCCTCGTTGCTTCCCTCCCTGATGCTGCTCTGCACACTCCTCGTTGCTTCCCTCCCTGATGCTGCTCTGCACACTCCTCGTTGCTTCCCTCCCTGATGCTGCTCTGCACACTCCTCGTTGCTTCCCTCCCTGATGCTGCTCCGCACACTCCTCGTTGCTTCCCTCCCTGATGCTGCTCCGCACACTTCTCGTTGCTTCCCTCCCTGATGCTGCTCCGCACACTCCTCGTTGCTTCCCTCCCTGATGCTGCTCCGCACACTCCTTGTTGCTTCCCTCCCTGATGCTGCTCCGCACACTCCTCGTTGCTTCCCTCCCTGATGCTGCTCCGCTTACTCCTCGTTGCTTCCCGCCCTGATGCTGCTCCGCTCACTCCTCGTTGCTTCCCTCCCTGATGCTGCTCTGCACACTCCTCGTTGCTTCCCTCCCTGATGCTGCTCTGCACACTCCTCGTTGCTTCCCTCCCTGATGCTGCTCCGCACACTCCTCGTTGCTTCCCTCCCTGATGCTGCTCCGCACACTTCTCGTTGCTTCCCTCCCTGATGCTGCTCCGCACACTCCTCGTTGCTTCCCTCCCTGATGCTGCTCCGCACACTCCTCGTTGCTTCCCTCCCTGATGCTGCTCCGCACACTGCTCGTTGCTTCCCTCCCTGATGCTGCTCCGCACACTCCTCGTTGCTTCCCTCCCTGATGCTGCTCCAGACACTCCTCGTTGCTTCCCTCCCTGATGCTGCTCCGCACACTCCTCGTTGCTTCCCTCCCTGATGCTGCTCCGCACACTCCTCGTTGCTTCCCTCCCTGATGCTGCTCCGCACACTCCTCGTTGCTTCCCTCCCTGATGCTGCTCCGCACACTCCTCGTTGCTTCCCTCCCTGATGCTGCTCCGCACACTCCTCGTTGCTTCCCTCCTGATGCTGCTCCGCACACTCCTCGTTGCTTCCCTCCCTGATGCTGCTCCGCACACTTCTCGTTGCTTCCCTCCCTGATGCTGCTCCGCACACTCCTCGTTGCTTCCCTCCCTGATGCTGCTCCGCACACTCCTCGTTGCTTCCCTCCCTGATGCTGCTCCGCACACTCCTCGTTGCTTCCCTCCCTGATGCTGCTCCGCACACTCCTCGTTGCTTCCCTCCCTGATGCTGCTCCAGACACTCCTTGTTGCTTCCCTCCCTGATGCTGCTCCGCACACTCCTCGTTGCTTCCCGCTCTGATGCTGGTCCGCACACTCCTCGTTGCTTCCCGCTCCGGCTCCTACATTACTCCAACCCTGCAGTCTTCTATTTTCCATTTTATTATTTGTTTGTTTATTTATTTAGGAGGACCAGACAAAAAACTGTTGCAGGCTCCTTTGCATTAAAAAAGCGTTTTTGCAGTACGTGCATGTCATTTGGCGGCTGTATCACGTTGTAGGTGCATGCAAGCGTAGTGAGGCATGCACACACACACCATGTCACGCATGTGTGCACCTACTGCATGAGACAGTCACTATGGCTGCATCATTGTGCCTTTTTTGTTTGATTTGTTTTCCATTTGACCATGCTGTACAATATCACGCTGAAGCTGCGCAGCACTGTCAAAGGGCATTAGCACAGTCAATAGGCCCCAAAGGTGAATCCTATTGGCTTTGACAGTGCTTGTTTTCTCAATGAGGGACATCAACCGGTAAGTCTTTCAGCCTTCACATGTCAATCACGTGCTGTAAATAAAGAGCCACCTGCTGCTGTTCAGCCCCTCCTCATAGCATCAGACGAGCCTCGCAGTCCTGGAACAGGGGGTCAGATGTACAAACTTTTTTAGCAGTCGCAAATGGAGACCGGGCCATTTGTGACCACTAAAACTGCTGTCAGCATGTGCCAACCCAATTTTGCAAGCCAGAAACCGATTACCGTCTCGAAAAATAGAGTTTGCAACTCAGTTTTAGGAAGGGGCATGCCAAGGGCGTCCGTACCTAATCGCGAGTCGCAGGGGCATAATTAAATGTTTTGCGCCCGCATTACGGTCTCAAAACATTTATATTTTACAGACTCTGTAAAGGAGGTGGTAACCTATTCGCAAGGTCCAACGGACCATTGTTTTTCATTTTTGTTTTTTAATACATCCATTTTCCTTTAACCCTTTGGATGCATGGGACGGCCCCCGGACGTCAGACATCATGGTGGACGTGGGCGTCGGACGGCCGGGAGCGATCCGATCTGCGCACGCATCAAATGTTGCCGCATTGTGGGGATTTTTCACCCGCATTCAAAGGGTTAAGGAAAAATGGGCTGCATTTAAATTTAAAAAATTGCTTCATTCAAAAAGCAATCACAGATATGGTGGTCTGCTGACCCCAGCAGGCCACCATTGCTGTGATTACAGGCCATTCCAAATTGAGACCTACCTCATGAATATTTATGAGGTAGGTCATTTGTGACCCAATTTTGCGAGTCGCTAATTGCAAAGTCGCAAAAACTTGCAATTAGAGACTCACAAAAGGAAATGGTCGTACATTTGGTCTTAAATGTGAAAAGGCTCCCTAACAGGTTTCTGCCTCTGTTATAGTGGCACAAATCTGGAGCAAGCTCGCCACGCTGCACGGGAAAAAAGTAAGCCTGCAAGAAATATATGGCAAAAGCCTACAAATCTGAGTTATACGGAGAATGCAAGAAAGAGCTTTTGGCTTTGCCAGTGCTTGTTTGTTTTGGTGAGTCTTCCCCAAGGAAGGCTGTGGCTGTTTAAAGCGCGCTCCGGTGGAGTG
Organism: Lissotriton helveticus; assembly: GCF_964261635.1. Classification (NCBI taxonomy): domain Eukaryota; kingdom Metazoa; phylum Chordata; class Amphibia; order Caudata; family Salamandridae; genus Lissotriton; species Lissotriton helveticus. The sequence continues at coordinate 59,831,170 of NC_136065.1, read as the reverse complement.
GAAAAAAGAGTTATATTTACTGGTCCCGTGTCTCTAACTGGCACCAACAATGGGCGTTCTAGAATGTTCCTTTGATGATCTCAGCTGGGTTCTGAGGTGTATTATGACATCATTCACAGGCAGCCCCTTTAACAAACAAGCACATATCAAAGTGGCATTCATCTGTGATTAGTTGCTCGGTTCGCCCCGCGCCTCCCTCGGCTCTTAGCTGGAGTCAGATCGTTGGGTCTGATAAATAGAAAGGATTGAATTCGGCTTTTGGCACAGAACGGGATCCGTCCGCTCCCTGAGGAAGACCGGGTTGGTCCTTTACAGGACCTAGAATATTTGTAACATTTCTGTTGCTGAACCCCCCACGGCAGAGGCGCTTCACTAGCGCTTCTACCAGGTGTCATAGAAGGGCCGAAGTTACCCAGAGCAACACCTCGGTACTTCCTCTTAGAGCATAGAAGGCACACGCAGCGCTACATTATAAAGTGAGGCACTATGTCAAAGGCAGATATACCTGTGGTCAGGTTACGAAAGGGCCGGCCTGACACACAGGACAGGGACAGAGACCCCCACATACATGCAACATGGAGTCAGGGTACAGAGAAAACAATGGGCAGCTGTTACCTGGTCTCAGCAGAGTTACAGGTTCAAAAACACACAACTCCAAAACCCCCCACCTGAAAATACAGGAGACATACAGGAAGCATACCTAGAGCAGGACGGTGACCCCCCAGCACAGGACAACACCTGCCCTAAAAGACAGCGCCCAGAATAAAGCTATCCAGGATCCAGCCCCCCCTGCAGAAAAGACCCAGACCCCCCTCAAAAAAGGACTGTACCCCCCGTCCCTGCCAGTGATCTCCCCTCATGTGCTGGGGGACTCTTCTCCCCTCATCTGCTGGGGGTCTCCCCCCCTCTCACTCCCACCCTGTCACCGGCAGGACCCGCAGCACCCCCACATTCCTCCCTCCCTTGGTGCATCCTGGATTGAGGTAGGGCCGCAGGGTGGGAGGGAAGGTCAGTCACATTGTACACCGAGAGCCTGCGTCTCATAGTCCAGGAAGAGACCCACAGTCCTGGGGTTCACAGGGGGGATCAGGAGGGTGGGGGGGTTCGAGCTTCTCTGGGGCGCGTCCGGCAGACCCTGGTTTTTGTCTCCCAGCCTCACGCTCCTTCCGTCCTGAGACAGGATGAGCCATCAATGGCCAGATCCAGGGTCACCGCAGCTGCTGGAGAGAGTGAAGCAGAGGTCAGAGGTCACCACCAATCACAGCAGAGAGTAGTACTTGACATTTCAACGTCGAACACAAAACGTCTAAAATAATAAACAAACACTGGCAAAGCTAACAATACTTTTCTGCCCGTCTGTGCCCACACGTGAGATACCAGGGCGCGGTGTGAACCCTGTGCCAGACCGGGAAAGTGGGACTCTTGATACCTGAGCGGCCTCCTCTCTCCAGTGCCTCACCTCTCCCCCCCGTCTCTGACCCTCACCTCTCCCCTCAGCCCCCCTCTGTCTCACCAGAGCCGCCGCAGGGTCTCTCCTCTCTCATCATCCCTCTGTCTGTCTTGAACCCACGGCCTCTCCTCTCTCCTCACTTGTGTCCTCGTGTTTTCTCTCATTCTATCCTTGATACTATCTCTCCCTCTCCCTCCTTCCTCACTCCTGGAGTCCGATGGAAGAGTGAGCGCCTTATTCATGGGACGGCAGCTCTGAAGGTGTCTCTTGTGTGTTCAGTTCCCTCTTCCTGGTGAACGTATCCGGTCCAGGGCCGGACTGGTCATTCCGGGCACCGGGAATCCCCCAGTAGGCTGAATGGGGTGGGGGACGGTTTTGTGACAGGGGGCCGGTTCCGCTGTTGGGGCCAATTTGGTCCGACCGTGGGTCACGGGTGGTCCAAATCAGCCCCAACAACAGAACACAGTGACCAAAGCTTACGTTAATTGAGGTATATGGAGGGGTCCCAGACCAAGCACAAAAATATAATTATTTGCTTTCACATAATTATTTAAATGGAATCAAAACAAGGAAACACATCTCAGCGCTTCTCCTAGTTTGGGTAATTTATTCGTCGTATCGGTGCGTTCAATAAATTAATTAGGAACATCCGATAGCCATCCGAGGCGATCAAAGCGGAGCAGCCCGCCTGCTCCCTTTTTGGAATTACTTCTCAATCCCCTCGGATGAGCGCTTTGTGAATTTTTTGAGGATATTGAACACCTCCAGGCACGACGGCAAGATCGGACGATCTACACCTTAGTGTTTATTTAATAAGACACCATACCAATCAGGACAAGGCTGCGCCAGGAGACGGAACACGCCTTACTGGGCTGGCCGTTTTTCTACTTGCTCCACCAGGAATCAGCCCCACCTTACCCTTCACCCCCCCTCACGTCCTGATGAAGACCCGCGAGTAAGGATCCACTGTCCTACACCTTTGGGTCGAAACGTAGACCATCATCTACTATCAAGAACTCCTAAACCCCAGATTGATAATAATAATCATCACGGGAGTCTCTTTTTCATGCAAAATGTTTTGTTTAACATGTGTTTCCTCTTGACCTCCTACATGTGGATCAATGATAATTATGGTTTTACTTATGGATTCATGCTTAATGATCTTTTGATTAGTGATGTATAACTAATTGAAACACACCCCCCTCCCTTGCACTCCCTCCCTCCCCTCTGTGGGCGCACTTGAATTTTGTGTACTATAATATTGATTTCTCAATCATTGAATGTCTTTTGGTGCAGTGAAAATAAAAACACTTAGCACCACCATTTGTTTTGATTCCATTTAAATAATTATGTGAAAGCAAATAATTATATTTTTGTGCTTGGTCTGGGACCCCTCCATATACCTCAATTAACTACCCAGGTCCCACTGACCATATGGGTCCAACCCCTTTATTTACAATAATACAAAGCTTACGTTAAGCAGCACCAGGCCGCCTGTCTGACTGAGGCCCGGTGAGCGCAACGATTCTCATGCTGGTGCTCCGACAAGTGTCCGCCGATTTCAAATCAATTTCATTTAAGGCAGCACAGGCAGGCCAGGCTACTATGATCAGGCGTCAGGCCACCGCCATACTCATTATAATTTATTAAACACCACCTGACCTGTCACCTGACCATGATGATGTAGATGCATGCAGCGAGCAGATGTCACCGCCTCCGCGCGCTGCTGTTTTTTTAGGGTGGAGTCTGCTGGTAGTGATGCTCATGCGCATTGGGAAAAAGTGCGCGTGACTCCGAGGTGAGGTCGAGGCAGGCATCGGAGAGACCAGAGGGAGACAGGGACTGGGAAAGAGAGCGGCTCAGCGGCACCCCTTAAATTAATTTGCCCTGTCTTCCGCCCGCAGGTGAGTGCTATTTGTTCCTGGCCAGATCTGATTTATGGGTGGTGGCACTGTCTGGGCCTGGGCAGGGTGTGAATGATGTCCCAGCAGAAACAGACTGATGTACATGCAGTGTGAAATTATTAATATTAAACAATCAGTCGCATGGGTCCGCTGCTATTGTGTAGATCAGTTGTTTTGGTGAAGGGTCATTCAAGGAAGACAGGATTTTGCTAAATGCGGATAATATTTTAATATGCATCATGGAAGACCCTGAACGATCTTTGCCCAGATATGCATATACGGGATATATGTGGGGACACGTCTGAATTCTTAGTTAAAATGGAGAAAACGATGTACATGCTGATAGTAGGTGACCACATAGACATAGAGGAAGTGTCTACCCTTCGAAGGGCAAATGATCATTTTAAATACCTTGGCAATGTGACAATCAGCATAATTAAAAGAATTTGCGCACAGGCATTGTGTCCGCCCTAACAAGAAGTGGAGATGGCTACTACGCTTTTATTTGGCTTTGTACAGGTGGGAGATGGAACAGATCTGCCGGATTGTAAACCGAGATTTTTAAATTGAATGCATTAACACAATGTGTGCATAGGCCGTGCAATTATAATATATGATGGTGCACTGTTTGTATTTTGAACCTGCAAGGGCTTTATCTTAGATATACTGTGATAAAGCTGTTGGGCCAAACTCTTACAATGTCCTTTCCATACATCGTTGTCCTCTCATCAAAGTCAGACGTCATACTTTCATGTCTGTCTTCTTTCATGTCTACTGTAAATCATTCGTGGCCTCCCATTTATCTGGAAGCCGAGCATCTTTGGTGCATCAGTCGTGTAACCTGTATATGTATTATCCCGCTGAGCAAGAAGTCTCCCTCCTTGTAGTAGTTCATTATGTATGATTCTTTGACTGACACCAGCTTTCGTGTAACGTCTCGACGAAAAGAAATATTTCATATAAGTGGTGAGCGGAAGATTGAATCCCTTTCCCCCGAAACCGATGCCACTGATTGGTATATTCAATCGTTGTCATTTATCTGGCTCTTTTGTCTGACTCATTTATCTCTTCCTCCACAGCCACCACTTGTTCCCCCAGGCCTTCCATGTCCTGCCGCAGCTCCCTATATTCCCCAGCCATGTCTTGCTTGAGTGTCTGGAAATCGTCTCTCAGGGATTTAAAGAGTGTTTCCAAAAAGGCCTTAGCCATCATCCTGTCCAGGGGGGTCCCGTGAGGTCGTCGGAATGGGCGGGCTTTTCTCTCCCTTTGGGAGGGCCCTTGGCTAGCATTTTTGGGATTGTGCGCCCCCCCTACGATTCGAGTTGGCCATGACGCCCCCACTGTCCAGATCTAGGAGACCCGGTCCTCAATTCTCTAGCCTCAGGGGGCCCTGTTCCCTTCAGCAGAACCACCTCTCAGCCGGGGAGCCCTGTGTGTGGCAGGCGCCCGTCACCACCCTCGTCTTCACCCGGTTCCTGTAGCGCTTCTTATCTCTTGGGCGGACGCGTTGCCGGTTGCCCTGTCCCTTCACCTTGTGCCTCCACTTCGCACCGCCGATAAATGCCTCATGCTGGGCATGGTTTTCGGGCCTAGATGGCGCGCCGCCGTGGCCCCGCCTCCCCCACGCCGACTGGCACGCTTGCTCTCACCTCCTATGCCGGGGCCTCGGTCCTTCACTGGCCACCACTGCAGTTGGGCTCAGCCCGTGAGGACGATGTTCCCGGGCCCGCACCTCAGCTGCGTCGACCTTTCCCAGTCTCAAGACGTAGGGGAAGTGTGGAGGAAGCCCACCTGTGGCTATGATCCAGCCTTTGCTCCTCCTCGTTTGCAGGCCTCGGTATCTCCAGAGGAATGCTGAGTTGGGGGGCCACGATAAAGTCCCGGGCCCTCGCTGGTGGTTGCCTCCGCAGCTGTGGGGGGAGCAGGCCCCTATGCTGGTGTGCCCCCTCGTCCCCAGTGGGCGCCGCAGCCGCCGTGCTCTGGGCGGTCTCCGCAGGCTCGGGCAGGCCCCAAATCTCGGGGCTCGATTTTCAGGGCGAACGCCTCGGTGTCTGCCCAGGCCCGCTGCACCGCCCCCCCCGTGGCCACCTCACTCAATTTCCGACCAGAGCTGCGGTGCCGTTTCGGAGCGCCCCTCTCCTGTGAGTGTGTCAGGTGGGTCTCGCGGCCGTCCGCTCTCCCTGCCGCCTCTCCGGAGTTGTGGTAGGCCTCAAGACCAGGGCCTCGATTTTCGCGCCTGCCGCCTGGTCGCTCCACTATGTGGCAGCTCTGGCTCGCTCACCAGCAGCTGTCGCCTCTCTCGCCACTCTCCATGCCCCCCCCGCACCGGTGCTGCGTCCCACTGCCCCGGGGGCACGAAGGTGCGTTCGCTGATGTGCCCCCACCGGGCAGCCACCAAAGGAGTCTCGTGGTCGCCATGCAGATTCAGCGTCGCGCGTCTCTGCCCGCCATGGAATCCCGGCGCCGGCCGGCCGCTGTGGACCTATGGGCGATCTCCAGGGGCCAGCGCCGCAATCGTCTCACCAGGCAGGAGCCCGGAGCAGTCACGCTCGCCGGGGGCGACAGGTACCTGCGATTCGGAGGGGTTATGTGCTAATTATGGGTCACTGAAGGGGTCTGGGACGTGGAGCCACGCGAACCTGCATCTGCTCAGGTCGCCATCTTGGCCACGCCCTCTTATTTTCAACTTTTTAACTTCACGGTTCACTAAAGTGTGAACTATATAGCTTTTAACATATCGAATGAGACGTGTCTCCAGTACTACACTGCTTCTATATGAGGAGCAGTAATGGGGATGATGTGATCAGTGATGTCATCAATGATGTCAAGTGAGACAGCTACCACTTGATAATTCTATACTTAAAGACACTTCTGAAGTATGTCAAAAGACGTTGTCACTTTTGATCAAGTGCATACAGCACATGCTGCCTAGTGGGAAAAGACCTATTGGGAGCTTACCAAGAGCTCAGCCGGCCCACTGCTTACCGTTGCCTGACTTCACTGTCACTCTTAGCGCTTGCATCTTACAGGATGGATTTTTGTTCCATCTTGTGTGTGTCCCTCCTCTGGAACACGGCCTCTTTACCACCCTTTGGCTTGGCTGACTTGAATCCTTTTGACTTCTTTGCACCCTCACCTAATCGTTACTAGAACCCAGGGACCCACACTGAGTCATTATTGAAATAAGAGAACACGGCCTACGCAGTTTTGATGATGTGAACCACAAAAGTTATGACATTTTATTTAAATCACAAACAAATATAAGAAAACAAAATAGTTACTTTAATGGGAAGGTTGGAGCTTTTCTAAAATCAAAAGGCTATCATCGTCCATACTATATTCTGTTTGATAAACTTGCACTGCTCTTATGACTCGACATGAGGATGCAACTTCATTTTTTGCCTGCAATTTACAAGTCAATTTTCCTTTACATTTAGAGAACATTTTAAAATGTCCAATTTTACATTTTCTTTATTTACATGCACCTTATTAATCTGTTAAAAATATTTTTTTCTAAGCAGCTGCAGACCCCTGAGTAGGCTTCGTGGCTCCCCGGGTTTAAGAGACCACAGGTTAAGAACCGCTGTTTTAAGCAGCTACTTTTTTCTTTTTGCGTTAGTACTCAAGAGCGTGCATGCGTTTACTAGCTCACTCCCTCATATGCTTCTAACCCAGACAAATACCTGACCCCTCAGCTCTGTGTTGTTGTCTCATCTGTTTTTTTTAATTTATTTTTATTTGTAAAGTTTTATATAACACTAACGTGACCCGAGGGCATCAGATCACTTCACAGTGTATACATGGTAGTAATTATGTGGTTTACTCAAAACATGTTAGGGTAGACATAAAGGCAAAATAGAAGTACATAGGCAAAACATAAGAAGGTGTAAGGATCAGTAGCTAATAAATTTTTGTGCTATATAAGTTGTTTTAGCAGCGCACAGTAGCAGTACCTATTGGGATTGACATAGAGACATCCTGGCGTTATGTAGGCGAAATGTCTAAATATTTCTGAGGTAGAGACAGTTTATGCAATTGTTGTTTTTTTTTTTGCAGAGTTTTATATAGCGCCAACTTGACCCGAACCGAATAGGGTATCAGAGCGCTTTACATAGCAGAAGTTACGTTACATGAGGACACACATTCATTTTGGTTCGGCATGGGGAGATTAAGTGATTTGCCCAGAGTCACAGGATGTTTGACGTCATTACCGAGACTCGAACCCAGATCCCCAGGTCCGAGGTCGAGCGCCCTAGCGTATAGTATCAGTACTTATTTGGGTAGACATAATGACATAGTGGCAATACATAAAAAAAAAAAATGAAAGTATTCAGGTCAGTAGCTGAAACGTTATTGAGGTACTAAGAGCATAAATGGATATATAACAATTTAACAATACTTAGCTATGTTAGCATTGGGGTACGTGTGGACAAACAAAGGCCCAAAGATTAACTATGGGCGGCGGCGTGCGTAGGCGAAATATAAAAAAGTCATCAGGGACAGTAGATGATTCATTGTTGAGGTAGAACACAATATATATATGTATGCATAATGTTTTAGCAAAGCATAGATACATTGGCACAGGTATTGCAATCTCTATGTTGAGTGCTTCTCCTGCTGCCAAACTCCTCCCCACTTTCCATCTTACTTTGTCACTCATGTGCTTCCCTCCCAGATGCTGCTCCGCACACTCCTCGTTGCTTCCCTCCCTGATGCTGCTCCGAACACTCCTCGTTGCTTCCCTCCCTAATGCTGCTTCGCACACTCCTCGTTGCTTCCCTCCCTGATGCTGCTCCGCACACTCCTCGTTGCTTTCTTCCCTGATGCTGCTTCGCACACTCCTCGTTGCTTCCCTCCCTGATGCTGGTCGGCACACTCCTCATTGCTTCCCTCCCTGATGCTGCTCCGCACACTCCTCGTTGCTTCCTGCCCTGATGCTGCTTCGCACACTCCTCGTTGCTTCCCTCCCTGATGCTGCTCGGCACACTCCTCATTGCTTCCAGCCCTGATGCTGCTCCGCACACTCCTCGTTGCTTCCTGCCCTGATGCTGCTTCGCACACTCCTAGTTGCTTCCCTCCCTGATGCGGCTCGGCACACTCCTCGTTGCCTCCCTCCCTGATGCTGCTCCGCACACTCCTCGTTGCTTCCCTCCCTGATGCTGCTCCGCACACTCCTCTTTGCTTCCCTCCTGATGCTGCTCCGCACACTCCTCGTTGCTTCCCTCCCTGTTGCTGCTCCGCACACTCCTCGTTGCTTCCCTCCCTGATGCTGCTCCGCACACTCCTCGTTGCTTCCCTCCTTGATGCTGCTCCGCACACTCCTCGTTGCTTCCCTCCCTGATGCTGCTCCGCACACTCCTCGTTGCTTCCCTCCCTGATGCTGCTCTGCACACTCCTCGTTGCTTCCCTCCCTGATGCTGCTCCGCACACTCCTCGTTGCTTCCCTCCCTGATGCTGCTTCGCACACTCCTCGTTGCTTCCCCCTGATGCTGCTCCGCACACTCCTCGTTGCTTCCCTCCCTGATGCTGCTCCGCACACTCCCTGTTGCTTCCCTCCCTGATGCTGCTCCGCACACTCCTCGTTGCTTCCCTCCCTGATGCTGCTCCGCACACTCCCTGTTGCTTCCCTCCCTGATGCTGCTCCGCACACTCCCCGTTGCTTCCCTCCCTGATGCTGCTCCGCACACTCCTCGTTGCTTCCCTCCCTGATGCTGCTCTGCACACTCCTCGTTGCTTCCCGCCCTGATGCTGCTTCGCACACTCCTCGTTGCTTCCCTCCCTGATGCTGCTCCGCACACTCCCCGTTGCTTCCCTCCCTGATGCTGCTCCGCACACTCCTCGTTGCTTCCCTCCCTGATGCTGCTCCGCACACTCCTCGTTGCTTCCCGCCCTGATGCTGCTCCGCACACTCCCCGTTGCTTCCCTCCCTGAGGCTGCTCCGCACACTCCTCGTTGCTTCCCTCCCTGATGCTGCTCCGAACACTCCTCGTTGCTTCCCTCCCTAATGCTGCTTCGCACACTCCTCGTTGCCTCCCTCCCTGATGCTGCTCTGCACACTCCTCTTTGCTTCCCTCCTGATGCTGCTCCGCACACTCCTCGTTGCTTCCCTCCCTGTTGCTGCTCCGCACACTCCCCGTTGCTTCCCTCCCTGATGCTGCTCCGCACACTCCCCGTTGCTTCCCTCCCTGATGCTGCTCCGCACACTCCTCGTTGCTTCCCTCCCTGATGCTGCTCCGAACACTCCTCGTTGCTTCCCTCCCTAATGCTGCTTCGCACACTCCTCGTTGCCTCCCTCCCTGATGCTGCTCTGCACACTCCTCTTTGCTTCCCTCCTGATGCTGCTCCGCACACTCCTCGTTGCTTCCCTCCCTGATGCTGCTCCGCACACTCCTCGTTGCTTCCCTCCTGATGCTGTTCCGCACACTCCTCGTTGCTTCCCTCCCTGATGCTGCTCCGCACACTCCTCGTTGCTTCCCGCCCTGATGCTGCTCCGCACACTCCCCGTTGCTTCCCTCCCTGAGGCTGCTCCGCACACTCCTCGTTGCTTCCCTCCCTGATGCTGCTCCGAACACTCCTCGTTGCTTCCCTCCCTAATGCTGCTTCGCACACTCCTCGTTGCCTCCCTCCCTGATGCTGCTCTGCACACTCCTCTTTGCTTCCCTCCTGATGCTGCTCCGCACACTCCTCGTTGCTTCCCTCCCTGTTGCTGCTCCGCACACTCCCTGTTGCTTCCCTCCCTGATGCTGCTCCGCACACTCCCCGTTGCTTCCCTCCCTGATGCTGCTCCGCACACTCCTCGTTGCTTCCCTCCCTGATGCTGCTCCGAACACTCCTCGTTGCTTCCCTCCCTAATGCTGCTTCGCACACTCCTCGTTGCCTCCCTCCCTGATGCTGCTCTGCACACTCCTCTTTGCTTCCCTCCTGATGCTGCTCCGCACACTCCTCGTTGCTTCCCTCCCTGATGCTGCTCCGCACACTCCTCGTTGCTTCCCTCCTGATGCTGTTCCGCACACTCCTCGTTGCTTCCCTCCCTGATGCTGCTCCGCACACTCCTCATTGCTTCCCTCCCTGATGCTGCTCCGCACACTCCTCGTTGTTTCCCTCCCTGTTGCTGCTCCGCACACTCCTCGTTGCTTCCCTCCCTGTTGCTGCTCCGCACACTCCTCTTTGCTTCCCTCCTGATGCTGCTCCGCACACTCCTCGTTGTTTCCCTCCCTGTTGCTGCTCCGCACACTCCTCGTTGCTTCCCGCTCTGGCTCCTACATTGCCCCAACCATGTAGTCTTCTATTTTCCATTTTATTATTTATTTGTTTATTTATTTAGGAGGACCAGACAGACAACTGCTGCAGGCCCCTTTGCATTGAAAAGGTGTTTTTGCAGTATGTGCATTTCATTTGGCGGCTGTATCACGTTGTAGGTGCATGTAAGCGTAATGGGGCATGCACACACACACCATGTCACGCATGTGTGCACCTACTGCTTGAGACAGTCGCTATGGCTGCATCATTGTGCCTTTTTTGTTTGATTTGTTTTCCATTTGACCATGCTGTACAATATCACGCTGAAGCTGCGCAGTGCTGTCAAAGGGCATTAACACAGTCAATAGGCCCCAAAGGTGAATCCTATTGGCTTTGACAATGCTTGTTTTCTCAATGAGGAACATCAACCGGTAAGTCGTTCGACCTTCAGGTGTCAATCATGTGCTGTAAATTAAGAGCCACCTGCAGCTTTTTAGCCCCTCCTCATAGCATCAGACGAGCCTTGTATTCCTGGAACAGGGGCCAGATGTACAAATGTTTTTAGCAGTCGAAAACAGAGAAACAGGCCGTTTGTGACCACTAAAACTGCTGTCAGCATGTGCCAACCCAATTTTGCAAGCCAGAAACATATTACCGACTCGCAAAATAGAGTTTGCAAGTCGTTTTTAGGAAGGGGCATGCCAAGGGCGTCCCTTCCGAATAGCGAGTCGCAGGGGCATGTATGAATGTTTTGCGCCCGCATTACAGTCTCAAAACATTTATATTTTACCAACTCTGTGAAGGAGGTGGTAACCTATTCACAAAGGCCCACGGACCATTTTTTTTCATTTTTATTTTTTAAATGCATCAATTTTCCTTTAACCCTTTGGATGCACTGGACGTTCCCGGACGTTTGACGTCACGGTGGGCGTGTGCGTCAGACGACCGGGAGCCGTCCGATCTGCGCACACGTCAAATGTTGCTGCATCGGGGGGGACTCCGCCCGCATTGAAAGGGTTAAGGAAAAATGGGCTGCATTTAAATAAATACATTGATTCATTTAAAAAGAAATCACAGATATTGCGGTCTTCCGACCCCAGCAGGAGAAGGCCACCATTGCTGTGATTACAGGCCATTCCAAATTGAGACCTACCTCATGAATATTTATGAGGTAGGTCATTTGTGACCCAATTTTGCGAGTCACTAATTGCAAGTCACCCTAAATGTGAAAGGGCTCTTTTACAGGGGGCTGTCTCTGTTATTGTGGCACAAATTGGGTGCAAGCTCGCCACGCTGCTTAAGAAAAAAGGAAGCCTGCAAGAAATATTTGGCAAAGCCTACAAGTCTGAGTTATACGGAGAATGCAAGAAAGAGTTTTTGGCTTTGCCAATGCTTGTTTGTTTTGGTGAATCTTCCCAATGGAAGGCTGTGGCTGTTTAACCCCTTGGACGTGGCTGTAATTTTGCTGCGGTGAAGCAAAATTCCACGCGTGCGGAGATCGGATGGCTCCCGGCCGTCTAACGCACACGCCCACCGGGGCCCGGCCGACGCATGCAAGGGGTTAAAGCGTGCTCCGGTGAAGTGGAAAAAAGAGTGATATTTGCTAGTCCTGATTCTCTGGCACCAACAATGGGTGTTCTAGAATGTTCCTTCAATGATCTCAGCGGGGGTTCTGAGGTGTATTATGACGTCATTCTCAGAGGGCTCCTTTAATAACTTGCACATATCATGTTGGCCTTAATTTCTGATTAGTTACTCGGTTCTCCCCGCGCTTCCCCCAGCTCTTAGTTGGAGTCAGATCATTTGGTCTGAATAGAAAGGATTGAATTCTGCTTTTCGTAAAGAACGGGATCCGTCCGCTTCCTGAGGAAGGCCGCTTTGGTGCTTTACAAAACCTAGAATATTTGTAATATTTCTGTTGGTGAACCCCAAACGGCAGAGGCGCTTCACTAGCGTTTCTTCCAGGTATCATAGAAGGGCCGGAGTTACCCAGAGCAGCACCTCGGTACTTCCTCTTAGCGCACATGCAGCACTACATTATATGTCAGTGGCAGATATACCTGTGGGCAGGTTAGGAGAGGCCCGGGCTGACACAGGACAGGGACAGAGCCCCCCCCCCCCTCAACAAGCAACATGGAGTCAGTGTACAGAGAAAACAATGGGCAGCTGTTCCCGGTCACAGCAGAGTTACAGGTTCAAACACACACACAACTGCAACACCCCCCCACACCACACCAGAAAATACAAGAGACATACCGGATGCATTCCTCTGCAGGACAGTGACCCCCAGCATAGGACAACAACTGCCCTAAAGGGCAGCGACCAGAATAAAGCTATTCAGGATCCAGCCCCCCCTGAAGAAAAGACCGAGACCCCCCTCAAAAAGGACTGTACCCCCTGTCCCCGCCAGTGATCTCCCCTCATGTGTTGAGGGGCTCTTCTCCCCTCCTCTGCTGGGGGTCTCCGCCTCTCCCTCCCGCCCTGCCTTCCCCCTAGTGATCTCCCTTCCTCTGTGAGGGTCTTTTCTCCCTCCTCTCACTCCCGTCCTGACACCCAAAGGACCCGCAGCGCCCCCGCATTGCTCCCTCCGTCGCTGACTCCTGGACTGAAGAAGGGCCGCAGGGTGGGGGGTAAGGGGGGCTCGGAGAAGGTGAAGAGCAGAGAGCGGTCAGTCACATTGTACACCGAGAGCCTGCGCGCCTCATAGTCCAGGAAGAGACCCACAGCCCTGGGGGGCGCACGGGGGGTCAGGCGGGTGGGAGGGGCAGTGAGAGCCTCATATTCACCATCTCTGAGCCGCATTGCCCTGAATCCATCCTTGGGTGATGCTGTGATCTCCCCCTTCCTGCCCACAGCCTCGCCACAGACCCCCAGGCCCCAGTCCGTCTTTCCACCCACCTCCACCTCCCAGTAATGCCTCCCGGAGCTCAGCCGCTCCCGACCCAGGACAGCTCCGAGTGGATCAAATATCTGGGGTGTGTCGGGCGGATCCTGTTCTCTGTCTCCGGTCCTCACCCTCTGTCTGTCCTCGGAGAAGGTGTCACATTGTACACGGAGAGCCAGCGCTCCTCATAGTCCAGGAAGAGACCCACAGCCCTGGGGGGCACACGGGGGGGTCAGGGGGGTGGGAGGGGAGGTGAGAGCTTCATATTCACCAACTCTGAGATCCACAGTCCAGAATCCATTCTTTGGTGATGCTGTGATCTCCCCCTTCCTGCTCGCAGCCTCGTCACAGACCCCCAGCTCCCAGTCCGTCTTCCCCTCCACCTCCACCTCCCAGTAATGCCTCCCAGAGCTCAGCCCCTCCCTCCCCAGCACAGCTCCAATAGGATCGAATCTCTGGGGCGTGTCGGGCGACCCTGTGGTTCATCTCCCAGCCTCACGCTCCGTCCGTCCTCGGACAGGACGAGCCATCGATGAGCGGTGTCCGGACCCAGGGTCACGGCAGCTGCAGGAGAGAGAGAAGCAGAGGTCAGAGGTCACCACCAATCACAGCAGAGATCAGTACTTGACATTTCAACCTCGTACAACAAACATCCAAAATAATAAACAAACACTGGCAAAGCTAACAATACTTTTCTACCCATCTGTGCCCCCACATGAGATACCAGGGTGCGGTATGAACCCTGTGCCAGACACGGAAGGTACCTGAGCGGCCTCCTCTCTCCTCATCCCCCCGTCTCTGACCCTCACCAGAGCCATCACAGGGCCTCTCCTCTCTCCTCATCCATGTGTCTGTCTTGGACTCGTGGCCTCACCTCTCTCCTCACTTGTGTCCTTGTGTTTTCTCTCATTCTATCCTTCCTCCCTTCCTCACTCCTGGAGTCCGATGGATGAGTGAGTGCCTTTTTCATGGGACTGCAGCTCTGAAAGTGTTTCTTGTATGCTCAGTTGCCTCCTTCTGGTAAACGTATCCGGTCCAGGGCCGGACTGGTCATTCTGGGCACCAGGCTGTCCCCCAGTAGGCTGGATGGAGTGGGGGCCGGTTTTGTGACAGAGGGCCAGTTCTGTTGTTGGGGCCAAATCAGCCCCAACAACAGAGCACAGTGACCAAAGCTTACATTAAGCCTGTCTGACTGAGGCCTGGTGAGCACAAGGATTCTCATGCTGGTGCTCCGACAAGAGTCCACCGATTTCAAATCAATTTCATTTAAGGCAGCACAGGCAGGCCAGGCTACTATGATCAGGCAGCAGGCCACCGCCTTACTCATTATAATTTATTAAACACCACCTGACCTGTCACCTGACCATGATGATCATGATGATGTAGGCGCACGCAGCGTGCAGATGTCACCGAATCTGCGTTTGCACTCCGCTGTTTTTTTTAGGGTGGGGTCTGCTGCCTGGTAGTGATGCTCATGTGCTTTGGGAAAAAGTGTGCGTGACTCTGAGGCGAGGTTGAGGCAGGCATCTGAGAGACCAGAGGGAGACAGGGACTGGGAAAGAGAGCGGCTCAGCGGCACCCCATAATTTAGTTCCCCTATCTGCCACCCGCAGGTGAGTGCTATTTGTTCCTGGCCAGATCTGATTTATGGGTAGTGGCACTGTCTGGGCCTGGGGCCGGGGGGGGGGGGGTCGTGACTGGGCCGGGGCCAGAATCAAAAGCAAACGTGACCTAAGGAAGGGGCAAGGGCCGAGGCCCCGGCCCGGCTCCACAGCGTAGTGGATTTGGTTTGTTGTTGTGAATGTGAGCAGGAAGCAAGGTGGTGGCTGGCCTCAGGCTCATCCTGGCTCTAGTCTAGGCAATGCTCTGATTGACGACTACTCGGAGTGGCTATCCCGGACCCCGGCCGCGGCCTGATCCTCCAACCTCCATGTAACTTAGCCAGCTATGACTCTGAGCCATCACTCCTCTGAGGTCGAAACATGCACATGCTATGCAGACCTCGGAGTCGGACCCGGTCCAGGACCTCGAGGGGTGATGACTAAGTTTGCGCTGCCACCCATCACAATTATAACTTGATTTCTCAGCCATTCCAAAATCTCACGATTTTGTTAAGATATTTGTGGCCACAATTCTGAACTGTAGACAGACATTATAGCATGCATCTTACACCTATATGCGGACATTGCCGGGTTACGCAGTAAGTAAATATACAAACACCTAATCCATTGGTATTCAGGAATGTATGTTAATACCAGATTTAAGACATCAGCGGGCTATGGCTTTGCAATAAAATATTTTAGAAGTGCCTGTGCCAGCCGGCCAGCAGCATTGACTACTCGCACACACCATTCAGGGATTAATTAATATCCCCTGCACGAGGTTATGAATCTGAATTGATGGGGTCACTCGTTGCAATGCGTTCTCATTGACAAAGGCCTTCAGGCACAGTTTGACAGGCGGACTGATTGAAGCCAGCGGCGTAGTAAGCGACCCTCGCAAGAGATGCTAGGAAACGGATCTCTGGAGGAGATCGATGTTCTGCAGCCTCTGAGTGCTGACGCGATTCCTCCTGGGTGGAAGTGTGGTCAGAGAGTGAAGAAGTATTGAGAGCTAATGAACCCAGGTCTCCCGGGCCTGCTATAAAGGGACTGCCTGAACAATTAAGCTAAAGGTTTTGTTTTTGTGTTCACTGATGCCACTGAAAGCAATATACAACCCAAAACCTTTTGGCATTGGGGTTTTCTCTGCTGTGGTCCCTTTTTTGTACACATACTTGCATATTTTTATTTGCTGTTGTTTCCAATTGGAATTTTCGGGCACATGTGCATTGCAGTTACAACTTGAGCACAACTTTTGGCACGCACAGCAAGGTATTTCGCAATCTCTGACATGCAGTCCTTGTAATATTTTTATTTAAATATTAGCGAATCATGCATGTCAACCGCAACGGCACAGCAGCTCGGCATTGTTCCTATCTGCGTGCACCAACATGTAGAGGCCTTCAAAAATGCACACATTCTCAGGCATGCCAGAAGTTTTCGTGGGTCCGGGGACCACAACTATTGTGGGTCACTTCTGATTCAAGGAGCAGCTTGTAATAAAGATGACACGTAGTGTTTTATTAGTCACAAACTAGTTCCTTCATGAGAGTGAGGCCTCAAAAAGTGCAAGCAACTGTGCATGAAGCCCCAGCTTCCCTTCCTTTATGACGGTCCTGTACATTCTCCTGCTAATGAAAGGTACAGAGTGCTGACAAGGGCTCGATCTAATGTCCTACTCCCTATATTTAATTACTCACTCGGAGTGAGTGATGTATATCCGTCCCTTGCCCCTCACCCCTGTGGAGTTGCTGCCGCTTCGACTCAAGAGGTGTTGGATATTTTATTTAGAGGTATTTTGCTTCAACGAAAACACAAGTTGAACCATTCAGGCAGATGCAGATCGTGTTAGTGGTGGAGGACTAACGGTAGAGGGTACATTTCTCTTAACCGGAGGTGTAAGTGTACTGACCAATACCACAGTGGTACCCTTCAGAGTATAATTTACTCATTTTTACACCAGTCCTGTAATATTCATGGTGCTCGTGGGCTCTGCACTCCAGGTATATTAACAAAGAATTGCTTAGCGTATGTAAATAGTATTTCTTCAGATTAACACTTATATACCCTGTCTGCGTTCTTTTAATAATGTTGCCAAGTTAAAGAGACTGGCAAGTAGATATCTGCTGGAGCCTGTTCACTTTCCCATTGAGAACCTGCCCAGGACTGTCATACCCTGCCAGACTCTGGTGAGGGTCAGAGATGGGCCGAGGTGACAGATGAGGCTCTAGTGAGGGTCATCAACAGTGGAGGTGAGGGGAGAGGTGAGGGGAGAGGTGAGGCTCTGGTGAGGGTCAGAGTCGGGGGGATGAGGAGAGAGGAGGCCGCTCAGGTGCCTTCCGTGTCTGGCACAGGGTTCACACGGCGCCCAGGTATCTCATGTGGGGGCACAGATGGGTAGTAAAGTATTGTTAGCTTTGCCAGTGTTTGTTTATTATTTTAGATATTTGTTGTACGAGGTTGAAATGTCAAGTGTTGATCTCTGCTGTGATTGGTGGTGACCTCTGACCTCTGCTTCTCTCTCTCCTGTAGCTGCGGTGACCCTGGATCCGGACACTGCGAGTCCCTGGCTCGTCCTGTCCGAGGACGGACGGAGCGCGAGGACGGGAGACAGAGAGCAGGATCGGCCCCACACGGAGCAGAGATTCGATCCACTCGGAGCTGTCCTGGGTCGGGAGCGGCTGAGCTCCGGGAGGCATTACTGGGAGGTGGAGATGGGGGGCAAGATGGACTGGGGCCTTGGGATCTGTGACGAGGCTGTGGGCAGGAAGGGGCGGATCACAGAATCACCCAAGTATGGATTCTGGACAGTGCGGCTCAGAGATGGTGAATATGAAGCTCTCACTGCCCCTCCCACCCGCCTGACCCCCCGGGAGCCCCCCAGGGCTGTGGGTCTCTTCCTGGACTATGAGGCGCGCAGGCTCTCCGTGTACAATGTGACTGACCGCTCTCTGCTCTTCACCGTCCCCGGGGTCCACTTCCCCCGCACCCTGCGGCCCTACTTCAGTCCAGGACTTAAGGTGGGAGGGAGCAATGTGGGGGGCGCTGCCGGTCCTACCTGTGACAGGACAGGAGTGAGAGGGGGAGACCCCCACAGATGAGGGGAGAAGAGCCCCCCAGCACATGAGGGGAGATCGCTGGCGGGGACAGGGGGTACAGTCATTTTTTGAGGGGGTCTGGGTCTTTTCTGCAGGGGGGGCTGGATCCTGAATAGCTTTATTCTGGGTGCTGCCCTTTACGGGAAGTCGTTGTCCTGAGCTGGGGAGTCAGTGCCCTGCAGAGGAATGCATCCTGTATGTCTTCTGTATTTTCAGGTGGGGGGAGTTGCAGTTGTGTGTGTTTGAACCTGTAACTCTGCTGTGATCGGGAACAGCTGCCCCTTGTTTTCTCTGTACCCTGACTCCATGTCGCTTGTTGAGGGGGGGAGGGCTCTGTCCCTGTCCTGTGTCAGCCCGGGCTTCTCCTAACCTGCCCACAGGTATATCTGCCACTGACATAGAGCCTCACTTTATAATGTAGTGCCGCATGTGCCTTCTATGCGCTAAGAGGAAGTACCGAGGTGCTGCTCTGGGTAACTTTGGCCCTCCAACGATACCTGGAAGAAACGCTAGTGAAGCGCCTCCACCGTGGGGGGTTCACCGACAGAAATATTACAAATATTCTAGGTCCTGTAAAGCACCAAAGCGGTCTTTCTCAGAGAGTGGACGGATCCCGTTCTGTATAAAAAGCAGAATTCAATCCTTTCTATTCATCAGAGCCAATGATCTGACTCCAGCTAAGAGCCGAGGGAGGCGCGGGGCAAACTGAACAACTAATCACAGATTAAGGCTGACATGTTATGTACATGTTATAAAAGGAGCCCTCTGGGAATGTGTAGTATCCTTGCACTATCCCCTTTTATTATAGAATGTTCTGGCTATGATGCTCTGTGGAATGTTGGCAGTCTGTGGGCTTAGGCTGGCAGTTGGCTTGGGGCTGAGCATCTTGCAGGATGTTCCTGTTGGGGTCTTTATGGTTTATACCATCTTATCTACCTAACTTCTAATAAACGATTTATCCACATCATCTGTCTGAGGACATCATTACTACAATATTTATGGAGACGAGGATGGGATTACAACACGTCTATGTTAAAGTTGCGCTCATGAAAGTACCGGTTTTTCCATGTAGACAAACGACCAAAAAATAAATTCTGTGTAGACAGTGTACTACATGCTCTAACCGGCACAAGATTTTTTTTTAAATGTCTCCTCGCAGGTCACACTGCATTTTAAAGAGCCAAAAACAAGTGAAGATAAGATCATGCTTACTTCTGCTGCTTAAGATGACCATATGTGCAAGGAAAACCACTCACAGCACGTTTTGGCAAAGGCCGTCCGATCTGATGGACACTGATGGGGTCGTTTTTTCATACTGCGCTGATGTTCCTTTAGTGGCTCCTTACCTTAAAGCATCTTATATTTCTTGATTTCTTCTTTTCGATGATAACTTCCTTGTCTTTTACGTTTTGTGGCTCTTGGTCCTTTTGTTTTGATGTTCTTGTTTCCGCTCGTCATTTTCTCTCTGCTGAAGGATTTTCTTTACTTAATTCTTTTTGAAGAGTACCTCTGGGTTGTTTTTTATGCTGAATTTTGCTTCACCCAGTATGTGGGAAGGTCACCTCGTCTTCAAAAAACAACAAATAACTGTGGGTCTAATAGTGAGCTCAAAACATGCTATGTATGGCTGGCTATGTGTCTGCTACTTCTCTGAAGGTAGAAGACAGACTGGACAGTTAACCACTGTGAAAAATGTCCATCAGTTACGCGATTGTAGGCACCCAGTACATCATCTGGTCTACTCCACAGTAGTTTCACCACCACTCTATCACCATAGATCAATATTGGAGACACAGAGTGATGGATGGATGTCTGGTAGATTAAGTTATCGTAACTGTGAGCAGTGCACAAAAAATAATAAGAGTGTTAAAAAATGATAGGTGTAAGATTGGATGGTGCATACTATTATTTTTTATTCTGGAGTCATGCACCTCCAAGGCTAAAAACAATAGTGCAAAAAAGTCAGGTGGTTCAAACAAATACCTTCTGACTGGGCTATCTGGTCGACATGTTTCTGCGGTTACTGGTCAGTTATTCCCATCCGCTTCCTCAGGACCCATAAACTTAATTGCTACTGCTAACTCAGTGATAAGTGAAAAAACAGGACATTGGGGTGCTTTCTTCGCACCTTTTTGGTGGTGATTCTGTACCTGCCTGACACTGTCTTTTAACACTGACGTATGCATATTTTTCTCTGCACTACAGAGCGGTGTTTCATTTTCCTGAGCTGTTTGCCAGGTGAGGTGAGGCCATTTCCCTTAAAAATTAAGGTGAGACACTGATTATTATGACAATGTGATACACACTAGGGTCATCTGACCCAGATGGAGTATTATAATAATTTGAACAATTTGTTGGGATAGCCTTAACTAATGTGAGTGCTATGACTGTTTGTTTTTCATTACATGTGGATTCGCTGGCTGTGTCAAAAACGGACACTCACAGGAGAAAAATGGAAGTGTACAGGTGACACTTTTTATGTTCATAGAATGTCCTGTTTTTTCACTTATCACTGAGTTAGCAGTAGCAATTAAGTTTATGGGTCCTGAGGAAGCGGATGGGAATAACTGACCAGTAACCGCAGAAACATGTCGACCAGATAGCCCAGTCAGAAGGTATTTGTTTGAACCACCTGACTTTTTTGCACTATTGTTTTTAGCCTTGGAGGTGCATGACTCCAGAATAAAAAATAATTGTATGCACCATCCAATCTTACACCTATCATTTTTTAACACTCTTATTATTTTTTGTGCACTGCTCACAGTTACGATAACTTAATCTACCAGACATCCATCCATCACTCTGTGTCTCCAATATTGATCTATGGTGATAGAGTGGTGGTGAAACTACTGTGGAGTAGACCAGATGATGTACTGGGTGCCTACAATCGCGTAACTGATGGACATTTTTCACAGTGGTTAACTGTCCAGTCTGTCTTCTACCTTCAGAGAAGTAGCAGACACATAGCCAGCCATACATAGCATGTTTTGAGCTCACTATTAGACCCACAGTTATTTGTTGTTTTTTGAATACTTGTGTGGGGGGTATAACTGTGCCCAGGTCTTAAAACACACCCCTTGAACCCCAGAATAATTGTTAGTTGATTGAAGGTCACCTCGTCGCCATAAATATTGTAGTAATGATGTCCTCAGACAGATGATGTTAACATAAACGTGTTGTAATTCATCTTATGTTTTTTAATGGCTCTGAAGACATTAATCACAAGTTTGACACCAAGTAGAAGCACTGTTTACATCTCGAATTTATTTTTAGAAGTACTGTTTACATCAAGTAACATTAAACTTGAGATTGACAGTGAAACGAACTATTAATGTCTTAAACTGTTTAGTCTAGTCACATTAATAGCGAATGTGTGAAGCCGTGCCTTCTACTCTCTCAAGAAGAAGAATTTAGTGGACACTAAAAGTTTTAGAAATGTTAAATTTTCATCATTAACGTTGTTTTTAATCAACATTATTTTCAACAACGTCATGCAATGTGCTCGAGATACCAACTGTCATTTTAAATCTCGACAATGAAACAACGCGAAGCTTACCTTAGCTCCTGAGCACTTTATGACGTTTTGGGAGTGTACGTCTTCTTCACGTCTGTAAGCAACGCTGTGCGCAGAGCCACTCGGCACAACGTAGGAAACGTGACACCATTTTGCATACTGAGTTTACTTGTCCATTGTCACCATGGGAACTATCTTTCTACGAGAAACACGTTAAAAAAAAATGTGTTGAAATCCTTCAACAAGGACAGTAAAAGACATGTTATTTTACGCACTGGCGAAATGGTTATTCCTGTCTTGCAGTGAATTTTTAGAAAGAAGAAAACTTTCTGTTTAAGTCGAAAATATTACGGCTACGACCTTCATAGATCGACGAGTTGCATCGGTAACCTCGGGTGAGAGACCGCTCACCGGAGCATATACTAACTCTTATTGTATTTTGCTGGCAAAATTTATAATAGAGAAAGTATTTTGTTACGGTATTGTGTGTGTGTCTGGCTGAGATCTTATCTAGTAGTTTTGGATTGTAGCGTTTTTGCTGTTTCTATGCAGTTCTTTCCGTGTGTGTTTGACTGAGTTTTTATTTCGTGTGAGTCTGACTGGCTGTTATCTTAAATGTCAGCGTTTTGTGTTCCATTGCAGTTCTTTTTGGTGCTGACACGAATTAGTAGCGTTTTGTGTTTCAATGAAGTTTTACATGCATTTAGTGTAGGAGCGGGTTTTAGTCCTGTGATCCTTAGGAATGGGTTTTGGATTTAGTATCATATTTAGACAGTCCCATTTTTAGGTCTCGGCTAGAAGCGAGCGAAGCTCGCTCTCGCCAGAGACCTATAGTTAGCGGCTCAGCTTCCCAGGAGGACAGCACTGGCCACGCGCGGCGATTTGTTAAGGCCACGCGCACGAGAACGCGCTCGCGGCCAGGTGCTGTCCTCCTCGAAAGCTGCCTCCCTTCCCCGTGCAGGGCGGGCCGCCGCGCTGCCTGCGGTGACCCGGAAGCATTGCCGGCCAAACCGGAAGTAGGTGCTGTCCTGCAGAGCACCGCTTTTCAACTCTCTGCTCCTCATTGCCGGAGACGGCTTTTCAAGCTCCTCGTCGCTAAGTGAGTAGCTGTACTACCTTTTCATTCATTGTAATGCACTTGATGACTATTTCATTCACTTGTTGCTAATTGTTACTAGAATGCAAATGTCGTTGCATTTTTCTTTTCATGAGAGGGGGATCATGGGGTGCAAGTCGGCGTAGCCAGGAAGGTTTTCAGTTTTCAATTAGAGGTGAATAATTGCCCGTGTCCCCCGCCGGGCCCCCATGCAGCCTTGTTCACGGAATGGATTGTGCCTTGCTGACTGAGCCGCCACATCTGGAGTGAGGGATGCCGAGTGCGGGGTGGAGGTAGCGGGAGGGCGCCTGCACCCAACTTGGAAGCACAGAGCCGAATTTGCTCTTCTCCCTCAGCCTAATCCTGCCCAGCCCCCGCCCCCATGTGTCCGCCAACTGCTTTGTTATTCACTTCACACGTCTATTGTCCCCTCAAACTCCTCCCGGCAGCCAAGGCCTCTTCCTTAGAGGCCTCCGTGAATGGGTTAAACAGGGATTTGTGCCATTTCGATGATTTGATTAACCAGTGATGGACTTCGATGCAGCACGTGACACTGCCGTCCTGATGGGCTTTGTTAAAAGTGCACATCTGGCATTTGCAGTTGGTCGGCGATTAGGTGTATTTTTATTGTTGTAAGGAGTACGTATTTCTTAATTGCTGTTTTTTTTGCACAATGAACACCTTTACTCGTTTCTTTTTTATACATTCTGAGTGTTTCTGTGTACATGAGTGCTCTTGTGTGAAATATAGTTGTATCTAAAGAGTTCTGAGGAACGCATCTCTCAGTTTGCTAGGGCCCATGTTGATTGTTCAAAGGAGTAGAACTGAAGCTGCTGAAACGGAATTTTAAAGTGACATGTAAAATAGTTTGAGTTGGAGGTCTTTGTGCCCGTCTGTGTGCTGTGCCTTGACTACATGTGCAACCTGGGGTGTGTGTGGCGCTGAGTGTGTGTGTTGGGGCGTGGATTGTTTCCAGTTGGGAATCGCCACCTATTGCAGCCCTCCACTAAATGCCTGAACTCGTGACCACCTGTGTCAAAATGCTCATGGCCCGTTGTCAACAAGCCCGGTGTGATAGCTGATTGTACAGCTGCGTCTCTCTTTATCCACGCTGGGTGGGGGCTCTGGCCATTCAAATATTCATCTGTGTAGGTGTGAGAAGCGCATGTAGTGATCCCGGCTGAGTCATCTTTGACGTACTTTTATCCCTAAGTTGTCAGAGTAGTGAGTGCAGAGTGGTGAGTGCGCAGAGTGGTGAGTGCGCAGAGTGGTGAGTGCTCAGAGTGGTGAGTGCGCAGAGTGGTGAGTGCGCAGAGTGGTGAGTGCGCAGAGTGGTGAGTGCAGGTGCAGAGCGGTGAGTGCGCAGAGCAGTGAGTGCAGGTGCAGAGCGGTGAGTGCGCAGAGCAGTGAGTGCGAGTGCAGAGAGGTGTGTGCTGTTGAGTGCAGAGAGGTGTGTGCTGTTGAGTGCAGAGCGGTGTGTGCTGTTGAGTGCAGAGCGGTGTGTGCTGTTGAGTGCAGAGCGGTGTGTGCTGTTGAGTGCAGAGTGCTGTGTGCTGTCAATGTAAATGACAATGCCATTTATTTATGATTTAAAGAAAAAAAAGAAATGTCATGAGCAATGCCAATAGCTCTACCTTTAATGATGCCGAGACCATTGCATTGTAAATGCTTGTCTTCTTTCACATTACTCTAGTTGAGAGGTGTATGTTTTTTTTGTATAGGAATGGGTTTTAGTCCCATTACCCTGTAACACGCTAGCTTTTAAAAATTGAAATTATTAGTTTTGTTTGAGGGGGTTTTAGTCCCACCTTTGTGTTTTTAGGGGGTGTCAGTCCCACCTTAATAGTGTTACACTAGGGTTTGAGTCCCATAGTGTCTCTTAAAAGAGAAGTGGCGTTTTTGACTACGTCACAGTCTTCTCATGTGAGAAGCACTTTAGAGTGGGTTCTAGTCCCATTACTCTAGTCTATAAAAATTTTAGGTTTTGGGTTTTGAGTCCCATTTGTTTAACGGTCCTCAGTTTTTTTAGGGCTAGATATGAGTCTTATTCCCTTCATCGTCTATTTTACACATTTAGGTAGAAATTTGTTTTTTTTTAGTTCATATCTTCTTAATTCTCTGTAGTCTTTATCCATTTTAGAAAGCAATTTATTCCTATTAGAGGGATTACTTTATTAGTCTTACCTTATTGGTTTCGTTATTATACACGTGGGTTTGTAGTCCCATGGTGTCTTTTACTACAGAAGTGCCCCAAAAAAAAAAATGTGTCTTCTTGTCTGTAGCACTTTCTTGGGTTTTGGTGAGCTCATTGATTAAAAATGCTCAATATTTACATATTCTAACATTGTTCTAAATTAGAGGAGGAGAAGGATGGTAAGGTTTATTCTATCTATTCACTTTCCTTCTTCTTTTACAATTTTTGTATTTCTGTTTTCCCTCTCGTGATGTTAATTTTAATTACATCCCTGGGTTACAGATTTCTTTATATTTGTATTATATTTCTGTTCTTTGTTTCTTTCCCTTTAACTTTATTGTGTTCCGTTAGTAAAGGGAGAGGATAATGTAGTATCCTTGCACTATCCCCTTTTATTATAGAATGTTCTGGCTATGATGCTCTGTGGAATGTTGGCAGTCTGTGAGCTTAGGCTGGCAGTTGGCTTGGGGCTGAGCATCTTGCAGGATGTTCCTGTTGGGATCTTTATGGTTTATACCATCTTATCTACCTAACTTCTAATAAACCATTTATCCACATCATCTGTATGAGGACATCATTACTACAGAATGACACCATAATACACCTCAGAACCCCTGCTGACATCATTAAAGGAACATTCTAGAACACCCATTGTTGGTGACAGAGAATCAGGACCAGCAGATATAACTCTTTTTTCCACTTTACCGGAGCGCGTTTTAACCCCTTGCATGAGTCGGACGCCCCTGGCCGTCCGTCTCCAAGGCGGGCATGTGCGTCGGACAGCCGGGAGCCATCCGATCTCTGCACATGTGGAATTTTGCAGCAAAATTTCGGCCGCGCCCAAGGGGTTAAACAGCCACAGCCTTTCTTGGGGAAGATTCACCAAAACAAACAAGCAGATAAAACCTGAATTTAATTTGGAGAAATCTGAGGCCGACAAGGACTTATCTTACCATGCCACAGCAGTCAGTATAAACAATATGTATCTAAAAAACACTTCACAAGGGAGGGCTGTCGAAGACTAGTGCTACAGCTCCCCATCCTTGAAGAGCATCTCCCCTGAAGTCCCGGTATCATTTGGAATGTTTAACACAGGAGAGAGTTGACGGATGCATATTCTTTAAAGTTCTTTTAAAGGATTCTGAGTGCTATGTGAAGCAGATATGTATGTCCATTTACTTCGAGGAGTTAATAATTGTCATATCACACTGCCATTGTACCAGCAGCAAATAGTTACAGACCCCTCCTACCATTTACCCAACCGTGAACATGAAGCAAAGGTAGCCTTCAAGGGCACTTATGAGACATTTCACTTGTGTGACAACTTGTAGGACACTTCATGACAGGCATGTGCTTTACATGTGCACGCATGTGCGCAGCCTTATGAACCTCAAAAGAACCTGGAGGGGACTACGGAGAGTAATCCCATTCAAATGGATGGATGAATGAATGAACTAATAGATGGATGGATGGATGGATGGATGGTTGGATGGATGAGCTTTGATGAGAGGACAAAGATGTATGCGAAGGACATTGTAAGAGTTTGGCCCAACAGCTTTATCGCAGTATATCTAAGATAAAGCCCTTGCAGGTTCAAAATACAAACAGTGCACCATCATATATTATAATCGCACGGCCTATGCACACATTGTGTTAATGTATTCAATTAAAAAATCTTTTTTTACAATCCGCCAGATCTGTTCCATCTCCCACCTGTACAAAGCCAAATAAAAGCGTAGTAGTGATAGAGCGCGCGAGGCCACCCGACCAATAATTTCGCCGTTTTCCGGCTTCGGGCCCATATACTTCAAATCACCATATACATTAACCAGGTGACTTCACGAGCTCTACCAATTTGTGTGTGTTCTCTACTATTGTTTCTCAGTGTACCCGACTTACCATCCACCAACACGGGTACCTAATGACCACAATGAATCAGGGAGCTAGCTGAAAAGGAAAGGCAAACAAAATACAAACCCAACCAATATCATTCAAGTACTGTGTAAAATGACCACGGACAACTGGAAGTTTTAAAATGTTTATCTAAAGTTCGTTTTCGTTATGCATGAGGTATGCAAGAATAAGGCATTCAATAACTAAAATAATGTAAATGATATAACTATAGAGAAATAAAGACAGGGTAATCATTCAAATGCAATCTTGAGAGACAAAGAAAATATGCTATGCATTCAAGGCAAGAAATCTTTAGAGTATTTAAGTAAGGCAGTTCTAGACCATATCAGAAAATGGCAAAATGCAATGCAAAATATGATTTCTAAAAGGTAGGGTAACATGGGAACATATCATGAAATATGCAAATGACTTTACGTTTCAATAGTTTGCGGCTTAAAGCATGGAAAAATCAACATGTGCAAAGGTGTCACTTTATTGAAGCAAAAGGTAGAAATATAGAAAGGTGCAAGTTTTAAGAACTTAGAGCAGTAATTACCTAGACTGGTGTGGAAACCAAACCCTGGCCACGGGTCAGTTAAAGACAGGAAACCCTCAAGGAAGGATACCCCTCAAAGGACAGCAGGTGCAGAATGGACACCCCGGACAGGACAGGATACCCTCAGATTAGGAATCAGGATAGGACCTCAGGACAGGACAGCAAACCCTCAGGACAGGACCGCTCAGGACAGGACCGCACCCGCAGTTTGGAAGCAACGCCTGCACTCCACCCTCTCTGCAGCTATCGATCAAGACCCCGATTGGGTCAGCGAACTCCCAGCAAAGTGCTTCGCCAGCACTTTAAGGTTCAGAAAAACCTTAGTCTATGGTCAAATTCGGACAGAGTGCTCCGCAGCTCTCTGTATCTTCAGTCACCTATTGAGTACGATGGGTCAGTGACAGGTCAGCTAAACCAGACAAGGCGGACAATTCCCTAGGTGAACCCAGGGTAGATATACTCTTTGGGACGGTGTACCACCCCCCAATGTTGCAAAAGTGTCAGAATCCCTCAATTTGGATTGGTCCTAAGGTAGGCTTTGGGTAACACACCAATCAGAATACAAGATTTGTATGCCTACTTTACATATTTGGGTACCGCCTAGCAAGATTGGGGTTCCCATGAGAAACTGTGCAGAAATACGAGTGACAATTAACATTGTAGCATATGAGGAGCAACATTCGCCGTTCTCGTAGCGCAGAGGTGGCTTTCCCAGGCGCATCTTGACTGTGGCTGCCAGCTGGCTGAGTTCCACTGTCCAAAGTGGCCACCTTTCAATGCTCCATGGGCATGCGCAGAAGAGACCGTCAATATGGCTCCCAATCAGTTTGGACCCCCATTCCCCGCGGTACATGAAAAGTAAGCGAGAACAAATTAATACACAGAAATAACGTTATGAAATCACATTCACAGGGTTGTACTTTCAACTTATCATCATAACATATACTTATGCAGTCTAAATGTTAGCTACATGGAAACAGTGACAAGAGCAGTGGCACGAGCAGTACCACATTGGGCTAAGCTATGTATTACGCATGCGCATAATTTTCCCTCCACTTCTGCAGACGCGTCAGGACACGTGAGTGTGGCTGACGCATGCGCAGTAACTAAATACAAGCGGCAGCCATTTTAAGTGACTCGAGTAAATTATTTTAGTAAAACATATAGGCAAGCGTCTTAATCCTTATTTAAACTAAATATAAACGTTAGTAAGACATACACTTATTACCTTATTACACATAAACGAGGTTCATGATTTCGGCAAGATCGCAAAATATGCGAAGCTTTGCTTCATCAATCCCCTCTTTGATGATATTTACTATCATCACAAAATAAATGGAACCAGATGCCAACTTTCTTTCACACTTTATACAATTCTATCTCTTCCAGCAAGCGTTCCAACTTTTCTCTTTCATTTTTGGTAGGGTGAGAAGTTTTCACCTTTTTGTATATCTGATCATTCACTTCCTCCAATTCAATCTCATCCACACTTCGTTTCACCCCTCTGGCATTCACTTCATGCTTTCCGGTGCGCTTGCGGCATTTGCAGCAGACAAATATGAAAAATAGGATGAGACCTATAATTCCAATTGGCATCAGTACTTTGAGCAATAAGCCTTTACCTATACTAGCGAACCAATGACCTACATTTGAGAGACCATCTACCAGTCTCTTCCAGGCACTATCAACCTCGAGTGGTCTGAGTTCTTTTGCCAAATTAGTAATATTTTTCACATATCTTTTGATCTGTACACTTTTATCCGGAATATAAGTGCAACAATGTTGCGCCTTCAACATCCGGCAGACTCCGCCCTCTTTCGCTAATAAGGTGCCAAGAGCAAGTCGATTCTGCAAAACCATTGATCTGATCGCAACCATTTCGGTGTTGACCAGCAGAAATCCATGAGCTGTCTCAGTAGACAATACATCCACTAT
Organism: Lissotriton helveticus; assembly: GCF_964261635.1. Taxonomy (NCBI): domain Eukaryota; kingdom Metazoa; phylum Chordata; class Amphibia; order Caudata; family Salamandridae; genus Lissotriton; species Lissotriton helveticus. The sequence continues at coordinate 59,801,806 of NC_136065.1, read as the reverse complement.
AGTAGACAATTTGCAAATTCTGTGAGTGTTCAGAACCACTCCCACTCCAGGTATCAGTGCACTGAAAATACTACCCATTATTTCACCTATGCTTTCTCTTTTACTACGCACTAAGCCATTAGTATTTTCACTGCTTCCAGCAACTTTGTTCACATGGTATATTTTCGGGAAGACAATGCCAAAATAGCAACTTCCATACCAGTGATTCGGCAATTTGAAATAAGCCTTGTCCCCACAAATATAATAAATTCCAGGAAACACAGGCTCTGACCCATTTTTGAAACCCCAACCTCCAATTACCTTGTAATTATGTTCGCATTCACTGGAACCAATGAAAATGTTATTATAATAGCTAGTCTTCTCGCGGTGAAGACATAGCTTGCCTTTCTTTTCAAAATCCAGCAACAGAGCAGGACCCGCCCCACCAGTTGAGGTGCCTTCCATGTTCTCTGCCCACTTTGGCTTTTTCTGACTTTCGTCATTAGCCTTCTTTTGTATTTTAATTCTCCTTTTCTCTGCCATGTTTAGGAACATCTTTTCCTGCTCATGCAAAGAACAAGTCAAGTTATCTCGGTGTGCGTCTGCTATGTCAATGTTACCTATAGTCAGGAAATAATCTCCCATGTATCGTATTGCGTCACTTTTTGTATGTACAGGATTCAAGTTTCCACGTATAGGGAGCTCAGAAAAGATCACGTCATTGTTAGAGTAATAGTACTGTAACGGTCCTCTTTTGTAAAATAAGCTAGCTAAAATGCTACAGGAAATTCCGTATGTCAGTGGCAGGTGATGGTATGTCACGCCTTCAGCTACAGAAGTAGGTAGCTTCATGCAGACATAGCAATCTTCAATTTCCATAGTCTCTACATAGTGTATTAACAAGTTTGCGAAAACATTTAAGCGTGTCCTGTTTTTGATTCTATGATAATGTAGTTCCTCATCTGATGCTTCTAAGTCTTGTTTTGTTTGTCTCAGTGCTCTTTCATGTCTAGCTACACTCTGTGTTGTCAGCTCTTCACTGTCAGTATTTACAATTTCAGTAGGGACAATGTTAGTATCTTTACTCACAGCAAAGGGTATAAAGATTGTTAGTCCTATCCAGAGTAATATCAGGACAACTACACTACAGACACATACCTTGCAGCAAGTTTTGCAACATCTGCGACTAGGTCTACCACTCACGTTTGAATCAGACATTTTGGCTTCAGAAGAAGTTTGTCAACCCCTCTTTGTGACTTTACACGAGTATCTTACTTTGTGCAAATTCACGGTGGCTCTTCTTCCTCTTCGTCAGAGTACTCAGGGACGGGCTCTCCGTCGCTTACGTCAGTGATGTCGAGATCTTCAAGCTCTTCTAACACAAGTGTCCATTCAGGTGACTTGTACTTTTTGTTTTGTCTCTTTATTCGATCACTCCTTCTTTTGGAAGAGTCTTCTGGTTGTTCTGCTATACGAGCACTTCTCCTTTCTTCTGCACGTTTTTCTTCTACTGTTTTTATTCTCAACCTCAATTTCTTTATGTATTTAGGCTCAAGATGCTTTCTTTTCTTAAGTCTCTTGGTTGGTACTTGGACTTCGTTTCCTTCTCTTGCCCTCTTATTCTCATTAGCTTGTTGCAATTCTGCTTCAGTTTCTTCTTCTTCTATCTGACTAATTCCAGGGCTAGTATCGGTTTCTTCTGCCTGGGTACTAATCTGGCCTTGTTCAGGTATACTGTGTGTTTGCTCTTCAAGTGTCTCTGATTCTGTTTCCTGAACACGTTCTTCTAATTCTATCTGATCCTGTTCAAGCACTTCGATCTCTGGACTTTCTTCTGCTCGAACTATTACACTATGTCTAGTCTGTCCCTTCCCGATATCAGGTGTCAGTGGAGGAGTATCAATCACTTGTTCTGTATTCCTCTCTTGTTCAAGATCCTTCACTTGTTCAATATCGGGCACTTGTTCAGTCTTATTCACTGGTTCTGTATCAATCACGTGCTCTGTCCCTGTCTGACCTTCTCCTTCCTCAGTTTTGATGTGAATCTCAAGATTCTGAGGCTCTTCGCCTATGCCTTGCTTTTCCTGACTAGTCCACTCTCTACCTTCCCAAAGTCTTTCATTTGTTCGAATAGGGTCTTCAGTGAGGTCAATCAATGGAATCCACTCTTCTGGCCATATGCTTGGCAGCTCGTCTTCAGCTAATTCTGGCTCAGCTTCTTGGACCCCTTCAGCAGGCTGGGCTCCTGGTAGTTCGTTGTCAACTATTCTTGGGCCAACGTCTGCTGATTCTGCAGCTTGACTGGTACTGGGCTGTACGCTGTCAGCTACTTCTGGTCTGGCTCCTGCAGAGTCCTCTGCTGGACGTCCTTCTGCTTCAGGCACTTCGTCTGGTGGTACCTTCTGGGTGTGGCTGGCGTGTATCCAACGCGGAACCCCAGCACACTTGACTGCTGTGGTAGTAACCAGAATCACCTGACGTTTTTCTCCCCACCTTGGCTCCAGGCAGGTCTTCCGAGTGTGCTTCTTTATCTTCACCCAGTCCCCCGGGACCAGTTTGTGGAGAGGAGTCGTTGGATTGAGGATGGCGTCTTCTCCGATCTGGCGAGAGATAGAACGCACTTGGTCACCCAATCTCTTGCAGTATTCAAGTACCAAATCATCAGTAATACTCAACAGTTTGCTTCCTGGTACCCATGCTTGTCTCATTATTCTTCCCATAATTATTTCATGGGGACTTAGGCCTGTTTTGCGATCAGGAATACTTCTGAGTCCCATCAGGACCAAGGGCAGGGCCTTCACCCAGTTCAATTTAGTTGCATCACACAGTTTTGCTAGTCTGTTTTTGATAGTTCCATTTATTTGTTCCACCACTCCAGAAGCCTCTGGACGGTAGGCACAGTGTAGCTTTTGTGCAATTCCAAAGGCCTTACAGAGTTCATCGATGACGTCATTATGAAAATGTGAGCCTTGATCTGATTCAATAGTGACTGGCACCCCGAATCTAGGTATCAGTTCTTTTAATAAACACTTAGCTACCGTTTTTGCGTCATTCTTGGGAGTGGGGAAAGCTTCCACCCATTTTGAAAATAAACAGACCATGACAAGGACATATCGTTTCCCTTCACAATGGGGCATGGTGATGAAATCAACCTGTATCCTTACAAAGGGACCCCCGGACCTCCCAATTTTCCCCAGTTCCACTACAGTCTTCTTCCCTGGGTTCATCTTTTGACATGACAGGCACCTCTGGCAGAGGGACTCTGCTACTTTCCTGAACTTCTTACTGTACCAAGTCTGTTGGAACACTAGAATCATGGCGTCCCTACCAATGTGTGATCCTTCATGTATCAACCTCGCCATTGCGCTAAGTAGGTGTCTAGGTAACACAGGCATACCAGTTGGACCTATAATGACACCATCCACACGTCTTGGTCTACATCCATCTTCCTTCCACTTCTCTCTTTCTTGCCAAGGTGCCGCCTGCTGCCACTCTTTCACCTCATCCCATGTAGGCACTTCCTCAAACACCTGAAGTTGGCAGCTGGTTCCTGGCCCCCCTCGTTTTGGATTCACGATATACCGATCTCTTGCGCACCATTGGGCCACTCGATCAGCATAATCGTTCCCCAGTGATACCTTGTCCATGCTCTTCTTATGAGCAGCACATTTTACCACTGCCAGTTCCTTTGGTAACTGGATTGCCTCTAAAAGGTCTTGAATAACCTTTCCATTTCGAATAGGGGTACCCGATGAAGTCAGGAACTCCCTCTGCAGCCACAACTGGCCAAAGTCATGCACAACCCCATAACAGTACTGACTGTCAGTATACACTGTTATGCGTATGTTCTTTCCAATTTGGCAAGCTTTTATCATAGCAATCAATTCGGCTACTTGTGCAGACTTGATGTGATATAGATAACCTGCTTCCTCAATTTTCTCTAAGGACACTACTGCATAGGCAGCACTCAGGCCTCCTTGTTCATGCCTTAGACATGAACCATCTACAAATAGTTCTTTATCATGCACAGGCAATGGCGTTTCTTTTATGTCTGGGCGTGGCTTGGTATTGAATTCTGTTAGATCAATACAATCATGTTCATCATCCACCCCCCCTTCCATATCCTTTGGGTCAGGGAGTAAGGTGGCTGGGTTCAGAATACTGCACCTAACAATGTTTACATTTGCAGCACCCACAAGAATCCTCTCATATTTAGTCAGCCGACTAGGGGTGAGATACTGTGTTTTTGTTCTGGTCAACAAAATTACCACTCCATGTGGGACATACACAGTTACCGGATGTCCCATGACAATTGACTCACTCTGTTCTAAACTGGTGCAGGTTGCAGCTACTGCTTTCAGACAACCTGGTAATCCAGCAGCCACTGGATCCAAGGTGGCAGAGAAGTATGCCACAGGCCTTCTCGTCGTGCCATGGTCTTGAGTTAGGACTGACAATGCGCAATTATCGCGAGTGTCACAGAATAGGGCAAATTCTTTGGAATAGTCTGGCATCCCCAATGCAGGAGCAGTACACAGACAATTTCGCAGCTTGGTGAAGGCTGTTAAGCTTTCATCATCCCATTCTACAATCTCGGGTGTCCCTCTCTTGGTCATTTTTATCAAGGGCCTGGCTAGGACTGCAAATCCCAGAATCCACTGCCTGCAGTATCCTATCACACCCAGAAACATTCTGATCTCTTTTTGAGTACGGGGTAACTGCATCTTTTGAATTATCCTCACTCTTTCCGATGTCACTTTTCTGACACCTTTTTCTATCTGGTGCCCCAGATATTTCACCGATTTTGCACAAAACTGTAACTTGTCAGGGGACACTTTATGTCCCTTTTCACACAGATGATTCAGTAGGGCAATGGTGTCAATCACACAATCCTTATGACTTTTAGACGCCACCAAGAGGTCGTCTATGTATTGCACTAAGACAGAGTTCCCAGGTAAGACCAAAGTTTCCAAACATTTTTTCAAGATCTGATTAAAGATAGAGGGGCTCTCTGTATACCCTTGAGGGACCCGGTTCCAGACATACACGTGACCTTCGAAGGCAAATGAGAAAAGAAATTTGCTATCTGGATGCAAAGGAATGGAAAAGAATGCATGACACAAGTCTATCACTGTGAACCACTCAGCATCCCAGGGAATCTGATACAGAATCACTGCTGGGTTCGGGACAATAGGGCAACAGGGAACTACTATTTTGTTAACTTTTCGCAAATCCTGCACTACTCTGTACTTGCCACTAGGCTTTTTAATACCCATAATCGGAGAGTTACATGGGCTACTCATCACCTCCTGTATGATGTTTCCTTCTAACAATTTCTGTATTTCCACAGCAACACCAGCTTTCACTTCTGCATTCATCCTGTAGGGTTTAGTATTGGGGTATACCGCATTGTCCTTTATTGCTATCTGTATGGGGTCCACATTTTTCATTAACCCTACATCTTTCCCAGTAAAGTCCCACACCTCTGGCTTCACTGCTTCTTGGAGTTCTTGGGGTAAATCCTGCATGGTCATTCGTTTAATTTCCGAGTCAGGGCGGACCAGCATTAATTTATAAATGCCGTCTTCATCTGGGGTCTGAATTTCAACACCCTTTGGTGTGCAAAAGATGGTACAGTTCATTTTGCACAGCAAATCACGTCCCAGTAAATTTACTGGATGGTGTCGCAAACGACAAATCTATGCATTTCCTTAAAGTTTCCAATTGAGATCTCCATGGGCTTGGTAACAGGAGTACTAATCAATTGATTAGATACACCCACTACTTGGATGGCTTCTCCCGAGAGGGGTAGGTTTGGAACGTCCACTGTTCTCACAGTAGAACGGGTAGCGCCAGTGTCCAACAGAAAGGTGACATCGTTTCCGTCAACCTTTCCTTCAATGTATGGTCCGGACTGGTCTACCGGCAAGGAGGCGCCAAGTACGCACTCCTCGTCCTCCCCTCTCAGGCCCCGTCAGTACTGGTCATCACAAAGGAAGGTATCATTTAGAAGATACTGCGAAGTTGCTGCATTTCTGTTCTCATTGCTTTCCCAGACTTCTATCTCATCTCCCTCTGCCTGTTTTCCCCTGTATACTTGCTTTGGTGCTCGGGGCACCTGAACTGTTTTTACCTGTGGTTGAGTCTTTCTTGGTCTCTCTTTCTGCGTCTGTGGAGTTAAATCAGGAGTTTTGGGGTTATCTTCGGGCAAGTAAGGACACTCGTTACGCCAATGTCCAATTTCGCCGCACTGATGGCAGGGAAATTTCTTCATAGCCTCCTCCCTGCTCATTTTGGGCCGGGGCTTGCCTCCTCCCCCTCCCCCAGGGCCTTCATTCTTAGCATTTTTGACCATGTTACTCAACTGCTTTTCCTGCTGCTCTGCGAGCTTCACCTGAGCCCACATCACTTTTTCCTTTAGAGCCTTTTTCTTTTCTGCCATCTCGTCCTCGCAGTACTTTGCGTACCGCAGGACCTCATCTACCTTTTTGGAGTGCCAACATATTTTGTTATCTTTTATCCACTGACAAATTTCAGGTCTTAAACCATTTACGAACCTGTAAATGAAGTGCGTCATGTCCTTCATCTCGATGTTATCTATACCACTGTATGTTTTAAACACCTGTAACAGCCTTTCATAATAGGAGTGCACTGTCTCCTCTCTTTCCTGCGTTGTTCTATCTATCCTGGTCCAATCAGTTTCTTTAGCTGGCACCTTTAGTTTCAAGTGCTGAATTACTTGTTCATACTTTCTCATGACTTCCTTCGAAGGTTCCCCTGTTTCTTTATCTCTTGTATACTCCTCACTAGGCCAGGCTATGGCTATTTTACACTCGGTCCATAGATCGACCGGGACCACAATGTCGAAAAACCCATCCAGGTCTTTCCACAGGCATTTCTGCACCTTTACAAACCTTTCCACTTGCCGGTACCATTCAACTGGCTTCTCCCGCAGTTTCGGGAAATCGTTAGTAAAGGACACAATATCCTGTCTGGACCATGGAACGTGCACATACCTCCCACCGGGTACTTCGCGCATGGGGCATAAAGTTTCGGGCTTGTCTACTTCTCTCTGGAGCGGGCCTCCTCTTTCTTATGTGCCCACCTCGTTTTCCATTTTTCCACGTCTCCCCATTTTTGCAAAACTGCAAGCAACTCTTTAATCTGCGACTTTCTTCCTGACACATTCAAATTTTCTAAATCTTTGTCTGAGAACTCAGCTCGGTATGGTTTCTGCAAGGGCTTTGATCTGGATATATCTATTCCCATACTAGCTGCGGTGTCTGTCAGTTTTTCGTGGAGCACCCTAGTACTCCTAGTAAGACTTTTACACATAAACAGCAACTCTTCTTCAGAATAGGTGTTCAGTCTGTCTAGCCCCACATTTCCTGCCATCAATTCCTCTATTTCTACTCTCAGTTTGTAGAGGTCTAAAGGCTTCGTTTGCGGAGCCTGTTTTTCTAATTCCCGACACCAATTTTCAATTTCTTCCGGTGTGACCAAAGAGACACTCCTAGTCCCTGTTGCTGATTCTAATTTAATTTCTTTCGCATCAAAAGGATTATGCCTCTTCTGCACTCCCTTTCTTGCCTGTTTGTTTGGTAAGTCCAAGAACACAACTTCAGACTCGCACTCACTGGACTGATCATCTATCAATAGGGGCTCTTGCCTCGGCGGGGCCATTATCGGGTTCATAACTGGAGGGTTCAGACCTCCTTGATTATTCCCGTACAACGGAACCACTGGTCCGATTGTTACCGGAATAGTCAAAGCTTCAGGACTGGTATTTAACTGGGAAATTTTCTGAATTATTTCTGACCTCTGTTTAGCTATGGCCTCTTGCTCCCTTTCATCTAACACTCTTCCTAATGTTCGGTCAGGTATCATCTGTGGGGTCAGTTGAGGCGTAAAACTCGGGGCAGTAGGATGCGTCTCACTTGGTCCCCCACCATAATTTGGTTTCGGGAACAAAGTTCCTGTGCCAAATGACCTACGCTCTTCCCCATATGGAGGCTGCAAAAAGGGTACTCCTGAACTTAATGGTTTCTCTTCGTTTTCATAAAGAGGTCTGGGGTAAAAGAGCTTTTCACAGGAATATTTTTCCTCCTGGTTCACGGGCATACTGGGATATATATTTCGTACCTCTGGGGGCTCGGGCTTCTCAAAATAGGGCAATACCTGGCCCCCTCCCCCCTACATAGGGATCTGTCCTCCTTAATAGATGGACGCTGGTGGTTCTCTCCTGTACTGGAAGTTCGGGCTCCCTCATTATAAGGGGGCGGACTTCTCGTAAAAATGTCATCTAAAAATTCATCGTCTGACTCCCCAGGAGCTCCCCAATGCTTACTCTTTTCTGTCCTTTTCTCTCCCCCAGCAGGGTTACCTGCTGGCATCATGGGAAACAGACCTTCAACAATCATGCTCTGCCTCCACTGTTTCATCCTCTTATCCCTGGTCTCTTGTTTCAGCCTGGGGTACCATTTAGTCAGACCTTTGTCCATTCGGGGTTTCTCTCTTTCAAAAGCCTCAATCTCCCATTCCTCTAATGCCTCATACTGCGTTAGTCTCGGTCTGGGATGTAATTCATTCATGCGGGTTCTCAAATTGAATAAAATTCTACCATTAAAAGTTTCCGTCTAACGGAAAAGCCAATACTCCGTCATCTTTTGTGTACTTCACCCAATTCTCCAACCACACACAGGTGTTGTACCCTCGGTCAAACATCATGAATGAGGCAGGAGTATTTGGTGGCGGGACAACAACGCCTTCCCTAGATTTAATCGGTTTGTCCGTTTTGAAATAATTCTTTACCCTACTTACAAGGGACATCTTCCTCTTTCCTCCGTACATAATATCGTATCTATTGGCTTTCCACTGATCCCTTTCAAACCCTTGGTTTCTCGGATCGGGTCTAGTCTATGGACAATACGAGTGCCACATACGATTTCTACGCTTAACTTTGTTTACAAAGCTACCTCCAATCAGAACGCGCCTTGCAATTCTGTGCGACCAATGAGGTGCGCGCGTTCAAATAATTTCGGCCAATGGGTGCGCGGCCCCTTCGTGAGACAGTTCTCACTCCTCGGCGCTTCACCCCTCCTTCACAATTCCAGCCCTGCTACCCGCCCGCTGCTTCTACCAATCCCAGCGCGGCACGGAGTGACGTCAGAGGCGCTTCGCGGCTGACTCCCTCCCTTCACAAGGTAACGGAAACTTTCTTTCTTTCTTTCTAAAGTGCTCAGTGCTTGGTTATTTAACAACGAATACACATTCGCCACAGTGCTCAAGTGTCTAGACAGAATAGCTTTGTTTTACTGCAAGTAAACTACTTCCATTTACTTTTCACGCGCTGCGGGCAGATCTCTTCCGCCTACCCTTCACTCTAGCATCAGTGAACCTGTTATTCCCCTAAACTCATCCACTTCTTTCCGGGATATGTTCCGAGTCTAAGGTTTCTCAGCGGACACCTTTGCTTTCACCCAAGCTCCGAGGAACCTGCTACTTTTCCGATGTGACCCTTACTAGGTTACGCCACTATGGGAATTTTGCCAATGAACCTCGTTACTGACATTTATTCACACATGTATTCAGAAAACCCTAGTTAGTGCTTCCCGGTTATCCTAACCTGCACCTAACTTTCCTTTAAGCCTGTGACCTCAGGACAATGGATTCTATTCACCACTTGCCCTTTCAATTCCCCGGGGAGTTCGGACAACACAATACGAGACGGTTTACAAATGCATGGATTAATACATATAACAATATAAGAACAAGAATAATAACAATACAGCAATTCATGAATTGTTTTTACTAAATATTATTCATACGTATTCATCCAGAGATTGATCAGGTCTCTTGGAATGACCGCTCTTATAGCAGCATTAATATACTAGCAGCTACCGACTTGACTAGACTAACTAGTCCCTGCCTTACTTTCAACTAGTCCCTAACCATCCTCTGCTACCAGAAAAACCCATATACTTCAAATCACCATATACATTAACCAGGTGACTTCACGAGCTCTACCAATTTGTGTGTGTTCTCTACTATTGTTTCTCAGTGTACCCGACTTACCATCCACCAACACGGGTACCTAATGACCACAATGAATCAGGGATCTAGCTGAAAAGGAAAGGCAAACAAAATACAAACCCAACCAATATCATTCAAGTACTGTGTAAAATGACCACGGACAACTGGAAGTTTTAAAATGTTTATCTAAAGTTCGTTTTCGTTATGCATGAGGTATGCAAGAATAAGGCATTCAATAACTGAAATAATGTAAATGATATAACTATAGAGAAATAAAGACAGGGTAATCATTCAAATGCAATCTTGAGAGACAAAGAAAATATGCTATGCATTCAAGGCAAGAAATCTTTAGAGTATTTAAGTAAGGCAGTTCTAGACCATATCAGAAAATGGCAAAATGCAATGCAAAATATGATTTCTAAAAGGTAGGGTAACATGGGAACATATCATGAAATATGCAAATGACTTTACGTTTCAATAGTTTGCGGCTTAAAGCATGGAAAAATCAACATGTGCAAAGGTGTCACTTTATTGAAGCAAAAGGTAGAAATATAGAAAGGTGCAAGTTTTAAGAACTTAGAGCAGTAATTACCTAGACTGGTGTGGAAACCAAACCCTGGCCACGGGTCAGTTAAAGACAGGAAACCCTCAAGGAAGGATACCCCTCAAAGGACAGCAGGTGCAGAATGGACACCCCGGACAGGACAGGATACCCTCAGATTAGGAATCAGGATAGGACCTCAGGACAGGACAGCAAACCCTCAGGACAGGACCGCTCAGGACAGGACCGCACCCGCAGTTTGGAAGCAACGCCTGCGCTCCACCCTCTCTGCAGCTATCGATCAAGACCCCGATTGGGTCAGCGAACTCCCAGCAAAGTGCTTCGCCAGCACTTTAAGGTTCAGAAAAACCTTAGTCTATGGTCAAATTCGGACAGAGTGCTCCGCAGCTCTCTGTATCTTCAGTCACCTATTGAGTACGATGGGTCAGTGACAGGTCAGCTAAACCAGACAAGTCGGACAATTCCCTAGGTGAACCCAGGGTAGATATACTCTTTGGGACGGTGTACCACCCCCCAATGTTGCAAAAGTGTCAGAATCCCTCAATTTGGATTGGTCCTAAGGTAGGCTTTGGGTAACACACCAATCAGAATACAAGATTTGTATGCCTACTTTACATATTTGGGTACCGCCTAGCAAGATTGGGGTTCCCATGAGAAACTGTGCAGAAATACGAGTGACAATTAACATTGTAACACATGAGGAGCAACATTCGCCGTTCTCGTAGCGCAGAGGTGGCTTTCCCAGGCTCATCTTGACTGTGGCTGCCAGCTGGCTGAGTTCCACTGTCCAAAGTGGCCACCTTTCAATGCTCCATGGGCATGCGCAGAAGAGACCGTCAATATGGCTCCCAATCAGTTTGGACCCCCATTCCCCGCGGTACATGAAAAGTAAGCGAGAACAAATTAATACACAGAAATAACGTTATGAAATCACATTCACAGGGTTGTACTTTCAACTTATCATCATAACATATACTTATGCAGTCTAAATGTTAGCTACATGGAAACAGTGACAAGAGCAGTGGCACGAGCAGTACATTGGGCTAAGCTATGTATTACGCATGCGCATAATTTTCCCTCCACTTCTGCAGACGCGTCAGGACACGTGAGTGTGGCTGACGCATGCGCAGTAACTAAATACAAGCGGCAGCCATTTTAAGTGACTCGAGTAAATTATTTTAGTAAAACATATAGGCAAGCGTCTTAATCCTTATTTAAACTAAATATAAACGTTAGTAAGACATACACTTATTACCTTGTTGCACATAAACGAGGTTCATGACTTCGGCAAGATCGCAAAATATGCGAAGCTTTGCTTCATCAGTAGCCATCTCCACTTCTTGTTAGTGCGGACACAATGCCTGCACACAAATTCTTTTAATTATGATGATTGTCACATTGCCAAGGTATTTAAAATGATCATTTGCCCTTCGAAGGGTAGACACTTCCTCTACGTCTATATGGTCACCTGCTATCAGCATATACATTGTTTTCTTCCATTTAACTAAGAATTCAGACGTGTCCCCACATATATCCCATATATGCATATCTGGGTGCATGATGCATATTAAAATATTATCTGCATTTAGCAAAATCCTGTCTTCCTTGGATGACCCTTCACCAAAACAACTGATCTACACAATAGCAGCGGACCCATGCGACTGATTGTTTAATATTAATAACCTGTGTAAACAGAAGGGGCAGGAGGGGGCACCAGTGGCGACACCAGAGTTCACAGATCCACTTCACACTGCATGTACATCAGTCTGCTTCTGCTGGGACGTCATTCACACCCTGCACTGTACTCCATCACTAGCAGCAATGAAAATCCCGGATGTGCGCTGCTTTACAAGTGTTCTGTGGCGAAGTTTAGTGCTCTTGTCACTCAATGGTGCGGGTGCCTCAGTGTTCACTGTGGAAATCTGACTGTGAAGCAAACATCTGGCTGCGGCCTGAGTAGGAGCTCTCAGCAGAGCTACTACAAGGAGGGAGACTTCTTGCTCAGAGGGAAAGTACATGTGCAGGTTACACGACTGATGCACCAAAGATGCTCGGCTCCCAGATAAATGGGAGGACACGAATGATTTACAGTAGACATGAAAGAAGACAGAAAATGAAAGTATGACTGGCTTTGAACAAGGATCTGACGAGCAGCGCAATGTGTGGAGAAGAGAAGACAGCCCGTCTATTAAATATGTTTCTCAATAGAATCAACCATTCTTGAGCTGAGGGAGAGTGGCGAGTAAAGTATGTGTAGGACTATGTGCCCGTAAGTGACCCATTACGGTTCAGTGAGGTTGTTTTGCCTGTGAAGGGAGACAGATCATCAGCAACGGGTACCACTGCTGCCTTTCATCTGACCGTCGACCAGCACCCACTCTTGAACAACAATTCAGTGATCCACCCTATCCCATGCAGTTTGCCACTGGCTGTAGTCTGAGATTGGGAATGGCTGTTGTAATATCCTCCAGCAATTTCCCTTAAAACTTGATATCACGTCACGTGTATTTTTAGGGTCACTTAAGCGGTTCTTTCTGCTCTGCACCGGAGATCGCTCCAAACTAAACCTCCCGGTATCTTATTTAAATATTGTATTGCATCGCTCGCGGGCACGTCTGCATGCTGCTGCCATGTTGGTTTTATGTGGCAGGTTAGGTAAGGGGTAAAGCAAGTGATTCGCTGCCATCCCTGGAATTGGAAAATGTAGCTGGCCTAGTCTCTCTCCTTGTAACGTATTAGACTCAAATGACTGCATATACATACAGCAAATGTGAACACGTGTCTCTGTTGCGCCTTGAACCGGCCACGACTTTTACTTCACATGTTGCAACGCCAGCGAGATTCCACCTAGAGGGCGCAGTTCCAACACCGCCTTTCATCTCGAAGGCGTGGAATGCTTCCCGGCGCCCCTTCCAAAAAGCCTGGGTACCAGGCCTGTTCGGTACATCATGCAGCATTTATCTGCTAACTCAGTTTAACAAATTTGATAGCCAACCCCAGGTCTCGATCTCCAGATGGATAATTTGGAAAGAATAATTCAAGTTTTTTCTATAAATCTAGTGTTTTTTTAATATGAATGAGAGTGGAGGAAAGTCAGCCTTGAAGACTGGAGGGTGGGACTTCCTTTCTGGAGGCTTGGTCTCTGGCTGAAAGTGTAAACAGACTTCTTCTATAGAGAAAAGCCAGCTTATAACAGCACATTGTCTGGCAGAGTATGACAGTCCTGGCAGGTTCTCAATGGGAAAGTGAAGAGGCTCCCAGTAGATATCTACTTGCCAGTGTCTTTAACTTGGCAACATTATTAAAAGAACGCAGACAGGGTATATAAGTGTTAATCTGAAGAAATACTATTTACATACGCTAAGCAATTATTTGTTTTTATACCTGAAGTGCAGAGCCCACGAGTACCATGAATATTCCAGGACTGGTGTAAAAAGTAGTAAATTATACCCTGAAGGGTACCACTGTGGTATTGGTCAGTACACTTACACCTCCGGTTAAGAGAAATGTACCCTCTACCGTTTGTCCTCCACCACTAACACATTCTGCGTCTGCCTGAATTGTTCAACTTGTGTTTTCGTTGTAGCAAAATACCTTTATATTAAAATCCAACACCTCTTGAGTCGAAGAGGCAGCAACTGCACAGGGGTGAGGGGCAAGGGACGGATATACATTACTCACTCCGAGTGAGTAATTAAATCTAGGGAGTAGGACATTAGATCAAGAGCCCTTGTCAGTGCTCTGTACCTTTCATTAGCCGGAGAATGTACAGAACCATCATAAAGGAAGGGAAGCTGGGGCTTCATGCACAGTTGCTTGCACTTTTTGGGGCCTCACTCCCATGAAGAAACTAGTTTGTGAGTAATAAAATACTATGTGTCATCTTTAGTACAAGTTGCTCCTTGAATCAGAAGTGACCCACAATAGTTGTGGTCCGGACCCACAAAAACTTCTGGCATGCCTGAGAATGTGTGCATGTTTGAAGCCTCTACATGTTGGTGCACGCAGATAGAAACAATGCTGAGCTGCTGTGCAGTTGCGGTTGACATGCATGATTCGCTAATATTTAAATAAAAATATTACAAGGACTGCATGTCAGAGATTGCGAAATACCTTGCTGTGCGTGACAGAACTTTTGCTCAAGTTGTAACTATGATGCACACGTGCAGAAACTTTCAATTGGAAACAACAGCAAATAAAAATATGCAAGTATGTGTACAAAGAAGCGACCACAGCAGAGAAAACACCAATGCCAAAAGGTTTTGGGTTGTATATTGCTTTCAGTGGCATCAGTGAACACCAAAACAAAACCTTTAACTTAATTGTTCAGGCAGTCCCTTTATAGCAGGCCCGGGAGCCCTGGGTTCATTAGCTCTCAATACTTCTTCACTCTCTGACCACACTTCCACCCAGGAGGAATCGCGTTAGCACTCAGAGGCTGCAGAACATCGATCTCCTGCAGAGATCCGTTTCCTAGCATCTCTTGCGAGGGTCGCTTACTACGCTGGCTTCAATCAGTCCGCCTGTCAAACTGTGCCTGAAGGCCTTTATCAATAAGAAAGCATTGCAACTAGTGACCCCATCAATTCAGATTCAGAACCTCGTGGAGGGGATATTAATTAATCCCTGAATGGTGTGTGCGAGTAGTCAATGCTGCTGGCCGGCACAGGCACTTCTAAAATATTTTATTGCAAAGCCACAGCCCGCTGATGTCTTAAATCTGGTATTAACATACATTCCTGCATACCAATGGCTTTGGCGCGTTGTATATTTATTTACTGTGTAACCCCGCAATGCCCGCATATAGATGTAAGATGCATGTTAATATTTCTGTATGCAGTTCAGAATTGTGGCCATAAATATCAAAATGAAATCGTGAGACTTGGGATTGGTCGGGAAATCAAGTTATAATCGTGGAGGGGGGCAGCGCAACCTTAGCCATCACCCCTCGAGGTCCTGGACTGGGTCCGACTCCGAGGTCTGCATAGCGTGTGCATGTTTCGACCTCAGAGGGGTGATGGCTCAGAGTCATAGCTGGCTAAGTTACATGGAGGTTGGAGAATCGTGCGGCGGCCGGGGTCTGGGATTGCGGCTCCAAGGAGTCGTCAATCAGAGCATTGCCTAGACTAGAGACAGGCTGAACCTGCGGCCAGCCACGACATTTTTCCCTGCTCAGATTCACAACAACAACCCAAAGCCACTGCGCTGCAGAACCGGGCTGGGGCCTCGGCCCTTGCCCCTTCCTTAGGTCCCGCTTGCTTTTGATTCCGGTCCCAGTCCGGTCGCGACGCCCCCCGGTCCCAGACCCAGACAGTGCCACCACTCATAAATCAGATCTGGCCAGGAACAAATCGTACTCACCTGCGGGCGGCAGATAGGGGGAATTAAATTATGGGGTGCCGCTGAGCCGCTCTCTTTTCCAGTCCCTGTCTCCCTCTGGCCTCTCAGATGCCTGCCTCGACCTCGCCTCAGAGTCATGCGCACTTTTTCCCAATGCGCATGAGCATCACTACCCGGCAGCAGACCCCACCGTAAAAAAAACAGCAGCTCCCGCGGAGGCGGTGACATCTGCTTGCTGCGTGCATCTACATCATCATGGTCAGGTGGTGTTTAATAAATTTTAATGAGTATGGCGGCAGCCTGTTGCCTGAGCATAGTAGCCTGGCCTGCCTGTGCTGCCTTAAATGAAATTGATTTGAAATCGGTGGACACGCGTCGGAGCACCAGCATGAGAATCGTTGTGCTCACCAGGCCTCAGTCAGACAGGTGGCCTGATTCTGCTTAATGTAAGTTTTGGTCACTGTGCTCTGTTGTTGGGGCTGATTTGGCCCCAACAACAGAACCGGCCCCAGGTCACAAAACCGTCCCCCAACCCATTCAGCCTACTGGGGGACTGCCCGGTGCCCGGAATGACCAGTCCGGCCCTGGACCTGATGCGTTCACCAGGAAGAGGGAACTGAGCACACAAGAGACACCTTCAGAGCTACTGTCCAATGAATAAGGCACTCACCATCCATCGGACTCCATGAGTGAGGAAGGGAGGGAGAGGGAGTGATAGTAGCAAGGATAGAATGAGAGAAAACACGAGGGCACAAGTGAGGAGAGAGGTGAGACCACGAGTCCGAGACAGACAAAGGGATGAGGAAAGAGGAGAGTCCATGCGGCGGCTCTGGTGAGGGTCAGAGACAAGGGGAGAGGTGAGAGGTGAGGCTCTGGTGAGGGTCAGAGACAGGGGGCGGGGGGAGAGGAGGCCGCACAGGTATCAAGAGTCCCACTTTCCAGGTCTGGCTCAGGTTTCACACCGCACCCTGGTATCTCACGTGTGGGCGCAGAAAAGAAAAGTATTGTTAGCGTTGCCAGTGTTTATTATTTTAGATGTTTGTTGTATGATGTTGACTATTCAAGTACTGCTCTCTGCTGTGATTGGTGGTGACCTCTGACCTCTGCTTCTCTCTCTCCCGCAGCTGCGGTGACCCTGGATCTGGGCATCAAAGGCTCATCCTGTCTGAGGACGGAAGGAGCGTGAGGATGGGAGACAAAAACCAGGGTCTGCCGGACACGCCCCAGAGAAGCTCTCACCCCCCTCACCCTCCCACCCTCTCGACCCCCCGTGTTAACCCCAGGGCTGTGGGTCTCTTCCTGGACTATGAGATGCAGGCTCTCGCTGTACAATGTGACTGACCTTCCCCCCTACCCTGCGGCCCTACCTCAATCCAGGAAGCAACAAGGGAGGGAGGAATGTGGGGGCGCTGCGGGTCCTGCCGGTGACAGGGTGGGAGTGAGAGGGGGGACCCCCCAGATGAGGGGAGAAGAGTCCCCCAGCACATGAGGGGAGATCACTGGCAGGGACAGGGGGTACAGTCCTTTTTTGAGGGGGGTTGGGGTATTTTCTGTGGGGAAGGGGGGGGCTGGATCCTGAATAACTTTATTCTGGGCGCTGCCCTTTAGGGCAGGCGCAGTCCTGTGCTGGGGGGTCACCGTCCTGCTCTAGGTATGCTTCCTGTATGTCTTCTGTATTTTCAGGTGGGGGGTGTTGCAGTTGTGTGTGTTTGAACCTGTAACTCCGCTGTGACCAGGAACAGCTGCCCATTGTTTTCTCTGTACCCCGACTCCATGTTGCTTGTATGTGGGGGTCTCTGTCACTGTCCTGTGTGTCAGCCCGGGCCTCTCCTAACCTGCCCACAGGTATATCTGCCTTTGACATAGTGCCTCACTTTATAATGTAGCGCTGCATGTGCCTTCTATGCGCTAAGAGGAAGTACCGAGGTGCTGCTCTGGGTTACTTCGGCCCTTCTATGATACCTAGAAGAAGCGCTAGTGAAGCAGCTCTGCCTTGGGAGGTTCACCGACAGAAATATTACAAATATTCTAGGTCCTGTAAAGCACCAACCCGGTCTTCCTTAGGGAGTGGACGGATCCCGTTCCGTACAAAAAGCAGAATTCAATCCTTTCTATTCATCAGATTCATCAGACTCAGCTAAGAGTCGAGGGAGGCGCGGGGCGAACCGAACAACTAATCACAAATTAATGCCACTGTGATACGTCTATGTTTATTAAAGAATCCCTCTGAGAATGACGTCATAATACACCTCAGAACCCCCGCTGACATCATCAAAGGAGCATTCTAGAACGCCCATTGTTGGTGCCAGATAGAGATGCAGAACCGGTAAATAAAACTCTTTTTTCCACTTCACCGGAGCGCACTTTAAACAGCCACAGCCTTCCTTGGGGAAGATTCAATTATTTGTAAAATCACATCAGCTAGATGCCCTATTTATGACGGAGACCTGGACTCACCTCGACTGTGAGATCGATCTGGGCTGGGCCTGGCTTCCTGGCAAATCGCGACCATTGATATGGACCCGATTAACGGAGTGGAGTTGCTTGGCCTGTCCATAAATAATTACTCTGGGGTTATCTTCACTGGAGTCATCTGTTATAGACCACCTGGGACCTTTAACGCTCAGCAACAACATTCACTGCTAACCACCCTTACTAACATGGCAGCCTCCCACAACAAATTGATAGTCCTAGGGGACTTCAATTTGTGGCTGAACGGCTCCTTGGACGGTGGGCTGCGCAATCTTCTCCACTCTTGTGAAAGTATCGGCCTCCACCAGCATGTCATGGAAGCCACTCACAAGGATGGACACCGACTTGATCTTATTTTTTCGGTCCCCCAATTATTATACTTGGGAGAAATTTTGCCCATGGATTGGACAGATCATTTCCTACTCACATTTTATGTTAATAGCAGTGGGGTTTCAACCCAGGCACCATGTGTTACTACTGAATTTTTGTGTAGGGACTGGAAAGCCCTTGCGCGGCTTGGATGGCCTGACTTGGTATTTAAGGTCGGGGACTGCTTTTCCTTGAATAATCAGGCTGATGAGAATTACGCTTCAATGTGCCTTAGGATCACCACGATGGTAGATTCCCACGCCCCACTAAAAAAACGTAGTTACAAGGGCAGAGCCTCGGCTCCTCGGTTTAATGAATCTTTAAGGGCCTTAAAACTAGCCTGTAAACAGGCTGAGAGGAAATGGAGGCAAGGCTATAAAGATTCTAGCAGACTGCTTTGGAAAGCTAAACTCGCTGAATATAAGACCCTGATTCACAAATCCAAAGCTGACTACTTCTGCTCTACAATTTGCAGCGCCGCAAATAGCTCTAGTAGTATCTTTAATATTCTGAACAGTTTAACTAGCCCTGACTGCTCTAAAAAGTCGATACCCCCCACGCAGGCACTCTGCGATAACTTGGCTACGTTTTTTAAGGAAAAAATTGATCCCAATTTTTAATGATCTCAGTACAGCCACTGAATCGAGTAGCTCCCTTGGTCCAGGGGTTGGGGGCGCAGAGGGTGGGGATGAGTGCCCTGGCTGGCAGCCTGCTGATTTACTCTTGGAGTTTCCCCCCGTTACGGAGGAGGACTTCGGCAGGCTTGCACAGGGTATTTCATCAGACTCACCCCTGAGGTGCGGAGATAGGATGGCTCCCGGCTATCTGACGCACACACCCACTGTGGCCGACGCATGTAAGGGGTTAAAGCGTGCTCCGGTGAAGTGGAAAAAAGAGTTATATTTGCTGGACCTGCATCTCTGTCACAAACAATGGGTGTTCTAGAATGTTCCTTCAATGATCTCAGCGGGGGTTCTGAGGTGTATTATGACGTCATTCTCAGAGGGCTCCTTTAATAACTTGCACATATCATGTTTGCCTTAATTTGTGATTAGTTGTTCGGTTCGCCCCGCACCTCCCTCGGCTCTTAGCTGGAGTCAGATCGTTGGGTCTGATGAATAGAAAGGATTGAATTCTGCTTTTTGTAGAGAACGGGATATGTCCGCTCTCTGAGGAAGACCGCTTTGGTGCTTTACAGGACCTAGAATATTTGTAATATTTCTGTCGGTGAACCCCCCACGGCGGAGGTGCTTCACTAGCGTTTCTTCCAGGTATCATAGAAGGGGGGCGAAGTTACCCAGAGCAGCACCTCGGTACTTACTCTTAGACCTTAGAAGGCACATTTGGCGCTACATTATAAAGTGAGGCACTATGTCAGTGGCAGATATACCTGTGGGCAGGTTAGGAGAGGCCCGGGCGGACACAGGACAGTGACAGAGACCGCCACATACAAGCAACATGGAGTCAGGGTACAGAGAAAACAATGGGCAGCTGTCCGGACCCAGGGTCACTCCAGCTGCAGGAGAGAGAGAAGCAGAGATTAGAGGTCACCACCAATCACAGCAGAGATTAGTACTTGACATTTCAACCTCGTACAAAAAACATCTAAAATAATAAACAAACACTGGCAAAGCTAACAATACTTTTCTACCCATCTGTGCCCCCACATAAGATACCAGGGCGTGGTGTGAACCCTGTGCCAGACACAGAAGGTACCTGAGGGTATACAACGTTTACCACGCAATTTTTACAACGCAGTACCATTACAACGAAACTTTTACAACGCAAAAACTTTTACAACGCATACCGTTACCACGCATGTTTTTACAACGCAGATACTTTTACAACGCATACCATTACAACGTAAGTATTGGTAAGTATATAATTATTTTTTAAATGTTATATGTTTGGGTTTTTGGGTAAAAGGGTATTTTTAGGGTTCAGGGTCAGTTTTCAGTTTTTGGGTAAAGGGGTATTTTTAGGGTTCAGGGCCAGTTTGGGGTTTTTGGGGTACAGGGGTATTTTTTATAAATAAAATAAAATTACATTTAAATTAAATTAAATACATAAAAAAAATTACATTAAATTATATTACAATATTTTTAATTATTTTAAATTAAAAAAAATTATTATATACTTACCAATACTTACGTTGTAATGGTATGCGTTGTAAAGGTATATGCGTTGTAAAACCTTGCGTGGTAACGGTATGCGTTGTAAAAGTATTTGCGTTGTAAAACTTTTGTTGTAATGGTATGCGTGGTAAAACTATGCGTTGTAACGTCATATATCCGTACCTGAGCAGCCTCCTCTCTCCTCATCCCCCCTGTCTCTGACCCTCACCAGAGCCTCACCTCTCACCTCTCCCCTTGTCTCTGACCCTCACCAGAGCCGCCGCATGGACTCTCCTCTTTCCTCATCCCTCTGTCTGTCTCGGACTCGTGGCCTCACCTCTCTCCTTACTTGTGTCCTCGTGATTTCTCTCATTCTATCCTTGCTACTATCGCTCCCTCTCCCTCCCTTCCTCACTCCTGGAGTCCGATGGATGGTGAGTGCCTTATTCATGGGACAGCAGCTCTGAAGGTGTCTCTTGTGTGCTCAGTTCCCTCTTCCTGGTGAACGTATCCGGTCCAGGGCCGGACTGGTCATTCCGGGCACCGGGTAATCCCATGGTAGACTGGATGGAGTAAGGGAAGGTTTTGTGACAGGGGGCCGGTTCTGTTGTTGGGGCCAAATCAGCCCCAACAACAGAGCACAATGACCAAAACTTACATTACGCACAATCAGGCCGCCTGTCTGACTGAGGCCTGGTGAGCACAACGATTCTCATGCTTGTGCTCCGACACGTGACCGCCGATTTCAAAGCAATTTCATTTAAGGCAGCACAGGCAGGCCAGGCTACTATGTTCAGGCGGCAGGCTGCCGCCATACTCATTATAATTTATTAAACACCACCTGACCTGTCACCTGACCATGATGATCATGATGATGTAGACAAGCGCCGTGCGCAGATGTCACCGCCTCTGTGTTGCACTCTGCTATTTTTTTTTATGGTGGGGTCTGCTGCCGGGTAGTGATGCTCATGTGCTGTGGGAAAAAGTGAGCGTGACTCTGAGGTGAGGTCGAGGCAGGCATCTGAGAGGCCAGAGGGAGACAGGGACTGGGAAAGAGAACCGCTCAGCGGCACCCCATAATTTAATTCCTCCTGTTTGCCACCCGCAGGTGAGTGCTATTTGTTCCTGGCCAGATCTGATTTATGGGTAGTGGCACAGTCTGGGCCTGGGCCCGGGGGGGGGGGGGGGCGTCGTGACTGGGCCGGGGCCAGAATCAAAAGCAAACTTGACCTAAGGAAGGGGCAAGGGCCTAGGCCCCGGCCCGGTTCCACAGCGTAGTGGATTTGGTTTGTTGTTGTGAATGTGAGCAGGAAGCAAGGTGGTGACTGGCCTCAGGCTCATCCTGGCTCTAGTCTAGGCAATGCTCTGATTGACGACTACTCGGAGTGGCTATCCCGGACCCCGGCCGCGGCCTGATCCTCCAACCTCCATGTAACTTAGCCAGCTATGACTCTGAGCCATCACCCCTCTGCGGTCGAAACATGCACATGCTATGCAGACCTCGGAGTCGGACCCGGTCCAGGACCTCGAGGGGTGATGACTAAGTTTGCGCTGCCACCCATCACAATTATAACTTGATTTCTCAGCCATTCCAAAATCTCACGATTTTGTTAAGATATTTGTGGCCACAATTCTGAACTGTAGACAGACATTATAGCATGCATCTTACATCTATATGCGTACATTGCCAGGTTACTCAGTAAATAAATATACAAACACCTAATCCATTGATATGCAGGAATGTATGTTAATACCAGATTTAAGACATCAGCGGGCTGTGGCTTTGCAATAAAATATTTTAGAAGTGCCTGTGTCGTCCGGCAGCGTTGACTACACGCACACACCGTTCAGGGTATAATTAATATCCCCTCCACGAGGTTATGAATCTGGATTGATGGGGTCACTAGTTGCAATGCTTTCTCATTGATAAAGGCCTTCAGGCACAGTTTGACAGGCGGACTGATTGAAGCCAGCGTAGTAAGCGACCCTCGCAAGAGATGCTAGGAAACGGATCTCTGGAGGAGATCGATGTTCTGCAGCCTCTGAGTGCTCACGCAATTCCTCCTGGGTGAAAGTGTGGTCAGAGAGGGAAGAAGTATTGAGAGATAATGAACCCAGGGCTCCCGGGCCTGCTATAAAGGGACTGCCTGAACAATTAAGCTAAAGGTTTTGTTTTTGTGTTCACTGATGCCACTGAAAGCAATATACAACCCAAAACCTTTTGGCATTGGGGTTTTCTCTGCTGTGGTCCCTTTTTTGTACACATACTTGCATATTTTTATTTGTTGTTGTTTCCAATTGGAATTTTCTGCACATGTGCATCGCAGTTACAACTTGAGCACAACTTCTGGCATGCACAGCAAGGAATTTCGCAATCTCTGACATGCAGTCCTTGTAATATTTTTATTTAAATATTAGCGAATCATGCATGTGAACCGCAACTGCACAGCAGCTCGGCATTGTTCCTATCTGCGTGCACCAACATGTAGAGGCTTCAAAAATGCACACATTCTCAGGCATGCCAGAAGTTTTCGTGGGTCCGGGGACCACAACTATTGTGGGTCACTTCTGATTCAAGGAGCAGCTTGTAATAAAGTAGTGTTTTATTACTCACAAACTAGTTTCTTCATGAGAGGGAGGCCTCAAAAAGTGCAAGGAACTGTGCATGAAGCCCCAGCTTCCTTTCCTTTATGACGGTCCTGTGTATTCTCCTGGTAATGAAAGGTACAGAGCGCTGACGAGGGCTCTTGATCTAATGTCCTACTCCCTATATTTAATTACTCACTTGAAGTGAGTGATGTATATCCGTCCCTTGCCCCTCACCCCTGTGGAGTTGCTGCCTCTTCGACTCAAGAGGTGTTGGATATTTTATTTCAAGGTATTTTGCTACAAAGAAAACACGAGCTGAACAATTCAGACAGATGCAGAATGTGTTAGTGGTGGAGGCCAAACGGGAGAGTGTACATTTCTCTTAACCGGAGGTGTAAGTGTACTGACCAATACCACAGTGATACCCTTCAGAGTATAATTTACTGATTTTTACACCAGTCCTAGAATATTCATGGTGCTCGTGGGCCTTGCACTTCAGGTATATTAACAAATAATTGCTTAGCGTATGTAAATAGTATTTCTTCAGATTAACACTTATATACCCTGTCTGCGTTCTTTTAATAATGTTGCCAAGTTAAAGACACTGGCAAGGAGATATCTACTGGAGCCTGTTCACTTTCCCATTGAGAACCTGCCAGGACTGTCATACTCTGCCAGACAATGTGCTGTTATAAGCTGGCTTTTCTCTAAAGAAGAAGTCCCACCCTCCAGTCTTCAATGCTGACTTTCCTCCACTCTCATTCATATTAAAAAAACACTAGATTTATAGAAAAAACTTGAATTATTCTTTCCAAATTATCCATCTGGAGATCGAGACCTGGGGTCGGCTATAACATTTGTTAAACTGACAGTTATCAGATGAACGCTGCATGATGTACCCAGCAGGCCTGGTACCGAGGCTTTTTGGAAGGGACACTGGGAAGCATTCCACGCCTTCGAGATGAAAGGCGGTGTTGGAACTGCGCCCTCTAGTGGGCGTCTCGCTTGCAATGCAGAACTTGAAATAAAAGTCGTGGCCGGTTTGCGCAACAGAGACACGTGCTCACATTTGCTGTATGTATATGCAGTCATTTGAGTCTAATCCGTCACGGGGAGAGAGACCAGGCCAGCTACAGTTTCCAATTCCAGCGATGGCAGCGAATCACTTGCTTTACCCCTTACCTAACCTGCCACATAAAACGAACATTGCAGCAGCATGCAGACGTGCCCGAGAGCAATGCAATACATTTATTAAATAAAATACCGGGAGGTTTAGTTTGGAGCGATCTCCGGTGCAGAGCAGAAAGTACCGCTTAAGTGACCCTAATAATACACGTGACGTGATATCAAGTTTTAAGGGAAATTGGTTGAGGATATTACAACAGCCATTCCCAATCTCAGACTACAGCCAGTGGATAACTGCATGGGATAGGGTGGATCACTGAATTGTTGTTCAAGAGTGGGTGCTGGTCGACGGGCAGATGAAAGGCAGCAGTGGTACCCGTTGCTGATGATCTGTCTCCCTTCACAGGAAAGACAACCTCACTGAACCTCAATGGGTCACTTACGGGCACCGAGTCCTACACATACTTTACTCGCCACTCTCACTCAGCTCATGAATGGTTGATTCGATTGAGAAACAAATTTAATAGACGGGCTGTCTCCTCTTCTCCACACATCGTCAGATCCTTGTTCAAAGCCAGACAGTCATACTTTCATTTTCTGTCTTCTTTCATGTCTACTGTAAATCATTTGTGGCCTAATATTAAACAATCAGTTGGAACAGATCTGGGCTGCATTTAAATTAAAGAAATTGCTTCATTCAAAAAGCAATCACAGATATGGTGGTCTGCTGACCCCAGCAGGTCACCATTTCTGTGATTACAGGCCATTCCAAATTGAGACCTACCTCATGAATATTTATGAGGTAGGTCATTTGTGACCCAATTTTGCGAGTCGCTAATTGCAAAGTCACAAAAACTTGCAATTAGAGACTCACAAAAGGAAATGGTCGTACATTTGGCCTTAAATGTGAAAAGGCTCCTTAACAGGTTTCTGCCTCTGTTATAGTGGCACAAATCGGGAGCAAGCTCGCCACGCTGCACGGGAAAAAAGTAAGCCTGCAAGAAATATATGGCAAAGCCTACAAGTCTGAGCTATATGAAGAATGCAAGAAAGAGCTTTTGACTTTGCCATTGCTTGTTTGTTTTGGTGAATCTTCCCATAGGAAGGCTGTGGCTGTTTAAAGCGCGCTCCGGTGGAGTGGAAAAAAGAATATATTTACCGGTTCTGCATCTCTAACTGGCACCAACAATGGGCGTTCTAGAATGTTCCTTTGATGATCTCAGCTGGGTTCTGAGGTGTATTATGACGTCATTCACAGGCGGCCCCTTTAATGAACAAGCACATATCAAAGTGGCATTAATCTGTGGTTCGTTGCTCAGTTCGCCCCGCGCCTCCCTCTGCTCTTAGCTGGAGTCAGATCGTTGAATCTGATAAATAGAAAGGATTGAATTCTGCTTTTTGTACGGAACGGGATCCGTCCCCTCCCTGAGAAAGACCGGGTTGGTGCTTTACAGGACCTAGAATATTTGTAATATTTCTGTTGCTGAACCCCCCACGGAAGAGGCGCTTCACTAGCGTTTTTTCCAGGTATCATAGAAGCGCCGAAGATACCCAGAGCAGCACCACGGTACTTCCTCTTAGCGCATAGAAGGCACATGCAGCGCTACATTATAAAGTGAGGCACTATGTCAGTGGCAGATATACCTGTGGGCAGGTTAGGAGGGCTGACACACAGGACAGTGACAGAGACCCCCACATACAAGCAACATGGAGTCAGGGTACAGAGAAAACAATGGGCAGCTGTTCCTGGTCACAGCGGAGTTACAGGTTCAAACACACACAACGGCAACACCCCCACCTGAAAATACAGGAGACATACAGGATGCATTCCTCTGCAGGACAGTGACCCCCCAGCATAGGACAACACCTGCCCTAAAGGGCAGCGCCCAGAATAAAGCTATCCAGGATCCAGCCCCCCCTGCAGAAAAGACCCAGACCCCCCTCAAAAAAGGACTGTACACCCTGTCCCTGCCAGTGATCTCTCCTCATGTGCTGGGGGACTCTTCTCCCCTCATCTGGGGGGTCCCCCCCTCTCACTCCCACCCTGTCACCGGCAGGACCCGCAGCAACCCCGCATTCCTCCCTCCCTCGTTGCTTCCTGGATTGAGGTAGGGCCGCAGGGTGGGGGGGAAGGTCAGTCACATTGTACACCGAGAGCCTGCGTCTCATAGTCCAGGAAGAGACCCACAGTCCTGGGGTTCACAGGGGGGGTCAGGAGGGTGGGGGGGTGAGAGCTTCTCTGGGGCGTGTCCGGCAGACCCTGGTTTTTGTCTCC
The DNA here is from genome assembly GCF_964261635.1 of Lissotriton helveticus. Classification (NCBI taxonomy): domain Eukaryota; kingdom Metazoa; phylum Chordata; class Amphibia; order Caudata; family Salamandridae; genus Lissotriton; species Lissotriton helveticus. The sequence goes on along the minus strand of NC_136065.1, from coordinate 59,774,949 downwards.
CAGCCTCACGCTCCTTCCGTCCTCAGACAGGATGAGCCTTTGATGCCCAGATCCAGGGTCACCGCAGCTGCGGGAGAGAGAGAAGCAGAGGTCAGAGGTCACCACCAATCACAGCAGAGAGCAGTACTTAACATTTCAACCTCGTACAACAAACATCTAAAATAATAAACAAACACTGGCAAAGCCAACAATACTTTTCTGCCCGTCTGTGCCAACACGTGAGATACCAGGGCGCGGTGTGAAGCCTGTGCCAGACCTGGAAAGTGGAACACTTGATACCTGTGCGGCCTCCTCTCCCCTCGACCCCCCTTTCTCTGACCCTCACCAGAGCCGCCGCAGGGTCTCTCCTCTCTCCTCGTCCCCCTGTCTGTCTGTCTTGGACCCATGCCTCACCTCTCTCCTCACTTGTGTCCTTGTGTTTTAACTCACTCTATCCTTGCTACTATCACCCCCCCGCCCTCCTTTCCTCTCTCCTGGAGTCCGATGGATGAGTGAGTGCCTTATTCGTGGGACAGCAGCTCTGAAGGTGTCTCTTGTGTGTTCAGTTCCCTCTTCCTGGCGAACGCATCCGGTCCAGGGCCGGACTGGTCATTCCGGGCACGGGGCAATCCCCCGATAGGCTGGATAAAGTGGGGGGCCGGTTTTGTGACAGGGGGCCGGTTCTGCTGTTGGGGCCAGTTTGGTCCGACCGTGGGTCACGGTTCGTCCAAATCATCTCCAACAACAGAACACAGTGACCAAAACTTACATTAAGCAGAATCAGACCGACTGTCTGACTGAGGCCTGGTGAGCACAACTATTCTCATGCTGGTGCTCCGACACGTGTCCGCCGAGTTCAAATCAATTTTATTTAAGGCAGCACAGGCTGGCCAGGCTACTATGATCAGGCAGCAGGCTGCCGCCATACTCATTATAATTTATTAAACACCACCTGACCTGTCACCTGACCATGATGATGTAGATGCACGCAGCGAGCAGATGTTACTGCCTCCTCGCGCTGCTGTTTTGTTTTGGGTGGGGTCTGCTGCCTGGTAGTGATGCTCATGCTCATTGGGAGAATTTGCACGTGACTCCGAGGTGAGGTCGAGGCAGGCGTCTGAGAGACCAGAGGGAGACAGGGACTGGGAAAGAGAGCGGCTCAGTAGCACCCCATAATTTAATTTGCCCTGTCTGCCGCCCGCAGGTGAGTGCGATTTGTTCCTGGCCAGATCTGGCTTATGGGTGGTGGCACTGTCTGGGCCTGGGCAGGGTGTGAATGACGTCCCAGCAGAAGCAGACTGATGTACATGCAGTGTGACGTGGATCTGTGAACTCTGGTGTCGCCACAGTGCCCCCTCCAGCCCCTTCTGTTTACACTGGTTATTAATATTAAACACTCAGTCGCATGGGTCCGGTGCTATTGTGTAGATCAGTTGTTTTGGTGAAGGGTCATCCAAGGAAGACAGGATTTTGCTAAATGCGGATAATATTTTAATATGCATCATGGAAGACCCTGAACGATCTTTGCCCAGATATGCATTTACGGGATATATGTGGGGACACGTATGAATTCTTAGTTAAAATGGAGAAAACGATGTATATGCTGATAGCAGGTGACCATATAGACGTAGAGGAAGTCTTTACCCTTCGAAGGGCAAATGATCATTTTAAATACCTTGGCAATGTGACAATCATCATAATTAAAAGAATCTGCGCACTGGCATTGTGTCCGCCCTAACAAGAAGTGGAGATGGCTACTACGCTTTTATTTGGCTTTGTACAGGTGGGAGATGGAACAGATCTGCCGGATTGTAAACCCAGACTTTTAAATTGAATGCATTAACACAATGTGTGCATAGGCCGTGCAATTATAATATATGATGGTGCACTGTTTGTATTTTGAGCCTGCAAGGGCTTTATCTTAGATATACTGTGATAAAGCTGTTGGGCCAAACTCTTACAATGTCCTTTGCATACATCGTTGTCCTCTCATCAAAGTCAGACGTCATACTTTCATGTCTGTCTTCTTTCATGTCTACTGTAAATCATTCGTGGCCTCCCATTAATCTGGAAGCCGAGCATCTTTGGTGCATCAGTCGTGTAACCTACATATGTATTATCCCGCTGAGCAAGAAGTCTCCCTCCTTATAGTAGTTCGTTACGTATGATTCTTTGACTGACACCAGCTTTCGTGTAACGTCTCGACTAATCGAAATATTTCCTATAAGTGGTGAGCGGAAGATTGAATCTCTTTCCCCCGAAACTGATGCCACTGATTGGTGTATTCAATCATCGTCATTTATCTGACTCTTTTGATTTGTGGGTCAGTGTTAATCCTGCCATTTCTGTATGCGGATGTGACTACACACTCACGATAAGGCTTTATCGTTTTAATATTCATTATAGAAGGGTCCTATTTATATGCAATGTCTACGGTCCTGAAGATGGTTTGACGGATTGACGCCACCGAGACCGAAACGTCGACTCCATCATCTATTTCTGAGATATTTGTTGATCTTTAGTGACCATTAATCTTACCAAGGAATATGTCACTGTCAATCTCGTTGGAGTAGATGTTTTTCATGAATTGTTTTATTTATTTGATTTTACCTCTTTTCATGATTTGTTGCTGATTTGCTTTTCTAATTGTACTCCTTTTTAATGAATTATTGATATAATAACAAATTTATATTTTCAAACAATTAAGATACCCCAGTGTTTTTGTGCTCTTGAATTGAATTCATTGTTGTTGTCGTAGGACACTTCGTGGATGTTCTTATGAGACTCACCTCCAGAATAATTTGAGAACAGTTACTCATTGAATCTCTTTAAAACAAAACCCCTCATAGGCGCTTTCTACCTATTATTGTCCCATGAATAAGGCACTCACTCATCCATCGGACTCCAGGAGTGAGGAAAGGAGGAAGAGGGAGCGATAGTAGCAAGGATAGAGTGAGTGAGAACACAGACACAAGTGAGGAGAGAGGTGAGGCCATGAGTTCGAGACAGACAGGGGGACGATGAGAGAGGAGAGGCCCTGAGGCGGCTCTGGTGATGGTCAGAGACGGGGGGCAAGGGGAGAGGTGAGGCTCTGGTGAGGGGCAGAGATGGGGGACGAGGGATGAGGTGAGGCTCTGGTGAGGGGCAGAGATGGGGGACGAGGGATGAGGTGAGACTCTGGTGAGGATCAGAGTCGGGGGATGAGGAGAGAGGAGGTCGCTCAGGTCCCTTCTGTGTCTGGCACAGGGTTCACACGGCGCCCTGGTATCTTATGTGGGGCACAGATGGGTAGAAAAGTATTGTTAGCTTTGCCAGTGTTTGTTTATTATTTTAGATGTTTGTTGTATGAGGTTGAAATGTTAAGTTCTGCTCTTTGCTGTGATTGGTGGTTTCCTCTGACCTCTGCTTCTCTCTCTCCTGCAGCTGCCGTGATCCTGGGTCCGGACACCGCTCACCCCAGGCTGGTCCTGTCCGAGGACAGACAGAGCGTGAGGACGGGAGACAGAGAACACGCCCCAGAGATTCGATCCACTCAGAGCTGTGCTGGGGAGGGAGCGGCTGAGCTCCCGGGAGGCATTACTGGGAGGTGGCGGTGGGGGGCAAGACGGACTGGGGCCTGGGGGTCTGTGACGAGGCTGTGGCCAGGAAGGGGGAGATCACAGCATCACCAAAGAATGTATTCAGGACAGTGCGGCTCAGAGATGGTGAATATGAAGCTCTCACTGCCCCTCCCACCCACCTGGCCCCCTGTGTGCCCCCCAGGGCTGTGGGTCTCTTCCTGGACTATGAGGCGCTCAGGCTCTCGGTGTACAATGTGACCGACAGCTCTCTGCTCCACACCTACTCCAGGGCCCCCTTCCCCCCACCCTGCGGCGCTACTTCAGTCCAGGACTCAAGGTGGGAGGGAGGAATGTGGGGGTGCTGCGGGTCCTGCCGGTGACAGGACAGGAGTGAGAGGGGGGAGACCCCCAGCACATGAGGGGAGATCATTGGCAGGGACAGGGGGTACAGTCCTTATTTGAGGGGGGTCTGGGTCTTTTCTGTGGGGGGGGCTGAATCCTGAATAACATTAGTCTGGGCGCTGCCTTTAGGGCAGGCGCTATCCTCTGCTGGGGGGTCACTGTCCTGCTGAGGAATGCATCCTGTATGTCTCCTGTATTTTCAGATCGGGGGTGTTGCAGTTGTGTGTGTTTGAACCTGTAACTCTGCTGTGACCGGGGACAGCTGCTCATTGTTTTCTCTGTACCCCGACTCCATGTCGCTTGTTGAGAAGGAGGGCTCTGTCCCTGTCCTGTGTGTCAGCCCGGGCCTCTCCTAACCTGACCACAGGTATATCTGCCACTGACATATAATGTAGTGCTGCATGTGCCTTCTATGCGCTAAGATGAAGTCCCGAGGTGCTGCTCTGGGTAACAGAAATATTACAAATATTCTAGGTCCTGTAAAGCACCAACCCGGTCTTCCTCAGGGAGTGGACGGATCCCGTTCCGTACAAAAAGCAGAATTCAATCCTTTCTACTCATCAGATTCATCAGACTCAGCTAAGAGTCGAGGGAGGCGCGGGGCGAACCGAACAACTAATCACAAATTAATGCCACTGTGATACATCTATGTTTATTAAAGAATCCCTCTGAGAATGACGTCATAATACACCTCACAACCCCCGCTGACATCATCAAAGGAGCATTCTAGAACGCCCATTGTTGGTGCCAGATAGAGATGCAGAACCGGTAAATAAAACTCTTTTTTCCACTTCACCGGAGCGCACTTTAAACAGCCACAGCCTTCCTTGGGGAAGATTCAATTATTAGTAAAATCACATCAGCTAGATGCCCTATTCATGACGGAGACCTGGACTCACCTCGACTGTGAGATCGATCTGGGCTGGGCCTGGCTTCCTGGCAAATCGCGACCATTGATATGGACCCGATTAACGGAGTGGAGTTGCTTGGCCTGTCCATAAATAATTACTCTGGGGTTATCTTCACTGGAGTCATCTGTTATAGACCATCTGGGACCTTTAACGCTCAGCAACAACATTCCCTGCTAACCACCCTTACTAACATGGCAGCCTCCCACAACAAATTGATAGTCCTAGGGGACTTCAATTTGTGGCTGAACGGCTCCTTGGACGGTGGGCTGCGCAATCTTCTCCACTCTTGTGAAAGTATCGGCCTCCACCAGCATGTCATGGAAGCCACTCACAAGGATGTACACCGACTTGATCTTATTTTTTCGGTCCCCCAATTATTATACTTGGGAGAAATTTTGCCCATGGATTGGACAGATCATTTCCTACTCAAATTTTATGTTAATAGCAGTGGGGTTTCAACCCAGGCACCATGTGTTACTACTGAATTTTTGTGTAGGGACTGGGAAGCCCTTCCGCGGCTTGGATCGCCTGACTTGGTATTTAAGGTCGGGGACTGCTATTCCTTGGATAATCAGGCTGATGAGAATTACGCTTCAATGTGCCTTAGGATCACCACGATGGTAGATTCCCACGCCCCACTAAAAAAACGTTGTTACAAGGGCAGAGCCTCGGCTCCTCGGTTTAATGAATCTTTAAGGGCCTTAAAACTAGCCTGTAAACAGGCTGAGAGGAAATGGAGGCAAGGCTATAAAGATTCTAGCAGACTGCTTTGGAAAGCTAAACTCGCTGAATATAAGACCCTGATTCACAAATCCAAAGCTGACTACTTCTGCTCTACAATTTGCAGCGCCGCAAATAGCTCTAGTAGCATCTTTAATATTCTGAACAGTTTAACTAGCCCTGACTGCTCTAAAAAGTCGATACCCCCCACGCAGGCACTCTGCAATAACTTGGCTACGTTTTTTTAAGGAAAAAATTGATGCCATTATTAACGATCTCAGAACAGCCACTGAATCGAGTAGCTCCCTTGGTCCAGGGGTTGGGGGCGCAGAGGGTGGGGATGAGTGCCCTGGCTGGCAGCCTGCTGATTTACTCTTGGAGTTTCCCCCCGTTACGGAGGAGGACTTTGGCAGGCTTGCACAGGGTATTTCATCAGACTCACCCCTGAGGTGCGGAGATAGGATGGCTCCCGGCTATCTGACGCACACACCCACTGTGGCCGACGCATGTAAGGGGTTAAAGCGTGCTCCGGTGAAGTGGAAAAAAGAGTTATATTTGCTGGTCCTGCATCTCTGTCACAAACAATGGGTGTTCTAGAATGTTCCTTCAATGATCTCAGCGGGGGTTCTGAGGTGTATTATGACGTCATTCTCAGAGGGCTCCTTTAATAACTTGCACATATCATGTTGGCCTTAATTTGTGATTAGTTGTTCGGTTCGCCCCGCACCTCCCTCGGCTCTTAGCTGGAGTCAGATCGTTGGGTCTGATGAATAGAAAGGATTGAATTCTGCTTTTTGTAGAGAACGGGATATGTCCGCTCTCTGAGGAAGACCGCTTTGGTGCTTTACAGGACCTAGAATATTTGTAATATTTCTGTCAGTGAACCCCCCACGGCGGAGGTGCTTCACTAGCGTTTCTTCCAGGTATCATAGAAGGGGGGCGAAGTTACCCAGAGCAGCACCTCGGTACTTACTCTTAGACCTTAGAAGGCACATTTGGCGCTACATTATAAAGTGAGGCACTATGTCAGTGGCGTATATACCTGTGGGCAGGTTAGGAGAGGCCCGGGCTGACACAGGACAGTGACAGAGACCCCCACATACAAGCAACATGGAGTCAGGGTACAGAGAAAAAAATGGGTAGCCGTCCGGACCCAAGGTCACTCCAGCTGCAGGAGAGAGAGAAGCAGAGGTCAGAGGTCACCACCAATCACAGCAGAGATCAGTACTTGACATTTCAACCTCGTACAAAAAACATCTAAAATAATAAACAAACACTGGCAAAGCTAACAATACTTTTCTACCCATCTGTGCCCCCACATAAGATACCAGGGCAAGGTGTGAATCCGGTGCCAGACACGGAGGGTACCTGAGCGACCCCCTCTCTCCTCATCCCCCTGTCTCTGAACCTCACCAGAGCCGCTGCAGGGTCTCTCCTCTCTCCCCGTCCCCCTGTCTGTCTGTCTTTGACCCATGGCCTCACCTCTCTCCTTACTTGTGTCCTCGTGTTTTCTCTCATTCTATCCTTGGTACTATCACTCCCCCCTCTCCCTCCCTTCCTCACTCCTGGAGTCTCATGGATGAGTGAGTGCCTTATTCATGGGACAGCAGCTCTGAAGGTGTATCTTGTATGCTCAGTTGCCTCCTTCTGGTAAACGTATCCGGTCCAGGGCCGGACTGGTCATTCCGGGCACCGGGTAATCCCCCGGTAGGCTGGATGGAGTGGGGGCCGGTTTTGTGACAGGGGGCCAGTTCTGTTGTTGGGGCCAAAACAGCCCCAACAACAGAACACAGTGACCAAAACTTACATTAAGCAGAATCAGGCCGCCTGTCTGACTGAGGCCTGGTGAGCACAACGATTCTCATGCTGGTGCTCCGACGCGTGACCACCGATTTCAAATCAATTTCATTTAAGGCAGCACAGGCAGGCCAGGCTACTATGTTCAGGCGTCAGGCTGCCGCCATACTCATTATAATGTATTAAACACCACCTGACCTGTCACCTGACCATGATGATCATGATGATGTAGACAAGCGCCGTGCGCAGATGTCACCGCCTCCACGTTTGCACTCCGCTATTTTTTTTTAGGGTGGGGTCTGCTGCCTGGTAGTGATGCTCATGCGCTTTGGGAAAAAGTGTGCGTGACTCTGAGGTGAGGTTGAGGCAGGCATCTGAGAGGCCAGAGGGAGACAGGGACTGGAAAAGAGAGCGGCTCAGCGGCACCCCATAATTTAATTCCCCCTATCTGCCACCCGCAGCTGAGTGCGATTTGTTCCTGGCCAGATCTGATTTATGGGTAGTGGCACTGTCTGGGCCTGGGGCCGTGTGGGGGGGGGGGGGCGTCGTGACTGGGCTGGGTCCAGAATCAAAAGCAAACAGGACCTAAGGTGGGGGCAAGGGCCTAGGCCCCGGCCCGGTTCCACAGCGCAGTGGCTTTGGTTTGTTGTTGTGAATGTGAGCAGGGAGCAAGGTGGTGGCTGGCCTCAGGCTCATCCTGGCTCTAGTCTCGGCCATGCTCTGATTCACGACTCCTCGGAGTGGCTATCCCGGACCCCGGCCGCGGCCTGATCCTCCAACCTCCATGTAACTTAGCCGGCTATGACTCTGAGTCATCACCCCTCTGAGGTCGAAACATGCACATGCTGTGCAGACCTCAGAGTCGGACCCGGTCCAGGACCTCGAGGGGTGATGGCTAAGTTTGCACTGCCGCCCATCACAATTATAACTTGATTTCCCAGCCATTCCCAAATCTCACGATTTTGTTTAGATATATATGGCCACAATTCTGAACTGCATACAGAAATAATAACATGCATCTTACATCTATATGCGGACATTGGGGGGTTACGCAGTAAATAAATATACAACGCGCCAAATCCATGGTATGCAGTAATGTAAGTTAATACCAGTTGTAAGACATCAGCGGGCTGTGGCTTTTCAATAAAATATTTGAGAAGTGCCTGTGTCGTCCGGCAGCGTTGACTACACGCACACACCATTCAGAGTATAATTAATATCCCCTCCACGAGGTTATGAATCTGAATTGATGGGGTCACTCGTTGCAATGCGTTCTTATTGATAAAGGCCTTCAGGCACAGTTTGACTGGCGGACTGATTGAAGCCAGCGTAGTAAGCAACCCTCGCAAGAGATGCTAGGGAACGGATCTCTGGAGGAGATCGATGTTCTGCAGCCTCTGAGTGCTAACGCGATTCCTCCAGGGTGGAAGTGTAGTCAGAGAGTAAAGAAGTATTGAGAGCTAATGAACCCAGGGCTCCCGGGCCTGCTATAAAGGGACTGAACAATTAAGCTAAAGGTTTGTTTTTGTGTTCACTGATGCCACTGAAAGCAATGTACAACCCAAAACCTTTTGACATTGGTGTTTTCTCTGCTGTGGTCGCTTTTTTGTACACATACTTGCACATTTTTATTTGCTGTTGTTTCCAATTGAAATTTTCGGCACGTGTGCAACTTCTGGCACGCACAGCACGGTATTTCGCAATCTCTGAAATGCAGTCCCTGTAATATTTTTATTTAAATATTAGCGAATCATGCATGTAAACCGCAACTGCACAGCAGGTCTGCATTGTTTCTATCTGCGTGCACCAACATGTAGAGGCCTTCAAAAATGCACACATTCTCAGGCATGCCAGAGGTTTTTGTGGGTCCGGGGACCACAACGATTGAGGGTCACTTCTGATTCAAGGAGCAGCTTGTAATAAATGTATGTATGTAAATGTATTGCGACTTATATAGCGCACGTATCACCCAAAGGTATCAAGGCGCTTGCTTAGGGAACCCCTAGGGTATCCACAAGGTGAAAGCCAGGCATCCCGCCGCGAGGGGCAGTAGTGGAGATTAAGCAAGCTATTGCCCAGAGTCGCAGAGTGTGACCCCGTGAGTCGAGTAGGCACCGGAGCAAGAATTGTCGAGTCCGTGGAATTTCTGAGCCTGAGACCCGCCTAGGCGGGGAATCGAACCCTGGTCCACGGCCTATCTCAGCATCCGGGTCTGCCGCCTCTAACCACTGAGCCACGCTTCTCCACAATAAAGATGACACGTTGTGTTTTATTACTCACAAACTAGTTTCTTCATGAGAGTGAGGCCTCAAAAAGTGCGAGGAACTGTGCATGAAGCCCCAGCTTCCCTTCCTGTATGATGGTCCTGTGCATTCTCCTGCTAATGAAAGGTACAGAGCACTGACAAGGGCTCGATCTGATGTCCCATTCCCTATATTTAATTACTCACTTGCAGTGAGTGATGTATATCCGTCCCTTGCCCCTCACCCCTGTGGAGTTGCTGCCTCTTCGACTCAAGAGGTGTTGGATATTTTATTTAAAGGTATTTTGCTACAAAGAAAACACGAGCTGAACAATTCAGGCAGATGCAGAATGTGTTAGTGGTGGAGGCCAAACGGTAGAGTGTACATTTCTCTTAACCGGAGGTGTAAGTGTACTGACCAATACCACAGTGGTACCCTTCAGAGTATAATTTACTCATTTTTACACCAGTCCTGTAATATTCATGGTCCTCGTGGGCTCTGTACTTCAGGTATATTAACAAATAATTGCTTAGCGTATGTAAATAGTATTTCTTCAGATTAACACTTATATACCCTGTCTGCGTTCTTTTAATAATGTTGCCAAGTTAAAGACACTGGCAAGTAGATATCTACTGGGAGCCTGTTCACTTTCCCATTGAGAACCTGCCCAGGACTGTCATACCCTGCCAGACTCTGGTGAGGGTCAGAGACAGGGGGGGCGAGGGGAGAGGTGAGGCTCTGGTGAGGGTCAGAGACGGAGGAGAGAGGAGGCCGCTCAGGTGCCTTCCGTGTCTGGCACAGGGTTCACACGGCGCCCTGGTATCTCACGTGTGGGCACAGACGGGTAGAAAAGTATTGTTAGCTTTGCCAGTGTTTGTTTATTATTTTATATATTTGTTGTACAAAGTTGAAATGTAAAGTACTGATCTCTGCTGTGATTGGTGGTGACCTCTGACCTCTGCTTCTCTCTCTCCTGCAGCTGCTGTGACACTGGATCCGGACACTGCGAGTCCCTGGCTGGTCCTGTCCGAGGATGGACGGAGCGTGAGGACGGGAGATGAACCACAGTGTAGGCCCGACACGCCCCAGAGATTCGACCCTGCCGCCGCTGTCCTAGGGCGGGAGCGGCTGAGCTCCGGGAGGCATTACTGGGAGGTGGAGGAGGGGGGCAAGACGGACTGGGGCCTGGGGGTCTGTGACGAGGCCGCGAGCAGGAAGGGGAAGATCACAGCGTCACCCAAGGATGGATTCGGGAAAGTGTGGCTCAGAGATGGTGAATACAAGGCTCTCACCTCCCATCCCTCCCTCCTGACCCCCCGGGTGCCCCCCAGGGCTGTGGGTCTCTTCCTGGACTATGAGACGCGCAGGCTCTCCGTGTACAATGTGACTGACCGCTCTCTGCTCCACACCTACTCCGGGGCCTCCTTCCCTCCCACCCTGCGGCCCCACTTCAATCCAGGACTCAGGGGAGGGAGGAATGCGGGGGCCCTGTGGGTCCTGCCGGTGACAGGACAGGAGTGAGATGGGGGAGACCCCCAGCACATGAGGGGGGGGTCAGGGGGTACAGTCCTTTTTTGAGGGGTCTGGGTCTTTTCTGCAGGGCGGGCTGGATCCTGAATAGCTTTATTCTGGGCGCTCCCCTTTAGGGCAGGCGCTGTCTTGTGCTGAGGGTCACTGTCCTGCAGAGGAATGCATCCTGTATGTCTCCTGTATTTTCAGGTGGGGGGGGTGTTGCAGTTGTGTGTGTTTGAACCTGTAACTATGCTGTGACCGGGGACAGCTGCACATTGTTTTCTCTGTACCCTGACTCCATGTTGCTTGTTGAGGCGGGGAGGGGGGGCTCTGTACCTGTCCTGTGTCAGCCCCAGGCCTCTCCTAACCTGACCACAGGTATATCTGCCACTGACATAGTGCCTCACTTTATAATGTAGCGCCGCATGTGCCTTCTATGCACTAAGAGGAAGTACCGAGGTGCTGCTCTGGGTTATGTTATGTTATGTTATGTTATGTTATGTTAATTTAATTTAAAAGTATTTGTTAAGCGCAACGTTCACCATGCGGTTTCTTGGCGCTGTGGAGGCAAAATTTAGCAGTGACACAAACAAGACTAGAGAGTAACAGGGAGGGGGAGGAAATTACATTGGGAAAGCTTGGGTAAAAAGAAAAGTCTTGAGCTCTTTTCGAAAGGCAGGGTAGTGAGTAGCCAAACGTAAGTGGTCAGGGAGGGAGTTCCAAAGGGAGGGTGCCAGAACAGAAAAGTTGGATCCACCCCATTTCTTACGTCTGTATCGGGGGACTTGTAGGAGTGATTGGGTGGATGACCGCAGCTCGCGAACAGGGGTGTATTCTTTGAGTAAAGAAGAGATGAAGGCCGGAGCAGTCCCTTGGCAAGCTTATATAGCGCATGGCTGCCCCAGCAATGGGGCATCCCAGCGCTCGCGGACAGAACCAGGAGGGAAAGACACAGCAGAAAGGGCAGAAAAGTATAGTCACTTTCAAGAGCAGGCAAGTGCAACTACCTCACTATACGGAGGCAAACAGCCAGGTTTAAATCTGTTTTTTGGAAGGTCCAGTGATCTTGTGTGCTGCGCACCTCAAATGGAATGGAATTCCATGAGGCAGGGGCAACAAACTTGAAGGAGCGGCCTCCCGCTCTACTCCTGCGCACCCTAGGGGTGCAGGCCAGATGCAGGTTTGCGGAGCGCAGGTCTCGTGAGGGAACATAGAAAGTACAAAGTCCCTGCACTATCTGGGGGCCCTGGCCATGTAGGCTCCTATGGGTCAGACAGAGAGTCTTAAATTGAATTCTCTGTTCCATGGGCAGCCAGTGCAGGCAGTGCAGGAGATGGGAGGTGCGACAGAATTTAGGTAGGTCAAAAAGAGTGCGGGCAGCCGCATTCTGAGCCCTTTGAAGTCTCTTTGTGACCGTTTTATTGACGCCCAGTAGCAACCCGTTGCAGTAGTCAAGTTGAGACAGAACCACTGATTGAATGATTACTTGATGGGTGGTGGCCTCGAAAAATCCTAGGATTGGTTTGAGTCTACATAGGCGGCCAAAGAAGGTTCATGCAACTTTTTTTGCATGTAGCTCGGAAGAGAGGGAGTTGTCCATCAGGACCCCCAGATTCTTGACTGCCTCTTTCGGTTGAGGGGGAGGACCCAATGCCGCGGGCCACCACTGATGGTCCCATTTGTGTGAATCACGACCGATCAGAAGCACCTCCATTTTTGAAGAATTGAGTTGAAGAAAGTTGTCAGCCATCCAATCCGAGATGGCCAGAACATGTTCACGAAATGTTAACTGGTCAAGTACGGTGTTCTTAGAAAAGGTGAAGATCAGTTGCGTGTCGTCCGTGTATGAAATCATATTGATCTTCCGGTCTTTGGCCAATAGGGCAAGGGGGCAGACGTATACGTTAAACAATGAGGGGCTCAGAGCAGAACCCTGGGGGACACCACAGTTAAGGGGGTGCGTGCCAGACAGGTATGAAGGGGCGTGGATCTGAAAGGAGCGATCAAATAGAAAAGACGCAAACCAGGCCAGGGCCCCGCCACTGACCCCGATCTCCCCGAGACGATGGAGCAGAATCTCATGGTGTACCACGTCGAAGGCCGCACTAAGATCGAGCAGAATCAGGGCTGAGGTGTTGCCCAAGTCCTGTGATGCCCTCAGTTGTTCTGTGACCACCAACAGGGTGGATTCCGTGCTATGCTTGGGCCGGAATCCGTATTGTGACCTGTCCAAGATCTCATTGACTTCCAGAGATTTGGTCAAGGTGATATTGACATGTGATTCTATCACCTTGGCCAAGAACTGGAGTAGGGAAATAGGCCGGAAGTTGTCTGGCAGAGAGGCATCCAGAGCTGGCTTCTTCTTCGTTAGGGGGACAACCATGGCATGTTTCCAGGATTTAGGGATTATTGATGACTGGAGCAATCTGTTGATCAATTCCCATCCCTGAAGCAAAATACTGTCCTGGAATTTCCTGAAGGTGTCCGGTTTACCCGGGTCATCGGGGGAACCAGACTTCACCTTCACAGCCAGGGTTTCCAGGTCTTTAAAGGACATAAGTGGAAGGGCTTGTAGGGAGTAGGGAAGGTCAGATGGGCAGGTAGGTGGGCGTGATTTAGAGGCAGCCCTTCCGACGTCCAGTGATTTGTAAATGCACTCAACTTTGTCGATAAAATATTGTGCCAGGGATTCACATTGCAAGTTGGAGGATATTATATTGTTGGTTCCTGTTGGGGATTTTGTCAGGTCATTGATTAGAGCAAAAATGGTTTTGGAAGGATTGGGACTGGAAGTAATCATATTAGTGTAAAATGCGGCTTTCGTTTTTTGTACCAGTTTGTAGTATGCTTTACTGGCCTTCCTGTAGGTTATTTTGGTTAGAGGATCATAGGAGCGCCACCAGGAGCGCTCCAAAGTTTTGCAGTGTTTTTTTTTACGCTAAGGTCTCATTGTACCAGGAGTGCGACTGCTCGCGCTAGGCCCAGGGCCGTTTTTTTGGGATACAGTGGTCCAGCGAGTTATTAATCCACCCCCTGGATTGTGTATGCTCTTCTAGGCTGGTGGGCCAATCTGGGCAGGATGATTTTAGGCTGGACTCAAAGCTGTGTGCGTCCAATTTGTGCCAGGGGCGTTTCCAGGAGGCTGCGGAGAGTTCTGCCGTGGGGCACCAGATAAACTAAGACACATATGAATAAGGAAGTGATCCGTCCAGGTTAGTGGGAGGGGGGCATGGACTTTAAGCGACCGAATGTTAGAAAATACTGGGTCAAGTAGGTGGCCTGCAAGATGCGACGGGCCCTCCACTAGCTGAGTTAACTGACAGGCATCCATGTCTCCCAGAAAGTTGGTAATCTCATGGGAATCAAGACATTCCAGATGTAGATTAAGGTCTCCTAGGATGCTAAAATTCGCTGTCTGCAGGGCAAGTGTGGAGTTGATATGGGTTAGGACTTCCTGGAAGACTCTGGCCGGGCCTGGGGGGTGGTAAATGAGAAGCCCAGTGAGAGTGAAATTATCAGATATCTTGATTTCAAATAGGGGACATTCGCAGTCAGGTATGGTCAGGGAGGAAATAGTGCAAGAGTAGGCAGATTTGAATATCACAGCTAGCCCCCCTCCCCTGCCGCTGGGTCTGTTCTGTGTAAGCATAGAGTAGCCCGTCGGGAGGGCCAGGCAGGAATAGCCACCGAGTCATTGGTTAGCCAGGTTTCTGTTAAGAAGCGTAGGTCTGGTGAGCGGTCCAGAAGAAGATCAAATATTTCTTCATGGTGTCTCACTAAAGACCTACAGTTGAGGCTATACATATTGAGGTTTGTGAGGTTATAAGTCTCAAGAGGTGCCTCAAAGTCAACTTTGGCTCGGAACCCACATTTATTACATTGAGTGAGGGGGGTGTTTGGGTGCCAGAGATGGTCGGCACAGGGCGCTTTGGCGTGGAGGGCGAGTAGGTGCTCCCAGTTGAGGCTATACATATTGAGGTTTGTGAGGTTATAAGTCTCAAGAGGTGCCTCAAAGTCAACTTTGGCTCGGAACCCACATTTATTACATTGAGTGAGGGGGGTGTTTGGGTGCCAGAGATGGTCGGCAGAGGGCGCTTTGGCGTGGAGGGCGAGTAGGTGCTCCCTGGGATAAGAAGGTCTCTGTGGCGATCTGAGACCAGGGGTCCTGGCGGCTGGCGGCATACCGGCACGGACGGGTGCAGATGGGCTTGCCTTTGGCGCAACTTCGGCCCTTCAATGATACCTGGAAGAAACGCTAGTGAAGCACCTCTGCCGTGGGGTATTCACCGACAGAAATATTACAAATATTCTAGGTTTTGTAAAGCAGCAACCCGGTCTTCCTCAGAGAGCGGACGGATCCCGTTCTGTATAAAAATCAGAATTCAATCCTTTCTATTCATCAGACCCAACGATCTGACTCCAGCTAAGAGCCGAGGGAGGCGCGGGGCGAACCGAGCAACTAATCACAGATTAAGGCCAACATGATATGTGCAAGTTATTAAAGGAGCCCTCTGAGAATGAAGCCATAATACACCTCCGAACCCCGCTGAGATCATCAAAGGAACATTCTAGAACGCTCATTGTTGGTGACAGAGATGCAGGACCAGCAGATATAACTCTTTTTTCCACTTCACCGGAGCGCGCTTTAACCCCTTGCATGCCCCCGGCCGTCCGACTCCACGGCGGGCGTGTGCGTCGGACAGCCGGGAGCCATCCGATCTCCGCACGTGTGGAATTTTGCTGCAAAATTTCGGCAGCGCCCAAGGGGTTTAACAGCCACAGCCTTTCTTGGGGAAGATTCACCAAAACAAACAAGCAGATCAAACCTGAATTTAATTTGGAGAAATCTTAGGCCGACAAGGACTTATCTTACCATGTCTCAGCCGTCAGTATGAACAATATGTATCTAAAAAACACTTCACATGGGAGGCCTGTCGAAGACTAGTGCTACAGCTCCCCATCCTTGAAGAGCATCTCCCCTGAAGTCCCAGTATCATTTGGAATGTTTAACACAGGAGAGAGTTGACGGATGCATATTCTTTAAAGTTCTTTTAAAGTATTCTGAGTGTTATGTGAAGCAGATACGTCTGTCCATTTACTTTGAGGAGTTAATAATTGGAATATGACACTGCCATTGTACCAGCAGCAAATAGTTACAGACCCCACAAACCATTAAGCCCAACCGTGAACATGAAGCATAGGTTGTCATCAAGGGCACTTATGAGACATTTCACTTGTGTGACAACTTGTAGGATATTGTATAACAGGCATGTGCTTTACATGTGCATCGCATGTGTGCAGCCTTATGAATCTCAAAAGAACCTGGAGGGGACTACGGAGAGTAATCCCATTTAAATGGATGGTACATGGATGGATGGATGGATGGATGAATGAATAGATGGATGGATGGATGAGTAGATGGATGGATGGATGGAAGAATGAGTAGATGGATGGATGGATTAATGAGTAGATGGATGGATGGATGGATAGATAGATGAATGAATAGATGGATGGATGGATGGATGGATAGATAGATGGCTGGATGGATGGATGAATGGATGGATGAGCTTTGATGAGAGGACAAAGATGTATGCGAAGGACATTGTAAGAGTTTGGCCCAACAGCTTTATCGTAGTATATCCAAGATAAAGCCCTTGCAGGTTCAAAATACAACCAGTGCACCATCATATATTATAATTGCACGGCCTATGCACACATTGTGTTAATGCATTCAATTAAAAAATATTCTTTTACAATCCGGCAGATCTGTTCCATCTCCCACATGTACAAAGCCAAATAAAAGCGTAGTAGCCATCTCCACTTCTTGTTAGGGCGGACACAATGCCTGCACACAAATGTTTTAATTATGATGATTGTCATATTGACAAGGTATTTAAAATGATCATTTGCCCTTCGAAGGGTAGGCACTTCCTCTACGTCTAGATGTACACCTGCTATCAGCATATACATCGTTTTCTCCATTTTAACTAAGAATTCAGACGTGTCCCCACATATATCCCGTATATGCATATCTGGGCAAAGATCGTTCAGGGTCTTCCATGATGCATATTAAAATATTATCCGCATTTAGCAAAATCCTGTCTTCCTTGAATGACCCTTCCCCAAAACAACTGTTCTACAGAATAGCAGCGGACCCATGCGACTGATTGTTAATTATTAATACCCTGTATAAACAGAAGGGGCAGGAGGGGGCACCAGTGGCGACACCAGAGTTCACAGATCCACGTCACACTGCATGTACATCAGTCTGCTTCTGCTGGGACGTCATTCACACCCTGCACTGCACACCATCACTAGCAGCAATGAAAGTCCCGGATGTGCGCTGCTTTACAAGTGTTCTGTGGCGAAGTTTAGTGCTCTTGTCGCTCAACGGTGCGGGTGCCTCAGTGTTCACTGTGGAAATCTGACTGTGAAGCAAACATCTGGCTGCGCCCTGAATAGCAGCTTTCAGCAGAGCTACTACAAGGAGGGAGACTTCTTGCTCAGAGGGAAAGTACATGTGCAGGTTACACGCCTGATGCAGCAAAGTTGCTCGGCTCCCAGATCAATGGGAGGACACGAATGATTTACAGTAGACATGAAAGAAGACAGACATGAAAGAAGGACTGTCTGGCTTTGAACAAGGATCTGATGAGCAGAGCAATGTGTGGAGAAGAGGAGACAGCCCGTCTATTTAATTTGTTTCTCAATCGAATCAACCATTCTTGAGCTGAGTGAGAGTGGCGAGTAAAGTATGTGTAGGACTCGGTGCCCGTAAGTGACCCATTGAGGTTCAGTGAGGTTGTCTTGCCTGTGAAGGGAGACAGATAATCAGCAACAGGTACCACTGCTGCCTTTCATCTGCCCGTCCATCAGCACCCACTAAACAACAATTCAGTGATCCACCTTATCCCATGCAGTTTGCCACTGGCTGTAGTCTGAGATTGGGAATGGCTGTTGTAATGCATAATATCCTCAACCAATATCCCTTAAAACTTGATATCACGTCACGTGTATTTTTAGGGTCACTTAAGCGGTACTTTCTGCTCTGCACCGGAGATCGCTCCAAACTAAACCTCCCGGTATTTTATTTAATAAATGTATTGCATTGCTCTCGGGCACGTCTGCATGCTGCTGCAATGTTCGTTTTATGTGGCAGGTTAGGTAAGGGGTTTAGCAAGTGATTCGCTGCCATCACTGGAATTGGAAACTGTAGCTGGCCTGGTCTCTCTCCCCGTGACGGATTAGACTCAAATGACTGCATATACATACAGCACATGTGAACACGTGTCTCTGTTGCGAGTTGAACCATCCACGACTTTTACTTCAAGTGTTGCAATGCCAGGGAGACGCCCACTAGAGGGCGCAGTTCCAACACCGCCTTTCATCTCGAAGGCGTGGATTGCTTCCCGGCATCCCTTCCAAAAAGCCTGGGTGCCAGGCCTGTTCGGTACATCATGCAGCGTTTATCTGCTAACTGTCAGTTTAACAAATGTTATAGCCAACCCCAGGTCTCGATCTCCAG
The DNA here is from genome assembly GCF_964261635.1 of Lissotriton helveticus. NCBI lineage: Eukaryota > Metazoa > Chordata > Amphibia > Caudata > Salamandridae > Lissotriton > Lissotriton helveticus. The sequence goes on along the minus strand of NC_136065.1, from coordinate 59,756,300 downwards.
ACGGATAATTTAGAAAGAATAATTCCAGTTTTTTCTATAAATCCAATGGGCTTTGAATATGAATGAGAGTGGAGGAAAGTCAGCATTGTAGACTGGAGGGTGGGACTTCCTTTCTGGAGGCTTGGTCTCTGGTTGAAAGTGTAAACAGACTTCTTCTTCAGAGAAAAGCCAGCTTATAACAGCACATTGTCTGGCAGAGGAGGACAGTCCTGGGCAGGTTCTCAATGGGAAAGTGAACAGGCTCCCAGTAGATATCTACTTGCCAGTGTCTTTAACTTGGCAACATTATTAAAAGAACGCAGACAGGGTCTATAAGTGTTAATCTGAAGAAATACTATTTACATACGGTAAGCAATTATTTGTTAATATACCCGGAGTACAGAGCCCACGAGTACCATGAATATTACAGGACTGGTGTAAAAATGAGTAAATTATACTCTGAAGGGTACCACTGTGGTATTGGTCAGTTCACTTACACCTCCGGTTAAGAGAAATGTACACTCCACCGTTTGTCCTCCACCACTAACACGTTCTGCATCTGTCTGAATTGTTCAGCTCGTGTTTTCTTTGTAGCAAAATACCTTTAAATAAAATATCCAACACCTCTTGAGTCGAAGAGGCAGCAACTCCACAGGGGTGAGGGGCAAGAGACGGATATACATTACTCACTCCGAGTGAGTTATTAAATATAGGGAGTAGGACATTAGATCGAGCCCTCGTCAGCGCTCTGTACCTTTCATTAGCAGGAGAATGTACAGAACCATCATAAAGGAAGGGAAGCTGGGGCGTCATGCACAGTTCCTTGCACTTTTTGAGGCCTCACTCTCATGAAGAAACTAGTTTGTGAGTAATAAAACACTATGTGTCATTATTATTACAAGCTGCTCCTTGAATCAGAAGTGCCCCACAATAGTTGTGGTCCCCGGACCCACGACAACTTCTGGCATGCCTGAGAATGTGTGCATTTTTGAAGTCCTCTTCATGTTGGTGCACGCAGATAGAAACAATGCCGAGCTGCTGTGCAGTGGCGGTTGACATGCATGGTTCGCTAATATTTAAATACAAATATTACAAGGACTGCATGTAAGAGATTGCGAAATACCTTGCTGTGCGTGACAGAAGTTCTGCTCAAGTTGTAACTGCGATGCACATGTGCCGAAAATTCCAATTGGAAACAACAGCAAATAAAAATATGCAAGTATGTGTACAAAAAAGGGACCACAGCAGAGAAAACACCAAATGCCAAAAGGTTTTGGGTTGTATATTGCTTTCAGTGGCATCAGTGAACACAAAAACAAAACCTTTATCTTAATTGTTCAGACAGTCCCTTTATAGCAGGCCCCGGGAGCCCTGGGTTCATTAGCTCTCAATAATTCTTCACTCTCTGACCACACTTCCACCCAGGAGGAATCGCGTTAGCACTCAGAGGTGTGCGGAGCAGCATCAGGGAGGGAAGCAACGAGGAGTGTGCGGAGCAGCATCAGGGAGGGGGAAGCAACGAGGAGTGTGCGGAGCAGCATCAAGGAGGGAAGCAACGAGGAGTGTGCGGAGCAGCATCAGGGAGGGAAGCAACGAGGAGTGTGCAGAGCAGCATCAGGGAGGGAAGCAACGAGGAGTGTGCGGAGCAGCATCAGGGAGGGAAGCAACGAGGAGTGTGTGGAGCAGCATCAGGGAGGGAAGCAACGAGGAGTGTGCGAAGCAGCATCAGGAAGGGAAGCAACGAGGAGTGTGCGGAGCAGCATCAGGGAGGGAAGCAACGAGGAGTGTGCGGAGCAGCATCAGGGAGGGAAGCAACGAGGAGTGTGCGGAGCAGCATCAGGGAGGGAAGCAACAAGGAGTGTGCGGAGCAGCATCAGGGAGGGAAGCAACGAGGAGTGTGCGGAGCAGCATTAAGGAGGGAAGCAACGAGGAGTGTGCGGAGCAGCATCGGGGAGGGAAGCAACGAGGAGTGTGCGGAACAGCATCAGGGAGGGAAGCAACGAGGAGTGTGCGGAGCAGCATCAGGAGGGAAGCAACGAGGAGTGCGCGGAGCAGCATCAGGGAGGGAAGCAATGAGGAGTTTGCGGAGCAGCATCAGGGAGGGAAGCAACGAGGAGTGTGCGGAGCAGCATCATGGAGGGAAGCAACGAGGAGTGTGCGGAGCAGCATCAGGAGGACGCAACGGGGAGTGTGCGGAGCAGCATCAGGGAGGGAAGCAACGAGGAGTGTGCGGAGCAGCATCAGGGAGGGAAGCAACGAGGAGTGTGCGGAGCAGCATCAGGGAGGGAAGCAATGAGGAGTGTGCGGAGCAGCATCAGGGAGGGAAGCACATAAGTGACAAAGTAACAAGGAAAGCGGGGAGGAGTTTGGCAGCAGGAGAAGCACTCAACAGAGAGATTGCAATACCTCTGCCAATGTATCTATGCTTTGTTAAAATAGTATACATATATATATATATATTGTGTTCGACCTCAACAATGAATCATCTACTGTTCCTGATGCCTTTTTTATATTTCGCCAACGCGCGCCGCAGCCCATAGTTGATCTGCGGTCCTATGCTTGTTTACTTACTCCACATGCACCCCAATGCTAATGTATCTAAGTATTGTTAAATTGTTGTATATCCATTTATGCTCTTAGTACCTCAATAACGTTTCAGCTACTGATCCGAACACTTCCATTTATTTTTCTTATGTATTGCCACTATGTTATTATGTCTACCCAAATAAGTACTGATACTATACGCTAGGGCGCTCGACCTCGGACCTGGGGATCTGGGTTCGAGTCTCGGTAATGACGCCAAACATCCTGTGACTCTGGGCAAATCACTTAATCTCCCCAGCCTAATAAAAATGAATGTGTGTCCTCATGTAACGTAACTGGTGCTATGTAAAGTGCTCTGATACCCGGTGCGGTTCGGGTCAAGTTGGCGCTATATAAAACTCTGCAAAAAAAAACAACAATTTCATAAACTATCTCTACCTCAGGAATATCTAGACATTTTGCCTATATAACGCCAGGATGTCTTTATGCCAACCCCAGTAGGTACTGCTACTGTGCACTGCTAAAACAACTTATGTACCAAAAAAATATATTAGCTACGGATCCTTACACCTTCTTATGTTTTGCCTATGTACTTTCATTTTGCCTGTATGTCTACACTAACATGTTTCAAGTAAACCACATAATTACTACCATGTATACATTGTGAAGGGATCTGATCCCCTCGGGTCAAGTTAGTGTTATATAAAACTCTACAAATAAAAAGAAATGTAAAAAAAACAGATGAGACAACAACACAGAGCTGGGGGGGTCAGGTATTAGGCTGGGTTAGAAGCATACGAGGGAGTGAGCTAGTAAACGCATGCGCGCTCTTGAGTGCTTACTTAAAAAGAACAAGCATTTACAATGCAACGGTTTCGCCTTTGTAAAAGTTTGAGCTATTGGCATTGTAAATTACAAATTTAGTATTTATGTGTTGGTTTTGAACGCAGATAAATAAATGGCATTGTCATTTACAATGCCAATAGCTTAATCTCTCACAAATGCGAGACCTATTGCATTTGCACACACACACAGAGCACAAACACACACACCGAGCCACACACAGACAGAGCTACACACAGACAGAGCCACACACACAGACAGAGCAACACACACAGACAGAGCAACACACACAGACAGACATGTTATGTGCCCAGACACCAACTGGTGGATACAGAAGCTTTGTCGTTTCTCAGAGTTTTTTCACGACACACATTGGCTTTAACCCACAACGTACTATGTAACATGCCTTTATAACCCACATCGGGTGGGTTAGAGACTGTATCTTGTTACACATAGACTACTACTTGCACTACTTGCATGTCATGCAGGTACTGCCTTTGACGTTCATATTGTGGTGGCTATTTCATAGGCACGGCTGTGGGAACAGCAAAGAACTGCCTGCCAGTGACTGAAAGAAGACATAATCTGGCAGGCAGGTGGTGCACACATTGGTTTGGCGTGCGGCGGTGAGGCTTTCCCGCTCTGCCACCACCAAACTCTTAATCAGGCCCTAAGACTTGGGTGTTGAGGTGGGGGCACAGAAGCACATAGCAAGACAGCGCAACACGGAGATCGGGGATGGGTGGGGGCAAATAACTTGAGGAAGACAGCTGGAAAGCGCACACACTCTCGTAGAGTGCTTAACTGAAAAGGAAAAAAATAGCACCAAATTAAAAAAGTGTAAGGACACATTAATGGATCCATGCTCCAGGGCTCACAAAGGGAAAGTAAAGACCATACACGCCATCAAATAAAAAGCAAGCAAATGAAAGTGACAATGAGGGCAAACAATTGTAAATAATGGGCGGGCTCTAACCCCACTGTAAAGAAACAAAATGGCTAGCAAAAGTTAGTATATGCGCTGTCTTAGGCGGGACCCAAAAAGAACGATTTGAGATTCAGCAAGAATTTGCCAAAAACTGAAGACCCATTTCAGCCTCTTCAATAGTTAGAGACGGTGGGCTGCTTGAACAGTAAACATTCCCTTTTTGACTCCTTAACCATGATTACTGCAGTAAAATGCATTTCTTCTTCAAAGGCTTAGAGTACCAGTTAACGGGAACACAGCTTTAGGCGAGAACCACTTGAGTATTTTTTGCACGCTCTATGGATTTTTTAATTGATATATTTTTTTCTAATTTCCTCATCAAATAGCTATATACCAATAACACGGAGCCACCACAGTCCAGTCCTTCATACATTTCACCATAAAATACATGATACCTTTACATGGTTTTCATTCAAGGAGCCATGGAAAGCATCCGCCTCTTCATTTGCACTCCAGATCCAGTGATGCTGATTAACATGCTACATCAGGCTGGACATGTGACAAACTAGTCAGACACAGCTGGATAAAGACCAAATAAGGGTGGCAAATAATGTACATCTACTGTAGTCTGAGGATGACACACACCATTGATTTCGGACTTGACAGGCCTACAACGTGTAGTAAGTGATATGCTGTTTGTCATTGTACAATCACACCATGAAGGGCCGCTTTATTAAATTATTGCAGTTTGGCAGACAACGTGTGGCAATTCAACCTGGGAGGTAGTGGGGGCTGAGGAGAGAAAATGGGAATGTTTGTACAGCAGACCATAAAATGAGGCAATAAAACATGAAGAGGTGAAGTGATACTGCGAGATTAAGTATCACCACACCCAAGGAGTGCTGTAACCCCAAAGACAAAGGCCAGTGTGTCTCCTCCAATTATGGGTGTACCGCTATCCACCAGATTCGCCACACTCTGGAGCACCTTCCAAACAATGGCTTATTCAAAATGAAAGCGCGCTGCGTTTCCCGACGGTGCTTGCGTCTCCACACGAACCGAAGAGGCTAACGCAGGCCACTGAGACTTCCAGAAAGTTCGCTATCGAATTCCAGTTCTATCGTGAACAAAATAAAGCCGACCATAACCAGACTTTTAATTAGGAACAGGGGGTAAGCAGTGGTCGTGGAAGCTAGAGACGATCGGAGAGCAGCTGCTCCGGCATTCTTGGGGAGTTCCGTCGATTAGCCCAGGCCCTCAGTCAAGATCCATGAGGAATGAAGCCAGGGGGAGTTACTGGTCGGCTACTGTGGTCTACGCGCAAACATCCACTACTGGTAACAATTAGGGACACCTAGTTGAAAGCACTTTAAGCCGAACTAGCAAAACTAATAAATCAGACAAATCCATGCTGTACAAGGTTATGAAACAAAATACAGTTGTTGGACACGTCCGAAGACGTTTTGTTTCAGCTTTACTGCTCAGTTTCAGGAACACAACGTGCGCCCCAATGCCTCGCAAAGGTAGGAGGGCAGTTGGTGTGCCCCCCTCACCACCAATGCCACCACCCTGGAGAACAAAGGTGGGCGCTGGTAAGCAAAGCAGCGGTGCAAGTATTTGAGGCTGAGGATGTTTACATACTGTTTATGGATGTGTGTGGACAGCAGCAGGAATGGCCAATACTATAAAAACAAGTCAGGTCCCGGGCCGTGCTGTGATTGGCTGACGTCACGGGGGTGTCCCGGGCCGGCAGCCAATCACAGCGCAGCCCGGAAAATGACGTCACTGGGGTGTCCCGGGCCTGCAGCCAATCACAGCGCGGCCCGGGACACACGGCAACAAGGGGCGGGGCTTAAAAAAAGACCCAGAAACGCCCCCGAATCGCGTTTTCTCTGGAAAACGTGTTTGACGGCCAATCTCTTCCAATGGCTAGCCTCCATTTATGGAGCTAGCCAATGGAAGAAGGGGCGGTTTCAATTCCCCTTTATAGAGATAACATTAGATTTCGCCTGGGCGGAGCAACTGCTACGCAGTTGCAACGCCAGGACGAATCCTAAAAAAGTAGCTCCGTAAAACAGCAGATCTTAACCTGTGGTCTGTGAACCCCGTGGGGGTCACGACGCCTAATCAGGGGCTCTGCAGCTGCTTGGAAAATAAATGATTTTAACAGATTAATAAGGTGCGTATAAATAAAGAAAATTTAAAATCGGACATTTTAAAACTCGCTAAATGTGAAGAAATATTATCTTGTAAATTGCAGGCAAAAAATTAAGTTGCATCCTCATGTCGATTCATAAGAGCAGTGCAAGTTTATCAAACAGAATATAGTATGGACGATGATAGCCTACTGATTTTAGAAAAGCTCCAATCTTTCCATTAAAGTAACAATTTTACTTTTCTTATATTTGTTTGTGATTTAAATAAAATGTCATCATTTTTGTGGTTCACATCATCAAAACTGCGTAGGCCGGGTTCTTTTATTGCAATATTGACTCAGTGGGGGTCCCTGGGTTCTAGTAACGATTAGGTGAGGGTCCACAGATGTCAAAAGGATTCAAGTCAGCCAAGACAAAGGATGGCAAAGAGGCCGTGTTCCAGAGGAGGGACGTACAAGATGGAGCAAAGAACCATTCTGTAAGAAGCAAGAACTAAGAGTGACAGTAAAGTCAGCCAATGGTAAGCAGTGGGCGGGCTGTAAGTCCACTCAGCTCTTGTAAGCTCCCAATAGGTCTTTTCAATTTTGAATTTTGAATTTGAATTTGAATTTTAATAAATTTATAAAGCGCACTGTTACCGGGGCGGTTTCCTGGCGCTAGGTAGCGGAGAACCAGAGGAAGTAGGAAACAAAACTAAACTGCTGGGGGGTTGGGAAACAGAAAAGTTTTGAGGAGTTTGCGGAATTCAACATATGATGTTGAGGCTCTGAGGGCGTAAGGGAGGGAGTTCCAGAAAGAAGGGGCTAAGACGGCAAATCTCGTCCCCCCGGACCTCTTCTTCTTGAAGCGTGGAACTGTCAGAAGAGCCCGGTGAGAGGAGCGAAGCTCTCTGGCCGGGAGATAGGGAGATATAATCTCACAGAGGAAGGCAGGGGCGGTCCCAGCTCTAGCCTGGTAGGTCATACAACCCAGCTTGAAAAGAGCCCTCTCCTTCACCGGGAGCCAATGCAAGGACTGCAGCAGAGGGGTGGCATGATGAAACTTAGGAAGTCCATAAATCAGGCGGGCAGCCTGATTTTGTATCTGCTGCAGTCGATGGATAAGGTAGTCAGGGGCGCCATTATAGACCACATTCCCATAGTCAAGGCGCGATAGCACCATGGCCATGAGAATGAGCTTCAGGGCAGGAACAGAAAAAAAACGGGAAACCTTACGGATGGTACGGAGGGAGAAAAAACAAGAGGACACCACCGAAAGAACCTGAGTGTGGAGAGAGAGCTGGGAATTAATAAAGATACCTAGGGTTTTGACCTTGGGAACCGGGGAGGGAGGGGAACCCAGTGAATCAGGCCAAAAGGACGGGGACCAGGGACTGCAACCACCTCCGGTCAAAACCAACTCGGTTTTATCGGGGTTTAACTTGAGGTGGTTGCAGTTCATCCAATTTTGGATGAAAAGCATCACCCTCTGAAAATTCCAGGCAGAAGACGGGGAGTGGGAGAGATTGAAAATTAATTGGAGGTCATCGGCGTAATTAAACACCGAGACCTCCATCTGCTGTAAAGAAAAAATGAGGGGCGAGATGTATAAGTTAAAAAGTAAAGGGGACAAGGAAGAGCCCTGGGGGACGCCGCATGTCACTCTGCGTGGAGGGGCGGCAAAGCCTGCCAGGTGGACCGCCTGCTCCCTGTCAGTTAGGAAAGACCGGAGCCAAGCGTGGGCCGTACCCCCAATGCCCGCCGCCTCGACACGGGACAGTAAGATGTCATGGTCTACCGTGTCGAAAGCGGCGGACAAGTCGAGGAGGACCAGAGCCTGGGGGAGGCAGGTGTCAATGCCCTCCCTCAGTTTGTCCATCACTGTCACTACCACCTTCTCAGTTGAGTGCAGCGGACGGAAGCCCGCCTGACAAGAGGAAAGGCGGCCGGTGGACTCCACAAAGGAACTCAGAGTCCGGGTGACATGGGCCTCTGAGACCTTCGCCAAGTAAGGAAGCAGGGAGATGGGGCGGTAATTGGCAGGCATGGATGGATCAGCGCCTGCCTTTTTTAGGATAGGAATAACGATTGCAGATTTGTGGGCAGTGGGGACGATGCCAGAGGTAAGGGAGTGATTGATGAGTGTGAGTGGGGGGGTGTAGCAGCTGGAAAAGATCTCTTTCAGGGCAAAAGCCGGGCCAATGTCGTGAGGTGATCCTGACTTGACCCGAGCCAGTAAAGGGAGAAGGGTTTCCCGTGTCAGGAGAGGGAGGTGAGTAAGGAGTGGACCAACAGGAAGCGGTTGGGTGATGACCGGAGGAGTGAGGGAGGGAGGGATGTTAGCCTTAATGAGGGCCACTTTCTCAAAAAAGAAAGAGTTGAGAGAGTCGCAGAGTGGTTGGGACGGGGGGATTTTGGAGATCACCCTGTCCGATGCAGCGTGTTCATGGACCGTTGCAAATATTTCCTTTGGCTGATTTTCCGCTGCCAAGATCTTACCGGAAAAGTACTCTGCTTTAGCAGTTAGGATGGCTTGATTGTATTCCTTGAGAACAAGGCAGTGCTTAGCTTTGAGGAGGGGGCAGTAGTTGCGACGCCATGCTCGTTCTGCTCTGCGTGCCGCCAGCTTCTTGTCTTTGAGGAGGGGAGAGAACCACCTATTGGCGGCATGAGCCCGCTTGATGGCGACTCTTTTAAGGGGTACAATGCGGTTACATGCCTTTAATAGCCAGTTGTTGATGGCTGTGAGCTGGGAGGGGAGGGATAGGTCATTAAGCTCAGGGCAAGATACCGCAAGAGAGGAGCAGACATCAGGGAGGACGGCCTTATCCCACTTCCTAAACCAGGTGTTTTTGGGCAGTGGGGGTTTAGGCGGACGTCCAAGGTTAAGTGCAAAGGAAATAAGGTGGTGGTCTGACCATGAGCAGGGCGAAATGGTAGGGGAGTTGGTAGGAATGTTAAGGGTCCATATTTGATCGAGCTGGTGACCGAGGGAGTGGGTGGGAGTGGAAAGCTGGGGAAGAAAATTAAGACTGGTAAGCAGAGCAGTGAACTCCTTAGATCTGGCATCCTCGGCCGGGTCATTAGGCCAGTAATTTAGGTCCCCGAGGAGCAGAACTGCGGAATTATTCACTACTAGCGTAGCCAGTAGGTCCTCCAGGGAACCAAGAAAATGGGGGGTGGACTGGGGGGGACGATAGAGCAAGACGCAGGTCAGGGGGACCCCAAATGAAATGGAGCGGACTACAAGGCAGTCCACGGCAGGAATGGGTGGAGAGGGGAGAATTTTGAAATGAAAATCAGTGTGGGTGATCAGGGCAACGCCTCCCCCTGTCTTTCCCCCGGGACGATCCATTCTGATAGCCGAGTAGGTGGGGGGCAGCATGGCTAGGAGACTCGGGAGGGAGTCATCCCTAAACCAAGTTTCCGTAAGGAACAACAGATGGGGGTGGCAAGAGTCAAGCAGATGGAAGAGCTCGAGTTGATGGGCGACTGCCGACCTGGTATTCAGAAGGATCGCATCGGTGGTGGACTGGGGGGTGCAGTGAGGGTTGGGGGCAAGAGGGAGTGGCAGGTAGGCAGAGGGAAGTGAGGCGTCAGGCAGCTGGTTGAATGACAAGTCAGACCCTGGGAGAATAGAGGGAGACCTACATAGCCCAAGATAGGCGATTCGCTCTAGTACTGTAGGGGCTGGAGGATGCGAGTGGCGAAGCGAGAGCAAAGTGGCCGGGGGATAGCTGATAACTGGAGGGTCAAAGTGACGGGCCCCAGGCCCCGGCCAGCCGCGGACGGGCGCAGACGGGCTTAACTCAGGCGCAACTCCGGCGCGCCTTCGTCGCGCCCGCTGCGCTCGTCCGCTGCGCTGACGCATACTGCCCGTATAAGTAGGGCTCAGTGTGGGGGGAGTGGCTCCGAGGTACACAGGGCCTGGAAACCAAGCAGCTTGTGCTGTACGCACAAGTACACACCTGAGCAAACGTGACAACGCCTTTTGACATACTTCAGAAGTGTCTTTAAGTATAGAATTATCAAGTGGTAGCTGTTTCAATTGACATCATTGATGACATCACTGATCACATCATCCCCACTACGGCTCCTCAAATAGAAGCAGTGTAGTTCTGGAGACAAGTCTCATTCGGTATGGTAAACGCTATAAAGTGCACACTTCAGTGAACAGTGAAGTTTTACGCGCAGGCAGAACTTCTTTAAAGCAAGCTATAGACTTTACGCAACAAGTGTGATAAGTGAGAGGAATGAAGGCTTCTCCTTCATTGATTTCTCACGGGTATCCCTCCTGTGACGCTGCGTGCCGTGCTTGGCTCGCCGGCCCCGCCCACTCGCTGCTGTCAGTCGCTGCTGTGCTGTGTGCACTATGCCCGAAAGCTCTGTTTAAAGCTGTAATGCAACAAACAAACTCTTCAATTGCTGTCAGTTTGTACAGACACCGGTTGTTTTTTTTTTTGTAGCAGCCAGCCCTGGAAGACATTTGAAGGGCCGAAGGATTGTAAAGGCCTGAGCCCCTTGGAGCCAGTGGAGACTGACTGTGGCTTGGAGTTGAGACTCTAACTGGACTATACTGTTAGTGTTACCATGACCTCTACCACTATCTACAGGGACTTTTGTATCCGCGCCTGTGGGTGCGAGCAGGGGTCTGCAGGGGCATCTTTGCCCTCGCTTGTGGTCTCGCCCCCTCACCACTGCGCCACACCTTGGGGAGCTGAGGTGCAGGCGTGCATCAGGGTGCGGGGACACTGCCTCCTCTGACCTTTAAGCCTCAGCTACATCTCAAGAGCATCAGCGACAGGATCTAGTTGACAAGCGACAGTGATAGGTTGATTCTTCGTGGAGTCCCCATCAGACACCATTGGATTGAATGGCTCTAGGGTGGCGGCGGCGGTACGTGCAGCGATCCAGGAGGAGGAAGGTGCTTTATTTTAGGTTCTGTTTGGTGGTGATCTTACAATATAGTGTGACATATCTCTCGGGTGGGAAGGAACTTGAGGGCAGACAGTGCTCACAGCATTGCATTGTGCTGCTCTGGTGTAGTAACGTGTCCAGTGATGCCAGAAAAAGACTCAGAAGGGTGCCAATAGCTCAATGGAAAGGGAGACTGGGCGCCCATATGAGTGGCCCAGCATGCTTATCGAAGGAGGCCAGAGAAGAAAAGAGCTTGGAGCCTGGAGAGTGCATGCAGTGGTCTTGATGCTCATCAGAGGGTAGCTTCTTCTACGCCTGCCCCCAAGCTCGTAAATCAGGTGTGTCTCTGCATCTTCAATAAAGGACTCCATGAGAAGACACTTTAAAAGCAAACATGTGGGTGAGTCGCCCACTTCTTCTATGTTGCAGGCTGCGGAGAGGTCTCCATAATCACAGTTGACTTTGCCATTGAAAGGGCCCCTGGGTGACAAGCAGGAGGATTTGGAAGTCTCTGGTGTTGTTTTTGTAGAACCTCGATTATCTTCCTCGCTATATTATTCTCAGCCGCCCCGATGAGCCTCTTTCATCCGCAGAGTGGAGGCGTCCACGCTTCTGGTAGTGAGGGAGGGGCAGCCTTCCTGGGAGACTCCCTTCTTAAAGTAACGGAGAATATTAGCGACTGCCGGAGAGAGGTAATACCCCAGGGAATGAGAAATCTTCAAAGATTGTTGAGCAACAGAGTCTCCTCCTAGCTTCGAGCAGAGAGACTTCGGCCTCTAGTCCGTCGTTGATGTTTGATGTCCTCCTCTTGTTGCAAACAACTCTCCACAGCATCCTTGAAGCAACAGTGTTGGCAAAAGACAAAACAGCAGACTGGCTCAATAAAAGAAACACCCCAGGAACTGAAATCGATCAACTCACGAGTGCCCGCCTTAGATAGGTCGATACAGAGCCCAGAGGGCGGGGCTGCTGATGGTGTAAAGGAAAATGTGAAGAGGGGGGGGGTCCTTGTCCGTTTATGTTACAATGTGTCCAGTGTAGGTAAGAAGAAGATGTCATCCATTTGTTTCTAACGGACTCCTGAATAATCGTGAGCATGGAAAGTGTATGAATAGAGGAAATGTGTTGAAAGTTCAAAAGGGATTGTTGTAAAGTTGATGAGACCTATCGGCAGTGATTCTGCAGATGATAGATCTAGGAGCAGAAAGCAGTTAAACGACTATTTACAAGAACCAGGGCCTAAAGCCTAGACATTAAACGTGAGTTTAAAATTGTCATGAAGTGGGGAAATGTTGTGCAAGATAAAAAATTAAAATGCAGCTCTGATAAAGGAATGGACAAATTAATATTATAGAACACATTAGCATGAAATGCTGGGAATGCTATCTGCAAAAGATATGAAAACATTCTGGAAATTAGTACAGACAGGGTGTAAAAAAAGATATGATTAGGTGGATGGCCTCAGAAGAAAACGTGGTTGTCTAACTAACCAACATATATGTCAGCTGATATTACATGTAGATGAGCTTGGATTCGTCCTGATGACTTTCTTCTTATTAAAGTATTTGAAGGAATGTTTGCTGGAAAAGATTATATTGCTCCACAGTTTTTCTAGGGCAGCAGACCTATCAGCTACCCACAGTTACCATAAAAACAAATTCTGACTGTTGGGCAAGTTTGTTCTCATGAGTAGTTATTGCAGTTAGGGAAACCGGAGCCTTTCTGGATAGTTGGAAAGAGCAGATTTAACGCCTATACATAAGAAACATTATCCTCCAGACCTCAACAATTACCTTCTGATTGGTTTGATAGATATCTGGGCTAATTTATACTCTAAAGCTATTTTGCTGTCTATGAAGGTTTGGCTAGCGAAAAATGACATCATCCCATCTAACAGGGAGGCTTTAAAGAGGGTTGTTCGACCATTGACCACTGCTTCAGTTTGTGGGCAGTCGGCAGGAAAACCTTAGAAACTTATAGATTTTCACTCAGGCTTTGATTTAGTCAATTGAAAGGTTTTGAGAAAGAAATTAAGGCATATGAGAATTCCCACATGTCTCATGGCTATTCTAAAAGAGCGATGATGGATTCAACCCAGATCTGTGATTTGGGGTAAGTGTCTGAAAAGTTTCAGCACTCCGTCCATCATCTCCTTATGTTTGCTTTGCTCACCCTGAGTTGGCAAGGCACACCGAGACGTGGGTCCCTTGCTCACTTTGCCACTGGTTTCAAGCTATCCTGGCTGATGAGAGGTGTTACCTCGAAAACAGTCCCAGTATGCTTTTTAAGGTCCAATGAAGACGTGGCTTGGCAGTACTGGCTGGACTGCTCCCATGAAGCACAGGGTCAAGACTGATTTGCATATAGTTGGGTCTGAACTGGGGTGGTGAAGTGAGCTAAAGAATGATGATGAATTCAACCCAGATCTGTGACTGGGGGTGAGTGTCTGAAAAACTGTCAGCGGTCCGTCCATCATTTCCTTGTGTTTGCTTTGTTCACCCTAAGTTGGCAGGGCATGCTCAGATGTGGGTCCCTTGCTCACTTTGCCACTGGATTCAAACTAGCCTGGCTGATGAGGAGTGTTAGCCAAAACAGGTCGCAGGATGCTTATTTACGGTCCAGGGAAACCCTGTTAAGGCTGAACTGTTCCCATGAGGAACTGGGTCAATACTGATTTGTATATGGCTGGGTCTGAACTGAGGGGGTTAAGTGAGCTAAAGAACGATGATAGATTCAACCCAGATATGTGGCTGGGGGTAAGTGTCTGAAAGGTTTCGGTGCAGTGGTGAAACTGGACACAAACTGGTCTCTATATAGGAAAATCCCAATAGAAAACTGTCCAAGACAGGGATGCATGCTAGCACCAATCTTAATTTCATTATATCTCGCGTATATTCCGTCTATTCTGAGGGAAGCCTCTGCCTTCTTCGCATCATACCTCATATATGTAGATGATTTGGCAATTGTTGATTTGAAACAAGTGGTTTTACAAAGAGAACTTGAGGTTTATAGCAAGTACTTTAACCCCTTCAGTGCGCGGCCGATTCCCCTGTTGTGCTGGGGGGGAGGGGGTGCGCACATCGCCCCGGTGCTCATGACGACTCAGCTCGTCATGAGCGACGGTGCTCCGGTGCTCATGATGAGCTGAGCTCGTCACGACCACGCCTGTTTAATGGAACGCTCAGCACAGCAGGGGAATTAGCCCAGCGTGCGAGCGTTCCACGGGCCATGACGAGCTCAGCTCATCATAAGCACCGGAGCACCATAGCTGATGATGAGCTTAGCTCGTTATGAGCACCGGAGCACCATAGCTGATGATGAGCTTAGCTCGTTATGAGCACCGCAGCACCATAGCTGATGATGAGCTTAGCTCATCATGAGCACCGCAGCACCATAGCTGATGATGAGCTTAGCTCGTTATGAGCACCGCAGCACCATAGCTGATGATGAGCTTAGCTCGTTATGAGCACCGCAGCACCATAGCTGATGATGAGCTTAGCTCGTTATGAGCACCGCAGCACCATAGCTGATGATGAGCTTAGCTCGTTATGAGCACCGCAGCACCATAGCTGATGATGAGCTTAGCTCGTTATGAGCACCGCAGCACCATAGCTGATGATGAGCTTAGCTCGTTATGAGCACCGCAGCACCATAGCTGATGATGAGCTTAGCTCATCATAAGCACCGGAGCACCATAGCTGATGATGAGCTTAGCTCATCATGAGCACCGCAGCACCATAGCTGATGATGAGCTTAGCTCGTTATGAGCACCGCAGCACCATAGCTGATGATGAGCTTAGCTCGTTATGAGCACCGCAGCACCATAGCTGATGATGAGCTTAGCTCGTTATGAGCACCGCAGCACCATAGCTGATGATGAGCTTAGCTCGTTATGAGCACCGGAGCACCATAGCTGATGATGAGCTTAGCTCGTTATGAGCACCGCAGCACCATAGCTGATGATGAGCTTAGCTCGTTATGAGCACCGCAGCACCATAGCTGATGATGAGCTTAGCTCGTTATGAGCACCGCAGCACCATAGCTGATGATGAGCTTAGCTCGTTATGAGCACCGCAGCACCATAGCTGATGATGAGCTTAGCTCATCATAAGCACCGGAGCACCATAGCTGATGATGAGCTTAGCTCATCATGAGCACCGCAGCACCATAGCTGATGATGAGCTTAGCTCGTTATGAGCACCGCAGCACCATAGCTGATGATGAGCTTAGCTCGTTATGAGCACCGCAGCACCATAGCTGATGATGAGCTTAGCTCGTTATGAGCACCGCAGCACCATAGCTGATGATGAGCTTACCTCGTTATGAGCCTGGGAGGGGTTAAGGCTAAAGATTTAACCATTAATATGGAGAGAAAAATAGTGTTTTATTTGTGAGGACCAGGGGCTGCTGGTGTAAAAGGGCAAAAGGGGCGTTGCCTTGCCATCACGTGGGAGGGGGAGAAAAATCTATGAGCAGCTCTATTCAAAAAGCAAATGGTTGCTTTTGACTCGAGCTGCTCGCAGGTTTTTCTCTCCCTCCCAGGGATGGCAGAGCAACGTGCTCTTTTATGAAGGATTTTTTGTTTGCGTGGCAGGAGTACCAAACTGCGCATGTGCTGAGCCAGCGTGAATCATTCTCGCCATCAATGCACAAATCAGGACAGTGACATCACTGCGGAGGGTGTGGAGAGTTTTAGTGGCAATGCACAGGCTTTCTTTAGGGCGTATTCTGCTCTGGCCCAGGGAGAGGTATGAAGAGCACCATTCATTCATTGGAGAAGGGCCGGGCAGACTCAGGGGGTTGATGCTGGAGTGGGTGTTGACCATGGAACGCAGCCTTCTCTCCTCCAGTGCTTGTGTGTCTTGTATTGGCTGAGGAGTCCTGAGGAGTGGAGTCCAGCAGCTTTCGATCGGAAGTCAAGGAGTGCTGAGGGGTGGAGTCCAGCAGCTTTCGATCGGAAGTCAAGGAGTGCTGAGGGGTGGAGTCCAGCAGCTTTCGGTCCGAAGTCAAGGAGTGCTGAGGAGTGGAGTCCAGCAGCTTTCGATCTGAAGTCAAGGAATGCTGAGGGGTGGAGTCCAGCAGCTTTCGATCCGAAGTCAACGTGTGCTGCAGTGCAGGTGCTCTGGCGCTGTAGCAGAGCTACTCCTCGTAGTCCGTTAGCTGGGCTGGCTCACTCGTAGGTTTTAGATTTACCTCATTAAATTAAACTCTATCTAGTGCCTTGACTAACAGCGCACATGCCTTTAGTGTGCTTGGTACTTTAGTGATTGCAGCAGCTATCCCAGCAAGATACAGGCCAATGGCCAGTTCAAGGGGCACCCTTTCCCCACTGACGTAGGCTTAGTGGGTACTTCTCCACTGTCCACACCACCAGTTCCTGGACTGTACATACCAGTGTTTGAAATGGGGGTCTCTAGTTGGCGGAGGTAGGTACCTTTGACCAAATAGGGACCCTTGCCTTTGGAGTGGGTAAGGGGTAAACACACTGTAGATAACCCCTGCTCACCCACTTGGTAGCTTGGCACGAGCAGACAGGCTTATCCCCAAGGCAATGTGTAAAGTATTTGCACCAACACCCACAGTAACACAGTTAAACACCACAAATGGACCACACAGGTTGTTAAAAAATATAGATATCTTTATCTCAATTAGGCAAGACCAAAATTACCTTTAGGTAAATGTAAGGGGATCAAAGGACAGTCTCAGGATAAAGAAATAAAGGCTTCATAAAGACTGTATTCCTTCCGTAGGCATGCAAAAAAAAAAATACAGCCGACCCTGTCCCTGTTGACAATGAGACAGTTTCTGTGTCCTTAACTGACTTTCCTCCCGTGGGGGCTGCCCACCCTCGGTGGCGATGTTCGCACCAGGAATTATGCCCCCAGAATGGTGGAGAAGCAACAGACAACTTTTCCGGCCTACTCATGTGGGTGGCACAATCAGTGCTGCAGGCCCACTAGTAGCATTTGATTTACCAGCCCCGGCACACTCAGTGCACTTTACTCGGGACCTAAAACAAATATGCCAATCATAGATAACCAATCACAACAACAATTTACACAGAGAGTATATGCACTTTAGCACTGATCAGCAGTGGTAAAGTGCCCAGAGTCCTATAGCCAACAACCACCAGTCGGGAGAAAATAGGAGGAAGAACCAAGAGGTTTGGGGCTAACCCTGCAAAAAGGGCCATTTCCAACAACCAGGAATGGGTTAGCACGCCTGAAGCGGTTGGGGCAGGCACCAGGCTGGAGGGAGACTGTTTCTTTGCTTCTTTCTTCCCAGTAGGCCCCAAAGCCTCTCCACCTCCCGCCGCTTCACTCCCCTCTTTTCAGAATTTTAATAGCTCTACTTTTCCCATCTCCTTGAGTATAATTTGATGTTTGACACAATTAGCACTTATTAAGAAACGTGCCAACACCAGGCGCTCTGCCTCGATCAGTAATGAGCATGTAAAGTGAGAAGGGTGCGAGTGAAACCCTGTCAGTTACACACTCCAAACCGGACAGGAAAGGACACCTCACAGATGAGCATGATGGCTGATAAATTGCTCTTCTCAGGCCTACCTGGACAGCGAGGCCACTTCTGGTCTCCACACTACGGTTTTGTAAACAATGAAGTTGAGGCCCCTGGCACCGGGCATGTACTGTGAGAACTCAGTGGAAATCTCACAGGAAGAGTTGTGCCTGCAGCTCCGCAGGGTTGAGGTGCTTGTAAGAGCTCTGTGTGAGTCCTTCAAACACACCAATGAAGGGTGCAAGGAAGGAAACATGGAGGTGCATTATAGGGAGCCCTGGAAGAGGTCAAAGTTGTTTTGGTTAGAACAAAAAAGAACAAGAGCCAAAGAAAGGAGTGGAGAGCAAAACGCAGAAGAGAGAGGGGGGGGGGGAAGAAGATGAGAAAAAGGCTGCAAGGTTAAGAAAAATAAATATATATATATATTTTTTTTAAAAATCTTTTATTGTCATCAAAAGGGCAAATATACAATAAATTAGACGCGAGAGAAACTCTAGCAATTCAAAAAGCAATTTACAAAACAGAACCATCACATAATATTTAGACATATTGTAAGAAGAAAAAGAACAAAAAAGAACAAAAGAAAAAAAACACATAAGAAAAAAAAATTAAAAGGGAAAAAACAGGGGAAATACCCCCCTCTCTGCTACTCCTCTTATTATGAAACTTCCAATGCCCATTGTCCCCATATTGCCTCGAATTTTACCAGAGAACGAACTCCCCTAGCTTTAGCTAGAGCTGCTTCCATACCAAACGTTTCCCAGATCACAGTCCACCAATCGCCTACGGATGGCGGTATCGGGGAGACCCAAGCCCGAGCAATTGCCAGTCGAGCTGCGACTAACAGTATTGAAAGAAGTCGTGTGAGTGCTGGATGGTCTGCCTTATAACCCATCATTATTTCCAAAGCTGTTAAGGGAGATTCTAACCCCAATCTTAAATGAAGCACTTGACCAATCTTCTGCCAAAAACACTCAGTTCTGGACAAGTTACAAACATATGTTATATGTTAGCTGCATATACATTGCATTTCGGACATTTTGTCTTGTCCACCCTAGGATACCCTGGAGACCACTTAGCAAGTCTTTCAGGCGTATAGTACAGCATGCGTAGAGTGCAAAATTGTTGAAGTTTCAGACTGACTGAATGCACTGAATCACTAATAGTTCCAAGAGCTTGTTTAATCACACCAGGTGCTACACATACTCCCAGCACTTGACTCCACCGCATCGCTAGTTTTTCACTATCATCCTGTCCATAGTTGGAACAATATTTGTACATATCACTAATTAAAGACTTTGTTTTACCCCCATATAGACAATCCCATATCTCAGAGTGAGTTGTTTCAGTCAGAGCCAAGTTTTTTACTAAATAATCCCTGATCTGTAGATATTTAAAATAGAAGTGGACTGGAAGTTTAAAATAAAGTCATAAATTTTCAAATGTCGCCACTCCACTTTCATCATATAGATCTCCGAGACATGTAATTCCATACCTGCGTTATCATGAAACACCTCAGGGAACATAGGATTGCCCCATAACGGAAGCTTATCATGACAAAGTGATAATTTACATCTGGCAGACATTGCACGCCATACATATATGCTGTCCCGAGCTGTCTTAAACCTAACTCTCTCAAAATAATTTGGGTCATTGGTTCAATATAGAAACAGAAAGCTATCATATTCTAAAATCTATTGTGGAAAACAAGGGTCCTAAGGCTAAGTTAGGATATAGACACAATGATAATATAGACTGGAATCAGTACTATACCTTTTGTCCCTGTACCCAGCCGGGTCAGGGAATATTTATTCAATATGATCAAAAACAATTAGACGACCACGTGAGGGGTCAATTTCAGCATTAGATAGGGTACAAGCCTGTACCTATCCAGGAGTGAATTAACATACAGTTTAGAAAAGGTAGAAATAAAAAGAACACACAATATCAGGCAAGAAAAAGTAGGAGCCACATGTCCCTTGCAAATAGTTAACTCATACGCAAGTTTAGACAAACAGTCAATGCAATCACGGTAAACACAATGGATAGTTTGCAGAGCTGTTTAAAATGTCGACGACGTTTCGATCCCCTGGCTCCTAATGAACCGGGATCATCATCAGAACTTTGTATTTAAATGCCTGTTTTGATTTGAAGCGCCTGTAGAAATAAAGACAGGGAAAAGACATAAAATTGGAACAGGGTTCCCAAAATGTAGAAATTGTTAAAAGCGACCTTTACGTGTCAAGCCCCATTCAAGGTGTAACACATGCTCAACTCTTAACGTGTGTATAAGTTTGTGTATGAGGCCCGGTCCGCATCCGGCCATGCATACATTGATGGACCATAGGGGCGCAAATTGTCATCGTGCTGGTCGATGTAAATAAAACTACAGGGTGAGAGAACGACTTCAAAGTACGTTGTGCAAAGTGCCACACGGTGAATTATTAATGCTAGAGCACGTCCAGGTGATTCATGCGCCATTTGTGAAACGGTGCGAGAGTTCAGCTGTGTAACTGACAAGGAATTACATGGTCTCAATATTTTTTTTTTTTTTAAACCATTTTTATTGATTGCAAGAGAGAATATTTACAATACTGAAATCGCATTAATTATGCATACATATATGAAAAAAGAAACTGTACATATAGTATTCATTGTATATAAGAGAAAACAGAAAAAGAGAAGAAAAAAAAAATGTGGTAAATTACAATAAGCACAAAAGAAAAAAACACAAGCGTGCCGGTAACGCAATACAATCATACATTTAGTTTATAAATGATCCCCATATTTTTTCCCTTCGTTCTAGTGCTTTTGGGCCTCTTAGTTTAGCCAGTGATAACTCCATTGTATAGATTTCATGAATTAGATACCACCAATCCATAACAGTTGGGGGTTCTTTTGATATCCAGGTTCGCGCGATGGCCAATCTCGCTCAAGAAAAAATAATTGTTATTAAATCCTTGAAATTACTATTATTATCTTGTATATCAAGTAAGATTAAGTGGGCAGATATGGCCGGAAAAGTTATTTGTTTTTTATTAAGAACCTCGGTTATTCCTGCCCAAAAAGTTGAAAGTTTCGGACATCGATAAAGCATATGTTCAATAGCAGCGGCTTCTTTATTACATTTTGGACATTTGGTACGTTCATTAGAAGTATTGCCAAATGTCCAGTTTGAGATTCTCTGTGGTGTATAGTATATTTGGGTGATTGTCCTGTAGAATTGTAGCCTTAAATTTGAAGAGTGGACAACTCGATTAATTTGTTTAAATGAGCTGGTGATCTGGTTGGAATTGATATTAATTCCCAGCCTATTAGTCCATTTTTCTGCTATCTTCCCACAATCACCAACATGGCCTTTATTCAACAGAGTATAGCTTTTACTAATAAGAGATTTGGTGAGATTCGAATAAATACATTGAAGAATCTCTGATTGTTCGACGCTCACAATTTTGTTTTTGTTAATCAAAAAATCTTGTAGCTGTATGTATTTAAAGTACATGGTATCTTTAATCTTATATAGTATTTTTAATGTATTAAAGCTTAGAAGACCTTCTGAACCATAAAAATCTCCTAAAGATTTAATACCATGATCTAGCCATTGAGCGTCAGCGCCATCAGAGAAGATGTTTGGTAACCCCGGGTTCCCCCATATTGGTAGTTCAGCGTTAAAAAAAGGAATTTTATTCGTGTCTATAATTTGATCCCAGATTCTTTTGATGGCTCTAACAGTCTTGAATTTAACTCTTTTGTAGTAGTTTGGGTCGTGGACCCGAAATAGGAATTGATTGCTTTGTGGCCCTAACACGAATTGGTGATAGAACAGAGGAGTTTCTTTGGACAAGAGGCTGCGTATACGTGAGATAAAAGTAGCAAAAAGTAATTTTTAGTTCTGGGAAGTTTAATCCTCCTTTTTCAATAGATAGTTTCAGTGCCGTCATTGACCTGCGGGCTTTTTTGTATCCCCATATATAGTTGCTACAGATACTTTCTATCCTCTTAATGTAAGATATATTCAGTTGTAACGGGATAGATCTAAACAGGTAAAGTATTTTTGGTACTATTTTCATTTTAATTGTATTGATGCGTCCGATCAAACTAAGTGGTATTTTATGCCAATTTTTGAGAGTGGATGTAATATCCTTTAGTAGGGGCTCATAATTTAATGAGATGATTTTATCAATATTCGAAGTAAGTTTCACCCCTAGATATGTAGCGTCAGGGCATAGGCCTATTATCGGTTGAAGTGGTTTATAGTTCGCTATTACTTGAGTTTTATTAACATTTAAGCGATAACCCGATATATCGCCGAAATCACTAGCTTCCTTAATTATATTAGGTATAGCTTGTACCAATTCGGTGATGGCCGCCGAGTAGGAGCTCTCCTGCAAGAGCTCCAGGGTAGGGGATCACTGCATCGGACAATATCCCTCGTTTTACCCGCCATCCACCCGTTTTCTGTCGACTTACAAGCACCACTAAAAGTAACTGGATTGCATTAAGAAAAGAAAATATTTTCCACTTACCTGGACGACGCTCTACACCGATACGACATCGACACCCTCCGGGCTGGGCATCTCGAGGACGCTTCTCCTTCCAGGACTTCTCCACATCGCCGTTCACGCTGGAGACCCGACGCTCCTCCTGGCCTCTGACCGCCCAACGATTAATCAGCCTGCAGGGGTCCGGCTTGGATTGCCACCGAGACCTTAGCAGTGGGTCAATGCTCTCTGCTCAGAGGCTGTGTGTGCTGGGCCCCCCGTCGCATCAGGGATGCAGCTCTGTTCCGATGAGACGCACGGAAGTTTTTCCCCTGCTCCATGCCGCCTCCCTGCTGATAAATGTGCCGCTTGTTTCTCTCCTCCTGCAGGAGGCCAACAGCAATTGACCGGTGACGACCGACCCAGCTGCTGGTTTGTCTAGATCTCCTTCGGCTGAAAACGGCAGTTTCTTCCTTATCTTCCTAATTACCACAGAGTGCCTGGGAGTACACTGCTCATCTCCGCTTCCTCCGAGTGCCTATGATCTGCCGGGCGCCTTGGAACATTCCAGAGCTCTGCTTCTTCCGTGGCTTGCCCAGTACACGCACAGCTCATCAGGCCCAGTTCACCGCCATGACGCTGGATACAGATGTTCCGACTGCCCGACCAACATCGGATTGTGCGAGGACCCCCCACCGGATAAAACTGCTATTGGTGTGTTGATCCCACACCGACACAAGGTGAGACCTGCCTCCCCTGCGCTGCCTTGTCACAGCTCAGCGCCTCATAACCAGCATTGCTCCCGCTTTCCCCAACAAGCCTCAGCTTACTTGACTTTGTGAGTTAGGACTCACGAGATCGGCTGACTGGTTTCCGAGCGGAGATTGCAGGCTGAGCTTTGAAACTCAGCACCGGCACCTAACGAGGCCTTCCTCGCCAAGCCCTGAAATGCCTTAGCTGTTTTGGCAATCGAATTGTTTAAATCAAGAGAAGACACTTTCTGGGAGCGCTGATTTTAAATTGAGGGTTTATATATATTTATATTTATAGTGACAGGCCAGGTGGAATTCCAAGAGCGAAACAACACTGACTTGAATGGACTAGTTACAACTACACCGAAATTGCGTGATCCAATCTAGCCGTACAAAATGGTGCCAAAACCTAGACTCTGACGACTTCGAGGCCCCTCAAGATGGACGCGTTACCATTAGAATAACAACGCCACTTTTTCAACAGAAACACTTCTGATCTATTTTTCCTTTGAATTCTAAACTGCTCCCTTCC
This sequence comes from Lissotriton helveticus, assembly GCF_964261635.1. NCBI lineage: Eukaryota > Metazoa > Chordata > Amphibia > Caudata > Salamandridae > Lissotriton > Lissotriton helveticus. The sequence goes on along the minus strand of NC_136065.1, from coordinate 59,732,674 downwards.
TTTAGCCTGGCGCTCCACCTTGTGGCCTAATCCTGAACTTCGTCCCCCTTTATTTATTTTATCCTACATGTCCTGTTAATTTTTCGATCTGCCCCTCATATGCTTTTTATGGTTTTACTTTTGATGCTTTTAACAAGCGCCAGTTACAATATGTCTTATATGTTTTGTGTTTTTTTTTTCCTCCCCCCTATAGTTATCTTACACTGCCAATCTTGTAGTGATTTTTGTGTCAACCTCGATACAACCTCCTATTCAATTGCCTTCCCAGACCCCTTTTTTTATACTATGGCCCATGACCTCCCTTTGTGTATTTGTGCTATGATTATTTGATTCGCTGGACTGTTTTTAACAATGCACCCAACTTGAGAATATGTGCAGTTTGATGACCCGATAATTTTGTTCCTGAGCCCAGCGATCCTCACCTTGTGTAGCTTTGCGGGGATTCATTGTTTGCTTTGCTGGGGATATTTCAACATTGCTTTAATTTTGCTCCCAATGGAAAAATGGGGGGCCCCTACAGTGTACTGAGTTAGCTACTCGTAGGGAAAGTAATCTATGTAGAGAAGGGGTGTAGCAAACTCTGAGAATATATCTAGACCCTAAACCAACATGTAATGATACATACTATACAGCATCAAAATAAATATATACTGAAACCGTGATATATCAAAAATTCTTGAATCTTTTTATTTCAATTATAGTATATTTTCTTTTTTTTTTTTCTCTTTCTTATTCATTTTATATCTTCAATTAAAAACGTTTGTGAATTTTATAAATGACATTCAGGTTCTGTAAATAGGAAATGTTACAAATAGAACAGTGTGAACAAAAAAACTACATAAACAAAATATCATAAAAAAAGAGGTGATATACGATATAACCAGTCGTTGGAAAATTGGATGAAGGCAATGCGGTTGAATGGAACTACGCGCGTTTCGGCCAATGGGCCTTCGTCAGGTGACCGTCATTCGTACATTACATATATACAAAAATGTGATAAGGACCTAAACAGACAGAACAAAAACAGAAAATTTGTGAAATGCACATACATAAAAATCTATTTCAATAATTCATGATCAAAGCTGTACAGTAATTAAAGGGTCTATAACTTTTCATGTAAAGATACATATATATACACAGTATTTATGTTTCAGTGTAACCACTCAAAGTCTTCTGTAATAAACCGTCTAATTATTCATCTTAAGCAACAAAAAACCTTTCTACTTTAATTTATACCTAACTAACTTTAATTATCAAAAATCTAACATACATTGTGTTTATTATCTCACATGATATATTTCCTTGCATTTTTTCTTCAATTCTAAGTATAGTATATCTTCACTTCAAAAGGGTTCATTTACTAACAGTTCCAAAATGAGAGAAGAGTTTAGAGGAAAAACAAAGAGCAAAATAACTCTAGATATAGATGGAGCATTGGTTATGTCAGCACATAACTTCAACTGCTAAAGAAAAGAGGAGCAACCATTATTACTTACATGAAGAAAGTGGCTGTGTGAGAACAACACGGAAAATCTGGTCCCTATAGGGGCTGCTTTATTTTAATGGCGTCAAATTATAACATGCTGAAAAACAGACATATGATCTTATTAAGACACTAGTTATTCGTTATATGGTGCTATGAAAAATAATGGCCTGATATATAAATATACCTGATAAATTTATGTAGATGCCCTTCAGAGCAAATAGTTTCGTATATCGCTCAAGGGTTTAAATCCAGTTATATTAAAATATTTTCATGGAAACTTCTTTGAAGTTGTCTAACTCTGTATTGGTGGAAACAAAAGGGATAATATTTATGTATCGCAATGCCATTAGCTATGTTAGTTGAGGTCTGTTCAAAAATAATCTACGGTATTAATATGCTGTTACATTCTAATAGTCATGTACAGACAGTTGATTATTGGAGATGAAAGGCATACCCTGACGATATATTGCAACCCATCATTAGCACAGTTGTAACAGTGCAGTCGTCACGCTAAAATGTGCGGGTATGTACAAATAGTTGCTTATAAAGACTGCGTACGAATAAGGCATATATTAGTCTATCTTTAGTGCGGCTATAAGAATACAAACATTCCACTAAATAATTTCCTAAAAAAACTGTTTTAGGGATTCCTACCTCGGAAATCTGCCGAATGTAATTTATTATTTTCAATCCATTTGGTATTTTTCTAGATGAATTAGAAAGGAACCGCGGGGTGCCGGCATCTATTTCCTTATTGTGTAAGTAGTCTAAGAAAAATAAGAAGACACTATTGTACTAAACAGAATTATAGTTTGTAATTCGCTTAAGTAGTTGCATCTTATTGAAATTACCTTGGCGTTGTTTTATGAATAAATACGCCGGATAGATGATCATGTAGATCAGGCAACCTGCAACATGAACATGGAGTAGAGAAAATGTAATCAATGTTTATCCCTACTTTGAAACGATAATACTGTCCAACCAGAGTTGTTTTACTCGATTTTAAAACATACCTTCATTCCCTGGATAAAGCGTTCCAAGACCGGGGGGTCTGCTCGTTTGTTACCTCCGATGGTAGCGGTCGAAACGAGTTGTTAAAATTCTAGCTTTATATAGGTTAGCGCGCCCTCGTAACCTACTACTTAATGCCTGACAGCTGATACCAATTACCACAGCGCGTCTTGATGACGTAAGTTGACCTAAAAACGTTGTGATCATCTACGGACTCACGAGAGTACGATCGATATGGATGACAGACTACATTAGGATCCTAGTTGATGATGTCAACACTGCACAAACAGAGGAAGAAAGACTTCCGTTCATGACTACTGATGGATACAAGAAATACAGCGATTTTTAAGCCAAAATTGTTTATACACCGTTTATGATTTTATAAGATGGCATTAAAGATTATTTATACAACGTTTATGATTTTATAAGATGCAATTAAATGACTAAATAATCGTCTTTAACAGGCTGAATAGATTGTATAGACAAAATTATCTATACAACATTTGCATTTTCGAGCGACGCCGGGATATGCTGTGATCAACCATCGTCTTAATACATGGTAGTCCAGACTTATAGGTATATGGTGAATATAGATGACGGACTAAATTATAATCTTAATTCGCGATGTAAACCCTACAACCATAGTGGTGAAAAGACTTCTGTGAACAGATGACGATCAATACAAAGGTTTAGAGAAGATTTTTGAGACAAGATTATTCATGCAACACTTGGATTTTCTTTTTAAAACGATATAATTTTAGTGGACTAAATAAACGTCCTTATATACATTGGTCATTTTCTACATGAGAATGAAAAAAGAACTTTCGCAAACAGATGGTATCTTGTGCAGTGGCTCAGAGGAATTAAGACACAAACTGTTTTTGCAGCTCTTAGAGAATGTTAAAATAATTGCAGACGTTTACATAGTGATAGACATGGTCATAAATATTTCGAGATTTTCTCCTCAGTACGGTAAACAATGCTGATCACCACAAACATAGTACCAGGTGACCAACAAAATAAATAAAGGTCATTTTGACTCACAGCGGTGACAATAGTTTATTATAGATACATGTCCATGTATAGAATCATACCCAGATAGTATGATTATAAGATCGCCTGCTGCCAAGGAATTTTGGAGTTAAGGCCCGATCTAACAGTGTCCAGAGTGAATATCCCAAAAACTTCCCGTTTTCGGCGAATTTTATCTATGTTGATACCCGACTTGGCCACAATTTTTTCCAGGACTACCCACTGAATTTCTTCAGGTTTATGATCCTTGTCTAGGTAGTGTGAAACTAGAGGGGCATTCATTTTTCGCGTACGAATTGCTGATTTATGTTCAGTAACTCGAGTACATACGGAGCGTGAGGATTCACCAACATATCCCTTGTTGCATGGACAAACTAATAAATAAACAATGTTCGTGGTTTTACAGTCTGTCATATGCAACAGGGGGATAGTTTTGTTGTTAAAAATGAATTCTGTAGTCTCAATTGCTTGTGGACAAATTTTGCAGGTTCCACATCTATGATTTCCTGTCACTGGAGCCCCAGTGACAATGCTTCTTTGACTCTTAGCCTTCACAGTTGACATCCTGGATCTGACAACTATGTCCTTAATGTTTTTGTTTTTCTTATAGGCAAAAAGAGGTTTGTTCATAATCTCCTTGCCAATTTTGTTAACATTAAGGACATGCCAGTTCGAATATAGGATATGACGGATCTGATTGTTCAACATAGAATGCCGTGTTACAAATACCAAACTGGCATCTCGTTTGTCGTTTGTGCCTGTGAGGAGATGCTGGCGATCATAATACCTAGCTCTCTTATACGATTCACGTATCAGTCTGTGTGGATAACCACGTTCTAAAAACTTTAATTTTGCTCCCCCCATATGTAGCGGTTTGTTTTGATGCACTTTATTCTTTTGTTTACCTCTGAGGCGGAAAGCCGGAGGACTGTATTTTGCTCTGTGTTTTAAAACTTACTTGTCACTTGCACTGCTTTTTAAAAAACCTACTCACTTGTTTCAGACGCGCTTGCCTAACGCGCCGAGCAGCCCTCCTGACACCCCCTGACACAGCGGAACGTAGCGCTGATACAGGGAAACCCCTCAAACCGCCATCGCGGCTCGAAGGCGTAGACATGCCCACAACGAGGCCACGCCCACGTCCCACGCCTCAAATGTGTCGGCCATACCAGCGCAGCGGACGGCAAGCCCGTCTGCGCTCGGACTCAGACGTTGTTCGAGCCCTCCCTTGGGCTTCCTTATCCAATCCCAACCTCGTCCTTCAGGCAGAGGAGGAGGACTGGCCATCATCTACCGGGACTACCTCTCTTGCAGAGCCAACGACGCTCATATCCTGGACTCCGAAAGCCTCTATTTTACCATCCAGTTAGCGCCGGCTAGCTCACTGTCAGGCCTCCTAGTTTATCGTCCCCCTGGCCACTCTGGCCCTTTTGCCAGCGCTCTCTTAGAAGCCATAGCGTCTCAGGCCCACTCCACATCTAACTTCGCGATACTAGGAGACCTCAACATCCACTTCGATGACCCCCTAGATACAGGGGCAGTCGACTTGATTGCAGAACTGGCTGCCTACGGTCTCCACCTCATCAACTCTGGAGCCACACACACTAAAGGTCATTTACTCGATCCAGTGTTTACCAACATCCCCACCCTTCAAGCCAAAGAGTCCCTACCCCTCCCGTGGACGGACCACTTCATGGTCTCTCTCTGCCTACCAGGAGCCTTCAAGAAACTCCACAAACCCACCACCTATACCAGGAACAGGGCATGGGCCAGACTCTCCGCACAGGAATGGGCCAGAACCCTGAACTCTACCACCCCTACCCCTTCGGAAGATCCGGTCACCGCAGATAGCAAATTCAGGGAGTGGATCTCCATGTCACTCGACTCTATCCTCCCCTTAAAAACCCGTGAGGATAAAAACGGGAAATTAGGATCTGCCCCATGGTACACCCCGGAACTCCGGACTCTCCGCAAAGACTGCAAAAAAGCAGAGCGACTATGGAGGAAAGACTGGCTGCACGCCAGCAAGGAAGCCTATCAGAGGTCGGTGAGAATCTACAAATCAACCCTGAAGCTCACTAAAGCCTCACACTACGACACTAGAATAAAAAACTCCACCAACTCGGCAAGAGAATCCTTTCTCATCGCAAAAGAGCTATTGAAAATACCAGCTCCCCCCTCATCCATCACTCCCCCGGCGGACAGAAGTGACGAATTGGCTACCTACTTCAACTCCAAAATCGCACGTATTCTAGTCTCCCTCCCCCATCCCTGCCTGCCGAACCACATGGACAATGATGCATCTACCAACCTCTCAGGAAACATCATGCATCCTCAGCTGACCGCTTTCAGAGCAGTAACACTGGACGAAGTAGGCACAACCATGGCCAAAATGAAAAGCGGCTCCCCTCTAGATCCTGCCCCCATTAGATTCCTGAAAACAGTAGCCCCTGTCATCGTGCCTACGATCACGGAGCTGATAAACATCTCGCTATCTCAAGGCTCTGTCCCCCCAAGCTGGAAGAGTGCAGTAGTCAAGGCACTCCTAAAAAAACCTCATTTGGACCCCCCGACATGGCGAACTACCGGCCAATCTCACTCCTCCCATGCGTCAGCAAAATGGCCGAGAAACTGGTCAATGGGCAACTGTCACAGTTCCTTGAATCAAACAACCTTCTGCGGCAGTCACAAACTGGGTTCCGCCCGGGCCACGGCACAGATACCGCCCTTCTCGCTGTCATCGAGGAGGCAAGGTGCATCCTGGATTCAGGAGGGTCAGTGGCAGTGATCCTCCTGGACCTCAGCGCAGCCTTCGACACGGTTAACCACCGTGTCCTACTACATCGGCTGGCCGTGGCAGGGCTCGCAGGTTCGGCGCTCACATGGATAGAATCCTTCCTTTCAGGGCGCTCGTTCCAGGTATGGGATGGCAACTCCCACTCTGCCTCCCTCCCCCTTGCGAGCGGAGTCCCCCAGGGGTCATCACTAAGCCCCACTTTATTTAACGCCTACATGGCCCCCCTCGAGGATGTCGTCGCCCCCTTCGGGATTAAGATAGTGAGCTATGCGGACGACACGCAATTGGTCGTCTCACTCTCACATCTGGACAATCACCCAGACAATCTGCCGAACTGCCTCCAGCAAATTCACCACTGGATGTGCGAGTCATCGCTCAAGCTAAACGGATCAAAGACAGAAGTCATGCTTTTGGGCAAGCAATGGACCACCATCCCCTCTTCGGTCTGGCCAGACGTCTTCGGGGAAGTACCCACCCCGAAACAAGTAATTAAGACCTTAGGAGTCTGGCTGGAACCCGAGCTGTCTCTGAAAACCCAAGCAGCCAAAACAGCAGGCACCTGTTTTGGTCTCATGCGCTCCATCCGCAGGATCCTCCCACTACTTCCGCCCCTATCTAGGAAACTCTTGGTCCAAGGCCTGATCCTTGCGCGGTTAGACTACAGTAACACGGTCTATCTAGGAGCTCCTGAAGCCACTATGGCTAAACTTCAGCGTACGCAAAACGCAGCTGCCCGGCTCCTTATGAATCTCCCTTCCAGAGTCTCAGCCAGACCAGCGATCAAGGCCCTCCACTGGCTTCCAATACGACAAAGGGTAGAATTCAAGGCCCTGTGCACCGCACACAAACTTATCAACGGTCTCGGCCCTGCTATCCTGAGAGACCTGGTTACCCCCTACAAGGCCCCCAGATCCCTACGCTCGAACAATGAGCGTCTGGCCAACGTCCCCAGATACAGGAAGGCACGCACCGGCGGTCGATGCTTTTCTGTAAAAGCATCCTCAGGATGGAACTCACTTCCTCGCCCCCTGAGGCTGGAACCCAGCCATCCCCTTTTCCGGAAAAAATTGAAAACGCTGCTGTTCCCAAAATAAAGTCCCCTCTCCCCTCTGGTCTCCACAAATGCTACAGCGCGGGGATGCCTCCGGGTCACCCGGCGCTCTATAAATCGCTAAATAAATAAATAAATAAATAAGATGGCAATGTCATCAGCAAAAGCTGTAATTTTTAAGGTATTGCCTTCATGTTCTATTGGAATAATACGGTCTTGGATCATAAGAGCATTTAGGAATGGTTCTAAGGCTAAAGCAAAGAGCAGGGGGGAAAGAGGGCACCCCTGTCTAGTACCCCTTTTTATCAAGAAACTATCTGAGTTATTACCTAGATAGCTTACTATAGCTGTTGGTGTTTCATATAGGGATTGTATCCAACTCAAGTATTGTCCCTGTATACCAAATGATCTTAATGTTGCCCATAAATACTCCCACCCCACTCAGTCGAATGCTTTCTCAGCATCTAGCATGACCATTCCGAGTGGGGTGTGAGTGACCGCCGCAACATCAAAAGCAGTTATTGCGGTGTTAATATGAGCAGTAGTGTCTCTCCCCACCACGAATCCATGTTGTTGGCAGTTAACGAGATCGGGCATTATAGGGGCTAGCCGGTTGGAAAGTATTTTGGCGAAAATCTTTGCGTCAGTATTAATTAATGAAATTGGTCGGTATGATCCCTGTTCTTCCGGTGGTTTATTTTTTTTCAAAAAGAAAATAATTTTTGCTATGCGCCAAGAAATGGGGGCGCTACCTGTTTCAGCTATAGAATCTATCACCTGATGAAACAGAGGAAGTAATTCTTGTTCGCAGATCTTATAGATCTCCATAGGTAGATTGTCTTCGCCTGCGGCCTTGCCTAAAGGGAGTGAGTATATAGCCTTTTTTATTTCTTCCATTGTGATTTTAGTATCGAGTATTTTGTTTTTTTCCGAATCTATTCTTGCAGGTCTATGAATTTCTAGATAGGATTCTATTGTTTCTAGTGTGGGTGAATTCTCTGGAGTATATAGATAGCAGTAGTATTTAGCGAATTGTTCTAAGATCTGTTCTGGTTTTTGATATTTTTTGGAATCCAACCCTTTTATTATTTTTATGGTGGTTCTAGCCTTTTTATCGGCTACTTTATAAGCCAAAATTTTTCCAATCCTATCTCCCCCTTCATATTGTGTTAATTTATATTTATGTATTTTGGAGCTATATTTTTCTCTAAGAGTTTTCTTTAGGACTGCTCTTAATGAGATTAGTGTTAATTTTATCTCTTCAATATTAGTGTTACCTTGTGTAATAGCATCTGCAAGTTGTTGTTCGGCTGCTAAAATATTGGAAGTAGCTAATTTTTCAACTCTTCTCTTGTCTGCGTTGTCCTGGAATATATATTGTTGTGTATAGCCTCTAATACTACATTTACAGGAGTCCCATACATAGTTAACAGCAGTGGAATTAATATTTAATTATATATATTCTAGTATGTGGTTCTTCAGACCCAAGATAAATTTAGGATCCGTAAGTAAGTATCTAGGGAATGTGAATTGGCGAATAGTTTGTTTAGTATCCAAAATTTTGAATTCAAACAGTATCGGATTATGATCAGAGGTAACTTTGGGACAAATTTCTATTTCGCAATCAGTTAGAATATTATCAGTTGTCCATACCAGATCAATCCTAGAGAAAGTTTGGTGTGGGGCGGAGAAGTGGGTGAAGCCGGGAATTGTAGGATATTTAGTGCGCCAAACGTCTTTCAAATTATGTATCCTAGCTAGTTCCTCTATGGCATATCTCACTTTCCTCATCCTATTTCTAGTGCATTTACTTGTGGAATCTATAGTATAGTTCATAGCGCAATTAAAATCCCCCATTAACACCAGTTCCCCATCCCAGTCAAGTAGTTCAATAGTCAAGTATTCATACAGTTTGGGTATATCAACATTTGGGCCATAGATAATACAAAATACGGATCACTGAAAGAATATCGACGGACAGAATATCGATCATCAAAAATATCGTTGAGAAAATATCGACAGTCAAAATATCGAGTTTCTATCTACAAACAGGTAAGTACAAAAATATCGAGTTAAAAATATCGTTTACAAAAATATAGTTGTAAAAAATATCAAATTTACTAAAAACAGTGTTAAATTAAATTAATATTAATAATTAATTACTAAAATATACTTAAAATTACTTAAATTAACTTATAATAATTAAATAATTAATGAAAATTAAATAAATATTTTTTTATTTCATATTTATTAAACATATATATATAGTAATAAAATATAATAAAATAATACCCAAAAACTGAAAACTGACCCTGAACCCTAAAAATACCCCCCCTAAAAATACCCCTTTACCCAAAAACTGAAAACTGACCCTGAACCCTAAAAATACCCCTTTGCCCAAAAACTGAAAACTGACCCTGAACCCTAAAAATACCCCTTTGCCCAAAAACTGAAAACTGACCCTGAACCCTAAAAATACCCCTTTGCCCAAAAACTGAAAACTGACCCTGAACCCTAAAAATACCCCTTTACCCAAAAACCCAAAACTGACCCTGAACCCTAAAAATACCCCTTTACCCAAAAACCCAAAACTGACCCTGAACCCTAAAAATACCCCTTTACCCAAAAACCCAAAACTGACCCTGAACCCTAAAAATAAAAACGATATTACTTCACTTACCTTAAAAACGATATTACTTCACTTAACTTAAAAACGATATTTTGGCTGTCGATATTCTGTCCTGTCGATATTTTCTCCAAACGATATTTTGGAGTCGATATTTTCTCCAAACGATATTTTGGAGTCGATATTATGTCTGTGTACCACAAAATACATAGCATTTTTGATTAAATTGCAGTTGAGCTATTGCCCACCTGCCTTTAGCATCACTGGTAGTTTTGGTAACATTTAGTTTTAACCATTTCTGTTTCAAAATAGCAACTCCCCGGTTGGTTGTATCTATAGTTGAACAGACAACAAGATCGTAGCCCATTTGTGATAATAATTTGCGGTCACTGTATCTAATGTGAGTTTCTGAGAGGAATACCATATGTGGTTTGTACATATTAATTTCTTCTTGTACCAGTTTTCTTTTACATTTATTATTAAGACCGGCAACATTTCAAACCAAACATCTAAGAGAGGACATAAATTATAATGGTCTCACTTATTCTTCTCCATATATTAAGTTCAAAAATTTTGTTATACTTTTTTACAAATGTTTCTCTCTTGCAATAGTTTCCCCCCCCCCCTTCTCCCCCCCTGACCACCCACTAGGGACAGCTGGTTCCCTCCCCCCTGTACCTACCCGGAACCCTGTACCTACTCCGAAGCCTCCCTCTATCTTCTGCTGCCGGTAGAGGGGCAGCCAGTCAGAGAGGATTCTCCTAGAACCCCATCCCTCAGTATTATTTTCATACACAAAGGAGAAATAAAGCACCTATAGCCCTTTTAAGAGTATCAACTTCACCAATCAGCTAAAAAAAAAAAAAAAACCTTTTTGTAAATTCTTGGTGTCTATAATCATCCATGATAGCTTAGTCATGAGAGTCTGGTTTTCTTTTCCCCGCCCTTTCTCTTATTTAAGAATTCATTTTGGAAAGATATTCTTCCGCCTTTTTAACATCATGAAAAAAATAAGTATGTCCGGACTTTATAACTTTGAGACAGGCGGGTTCTTGAAGATAAACCGTTGCTCCATGAGACTTGAAGGAATCAATCATTTTGCGTAGCCCCCACCTTTTATCCATGGTAGCCTTGCTGAGGTCTGATTTAACAAAGATAGTTAGATTGTCAATTCTCACTGGGGTGTTTGGTCTAGCTTAAATAGAGACAGCTTGTCGCAGTAAAAAATTGCCAAAATAGATTAAGATAGGCCGTGGATATTTACTTTCTTGAGATCTAGGAATAATAGGAAGTCTGTGTGCCCGTTGAATTTGAGAATCCCAGTGCCAATCAGCCAGATCCGGGAATGCCCTCTGTAGAATTTTTCCCTTGCATCTGCTCCCTCCGATCCGAAAAGTCTTAGATTTTGCGTCTTTGCCTATTTTCCAAATCTTCCACTTTGTTCTGCAAGCTCTCTATCTCATCGTTGTGTCGATCTGAAGTGACCGTAGTAGTGGCTAAAGTTTCCTCCACATCTACTACTCTTTGCTGTAGTTCTTCAATTTCTTTAGTTACTCCACTCAATTTGCTAGTGACTTCCTGAAGACAACTGTGTATTTTGCTATTATCTTCCCTTAGTTTAGAAAACTGTTCTTGTACCTCTTGGCGATGATCCATTAATGTTTTCAGAATTAGATCCAGAGATGAGGCGTTAGCAGAAGTCGATGTATCATTAGAGATCGGTGGAGGTAAACTAGAGAAATTAGATGGTACCGTTACCTCGCTGTGGGGAGATGTGGAGACGAGAGATTTATCGTTTTGACTCGATATAGTGTGTCCGATATTATCTTCCCTTAAGTTTACAATTGGCAATATATTCAAAGAAGCAGGTGCAAATGAAGCCGGAGATGCAGGAGGGGTCGCTGTGGTAGGCGGATTATCCAAATTATCCAAGTCTAGTCCTATTAGATCAGAACTCTCGGATAAAGCAACTTGCGATTTTTTCGATTGATTTCGAAGTTTTTCCCAACAGTATTATTGTCCTCGGGACCATCTAGTGGTAGATTTTTAAGCCCCTCTTTTTTTTTTATTTGAACCCATTTACTCAGCGGGCTTGTCTCAGCAATCAGTTTCCCTCCACTAATAGTGGGTATCAAGGAAGTTAATAATGCGGTAGGATTCATGTTCCTCCCTCCTCTTTTTGCTTTGGTTTTGGCTTTCCCTCTTCTTTTTTAAAGCAGATAATCTGTTAGGTTTTAATTGAGCTGAGTTGTAATCTGTATCCTTATCTTCATCTTCCGTTTCCCCTCCCTCCACTAGCTCCTCATATTCTTCGTCATCAATGTTAACCTCTGGGAGTATCTCATTCTCAGTGTCATCCTTTCTATCGTTGCCATCACAGTGTTTATCAGCCTGACCATTGGCTCTCTCCACAGCTCCTTCCTCGACTAGGGTCGATTCGGTGATTTGTAGTGCCGGTGTAGAGGTTTCCGTTAAGTTTTCTAGAATAGTCTGATCAGTTAGGGCCAGTTTGTTAAATCCAGGATCATTAATATTATTGCTAACAGTAGTCTTATCTACTGACATTTCAGTAGACGTCGCAGCATCTTCTTCTGTATCTTTTTGTTTGTCTAATTGCTGTTGTTACTGTGTTATTACCTTTTGGAGTATTTAAGACTAGTGGAGGAGGTTGAGCAGGAGGTTGAGCAGGAGGTTGAGCAGCTAGTTGTTTCCCCATTGGTTTCTCCGTCAGTCGAGGAATCCTTGCTACTACTGCTGGTGAAATCGGTTTAAGTGCTGATATACACACCTCGTCTGTTCCTCCTTTCACTGGGGTATCTTTAACTACTCTAGCTTTAGTAAGCTTTGGCGCTATGAGCACTGTTTACCTCCCTGCTCTCTTCTCCTGACAGTGGGCAACTCACTTCCCTCTCGTCTTATCCTATGCCTCCACCTTGTAAATATCAAATCCGCAATAGAAGTGGCAGCGTGGTGCAACGTAGTGCAGTATAGCAACGGAGAGTAGTAGTAATAGTAGTGTATGTTTAGTATTGGAATTGTATTGCCTGTATTTTCTGGTTCACAGTTCTCAACATATAGTTTGCAGACCTTGAAAAACACCCTTGTACTCAAGCTAACTCAAAAGAAAATCTCTCCAAACTTCTCCAAAACCCCAGCAGCGCTGCCTTTTACAGTAATAGTGACAGTATCGAACAGAAAAACAGTGTGTCCTGCACCTCGCAATTCGCTTCACTGCTCTCAGTTCGCAGTTTATTCAAAAAAGTTTTCAATTTTCTCGGTCCTAAGTCCTGAGGCACCGGCTTCTATCTTAATCCTCCGTCTCTGCCTTGCAGCTCGCGACAGTTTTTCCAGCTCCCTGGCTCCCGTCACCCGACCCCTGGCTCCGACTCCCAGCTCCCAGCTCCGGCTCGCAGCCCCTCCTTCCTACCTCCCTCCTCCTTCCTTGCAGCGGCACCGGTACCAGCGACCTCAGCAGTGTTTCCTCCAAACCTCCGAACCTCGAGCCTGGAACCACGAGCTCATGCCCCTCTGAGCCTCAGTAAAGTCGTAAGTTTTCTTCTGCAGCGCCGCTCCTCACACAGCGCACAGCCAGCGCCTCGCCTCACCGCCTCACCACGCCTATAGCTTTTTCAGAGTCAAAAGTGCTTTCAGCTGCGATGGGTTCGTTTTTCCCGTTTCCCGCTGTTAGTATCTCTTTGTCAGCAACAGGCAGGCAGGCAGTCATCGACATTAAACCTCAAACATCGGAGCGCTACAACATCAAGTGCTTTTCACTGCCTCTCAGTGCTTCTCAGCGCTAAAGCGTCAAGGCCTTTTCGGCGCTCCTCAGTGCGATGTCTGTGGTGTCATCAGAACAGTCGAGGGTGGATGGGATTCTAACAGAGCGTCCTCTCCGTGGCGAGTCTACACCGCCATCTTGGCTCCTCGGTCTCAATATTGTTGATCGCGTAAATCAAGCCGAAGTGAATTATAGTGCGTGCACATGATAGCGGATAATAACAACGCAGTGCTCCGAAGATGGCATAAGTGGAAAATTTCTGCTGACCTGAACGACAGCGTTGGTCGGTTTGTAATTGATCTCTATGGCGCGAACTTAAGGCAAGTGTGGAACCTAAATGGTCAGACGATGAATCATTAAGTACAATGCTACCCCTTCCATTGGGAATTGCGGCGGCATGGTAGTTATTAATACCTCTTGCTAAGGCCTCAGCAACACAATGGGTATCAAGGGTCTCTTGCGAGCGTCCTAGCTGTAGGCGACTTCTTTCGGAATCGATATAGTAAGGTTTAGGAGTGCGATGCTCCCGTTAGTTCCACCTCACCAGCTGGAAAATAATTATATGATTTAGGGGAATGCAAGTGGGAGTGGTGGGCATTGTGCCGTCAAAACTCTACATTGGCCCAGGGCGTGGTGTGCTTACCTCTGTAGTATGTAACTTGCTCCAGAATCGGGCAAGAATTCAATCGTCGGTAGACTCGATAGTCAAGGTAACAGACACCGCGGAATTCCGTGTAAGGCTATCAGTGTAGCCGGAAGCCAGTTTGAGATAAACCCGGTGGCTGTAGATCAACAGCGATGAGGGACTTGGAAAGGTTACGCGGCGGCCATCTTGGAAAAGGATCGTATTAGAGGCTTAGCCATACGATAATATTTGCCGAAAGCGTCAGTGACAAGTGCCATGCTATTAAAAAAGAGGGTGGCAAACGCGGGCAGTGCAACGTAAAAGAAATGTTCATGCTCCCTGTGTACCCAGTGATCTATACAGGTTCCAAGCAAGGACTTACATTCTTCATAACGAACAGAATACAATACTAAAGCAACAATTGATAACATTCGACATGTCATGGAACATTATTGTTCACAGTTCAGTGCAACATTACAGGAAACAATAGAGGCTATAGGGAGTGGCATATTTCTTAAGCACTCAAGGCTCAGTGGTACAGTCATGCATACATGTAATGTACTTTATAAGAGAAATCAGAGTAGGGCAGCCCTATCCTCTGTGCGATTTAGTCCATTATGTATTGAGTCCAGCAAAATTATACATCTGAGTTCTTCCTTATTCAGAAGATGCGCCATGCTGCCGCCTCTCGGTGGGAGTTTCAGGACTTTCAATATGGTCCATCGAATATCGTTTTCACCATGGTTGGCATTGGCGAAATGTTCCACAAGCGGGGCAATAGGGGTTTGACATCTAATCCGGCTTCTGTGTTGGCAAATGCGCGTCTTACATTTCTGGGATGTTTGCCCAACATAGATTTTACTACAAGGACATTGGATCAAATATACGACGTTACTTGTATTACAGTTGGAAAGGGTGTTACTCTTGAAGGTAATGTTATTGAAAACCATAGATTTACCTTCAATAGTAAGATCACAAACGCTACAACCACCACATTTCAGGTGTCCAACAATGGGGGGCAGACCCCATACATCTTCAAGAGTGGAAGAGTGAGAAGGGCTAGGAAGGGCTGCACGGACCAAATGATCTTTTAAGTTTTTGCTCTCAAGCGTGCATGGTACAGACCACGTGAGACCCTGCTAACCCCGACCCCTAAGAAAACCCATGAGAGGTTAGCTTGTGTCACAACTTTCTCCCCACTGTCAAACAAACTTCGGAAAATGATACTTCATCATTGGCCTATCATTAATGCGGGAACTGTGGAAATTGAGCGTCCATTGTTCGCTTTCAGAAAAAGCAAAAACTTAAAAGATCATTTGGTCCGTGCAGCCCTTCCTAGCCCTTCTCACTCTTCCACTCTTGAAGATGTATGGGGTCTGCCCCCCATTGTTGGACACGTGAAATGTGGTGGTTGTAGCGTTTGTGATCCTACTATTGAAGGTAAATCTATGGTTTTCAATAACATTACCTTCAAGAGTAACACCCTTTCCAACTGTAATACAAGTAACGCTGTATATTTGATCCAATGTCCTTGTAGTAAAATCTATGTTGGGCAAACATCCCAGAAAATTAAGACGCGCATTTGCCAACACAGAAGCCGGATTAGATGTCAAACCCCTAATGCCCCGCTTGTGGAACATTTCGCCAATGCCAACCATAGTGAAAACGATATTCGGTGCCATATTGATAGTCCTGAAACTCCCACAGAGAGGCGGCAGCATGGCGCATCTTCTGAATAAGGAAGAACTCAGATGTATAATTTTGCTGGACTCAATACATAATGGACTAAATCGCACAGAGGATAGGGCTGCCCTACTCTGATTTCTCTTATAAAGTACATTACATGTATGCATGACTGTACCACTGAGCCTTGAGTGCTTAAGAAATATGCCACTCCCTATAGCCTCTATTGTTTCCTGTAATGTTGCACTGAACTGTGAACAATAATGTTCCATGACATGTCGAATGTTATCAATGGTTGCTTTAGTATTGTATTCTGTTCGTTATGAAGAATGTAAGTCCTTGCTTGGAACCTGTATAGATCACTGGGTACACAGGGAGCATGAACATTTCTTTTACGTTGCACTGCCCGCGTTTGCCTCCCTCTTTTTTAATAGCATGGCACTTGTCACTGACGCTTTCGCCAAATATTATCGTATGGCTAAGCCTCTAATACGATCCTTTTCCAAGATGGCCGCCGCGTAACCTTTCCAAGTCCCTCATCGCTGTTGATCTACAGCCACCGGGTTTATCTCAAACTGGCTTCCGGCTTCACTGATAGCCTTACACGGATTTCCGCGGTGTCTGGTACCTTGACTATCGAGTCTACTGACGATTGAATTCTTGCCTGATTGTGTAGCAAGTTACATACTACAAAGGTAAGCACACCACGCCCTGGGCCAATGTGGAGTTTTGACGGCACAATGCCCACCACTCCCACTTGCATCCCCCTAAATCATATAATTATTTTCCAGCTGGTGAGGTGGAACTAACGGGAGCATCGCACTCCTAAACCTTACGATATCGATTCCGAAAGAAGTCGCCTACAGCTAGGACGCTCGCAAGAGACCCTTGATACCCATTGTGTTGCTGAGGCCTTAGCAAGAGGTATTAATAACTACTATGCCGCCGCAATTCCCAATGGAAGGGGTAGCATTGTACTTAATTATTCATTATCTGACCCTTTAGGTTCCACACTTGTCTTAAGTTTGCGCCATAGAGATCAATTACAAACCGACCAACGCTGTCGTTCAGGTCAGCAGAAATGTTCCACTTATGCCATCTTCGGAGCACTGCGTTGTTATTATCCACTATCATGTGCACGCACTATAATTCACTTCGGCTTGATTTACGCGATCAACAATATTGAGACCATGTAATTCCTTGTCAGTTACACAGCTGAACTCTCGCACCGTTTCACAAATGGCGCATGAATCACCTGGACGTGCTCTAGTATTAATAATTCACCGTGTGGCACTTTGCACAATGTACTTTGAAGTCGTTCTCTCACCCTGTAGTTTTATTTACATCGACCAGCACGATGACGATTTGCGCCCCTATGGTCCATCAATGTATGCATGGCCGGATGCGGACCGGGCCTTATACACAAACTTATACACACGTTAAGAGTTGAGCATGTGTTACACCTTGAATGAGGCTTGACACATAAAGGTCGCTTTTAACAATTTCTACATTTTGGGAACCCTGTTCCAATTTTATGTCTTTTCTGGAGAAAAGGTGGAGAAGCGTGGCTCAGTGGTTAGAGGCGGCAGACCCGGATGCTGAGATCGGCCGTGGACCAGGGTTCGATTCCCCGCCTCGGCGGGTCTCGGGCTCAAAAATTCCACGGACTCGACAATTCTCGCTCCGGTGCCTACTCGACTCACGGGGTCACACTCTGCGACTCTGGGCAATAGCTTGCTTAATCTCCACTACGGCCCCTCGTGGCGGGATGCCTGGCTTTCACCTTGTGGATACCCTGCCGGGGTATCTCACAGGGGAGTACCAGGACGGGTTCCCTAAGCAAGCGCCTTGATACCTTCGGGTGATACGTGCGCTATATAAGTCGCAATACATTCTCCTGTCTTTATTTCTACAGGCGCTTCAAATCAAAACAGGCATTTAAATACAAAGTTCTGATGATGATCCCGGTTCATTAGGAGCCAGGGGATCGAAACGTCGTCGACATTTTAAACAGCTCTGCAAACTATCCATTGTGTTTACCGTGATTGCATTGACTGTTTGTCAAAACTTGCGTATGAGTTAACTATTTGCAAGGGACATGTGGCTCCTACTTTTTCTTGCCTGATATTGTGTGTTCTTTTTATTTCTACCTTTTCTAAACTGTATGTTAATTCACTCCTGGATAGGTACAGGCTTGTACCCTATCTAATGCTGAAATTGATCCCTCACGTGGTCGTCTAATTGTTTTTGATCATATTGAATAAATATTCCCTGACCCAGCTGGGTACAGGGACAAAAGGTATAGTACTGATTCCAGTCTATATTATCATTGCGTCTATATCCTAACTTAGCCTTAGGTCCCTTGTTTTCTACAATAGATTGCCTGCCCATGGTCCAAAGGTACATATTGGGTTCCCTTGTTATAATTAAAAAATCATATTCTAAAAGTCAAATGAAAAAAAGAGAGTCCTTTTGATTAAGACCTAAAAGACTAGGAAAACACCCTGAAAAAGCAGCCCAAAAATACATTTTGAAGTCAGGGAAGTCTAGTCCCCCTTGATTATAAGGAGCTTTAAGCAAATCTGTTGCACGTCTG
The DNA here is from genome assembly GCF_964261635.1 of Lissotriton helveticus. Classification (NCBI taxonomy): domain Eukaryota; kingdom Metazoa; phylum Chordata; class Amphibia; order Caudata; family Salamandridae; genus Lissotriton; species Lissotriton helveticus. The sequence continues at coordinate 59,713,989 of NC_136065.1, read as the reverse complement.
GCCTTCTCGTATCCCCAGATAAAACTACTAAATATCCCCTCAAGATTTTCAAAAATTACATTGGGAACCCGTAGTTGGATTGACCAGAATAGATATAAAAACTTAGGAAGTAAATGTATTTTAATTAGATTGCATCTCCCTATAATTCCTATTGGGAGTTCATACCATTTTTTAAGGTGCCTGGCAGTTTCCTTCAATAATGGTTCGTAATTAAAAGTAAAGATCCGGTCAATCTTAGCCGAGATCTTCACCCCCAGGTAAATAGCTGTAGTGCAGACGCCCATAATTGGTGATTCTGGTTTAAAGTTAATAAGCACTTGCATTTTATTCATGTTTAGTTTGTATCCTGAGATAGCAACGAACTTAGTTGCTTCTTCCTCTATAGATGTTACCGCCCTAGCTGGATTAGTAGCAAAGATCGCAATGTCATTGGCATATGCAATAATCTGAAGCTTAATTGTCTCAGATTCCAATGCATTTATTTGTGTACTAGATTGTAAAATACGAATAAACGGCTCTATATACAAAGCAAACAGCAGTGGGGCAAGAGGGCAGCCCTGCCTGGTCCCACATAAAAATTGGAATGGTGATGAATGTACCCCTAAGTAGGATATTTTAGCTTGAGGTTTATAATATAAAGCTTGGACAAAGTGGCTGAACAGCCCTCCTAGACCAAAAGTTGTCAGTGTGGCCCATAAAAAGTCCCACCCCACTCCGTCAAAAGCTTTCTCAGTGTCTAAAAGATTCATACTGAGATCTACCAACATCTTCTCAGCCAGATCGAAAGCCCCCACTGCCGTGTTAACATGGGCAGTAGTATCTCAACCAGAAATAAAGCCACGTTGATTGCTAGACACTAACCCAGGCATTATTGGAGCCAGATGGTTTGCCAGAATCTTTGCAAATATCTTGGCAACCCCATTTATGAGTGAAATCGCCCTGTATGAGCCGCACGCAGTCGGTTGTTTACCCTTTTTTAAAAAGAAAACTGTCTGTGTCATATTCCATGACTCTGGTATCCTCCCGCTAGCACCTATGTGATGTATAACCGTGCTGAATGGTATAAGCAGGACCCTTTTTAAAGCTTTATAAAATTCTATAGGTATGAAGTCCTCCCCCGCAGCTTTCCCGCAGTACAATGCAGATAATGCTATATAGATTTCCTCGGTCAAGACATTGCTATCTAGTAAAGTTGCATCTACATCGTTTAGGACTGGAAGCTTACTATCTTTCAGATACTGTAGCATATCTCCCTTATCAGGTGCAAAAGTATGTGAGTATAATTTCTGATAATATAATGAAAATTGTTCTAGTGTAGCTGAAAAGTGAGTATGCAAAGTTCCACCTTTTCCTTTGATGGCATTTATCTTAGTTTTGACCATCTCATCTGCCACCTTGGAGAAGTGTGGCTCACTGGTTAGAGGAGGCAGACCTGGAAGCAGAGGTCAGCCCGGGACCAGAGTTCAATTCCCGGCTCGGTGGGGTCTTGAGTCCTAAAATGTCCATGGACTCGACAATTCTCGCTCCGGTGCCTACTCGATTCTTGGGTTCACACTCTGCGACTCTGGGCAATAGCTTGCTTAATCTCCACAACGGCCCCTCGCGGTGGGATGCCTGGCTTTCACCTTGCGGATACCCTGCCGGGGTTATCTCACAGGGGAATACCAGGACGGGTTCCCTAAGCAAGCACTTAGAAACCGCTTGGTGAATTGCGCTATATAAATTCCTGTACATTTACATTTACCTTAAAGGCCAGGACCCTACTAATTTGCTCATCGTATTCATTGTGCGATATTTGTTATATCTAGCCACAATTTTTTCCCTGAAAATGTTCTTCACCGCTATTCTTGCATCTATCAAAGAAAGAAGCAACTGGTCCTGAGCCCCCGATCTCTTCCAGCCTCAACATGTTGTTTTTCCATATCCCGTAAGATTCGTACCCGTACCTCAAGTTCCCCTTTCCGCATTTTGTTCTGCTGCCAGTTATATTGTTGGGTAGCACCCCTAACAAAGGCTTTCATTGTATCCCAGACAATAGACGGGGATGCTGACAAAATATTCTTCTGGAAAAATACCTCAACCTGTTGAGCAATATGAGCCAAGTATTCACTATCCGTAAACAAGTATCTAGGAAAAGAAAACGATCTAGCTACTTTACCCCCAGCTATAGTCCGAAAAGATAATATAATATGGCTATGGTCTGAGGTAACCTGAGGACATATTTCCATATCTGAAGTCATCAAAGCACTATCAGAAACCCAGGCCATATCGATTCTTGAATACGATTTATGAGGAGCTGAATGATACGTATAGCCCAGAGTTTCTGGATAGAGTTGCCTCCATGCATCTCTTAAAGATTGGAGCCGTGCCATTTCTAATATTGCTGCACGTGTCCCTCACATTCTAAGAATAGCCCCCTGTCTTGTTGAATCAATATTATAATCCATAACACAATTAAAATCCCCATGATCAACCGCTCCCCCTACCAATTTACCATTTCTATGTTAAGTACATCAAAAACAGTGGGATCATCCTTATTAGATCCATATACTGAGCAGAACACGTATGTCTTACCTCTAATTTCCATTTGAGCAAGGGCCCATCGCCCCCTCTGATCTGCCAGAGTTTTACTTATTTTGCATACAAACTTCTAATCATTTAACATAGCAACCCCCTAATAGAGATAGTTTGTGTAGTACACACTACTAGTTGCTGCTTATTCGCACTATTTAACCCAGCCACGTTCCATGCCACACATTTAACCTGCTCCATAACAAAATTTACTCCAATCAGCCTAATTGCTTTTACTTTTATTCCAAATCCCCTCTTCGATTCTTACATAGTTGTCCAAAATCTGCTGTCTAATAAGCATCCTCTTGCCTGAAGTGACATTTTCTTGCACCTTATTCTCCCCCCACACCACTCTCTACACCTAAAGCCTCCCTGATCCCCACCCCTCACCCAGTCCCATGAAAGATGAATCCTTCCCTTTGACCTGCTGCCGCTGGATGTGCAGCCCCTCAGAGACAAAGGGCCCGATTCACAGAACTAACTTAAGACAAAATCCTAAACTTACTACCATTTTCGTATTCTCAGAAGGCACTTACTTATTTTGGTATTCACAGAAGTTAGGAGTCCTAACTTTAGGACTCCTAAATGCCTTCTGTGAATACCAAAAGTCTTAAAATTAGGATTTTTCTCAATTTAGTAGTAGTAAAGTTAGGACTCCTAACTTTAGGACTCCTAAATGCCTTCTGTGAATACCGAAAGTCTTAAAATTAGAATTTTTCTCAGTTCGGTAGTAGTAAAGAAAGGACTCCTAACTTTAGGACTCCTAAATGCCTTCTGTGAATACCGAAAGTCTTAAAATTAGAATTTTTCTCAGTTCGGTAGTAGTAAAGAAAGGACTCCTAACTTTAGGACTCCTAAATGCCTTCTGTGAATACCGAAAGTCTTAAAATTAGAATTTTTCTCAGTTCGGTAGTAGTAAAGAAAGGACTCCTAACTTTAGGACTCCTAAATGCCTTCTGTGAATACCGAAAGTCTTAAAATTAGAATTTTTCTCAGTTCGGTAGCAGTAAAGTTAGGACTCCTAACTTTAGGACTCCTAAATGCCTTCTGTGAATACCGAAAGTCTTAAAATTAGGATTTTTCTCAATGAATGGCGTTACAATGCATGCCTTTACAACGCAGTTTTTATATCTCAACATCCTTTACAATGCATCTATTCACATCTCATGCCACTACATCGCATTTTTAGAAACTACCTTTACAACACATACCATTACATTGCATTTAAGGTACGTGTTGGATAGTGTAGGGTTAAAAACGACTATTCTAACTCTAGTGGGTGTAACCGTAGGGTAAGTGTTCGATTGCAAAGGGGTAAAAATTCCTATTCTTACTCAAGTGGGTGCAACAGTAGGGTAAGTGTTGGATAGTGTAGGGGTAGTATGCATTTTAATGGTATGCATTGTAATGACATTCGTTGTAGTGACATGCAATGCAATGGCTGCCTTGTAGTGACATGCCTTGTAAAGGATGTTGCGCTGTAATGACTGAGTTGTAGATGTAGTGGGATGTAATGACTGCGTTGTAAAGGATGTTTCCCAAAAGTCACCAGCCGCCACTGATGAGGAAGACCAAGCTCTTCACCTGGGCTCTATGTGATAAAGTTGGGAAGTTGCTCGTTCATATAAATACTTGGGCATGACATTTAGCAGAAATTCACCCTGGGATCTGCGTCTGGATGCAATTGAATCTCGAGCTCTGTCAACACTAGGGAGCCGAACGAAGATACAAAGAGAGTTCTGTGAACCTTCCCTTCCCCGCTATACACAGCTTATATGTTTCTGCTCCTCCCCTATATTTAATCGTGTAACCTAGTTAAGAGAAAAACCACCAGTAATCCGTCTTGTTCATTAAAATCTCATTGCATCTGTGGTTTAAGTCTATATACTATATCCCCTCACTATGACATTCCATTAACCATAAGTGTTCCTGTATCCCACCAATTAGATCATAACCCTCAATAAGTGGTGGCCAATCCCCAATCATACTCTCATCCTTTTAAATAAAACAATCATTCATTTGTTGCAACTATTATTATCACTAGGTCGTGTTAATTAGTCACTCAACGGTAAAAACTCAGTTAGGTGCTGGTTTACAAATGGCCTTAATTGGTCAAAAAGTCACATACGGCCTGCATATAAAGTACAGATATAATTGACCTGAATAGAGGTAGAGCCTGTGATTTGACCATTCCTACCCATAAATGCATCTGGTAGAAACTTGCTTGTTACATTTGATAATATAGGACAATGTTTATTCCTTCCAGATCAATGTGCCTGAATACCAAAAGTCACCGGTCTCTAATTCTTCTGTTCTCGGTCATCACATTTTTATAAAACAAAGCCTGATATAAAAAGTTTATATATGTATAATGATTCTGCCTCTACTTGTGAAAGTATATGGCACTTCTTATTGTGTCATATCTATCATTTCACTTGTAAGGAAGGACATGGCTGGTTTTACATAAAACCGCATCGATTTGTAAAGGGCGTTGGCGCTACTTTCTTCGGTTGTTTGTAGTTTGTAAGGGGCTGGTGACCTGCATGGAAATCAGGAACATACTGGGCAACACTTAGTTATACCTCCATTTTACTTCGGAAATGTCCACTATTCTTATTGATACCTGAAGCTTTCTGTTAATCATTTCGAATGGCCCTTCACTCTGGTGGCTGCTGGGAGGGAGTTTGAGGGCCCGTGTTGGTCCTGCCAGGACTGTGTGTGGCCTCCACCTCCCGCTCCTGGAGTAGACGGCGCCAACTGGGAGGCCGCTATGCAGTGTCAGCAACTGACCCCAGAGGTGCACTCCGCATGCTGTTGTGTGTGGTGTGGGGCCTGCCCGCTGAGCTGTGGGCCTGACCTGAGGAAATCCTGCAGCCATTGCCCGGATCCCCAGACTAGCCTACAGCGCTGGGGGCACATGTGAGCAAGGCTGATTAAGACTGGTGTGGGAGATCGCTGGACGCCGACCTGCAGCTAGAGGCACAACTTGAAGTAATGAGCCTGGGACAGCGGTGAGTGTGACTGCTCACGCCATTGTTAGCATACATGTTACGACGCTGCATGACTGGGATCCAGACACTTAGGCTTCTTCGTCGTTTTGGCTGAGGGTTGCCTGGCCTCTTGGGTTACATGACGAGGGTGCACCCTGGTTAGAAGGGTGTGCCAGGGCTCTCTTTCGCCGCGAGGTCGCATCAGATCTTAAGAGTTGCACAGCGGATTGACTCTGGAGGGGCTTCTGATTGCCTTCATTTGGAGCCAGGATATGGCCACTACATTCCCGCATAGAACCACGAGTGGATGAGGTACATTCAACCAGGGTTGGTTGCCCTCTACTTTCCCCACTAATCCCGTCCTGAGGAAGACTCGCAGGCAAAGGCTTAACCGCCCTACATGCCACAAGTCGAGTCGAAACTTTGACAACCATATACTCCTGTACCTGGACCCATCCATCCTATCCCTACTACGTGCCTCAGATGACTACAATCTGTGATTGTACAAACCAATGTAAATCGACCATGTAAAATAGCATTGGGACAGGACACCAAGATTGATACGTTTGATCATTCTCACACTGAAACTTTCTACTATTTTTTCCTTCACTCTGGGAATAATTTCCCCACCTACTTAACTTTGAGCACCCCTTCTTTGCACGTTCCCCTCTGGAGCAACCATGTACAGTGATTTAAATCCATTGATGTAAATACATTTGTTTTGCTTCATATGAAGCTCAGTTTCTGCACATCCTCTCATTTTTTACTGTGAAAATTCTTATATTGAAGTATTGTTACTTATGAAGAGCGCAAATTAATTTTTTGCTCGTAGTCAAGTACTGTGGATTGATTCTGCGACCGTGAATGGTTGGTTTGAGGACCATTGTTTTTCTATATTGAACGTTACCCAGGTCCACAAGCTTGTATCGGGTCACCCCTTACCTGTAATGGGGCCTGAGGGACACTGCAGTGCCTATCATAGTCCATAGTCCCCTCGACCTTCGGCTCCTGAACCACCGTTTCTGTCCTGTTCCTTTTGGCAGCTTACCCCGGCCGGCATTTCCTACTGTCCTGCGACCCAGGGGCGCAACGTCTGGGATTGCGGCATCACCGATCATGGGCAAACACGATTATAAACAATCAAAGCTCCCATTTGAGAGTAGGCACCTCACCCGGACGAAATACGCAATCTGACGTCTCCCCGGAGTGATCGGAGCAGGACATCACCAAGACATTAATATGAAAGAGCGCCTAGTGGATGTAAAGTCAAGCCTGAAGGTTACTGATGCTAGAAATCCTCACCAGCTACCTAGATCATGTCAAACAACGTGAGGGCAAGCTTGAAGCTAGGCTGGATCATCTGGAAAATCACATCTCAGACGTTGATGATGCACAAGCAGATTTCAAAGAGCAACTATCAATTAAGGATGGACAGGGCACTCAAACTGATAATGGCCAAAAGCGAAGTCCATGAAGCATGCTCCCGGTGCAACAACCTGCAGATCATGAGTAACCCAGAGTCCACTGCAATCAACAAAATGGAGAAATTTGTGGAGACTATGCTGCACGAACTGTTTGAGGCAGTGCTGTCCATGGTCTTCATTGTCGAGTATGCGCAACGCTCAGTGGGTCTGCAGCCTCCCTGGGCGCATCGGTTAACCCCATAGTTGCACGTCTACAGAGACCAAGAAGTAGTCCTGCGGCTCGCACGTGAGCATGGTTCCATCCAGTATCAATAAAATAGCCTTTCGTTATACCCTGATTTCAAAGTGTCACTGCAAGCTGCCCACCCTGCGTTCATGCCCGCCAAACAGATTCTCCAGAAATCGGCGATCCCCTATGCATTAATGTACCCGGCCAAATTGCATATCACTTTGGATGCTAAACTGATTTTTTCACAGATGGTAAATCCGCCCAGTAAATTTGCTAAGCACACCACCAAGGGACTCGCCTCAGGACTCACCACGAGTGGCTTACAAGGACCCACTGAGTGACAATGATCGATAACAATATCATTAAAAATAAATAAATACATAACACACCACTTTCTGCCCTGTTTAATCCGAGCATCCATACTTGCTGCCTCTCCTTAACTACTGTTCCTGTCTCATGTGTGCTTATTACCTGTCAGGCTGTGAAGCCTGGGTGTGCCTTTACCTGTTTTTGACATGCTTTTCCAGTGGGAGTCACTTGCACCTGGTTGCCCCTTGTGTTACCCCCGGCTTGGCCATGCAGCCGTGCTCATCATAGTTTTTCACCCAGACACTCTCTGCTACCAGGGAAGATTTCCTTTCAAGTCATTAAGTTGCAGGGGAAATGTTGGGGAGGGGGTAAGATGGGTTTTCTAACCAGGTTTCTGGGTTGGTGTGGATGGGGGATGGGCGGGGTTGTTTGTTTTGAATGTTTGCATTTGTCATGTTTTTTTCCTTCTGAGGATCCTTTAGAACACTGTACATACGTATCCCATTCGCATGATCCATGGTGCATCACAGGGGCTAGCCTAACACTTCATTCACCATCCAGAAGTACCATGACCACCACCACCTGCATCACGTGGAATATCCGTGGCCTTAATGACCGCAGAAAGGCACATCTGGTCCACGCCTACCTCATTAGGCACAGAGTTGACATCTGCTTCTTGCAGGAGACCCATCTAAGGAGCTCGACGACCCTGGGACTGCGCTCCCGTTGGTGTGGGGAAACACACACTTCTCTTTATGTCAACTATGCTTGAGGCCTCACCATTATGCTCTGTAAGGGGTTTCGGACAGTGGCAGCTGTCACAATCCCCCATAGATAGCGAAGGGCGCTATCTCATTTTATCTGGATTATTGCATAGGCAACCTGTGATCCTGGCAAACATTTACTGCCCGAATACGGACGATCAACGGTTGTTCTCTGGGATTCGGAGACTAATTTTGAATCTTGGCCCTCGAGCACTAATCTGGGGCAGAGATTTCAATGTAGCTCTTGATGACCGGCTAGACTGCTCTGGCATCTCTAGGCACCTGCACTGTAATGCATCACAGACACTTATTACAATCATACACAATAAGTACTTACACAGTGTCTGGAGACAAGCACACGCCAACACCTTGGAGGGTACATGCGTATCAGTGCACCTTAATGGTTCGTCCAGGATAGATTCCTGGCTAATTTCTAGAGATGTCCAGACGTGGACTACCAAGGTGGCCCCTCTCCCTCACACTCTATCTGACCATGCCTCAGTCCTTTTGGAATTACAGTTCACCCAGTTGGTGCCTGGTGCGTTCACCTGGTGTCTATCACTAGATGTTCTGTGTGATGTGGCGTTCTGGGAGGAGATTCTCAGAGACACAGTGGACTTCTTTGCCAATAACATGGGCTCCATAGCGTCCCCTTCTACGCTATGGGAGGCCCTTAAGGTGGTCATTTGGCAACCATGTATTTCTAAGCAATCTTGAGTTCTGAAGGCCGTTTGAGGCTGTCTATGTCGACTCGAGGAGGACATTCAGGCCAGGGAATAAATTAATTCCAAATATGCCACCATACTGGCCCACATTCAGGAATGGTTACGAAGAAGCTGTTTGGGAAACCCACTACTTCCACCGGAATGCGCAATCTCAGCAATTCTAGGATGGTGACCGCTTGGACCTTCAGTTGCCGGCATGTGGTGCAGACTGCGAACTTCAACATATGTGGTGAAACTACTTGATGGAAATTCTAACCCAGCCTCCTCCTTTTCAGGCCCATTACGGGTAATGCCCTCCTATTATTCCTCCTTACAGCAAGCAAACCCCTGTTATGGGACCAGATGAGCTAACTGCATACTTTGACACTATACAACTGCAATGGCTTGATCTTGCCCATCAAGCTTACTTGGATTCGGCAATTACTACAGAGGACATAGAACACGTTATCATGAGCCTAACCAGTGACAAGGCACCCAGGCTCGATGGTCTGACCACTGTCCTTTAGAAGGAGTTCACTTCCCTTCTGACCCCATAACTTCTGGCCATGTTTAAGGACTCTTTAGACGTAGGGACCTTGCCGTGTTCCCTGAAAGAGGCGGTAATAATAACACTCTCTAAACTGAATAAATTGGCAAACCAATGCGACTCGTATAGGCCCCTTTCCTTAACCAACGTAGATATCAAAATCTATGCCAAGATCCTTTCAAATGGCTTTGCTGCCACTGCTGCCAACTATAGTTCGGCTCGATCAATCGGGGTTCAACCCAGGACGCTAAAACCTAGAAAACCTGTTGGTAAATAACGCCTTGTGGTAGGTGGTCGGTTTATTTGTTTAGAATTTACGCATAAAATGTTGGAACTGTTTCGATTAAATGCTGATCAAAGCACCACTGAGCCAAGAGTCCGGCAGCCCCGCCCCCTTGAAACCATGAGATCAAAGCGGCCGCGTCACGCCTGTATCCCTACACTGGAGTTAGCGGCTTTGAAGGTGCGTGCTGCAAACCCTCTCTCCACCCACAGAGGCGTCTCTGCCCCGCCTGCAGCCCTGAGAGTCACATGGGTCGCAGTCACATGCTGCCAAAGAGGAAGAGGAGAGAGTTGTAATGTTAACTCACGTCTACATGTAATGGCCAAGCACAGGAAGAGGTATATGCACGGAATTGCAGTTCCATTTATGTAACGCTTTTGACTCCTTCTAAGCAACTGCTTCTTTCCTTTAAAAGCACGCGTTATAGATTGATTTGCAGTCCACAAAGCAACACATCGCAACGCTGCAAACTTGCCTCAATGTAGAGATGCTCCCACTTGCAACAGTGTGGCTTACTGTGCCTTGGCAGATCTTCACTTTTACTTTCGGCCTTCACAAATTGCCACCGTTTTGAAAATATAATTTCAATATTCGATCAAATAAGTTGACCACCTTCCACAAGGCGTTATTTAACGACAGGTTTTCTAGGCACTAGTAAACAAAGGCGTGGAACAGAACCACACGTGGTTCTGATGCAACAGCTCGCATCTGGGAACTAACTGATAATTTAATTATGTTATGTATGTACACCAACCTCCATAGGCGCTATTAACACTATGTTTCGGCTCCTATGTACACAAGCCTCGAACAGAAACACAAGGGCTGGGGTCTAAAGCGCCGGAAGGGGATCTAATTATAATTTACATATTGAACAATATAAGTAAACCGACCTCCACCATGAGGCCCTATCATAACATGTTTGCCCCTTTTAAAATAAAAACAGGGCTGGTACAAGGCTGGTACATACAAATGGGGCAGCGGTCCGAATCTGCAGTTCTGGTTTGAAATTACATGTTATATATTGAATAACCATAACAACGAAAGATTGTGCCTTATGTTTGTAAGTGGAGCACAACAGTGGAACCCTAGCTAGGTTCTTAAGAAAGCCCTCACTCACCAACCTAGTTGGTGACATGCTTTATCATAGCAGAAAAAGTCAGAATTGAGCCGCTGCACTCCTTCCCTTTGTAAATAACTCTCATTTTTCAATTCATTTGATGAAATGCGTGCAAACAGATACCGTGAAACACCTCATCACGGTCCAATATGAAACAAATCCAATGGGGTACATTACTCATGCACTCGACTGTTGCACTGCGGTAGAGGAAAGTTTTCCTTTGTGAACTCTTCATAATTCCGTCATTTTTATCAATTTATCCATTTTAAACCAACATTTTTACTCGTGCATCTTCCTTAATTATGCCACTACGGAGACAGCATGTTTGCTTTCTGAATTCTTTATTCGTCATTTTCAAACACCAAACGTCGCCAATCCAGGCTTTAACGGAGGCATGTGAGGGCAAACATTTTTCAAAAGTGGTTTTCTGAAATCAACGTGCTTCCCAATGCATTTCGAATTCTACAAATTCTTCGTCAGGGGTTTAACTGCAAATCAGATAAAGACGCTATTATACTGGCTGCTTGACCGTTAGTGGTTTACAAAAACTGATTACTCTAACTTTACCCTTCTTTAAACAAAAAACACCCTATATATACTCTAACCCATATTACTCCCTGCGTGCTCGAACCCTACCATCTCCCAAGTTGTCAATAACCTTAAATGATAACTCCCTCCCAGCTGCACAGATCCCACTAGGCTACGAGGCCCCCTTCATGCTATTTACCTTCTCTACACCACTGCCCGCAGCTTAACCTCTCTTCACTTCCACATGACAAGTACTATAACTGAATTTCCCTCGTGCTCGTGCCGTTTTTGAAGCGAACAATATCCCACCTGTGAACAATCAAAGTATACTCCACTCCGCCCCCTCTTTTTTGTGTGCCATACCGATAAACATCATTACCCATAGTGCCCCACATCACAGTGAATGAAAAAACGTGCTCCCTCCAAATTGCCTCCACCCCTTTGAAACCTCCAGTAAAACATGAAAAATAATGATACATTCGAGTGCCCTAATTGAAAAGTGCACATAAATAAACAGTTCATAAAAACGAAATGTTCAAGCAACATAGTTCAATTGTCTCCTCATGCCTATGTCAATTTCGTTAATCTCTGCTTTTAAATCATTCCACTTGAAGTGATGTATTGTTTCTGTCTCCGTAATGGTAGTTCTTTTAGGAAATAAACTTGAGTCCTTGGGGTGCAAGTTTGTTATGCTTTATCATAGGGCACCACCAGGAGAGGCTGAATGCCACCCTGGTGTGCTTCAACGCCTGAATTATTGCGAAGCTGGTAGTGTGTGTACAGTGAATAGTGAAAGTGATAGTTAAAAATGTCTTGGTTATGTCAAAAAATAAATTTTATTAGAAGCCAATCAGACATGTATAAAAACAGAGTGTAGGACGTTAAAGCTGAATAAATTGTTCAGCAAAGTCCACTAGGATGTGGTCAACATGTTTCTGCCTATGTGTTGTAGTTTAACAGTTATTCATCAGGACCAGAAAAGACGTGTAAACCTCGGCAGTATGAGCGCGCTAAGGCTCACCCTAACCAGAGGTTGTAAATGTGAAAAATTAAAAACAGTATAGTTCTGGAATCCCTCGTGTTGAGAGGAACCGAGTTTATTCTGGTTGAAAAACATACACAGACAAACAAAAAGAGAGCCAAACATATAATGATTAGGCAAAGTTGTATAGGTCTGTCATCGTTGGACGTACAGATACTGTCTGTGTATGTTTTTTTACTGAAGATGCCAGCTGTATGCCCAAACAAGGGATAGACTCCTCTGCCGATTGTAAAGGATATTTGGTAGAAAGAGTCAGTTGAGTGGCTGAGGCAATGCAAGGATTTAGTGTCTGGGATTTATATATATTTACCCGAAGAACGGCAGCTTGCCCGAAGGTCACTAGCTCTTCAAGGAAAGCGGGTAGGGAGCTAGTTAGGTGTTCCAAAGTAATGAAGACCTCGTCAGTGTATAAGCTTATAAAATGGTATCCCCCAAAATGTGCACTGTACACTGTGTGTGTGCGGATTATCTCAAATTTGCTGGGCTAGGGGCTCCATACCTCACAAAAAGTAAGAGCGAGAGAGAGCAAACCTGGTCAATGCCTCTAGAGATGGTAAATGGCATAGATTTTGTCTCTTAACTCTACCCGTAGCCATGAGGGAGCCATCGTTACTAAAGATGCAGGAGATAAACTTTGTACCCAGTCCATAATGGAAGAGCATTTCTCTCATGTAAAACCAATGTACTCGGTCAACCTCTTTCTCAGCAGCTACAGCCAAAAGTATTCGCTCTCAATCTGGACGCCAAGCTTTATCAATAAGATGTAGAATCCTTTTTGTATTGTCACTGCATTGGCGATTGGGAACAAAGCCCGCTTGGTTTGGAGCACTGATAGTAGAAAGAAGCGGTCCTACTCAGGCCGCTAAAATCCCAGTAATTAATTTATAATCGACATTGAGAAGATAAATCTGTCTCTATGAGGCACATTGGCGTTTGTCTTTGACAGGTTTTGGTATGACCACTATTGACGACCGCAGCATAGATGGTGGTATCAAATCCAGGTCTTGGTTGGAATTGAAGTCTAGTTAAGATTGGGGCCAAAGAGGAACAGAAAGTTTTATAAAAAGCTGCTGAAAAGCCACCTGGCCCAGGAGACTTATTACGTTTCTGTCGGGCTATAACAGAAATCAATATTTTATCCCAAGCACTCGCAATTACATTTTACAAATCTGTGACATCCTTATGACAACATTCAAGAAAATCACAAATAATTCTTTGCTTGTTCGTTTTTAGGTCTCGCCTATTAATCCCGCAAGGGTTAATAGACGAGAGTATTGAGGGCAAATCAAGGTCTGAAACCATCGCGGATTTCGGACAGTTCGTGTGGTGCAATGGTGCGGAACGCGCGTCCACATCAAAGCCATCAGCCTCCCTCCCACAGGCAGCTCAACCTCAGGCATTCACCCCAGTGCGCTCTCGGCCTCACTTCTCCTCCCCCTAAATACATCCCTGCCGTTTTTTCACTTCTTTCATGGCCGCGAGGCCGTGCTTCAAAGGGATCCGCTCCCCCGCCCCCCTGCTTTAAGTAAAAGCTTCTTTCGGCGCTTTTTTGTTCTGTTGCATCTGTGGATTCACTATCGTGGTCTTTCATTCTCTTCTATCCCTTCGTAGGTGACAGCAAAGCCTGTTTATTATATATTCGAAATTCGCAGTGTATACTTGCACAAGTGTTCATGTCGGTATACACATTTTATCTGACTACAAGCTCGTTTCATTACGTTGCGTCCAGTTTATCTAGTGATCTATCAAAAGGTGAGTGACTACATTATAGGAAATTATGAGCAATGACTGCTCAGTGCTACCTTTACCCTTTGCAAATCCATCAGTTCTTATGGATAACTTTAAAACGATTCTGCCTAGGTGAAAGGGTTTGAAAAAGTAGTTTATTTTACTATCTTTTTAAAGCTAACTCATGTTCTACGTTGTTTTTTTAAAGCTTACTCATGTTCTACGTTGTTATGCAATTTATATAACATTGCAAATGATTTTATTTTAGTGTGTAAGAGGTATCAACTATATTTCACATTGCATGGAAGGTGCATACATGTGTTAATAATAGGATAGGAATACATGCAGTGCGCACAGTAGAATCGTTGATAGCACACAATAGCTCCGTTCACCCTGTCAAACTTTAAAGGGCGCTGTCATCCTCCCGGTGTGGCCTGGGCTTAGAGAGCTTCAAATGAATAAACAAACATACTCGGAATAGCAAGTGGACAATGCATCTAGGGCTCGTGAACCTCGGGTCTGAATTTGATTGAGTAAACCGGGTTAAAGTGTGAGCTGCTCTAGCCTGAAAATGCTGCAATAGGAATGTTACCATTGTTACAAAGTATTTGTATCAGAGCACACACTGACCTGCAACTTTAATTAGAAATGGGAACAATGATGAATTGATAGATGTATTGAAACACACAAGTGGCATGAGGCAAGGGTAGCTTCTCCTTTTATCAATATAAATAATCTTGACATCTATATGGATTTGGCCACAAAGGATAATAATATTGCCCATGTACATGGAAGAAGCCATTTTCCCTAAAGTGTCTGCACCATTTTCTAGCCGCTGCTTATTATTCATTTATAACAGGAGCTTGGAAGCTAATCTCACAGAATCCCTCCCACTCGCTTGAAAGCTTGAAGGCAATCTGCTTCCCCGCCTCCCGGGTGTTTCTGGCTTTTCTCGCTCGCTAATTCGTTTTTTTCCCCTCCCACCCTTCCTTTGATCTGCCTGTCGCCTCTCCGTCTTTCACAGTGACATTGACAACACAGCCGATGGCAGCATAAAACTTATTCCTGGCCCACTGGTCTGTAACTACTGAAATGAAGGCCTTTGCTGTAACAATCCAATATCCGTACACGCAGACATTGCATGTCGTCGAATATGCCTACCGACCAGGCCAAACTTAGATTATACACACGTCCACTTTAATAATAAATAGATGCAGGGTCCGCACATCATTGTGAAGACGTGCATTAGGTCATCTAAATCCAAAATATACAAACATTCACACATACAGGCTTTTATTTCTTCGCTTCGTGGTCCAACTTGCCGCTGGGTCTTAAATGCAGGAACGCCTCTATTGTGCATGCGTTGGGTGGCCTTCTCATTAACCGTGTGACACATACCTACAGCCACAAGGTAGGATGGATGGATGTCTGGCTGTCGTGCTTTCTATCAGACACCCCACTGTATCTGTCTGCAGAGGCCGCCTGACATGATGATCCCGGCAAGCTGACTGCGACATCCATGCAGGGTCGGAGGCTCACTTGAGCAGGATGTGGCTCAACAGCTAGAGCGGACGACTTTGAAGAAGAGGAACTGGGTTCGATCCCGGTGGGAGACTCAAACATCCTCTGATTCTGGACAAATCACTTATTTTCCCCGTGCCTAAAAATTAATGTGTCTGTCTGTAATGTAACTGGTGCTCACCTAAGGCGCTCTGATACCTACGGGTTGAGTTTACGCGTGGAGGGCCTCTACATAATATCTGTCTCTAACAGCCCTTCCGGTGCCAAACACTGGGGGTAAACGCCACTGTCTGCACGAGCCTCTCCGGCAACCTCAGCCTGATGATGTCACTCACTAGGCCATCCTACATCATTAATGTCTGTCATTAATTCGTACGCGTAGCATGTACCATTAAGCCTCTCAAACAAGCATGAATGCACTATTGATTCCATGCACCAGCTGTATCTGAAAGGGACGGATCTTCATGTTTAGGTCTCGTATAGAGCATTACAACTTATTAGAGACCACATTTTAGATGTGTTGTAGATCAAAAAAAGAGTTTGCAATAGGTCTCGCATTTGCAAGCGTTTGAGCTATTGGCATTGTAAATACCAATACCTTTTATTTACGTATTTTAAAAACCTGCAAGTGGTGCGTAAACATGCACTTTGTACTTACAGGACTATAAGTAAGAAATTTGCGTGTTTATGCACCGCTTGCAGCATTTCAAAACACATAAATAAAAGGCATTGTCATTTACAGTGGCAATAGCTCAAACTCTCGTTGTGCCTTTCTGCCCTCTGCATCACCACATCATCACTCAGCGCTACCCCAGCATCTCTCAGCACCACCACATTATCACTCAGCACCACCACTTTATCAATTCAATTCATGAAGCTTTATTTGGTACAAACGAATGACCATAAAAGCACAAGCGTGAAATATACAGGAATTCATAAAAAGTGTTAGATTTAAAAAATATTTACAAATAAAATTACCAATCAGAGTTCATTGAAGCACATACTTTTCCTGGAATTAATGCACTTATTTAAAAACGTTGCAACAGATATCCGCAGATTGTAGGTTAAAAATTAAGTCCATAGCCTGTTTAACTGTACGTACACCGTACTTAACAAACATGGGTTTCAGGAAGGTAGTACGGAAGTTCATGTACAGTTTGCAAAACAGCAGAAAGTGCAACGTGCTCTGGGTAGACACACCATCACACATACATGGCCCCTTCGGATGTTTCTTAGTGTTCGGGTGGGCCACTAAATAATGTGCCATACCAAGTCTAAGTCTAGTGAGCACAAATGTATGTGACTGCCTAGTCACCATAGTTAAATAAATGGGAAATCCTTCCCCCACACTGTATCTATTATAGAACTTAACAGTGGATAGCAATCCAGAGGCAGATGCGAGCTTCTTCCCTACAAATGCCAAGAATTTGCTTTTCATCTCAGCTTTTGGAATCTTCGATACTGCGCTAGGGTCAGTTAAAATATTCACCTCGAATATATTTGAGAAACAGACAACAACATATTTAACCCATGGGATCTCAAGATATTTGTCCAATGATAAACAGTCCTCGATTATAGATCTGTTAAATGATTTCTCCTCCTTAAGCCAGATAGAGCGCCAAACCATCAATGGTCTGAGTGATAACAGATCGGTTAAGTAGTTGATGGCTAATTCTCGGTGGATTAATTTGGTTGGGGCAGATGTTGGCAAACACAGGAGCTTTTTTAAGAAGTGGTTTTATTCCAGCTACAACCTATAATTGCAGCTGTGACCCCATACTCCCGCCCCATATAATGCTATGGACACACATCTAGCCTGGTAAATCTTAAGCATATCCAGTGTACGCCTTTCCCCAACCTTCGCAGCAAATCTGAAGACACCATAGGCATTCTTAGCCATTTTGTTCTGTATATTAATAAACTCACTAGTCCATTTCCTATCCTTGGAGAAGGTAATACCTAAGTAACAACATTTTTCAACCTGTTGCACCTTTTCACCGTCAATAAAAAAGGCATTTAAAAATTTGCTTTTGGTCCCACAGGCCATTGATTGTGTTTTCCCTTTATGAATTAATAATTTTCTGTCTTTAATAAAAGAGGAAAAACTATTCATTAGTCGCTGTAATCCCACAGGGGTCCTTGATAGCAGTACAGCGTCATCGGCATACAATAACACTGGTACTGGGGCGCCTTTAATCTGAGGGGCATCTGCATTGACTTTTTTTAAAATATCATCAATTCCATTGATAAATAATATAAAAAGGAGTGGGGCAAGAACACATCCCTGCCTAATTTAACATTACATTTCGGAGTGCATTCTCCTCTGGTTCCAAAGCGTACGCTAGTTTGCAGTTTCTCGTACAGCCTTGCCAGAAGGAAGATTATGCCATTAGGGACTCCTAGCATCAGCAGGGTTGACCATAAAATAGAATGGTCTACCATGTCAAATGCGCTACTGAGGTCTGCAAAACAGAGGTAGAGTGAGCCGGGTTTCGCTTCGGTGTATTTCCCGATCAGTAGATCAAGGTTGATGCACTGATCAAGTGTACCCCGGCCCTTCCTAAATCCATACTGGCTGTCAGCCAGAATACCCTCCTGTTCTGCCCATTCCTATAATCTAACAAGCATGACTCGGCTCATAATCTTAACCGACGAGTCAAGAAGAGAGATGGGACGATAATTTTTTGCGTCAGACCTACTGCCTTTTTTTATAAATTGGCACAATGATAGATTCGCCCCAAGTTACAGGTGTCTTAGAGCACACGGCTGCATTAAAGACGGAGGCCAAGAGAGGCCCCCAGATCTCTGGTGCTGCTTTATACACATCGATGGGCACCCCATCTGGGTACTGGGCCTTCCCTCCCTTCCTGATGCGTATGCCTTGTTCTACCTCGCTAGGTGTAATGTTCAGTGACAAAACCTCCCATCCGGTGGGGTCAATGTCCATCAATCTATTAGAGTCAAAAATATTAGAAAAGTGAGCTATCCAGCCATCACTCGGGACATTTGAAGTTAACTCAGGAGTCTTTTCATCCTTAAGGAATGAAGAGTTAATCGTGGCCCAAAACAAGGTACTGTTTGATGTCTCTGCTGCTTGATTGAGGGAGCCCCACGCCTGTTGCTGCAATTCCCTCTTCCTCTGTTGGAGTGCACATTTATATTGCAGTCTTGATTTAATAATTAAATCACTGTCCCTGGGCTTTCGTGCTAAAGCCTGCTTCAAGTCGTTTAATGTGGCAGTGCAATGGTGATTGAACCAACCTGGTTCCTTCCTTTGGTGGGCATTACTGCGTCCAGTGAACTTGACATTAATAGCTTTATTAATACCATTAAAAGACGACAAAACCTTCTCATGGTCATTTCTATTTTCTAAAATGGATACAATATCCACTAAATTCTCCTTTACAATGGAACTAGTCAATTCATGGGCCCTTTTGCCTGCCCACGGTAGCCTAACACCATTGGTCCTGTGGGGTTCTACATTGGTGATCGTGAAACCTACATTAACTGTCCTTCCAGCCCAAAAAATAGTTTCCAAAGTAATACAATTATGATCACTTGCTGTAGTTACAATAATTCTGGGGGGAGCACAGCAAGAGATAATATTAGAGGACACAATCACATGATCAATTATAGAACTGGTATGCCGGTTTTTAAAAGTAGGGATGGGTAGACCATTTGCGTCTTTACTATACTCCAGAATTTCCAGGTCATGACAGCCCATAAGCTTACGCAGTTCTTCCCCGTAGCTGTTATGCCCGAAATGCAGGACGTCCCATCCAGCATTGTTAGTAACCCCGCAGACCTTTAGCGATGACAGTTCACATAGATTGACATTAAAATCCCCTATCCATATAAAATCAAATACAACATTCCTGTTAAACACAGATTTTCGATAGCACCAGCTAAATCAATAACTACTTTAGCTCAGGTGTTGTCAAAGATATTATTATAATAATTAATCAGTAGTATGTTACGATCTTTGTCCTCAACAAGCCAAAGAATCTGCCCGTGTTCGCCCACGGGCAGATACTTTCTAACCACAATTGGGCGTGAAATAGAAACTAAAGTTAATAGGCCCCCTTTCGCTCTGCCTGGTCCCACCCCTTTAGCCGGTAAATTATAAGAGACAAATCCATCATAACTAATTTCATCCCTGCCCCATGTTTCTTGAAAACATAAAAGGTCGTATGTATTAATGAAGTTTGGCCAACCTGGATCCCTCTCCTTGGATTTTAATCCTGCCACATTCCAACCGACAAACGTGGTGCCTTTATCAAATATGCCAACACTATCAGACATTAAACATTGTTTTTTACATTGTTTTTGACCCAATCCATTTTTCTGAGGGCCATCTGGCCCAAGTGTGGCATTTAACCTCGAAACCACATTATTAACTTCGTTATTATCCACACTACTATTGGTAATAACCTGGGACAGCGACTGACCATTCAATTTAAGTCAGTCATATACGTCCAAACCGCTTAATGCCTGAAAGCGATTTGGCATAGTAATATCAAAAAGTGGCCTATGAATAGGTGGATAAGGTCTACTTCTTTTAGCATCTTGAGGTATAGTGTTAAGATGGCTATAGAAAAAACCTAGCGATCGGGAACATACGTTATAATCAGTTATCGGTAAGGAAGCTGCTCTAAGAAGAACTGTGGCAGCGTGTTGTGGATGTATGAAATTTACAATAACACAGTCTCCCTTACAGCTCTTCCTAGCACTCCCTATCCAGTCAGCCCTTCTTGTAGTTAGAATTTGATCAGAGAATGCAGTGGGGAAGCCACATTGTCTGTTTAGCCAGGATACCGTTTTGTTTTTTAAGGAATGGTGGCTTTCCTGTTGGCTCTCATTCCCAATTTCAGGTATCTTAGTTAACACTACGACGTATGGTGCACACTCAGGGGGGAGGTTAATGAAGCGCCTTTGCCTTACTTCAGTCCATCCCTCCTCCTTCCTTACTACTGTTGATAGACCCTGAGTACCTTGGCAAACTAGAGGGGCTGGGTTCTGAACAGCAGTTTCCCTAACACATGCCCCTCTCTTAGGCTGAGCGTCTTGGTTAATGTTACCGCTCTGTACGGGGGTTATTAAACTGCCTGCATCATCCATATACTTATTCAAAAGTCCTCCTAATCTGTTTACCTCCGCAGACAACTGATCAAGTTTGTCCATTAGGGGTTTAACAATGCCCTTTATCTTTCGATCCATGGTGCTGACTAAAAGTGTAAGTTGTTCAGCATCCAGTTTTATACTGTCATCTTTAGTCATAGCATCGCTATCCCTAGCAGGTTCTGTTGAGGAGGTGACTGCTCTTTTCCTATTTGTACGGGTACCCCCTCATTTAGGCAGGACTTTTCTGCATGCTCTAACCGCTCTAGTAGCAGGGGTCGGAGAACACTGTACTGGTGTAACTATGGAATCGTCCATTTCTGTTTGAATGGGGACTAGCTGTTCAGACACTACCTCCAAAGACACGTCTAGGTTGCTGATGTTGCAAGTTTCATCCATTGCTAATGGAGCAGGAGAAATGCATAATGCAGAGGGTAAAGGAGGGCTATTTAGTCCCAACGACGATCGCCTCTCACTATTAATTTTATGGACAACCTTGACTAGGTAGTTGTCCAATGTGGCTGATGCTGGTGCTATCTTATTTTTAGACATATTTGTGAGAAAACACATTTCAGGTAGGGGCTTAATAAGCTATCATGAGTTGTCTAAAAATGTGTAATCCACCAAATAGTGGCACAATGCTTATTATTATAAAAACACACAATTATAGTGTATTAAAACAAAATTATAAACAAAATCTCACATTAAAGTATGGGAGTCCGAAGTCCAGAGACCAAAGTTCGTGGCCCTACAACTGGTTCAATTATGTTCTCTCAATGTTTCAAGCTTTATTACAAATGTCACAAAAAGATGTTAATATTTCACTTCTGTTCTTGGATTTTCATCACAATAAAATACACTGAACATAATCTTCACAAAAGTTATTTACAAAAGTTTAAGCTATTGCCTTTATAAATTACAATCACTTTTATTTAAGTATTAATTATTTAAAAAAATTAAAAGCCGTTGTTATTTGTAATATCAATACATCTAAGTCACGTAAATACAAAACATGTTGCATTACAAATCCTATAGGTGTCACATTTGCCAAAGTTGTAGCTATTGGCATTGTAAATGACAAAACTATTAATTTAGCTATTTTCAAAACCAACACATAAATAAAAAAAATTGCCATTTACAAGACCAATCGCTCAAACTTTCATAATGCGAGACCTATTACATTGCAAATGCTTGTTCTTAGGTTCCAGTTATTTTATTCTTAGCCACAGAGCCAGCGTGCGTTTCTTTGCTGCTTGGGATACACCCATGACTGTGCCAGGGCTGTCAATGTCTTCAAAGTTGTACTCCAATCTTGTGTCTGGTTGTAATTCTGTCCCGGTCCATCCATATAGTATATTTAAAGTATGCTAACCAAAGTGCCCCTCCCTCAGACACTGCTCCAGTCTGACCCTGTCGTTGTGCGGATCTATCCAAATCACTATTGAATTCCAAATTACGATCACCCCCTATAAGCACTTGACGATCCTCTTACAAATGGTTCCTGGACTTCATTGGGGTAATAAATGGTTCCCAGTGTGAATGTATGAGTACCAGGGCCGGCTTTAGGGCAGTGCAACTGGTGCGGCCACACTGGGCGCTGATTTGGAGAGGGGGCGCTGACCTCGGCGGGGGGCTGTACTTAGCAAGAACTTATGATTTCAAAACACCTTCTGCAGAGTTCCTTGTGCATTCAGCTTTCAGGCAGCAATAAGAATGTCAAGATAACTCTTGTAATTAATATTCCTTTAGAGAGAGAGATCGGAGTTTTGTCTAGTGACATAAAGTAGCACAGAGGGTTAATTTGCCTGTTGCAAAGAACACGTACTGTGCAGATCACAAATCTGTATTTTGTGTGGAGAGCTGAGTGGATTACTGCTTTTGTCTCAGAGAACCTTGTGTTACCGCAGCACATAAGATACATCCTTTTAACAGTGGCTGTTACAAACGTCATCAAAGAGCTGCATACAAACAGCATGAAATAGGATGTTATGTTTTTTTCACCAGTTTTTCATTATCTATTCCTAATGTTGCTTAAAAAAGGGTTCGTTTGGGTAGATATACATTCTTATTAGCAAAGCCAGCCATTAGGAGTGCTTTAAAATTAATGAAATGTATGTGAGATAGGCGCTAGAGAGAGATAAAGGGGCACTTTTGCCCAGTGGTAGCCAGATCATTGGGGGGTGGTGCCATAACTGATTGCTGCACCAGGCGCCACAAGCGCTAAAGCCGTCCCTGATGAGTACCTCGTGTGACAGAGTATTTCCGTCTTTTTAGGGCCTATCTTGCCTTGAAAAGTATTCGAGGCCAAAGTAGCGATAGCTGCAGCTTTAGAAGGGCCCGCAGAGGAAAGCTGAAGTGGTGAGCGCGGGACTGCAAACGAGGCAGGTCTGCTGAAGTAAACATAGGTACACTCCTGAGTGTTCTAGGTAAGATAATATAGTTTCCACCCTCTGTGTTTCTGGTGGCCATCTTGGAATGGGCATGCTGACATTATCCCACTTACCTGGTTAAGAAATTCTCCTCTTAACACCATCCATGTCCCATTGACAAGCCATCACCATCGGTCAATAGTCACACCTCTCAAATGGATTTAGGTCCCGACCCCTCAGGATCCAATGCATTCATTATCAACTACCCACCCAACCTATCGAAAAATGCCGCAAAAAAACACAAGCATCACATACTCGGGGCTAGACCTGAAACTTTAATCTCGGATGTATACTTTTGTACAAACAATGGCGATAGAGTTAATTACCTTATTTTCTACACTAGGAAAAGAGCATGTTGGCAAAAGTCCTCTACTCTATGCTCCAAATATCAGGTAAAATGAAAACTCCTCATGGTCTCAAACTCACAACAGTTCCTTCGTCCAGGCTCAATGCCAATGCCACCATCACCCTATATAACAATGGGATCATCTTTGTCCAAGCTTCTAATGCCAATCTAATCAAGATAGCTACTATCTTCCCTGTTAGAAATGGGATGTCTGGTTGGCTAAGGCTTGCGCCAAAGCCAGGCAGAAACCACCACTCCAGTCAGGGCAAGGGAGTTACACACCAAAGATAACCCCTGCTCACCGTCTAGGCAACGTGACGGGAGCAGTAAGGCTTATCCCGGAGAATGTAGGTTAAGTGATTGCGCGTGCACCCAGCAACAACACCCAAGACCCACCACAAAGGAAACTCCACACAAGGATATATATAAAAATTGCCTTTGTATTATACCAAACACATTAGATAATAAACACACACTTTACAATGTGCCAGAGGCACGGGCAGAATTTACAGGGGATTATGTACACAGGACAGGGCCACGTTGGCCACTGTCAGGAATAAGCACTTTTAGAACTAGCACTTGGTAGAAATAGCACTTTGTAGGAATAACACTTAGAACGTAACATAACTGTAGCACCAAATAGCAGATGTAGCACACAACCAGTAACCACTGGTAAAAGGTAAGTACCACATACGCAACCCTAACCACAATAGGAAAATATCAGACAGGGAACCAGGAACTCACTAATATAACTATACTAGGAAAAACAACCACCTAAGCCTAAAAACACATTCAGAGGTATAGGCACAAAGATATTACACATGATGCATGAAAACACATTAGGTAAGTATCACAATTGTGCAAAACATCAGGTAGGGCATAAACACGTACCCCATGCAAGGGCACAACACATGAAAAGGTCCCCAGGCAACCTGGCCTCTCAGGGGCTGAAACGCCCTGTGTCCAAAATGTCAGGGCAGGCTGCGCAGGCAGCAACCAGAAGAAATGAGCAAAGGAACAGGCCTAAACGGAGCAGCTGCTCACTAAGTGCTGGGCAGCTGTAGGGACTGCGCCTGGCACCAGCGTGCCTTCTGAGGCTCCTTTGTGGGCTCCCAAATGACAAAGATGCCCCCGAAGATGCTGGAGCCTCTCGTGGGCTCTGAAGTAACTATGCCCTCTTTGGTGGAGCCTCTCTGGCCCTCGATGCGGAATGCCCCCCAGGAGCCTCTCAGGCTCGGAAAGAATGGCTCCTTCGTTGGAGCCTCTTGGGCTCGAAATAACACTGCGCCCTCGGAGCCCTCGTGGGCTAAATCAAGAATGCCCCCAGTACTGCCACAACGGAGCCCCACTCACCGGGACTCCTGGCGTGGGCTCTGACTCCGCAGACCTCCTTCGGGCATCGACAACGCGCCCGACAGGTCCCGCTCCAGTGCTACTGTCTCTGGTACCAGCGGGGCCCAGGGACACCGGCTCTCTGCTTCGGGACTGCTTCTCGGCGGTGTCTCCTCGCTGCCGGGATGGCTTCTCTCCAGTCTCGGAGGCTGTGGGGGGGGGCGGAGCTTCCTGTTCCCTCTCGTGCTGTATTCCAAGGCTCTCCCTCCCTGTGGGGAGCCCCGGGGAAGAGACGCCAGCTTCTTCTCGCGCCACGGCTCCGGGGGCGGGACTTCTGGCCTCTTCATGTCCAAGGACATCCGGGTCGTCGCAGTTAACGCGGCGGTCCGGCGTGGGGGGGGGAAGAACACCTCACACTGCAGCAATTCGGGGTAAGCAAGGAATTAAATAAAAAGTCCCTGGCGGGGTGGACACCTGCATGGGGGGGCGATAAGGACTCGGCAAGATCGCGGGGTGGCACCCGCGGGGGTTAAGAAAGTACGGCAATAAGCGAGGTGGCACCCGTGCCGCGAGTTAGCAAAAAGGGGGGAATCCCCATGCCGGGAAATCCTTCGAGGATAGGGCTTGCAGCACCAGCGGCGCCACGTGCTATTCTTGGGGGGGCAGTACTCCCTAGTCGCTGGCATACCACAAAAGACAAAAAGGTGCAGGTAAGGCAGGAGAGGGGGGCAAGGGCTGGGCCCAGGGACCAGCTCACAGGGTCCTCCTAGGCAGGGAGGCAGTCCCAGTGGAGGTTCCTCCTGGCGCCCAGCAGCAGGAGCAGGCCCCCCTCAAGTTTGGATCAGCAAGAGAAGAACATTTTCATGGGGTCACATCCCCTTTTTATATAC
This sequence comes from Lissotriton helveticus, assembly GCF_964261635.1. NCBI lineage: Eukaryota > Metazoa > Chordata > Amphibia > Caudata > Salamandridae > Lissotriton > Lissotriton helveticus. The sequence goes on along the minus strand of NC_136065.1, from coordinate 59,688,117 downwards.
ACATTTCCCTTTGTTTAGCCTTCAGGATGAAGGGAAAAACCAGTCGCAGCTGGTTTTGGAGCACTCTGATGTGCTCAGCATCTCTCACTATTCACTAGTCAGGCTAGGGTCATTAGTCGCACTGCAGGGGGCGGAGCCAGCATTGTATGGGGAAAGCCCAGCCCTATTCAGGTCCCAGGTGCACCCCTCCCTCACATTAACATGCAGATCTACCATTCACCACCGGGGCAGACCCATCCTGACTCCTGGAGCCAGGCTCACCAGCCAGCTCCAGCCAATCACAAGCCGGACAGCCAATTCACATAATTTACACAGGCCAACTTCTAGAAGTGGCACTTCCACACTAGACACATCATCACGCAGCATTTAATCACACGAGTCCGCACATACCAAACTCGAGCTTGCACTTCCCACGCATCAGGAACTAACATGGAAACATACATTCCCCATGCATTCCTATGGGAGGGCAGGCCAACCTCACTACACGCACGCACTTTACCCTGGAACACACAGTGGGAAAGTGCGCAGAAGTCAAAAATCACTAACACCAGGTCACCATAATAAGCAAAAAGTTTAGGGGTGAACCTGCCAGAAGTCCAACATTCCCGTTACTCAAAAAGGGGCTTGGCAAAACCCAATGACACCTATTCTTACCCCACAAGCACTCTGGTCATCAACAGTCCTCCCCCCACCTCTCTGGGGAGGCCATCACTCTATCGAAATCACTCCTCTCATTTAAATGACCACAGAGATGCACTGTCCCTTCTTGTTGTGCCCCAACCCTCTAGACCCCCGACTCAAATAATGAGAGAAATTTCGGGTTCACTCGCCGCACAGCTAGCCAGTCTGATTCTATCTGTCCCTTGCTTAGAGAGATCCCTGTGTGACCTACAGTCATTTACTTCTTCATTAAATGATCCCTCTTTCCCCCTCAACCCTCTCCCTTAGCCTCTCACTACGCTGGTGAATGGACAAATGCCCTCCATGGACCACGATCGGTCAAACCCACTTTTTTCTGCCTTGACCGTACCTGACCCTCAGCTCAATGGCCATATCAACCTCACAAGTGCCCCAACTGTGATATCCAAAGGTCAGGGAACACAGCTAGCCCCAAATGATCAACTCTCTCCCAAGGAACCCCCCTCTGCTCCGTGGACTCCACGGGCTTACACCGAGTCCCCTTTTGCCGATTGTTTTCCCAACTCAACTTTTACCCCTTTCTGACTTGGTTACGCGCCTAGATGATATATCTCTCCAGCTGCACCGTCTAACCACTGAACTACATAACTTGAAAGCCCTCTCAAATGTTATTTTCCGGGTGATCCGCCCCTTCCTCACCTCTGCAAATCTACCCAGAGCCCCCCTAGTGGTAGTGAATGCATAGCCCCCTCTGCCTCGCAAACCATTCCCTTAGCTAAGGCGCCCTCCCACCCCAGAACGTTTGAAACCTATCTGGCGCCCAATGATCTCATTGACCTTCACAACTCGTACTCTACTAGGGCCAACTCCAACATGATCCTGCCGAGACAAATCCAAACTATCCATTCTAACCGGCACAGAGAACCTCATCAATCAATCAATCAATCATAGACATTTATAGAGCGCACTACTTACCCGGAGGGTCTCAAGGCGCTTGGGGGGGGGGGGGTGCTGCTACTGCTCGAACAGCCAGGTCTTGAGCTTCTTCCTGAAGGAGAGGTGGTCTTGGGTCAGGCGCAGGTCGGTCGGGAGGGAGTTCCAGGTCTTGGCGGCCAAGTAGGAGAAGGACCTTCCTCCTGTTGTCGTTCTTCGGATGCGGGGGATGGCGGCGAAGGCGTGACTGGTTGATCGGAGATGGCGTTTGGGAGCGTAGAAGTTGATGCGGTTGTTAAGGTAGCTCGGGCCTTGATCGTGTAGGGCTTTGTGTGCGTGGGTGAGGAGACGGAAGGTGATTCTCTTGTTGATGGGGAGCCAATGCAGGTCTCTCAGATGTCCGGAGATGTGGCTGTGTCGTGGGATGTCGAGGATGAGTCTGGCTGAGGTGTTCTGGATCCGCTGGAGTCTCTTCTGGAGCTTGGCGGTGGTTCCGGCGTAGAGGGCGTTGCCGTAGTCCAGTCGGCTGGTGACGAGGGCCTGGGTGACCGTCTTCCTGGTCTCGGTGGGGATCCACCGGAAGATCTTCCGTAGCATGCGCAGGATGTTGAAGCACGACGAGGAGACGGCGTTGACTTGTCTGGTCATGGAGAGGGAGGAGTCCAGGATGAAGCCCAGGTTGCGTGCGTGGTCTGTTGGTTTGGGAGCGGCCACCAGGAGTCGTCCCAGGCGGAGGGCGAGGAGCCCAGGATGAGGACTTCCGTCTTGTCCGAGTTCAGTTTCAGGCGGCTGGTCGACATCCACTGTGGAAAAGTAAATTTTGCCATGTTCTGTGTCCCTACGTGTTCCCCATGTTAAGTTATATGTGCATGATTAATATGCATATGTATTCCCCATGATCGATTAAAGACGCAATTACAGTTGTGTCCAACTCTAGTATGCCAGTTTCCAGCCTTCGTGAATACAACGAATATTAGGCCTATGTAAAGTTATGTTGCCACGTTTCACAGTGTGCACGTTAATGCATTGAAAAGTCCCCGTTTCTAGGCCTCAAAAGGGCCCGGACACCAGATTCAGCTCCTGTCTCCTGAACCCTCGCTGAGGAGCGATACAGCCCCCACCTGCATTCCTGACCCTTCACTTACTTTCTGCCTCACAGTGCCCGGCTCAGCCTGGCTCTGCCTCCGAGTCTGCCAAGAGTATGTTATGATTCTAGTTATCAGTCCAGCTCTCCTTCTCTGCATTCCTAAGCTACTGAATCGCATCAATAGTTTCAGTCATCGTCTAGCCTTTACGTCTCCATGTAAGAGAAATACTGTATTAATGGTCATTTAATATTCCTTGCACCCGCACTACATGTAGAATAATGCATGCACCAGTCTTAGAGTCTGTTTGCCTTTCCCCTCCTGACTTTTAGTTTATATCAACATGTTCTCTAAACATCAGATACTAGATAGTGTTTAGGTACATGTCGCTCTGACTCTCCAGACTTTCGTCTCCTCCTCTAGCGCAGAAGTCATAGCCCCCAGCTTCTCCTAGTAACACGTCATTGCCAGTTTGCGCGCACCACTAGGTTAGAGGTCCCGGCTCCTTAGGTAGCCCCCTCCATGTTTCCGCCCCATTATGACATATTCTGTTACGTTTACATCACATGTCTATGTACACGCCTCTTGTCACTCCTACTTTCACTCTTATCTTTCGCGACTGCTATAGGCCCCACCCACTGCTACGCCTACTGTATCTGCCGCAATGCAATTGTTTTACTATATATATGTTGTACATTGTTATTAAAGCGAGCTTCTTGTCCCGATCCTGCCCCCGGCAGCGCTGCCTTCCTATTCCCGTGCAGGTTGTCCTGTTCCTGTCCGTAATGCTGTATTAAAACCTGCAAAACTCCAGTTACCTCGAATCTTGACTCTTATTTATTGAGCTATCTGTTATTATATATCCAGTCAAAAATAGAGGTATTATTTATTTATTTACCACATAATGGCGCCCGAACAAGGACTTGCCCTTTCCCCACGCGCCGGTGAAGCCACGTATGCCCCCTGACCCTCTGCAGCCGTGACGGAACTCTTCTGCGCACCGGCAGATATTTCTGCTTCAAGTATCCCTCAGGCCCACGGAGGAGACGGAGGTTGCGGTCCAGCATCCAGACGAGGCGGTGGAGGAACGCGGCGAGTCCCGACCAGAGCCCAAGCCGAGAGTCCAAGGTCCGAGGTATCCGGAGGCCCACCTGTAACTGAAGTCCGAAGTTCGTAGTCCGTCGTCGTAGCAGTCCAGTCCAGTCCGAGGCCTTCCATTCTTGCTGCCCGGTGAGTACCGTTGCTGGGGTAGTATCTAGACAGGGTCAATTTAATTGTCTCTGGTCCGTGGGTTTGAGGTACAACAGACCCAACACGAAGTGTCCACTTAGGTGGATGCGGGTCCTGACGTGTCTCTTTATGAGACCGGTAAGTTTCGAACTGTTTTAGCAGTGCATCTAGTTTCTGTGCTAGTCAGTTCTGTTCTCGAGAAATTCATGTGTTTCTGTTCTCAAGTATTCCAGGTAATATTCTGTTCGAACTGTTATTCTAATGGTATTCATGTATTTTTATGTCGTGGTATGAATGATCTGTTATTTACTGTGTTCATTGTGTATTGTATTGTGTCTAGACTCTAGTTCAGCCATGCCTCTGTTTTCGAAATTACGTCAGTTAAAAACTAGAAAATGTCTGCTCGAGGAAGCAGTTCCTGTCCCGCCTAGGGACAGTCCAGGTCATTTTATGTATCACAAGCATGGCATAAGTGCCATATTATATCTAGATTTATGGGTCGAGTACACCAAGGAATTAGAAGAAAAGTATAGATGGCCCGTATCGGGTACATGGGATGCCGAGTGCATCATGCGAGTAGAAGAAGTATTATGGAAAAAGAAAGCCAGACAGTCACAGAAAGATGCCATCGAGTTATGGCGCAAAGAATCTCATAAAAGAACTGAAAAAGAAATTAGAAAGTCAGAATTAAGTAGAGAATCCTCAGAAAGAGCCCAAGAAAGGGAATTAATCGAAATAGGTGAACGAGTTAAAACCGAACAGTCAGACAGACAGAGGAATGCCCTCATTAAGGGTATGTACCCTCTTCTTGCCGAGGGCTTGCCAAAAGCAACCCCGGAGGCATCTAGTAATTTCCCGCCACCATTAGTTCCGACCAAGCTACGTCACCAACCGACCGCAGCTGATATTTTCCTCTCGTCCTATTTGGACGACACAGTCCCAGAATATGCAAATCCTGTTGCACCAGCTCCTGTAAATAATGTAATTCCTGCTCCTCCAGTCACCGGGGTACCCGTTACGGTACCCCCGGTTCAGCCAGTAATACAAGTTCCCGCCACACCGGTCACTCTGCCAGTACGAAGAGTATCAGTAGATGATTCTAGTTTAGGGGCCGCGGGAGGAGGTCCTCCTAGTACCCCGCCGCCACACAAGCGTGTAATATTAGCCGAGTTACATGAACGTGCGTTACAGCGTACGCCCAAACATCAGTCCGTTGCAGATATCAGACGAGCCCTTACCGAATGCCGTTATGATCCGGTCCCAGGCGATGATAGTATGGTTATATATTCAGTGCGTGTAAGACGGGTGACCGAGTATTTGGACACCCTACCGAATATGAAAGAAGATCTAGACAGAATGTATCGTTTCATCCGTACAGGGGATGATCCAGAAAGTATTGGCGAAATCATGTCATTAAGGAAAGCTGAGACCCAGCTCATGATATTAAAGTTTCTAATCAATTGTTTAATAAGGGTACAAGATTATCCGACCAAAGATCCGAGCGAAATGAAAATTCTGACAAGGTGGAGTGATAATATAGCCGAGGGTAAACACAGAACAATCAGTAGTATAGAGAGTATGTACAAGAAAATTCGTAAGGAAATAATAAGGTTACACGAACAACGCAAAGCAGCACAAGTAAGCGAGAAAGAAAACGACTCTTCTACTGAAGAGGTAGACGATGAGAATCCTTCCAGAATAGCTTATGTGGGTAGAACTAGACTTTCCGACCGACATTCACGTCTAGAACACAAGAAAGTTTTCTCTCTTCCAGCACCGGAACAAGGTTCTCTAGAGCAAGTATTTCAAGCTACCGATCACATTCTGAAATCACGAATCGGTTATAGTGAGTTAAGTACCATGCATGAACAAGAACTAGCCCGATCAGCAGTCCGATGGGCTACTGATTCTACCACTTTTCCAGACGAAATAGTGGCACAAATGTTTCTGAAACTGCCCCCAGCCGAGCAGCGACTGGTGGGTATGTATATGATCCAGCACCTCATTACTCTGTATGAGGGTCAACATTCTGATCCAGGCCCGTTACATGATATTCTGAACGAGTTACTCCAGTATAGATGGAAAGGTCTAGGTACCGATTTAATTAGTGTCATCCTAGAACAGAGTCACAAATATAGAACGTTTCTGAACCCGCATTTTGTTCATGTCTCACCTCCAGAAAGTAAACCGTTTTATATAGACAGACAGCATCCGTTACGAGAAGTACACCCAGTTAGGACACCGGGTGGTGAAATGCAACGAGTATTTGTTTACACCCCGATTACAAAGATGGAACTCTTAGAGATGAAGAAATTAATTCCCTGTCATGACAAAGATCCAGCAGGGTTCCATCGTGAATTAAAAGACATGCTCCGTATGGGAGAATACACGTATCCAGACATCATTAAAATGCTAAAGGTCCTGTTGCCCGCAGGGGTATACGAAAAACTCAAGGAAAAAGATTGGGAGGTGGGAGAGAAAAAGATAGATTGGGCAGCTCTAGAAGCTGAAGATAATATACGAGTACCAGGTACCGGTCTAGGAGAGAAATGTAAAGAATTACCTGAACTGTTAATACAAGTTTTGCCAAGATTATTAGCCACGAAAAAGGAAGACTGGGATGCAATCTCAGCCTGTAAACAGAAACCAGACGAAGATACTAGTGATTTTTATTCCAGATTTGAGAAATGTTTTAGCATTAACAGTGGTCTCAAGACTAGTAGTGAGTCATACCCTCATCTTTTTGTTACTAAATTAGTCGAGAATTCCAGTCCACAAGTTAAAAATCGAGTTTTGAAAGTCGAAAGTACATGGCAAGCTAATACTCCGTCCCAAATGTTACAGATGCTTCAGTATCACCAGAACAGAATCAGAGAAGAGCAAGATCATGAAAGGAAACGTATGAAAGACACGAAAATGAAAGTATTAGTTGCACAATCTGTTCCTCAAGACAGTCAGAAGAGGGGTATGAATCAAGCCAGTCATCCTGCAGTTCCTGTTAAAGGGACCTGCAATTATTGTAAACAGCCAGGTCATTATATAAACAAGTGTGCAGTTCTGAAACACAATATAGCCACCGGTAAGACTAAAGAAAGACCACGTCCGCCTAGACAAGAACAAGTTTCACAGACTTCTCAGTCACCGCAGAATGCACCACAGACAGTTCCAGCACAGCAGCCTATTGCTGCAACACAGCATGTTACACAGCAAATGTATCAGTATGCACAGTCCGAGTATCCGGAATACCAGCAGTACTCATGAAACAGCCTAGAGAGGGAGGTAGACTTGCCTCTCATCGAGATACCTGTAGATCAAGAGGGTCCCTATGTACATAGTCAAGTACTAGGGAAAGACAGAAAGTTTCTGATTGATACAGGGGCAAGTAGGACTACTATTAGTCACGACGAGGTTCCAGGGGCTCCGCTCTCAGGCTCTAGAAATGTTTTCCTTGGATTTTCAGGAAAGCCTATTGTAAACGAGATATCTAAACCAGTTACTTTAGAAGTAGGTCCATTGTCCCGTACTACTGATCTATTACTTACGAAGTCATGTCCAGAAAACTTGTTAGGTATTAAGACACTGAAAGAATTAGGTGCAGTAATTTGCTGCTCCCCAGAAGGAATACGTTTGTTTTTACGTGACTTTAAGGGTCACTATGTATTACGTGATTTTGATCCAAGATTGTCTAATGTCCCGCAGCATCTATGGGCACAAGGTCCAACTGATGTTGGTTTTATGCAAATCACACCCCATCGTGTGACTCTCAAGCAAGGTGTAGTGTTACCACGAATCAGACAGTACAGATTGCCACCTGAGGCTGTAGCAGCCTTATCCAAAATTATTGACGAGCTCATTGCTCAAGGAGTGGTTGTAGAAACTGACTCCAATGTATGTAATTCTCCTATCATTCCAGTCATGAAACGTACTGATCCAAATGCACCCCCAGTATATCGATTAGTGATTGACCTTCGAGAACTCAATAAATGTATCATTCCCCAGTACCCAGTTGTTCCAGATATCTCAGCCCTATTGACAGCCATTGATTCCGAAGCCACATTTTTCACAGTCATAGACCTCAAGAACGCGTTTTTTAGTGTCCCCATTCATCCAGACAGCCAGTTCCTTTTCGGATTCTGTTTAAATGGAAGGAGCTATAAATTCACACGAGCTCCTCAAGGTTTCACAGAAAGTCCTAGTATTTACAGTCAAGCACTTAAGAGACAACTAGACAATATTCACATGCCAACTGACACTGCCCTGCTCCAGTATGTCGATGATCTACTGATCACAGCCCGTTCTGAACGTGACTGCGAGCGAGCGTCACTTACAGTTCTGTATTTCCTAGCCGAGATGGGGCACAAGGTGTCCCCTTCGAAGCTTCAATTCTGTGTCCAGCAAGTGATCTACTTAGGCCACTTACTGTCCAAGAGGGGTAGGCAGTTGACACCTGACCGTATCCAGTTAATAGCGAGTCTTCCCCAGCCCAAGACCCAGAAAGAGGTACGAGCTTTTATCGGCCTCACTTCCTATTGCAGACAATGGATTCCTCAGTATGCATTTCTAGCCAAGCCACTGATACAGTTAACGACACAGGAGGCAGCCGTATCGACTGTCCTCCCTTGGACATCTGAACATACACTTAGTTTTAATAAATTAAAGAAAGCCTTATGTCAAGCACCCGTTCTAGCTACACCGAACTACAGTAAGCCTTTTACACTTTTTGTCACAGAACGCGAAGGTACAGCATTATCTGTTCTCACACAAGATCAAGCAGGACAATACAAGCCTTGTGCTTATTTTTCAAGCACCTTAGATCCAGTAGCCCAGGCTCTGCCTGCGTGCCTCAAGTCAGTTGCAGCCACAGCACTAGCTATCAGACAAAGTGATTCCATAGTGTTAGGACATTCCCTGACAGTACAAGTCCCACACTCCGTGGAGGTTCTTTTAAATCGAACACAGACTCAGCACTTGACAATTGCACGTTTAACAGGTTATGAATTGACACTGTTCCAGCCACACATAGAAATCAGACGCTGCAACCTTTTAAATCCTGCTACACTGTTACCGTCAGTTACTTCAAATCCTGCCACACATGACTGCGTGGAAGTTGTTAACACCATGACAAAGCCAAGACAAGACCTGACAGATATTCCGTTACCAGATCCCGACCTGACACTTTATGTGGATGGTTCATGTATGAGAACAAGTACAGGAGAACTAGTAGCCGCGTATGCAGTGACTACTGAAACCGAAGTTATAGAGACACACCGTATTGACACTCTGTCCGCTCAAGCAGCAGAGCTAGTCGCTCTGACCCAAGCCTGCATACATGCCAAGAACCTGAAAGTTAACATATATACAGATTCACGTTATGCATTCGGAGTCGTACACGACTTCGGAGTACTCTGGCAGGAGAGAGGTTTCATGACTTCTCATGGAACCAAGATTCAGCATGGTCTCCTCATTCAAGCTCTGTTAGAAGCAATACATTTACCGACAGCTATCGCTATCATGAAGTGCAAAGCACATACGAAAGTTACTGACATTATCTCTCAAGGTAACGATCTAGCAGATCGCACAGCCAGGCTCACAGCCCAGACTCCAGACATTCTAGTTAACCCGACACAGACACACACTCCAGATCCGACTACATGTATGACAGTTAAGGACCCCACTCAAGATGTCATAGATATCCAGTCACATGCTACCCTCGATGAAATCAAGAAATGGTCCGAACAAGGAGGGGTCCAGACAGATCAGGGATGGTTGACGAAGGGAAAAGCCACATGGTTTCTCCCCGACTCAATGGTTCAAGTCATTATTAATACCGCACATAGTCCTGCACATTTAGGAGAAAAAGCTATGTTAGACAGTATCCAGAACATTTGGTTCAACAAGCATTTACGAGCTGCAGCCAAGCAGAAAGTCCGTACCTGTATGATATGTTGTCAGTTCAATCCAGGTAAAAGTGTCCCGGTGGAACAAGGGGGATTCCAGCCTCCTGACCACCCTTTTGAGGTCCTCCAGATGGATTACATTCAGATGGAGCGATGTCGAGGTTTCAAGTATGTCCTTGTAGTTGTATGCGCTTTGTCCAGATGGACAGAAGCATATCCAGTCCCAGATTATACAGCCGCGACCACTGCCAAGCAGTTGGTTCGTGAATTCTTCCCCCGCTATGGACTCCCTAGGGTCGTGTATTCTGATAACGGCCAGCCATTCTCATCTGAACTCATGAAGCACGTTTCCCTTTTGTTAGGGTACCAGTGGAAATTCCATTGTGTACGCCATCCAGAAGCAGCAGGTCTCGTAGAGAGACATAACCAGACCCTGAAAATCCGCATCGCCAAAGTATGTAAAGAGAAAGGTGTGGATTGGCTAGTAGCCCTGCCAGTCGCCCTATTCTATATGCGCATGGTCGCACATTCCAGATCAGGTCTGTCCCCTTACGAGGTCGTATTCGGCCGCCCCCCGAATATGTGGGGTACACCTAGACCCCGAAGTATTACAGATGTTTCAAGTAATATGCTGACAGATTACCTAGCTTCCTTGATGTCTGCCCTACACTCTTGTCGTTCACAGGTTGCCGCTGCATTTCCAGACAATACCGAGGTGAAACCGCATGAAATCGCTCCCGGATGTATGGTCCTCGTCAGGAATTTTGATCGTTCAAGTCCGCTGGAACCTAGATGGAAGGAGCCGAAGTTAGTCCTTCTGACCACCCGTACGGCCGTGAAGTTGGAGGGCCGTAAGGGGTGGGTCCACCTGTCTCACGTCAAGAAATTCCATGGATTGAGAACTAAAACCTTTTTAAAGGATTGTCAAGATTTTAAAGACTGCCAAGATACTATTCTCAAGGACTGTCCCGCAAATGACTTTGACTCAAAGCCCTCCCTGTTAGAGAAAACTCCGCAGCAGGAGTATAAACAGAAGTTACGGTCTAGTAAAATAAGTCAGCCAGTTTAATTGTCTAAGTCCTCCCCTAGGTGAAACGGTTAGACAAGTTTCTGACATGTATAAAATAGACCCCCACAGAGAGAGAGTTAGTGAGAACTCTAAAAGTTGCATTATTATTTTATGTTTTCTTCTATATTTAAGCTTAATAATTACCTGTACAAGTTATGCATTGCATTTATGTTTTCCAATTTCTCATGTAAATACGTTTTCTAATGCTACAGTAGAGCACACGTTTAGTGATCTGCCTCCTCACGAACTATCCTATCGTCTTGCTATGCGCAACAATTCCTTCATCCGTATGTTACACTATTCACACCAGACCAGCAATGCCACTAATTGTTGGGTGTGTGGTCGACTCCCCCCTTTCCAGACACCGAAGGGAGTTCTGCCACTCTTTCCTTATCCGTTTTCACATAATGGTTCGTGTGGAGCATGGTCCACGTTAACGTCATCCTCAACAGATATGTCCCTTCTTAACAGTACATGTTTTCCAGACAAGCAAGGTCTCACCCATAGAACCGGGTTAGATCTAGAAAATGAAGTTTATAATTTGGGTAATTATTCTTCGAATTTTATGGTCCTGAATGTTCAGTCTGATACTACTCCAGACTTACCTGCAATTTCAGTACTACCAGTCAAAGGCGAATTATGTGTCCGAAAGAATGGTTCCGCACATGTAGGACATAGTGATTGTACTACTATTGTCGAGTATAGTGACAGTGGGAAATCTATTTTCAAAGCCTCACGTCATTCATATTTTGTTTGTGGTCAGACCGCATATGTTCGTCTGCCCCTTGATTGGGATGCCTATTGTAAACGAGATATCTAAACCAGTTACTTTAGAAGTAGGTCCATTGTCCCGTACTACTGATCTATTACTTACGAAGTCATGTCCAGAAAACTTGTTAGGTATTAAGACACTGAAAGAATTAGGTGCAGTAATTTGCTGCTCCCCAGAAGGAATACGTTTGTTTTTACGTGACTTTAAGGGTCACTATGTATTACGTGATTTTGATCCAAGATTGTCTAATGTCCCGTAGCATCTATGGGCACAAGGTCCAACTGATGTTGGTTTTATGCAAATCACACCCCATCGTGTGACTCTCAAGCAAGGTGTAGTGTTACCACGAATCAGACAGTACAGATTGCCACCTGAGGCTGTAGCAGACTTATCCAAAATTATTGACGAGCTCATTGCTCAAGGAGTGGTTGTAGAAACTGACTCCAATGTATGTAATTCTCCTATCATTCCAGTCATGAAACGTACTGATCCAAATGCACCCCCAGTATATCGATTAGTGATTGACCTACGAGAACTCAATAAATGTATCATTCCCCAGTACCCAGTTGTTCCAGATATCTCAGCCCTATTGACAGCCATTGATTCCGAAGCCACATTTTTCACAGTCATAGACCTCAAGAACGCGTTTTTTAGTGTCCCCATTCATCCAGACAGCCAGTTCCTTTTCGGATTCTGTTTAAATGGAAGGAGCTATAAATTCACACGAGCTCCTCAAGGTTTCACAGAAAGTCCTAGTATTTACAGTCAAGCACTTAAGAGACAACTAGACAATATTCACATGCCAACTGACACTGCCCTGCTCCAGTATGTCGATGATCTACTGATCACAGCCCGTTCTGAACGTGACTGCGAGCGAGCGTCACTTACAGTTCTGTATTTCCTAGCCGAGATGGGGCACAAGGTGTCCCCTTCGAAGCTTCAATTCTGTGTCCAGCAAGTGATCTACTTAGGCCACTTACTGTCCAAGAGGGGTAGGCAGTTGACACCTGACCGTATCCAGTTAATAGCGAGTCTTCCCCAGCCCAAGACCCAGAAAGAGGTACGAGCTTTTATCGGCCTCACTTCCTATTGCAGACAATGGATTCCTCAGTATGCATTTCTAGCCAAGCCACTGATACAGTTAACGACACAGGAGGCAGCCGTATCGACTGTCCTCCCTTGGACATCTGAACATACACTTAGTTTTAATAAATTAAAGAAAGCCTTATGTCAAGCACCCGTTCTAGCTACACCGAACTACAGTAAGCCTTTTACACTTTTTGTCACAGAACGCGAAGGTACAGCATTATCTGTTCTCACACAAGATCAAGCAGGACAATACAAGCCTTGTGCTTATTTTTCAAGCACCTTAGATCCAGTAGCCCAGGCTCTGCCTGCGTGCCTCAAGTCAGTTGCAGCCACAGCACTAGCTATCAGACAAAGTGATTCCATAGTGTTAGGACATTCCCTGACAGTACAAGTCCCACACTCCGTGGAGGTTCTTTTAAATCGAACACAGACTCAGCACTTGACAATTGCACGTTTAACAGGTTATGAATTGACACTGTTCCAGCCACACATAGAAATCAGACGCTGCAACCTTTTAAATCCTGCTACACTGTTACCGTCAGTTACTTCAAATCCTGCCACACATGACTGCGTGGAAGTTGTTAACACCATGACAAAGCCAAGACAAGACCTGACAGATATTCCGTTACCAGATCCCGACCTGACACTTTATGTGGATGGTTCATGTATGAGAACAAGTACAGGAGAACTAGTAGCCGCGTATGCAGTGACTACTGAAACCGAAGTTATAGAGACACACCGTATTGACACTCTGTCCGCTCAAGCAGCAGAGCTAGTCGCTCTGACCCAAGCCTGCATACATGCCAAGAACCTGAAAGTTAACATACATACAGATTCACGTTATGCATTCGGAGTCGTACACGACTTCGGAGTACTCTGGCAGGAGAGAGGTTTCATGACTTCTCATGGAACCAAGATTCAGCATGGTCTCCTCATTCAAGCTCTGTTAGAAGCAATACATTTACCGACAGCTATCGCTATCATGAAGTGCAAAGCACATACGAAAGTTACTGACATTATCTCTCAAGGTAACGATCTAGCAGATCGCACAGCCAGGCTCACAGCCCAGACTCCAGACATTCTAGTTAACCCGACACAGACACACACTCCAGATCCGACTACATGTATGACAGTTAAGGACCCCACTCAAGATGTCATAGATATCCAGTCACATGCTACCCCCGATGAAATCAAGAAATGGTCCGAACAAGGAGGGGTCCAGACAGATCAGGGATGGTTGACGAAGGGAAAAGCCACATGGTTTCTCCCCGACTCAATGGTTCAAGTCATTATTAATACCGCACATAGTCCTGCACATTTAGGAGAAAAAGCTATGTTAGACAGTATCCAGAACATTTGGTTCAACAAGCATTTACGAGCTGCAGCCAAGCAGAAAGTCCGTACCTGTATGATATGTTGTCAGTTCAATCCAGGTAAAAGTGTCCCGGTGGAACAAGGGGGATTCCAGCCTCCTGACCACCCTTTTGAGGTCCTCCAGATGGATTACATTCAGATGGAGCGATGTCGAGGTTTCAAGTATGTCCTTGTAGTTGTATGCGCTTTGTCCAGATGGACAGAAGCATATCCAGTCCCAGATTATACAGCCGCGACCACTGCCAAGCAGTTGGTTCGTGAATTCTTCCCCCGCTATGGACTCCCTAGGGTCGTGTATTCTGATAACGGCCAGCCATTCTCATCTGAACTCATGAAGCACGTTTCCCTTTTGTTAGGGTACCAGTGGAAATTCCATTGTGTACGCCATCCAGAAGCAGCAGGTCTCGTAGAGAGACATAACCAGACCCTGAAAATCCGCATCGCCAAAGTATGTAAAGAGAAAGGTGTGGATTGGCTAGTAGCCCTGCCAGTCGCCCTATTCTATATGCGCATGGTCGCACATTCCAGATCAGGTCTGTCCCCTTACGAGGTCGTATTCGGCCGCCCCCCGAATATGTGGGGTACACCTAGACCCCGAAGTATTACAGATGTTTCAAGTAATATGCTGACAGATTACCTAGCTTCCTTGATGTCTGCCCTACACTCTTGTCGTTCACAGGTTGCCGCTGCATTTCCAGACAATACCGAGGTGAAACCGCATGAAATCGTTCCCGGATGTATGGTCCTCGTCAGGAATTTTGATCGTTCAAGTCCGCTGGAACCTAGATGGAAGGAGCCGAAGTTAGTCCTTCTGACCACCCGTACGGCCGTGAAGTTGGAGGGCCGTAAGGGGTGGGTCCACCTGTCTCACGTCAAGAAATTCCATGGATTGAGAACTAAAACCTTTTTAAAGGATTGTCAAGATTTTAAAGACTGCCAAGATACTATTCTCAAGGACTGTCCCGCAAATGACTTTGACTCAAAGCCCTCCCTGTTAGAGAAAACTCCGCAGCAGGAGTATAAACAGAAGTTACGGTCTAGTAAAATAAGTCAGCCAGTTTAATTGTCTAAGTCCTCCCCTAGGTGAAACGGTTAGACAGGTTTCTGACATGTATAAAATAGACCCCCACAGAGAGAGAGTTAGTGAGAACTCTAAAAGTTGCATTATTATTTTATGTTTTCTTCTATATTTAAGCTTAATAATTACCTGTACAAGTTATGCATTGCATTTATGTTTTCCAATTTCTCATGTAAATACGTTTTCTAATGCTACAGTAGAGCACACGTTTAGTGATCTGCCTCCTCACGAACTATCCTATCGTCTTGCTATGCGCAACAATTCCTTCATCCGTATGTTACACTATTCACACCAGACCAGCAATGCCACTAATTGTTGGGTGTGTGGTCGACTCCCCCCTTTCCAGACACCGAAGGGAGTTCTGCCACTCTTTCCTTATCCGTTTTCACATAATGGTTCGTGTGGAGCATGGTCCACGTTAACGTCATCCTCAACAGATATGTCCCTTCTTAACAGTACATGTTTTCCAGACAAGCAAGGTCTCACCCATAGAACCGGGTTAGATCTAGAAAATGAAGTTTATAATTTGGGTAATTATTCTTCGAATTTTATGGTCCTGAATGTTCAGTCTGATACTACTCCAGACTTACCTGCAATTTCAGTACTACCAGTCAAAGGCGAATTATGTGTCCGAAAGAATGGTTCCGCACATGTAGGACATAGTGATTGTACTACTATTGTCGAGTATAGTGACAGTGGGAAATCTATTTTCAAAGCCTCACGTCATTCATATTTTGTTTGTGGTCAGACCGCATATGTTCGTCTGCCCCTTGATTGGGATGGTACATGTTATATTTCCTTCCTACTGCCACCAGTTTTCCTAGCCCCATCTGATTATCATAGAAACACACATCTAGTACACATTAGACATAGAAGGGAGATTGAGTCCCCAATTGTCGATCAAACTGAAACTGCTCTAGAACAATATCAAGACTTCAATAAAGGTTTCTTCTTCTTTTTAGGCCCTGTCCAGAATAGTAAGCTAATCCGTAGGTTAACCAGAACCCTTGAAGCAGTAGTGAATGAGACTACTTCTGCTCTAGGTAACTTAACCGAAGAGCAATCTGCTATGAGATTTGTCGTTTTGCAGAATCGTCTCGTCCTTGACGTCATACTGGCCGATAGGGGCGGGGCATGTAGAGTCATCGGATCTAGTTGCTGCATTTTCATTCCAAATAACGCGCCGTCTGTTTATTCAGCTATAACCAGACTTCATAAAATTGCCCACCAGTTACACCAGAATCCAGGCACCTGGACATGGTCCGGTTGGCTCTGGAGTATAATTTCTGCCTGGGGATGGAAAGTATTGTCATTCCTAGGTATAGCAGTAATGATCATATTCAGTTGCTGCCTCTGTATACAATGTGGCCCTGCGATTTGCGGCATTTGTGCTACATCCTGTATTCCTAGTCCCAAGTCCCGTCCTAGACCCCGTTCCAAGACAATTCGAGACGAGCAAATGATGCTGTCTGAAATGATAGATGGTATCATGAACATTGATGTTTCCTGATGGAAACGTAGTGACAAGGAGGGAATGTGGAAAAGTAAATTTTGCCATGTTCTGTGTCCCTACGTGTTCCCCATGTTAAGTTATATGTGCATGATTAATATGCATATGTATTCCCCATGATCGATTAAAGACGCAATTACAGTTGTGTCCAACTCTAGTATGCCAGTTTCCAGCCTTCGTGAATACAACGAATATTAGGCCTATGTAAAGTTATGTTGCCACGTTTCACAGTGTGCACGTTAATGCATTGAAAAGTCCCCGTTTCTAGGCCTCAAAAGGGCCCGGACACCAGATTCAGCTCCTGTCTCCTGAACCCTCGCTGAGGAGCGATACAGCCCCCACCTGCATTCCTGACCCTTCACTTACTTTCTGCCTCACAGTGCCCGGCTCAGCCTGGCTCTGCCTCCGAGTCTGCCAAGAGTATGTTATGATTCTAGTTATCAGTCCAGCTCTCCTTCTCTGCATTCCTAAGCTACTGAATCGCATCAATAGTTTCAGTCATCGTCTAGCCTTTACGTCTCCATGTAAGAGAAATACTGTATTAATGGTCATTTAATATTCCTTGCACCCGCACTACATGTAGAATAATGCATGCACCAGTCTTAGAGTCTGTTTGCCTTTCCCCTCCTGACTTTTAGTTTATATCAACATGTTCTCTAAACATCAGATACTAGATAGTGTTTAGGTACATGTCGCTCTGACTCTCCAGACTTTCGTCTCCTCCTCTAGCGCAGAAGTCATAGCCCCCAGCTTCTCCTAGTAACACGTCATTGCCAGTTTGCGCGCACCACTAGGTTAGAGGTCCCGGCTCCTTAGGTAGCCCCCTCCATGTTTCCGCCCCATTATGACATATTCTGTTACGTTTACATCACATGTCTATGTACACGCCTCTTGTCACTCCTACTTTCACTCTTAACTTTCACGACTGCTATAGGCCCCACCCACTGCTACGCCTACTGTATCTGCCGCAATGCAATTGTTTTACTATATATATGTTGTACATTGTTATTAAAGTCCGGATCGTGTCATATGCCGACGACACCCAGCTCCTCTTCTCTTGCGAGAGAGGGGCTGACTTTGACGGGGAGAGTATCCGGAGTTGCCTTGGGGCTGTGTTTTCATGGTTCCAACTGCACAGCCTCAAGTGCAACTCCGATAAGTCCGAGGTACTCTTTTTCGGGTGCGATGCGGAGCCTAGCTGGCAGGCCTGGTGGCCCATTGACATGTTCCCTCCGTCCGGTTCTTCCCCGGTGGCTAAGAACTTGGGGGTTAAGATGGATGGGGGACTGTCAATGAAAGCCCAGATTTTTGGGGTGACCGGCACCTGCTTCGGCCTATTAAAAATGCTGCGGAGGTTCCTGCCTCTTTTGTCGGAGGAGCATAGGAGGCTGACAGTGCAGGCCCTGATAGGCTCCGGGTTGGATTATGCCAACATTCTTTACCTGGGCCTACCTGAGTACCTGTTACAGCGGCTTCAGGTCGCGCAGAATGCGGCGGCCAGGGCCATTTTTGGTCTAAACAGACGCGCCAGTGCCTCTGGGTTAATTAGGACTTTGCATTGGCTACCGATCCGTAAACGGATCGCTTTTAAGGCCATGATATTGGCCTATAAGGCACTCCACGCAGTAGGAGCTAAACATCTCCAAAAGAGAGTGGTCTTTTACCATCCGGGCCGCTCTCTGCGGTCTGAATCGCTGTTTATGGCGGCCGTCCCGCGTATTAAGAGAGCTCGCCGGGGCGGCCGTTCTTTCAGTCTGCTAGCCCCACAGATGTGGAACGCGCTTCCACTCTCACTTCGGGGAGCGACTAGTCTTCTGGACTTTAGGAGAGGTCTTAAAACCTGGTTGTTCACCCAGTAGGCCTCACCAGCTGCTCTTTCTTGTTTCTCTGTGTGTGTGGTGTCTTTTTTGTTCTTTTTAATTGCGTTATGTTATTCTGAATCTGTTCCCCTTACCCAAAGCGCCGGGACACTCTTTTTGAGTAGCCGTTGCGCTATATTAAATACATAAATAACATAACATAACATAACATAAAGCGAGCTTCTTGTCCCGATCCTGCCCCCGGCAGCGCTGCCTTCCTATTCCCGTGCAGGTTGTCCTGTTCCTGTCCGTTATGCTGTATTAAAACCTGCAAAACTCCAGTTACCTCGAATCTTGACTCTTATTTATTGAGCTATCTGTTATTATATATCCAGTCAAAAATAGAGGTATTATTTATTTATTTACCACACCACTCGGCTACGTCTTTCATCCCTTCGTGAAGGTTGGCTCTGGCGGCGGCGGGGTCGTTGGTCAGGGAGAGGATCAGCTGGGTGTCGTCAGCGTAGGAGATGATGTTGAGGTTGTGTTGGTGTGCGATGGCCGCGAGGGGGCTCATGTAGACGTTGAAGAGGGTGGGGCTCAGCGAGGATCCTTGAGGGACGCCGCAGATGACTTCGGTGGCCTCTGACTTGTACGGTGGTAGGCGGACTCTCTGTGTTCTTCCGTCGAGGAAGGAGATGATCCATTCCAGTGCCTTCTCCTGGATTCCGACGTTGCTGAGGCGCTGCACAAGGGTGCGGTGGCAGACAGTGTTGAATGCCGCGGAGAGGTCTAGGAGGATGAGGGCCGCTGTTTCTCCGTTGTCCATCAGGGCTCGGATGTCATCGGTGGCAGCGATGAGGGCGGTCTCGGTGCTGTGGTTGGCTCGGAAGCCAGACTGTGAGGGGTCGAGGGATCCATTCGTCTCGAGGAAGGCGGCCAGCTCTTTGTTGACGGTCTTCTCGATGACTTTGGCTGGAAACGGGAGGAGCGAGATGGGGCGGTAATTCTTGAGTTCGGTGGGGTCCGCTGTTGGTTTCTTTAGTAGAGCGCTGAGTTCGGCGTGCTTCCAGCTCTCCGGGAAGGTGGCGGTGTCGAAGGAGGTGTTGATGATGTCCCGCAGGTGGGGTGCGATGACAGCGTCAGCCTTGTTGAAGACGTGGTGAGGGCAGGGGTCAGTCGGAGATCCGGAGTGGATGGAGTTCATCGTGCGGACGGTGTCTTCGGTGCTGATCGGAGTCCAGGCGCGGAGGGTGGTGGTGGGGGGCGGTGGTTCGGTCGTGGCGTGCGTCGGTTGAGTGCTGAAGCTGTTGTGTATGTCCGCTATCTTGTTGTGGAAGTAGGAGGCGAGGGAGTTGCAGAGGTCTTGCGATGGGGTGATGTCGTTGCTTCCGGCGTTGGGGTTGGAGAGCTCGTTCACGATGTTGAAGAGTTCCTTGCAGTTGTGTGCGTTGTTGTCCAGCCGGTCCTTGAATGCAATTTTCTTGGTGGCGCGGATCAGTTGGTGGTGTTTCCGGGTGGCGAGCTTGAGGGTGGTCATCTTGTCCGGTGTTGGCTCCCTTCTCCAGGCTTTCTCGAGGGCTCGGCAGTTCTTCTTGGAGCTCGTGAGTTCGTCGGTGAACCATGGGGCCTTCTTGCTGCCGGGTCTGCTGGGCAGGGTCCTCAGTGGGGCGAGTTCATCCGCGCAGTTGCTGATCCACTTCGTGAGGTTGTCGGCGGCCCGGCTGGGGTTGGCTGAGCTGGTGGGAGGGTGCTGGCTCATGGAAGCGGCGAGCTGGTCGGCTGTGATCTTGTTCCAGCTTCTTCGAGCAACCTGTTGCTGGTGGTGGTGGATCATCGTTCTTCTGAAGGTGAAGTGGACACAGCTGTGGTCCGTCCAGTGGAGTCCAGTGGCGTGGCTGAAGGCGATGTCTTTGCTGGATGAGAAGACGGCGTCGAGTGTGTCCGGCGAGGTGGGTGGGGGTGGACACCAGCTGCTTGAGTCCGAGGTTGGCGAGGTTGTCGAGCAGGGTGGTGGTGTTGCGGTCGTTGTTGTTCTCCAGGTGGAAGTTGATGTCCCCCAGGAGGATGTAGTCAGCGGAGGGGAGGGCATGCGGGCTGACGAAGTCGGCGATGTCCTCGCTGAATTGTGTGCGTGGTCCCGGGGGTCGGTAGATCAGGGTGCCTCTGAGGGTGGTCTTCGGGTCGGTGTGGATCTGGAAGTGTAGGTGTTCGACGGTAGTCAGGGTGTCGTCGGTGTTGGTCGTGATGTGGATGGTGTCCCTGTGGATGATGGCGATGCCTCCTCCAGTCTGGTTGACGCGATCTCTCCGGGTGATCTTGTATCCCTCTGGGATGGCGATGGCGATGTCGGGCGCTGAGGAGTCGTTCATCCAGGTTTCCGTGAGGAAGGCGACGACAGGGGCTGTGGTGTCGAGGAGGTTCCAGAGTTCGATGGCATGTCTCTGGACGGAGCGGGTGTTGAGCAGGATGCACTTGAGGTGGTTGCTGCTGGTGTTCGGCTTGGCGGGTGCTGGTGCGGGGCAGGTCCGGATGCAGGTGAACTTGCAGGCGTGGCAGCTGAAGGGTCCGTGGGTGCGTCTTGGGGTGGCTCGGTAGCATCCCGGGACTCGGCCGGTGTTGAGTGCGTTGAGGGTGGCGGCGGTGTACGTCCGGCGGGTGGGCTGGGGTCCTCGGGGGCCAGGGGTTCGAGCGCTGGGCTTGGTCCAGGCGCGGACGGGCGCAGACGGGCTTACCTTTGGCGCGCCCGCTGCGCGTGCACGCTGCGCGTTGGCCACTATGCCATATGAGGAGAGTGGGGGGCGGAGCGAGGGAGGGGCCGCGGGGAGGGGGAGCGGGGTGGCGAATGGGGATGGCGAGCGAGGGAAGGGGGCGGGGCGGCAGGGGGGCAGCGGTGAGGAGGTGGCGGGAAACGCGGCCGGGGCTGGTCAAGGAGGGGGGAGCACTGGGGGCTAGGGAGAAAACGGGGGGGAAGAAAAGCAAAACGGCGGCGAGGCAAGCAGGTGGCAGGGGGCACAGGAGCTCCGCGGACCAAGCGGATCCGGCGGTCAGGCCCAGCCAAGGGCACAGCTTGTGGCAGGAGGCACTGGAGATCCGTGGAAGCGGATCTGGCAGAGATGCGCAGGACACAGGGCACAGCTCAGGGCAGAGGCGGCACCAGGGGACGGGCTCACTCACGGGGAGTGTGCTTGGGGGTGACCTGCCCGGAGGCTTAAATAAAGACAACCTCACAAGAGTGAACATCAGCCAGACTCCTTCCCGTACAAATCCATCACGACTTAAATGTCTACGACTCAATTGCAGGTCAGCCAATACACACGCCTTCAACATCTTCTACCTCATCCAACACAAAGATTTAGCCATTATCATCCTCACTGAAACTTGACTAAAACCCACCTGTACTCCTTTCTTAGACCTACTAGTACCGCCTACTCGGAAGATAATTAGGTTAGACAGAGCCCGGATGCTGGGGGGGGAGCTAGCATGTATTCATAGGAACTCACTCTCGATTTCTCACTTGGAGTCGTCTTGTCCCTTATCCTGTAAATATCTTTGTCTCAACATCTTAAGTAATAACCTGCCGGTTTCCAAACTTCACACTTTTTAACACCCCACTGGTGACAATCTACCCTTCATCGAGCAATTAATGGAAGTCATCGCCGGCAATGTCGACTCAGCCGTGTCCCAAATCTTCCTCGGTGATTTCAACATTCACTGGTCAAACCCCAATGACCACGCAGTTGCTTGTCTTAAAGCCTTTTTGAAGGATCAAGAACTGATTCAGCACTGTGACTGTGGGAGGGCAGGTCGGATATACAGACGCGGAGGCTGAATATATTGTCGAAGAGCACTTTTATTATCAGGTTTTAAAGTCTTAGGTTTCACAACTGGGTCCGCAATTCCTCTCTCGGCAATTGTTTCTTCAAGGTTGACAGGATTGGCCGTGATACTCCGAGTGGTTTCTTCCTCTTCTGCCAGATGATAGATTTCCTGGGGCGATGAGGGCTCCGTGGCGTTGGTTTACCCGGAGGTACCGAGAGGGAAAGAGAAAAGGGGCCGTCAGATGATCTGTTCAAAAGTAACCCTTGTCCTTACACCCGGAGGTAGTGCACGACAAATGGGATGGTGATAGTTTGTGCCCAAAGGTTCGAGATGTGAAGGTTCGGGAAGAGGTAGAAGAAGGGAGACACCAGGGTGAGATAAGAATTAGGGAATAGCCATAGACCAAGTACTCTCCCAAGATAAACGATAAACAACCAGTGTGCCGCTTTCACGTGCTATTTCCAAGAGTAACTACCAGTGTGCCGCTTTCACGTGCTATTTCCAAGAGTGACTACCAGTGTGCCGCTTTCACGTGCTATTTCCAAGAGTGACTACCAGTGTGCCACTTTCGCGTACTATTTCCAAGAGTGACTACCAGTGTGCCACTTTCATGCACTAAATAACCAGGGTGCCACTTTCACGTATTCCTTCTATGATAAACAACCAGAGTGCACTACGTTCCCCTTAATCCATTACCCCCTCCACCCACGACATACACAACACCACCCACCACCCGCAACACAAGGCAATTCCAGAATAGTTCCCAGCCCAGTTTACTCACCGGCCCCGCCGTAACTCTCCTGAGTCACGGCACGCTCTCCAGCCTCCTCCGGGGGACACCACCACTCCTCAGTCCAGCGGTCTTCGGCCTCCCCCGCCTCTTCCTCACGCTCAGCAACGCTGTCTTGACTCTCGGCGTTCAGCTCCGGCTCCCGGCTCCGAGATTCGGCGTCTTCCGCGTGGTTCGTCCCAGGTCCCGCCTCCTCGACGTACGGTGACCCCTCTTCCTGGGTAGCGTCCGTTTTTACTCGTTCCCGCTCTGTAGCTCCTCCTCTCGACCTTGTCCCTCGCTGTGGAAAGAGAGGAGAGACATGGACCGCCGTCCGTGATTCCTGTGTGACGGGGCTTTTAGGATCTCGTCCTGTTGGTGCAGGTAAGTCTGGGTCCCGTAGTCCGACCCTGCATGGAGTCCCGCCTGGTCCCTTCTCACAGTGACCAACCAACGTGTAATAAAGGGGAAGTTCTAGTCCTCATTATCTCGAAGGGGCAAACCATCACATTGGATACCATTACCCCTTGTGACTATTCTGACCACCACAGCTTCCTCTTTTATATTAACAGTGTGGTGATGTTGAGGAAAACTCAGTCAACAAAATCAAAGATCTGGAACAGGGACCTCAGATCAATAAACTCACTCGACCTAGAAGCCCTATTGTAAATCTGCCCTTTCCTCCCAAGCTGACATGGTTGAGGTTCAGTTACTCACTGACTCCTACAACTTGACCATCTCCAACATCATGGATGACATTACACCACTCCAACAAAAAAATGCCTCAACAAAAATATCCTAACCATAGTACAACGGCAATTTAAACACAGAACGCCGCAACCCTAGGGCAGCTGAATGCTCCTGGAGATCCAAACCCTCCCTCGAACAACTAAAACTCCTTAGAGGCAATAGGAGCCTCTACAACAAACAAATCAAGAGCGCTAAATCAGACTACTCCAGAAACCAACTTGATGAAAATGCAAACCGCCCCAAGAAACTTTTTGAATTGGTCAAACAGCAATCAGTGGTAGGTCCAAACTACTCTGACCCAGAGGCAGCCCACCTTCTTGTAATGATCTTGCTGCTTTCTTCACTGAAAAATCAAGCCTCATCACCATTGATCTCGCGTGTAAGAAGGCTCTACTGCCATCCTCTGGGTCCGCACAACCCCTTGACCTCTTAGAAAAGTGCAAACCTATCTGCCTGAACACTAAGAACAACGTGTCATGGGGCACCTTTACCTCATTCAGGGAAAAAGATATCAACAAGATTCTTCACAACATCAACCCATCTAACCTCTTCAGTGACCCGTTGCCCCCGGCCATCTTCAAAAAAATCAAGAATGTACTCATCCCCACCTGGACAAGGATTGTAAATGCTTCTTTATCACAAGGCACGATCCCAGTCTGCCTAAAAGCAGCTCAGGTGTCACCTATATTAAAAAAAACTAACGCAGATACAACCAACCTCAATAATTTCCGCCCTATCTTCAACATCCCCACCCTTGCAAAACTACTAGAACAATGCGTACACCACCAACCTTTCAACTCCTAGAGCAGCATCAATCGGCTTTCGGAAAGGGCACAGTACCGCATCAGCTCTCACGCAAGTTATGGATGACATTTTAAGAATGCTTGACCAAAATGATTCAATCCTGCCTTCTAATCATCCTTGACCTTTCCTCTGCATTCGACATGGTTAATCATGACGACCTCCTATTGATTCTGAAGAAGAGGATGGGTTTCTCTGGACTGGTGTTACAATGGTTCTCTTCCTCCCTCCAACACCGATCAAAAAGAGCCAAGGCACACTACTCCCTCTCCCAGCCCTCTCCTGTACTCATGGGTATCCCCCAAGGGTCCGCCTATCCTCTGCAACCTCTTCCTGGAACCACTAGCTAATTCACTAAATTCCACGAACATTCTCTTCCATATGTATGCGGACGACACACAACTTTGTTTGAAAATCTCATCCCCGGAAAACATCATCTCGCTCAATACTACTCTAACATCTACTAAAAATTGGTTAACTGAGAACCATCTTGTTAGACCTGGCACCTTGGCGTGAGTCTCCCTTCCACTTTATGCTGATGTGCCTCAGATTTTTTGCTGGTGTTCGCTGCTCAGGGCACTGCGCCATGGCCAATCTGTGCCGCAGTGAAAGTGCTCTCAATAGAAACTGTATCCGTAATTGATTCTCACGATTGGCTTATTTGGTTTACTGTCAGTCCCCAGGAACGTGCACGAGGAGTGCCAGGGCTTGTAAATACAAATGCTGCTAGTGGGCTTGCAGCGCTGGCTGCGCCACCCACAGAAGCGGCCTCGTAAGATGTGTCTAGGGTCCGCCATTGCAGACCCTGCGTACAGTCTGGTACTGTTCTGCTGACTGCGCAAGTGCACACACTTGCCAGTCCCTAAACCTTCCCTTAACTTCATATCAGTCAACCCTATGGTAGGCCTACGGGCAGGGTGCATTGTAAGCATAAGGTAGGACAAGCCATGATGTGTGTGGCATGTCCAAAAAATGTATTACCTGAGCAAGGGCTACCAGTTCTCGTAGGCCAAGATGAGCTGCCGGAATTATTACACGCTATAGTCCCGGCAGACTCAGGGAACACGGTGGCACGTCGAGGTTAGTATGCCTGAACTCAGAATAATAAAATACTTCCTTTAGCAAGGTTTATTTCAATATTCTGCGTTTGCAAATGCTACTTTTAGAAAGTTAGCATTTGCTCACCTGACTATTTCAGCCCGCCTCTGCCAGGATGTGTATCTGTTGTCTGGTTTGTGTGAGTGACGGGGCTGGGGGATTCCCAGGGACAGT
The DNA here is from genome assembly GCF_964261635.1 of Lissotriton helveticus. Classification (NCBI taxonomy): domain Eukaryota; kingdom Metazoa; phylum Chordata; class Amphibia; order Caudata; family Salamandridae; genus Lissotriton; species Lissotriton helveticus. The sequence continues at coordinate 59,662,228 of NC_136065.1, read as the reverse complement.
CTGAGCTACCAGGTGGTGAATAGAGTGCTTACACATGGATGGGTGGGCGGAGTAGTCCTTGACTCTGAATAGGGTTGTGCTCCACCACCACAATGCTGGCTCCACCTCCTGCGGAGCAGCTGATGTCCCTGCCCTGCACCCTGAAAGAAGACGGCAGCTTCCTGTCAACAGAGTGCTCCAAAACCGGGTTGAACCAGGCTCAGGCCCCCTGGCCTGCAAAGACAAAAGAAACTGTGTACAAAAGTAGGAGCTCTGCTCCTAGCAAATCAGATCCTGTTTTGACCACGACGAACCTCTGCCCGACGAGAAGGACCAAGAGAAGCTGAAGGAAGGAAACCTGTCCCTGACCTGAGGGACTGGCCTGCAGTGGTGCCTTCCTGAGATCGGAGAGGAAAAGACCAGAGAGGACTTTGAAGACTTGTGCCTGAAACGATCTCCAAGGGCTTGATCTCGAGCTTGCCCCCTGAACTGAACCCCAGGACCAGTGGGTTCTATTCTGCCTGTGCCCGTCTGCTATTGGGCCTTAAGTTCTTTTCCCTCACCGGAGTTGTGACTCGGGTGCCTTCGCCCCTCCTAAGGTCGTGACAGCTAGGAGTCTGGTCGACCCGCTGCGGAGAGCCCCGCTCAAGCTTGAGTCGCTCTCCGCTTCAGTGCCGGGCCGCCCGCTCTCCTGTCACCTCGCCTGCTACGGAGCGCGGTGTGCGCCTCTCATCTTCTCCCGCCGGATTCTGAACGGAGCGCATTTGATAGCCTCGGACAGTCCGTACGTCGATATGTACCCGACTGTCTCGCTTTGCCCTCCTGCATACCAAGGCTCGTGCCGCACCTCAAGAAGGCCTTTCGTACGTTGGTACCGGAGGCCCGGTGCTGCACCCATCTGCCCGAGAACGCGATGCCCCACACAGATCCACAGGTACGACCTAGCGTGCTAAGAAGTAGTACGTCCCACAGGCCTGAACGGCGCCACACGACCCCGGAACGCCGCAACCCTCCACACCGTCCCGCTCACCTGCCTCGCACCTCGAGGGGGCTTCGAGCCGGATAGACCATTCAGAGAACCGTCGGCCTCGTCCCGGGTCCGCCCTCACCAGTGGCCACGCCTGAAATGCCTCGGACACTCGACGCAAGGTACACTTTGTTGGACTTGGCCCCTTTTCTCCAAAACTTTTTCGCTTTTTGCCCCCTTAATTTGAAATGTCTCCCCCATGGTAATAAACCTGTATAGGCCATGTGTGGTGTGAGACACCTTGTTAATATGTAATGCCATGCAATGGTGTGAGCACTTGTAAATTTTCCCCATTGTAAAATGTACCCTGGTGAAATGCTCTGTTTTTAAAATGGATGCCATGGCCATGGGTTTGGCGTGCTTTCGGCGATCGAAATAATTAATAAAAGGGAGCCTACCCCTTATTGCTGCCGTCATCACCGCCGCAGCCCGGCGCGATAGCGAGGAGCCCCCCTGCTGCTGTCATCGCTGTTGTGACGGCCCCCGGTGCCAGGAGAGGGCCGCCGGAGTGAGGAGTGGGCCGCACCAGGCCCCGAAGCCGAGAGTGCCAGCGTCATGTGGATGGGGCGCCGGTGACGTCACCGTCCACGCCCCCAGTCGCCGCGCAAGGATTGGCTGCCGGCCGGGCAGCCAGAGGAAGAGAAGCCGATCCTAAGCACCGGGTCCCCGTGAGGGAGAGGAGGGGCTCGGGTGAAGCTGGGAGGGAGAGCTGTGCTCGGCGGGGCTCTCGGAGGGTGAAGGAGAGCCCCGTATGTGTCCCGTGCCTCCCCTCTGCCGCCGGTGATTGGTCCTGGGCTCCGGAGGCCGGAGGAGGCCCGGGACCCGGAAGAAGCCAGAAGGAGGTGCCCCGTTTGTGACTCCGGACCGGAGCGAGAGCCCACCCCGCCGGTCCGTGTCCCAGCTGGTGAGGTCGCACTGGAGGCTCCGGAAGTCATCGGGAGCCTCGTGCACGCCCTGCTAAAGTCCCGGGTCCCGCGAGGTGGAGTGGGGGCCTCGAGGCATATTGTCGGTGCCTGGCCCCTCAGGCGTGAAGATCCGGTAGCCGGGGTGGTGTTGCTACCTGCGGGGCTCCCGTGTTAGGGAGAGAGCCCTGCCTTCCCACAAGCCTGAATGGGTTGGCCGGAGGCAGAAGAGGAACCCAACAGCAGCCGGTGAGTGGGGCCTTAATTAGACTGTGTGTGGGGGTGGAGAGGTCAACGGGGCACAGGGTTGGTGCTCACCCCCCTCTTCTTTTGGAAACCGGGAGAACCGTCACGGGGCCCTGTTGGCCCTGGGTGTACACCGAAGAACCCTAGACTGGGCGACACCCCACCGGGAGAATTGGAAAACTGTTACCCGTCAGTAGAGGTAGCCTTGGGCAAGAGGGTTGCCCCACTTAGACTGACCCCCCCCGCAGAAGCTACGAGACCCTGCCATATGGACTGCCCTGCAGTTTTATGATGTTTTGGGGCGGTAGGGATCTCGAGGTGCCCAGAGAGGACTCCAGCTGGTCCAGGGTTCTTTAAGGGCCAATTTTGTCTATGGACCAGGAACAGTGTTGCTCTTCAGGTGCCCCGGTGGCAGCGGGCACCTGCAACGAAGGTTCCTGACTTTCGCCCGACCAGTTACCGGCCCCTGGGCCTCCCCCAGGGAATTAGTAAAGCCCCTGAGTTGGGGCCAAGTCTTATGTTAATGCTGGGTTGATGTTTAGGCAGAAGGTTTCGCGCACAGTGCGCTTATGGCCTCGTATTAATGCCCATGTTAATGGTGGGTATCCCCATGCGTTATGCTGTTGAGAAGACGCCCATAGGTCAGACTTACTGCCCCTACGCTAAGGGTGGTCCTAATGGTCGCAGGGGTGACATGCACAAGGTAACTGATGATGCCCCCTGCCCATGATTGGGTGTCCTGTGGCTAATGTTACCGATGCCAAGATATACTGATGTCTTACACCTGATGGTTGATTGTATGCTTTTGTGACTACCGTGCAGGTGATGTGCCTTTTCTTACAGATTTGGGCCTGGTGGGCCCCTATGCTGGCCTGACGTGTTACTCCAGGCCCCATGTTGAGCCCCATGCTGATGAGCACGCCTTGCTGTTTTATTACAGGTGTTCCTGCCGGATGTTAATGCAGGATTCCTATTCTTTTTGCAGGAGACGCCAATGCCAGCTATTTTGGGTTATTACCCCTAATGTTTGATTTATGCATAATGGGCTCCCACTCCTAGTGTGTTCTTCCCTCATATTGATGTCGCTGATGTTACATGCCAAGTGCTACCCTTTTTATATTTCAGCTGGACAATTTGGACTTATTTACCGTTTCAGCCTTGTTCCCAATTACCTTGTAAATAATCCCCCCTGGGTATATACTGCCCTGGCGCTCGCTAGCGCCTTGTTGTGATTACGGCCTATGTTATGTTTACCCTTGCCGGTTGGAGACAATAGAGAACTTATTATTTTTCCAACTCAAGCTGGTGTCGTGCCTCCTTTGTAGTGTGCCTGGTGGGTCGTATGTGGATACTGCGTGGATGCTTCACATGTCCTCCGAAGTTTGGCCTGCCCGCTCAGTTCCATGCTACCCCCCCGTAGAAGTGGCTACCCCATTTCTTACACACTTGAACTCTATCCCGAGTTCACATCGGATCCAGGGTCCGAAACGTTTGTTTTCCCTGTCTTCCGTCATTCATCAGCGGGTCGGTTCTCCAGCGCGAAGCGCGCATTGACCCTCAGCATACCTTGCTGACTAAGAACACTTAAGAACTATTGCCTATTTAAATCTGGTGGCCTCATTTGCTAAACGTTATATGGTCTTGTGATAATCCTGCATATGAAGTTCATCTTTTACATAAAGTCTACGTATTTTTGATACAACCTTACGACTGGTGTCCGTCTGTGGTGGGTCAGTGGGTTTACTGTATGTGATCATAAATGCTTAATTATCGCCCTGAGGATTAGCCTTGTCTGCTCGCGCCACGCAACCTAGACGGTGAGCAGGGGTTATTCTTATGGAGTAGTTCCCTTGCCCTGACTAGAGGAGAAGGTCCCTGCTTGTCACAGGTGCATACCTGTGCCAACCAGAGACCTCTGATTCTATCACATCTCCTACTCAACACCTCCAAAACTGAATTTCTTCTCATCTCTCCTACGAACCACATCCCCAAGCTAAATCTTTGGTGACTCACCTCACTGCTTTCAACTGCACCCCTCTCATCATAGACTCGACCAAATCTCTCTGTATCACCCTGGACAAGCACTTGAATGTGAAAAATCATATCAGCAATGTGTGTAAGGGTGCTAATCACTTGATAAGGACACTTAGAAATATTAAACAATTCCTCCTGCAAAAGGATTTCAAGCAGGTAGTTCAAGAATTGGCCTTGTCGAGACTAAACCACGGCAGCGCTACGCTCTGTTGTCTTCCCAAATACACCTTGGCTCCACTAAGGGCATCACGGAACGCTGCGGCCAGACTGGTCAAAGGTACCAAACAAAATAAGCACATATCCCCAATCCTAAAATCTCTCAAATGGTTGCCTTACGAAGCGCAAATTCAGTTAAATATTGCCGCTCTGGCGCCCAAAGCTCTGCACTTTAAAACTCCCATGTACCTAGCGCAAAAGCTTGAATTATCCTGTGGTGGGAGAGCCTCAAGAAGTGCAGACACTTTCCTCCTGAAACCACTCATCCTTAGCAAAAAGAGATCTTGTCACCAAGCCTTCTGAAGAGCTGCCCCAAAGATATGGAACTCTCTTCCACCGGATGTATGCAGAATCTCTTCAACGACTGCTTTCAAATTGGAAGCCAAAGGATTCCTAATGAACAAATTCTTACCTTAAGTTGGCCTAGGTTTCTCATGCTCGAATTCATTGATCTCTTGATACAAACACGGCACATCACTTGATGCTGCTCGAATTAATTAACCCTGGGCAAAGCGCTATGCTACGCTTGCGTAGTTTGCGAAGTTTGCGCTACTTCGCACTACCCGAATTGCACGTAGCACAGTGCAAACCCGCGTAGCATAGTGCAGCGGTCATTTTTTGCTTGCTCGCGGTCCTCAATGTCAAGTTGGCGACCGCGAGCAAGCAAAATGACATCCCGGCAAGACTTTTTCTTCATTCGCGATCAGCAACATCAAGTTGTCGATCGCAAGCGTGGAAAATAAATCTCCCAGCGAGATTCTCAAAGTGGAGAGGTCAGGTTTCTCATTGTGAGTGGTCGTGTATGCTCGTGACCGCTCGCGATGAGTAACTACGAGTCCGCGTTGAGAAAGCTGCTGCGCGAGTAAAAATCTACTTGAGCGCAGTAAAAGACAGCTCGCACTGTGCAAGATGCCGTTTTCAATGATTGCGCAGTGCGGACAAGCATCCGGCACTGTTGCAATCATCGCAAACAGCGCACTACGCAGTTCGCGTAGTGCAAGGCATAGCTCCCGTAGTGCGAAGTGCACTTCGCGTAGCTACGTGTAGCGCTACTTTGCGAACTATGCCCAGGCTTAGAATTCATTATTCCATTGATACAACAATTGTACCTTATTTGATGCTGCTCTCCTTTACAGCATTCTGTGTCCCCCCTCCTAGCCCGCTATATTCCTGTTTATTGTATGACTCTCCTGATTCGTTTGTCTGGGAACTATGTGATTATTCGTATTGTGTATTCTTACTTAATGGTGATATTGGACTTAGGTACTTACTTCCATTCTTTGTAAAGCGCTCTAATATCTTTCAGGATAGAAAACTTTATAAATAAGTTAATAAATAGCCTTTCATTTCACTGGGTTATTTAACCCCTTAACATTAAGGGATATTATTCGTAAGGCCTGTGTCATGAGAGACAAGAAGGGTGAACAGTTATCAGATGCTCCTCAGACATGTACAATACATAGACCGATATAACATAAAGGATTGTGAAACATCGTGTGAGGCACCAAAGAGTGGCTATAAGAGATCAGATCAGCTTGATCCCAAAACCCCACTAAGAGAATACTGGGCATAGTAAAACATGCAAACAGATCAGAAAGTGTCCATCATTAGGCTCACAAAACATGGCCCCAAGTAGTGGAAAAAAGGCACAGGAGTTCAAAGTGGCCTAAGGATATGGTCTTCCCGCCCCCAGCCCACCCCACCCAGCTAGAGAGGTACAAGAGGGAGTAGGGGATCCTTGTACACTGTTGGACGGTGTTCTTTAAATTATATTGGGCGTTGATCCCTCGCAGCACGGATTATAAGCTCCTTCAGAGTATAATCATGAACACATGCTAGAATATCTGCAGGGGGTGCTGCTTACAGATTGCTGGAGGCATTTTTAACTATGAACGATTTATTAATTGTTTTATTTCCCTTGTATTGTATGCTGCTATTGCCATGCCAATCACTGCCATTTACATTGGAACCTGTTTTCAATAGTCACCTGTATGTTGTCCCGCAACACAGCATGTATCAAACACAACTTGTATGGCTTCATCTTTTATGGTTTTTAACAGAAATAAAGAGTTGATATACTACAGAATTATCAGAATGTGAGCTGACTGTGTAGGTAATCTCACTACACTTCAGTTGGTTGAAGGCCAGGCAGAGAAATTATTTTTCGTTAGAGACCTGGTGGAGCCCCATAGGAAGAACCAAACCTTGATCTCTTAAAGTGCCTGTTGAACACCTAGAGTTGCAATCCAGAGGCAGGTGAGACGGCCTCTCGCATGCACTGATCATATCTATGACAAATAATGCTCTGCCAGCCAGACTCAGGGCGTGATCTCTGTAGAGATACGGACTGGGAGTCTCTATGCACAGGGCCTCAACACAAATCTAAGTTGGAAGAGTTTAATGATCCAGTCAGAGCAGAGGATGAAGAGGATCAGGGGTTCCCAGTACCTGAGTCGTGCCACAGCGGCTTTGCCAGGTAGAATTCGGGTAAACAAGTCAAAGGTAAATGTCACTAAAGTTACCTGAAAAATAAGATTGTACTGCCCAGTGGTGTAGCATTTTATCCATGGTCATCTCCCTTTGCAGGCTGCGCCAAGTAAGACAATCTCTCATCGCAGTTTTGCTGTAGCGCCCACAGTGATGACTCAGTTTAGATCCCAGGCCAGGACTTCTGAGGGTTCGGACACAAATCTCATAGATTGGCTTCAGATTGCTTTGGGTGGGAGTGCATCCTCTGTATTGTTCCCACCCCGTCACAAGTTTCAACCGGGGACGCAGAGTGGATCCTATCACCGTCCCTTGACTCCTCACAGGCCCTGGTACTCCCACAGCCGGCTCCTGATATGCTGGTCTCAATCAATTGAGTCTCACCATGTAAAAGCGTCTTCCCTAATGGCCCAAGAGTGCCCTGTCGCTCAAGAGGAATTCAGTCACTCGGAGTCCCAGCATAATCAAAAGTTATCAAAAACTCAGGAGAGCCCAACAGTCCACCCCACAAGCTCCGGGAGGGGTATCACGCACTTCTTCAAACCAGGAAACCACCACTCTTGAGGCAATGACTCCATTGTCTATCTCTCCCACAGAGCGAGGGCGGACCAGCAGGCTTCACTCACTGCAAAGCTCCAGTTGGTGCAATCGCAAAGTGCGGGCATCGCTGCGGCGCACACCTCAAAGGCCCAGCATCAGATGGGAGGTCAGAAATCTACGGAAGATACAGGGATCACCATAGCCATCAGGAGATGCCGTCAGAAGACACAGCATGTGGGGGTCTGTGCGAGTCCCAATTGCCCCTACAATGTTTAAAAGAGAGAGCACATGCACTTTAGCACTGATTAGCGGTGGTAATATGCCCAGAGTCCTAAAGCCAACAAAAAGAAGGTCACCAACATAGGAGAAAGAAGGCAAAACATTTGGGGGTAATCCTGCAAAAGGGCCAGGCCCAACACAACCCCCTTTTGGTCTAAAGCCAGGGTAGACTAATCAATACCTTGATGAGCTTACCACCTGAAGGCATTAGAACATGGACCCTGAACCACTACTACAGGGGCATGTTCCACTTCTACGCCTCTCTGATCCCATCTGGATCCCTCTGTCTATACTCTCAGGGCAAACTAAGCTAACCCATGGGGAAACCTTAGCTGTTAGTATCCAGAGCCAAGTCTCTGGACAATCAGGGGTCTCTGGCCACTGGATAGCTGAGAGTGAGGGGCGGTAGCCCCAGGAGCAGTGCATCCTTACTCCACTCCACCTCCCACCAGTTCAGGGGTTCTACCCTGCAAATGGTCTTCCAGTCCAGCACCTGTACCCTTAGGCTGGACTGGGGTTAGAGGAAAGTCCTTTCTCCCCCCCTCCTTCTGGGGTTCTGTACTCTTCTTTTGGGAGTCGCACCCCCAGAATCCAGAACTGTCTGGGTGCTTGTGTCAGCCGTCCTGCTCAGCTTTTGCACCATTTCAGGGGTTCTACCCTGCAACTGGCCTCCCAACCCAGGATCTGAAATGAAATGAACAGAATCTTATAACGCGCGACTTAGCCCGAGAGCATCAAGGCGCCTACCAGAAAAATCCAGAAAGCAAATAGAACAAAACTACAAGTACGCCCTTGCAAACAGCCAGGTTTTTAGTGCTTTTCGGAAACGCAGAGCCGAGGGCTGAGTTTTAATTTCACCTGGAAGAATATTCCACAACTTTGGGGCGATTGTGGAAAAGGCCCTACCGCCCCATCTGCTCTTGCGGAAACGAGGTACCACAAGCAGATTCTTTGAGGAAGAACGCAGGAGTCTGCCCGAGACATAAGGGGGTCATCATTTTCTTGACTCCTCCCGGACCATTGCCGGAAAGTGCACTATGAGTCAGGCAGAGCACCTTAAAGGTGATCCTCGCTTCTATAGGAAGCCAATGTAAGGCTTTCCTAGCAGCTGTTGAGGACGCTAGTCTGGGTGCGTCCAGAACTAATTTGGCCGCCGCATTTTGGGCGGTCTGAAGATGCTGTGTTAGGATCTTATTCATGCCAATGTATAGGGCATTACAATAATTGAGTCACGAAGCGACAAGTGCTACCACCACTTGTTTCCACGCCTGGGGGGACAGGTAATGTTTTATTTTCCTGAGTATTTTGATAATCCCCCAGCAGGTAGCGACAGTTCTGTTTACCTGCAAAGTCATGGAGAGGGCCGGTTCAATCATCACTCCCAAATTTCGCGCTGACTCCGTAGGGGTAGGACAAGACCCCAGCAAGGGCGGCCACCATTCAGGTGACCAGATGTTATTATTGGGGCCGAACACCAAGATCTCCGTTTTCTCACCGTTCAACTTTAGTGAATTGTAAATCATCCATTGTGATACTGCTTGCATGCAGTTCCTAAAGTTGCACGGGGACGAGCCATCAGGGTGAGATGAGGACACCAAGATCTGCGTGTCATCTGCATAGGAGACTACCTCCATCCCAAAAGATCTAACCAACTTGGCAAGTGGGGTCACGTAGATGTTAAACAGGGTCGGACTTAATGCCGACCCCTGGGGGACCCCACATTGCACAGGTAGGAATGGAGATAGAAAGTCTCCCAGCATCACCCTCTGTACCCTCTGGTCGAGAAAGGAGGCCAACAGACTCAGGGCCGCTCCTTCCACCCCTATCTCCCTCAGGCGAGATGTTAGCACCGCGGGGGACAGGGTGTCAAAGGCGGCCGTGAGATCTAGAAGGACCAGGATGGTGGAATGTCCCTGGTCTACCTCCATACGGATGTTGTTCAGTACGACCATCAGGGCTGACTCGGTACTGTGGTGCTTCCTGAAGCCATGCTGGGATTGGTCCAAAAGATCAGAGGAGTCAAGAAATGCCGCCAGATGTTGGTTGAGATACGTCTCCAGCATCTTAGCAGGTGCTGGGAGCAAAGAAATGGGGCGATAGTTCTTGAGCACCTCTGGATCAAGAGTTGGTTTCTTTAGCAGAGGCTTGACTACCGCATTTTTCCATTCAGATGGAAAGGTGCCCTCTCTCGTGGCCCTATTCATGATGTCCAATAGAAAAGGGAGCAGGGAGTCTCTACATTCCTTCAGGACTTTAAGGGGACATGGATCCAGTGGTGATCCCGGCCTTGTCTTACTTAAAAGCAGGTCAGGCTCCTGATAGGATAGAGGCGGGAACTCTACCAGACTCTTGGGGGTGATGGGAGAGACTTCCTTCAGGAGCAAAGGGAGGGGGACAGGAGGGGGAGGGGTAACAGATCTTTGTGCTTCAAGATTCTGGTAGATATCCGCAATCTTCGAATGGAAGAATCCAGCGATCTTGTCACAGAATTCTTGGGAGCCTGCAACAGGGTCCTGGGTCTGTAACGTGCAGAGCGAGTCCACTATTTTAAAAAGATCTCTGGGAGAGGAAAGAGTCATAGTCAGGTTAGCAAAGTACTCTTGCTTAACTCTGATAATCTCCAGCTTGTACTCCTTGAGGAGTAACTTATGTTTGTCCCTCTCCTTCAGATTACAACTTGTTCGCCAAAGCCTTTCTTGCTTCCTGCACCCTTGTCTCATGAGCCTAAGAGGCTCCGAAAACCAGGGTGCAGAAGGTTTCTTTCTCGCAGAGTAACAGGAGGCGAGAGGAGCCAGCACATCGACCGCTACACCGATGGCCTTGGACAACTCCGAAGCCGCTGAATTGATATCTTCATAGAGGTCAACTTTGTAGTTTTGCAATAGTGGGGCTATTGACGTGTTTGTAATTTTCTTAAGGTTCCTCCTGATCTTGGTGTGACTAGGAACACCTGTCTTACTAGGCTTCAAGGCAACCACCAGTTCCAAAGGGACTGCAAAGTGGTCCGACCAGGACAATGGGATAGGGATTTCTATTTTGAGCCTGTCATCGTTAGAGAAGACTGCATCCAGTATGTGACCTGCCTGGTGCGTGGGGTGTTTAACCAATTGCACTAGGCCACATGCAGATAGTGCATCAAGAAGATCTACAGAATCTTTAGCCTCAGGGTTATCCAAATGAAAATTTAGGTCACCCAAAACTGTTATGTTGACTGATCCGAAATGGGGCTCCAGGATGTTAAGAAGAGACTGGCTAAAGTCTGTTCTAGACCCAGGGGGTCTGTATACCAAGATACCAACAAAGGGAGCAGCCTCAGGGGATTTTATATGAAAATGCAGGGCTTGAAAAAGGTCGGAAGGCCTGGAAAGTTGAGTGGTATGACAGGTGTGGGAAGTCTTGTAGAGGATTCCAAGGCCACCTCCTCTGCGCCCTACTCTATCCAGTCTGGCTAAGGAATAACCATCCGGCACAGCCTCAACCAAGTCCGGTCCTGAAGACTCAGTTGCCCAGGTTTCGGTAAGGAAAACCCAAGTGGGCTTTCGGGCTGTAACAAAATCGCGAAAAGCGATGTTGTTTTTCACTAAAGATCTAGTATTAATGAGAAAACCGGATTCTCTTAGGGGGGACAACGGAGGAGTGATAGTAGGGGAGGGCCTAACATGGCAGGTTATTGTCGACTTACTATGAGTACTATAACAAGTGCAATAAAAGGCATCCTGAAGGATGTCTGGCTAGCAGGTATAATGGCTTGGGTGCCATGCAGGTCTCAGATGGACGATATCCTGATAGGAATATAGGGAACAAGCTAGGGGCAGCATGGAGGGTGCATCAAGGGAGCAGGAGTCTCACTCCCTTTAGCCCGTCCTTAGCGCGGACAGGCCCAGACGGGCTGGACTCTGGCGAGACTCAGGCGCGCCAGCTGCGCGTCACCGCTGCGCGCTGGATAGAGCGGCCTTAAGTAGGTGTATGACGAGCTGCAGGAGCGCTAGACCGCTCAAAGAAGGCGCCCTAAAGTGTCCCCTTCGCTCCCAAGATGGCGAGCATCCAAGCAGATCCCCAGGACCGGACCCGCTAAAACAGCGGTGTATTAACAGAATTACAGTGCAAGTAGGTGGGCGGGAGGCGGCAGCTTAAAAACAGGGGAAATAAAAGAATTAAAAATTAAATACAAAACGGGTATTTAAAAGCGTCTAACGCTGTAAATAATGCGAGTAAAGCGCGAGAATTCCGCGTTGCGAGGGTGCCTTGTCCAGGCTGACCCCCACAATACGGTCGCCTTAAGTAGGCGGATGACGAGCTGCAGGAGCGCTAGACCGCTCAAAGAAGGCGCCCTAAAGTGTCCCCTTCGCTCCCAAGATGGCGAGCGTCCAAGCAGATCCCCGGGACCGGACCCGCTAAAACAGCGGTGTATTAACAGAATTACAGTGGCAGTAGGTGGGCGGGAGGCGGCAGCTTAAAAACAGGGGAAATAAAAGAATTAAAAATGAAATACAAAACGGGTATTTAAAAGCATCTAAAGCTGTAAATATTGCGAGTAAAGCGCTAGAATTCCGCGTTGCGAGGATCTGCCCCCTTGGGTTGAACTGGGATCAGGGGCAAGTCTTTTCTCCCCCTGCCCCTCCTTCTAGAGTTCTGCACCCTCCCAGCAGGAGTGGTATCCTCAAAATGCAAAATGGTAGGGATACGTGTGGCAGCCGCACCTCCCTCCAGGTCAGGGGTGATGCCCTGAACCTGGTCCTCCAACCCATGGCCTGTACCCTTAGGCTGAACAGCGGTTAGGAGCGAGTCCTTCCTCCCCCCACTCTGTGGTAAACGTATCACGTCCCTAATCAAATATTCCCGATTCATGCCCTTATGTGGTTATAACAAATAATATCCTTATAAAGGCATAAGAATCATACCCATATTTAGTCATAGCCAATGTAGTCCAAATACGGCAAGGCTACTCCCATAGACTCCTAGAAAGCACAACGCATTCTTTAAACAAACCAAGACTCCAGCCGCCCGGGAAATCCCCCTGCTTTTGTTTTGATTTGAACAAGAACTCCTGGAGTCCAGAAAGAACTGTAAGTTCTTAGTGACGTCTTATGTCCAACCTTACGTCAAACTCGGCACCTTTCAGTTATAAATATACCAACGTTGCCTTAAGCAAACATACGGTGGTTTGGAGCAGATCGACTATCTACTTGCCCGAAGCCCAGCTGATGCGAGAGCCGAAGGAAGTCGGCCCTCCCATTGACGCACTGAGAGAGACGCTGTCTTTTCCCCTGCCGAGAAATCCAGCCCCAGTGTTTCCAGTCACCCTTGCGGGTTTCTGGGAGATCGAGTCCTGAGAACGAGATACAAGACCTCCTTCATTCTATACCCAAGGTACGGAGCTGATTAGATCCTTAAGAGAATTCTTGATGCAGATTCTTGGCAAAAAGTAACTTAACTTAAAACTGCAGCTCATATACTCCTTCCCACGTACTAGGCTACACCGGGGTAGGCGTATCTTAGAAGCACCAGTTGAGTACGTTTAGTCAATGATTTTATGTATGTATATATTTTATCCATTTTAAGTATCATATGGCTCAGAAACCATATCAATGCTTTTACAGTATTATTTCATAATACTCCTTTTACTGTACGCACTTTACTTTATGACAAGTATTGCAATTACGGCAGTTCACTTCTCTTCCACGAGAAAGAGGACTGCTCAATAAATAACAACTTTTATTGAAAACGCCCGTCTCTCTATTTCTCTTCACTCTGGTGAAACTAAGCATGCACAATTGACTGAGTGAAATAGCTGTCTATTGTTTTCACACGACTCTGGAGATATACTCCTTATCCTGGAGGGAGCGAAGTTGTCATGTTTATGTGGTTGTCAGAAGCTAATCCCTTCTTGTCTATTCAGGGAAGTTAACACCTCCTTGTTTACTCAAGAAAGTTTCTAGTGACCTCTGAGCTAGCTGGCATACCTAATTAAGTCTAACATATTCAGTAGAGACCTAGTTGACCTCAGTCCTACGTCAAAACTATCGTTTATGTTATTACAATACGCAGAGCCTATTGGGAATACAGGAACTACACTACATGGCGCCCAACGTTTGGTAAGGCGATAATCTAACGCAAGATACTAGAGTAACTCAGTTGTGCTTTTCACACAGACCCCTTTCTCCCGTAAAAACTCCAATAGACGTCTGGAGTGGGTGAAAGGTTAATATCCGCCAGAACTTAGTAGGATGAGAATCCTATGTATCAGTTTTTGGTTTAGTCAACGTTGAAGGATACAGTGTTCCAAAATATTGTGCACCTAATCTTTGTTTCCTTGAAACTTACTCTGCAAACAAAACTTTCTGTCAGTAAAAATGGTGGAAAGTGATGATGAAAGGGAGAAAGCTAGAATAGCAGCTCAACTTTTAGCGGATGACACAAGTCTCCAAAATGAAGGCCCGAATGTTATAATCATTCCGGTAAAAGTAAGAAGAACTATAACTCTTAAACTTATAGAAAATGGATTATTACCAAGAGGTGGTACAGTCATATTTGTGGTAGAGGCCCATGAATATCGGCAGTCAGAGGTATTCTATTCATGGATACATTTTCCAGCAGCACACGTTGTGACACAAGATTTCCACTATTACAAAATAGAGGAATCTCCGGATGAATACGCTCCTTTCGAGGACGTTAAAATTCCACTAACATACCAAGAGCACCTGCTCTGGTTTAAAGGCGCCCTAAAAACATCAAAATCACATCACCAGGCTCGGTCCGCTAGGTAGACCAGGAGCCACATGGCCGGTTCTAGCCATCTATACACCGCATCCCGACATTGAAAAGATGTCAGACCAAGAACTTTTAGCTCAGCTAAAACAACTCTTTAAAATACATAGACAATTGGTCCAATATGTCATGCGGACTTCAACAGTCCAACCAGCAATAAGAATTCCACAACACACCCCTCAACAGGGGAACACAAAAAAAATCACACCACAGAATATACAATCAGCCATTGGCAAAATACCCGCAAAACGGGAACAAATTCCGTTCTGGTTAGCTCAAAAAATAACTCAAATAGAGGCAGTATTTCCTGATACTACACCTCAGGACAAACACAGAATTCTGACTATCTGCCTTCCAATGGGGATCGCACCACATGTGGAAGACTGTGACACTTGGGGCACAGTCTTTGCTTCAATTTACACAAAAACACATGGTGTTCCATCTATGGCGGTTATACCAGACGTATTAAGACAGATTCAAAATGAATACGGTCCAGAACCTGCTTTAACTCTTGGTATGAAATTACTGAAATACTTTAAGCAGGTCTCAGCTATATTACTAGCCAACATAAAAGGAGAAGCAGCATCTGTGGCAATCCGCCAAAAATTGAAAGAAACAGATGTAGCAGAACAATCTTTTGAACTTGCCAGAATCATAGAAAAATCCTATGAAGAATTAGGTAGAGATAGTTTGGGTGGGAAACCACTAAAACCCCAACTAACTGAAAATCCTGAAAAAACCTTTATTAAAAATAATCTCCTAAAGATGGTAAGCCCCGGGATCTCTGTTCGTCATATAGACCCATCTCCCTGTTAAATGTTGAGCCTAAGGTTCTTGACAAGATCTTGGCTACTCGCCTCCTAACGGTCATTAGTGACTTGATTCATCCGGACCAATCCGGATTTATCCCGCACCGTAACACAGCTCTTAATCTGCGTTGCCTTCATGGAGCCATCGCGAGGGCGGGGCTTCTGACGGAGCCGGCCATTTTGGCTTCGTTGGACGCCTCGATGGCCTTCGACACGATAGAGTGGCCCTACCTTTGGGCGGCTCTTGAGAAGTTTGGTTTTGGCCCGGGGTTTATCGGATGGGTGAAGCTGCTGTATACCGACCCCCTGGCACAGGTCGTGGTTAACGGTCGAGTTTCGGTTCCCTTTTCCCTCGGTAGGGGGACCAGACAGGGGTGCCCCTTGTCTCCACTGCTTTTTGCTCTCGCGTTAGAGCCGCTAGCTGCGTGGCTTCGCTGGGAGCCTTCTCTCAAGGGTATACGTTGGTCCCCAGATTTCGAGGATCGTGTCTCGCTTTACGCGGACGACATTCTTCTTTACCTTACTTCCCCGCGTAAATCTTTAAATGTCTTATTTGACGTTCTCACCTCGCTTGGCAAAAATTCTGGTTTGATTATAAACTGGGCTAAATCCTGTGTCTATGTTATTTCGGGTGATCTGCCCCCGTTGCCGAATAGATTTCCCATCCAGGTTGTTCAGTCCGGTTTCAAATATCTGGGGGTTTTTATTACACTGGATTCGTCGCTCCGGTTTGAACGTAATCTCCTTCCCCCGCTTCATAGACTTAGGCTGGACGTGGCTCGCTGGTGTAAATTACCCTTGTCACCGCTGGGCAGAGCCGCCCTTTTCAAGATGATGTCCTTACCGCGATTTCTTTACGCACTCCAGAATTCCTATGATGATATCCCCGCTACTTATTTCCGAGAGGTCGAGAGTCTACAAAGGCAACTGATCTGGGACGGGCTTCCACGTATTGCCCTTGCGAAGCTCACCATCCCTTGGTATGACGGGGGCATAGCACTTCCTGATATCAGGAGATATTATTGGGCTACCCAACTGTCTGCCATTAACCATTCAATGTATTCCCCGGGTCCGAATCCGGCCTTTGAAATGGACAGACTCCAACTGCCGGGTGGGGATTTTAATAGAGCGCTTTATTCTAGGTCGGCTGGGCGCAACCTTACGGGACCGACCAGGATTGCGGTTAGTGTATGGTGCGCTGCGAATGTGAGCTTGGGGTGGGATGACCGAGTGACGCTGGTGACTCCGCTTTATGCATCTGAGCGTCTGGGATGTCTCTGGACGACGAAGGGGTTTGACCGCTGGGACATGATTGGAATCTGTAGAGTGGGTGACGTGTGTGCGAATGGAGCGGTGAAGTCCTTCGAGGCCCTTCGGAATGATTATGACCTGAGTGATAGAGAATTTTTTAGATATTTACAGGTCCGTAATGCCCTCACTTCTGTTCTGACTTCCGGTACCGCCATCCCCGAGTCCTCCCCCCTCGAAGATCGTATCCTGGATGGTCATCTCCCTGATAGCACTATCTCCTTGATTTATAAGAAGCTGATTCACAATCGCGCTGACTTGCTTGTTCGACTTAGAGAGGCATGGGTCGGCGACGGGCTGGAATTGGATGACGAGGATTGGCAGTCGGCACTATCTTCTCCGAAAGAGGTCGCCATTCCTGCCCGTCTCTGTCTGGTTCAGCTCAAGATCCTCCACCGGGTGTATGTTACTGGTCCTCGTTTGGTTGCGATGGGTTTTTCCCCGGATGGCCTATGCAAGCGTGGGTGTGGGATGAGTGCTACGTTTCTTCACATTATTTGGGAGTGTCCGAGGGTGGCTGCCTATTGGACTGAGGTGCTTGCGGTGATGGCTGATGTGACTGGAATTGCCCTGGTGCCGGAGGCCCGGAGATGCTTATTGAACGTGTGGGAACCTACCGACTATTCGGTGGCCCAGAACAGATGGGCGACCCTGGGGTATATGGTTGCGAAGCGGGACATAGCGCAACTTTGGGGCTCACACAGGCCCCCCACTGTCTCTGTGTGGGAAGAAAACATGGACTGGTCTATGTTCCGCGAAAAGACTGTTTACACAGCCAGGGGCAGACCTAGGGCATGGACGAAGATCTGGTGTCAGTGGAACGCCTATCGCGGAGATATTTGTGCTCCTCCACTGGTGGAAGCCCCTGATGTTACCTTATCTCCCTAGGCTGGCGTTCCTGACATTTCATATACTGTCCTTTGGTTTGATTGACCTCCCCGCTGTCCCCCCACCTTGCCTTATCCTACTGATTGTGATTTCGTATTTCTGATTAGTGGGTTTCTCCCCCCCTTTTAGGGCTGACTCTGTTTATTACGCATTCGCCTTTTTTGATGTTTGTTGCTTTTGGTGTGTTTAAAAAAGAAAATTGCCTTATCTTGTTTATATTGTGGGCGACATCTTGTATCCGGTTTGTGCCTGACCGCCGGAGTGGCGACCATTGTTTTTTATCACATTGTACGTCAATCTTAGCGGCCAGCCCGTGCGGTTGTAGGCCCATTTCTGTAAACATGATTTTGTTGCTCAATAAAAGTTTTTAACCAAAAAAAAATAAAAAAAATAAAAATAAAAAAATAATCTCAATACTTCGAAAAAGAAGTGGGAGGGTAATAAACAAACCACTCCGAGAGAAAAACAGTTTCAGTCCAGAGGAAGGTCTCCTCAACGGAGAGAGAGATCTCCAGAACAAAGAGGCAAGTCTCCCCACAGGAAGCACTCTGAGAAAAGATACAACCTTAGAGATAGGGTTAAATTGAAAAACCCTGACAGATATCAAGATATTGATACACGTACCTCTCAATCTTTTCAGACTTCCTCACAGAAATCGGAAAGAAGAGGACGGTCAGAACACAAAGAAGAGCACGTCAAGTCCAAAGACAAGGAACCTGCTCATCAAAGTAAAAAATTACAATTTCCAAAGAAGAAGGTAGCCAGTATTAAAATAAAACATGCCGAGGATTTTGAGGACACAACTGAAAAACGGAGAGTGGGCCCAGACAATGCTAGACAGCGCAGCAGAAGTGACCATAGCTCGCAAGATCCTGATGAATCTTCTGGAGACAGTGGACATGAATGAATACATTCAAGTGGAAACTGCAGACACCAGAGTTAGCATACCCCATAAATTATATGAAATAACATTACGTATAGAGGGGGATAAAACTTGGAAAATAAAGGGTTTCTTTTGGGATAACCTTTCGAAAGGCTATGATATCCTTTTAGCAGAAAAAGACTGGCCACCAGAGTTTGTCAGGGAGTGCCCTCATGGCAAAGAAATGATTATGCCTGCCTTCTCAAATCACATTCCAATTCATTAAAAATACACATTTGCGAAGGTGGACAAGGCGGCGACCATGGCGGACGCAGCTTGAGTGAGCTCCGTCCCACCGATCCGATATCCTGCATATATCCCCCGCTCCCTCATCCCGAAGAGCCCGAACCAACGAATTCATCCACCGGACCTTGCTGCGGAGCAGTGGTGATCGTTTGGGGGCTGAGGCGACTTGCTGTGCGGTGATTTGGGCCCTGGAGCGGTGCGGCCTGCGCCCACGAGTGGAGCCGGGGCTCTCGCCTTGCAGGGGCGGACCGGAAGTGAGGCACGGCCGGCGTGCCGCGGAGGAAGGAGCCGGTCCCTGACCATCGGGACCACAGAGGCGGCTGCGCCGAAGGTACCCGGGGTGTGATTGGAAAGGAGGCCGGCGGGTAGGCTGCTAGGGGCCCCCGCTCCACAACTCCGGCTGGCTTGAAGGCAAGATCGGCGGCTGGGCGGGCTGCCGCGAGGTCGCGGTGGCTGAGCGGTAGCGGCCGCACTGTGAAGCGGCGGAGAGCCCCCCCTCCTCCCCTGGCGATACGGTCTCCCCCCCTTTTTCTTCTCCTACAACTGAGTGGCGATTCCTGGTGCTGCTCGAAAAGGGGGGGGGGAGTGGCATTTGGCCTGGGGGCACAACATCCAGCGCCTCTCCCGCAGTGCTCTGGACTTTCTCCTCCCCTGGCTCAGAAACATTTCAGGGCTACAGGGCAGGCCCGTATGCGTGGGGGTGGCAGCAGGCAGCGGCGACCGGCCTTATATAAACTTGCAGCGATTTGGTCCCGTGAGGGCTGCAACCTGGCTCGGCAGAGACGGCCTGCGGGTCAGTGGCGGTGAGGCCCCCCCCTGGAGATCGTCCTGCGGAGCAATTCACGTGGCCTTGGTCCTGGCGTTGGCCCACCTGCTGGTCGTTGGAGGTTGAAGCAGCCCCGTGGAGGTACAACTGGAGCGCAGGGGTGCAGCGCCCTAGGCAGAGGTGCGCTTTGACCGAGAGGGGGGCCACCTACACCTTGTTGGCTATACTGATAGCGCCCTGGGCCTGATCTCCACATACCTTGGCAGCCATGACGAGAGGCGGCAATGGCGGACACACCTCCAAGCAGGGCACCATAGACAAATTCACGGGGCCGCCGGGGGGTGCCGGTGCGGCTGGGGGACCTCCTGAATCTGTCCCTGATAATGCTGCCCTCATGGCGGCGACAACACAGTCCCGGGTCATGTTAGACGCAAAAATTGGGGCAGTTGGAGCAGATGTAACATTACTGCGCCAAGACCTACGCAATGCAGTGGCTCGCATTACGGAAGCCGAAACAAGGATCACTGGAGTGGAGGATGACGTCGCGACCCTTAAGAAGAAGGTGGCCAACATGGAGGGCATCCAGAGGGGCCTTGCCCTGAGGGCAGAGGATGCTGAAGGGCGCGCCCGGCGGAACAACCTACGGTTTGTGGGATTTCCGGAAGATTGTGAGAAGGGTGGTATGGAGGCCTTCCTGACCACTTGGTTGGAAAGTTGGATGCCACCGGAGTCCCTATCGCGCTGCTTTATAGTCGAACGGGCACACCGGGCGCTGACCCAGAAGCCGACGGTGGGAGAACGCCCTAGACCTGTGATAGCCAAGCTCCTCAATTATCACGACCGCGACAGGATCCTACGACAAGCTCGTATGAAGGACCCTCTGCTGTATGACAATCATAAGATCCTAATCTTTCCGGACTATACTAAGTTGGTGCAGAAGCAGCGCCAATCCTTCACTGAGGCCAAAGCGAGACTGCGGGGTCTGAAAATTCAATATGCCCTGCTCTATCCGGCCCGCCTGCGGGTGGTGTTTCAATCCAGGACCTTATTCTTTAACACCCCGGAGGAAGTCTTCGCCTGGCCGGACAAGACAGTCCGTATTAGAGTGCACCCCCCCCCAGGTCGGGATTCAGACTCCTCCACGACTGGGTCCCCTCGGACTCCACGGCGGTCGCGCAGCAGAAGCAATTGGCGGTCCCGCTCTAAGAAGAACTCCTCCACGGAGAATGAGGCGGCGGGAGCTACTGGGGCTCCAGTCTCTCAGGATCCGGCGTCTTAGCTACCGCAGCGAAAAGTGATTGCTCCATCTAGATTGAAGGGAGATGGTTCGCTCCCCCCTGATGTGGACAACCTTGGCGGACCGTAGCAAAGAACTTCATTTGTACAAGTAACTTTGTGGTTTTGGGACTCGGGTGGGGGGGCGGCATAGGGAGGGCGGACTCGACCCCTCTGTTAGGTCTAGTTTGTTAGTGGGTTTTTGGTAGCGATGGGGGTCCATTGGTGGGGTGGGCGGTCTGTCTCATGTTGGGGGCAGGAGCCACGCCACACCGCGACAGACACTTCATTGTTCATTGAGGTATGGGGTGGGGGGGGGGAGTTGTGGGAAGTTGATTGCAGTTGGCGAGGGGTGGTTGGGGCCTGAGGGAGGGGGGGGGAGGGCTGTCCTGCACACGATTGTCTCGAATGATGCTGTTGTGGCGTCCACACTTGTTGAGCCTACTACCTGCTGTACAACTTAATCTGCGCTTAGATGGGGGCTGAAAACCCTGGGCGGGCGCAATTTGGTGCCCTAATGAGAGTGATGAGCTGGAATGTGAGGGGTATGCTGGACAAGATCAAACGGAGGGCGGTGTTGCGACAAGGGAAGAAGGAGAATGTAGATGTCCTGATGCTGCAAGAAACACACCTCATGGGTAACAAAGCACTGAGCTTACAGAGATATGGCTATGATCAGGTCTACCACGTGGGACAGATCTGGCTAGCGACCAGAAGCAGGATTTATCAATGGGGCCACAAGTCCAGCACCATGCTTCATAGACTCTGCCAAAAAGTGTTCCAGGCACAGGACCTGCCGGGCCTTGGAGACGATACCGGGGCCTCCATTTCAGCGCCAAGGGACCTGGCGAACAGTTTAGCTGGCTACTTTGCACTGCAGTGCGCCCCGCGGGACTCTCTCTCGGCACTTGACATTGATAAGTTTATAACTGATCTCCCGCCCCGCACGCTTCCTGATGATGTGCGTGAGCGCCTTGAGCCCCACTTTCGGACGATGAATTGGGCACGGCACTGGGGGAACTCAACCCTGGTAAGGCCCCCGGAACCAACGGTTTCCCGAGTGAATTTTTTAAGCGCTATCACCTACAACTGGGGCCACATTACAAAGCCGCCCTGGAGGCGGCACGAGAAGAGGGCCTTCTGCCGGCGGACTGGAGACATGCGGAAATAGTTGTATTTTGCAAACCCGGTCGGCCTCCGGACCGCCACGAGTCCTATCGGCCAATTTCTCTTCTGAACATTGAGGTCAAAATACTTGCTAAAGCGCTTGCGAATCGCCTTCTCCCCTACATATCGGATTTGGTCCATCCGGATCAAGCCAGATTTATGCCCCGCAGGGCGACGCGGCATAATATTAGACGAGCCCACGTGGCTGTAGAGGCGATGAGTAAAACCGGGGATCAGGCGGCACTACTACTAGCTGATATTGACAGGGCCTTTGATTCCCTGAGTTGGACCTACTTGTTTGCCCTCCTTCCGCGCCTTAACCTAGGGCCCCACTTTATGTCCTATATCCGACTTCTCTATACCGGTCTGACGGCCTCGGTGAGGGTGGCGGGGGAGGTGTCGGCAGCCTTCCCGATAGGACGTGGCACTCGGCAGGGGTGCCCCCTCTCGCCTTACTTGTTCGCTCTAGCTATGGAGCCGCTGGCGGCGTGGGTCCGGATGGATGCACAGCTGAAGGGATTTGAGTGGCAGGCGGGACCGTCGGACAGAATCGCACTATATGCGGATGATGTCCTGTTCTTTCTTACAGACGTGAACCGGTCCGGGCCGCGGGTCCTAGACATCATGAGGATCTTCGGCGAAGTTTCCGGACTCTGCCTGAAACCGCAGAAATCCACCCTATGGACTTTGGGAGACCGCTTCGAAGTCGGGCCGTGGGCCTCGACACTGCAGAGAGCGATCGGGGGCCTTAAATATTTGGGAGTGTTCCTGACGTCCATGCCGACGATAGCCTGGGAGCGCAACGTGGTTCCTGTATGGGACAAAGTGCAGCAGGAAATGAAGTGCTGGTCCCGCATGCCTCTCAATATTTACGGTAGGTCGGCCATTTTTAAGATGGTTGCCCTTCCCAGATTACTGTATCAACTACAAAACCACCCATTCCCAATCCCATCGCCTTGGTTCCGACTGGTCAACTCGGCTCTCGGTCGCTTTTTGTGGGCCGGTGGCACGGCGAGAGTAGCGCTGCGGACCTGCTTTCTGTCCACATACTGTGGGCGACTGGCGATCTCAGATCTTCTGTCATACTATCAGGCCTCAAATCTGGTGGTCCTGAATGACTGGTGGTACTGTGGCGGGGGGGACCCGGCATATGCCCTAGAACGATACCTGATGGAACCTGACTCACTACACACGGTATTATACTCACCGCAGCTGAGGAAGAGACTGCCTAGTGCAACGCAAGTGGTGGTCCAGATATGGCGGCAGGCACTGCACCGCATGGGATGGTGGGGAAAGCTGACGGGGAAGACCCCGCTCTGGCATAACGGGCAACTCCCGGCCCTGATGTCCCTTCCGGGATTTAGGAGCTGGGATTTGATAGGTGTTTCAACTTTGGGCCAGGTCCTCAGAGGAACCACGCTTAAAACCTTTCAAGACCTCAGTACAGAGTTCAATATGCCCCGCACCCAGTTCTTTCGCTATCTACAGTTTAGGCATGCTCTGGCACCCGCGCTGGTGGGCTTGACTACGCTACCCGAATCCAGCCCAATAGAGGCAAAAGTCTTTATGGGGGATTTAGAGGATCGAAAGATATCCAAAATATACCAAACATTAGTGACACACTGTTCTTCGGATCTACAGCCCCTGAGAGATCGCTGGGAGCGGGATGTGGGAAAGCTGGATGAGGAGGACTGGCGGGAGGCTCTTGAGTCCCCCAGGGGAGCAGCAATAGCAGTCCGTTTACGCCTAATACAATTTAAATACCTGCACCGTGCTTATTATACCAGAGAGAGATTGTGGAAGGCAGGGCTGATTGAGTCCCCGGCGTGCTTGCGATGTGGTCATGAGTTGGGCACCCTTTTGCATACAGTATGGGAGTGTAGTGGCCTGGCGAGATTCTGGAAGGGTGTGTGGGACTGTTTGTCAGAGGTGCTGGGGTGGGAGCTCCCTCGCACGGCGAAATTGGGCCTACTTCATGTGCTTGATGGGGTGGGCGGGAATGTCTACAAGCGACACTTGCTGCTGCTGGGACTAACACTGGCCAAACGTGATGTGGCTCAGGCCTGGAAGAACCCTGGGGCTCCCGAAGTAGCCGGGTGGAGGAAAGGACTGGACTTTTGCATGGGACTGGAGCGGCCAGTGTTCGAGGCCCGAGGCTGTCCCATAAAACACTATAAAATATGGAAGAGGTGGGCAGACTACAGGGGACTGTGGCTGGAGCCCCCTCCACCGCCAAGGGGCGAGGAAGGGCAGATGTAGTAGGCATATTGAGACACAGTTATATCCATGGATGATTGTATACATACCCATAGCAGTGGTGGAGAGACGGAGTGTTGCAGGAAGGGGGTGGGGGGGGGGGTTGGGTAGTTGGGGGGGGGTGGAGAGTAGAGGGTATTTTCAGTAAATGTATCGCACAACATGAACCGTGATTGTAGTCACAGCCCCTCCGGGGTTCGGAGCACTGTGGATGTTGATTTCTGCGATTCAATAAAACCAGTTTTGAAAAAAAAAATACACATTTGCAAGAAAATGGGCAGTGGCCCAAGCCCCTGCATTATATAAAAATCATGTAGGATGGGATGAGGATTCTCCTCACCATAAAATTCAGTTAAAAAATCAACCTACCGCACAGAGGCAGTATCCTGTTAAGCAAGAAGCTAAAAAACAAGTCAGGGAGATCTTAGATCAACTTGAATATCAGGGGGTGATTGAAACATGCACCTCACAAATGAACAATCCTTTGTTTCCTGCCTCCAAGCCAGACGATTCATATCGTCTAGTTTTGGACTACAGACACCTAAACTCTTGCTGCAAAACATTTGCAGTACAAAACTCACACAGTGCAGCACTAATGAATAACATCGTGCGCAAAAAATATAAAACAACATTAGATATCTCAAATGGTTTCTTTTGTCAAAACATTGCACCTGAAAGCAGGTATTTGACCGCTTTCTTCTGTATGGGGGCACACAAACAATTCTGTCGACTCCCACAGGGATTCAAGAATAGCCCAGGATTATTCTCAGCTAGGGTAACAGAGTTACTACAAATGTATGATGATGAGTCATTATCTTATGTCGATGACATCTATCTTACAGACGACGACCTGGAGACACACTTGAAAAGAGTGAACACCATCATACTTGGGTTCGCAGCTGAAGAGTATAAATTCAACTTTAAAAAGTCACGAATTGCCCACCTAACTGTCCTGTTTTTAGGATATGAATTATCAAGTGGAGGCAAAAGCCTAGCAGACAACTTCTTAGAGAAGTGTGCAGTACTCTAAGCTCCAAAAACGCTGAAGAACTTACAATCAATTCTAGGTTTCCTGATTTTCGGAAGAACATACATTCTAAATTATGCAGAGAGGGTTAAACCTCTCTATGAATTAATAAAACCTGATTTCAAACCAATTAATTGGACTCCGAAACACACAGAAATTTTACGAACATTACAAATAGACATGTTAACTAAAACAAAACTGCAAACACGCGCAAATGAACGCAACCTTGTAATCCGAGTCATCCCAGGAAGATGCGGATTCACGTACCTGACCTCTAATGAGGGAGAAACGGTACCAATAGCTTATAAATCACACTTGTACACACAAGCTGAAATGAAATTCAGTTCTACTGAAAAAATTCTGACTTTGGTTCAAACTGCTGTAGCAAAAGAAAGAGCCCTCGCACAAGGTAAACGTATAATAATCGTTACACTGGTACCTGCCCTAGAAGCAGTAACAAGAGCAAGCATTCTGAATGCTAAAGCTTTACATCCAAGATGGATACAATGGGTTAATTCTCTTGCTGCATCAGACGTAGTATACAAATTCGATCCTAACTTAAAAACACAGGAATTTCTCCAATATGAATATGAATGTCCTCTGCTGACCGAAATCCTGCCTCTCGAACATTACGGATGTATAATATATCGGACGGTTCAGCACAACCCGCAGTTGGGGATAAACAAGCATACAGTGCTGCGTGCGCGATTGTAAAAGGTCGTTGGCACGAAGGAAAATTCCGACCACTGGTCACTAAAACTCAATCTCGAGGAGATTGTACAGCTCAGCGAGCTGCACTACAGGCATTTAAGATGGCGCTTCAAAATACCGATCGCGTATTCCCCACACTAATAGTGTGCGATTCATATTATTGCGTCCAGTCTTACAACGAATACTTGCAGAACTGGGTTGAAAACGGTTTCAAAGATGCAAAAGGTGGCACAATCAAGCATAAAATGCTATGGGAACAAGTAGTTCTTTTACAGAAAGAACTACAAAAGACTCACGTGATACATACACTGAGTCAACAACGTGCTGGCGTTCACGTTGCAGGGAATTCCTTGGCTGATGAGGCCGCGAAAGCAGCTGTGCAAACGGCTTCCATAGCTGCCGTCACCCGGTCAAAACCAAAAATAGACAGCAAGATAATGCAAGCTGTCAGTGCTTCAGTAAAAGACAGTGGTAAAACACTCCCGAAAGGCTTTCCAGTAAAGTACTCATACAAAACTGATGCGAATAATGTTCCTTTTGCTCGAATCCCTGGAGTGGGGGATAGGGCAATTCCAAACATGGAACACAGGTTAGGACTAATTTTAGCGGCACACGAAGGGCTTGCTTCTGCACACGCTGGTGTTTGTGCAACAGTATCATTATTAAAACAGAGATATTGGTGGCCGCGCATGAGAAAACAAACTAGGAATTATGTTCTAGAATGTGAAATATGCCAAAGAATAAAAGTATCAACTGTGAAACGACCAGCACAGACGCCCCTTCTGATCTCAGATAAACCATTAGCATGTGTTTACCTGGACCACTGTGGTCCCCTACAAAGGGATGGGAACTATAAATAAATCATGGTCGCAGTGGATTCCTGCACAAGATTCATTTGGATGTGGCCCCAGTGCTCGGCTAATGCCAGAACTGTTATAAAAGATTTGCGAGTCTTTATCGGCACATACGCAATTGGCATGCTACATTCTGACCAGGGTCCTGCGTTTAGCTCTCGAGCTTACAAGGAGGCCATGACCAGCATGGGCATTGCATTGCGGTACTCTAGTCCATTCCATCCCGAGGGAAATGCGGTAGTGGAGAGAAAAAACCGGGACATAAAGCAATCTATAACGGCGAGGGTATTAGGTTTGGGTGATGGGTGGGTCAAACATCTAACAATTGTCCAACGTAGTCTTAATAATCTGCCAAGAAATTCTCTAAGAGGTATCACTCCATACGAACTTTTGTTCGGTACTAGAATGATAATCCAGGACTTAGATTGTCAGATTTCAGTGGTGAAAGAAAAATCCTTTGATATCAAAGATCGTTTGGCTGTTTTACAGGACTTAAATGAAACAAGAAGAAGTCTAAGTAACACAAAGCTAAAGCCAACAGCCACTGAAGAAAAACCACTTGTCCCAGCAAGACCTGTCTGGATTCCAAAGATTGGGGATCTGGTCAGAGAAAAGATTGCGGTGAAGAAGGAATTTGGGCCTTCTTACAGAAAAGCAGTACCTGTCTTAGCTGTCAGCGGAACAAGATCAGTAGTACTACCGCCCCTTGCTGGTAAAAATGAGAACAGAGTAGTATCAATCGACCTGGTAAAACCACAATCATGTGGCCAATAATAAGTAGTAGGCCCAGTGGACTCCCAAGAAGTAGCAGAAGACCAAACCTTGCTACAATCCAAGAGGTTCAAACTGAGAGACTAATCACTTTTGATAAACCTACAGTGAATAAAAAAGGACTATGCAACAAAGCCATGAAACGTGTGCCTCTTGAAACCCAAATTGCAACAGTTCATCAAGAAACACCTGTCTACAATGATGTAGCCTCTGAACATACAGAATCAAAGATTAATAACAATCCGGAAGCAATTCCAACAATTGACAGAACTGCATCTGGCTATTTCATCAATTTCGATGACTTTTCGGATTATCCAAGCGACCATGAAGAAACGCCAGCAATAAAAACTTTTAAACCAAAAATGACTGAACTCTTTCATCAACTCAAAGAAACATATCTGATTTCAACATGGATTGAATTATGGATTGTGTTAGGTGTACTTTTCCTTCTACTTTGGCTCATCATGATTTTATGTTTGGGTAGATTTATTGATGGAAAATATAGTACAATGGACACAGCAAGCCAGCACATCAACTTGGCCCTAAAGCCTCACAGATCTTCTCACATTGAAAAAAGAGAACTGTCATCAGTGAACATCACAGCCAATCCTATACCAGGGTGTGTAGCATGGGACAAAACGGATTACGAAATCTATGGCCCGGTTGAACTCTTGAAATATCCACATCAGTTCAAGGTTTCATTAAGTGACTTTGTAACACCAAGTACTTTCTCTGATGATTGGGACTTTGAAAATATTAATAATATGATGTAAGATTTAGAAATGTCAGCAAAATTCACAGAACATGATTATTTACAGGATTCATCAAATTATGAAGAAATGTATTGTTATAATCATTATGGTCATCACTATTTGCATAAATCTGCTAATCCTAGAAATGATTTTACTTATAATCAATGGCAACATTGTCCAACACCGCCAAAAGGCAGCTCGAAAACATTTTATGAGAAATTCACATATTTCTCAGGGTTTAATACATCTGAACCAGAAACGTTTTATTTTAAAATGTTTAATAAGACAGGAATAAAAAACATGTTGACAAATACTAAATTGATTTACTCTGAAAAATTTTATGACAAAATGTCTACATTTGTTTTTGAATTTTGGAAAAACAACATTGAGACAAAAACCATCTGGGGTACAAAAGATTGGCAGGTACAAGGTCTAGAATCATTGTTTAGAGCCTGCATGATCCCAGAACAAATAATGTTCCTGAATGACACCATTCAACAAACAACCTGTCTTGGCCTAGCCAAGATTAAAGATTTAAATAAACCGTCTATTCCAAAGCCCATACATGATAGTAATAGCACTACAGACGTGGAGATATACATATCCCACATCTTACAACAAAACAGAACAAATCCTGATTGGAAAAAATGGTTGATCTGGCCCACAGAAACAAATAACTGTCAAGATAGATTCCTGAACATAACACAGGGGTTCAAACAGACCAGGACAGACCCAAGATACTCCCAGAGACAACATCCAGGGATAGTTACATCATACAGCGTAGGAAAGCTATGCCTCGAATGGCTACAGAGATCCACACTGCAGGAAATTAAGATACACTAAACTTTACTTAAAGAAGGTGCTGACTTGCGAGATTTCATATTGGGACCTCGCAAACAGCGTCAAAAACGTTTCATATACGCCGGTATATACACAGCTTACAATGAGGCTTGGAAAATAATGCAAATTGAAACTGCTGAAAAAATACGAGAAATTGATCGTATTAATTTAGAAAAATCACTGTCTGTAGTGGACAATGGGTTAACGACTCTGTCCTCCAGAATATATTCACTAGACAGCATTGTATCATCTGCTATTGATATAATAGAACAGGATATACTAATGTTGCAACATGGCCAGTCCTAATTACGTTCTATTGTACAGCTAGGCTGGACGTTGCAAAATCTGCGTTCAGGTCACGTGCCATGGCGTTTAATCAACAAAACGTCATTATTTTCTATCTTTAACCTTACTGATAAACAAATCAGTTTGGCACAAAAAGGAGCGAACCATACGCTTCTGAGCAATTGAAAAACTTGAGAGATTACCATTGACAATGTCAGAGAGACCTGTCATTGAATGGATAATACATGGTACAATTACAATTCCGATAACAGCTTTGCAGTTTCGATATTGCCAAAAGTATATACCAGCAGGCCTGTATGAAAGGTTGGGTAAAGGATACATCAAGTCAACCTGGAAATTACCTTATACACATAAATGTTATAGTGAAGGGAAAAAAAAGGTATTTCTTAGTGGTAATAACTGAAAAAATGCACTAAGCGGTACATTTCTGTGTCAAGGTATTAACTTGCATGGAGTCTGCGAAGGTTCATCAAACAACCTTTCATGTCACCTGCATGGCACTCCTGCAACACAGATAGAGCCTTTTTTCAGACAGCTTTCCAACGGCAGCTACGTTGTAATAAATGACCGCAGCTGTTGTGGCAGGGTGCCAGGAAAAGCCTATCTCGTGAGCGTTACTTCCAGGGTCATTTGCTGTATGCAAGTATTGTATCCAAACAGCAAACCAGACATGGAAGCAGCAATTTGGCCTTCTCTGAATATCTCTTCTATTCGAATTGATACTTTAAGCAGAATGAAGTCTATTCTTTTACAGACAAATGTGCCTTTAACCTCGTCCAAAGAGACGTATGATCTGCAAGTTGAAAGGACAGCGGCAGAGATACATTCCCTATTATCGAAAAATTGGCCCGTACATTTCGTAGAAATGTTAGGTCAAATTTTAAACATGTCTGATACCAGTGGCATCGCACATGTATTTAAGACCATTTTTTCGGGACTGTTAGCACCCTTTGAAACAGTTCTGGACATCTTCCCGAATTTTGTGCATTCTGTATTTGGCGGACTGCCTCTTCTTTTGGGACTCGTAGCAGGAATTTTATTTTTGCTGCTTCTGCTCCGATATGGCAAGTCAAGCCACAGACAAAACTCAGGCTACAATGGAAGAAACGATTGTGGCTATACGATACCGAGAACGGATCACTAAAGTCCTCTGCTTTGCCCGGCTAAGAGATCTGAGTACTACCTGGTTTCTTTCATTCAGACCAATCTGGCAAGATTGCATCTTACCTGTGCTTCGATGCCTGCTATGCGGAGAAGAATGCGTGTTGGACGTCTGTCTTACACTACCATCAGCAGTACCTATGGATATCGATATTTTGCTTGGTTCGGTAACGGCTCATGCAATGTGTTGTCCCCAGCGTATACCTATTCTGATGACGGGATTTGTTTAGACTTCATCATTACCATTAGGTGGCGGTGCAGTACGAGATGAAAGCAGCACGACAAAGGTACAACCTTCTGTGAGCATTGCTGATCCAGACATCGATGATAGCAATGATTCTCACATATGCACAATTTCAGCTTTTTCGAACTTGGTCGAACTTTCACCTACTGTTGTAGACCAATTTTTTGCAAGCCTGTCTGATTTGATATTCTCCCCTAACAACGAGAATAACTTTTAAAA
This sequence comes from Lissotriton helveticus, assembly GCF_964261635.1. Classification (NCBI taxonomy): domain Eukaryota; kingdom Metazoa; phylum Chordata; class Amphibia; order Caudata; family Salamandridae; genus Lissotriton; species Lissotriton helveticus. Next base: position 59,631,228 of record NC_136065.1, on the reverse strand, counting down.
ACAACGAGCACACAGCATTCCCTGAACTCTGAATTCGGCCTTCTGTTTTTATAAACAAGACTTATGAAAACAATTGGAACTAGTTTTTTCCCCTGAAAGCGAAATCATTATTCCATTTCCAAAGTATTTACCTTTTTTCTGGCACACGGTACTCTGCTTAAAGTACAACTATTCTTAGAGAACTGAACTTCTATTTTAAAACTCTAGAGACAATATTTTGATTCAGCCTCTAGCAAATGTACAGTATTGTATAAATATGTGATGATATGGTCTCAACCTTCTTTTCTGTATTAAGAGCCATTTCATAAATGTAAATTTCGCAATTCATTCAGCCAATATTTATGTATGCATTATCTGAATGATATCACTGCTTGAAAACCGTACAGTACAAATACTCATTTTCATGTATATAGCATATACCGTTTCAAATACAATTTATGTATTTTGGGGTGGGATGGAAAACACATGCATCGTCATATGTTTAGTATTGCTTAGTATTTTAGTAATGATTGACATAATACGTGGAGTGGGTGTTGTAAACGTATCTAGGACCCTAATCAAATATTCCTGATTCATGCCCTTATGTGGTTATAACAAATAATATCCTTATAAAGGCATAAGAATCATACCCATATTTAGTCATAGCCAATGCAGTCCAAATACGGCAAGGCTACTCCCATAGACTGCTAGAAAGCACAACACGTTCTTTAAACAAACCAAGCCTCCAGCAGCCCGGGAGATCCCCCTGCTTTTGTTTGATTTGAACAAGAACTCCTGGAGTCCAGAAAGAACTGTAAGTTCTTAGTGACATCTTATGTCCAACCTTGCGTCAAACTCAGCACCTTTCAGGTATAAATATACCAACGTTGCCTTAAGCAAACACACGGTGGTTTGGAGCAAAGCGGCTATCGACTTGCCCGAAGCCCAGCTGATGTGAGAGCCGAAGGAAGCCGACCCTCCCATTGACGCACAGAGAGACGCTGTCTATTCTCCCACCGAGAAATCCAGCCCCAGTGTTTCCAGTCACCCTTGCGGGTTTCTGGGAGATCAAGTCCTGAGAACGAGATACAAGACCTCCTTCATTCTGTACCCAAGGTACGGAGCTGATTAGATCCTTAAGAGAATTCTTGATGCAGATTCTTGGCAAAAACTAACTTAACTTAAAACTGCAGCTCATATACTCCTTCCCATGTACTAGGCTTAGGTTAGGTACACCGGGGTAGGCGTATCTTAGAAGCACCAGTTGAGTATGTTTAGTCAATGATTTTATGTATGTATATATTTTATCCATTTTAAGTATCATATGGCTCAGAAACCATATCAATGCTTTTACAGTATTATTTCATAATACTCCTTTTACTGTACGCACTTTACTTTATGACAAGTATTGCAATTACGGCAATTCACTTCTCTTGCACGAGAAAGAGGACTGCTCAATAAATAACAACTTTTATTGAAAACACCGTCTCTCTTTTTCTCTGCACTCTGGTGAAATTAAGCATGCACGATTGACTGAGTGAAATAGCTGTCTATTGTTTTCACACAACTCTGGAGATATACTCCTTGTCCTGGAGGGAGCGAAGTTGTCATGTTTATGCGGTTGTCAGAAGCTAATCCCTTCTTGTCTAATCAGGGAAGTTAACACCTCCTTGTTTTCTCAGGAAAGTTTCTAGTGACCTCTGAGCTAGCTGGCATACCTAATTAAGTCTAACATATTCAGTAGAGACCTAGATAACCTCAGTCCTACGTCTAAACTATCGTTTATGTTATTCCAATGCGCAGAGCCTATTGGGAATATAGGAACTACACTACAACTCCTCCATCTGGGCTTCTGCACCCTTCCTTGTGGAGTGGTACCAGAACTGGTTGAGCACATATGTCACCAGTCTCCCCGAGATCTGCTTACACTATGGGGTCCCCATCAGGGGATGGTCTCCCGGTGCAAACTAGATAATAATAATGAGAATAATATTAATCTGGTATTTGTAAAGCACAAACTAATCACCCCTAAGGGTCTCAAGGCATTGGGGGCCGTCAGAGAGATTAAATGAGGTATTGCCCAAAGTCACATGATGCTGAGCTGAGCTGCCCCCAGTGTCGGGATCCAACCATGAACCCTGCAATCCAAAGTCAGCTGCTCTGGCCGCTGTGCCACACCTCACCCTTCCTAAATCCCCCTCGGGGTACTCTCCAGGCTATGGGGATGGGAATAAGGCACATTGGGACATCTCCACCTACACCACTCCTCTTCTGAGAAGAGACATGAGACCCAGTACCTACCCCACTACAATGGGACCTGTCTGGTCTACCCTGAACCCCCACCCCCCGCCCTTGGATGGGGGGAGCCTGAGCCACTCCCTTTATTATCACTCCCAAGTTTCTTACCAGATCGTATGGTACATACCCAGAGGTCTCCCTCCTTTGAAAGTTCCCTGGGGTCAGAGAACTTACACTCCAACAGGTGTTGGCGTCGCCCAGAAAACAACAGAACATGTGCTCTCTGATAATCAGATTGTATAGCCCTTCAAAATTGTTTGTTGTGCTACCATTCACCCATTCCTCTAGTGCTTTCCAACAATCCTCCACAAACTTCCCCCAAGACTGGTGAGACAGTTTCCCTCTGCCCCTGAACCTCAACCTGTACTCTTCAGGGGTGAATCCATACCTTGTAATCAGGGATTCTTTCATGGGGGTATACCTCTGCCAGTCTCTCCCTTCTAGGGCAAGTAGGGCCTCCCTCCCACCACCAGGAATATAACTCCCCAGGCCAGTTCCCAATCCTCCTCAGGGATCCTGCATACTGTCAGAGCCCTCTCATAATCCTGCAGCCACTGACGTATGTCAACCCCCTCCTTGAAACTAGGCATAAGCCTATGGGTATGTGGGTGGTGTTCCTTACACTAGATTCACAATTGCTGGGGAGTTCAGAGCTCTAAAACTATGCTCTTGGGACAGTTTCCTTACCTCATAAGTGAGCTTTTCCCAGGTGAAGACTGAAAGGGCCTCTTTCAGTCTCTAGCCTGTCCTCCTCCTCAGCCAGCTGCATCCTCAGGTCCCTTTCAGCCAAGGTGTGGAGGTGACACTACTCCTGGCTCTAAACCCAGTAAGGGATCCCTATCTAAGGGGGCTCTCTCTCTACTGCGCCCCTGCCCAATCATTCTTTCCATCCTCCTCAAACTCTTCAGGGTCACTGCCCTCGTGGGGGCAGTTTGGGAACCCTCCCTCTTAGAGTCCTCACTGATCTCAGGGTACTCCCTAAGGCCACCTTCCAGGTTCCCTGTTGGCACTTTCTCCCAGTATGTCTTTAAACACATGAGCAGGGTATAGCAAAGGGTAAGAGGTGTGTATCATCCCAGTTTGTCAAGATTAATGGTTGACTTCATTTTGGCAACAAGATTCCCAGCTGTAAAATCTGAAGCAACAGTAACAATAACAAGTATGGTAAATGCATTAGGTTTCGCCTATGTGATTAATAATAATTTTGTTTTTTAAAGTTTTAGTTTGATGAGTAGTTGTGTAATATATATAAGGGAACTCCGAAAAATTGTTATGACTTATTCATTGAGAAAGTCAATATATTGTACAGGAACAGGTGGTAAGTCACTGGCTTACATGCCACTGAGAAAAACTCAGCATTCCCACATCCCCCATCATGGACTTACCACCTCTACTTAACAATGAAGTTAACTATCATCTTACATGATGCACCAGCAAACTAATCAAACAAGATGAAGTATGGTACATCCAGTTAGAATGGAGCATTGGCCATCGCTAAGAGCACCAGTACCATGATCAGAAGATACCTCATGAAGATCGCAACCATGGTAACAGGCAATGAACAGAATTGCATGACTCACTGCACAAGGAATGAACAGGAAAGCAGTAAAGGGCCTAGGAGCACAGGGAAGCCTCAGAACTAGTAGAAGATAGCTGTAGCTTTCAAAAAGCCTCACACGCTGGTACCAAGACCAAATAGAGAAATAAAGATCTGCAACGTAAAAAGGACCCAAGAGGAGGATTTTGCAGACTAGAAGCAGCGCCGAGAAGCACCGCGATGAAGTTCATAAGTATGGAGAGCAGAGGCAGCATGACAATGAGAATCAACATCACAGGAAAGGTCCATAGCAGGTGGAGGGAAAGCCTGCCACATAATCTATAACAGGTAATGTTTAGAGCAAAGGACATTGGAAAGACAAAAGGACAAGGAAGAACAGACGTCAGGGAAAAGTGACAAATTGAAATTAATATGAACAAGCATTGTTAATGCAATTGGTCTCGCATTTGTTTGAGTTAGAGCTATTGGCATTGTAAATGGAACTGTATTTTACTTATGTGTTAAGGTGTGTATGTGTGTGGTGTGTAGTTGAACTATGTGGGTTAGATTCGATTAGTTGTGTAATTGTGTTGTGTGTAGTTGTGTTGTGAGGAGTGGATTTGTGTAGTGGCCTTATGAGGCATGGTGTGCTCTGGAAATATATGGTTAGCAATTAAGTGGCATTCAGTGTAGTGGCATTATGTGGAGTGGGATTGTGTGTTGTGGAGTGGTAAGTAGTACAGTTTAATTTAGTGTTATGCTGTTGAATTTTGCGGCACAATGTGGAATTGTGTGGTGTGTATTGGATGGATCTGGTGAGTTGTGTAATTGTGTTGTTGAGTTGTATTATGTGGTTTGGTGTTAAATTATATGATGTGGATTGGAAATCTGTGGAGCTGAATTGTGTTGCATGGAACTCTGTGTTTAGCTTTGTGTTTTTGGTGACGGAAAAGAACAAATAGGTAGGAGCTAAGCATCAGATCTGTCTGGAGCTATTGGCATAGTAAATGTAAATATCTCTTACCTATGTGTTATGGATTGGAGTTGATGTATGTGGTGTGTACCAATTATGTAGGTTGGATTGGACTTGTTAGTTGTCGTATTGTGTTGTATGAAAGTGTGTGGTGTGGATTTGTGTAGTTGAATTCTGTGGTATGGGTTGCAGTTCTATTATGTGGATAGTAATTATGTGTTTTTGAGTGTATTGAATTATGTGGAGTAAGACTGTGTGTAATGGAGTGCAACTATGTGTAATGGTATTTTGTGTTGTGGGGTGTTATGTATTGGAGTTTAAAGAAGACATTATATACAACTGAATGCAAATTAAAAAAAGAATTAGCAAAAATTATCTTCTAGTTGTTTTTGTCCTTCCAATGCTGGCAACCTCTTCCTACCTGGTGTAATGCTTGTTTGTTACAGCTTTTTTTGTTATGCAGAGACATAAACAGTAGGAGGTTGGAGATTGAGAAATGGTACCTGAATTACAACACAAGCAGCAGACGGGCACTAGGAGAGTATCAACAGACCAGTAAACACCTGTTGGGGGTCATCTTCAACAACTTCTCAACTCTTGGAAATCAATTACAACAGATCAATGGGTGATGGATATTATCAAACATGGTTATTGCCTGGAGCTCAATACTACTCTGCCTAATATTCCACCTTGCAAACAAAAACTGTCCATTCAAATTCTCCTACAACTAGAAATCACAGCTCTATTGCTAAAAGAAGCAATAGAACTGGTCCAAAAACTGTTTCAGGGAACAGGAGTTTATTCATTATACTTCCTTATTCTCATAAAGGATGGGTCGCTACGACCCATTTTTGATTGAGACCATTAAATCATTATATCATATCAGAACTCTTCCGTATGGTCACACTTCAAGAGATCATTCCTTTGTTACAAAAAGGAGGCTTTATGACTGCCTTAGATCTAAAGGACGTCTACTTCTGTATACCTATTCATCCAGCACACAGAAAATACGTCAGGTTCTAATTTCAGTGAAACCATTATCTATTCAAAGTTCTTCCCTTCGGGATTACCACCAGATGTCTAGCAGTGGTAGCGGCACATCTGCACAGGCAAAACATTCTTTTTTTCCATACTAAGATGACTGGCTAATAAAAGCAAATAGCCTTAGCATTTGCAAACAAAATACTTAACAAACCCTAACCTTACTACATCAACTAGGGTTTACCATCAACCTACAAAAGTCACATTTACAACCAGCCACCATACAGTCATATTTAGGAGCCATGCTCAACACACATTCGGCATTAGCATCCCCAAATGCAGAGAGAATAAACAGCAAAGTAACATTGGTTCAACAATTTAAAACAGGGAGTCAAATCCCAGCCAGAACATTTCTGCCACTTCTAGGCATGATGACATCTTGTATTTCGATAGTTTCACATGCTAGACTACACATGAGAACTCTACAAGAATGTCTATCTCCTCAATGGACTCAGCCACTGGGTCAACTTCACAATCGAGTGTTGGTAAACAGCCGCACACATTACTCTCTGCAATGGTGGAATCCATAACATCTATCCAAGGGGCGGCCGTAACAGGACCCAGTTCCACAAATAAGTCTGACAGCAGATGATCCCTAATAGTTTGGGGTGCACATCTCCAAAACCTCATAATTTAGGGGGAATGGGATTACAAACACGATGATCTCCATATCAAACACTTAGAGCTGCAAGCTGTTTACCTAGCAGCGCAAACCTTCCTACATCACCTACAACACAAAGTTGTCCTAATTCGAACAGACAATATGACAACTATGTATTACATAAAAAAACAGAGGGGACGCACTCACTCCAATTGTCGTAATTAGCAGAGAACATATGGGGATTAGCAATACATCACAACATTCACCTCTTAGCAGAACATGTCTGAGGGACAAGCAATCAAATTGCGCACTAAGTAGGACGCAGCAACAAGTCCACAAATGGAAACTCAACCCCATAGTTCTTCTACTGTACTTTAAAAATATGGGGGTTCCCACAAATAGATCTCTTTGCAACAAAAGAAAATGCAAATGCCCACACTTCATAAGCAAGTATCCACACAAACAGTTTGAGGGCAATGGTCTATGGAGAAACTGGTCATGAATATTTGCATATGCTTTTCCTCCTCTCCCACTACTTCCATTAGTGGCCAGGAAAATCATGCAAACATCTCTTACCATGATACCAATAGCTTCAACTTGGGCTCACCAGCCATGGTTTTCAACACTGTCAGAGATATCTCTAGTTCCACATGAGAAGCTTCACCTCAAGCCAGACCTTCTCGCACAAAACCAAGGAACACTAAGTGTTAGAAATGGGATCTCCGGTTGACTAAGGCTTGTGCCAAAGCCAGGCAGAAACCACCCCTCTAGTCGGGGCAAGGGAGTTACACGCTGAAAATAACCCCTGCTCACCCCCTTGGTAGCTTGACACAAGCAGTCAAGCTTATCTCAGAGGCAGTGTGTAAAGCATTTGCACATAACCAACAGTAATAAAGGGAAAACACTACAAAGGGACACCAGTTTAGAAAAATAATTAATATGGTATTGAAGCTTTTCAAATTGTAGTGAGTTATTTCTTAAAGGATTAGCTTTAGTTTTCTTACACACTCTTGTAAATAGTAATCTACCAGAACGCAATTTCTTTGCTGTAATATCGGTGTCTAAATGCAGAAGAACCCTTAGCAGGTTAACCAACACAACCAAAATGTATAACTCCTATTCGCCAATACTCTGATGTGCCGCTCATGCAACACCGAACACAGGCTCACAGGCTCGAACCACAACAGAAAAAAGTTGGTGACGGTAATCATGACTATGGGTTATGCAATAGCAAGTAAAACTACAGTAGTTCCAAATCAATGGCAGTATATAAATACCAATGTAGAATAACAATGATTTTTGTTAGAATAGTTAAAATAGTGAAGTACTGAAGCTGGAAAGAGGACTGTCAGCACCCTCTATCTCCAGCCTCTATCTTCCATGAACCTCTGCAGAGGGGGAGGGAGTCATGGGAGAGGTGAACAGGGCAGGAAAAAAAGCAATAATGAGAGAGTCCGGGCAGGCGAGTATTGGCTAACCAAAGAATTAGCTAATCAGAGAGTCTGGGCTGGCAGTGATTAAGCGGGCAGTAATTAGGCGGGCACCATCTGTACACCTCACCATCTCACCATCACGTCTCACCGCCGCCTTCTCCGTTCCAGATGCTGAAGCCCCTCCGGCTTCCGACTCCCGCCTCGCATCCTCCAAGGACACACACTGCGGGTCTCCTGGCTCCCAGCTCACAGCCTCACCACCTCCAACGGCGCAGCACAATGCAGCACAATGCAGCAGCACACACAGTCCGTCTCTCCATCTCCATCTCGACTACAGTGTAGAGTCGGGCCCTAGGCCCTCATGCTAATAGTAACTGGACCACAGGACACACTGGATAGTCGGTGCAACTGGCCACGAGCACGTGCGCTCGACCACTTTTATTATAGCTGTGTCACCTGACCAGTGACATCAGTGGTGGGTGGGTGCTGAGATTACATCCTGAGCACTAGATGCTAACTGTAACTCTGGATCCTTACATCCCTCCCAAAATTGGTGAAAATCAAACCAAAAGGAAAATGTCCAAAACCCTGTGGGGAAAAGAAAAACACCAAAATATAACTTTGGACTCATGATTTCAAACGAGTCTCTTTGGCTGCTTGCAGGCCGCAAGCAGTGTAGTTCCTGCATCCTGGACCAACAGTTCTCTGTGGCACAGTTCGCAGTTGTTCGGCGGGTTCATTCTTTGGGTATGCTGTCTAGACGTTGTTCTCAGCCCTGACTTTGCTTCGCTCAATTGGTGATGAGAGAGAGATGGATGATATAAGTATTGACTGTCTTCTGGCTTTTCTCCCTTCTGGCTCCGTGATGTTTCCGGGCAGGCTTCAAATGTTGTTTCTTGGCAGGTGAAGAGAGTAGGTGCAAACATCCTTCTCACTAGGATGCCCCTCTTGCCGGTGTTCTTCTCTCACCAGTTGTCCGGGAGGACCTCTTTACCAGGTTTCCACCGGACTGCTGTTTTCGGTCGTGTTGCTCCACCATGGCCTTCGGGCCGTGAGCAGGGCGCTCCATGAGCCTCAACTTTGAGTCCTAGTTCCACCTGAAGGTTGAGTTGTTGACTCTTTTCCTTGCTCGCGAGGCTTTCAACCCCGTGGGTCCTGCAGAAGCGCAACTGTGGATCTGTCTCCCGGGCGGGACTTGCTGCCACCAGAGTCCCTTGAGGCCTCTGCTTCCTGGGTTGCCACAGGCTGGTGTGAGGTGGTCCGTTCCTCAGCTTCTGGAGGCCTGAGCAGTCTCGCCATCCAATCTTCCGCTCAACCCCAGAGGTAGATGTCGCCAACAGTCTAGCTTGCTCTCTTCTGCGTTCGCCATGTGGATGGACGGCTTATAGGTAGATGTCTTTGGTCTGTGCTGCCAGTGCTCTTGCCAGGCCTTGTCCTCCAATGCACTCAGATGTTCTAGTGCCTGTCACCTACCTTCTTTCCGCAGGGGCGGCTTCTTCTTGCAGTGACAGCATGCCACTCTGATTTCTCCTTCCTTCTTTTCTTAGTGGCAGTGGCCACTCTGTTCGTTCTTCCTTCTTCTTGAAATGGCAGTGTGCCACTCTGACTTCTCCTTCCTTCTTCTTCCAGTGGCGGTGGCCACTCTGATTTCTCCTTCCTTCTTCTTGCAGTGGCAGTGTGCCACTCTGGTTTCTTCTTCCTTCTTTTTGAAATGGCAGTGTGCCACTCTCCTAGGAGGAAGAAGAGAAAATGCTGGATGTGGCCGCAGGGAGGGAAAAGAAATGTACCCCCACATCCTGGTTCCTCGGCAGGAGTGAAACACCAGCAGCGTGAACCAAACTGCTGGGACCGAAACGGACACTGAAGGCACTGAACGTGCATCGTGCCCTCCTGCATGGCCCACGTGAAGCAATACAAGAGACTCACCGGGGGAAGAAGGAAGCCGTCCAGCGGTGACCGCCTGCCTTGCCCTACTACTGAGGGGACTGAGGCAGCTGCTCCATGGGTGTGTGGCCGAAAGCAGAGCGGCCCAGAGACCAGCGCCGACACCCATCCCCCGCTGTGCGGCATGTGATGAGTGAAGCTGCGGCGGCAGGGCGCAAGAGACAAAGGCAGCATCCGGCCTGTAGCATTTTCAAATGAGCCCCCCCTGCCCGTGCCCATGCCGAAGCATAATGAGACAAGTGAGAAGCAAGCTGTGAGGAGGCTGGAGACCGTGACTTGCCTCGGGCTGCCCTCCAGCTCCTCTGCACCCAAGGACCCCCCCCCACACACAACTAAGTGAACAGGTTGCTCAGGGATAACAAGAGACAATATTCAGCCAAAAACACACAAGGCACCTACCTTGCTCGAAGTACCTGCATGCATAGGGAGTCCCATGAAGATGAGCCAACAGGAGGGGACATCTTGCACTGGAAGAAGAGTGCACGAGCCCTGCAGCGTTGAAAACCTGCCCAGGCTCCAGCATGACAAGCAAAGTAACACTGCCACCTAATGGCTATCCCTGGTACTGCAGCATGGTGAGACTCAAACAAGCGCAAGGCAACCCAAGAGATACTGAGCAGTACCATGGGAACAAGGCAGGTGCACAGGGACAATACAGACTGCCACTGTTCCCAGAAAGTAGAAAAGCGACGAGAGCACTACGCAGCCAGAGGGTGGCGCTGCACAGCGACATGCCAACAGTCTAGCTTGCTCTCTTCTGCGTTCGCCATGCGGATGGATGGCTCGTAGGTAGAGGACTGTTAATCTCCTGAGGCGGAAGCCGGGAGAAACGCTTGCTTAACTTTTAAACATTTGGGTGTAATATTGTGTGTTTTTAACTTACCAGTTATTCTCCCTGGGCATCCCCGCACAGTGGACTCTAGCCCTGCCGCGGGTTACTATTTTGCTTGCCGCCATTTCCCCGGAACACTTAGGCCACGCTCACTACCATCAGGCCACGCCCCCCCCGCACCAAGGTACTTTAGGCGCGCTGAGTACGAGCGCGATCAGAGGACTGTTAATCTCCTGAGGCGGAAGCCGGGAGAAACGCTTGCTTAACTTTTAAACATTTGGGTGTAATATTGTGTGTTTTTAACTTACCAGTTATTCTCCCTGGGCATCCCCGCCCAGCGGACTCTAGCGCTGCCGCGGGTTACTATTTTGCTTGCCGCCATTTCCCCGGAACACTCAGGCCACGCCCACTACCATCAGGCCACGCCCCCCGCACCAAGGTACTTTAGGCGCGCTGAGTACGAGCGCGATCAGAGGACTGTTAATCTCCTGAGGCGGAAGCCGGGAGAAACGCTTGCTTAACTTTTAAACATTTGGGTGTAATATTGTGTGTTTTTAACTTACCAGTTATTCTCCCTGGGCATCCCCGCGCAGCGGACTCTAGCGCTGCCGCGGGTTACTATTTTGCTTGCCGCCATTTCCCCGGAACACTCAGGCCACGCCCACTACCATGAGGCGACGCCCCCCCGCACCAAGGTACTTTAGGCGCGCTGAGTACGAGCGCGATCAGAGGACTGTTAATCTCCTGAGGCGGAAGCCGGGAGAAACGCTTGCTTAACTTTTAAACATTTGGGTGTAATATTGTGTGTTTTTAACTTACCAGTTATTCTCCCTGGGCATCCCGGCGCAGCGGACTCTAGCGCTGCCGCGGGTTACTATTTTGCTTGCCGCCATTTCCCCGAACACTCAGGCCACGCCCACTACCATCAGGCCACGCCCCCCCGCACCAAGGTACTTTAGGCGCGCTGAGTACGAGCGCGATCAGAGGACTGTTAATCTCCTGAGGCGGAAGCCGGGAGAAATGCTTGCTTAACTTTTAAACATTTGGGTGTAATATTGTGTGTTTTTAACTTACCAGTTATTCTCCCTGGGCATCCCCGTGCAGCGGACTCTAGCGCTGCCGCGGGTTACTATTTTGCTTGCCGCCATTTCCCCGGAACACTCAGGCCACGCCCACTACCATGAGGCCACGCCCCCCCCCCGCACCAAGGTACTTTAGGCGCACTGAGTACGAGCGCGATCAGAGGACTGTTAATCTCCTGAGGCGGAAGCCGGGAGAAACGCTTGCTTAACTTTTAAACATTTGGGTGTAATATTGTGTGTTTTTAACTTACCAGTTATTCTCCCTGGGCATCCCCGCGCAGCGGACTCTAGCGCTGCCGCGGGTTACTATTTTGCTTGCCGCCATTTCCCCGGAACACTTAGGCCACGCTCACTACCATCAGGCCACGCCCCCCCCGCACCAAGGTACTTTAGGCGCGCTGAGTACGAGCGCGATCAGAGGACTGTTAATCTCCTGAGGCGGAAGCCGGGAGAAACGCTTGCTTAACTTTTAAACATTTGGGTGTAATATTGTGTGTTTTTAACTTACCAGTTATTCTCCCTGGGCATCCCCGCGCAGCGGACTCTAGCGGTACCGCGGGTTACTATTTTGCTTGCCGCCATTTCCCCGAACACTCAGGCCACGCCCACTACCATCAGGCCACGCCCCCCCCCGCACCAAGGTACTTTAGGCACGCTGAGTACGACCGCGATCAGAGGACTGTTAATCTCCTGAGGCGGAAGCCGGGAGAAACGCTTGCTTAACTTTTAAACATTTGGGTGTAATATTGTGTGTTTTTAACTTACCAGTTATTCTCCCTGGGCATCCCCGCACAGCGGACTCTAGCGCTGCCGCGGGTTACTATTTTGCTTGCCGCCATTTCCCCGGAAACACTCAGGCAATGCCCACTACCATCAGGCCACGCCCCCCGCACCAAGGTACTTTAGGCGCGCTGAGTACGAGCGCGATCAGAGGACTGTTAATCTCCTGAGGCGGAAGCCGGGAAAAACGCTTGCTTAACTTTTAAACATTTGGGTGTAATATTGTGTGTTTTTAACTTACCAGTTATTCTCCCTGGGCATCCACGCGCAGCGGACTCTAGCGCTTCCGCGGGTTACTATTTTGCTTGCCGCCAATTACCCGGAACACTCAGGCCACGCCCACTACCATCAGGCCACGCCCCCCGCACCAAGGTACTTTAGGCGCGCTGAGTACGAGCGCGATCAGAGGACTGTTAATCTCCTGAGGCGGAAGACGGGAGAAACGCTTGCTTAACTTTTAAACATTTGGGTGTAATATTGTGTGTTTTTAACTTACCAGTTATTCTCCCTGGGCATCCCCGCGCAGCGGACTCTAGCGCTGCCGCGGGTTACTATTTTGCTTGCCGCCATTTCCCCGGAACACTCAGGCCACGCCCACTACCATGAGGCCACGCCCCCCGCACCAAGGTACTTTAGGCGCGCTGAGTACGAGCGCGATCAGAGGACTGTTAATCTCCTGAGGCGGAAGCCGGGAGAAATGCTTGCTTAACTTTTAAACATTTGGGTGTAATATTGTGTGTTTTAAACTTACCAGTTATTCTCCCTGGGCATCCCCGCGCAGCGGACTCTAGCGCTGCTGCGGGTTACTATTTTGCTTGCCGCCATTTCCCCGGAACACTCAGTCCACGCCCTCTACCATCAGGCCACGCACCCCCCGCATATTATAATTATGTGCATTTACCGGACGCGCAGCGGACGAGCGCAACAGGCGCGCCGTTTGCGTGCCGAAGGCACGCCTAAGGCAAGCCCGTCTGCGCCCGTCCGTGCCTGGACTGGGCCGAGGGCCATGCCCCCTACATCTCAGCCACAAAATGTTAGGCATTACAGCGCGGAAGCTCTGCTTGGCATGAGGTCTCTGAGAATTGATTGCTGCTCGCACCTCTATCACGCCATGGAGCTCCCAGTGATCTGTCCGAGGTGTAAACATATCCTCAAACCTACTCAGCTTCGGGATGTAAAACAGGATTACTGAATGTTTTTGCTGAATTGCAGGTCCCTGCCAAAACATAGGGTGGAAATTGCCCTTCTGTTAGAGGAACGCATGCCGGATGCAGTCTTTCTCACTGAAACGTGGCTTGCGTTGGACTCTGATCCTGTCTTAGTGACAGCCCTCCCTCCAGGCTTCCAAATTACTCGGCAGGATCGTCCTGAAGGGAGAGGAGGAGGCCTAGCCATTATACATAAAGAGCAATACCACTGTCGAGTAATTCCTGAAGTAATTCCAGAATGCGAGAGCTTAGCATTCAACCTGGAATTTTCCCCTAACAACTGCTTCTCAGGTACGGTCATATATCGCCCCCCGGCACCCCCTAAACAGTTTCACAATCTCCTTCCATCAATTGTGGCTGAACGGGTCAGCACTGCCTCTAATTATACTCTGCTAGGGGACCTTAATTTTCATTTTGCTACTACTCTGGATCGTACTGCTATGACTCTTGCAGATGATCTAACTGCACTACAATTGGTCCAACGAGTGAAGGCACCTACTCACATCAAGGGTCACTTACTGGACCCTGTGTTCAGTAACTGTTTAGACCTTGTGGCTGGGTTGCCCATCTCCCTCCCTTGGACTGATCATCTACTTGTGCCTTTCACCTTGACCACCCTCAAGCCACCCCCGCTAGACCCACTGTAAGGAATGCCAGACCTTGGGCTCGGCTACCAGTCGTTGCCTGGGCAAGTAGACTAGCGACTGACCAGCCCTCTTACAATGAAGACCCATGTCTGGCCAATCAGGAATATGAAGACTGGATCGCACAATCCCTTGAAGCCACCCTCCCCCTGGGTAAAATCACATTGAAACGTTCTCAAAAAATGGCCCCCTGGTATTCAGAGGCGCTTAGGGAAAAGAAACGCCACTGCAGAAATGCAGAAAGACGGTGGCGTTTAGACTACTCTTCGGAGGAAAAAGCCCGATACAGAGAGGCTATTAAAATCTATAAAGCCGAGGTTAAATCTGCCCAATCTGTATACTTCTCTGATAGAATCATACAAGCCAAGTCCAAGCCTAAGGACATTTTTCAAATATTGAAAAATCTTACCAAACTTCCCTCTTCTAGTTCGCATCAAGACCAGACAACAGCTCACTGCAATGACTTGGCAGAATTTTTCCACCAGAAAGTTAATAAAATCTATTCATCCCTCTATAGCATTAGCTCCCATAGCTCAGGGTCAGACAAATTTGAGGGATACTCCATCTCAATCCTCGATAATATTGGATCACTTTCCTCCACTAGACCCTGGATCGTTGGATTCTATAGCCCGCTAGGTAAAATCTGGGTTTCCTTGTGATCCAGCACCTCCAGAAGTCATGATGTTGGCATCTCAGGTTATTCTACCAACCATCATGGACCTCCTGAATGCCTCCATCATCTCTGGTACTGTTCCCCCTGCCTGGAAGCGGGCCATGGTTCAGGCTCTGCTAAAGAAACCTAATTTGGACCCCTCTGATTTCAGTAACTATCGCCTGATTTCTCTACTTCCATGGGTGAGCAAAATTCTCGAGAGATACATCAACCTCCATCTGGTGAATTTTCTCGAGAACAACCAGCTGTTAGACGCCACCCAGACGGGTTTCGGACCCAGACATGGAACCGAGACTGCCCTTCTGGCAGTCACTGAGGAAACCAGAAAAATCTTAGATCAAGGGGGATCAGTGGCAGTGATCCTCCTTGACCTAAGTGCGGCATTCGATATGGTCAGCCACGATACCTTGCTGAGCCACCTCTCGAATGTCGGAATAGTTGATGGAGCATGGCTGTGGCTTAAATCCTTTTTGAGTGACAGATCCTTCCAAGTTTTTGATGGAGATACAGTATCCACGAGCAGGCCTCTGAGGTGTGGAGTCCCACAGGGCTCCTCCTTAAGCCCCACGCTTTTTAACATTTACATGAGACCACTGGCTGAGGTTGTCCGTCCGTTTGGGGTTAAAATAATTTCTTACGCGGACAACACTCAGCTAGTGGTCTCCCTGGCGCAAGAGGCTGGTCTGTCATCCTCACGCGGGCTAATAAAATGCCTAGAGGAGGTAAAGGGATGGATGACCTCCTCTTCCCTTAAGCTTAATGGGGACAAAACTGAGCTGATGCTCCTGGGTCCCTCAAATCCCACCCTTTTTAACTCCTTGTGGCCCCCTTGCTTAGGTGTTCCCCCTATACCAAAGGACAATATTAAGAGCCTTGGGGTCTGGCTTGACAATACCCTCTCTTTCAACACCCAGGCCACAAAACTCTCGGCTACCTGCTTCGGACTTCTTAGGATGTTGAAGAAAGTCCTCCCTCTTCTACCTATGGAGGCAAAGCAGGTGGCCATTCAAGGCTTGATTCAGTCCCGTTTAGACTTCAACAATGTCCTTTATCTCAGTGCCCCGGAATACACCTTGCGCAAACTACAGATGGTTCAGAATTGCGCGGCTCGCATTTTGCTCCAGCTGCCGTGCAGATAGTCAGCCAAACCTGGTCTGAACAGGCTGCATTGGCTACCAGTGCGACAAAGAATCACCTTCAAGGCCATGTGTATTTCTCACCACGCCTTTTGGGACACAGGACCTATGATTGTACGGGACCTAGTAAAACAATACCATCCCAGCAGAAACCTCCGTTCTAGCCAGGCATGTATGGCCATAGTTCCCAGAATAAAAAAGGTAAGAGCTGGTGGCAGGACGTTCGCCTGCAATGCTGCCAAGACATGGAACTCACTTCCTCTTCATCTTAGGTCCAACTCCAACCTCTTCTCCTTTCGTAAACAGTTGAAGACTTTTTTATTCAATGCCCCTCATTAAATTCCTTGCCTTTTTTTTTTCTTTTTTCTCCTTTGTTTTTCTGTCAAGCAAGTCCACTCTGGCCTCTAGCGCTTGGACGCCTCCGGGCAGCAACCGCGCTTTATAAATTTACTTTTCATTTCATTTCATTTCATGTCTTTGGTCTGTGCTGCCGGTGCTCTTGCCAGGCCTGGTCCTCCAATGCACTCAGATGTTCTAGTGCCTGTCACCTTCTTTCTTTCCGTAAGGGCAGCTTCTTCTTGCAGTGACAGCGTGCCACTCTGATTTCTCCTGCCTTTTTTTCTTAGTTGTCCGTGGCCACCTTGTTCTTTCTCTCATTAAGGGGGCAATAGCTGGCGCCGCACGCACTGTTGGGGCAACGTTTACAGTTTATAGCGGGTGGGCTCCGCTTTGCACGTGTTATCGGCGGCGCTAGCTGGCTGCCGCCATTATACTGTTGTGACCGTTGCGGGTGGGCTCTGCTTTCCTTGCCGGTCACTGTCACGGGCTCACCTGCGGCCGACGGGCCTGTTCAACAAAGCGGGTGGGCTCCGCGTTGGTCTCTGCGTGATGGGGGTCAGAGGCGGCCGACGCGGGTGGACTCCGGTCGGACCGCTTATCTTCCTCGAGGCACCGCCACGGCAGGGCGGAGTACGGTAGGCCTGAGAGGTGCGGGTGGGCTCCTGGTCACTTTCTCATTCTCGTCCAGGCCCGAGGCTCGTCACACGCCCCGCGGGCCTCTCGGCGGCCGGCTCCTTTCCAAGGGGGTGTGCCTTCGCTGCAGGCAGCTCTCTCTCCCCCTTTTCCTCACATTGTCTTTTAGCTGCCACGCGTGGCTAGCGTTTGTCCACGTCGCCATTGTAGAGTCGGGCCCTAGGCCTTCATGATAATAGTAACTGGACCACAGGACACACTGGATACTCGGTGCAACTCGCCACGAGCACGTGTGCTCGGCCACTTTTATTATAGCTTTGTCACCTGACCAGTGACATCAGTGGTGGGTGGGTGTGTAGTGTGATTACATCCTGAGCACTAGAATGCTAACTGTAACTCTGGGTCCTTACACACAGCTCCTCAGGCACCTCCTATCTCCAATACACTTCCAGCAGGTCCAACAGCGCCAACAGGTCTTTTCTCTGAGGACGGTTTGCAATTCTGATTCTCATTTTAACAGAGGTTTTATTTTTGCATAATCCAGAATCTTAGCAAAATTGTGGCGGGCGGAGGTTAGACGAGGAACATACAGGATCCCAGGATCTAATCTTGGCAGGATCTTAATGGTTTTGATCATTTGGTGGTTTGGTAGTTTTGGTAGTATGGTAGTGGTTTTAGTGGCGTGATGACTTAAAGCAGAGGAGAGCGGAGCCGAGCTGCACTGAGGGAGGGAGCGCCACAGGACCGTCTCAATTTCTCCTGTATTCTTATGCCCTGTGCTTGCCGAATCCCGAGCCTGTCACTCCCCCCCCTCACCTCACCACACAGCTTCTGTCTAGCCTGCCGTTTTGGCATCATTTTAACTTTGCTGTTCACACTGCTCCAAACAGCAGAGCCCTTTTCTTAACCTTGTCAGGCTCTCTGCTCCATGGGACTGTAGTTTTTTGTGTCTCTATAACGCGCTACACAGTTAATTGGAGCCTTACTTCACTTCACTTGCTGCCCACGAACGCCAATGACGTCGCTCAGTGTCCTCCCCCGCTGCCGCCGCCTCCCTCGAAGGACCAGGGTGTCCACACTCCTGCAGACCGTCAACCAGCAAACGGCAGCAGTGGGCAATTTCCAAAGATTTCTCCTGCGGCGCGTGGTGGGGTGCTGCGGCTCTCAGCGGATCAGCGGTACAAACTACTCCTCCATAGTCACCTGAGTCCATAAGTATCAGTTCAAATGCTGATCCCTCTATCCCAAAGCAGCAGGCCATAGACTCATGATGTTGCAGAGTGGTAGTTTATTTGGATTTCGACAAACTCAACGCGTTTCGAGGCGAACCCCTTGATCATGAGTAGAAATGTCTGTGTTGTGCTTGTTTAAATAAACAGTCATGTGATACAAAAACATAGTGGAAAGACAAAGGGGCAGATTTACAAGCGTCCTGCGCCTCCAGTACTTTACTTTTCGTGACATACTAGTGGCACAGGGGGCTCCGCCATTTTAACAAGGGGAGGAAAAGCCACTTTGCGTGACCTTTCCTCTCCTCGTAAATATGTCCCCTTCACATGCAGCACTGTGCGTGGAAGGGGAGTTCCATAGGTGTTGCAGTGGGTGTTCCCATCAACAACCATGGAACAAGACACATCTCCAGATTTACGAGAAATCATAAATCTGGAGATGTGTGTGAATGCTACTCCACCCTAGAGGTGGCGTAGTGAGGCGCAACGAGGCGCAACGAGGAGAAATGTTTTCATTTCTCCTTGTTTTTTCCTCTTTCAATGTGTGCTGCATTCTACATGGAAAGTAGCTCACTTTCGTGCTACGGAAACTGTATTGCTCTCCTTGCCTCGTATACAAATCAGCCCTCATCTCTAGTTGAGGTTGCTTCTTCTCTGGAGTAGCCCTTATATTGACATGTGTTTATGTTTAACAGCCGTGGCTGCAGCACAGTGATAAAAACGCCACTCCTGCCCCAGTGGGCTATCATACGAGCCTACGTTGATTCATTTTAGGAGTTTCCCGCCCTAGTGGGCATACATTTATAAAACAAAACCTCTCAATTCAATGACCTACTCTACACCAAAGTGGTGTGACATTTCCATAGACGAAAAAAAATTACATGCGTTTTTTAAATTAATAAAATGGTCTGGTGGCAACTGAGGCTGGCATCTGGGACAATGGACATTGCTTCAAGTTCTTCTATTCCTGCATTGTATTCCACCTGTCATCAAAACAGAACAGAAAATATTCATGTCACTTTCACTTCAAAACTATATATCATAACATACATAACATTTACACAGACAAATGTATACATTTAGCAGCGAGGCAACATATTGAATGAAAACCAATAAACTAATTGGTACATTGTGGGGCAGATTTATGAGGCCCTTGTGCCACGTTTACGCCGCTGTTGCGTCACGCAAGGCGGCGTAAACGTGGCGCATCCCTACGAACGATTTACAACGTGACACATCTAGGCAGATGCGTCACGTTGTAAAGCCCTGCGCCGCTTGTGGGCGTTCCGGTGCAGGGTGGGCGTTCCGGGGCAGGTGCGCCTCGCAAAAGTGGCTGAGTGAAATCTATAAGATTTCACTCAGTCACTTTCAGGCCAATGCTGCGTCAAAAGCCTGCGCCTGCTTGAAGCAGGCGTATGTCTTGGCGCAGCATTGTTAAGATGAGGCACCCCCGAGCCTTGCTGGAGCTGCGTCGAGCTTGCGACGCAACTCCAGCAATGCGCCTCCTTAACCACACAGATGCGTCACGCATCTGTGCCGTTTTTGCCCATAGTGCGCCGCATTGTAAATGCGGCGCACCATGGGTGGCGGAGCTGTGGCGCACTGTGGCGCACATTAACTGGCGCATCCCTGGGGATGCGCCAGTTAACATAAATCTGCCCCTTAGACTATAGTCACCCAACACAATTTCATTCTCAATTGGGTGCAGAGACATTGACATAGAACCGCCAAATGTTTGTACGTTTGGCGATGGGGTTGCTAAATAAAGTTAAAATCAATATTAAAATCACAGCAGAGACATTTTTGGAACCTGTACATCTCTAAAACAAACTGTGCATTCCAACATAAACACATTCGCCTAAATGGACTGACAGTTCTTGGTCACAGTTATGCCCAACCGGCGCCATTGTTTGGTACTGAATAATCAGCCTCGACTCGAGGCATCTCAGATCTTGTACCCGGTTACCCCCTCTCACGTTGACACTGATTGTGTCCAAGACACAGAAGGTTAACAACTTTTGGTTCTGATTGTGGAATCTCTGAATATGTCTGGCCACTGGACAATGTTTGTCCCCATTTCTAATAGCTCTCAAATGCTCTAACACACGTTTGTTCGCTTTGTGTAAGGTGCTCCCTATATATGTTTTTCCGCATGGACATTTAAGAGCGTATACCACGTGATCTGTATTGCATGACAGGTGTTTCCCCACGATATAAGGTTTGCAGGTTGGCGACAACTTGCATTCCTTGCAATTTTTACAAATTTGGCCTATGAAAAAGCCTTTTATGTCTGACTTCTTGGTAAAGGGTGGCTCAAGGGTTCTGCATAGTGTATCTTTTAGAGATCTGGCCTTCCTATAGGTTATTTGGGGATATGTTTCCACTTGATGCACCAAATCCTTGTCAGTTCTTAATACTTGCCAGAACTCTTCAAGGCTCTTCCTCACTTGTTTAACTTGTCTGTTAAAAGTGGTGATAACCCTAATCTTCTGATCAGATTCCTCAGATGATTTGTCTTTGACAGCACGCAGATCCAATCTACTACGATTTTTAACTTCCATACTCGCTTTTCTCTTGGTGGCTTTGGTGTACCCTCTCTGGAGGAATCGTTTAGTCATAGCCGCTTCCTCTTCGTATCTCCCCTCCGTACTACTGTTATTCTTTGCTGGTAGGAATTCTCCCAGGGGGATACTTTGAATAGGAGTTTCTGGTGGCAGCTCTTGGCGTGTAGCAGGCTTCTTCCTGCTGTTTCTTTCCGGAAGAGGTTACTCTCAAGTCCGCCTTCAACAACTGTGAGTTTCAGTTCTAAAACCTCAATGGCCTTATCAGAGAACTGGCTGGTAAATTGTAGGTCAAAGTCATTATTATTTAGGATATTGACGAATTCTTTAGCTCCTCCCTCTTTGCCATCCCACACCACAATGATGTCTATGTATGGTGCCCATGTAACCACCTTTGTGCTTCTGGCTTCAATCCTCATAACCACCGACTCTTCCCAATGCCCTAAATAGAGACTTGCAAAGCGCGGAGCAAAGCAAGTCCCCATGGATGTTCCGAGGGTTTGCCTGAAGATTTTCCTGTCAACTATAAAGAAGTTTTGAGTTAGGCAACAGAACATCATTGAGATCAGCATCTCAGTGTGGAGTGTAAAGGAAACTGATCTCTCTTTAAGGAAGTGTCGACAAGCTTGTAACCACTAGAGAATACATCCAAGTATGGACAGTTCTTCCTTCAGCCCCTTGTGCAAGAGTTACCCTCATATGTGAAGGACACGGTGGATTTCCTCAGACGCCTAGACACCATTGAGCGGAAAGATGGATATGTTCTTTTATGTTTGCATGTTTATGTTTATGTTTGGATTTCACAAGTTTATACACTTGTATTCCCCATGATCTGGCTTGGGAGAGAGGGATCGCGCAGCCCCTCCCTTCATTAATTACTCAGCCCTGGGGGGTGGGGTCCCTAGGGCCTAATAAGGCTTGGGAGGGTGGTGCATGACTCCCTCACCTTTTTTATTATATATGGCCCCAGTGTTGGGGCCCAAAAAAGCTCAGGATCGAGAGCTGAACGTCTCTTCCCTTTTTAATTGAATTTGACCCAGTGGCTGGGATCCCAGGAGCCTGATAAGACTCGAGGAAGGAGGTCGTGCAGCCCTGCTCACCTTTTAAACATAAAAAAATGCCTGAGTGGGTGAGGTCCCCGGGGACTTTGAAGGTTCAAGGAGGGGGCCACATGGCTCGTGCCCTTTTTTTGGTTTAGGCCTGGGAATGAGATTCCCATGGCTTAATAAATCTCAGAGAGAAGGGCTGCACGGCCCGCTCCCCTTTTTTATTATATTTTGCCCTTTGGGCTGGGGTTCGTGGGGCCTAATAAGGCTCGAGTCCCCTCCCCCTGAATTTTGACCCCGGGGATGGGGTCCCCGTGGCCCATTAAGGCTTGGGGAGAGAGGACTGCATAGCACCCTCTTCTTTTTTATTATATTTGACCCTAGGAGATGTGGTTCCAGGGGCCTTTTACGGCTCAGAAAGGGGGACTGCATGCACTCCTACCCTGTATAGCTGTATTTGGCCCCTGGGTATAGGGTCCCAGGGGTCTTTTAAGGCTAAAGGAGGGTGACAACAATGGTCCTGTCCACTTTGTATTAGAATTGGCCTGGGGGATGGGGTCCAGAGGCCAGCGAAGGGTTGAGGAGGGTGCTCCACACCCCCTTCCGTTAATATATATGCTTTGGCCAAAGGTGAAGGGTTCCTGAAGGCCAACCATATGCGGTGCATGCCAATGGCTGTGCACAGTGTGGGGTTGTCAGCCTGCTGGGGGTTTGGTCACAGGGGCTGGCCGCAGGCCAAACCCTGTGGGCAACCTCCCGCTGTGCACCGCCAAATACAATGCACAGCATGGGATAGGCTGCCTGGGGGGAATTGGAAGCAGGGCCCGGCTGCAAGATAGGCCTCGTGACTGACCCCATGCCAGGCAAGGATATATAACGTGTACAGTACCTCTACACATCAATGATGCATTAGAAGCACATGCGTTTTGTAAACACTTACACCCAGTAGCTGGACACAGGCTGTACAAAATTAGGGAGAGAAGTATTACGGTAGATATCCGCCACTGTGTAAACTATAAAACAAACTATTGCACTCATTGGATGAAGTAATCAGTGATGTAATTGGAGTTGTCATCAGTGATGTATTAGAACATGTCATTAGTGAAGTATTATGTCAGGTCATAACCAATGCATGGCGGGGGCAAGTTATAGTTGGCTCTACTAACTATAACTAGTGAATTTATCTTTTTTTGTTACAGAGTTTTTTATAGCGTGAACTAGACCTGAGAAATCGGGTATCAGAGCTCTTTACTTGAGCACCAGTTTTAATACAAATGGACACATTCATTTTTGTTATGCACTAGGAGATTGAGTGATTTGCCCAGAATCACAGGATGTTAAGCGTCGTTGCCAAGACTCGAACCCTGTTCCCCAGCTTCGAGGTCCACAGCTTTAACCATAAGGTTACATCCTCTCCCCGGATGAAAACATTAATGTCAGTGACATATTCACTTAACAATAGCTAGGCTGTCCAGTTTTAGGTTTAAACCTATAATAACTGATTAAACCCCACTGGAAGGCAAATAGCCCTCACCTGGGTAAACATATAAACAGTGAAAAAACTCCTGCACAACCACAAATTAAATGCCATTCAAAGAAAAGAAATGGAGAGTGAAAGAGTCATTTTTATTTCTTCCTGAATGGGCTAATACAATGTAACTTTGTTAAATAAGGTAGCAGTAAGAAAGACTGGGCTAACATTATTCTGATTGAGTTTAGTTGTTTAGGGATGTCACTAAAATATTGTTTCGTCATCCTTTTTTCAATGTTGTGGTCTTTGGTCTAAAGATACAGGGGTTAGAAGCATGGTTTAGGTGTTGTTTATTTATTTTGTAGACTGTAGAGAATCAGGACATTTCTAAATCATATTAGATTCTTTGGCTACGTTTCAGCCTTTCGCTGATAGGAAAAATATAGGTTTCATAAGAATCTTTCCCAAAATATGTACCATCACATTTACCCACAGAGAATGGGTAAAAATCCTTATCAGCCGCATTTTCGAGTGAGTCAGTATTGATAGTAGGTGAATTGCCAAACACCCCAGGCTTTAAACAGTCAATGCAAGGTATAGTGACAGTTATATGTGAAAAGAATGCAGTCACAAAGCATCTGGGATACTGGTGAAAACATGACACCAGACTTTTGGAAAACATGGAATGCAGTGTCACTGGGAATGCTGCTGGAAAAAGTTCTTACAAAGTTCAACAAAGATTGGAGTGGTATTGTTTGTATTTACAGTGATTCAGCTACAAATATGAAACAGTTGTGTGACATGTCAGAATCGATACTTGAGCTGAAGTGCTTCCCTGTAAGAGATCCTTGCCGCTTGTTAGACGGCAATCTGAAAGCATTTTTACATTCTTCAGAGTTAATGAAGAATGTTATTGCCTTTTTAGTCAATTCTGGTGCACTGATTTGCTATGCGTGGGAACTAAAACAGAAAAATTTCTTATTTTGTGCTTTGTGTGGCATCAAAGAAAGAGTCATCCCAACTGTGTCACATAGCTGGTGGTTCTCATTCCTAGAGGCGATGAATGCTATATTATCCATTTGTTAACCGTGTACAGAACTTTTGCTGAGTGACGATGCAAACGGCAAGAAATGGGAGGATCTTTGGACACATATTGATGGTGATTTGAAAAAAAGTCCACTCTACTGCATTCTTAGATTTTTACAGGAAAGCATGACCGCTGTAGTGGACATAATAAAAAACAAGAGGCTGAGAACACCCTTGTCTTCCAAGTGTTCAGCATCATCCGTGTAGATGTGAAACATCTCTTCGAGAGTAGGCTGGGAGACACTTTTAGTGACTTTGGCCCTGCAACAAGATCCATGTTAGAGTGCTTGCCACTTGGTAAGCAAAGAAATGTTGAGGAGCAATGCAGGAACTTTTATTTTACAATGTATGAGAAATAGCCCTTCACCAACCACGGCATTTGAAGTCAGTGAAGCCTCACTGTGGTACTCTGCACAAGTTATAGATCCCTTCCGTAAAGGGAAATTTTCTCAGGTGTTTCAAAAGTGCTGCCTCATTTTTGACCGCCTCAATAACTCTGAGGGCATATGCGCCCAGTTCAACGCATATATTGCAGAACCTTCTGCAGAGAATCACAATCTTCAGGTGCACCAGTATTGCCGTGGAAATCTATGTCATTGCCAGAGTTAACAAATTGTGTGTCCGGACTATAGTCCTTAGCGTTATTTTTTACCTTTATTTGTTCAGTGAATATATGGATATATACTTTGATGTTGTAGAACTCTTTGCTGTGTTTAGCATAGATCTGCGCTGTACAAATAACACATTCATGAATCCAAACATCTGCTAACTTGTAATGTATACAGGCATGTTCACTGCTCATGGGTCATCTGATTTTGATCCCTGGGACTGGGGTGGGGGGGTGTTAGTTGTAGAGGATCACACAGAGTTGATCAGGTAAATGAGCTTTTATCTGCCCACTGTTTGTAATGGCCCTCTACTAACAGTACAACAGCATCATTGTCCCCAGGTGGAGATCTAGAACCCACTACCCACACACTGACAGCTCCAACTACGGGTAGAGAACTAGAAGACACTTCCCATACAACAGCATCATCAGTCTCCGGGATAAATCTAGAACACACTACCCAAGCACAGCATCATCAGCCTCAGGGATACATCTAGAACACACTACCCATACACAGCATCATCAGCCTCAGGGATACATCTAGAACACACTAGCCATGTACAGCATCATCAGCCTCAGGGATAAATCTAGAACACACTACCCATACACAGCATCATCAGCCTCAGGGATAAATCTAGAACACACTACCCATACACAGCATCATCAGCCTCAGGGATAAATCTAGAACACACTACCCAAGCACAGCATCATCAGCCTCAGGGATAAATCTAGAACACACTAGGCATGCACAGCATCATCAGCCTCAGGGATAAATCTAGAACAAACTACCCAAACACAGCATCATCAGCCTCAGGGATAAATCTAGAACACACTACCCAAACACAGCATCATCAGCCTCAGGGATAAATCTAGAACACACTACCCATACACAGCATCATCAGCCTCAGGGATAAATCTAGAACACACTACCCAAGCACAGCATCATCCGCCTCAGGGATAAATCTAGAACACACTACCCAAACACAGCATCATCAGCCTCAGGGATAAATCTAGAACACACTACCCATACACAGCAGCATCCGCCTCAGGGATAAATCTAGAACACACTAGCCATACACAGCATCATCAGCCTCAGGGATAAATCTAGAACACACTACCCAAGCACAGCATCATCCGCCTCAGGGATAAATCTATAACACACTACCCAAACACAGCATCATCGGCCTCAGGGATAAATCTAGAACACACTACCCATACACAGCATCATCAGCCTCAGGGATAAATCTAGAACACACTACCCATACACAGCATCATCAGCCTCAGGGATAAATCTAGAACACACTACCCATACACAGCATCATCAGCCTCAGGGATAAATCTAGAACACACTACCCATACACAGCATCATCAGCCTCAGGGATAAATCTAGAACACACTACCCATACACAGCATCATCAGCCTCAGGGATAAATCTAGAACACACTAGCCATACACAGCATCATCCGCCTCAGGGAGAAATCTAGAACACACTAGCCATGCACAGCATCATCAGCCTCAGGGATAAAATCTAGAACACACTACCCAAGCACAGCATCATCCGCCTCAGGGATAAATCTAGAACACACTACCCAAACACAGCATCATCAGCCTCAGGGATAAATCTAGAACACACTACCCATACACAGCATCATCAGCCTCAGGGATAAATCTAGAACCCACTACCCACACACTGACAGCTCCAACTACGGGTAGAGAACTAGAAGACACTTCCCATACAACAGCATCATCAGTCTCCGGGATAAATCTAGAACACACTACCCAAGCACAGCATCATCAGCCTCAGGGATAAATTTAGAACACACTACCCATACACAGCATCATCAGCCTCAGGGATACATCTAGAACACACTAGCCATGTACAGCATCATCAGCCTCAGGGATAAATCTAGAACACACTACCCATACACAGCATCATCAGCCTCAGGGATAAATCTAGAACACACTACCCATACACAGCATCATCAGCCTCAGGGATAAATCTAGAACACACTACCCAAGCACAGCATCATCAGCCTCAGGGATAAATCTAGAACACACTAGGCATGCACAGCATCATCAGCCTCAGGGATAAATCTAGAACAAACTACCCAAACACAGCATCATCAGCCTCAGGGATAAATCTAGAACACACTACCCAAACACAGCATCATCAGCCTCAGGGATAAATCTAGAACACACTACCCATACACAGCATCATCAGCCTCAGGAATAAATCTAGAACACACTACCCAAGCACAGCATCATCCGCCTCAGGGATAAATCTAGAACACACTACCCATACACAGCATCATCCGCCTCAGGGATAAATCTAGAACACACTAGCCATACACAGCATCATCAGCCTCAGGGATAAATCTAGAACACACTACCCAAGCACAGCATCATCCGCCTCAGGGATAAATCTAGAACACACTACCCAAACACAGCATCATCCGCCTCAGGGATAAATCTAGAACACACTACCCATACACAGCATCATCAGCCTCAGGGATAAATCTAGAACACACTACCCATACACAGCATCATCAGCCTCAGGGATAAATCTAGAACACACTACCCATACACAGCATCATCAGCCTCAGGGATAAATCTAGAACACACTACCCATACACAGCATCATCAGCCTCAGGGATAAATCTAGAACACACTACCCATACACAGCATCATCAGCCTCAGGGATGAATCTAGAACACACTAGCCATACACAGCATCATCCACCTCAGGGATAAATCTAGAACACGCTAGCCATGCACAGCATCATCAGCCTCAGGGATAAAATCTAGAACACACTACCCAAGCACAGCATCATCCGCCTCAGGGATAAATCTAGAACACACTACCCAAACACAGCATCATCAGCCTCAGGGATAAATCTAGAACACACTACCCATACACAGCATCATCAGCCTCAGCGATAAATCTAGAACACACTAGCCATACACAGCATCATCAGCCTCAGGGATCAATCTAGAAGACACTACCCAAACGCAGCATCATCCGCCTCAGGGATAAATCTAGAAGACACTACCCAAGCACAGCATCATCAGCCTCAGGGATAAATCTAGAACACACTACCCAAGCACAGCATCATCAGCCTCAGGGATAAATCTAGAACGCACTACCCATACACAGCATCATCAGCCTCAGGGATAAATCTAGAACACACTAGCCATACACAGCATCATCAGCCTCAGGGATAAATCTAGAAGACACTACCCAAACACAGCATCATCCGCCTCAGGGATAAATCTAGAAGACACTACCCAAGCACAGCATCATCAGCCTCAGGGATAAATCTAGAATACACAACCCATACACAGCATCATCAGCCTCAGGGATAAATCTAGAACACACTACCCATACACAGCATCATCAGCCTCAGGGATAAATCTGGAACACACTACCCATACACAGCATCATCAGCCTCAGGGATAAATCTAGAACACACTACCCATACACAGCATCATCAGCCTCAGGGATAAATCTAGAACACACTAGCCATACACAGCATCATCCGCCTCAGGGATAAATCTAGAACACACTAGCCATGCACAGCATCATCAGCCTCAGGGATAAATCTAGAACACACTACCCAAGCACAGCATCATCCGCCTCAGGGATAAATCTAGAACACACTACCCAAACACAGCATCATCAGCCTCAGGGACAAATCTAGAACACACTACCCATACACAGCATCATCAGCCTCAGGGATAAATCTAGAACACACTAGCCATACACAGCATCATCAGCCTCAGGGATAAATCTAGAAGACACTACCCAAACACAGCATCATCCGCCTCAGGGATAAATCTAGAAGACACTACCCAAGCACAGCATCATCCGCCTCAGGGATAAATCTAGAACACACTACCCATACACAGCATCATCAGCCTCAGGGATAAATCTAGAACACTCTACCCATACACAGCATCATCAGCCTCAGGGATAAATCTAGAACACACTACCCATACACAGCATCATCAGCCTCAGGGATAAATCTAGAACACACTACCCATACACAGCATCATCAGCCTCAGGGATACATCTAGAACACACTAACCATACACAGCATCATCAGCCTCAGGGATAAATCTAGAACACACTACCCATACACAGCATCATCAGCCTCAGGGATAAAATCTAGAACACACTACCCAAGCACAGCATCATCCGCCTCAGGGATAAATCTAGAACACACTACCCAAACACAGCATCATCAGCCTCAGGGATAAATCTAGAACACACTACCCATACACAGCATCATCAGCCTCAGGGATAAATCTAGAACCCACTACCCACACACTGACAGCTCCAACTACGGGTAGAGAACTAGAAGACACTTCCCATACAACAGCATCATCAGTCTCCGGGATAAATCTAGAACACACTACCCAAGCACAGCATCATCAGCCTCAGGGATAAATTTAGAACACACTACCCATACACAGCATCATCAGCCTCAGGGATACATCTAGAACACACTAGCCATGTACAGCATCATCAGCCTCAGGGATAAATCTAGAACACACTACCCATACACAGCATCATCAGCCTCAGGGATAAATCTAGAACACACTACCCATACACAGCATCATCAGCCTCAGGGATAAATCTAGAACACACTACCCAAGCACAGCATCATCAGCCTCAGGGATAAATCTAGAACACACTAGGCATGCACAGCATCATCAGCCTCAGGGATAAATCTAGAACAAACTACCCAAACACAGCATCATCAGCCTCAGGGATAAATCTAGAACACACTACCCAAACACAGCATCATCAGCCTCAGGGATAAATCTAGAACACACTACCCATACACAGCATCATCAGCCTCAGGAATAAATCTAGAACACACTACCCAAGCACAGCATCATCCGCCTCAGGGATAAATCTAGAACACACTACCCATACACAGCATCATCCGCCTCAGGGATAAATCTAGAACACACTAGCCATACACAGCATCATCAGCCTCAGGGATAAATCTAGAACACACTACCCAAGCACAGCATCATCCGCCTCAGGGATAAATCTAGAACACACTACCCAAACACAGCATCATCCGCCTCAGGGATAAATCTAGAACACACTACCCATACACAGCATCATCAGCCTCAGGGATAAATCTAGAACACACTACCCATACACAGCATCATCAGCCTCAGGGATAAATCTAGAACACACTACCCATACACAGCATCATCAGCCTCAGGGATAAATCTAGAACACACTACCCATACACAGCATCATCGGCCTCAGGGATAAATCTAGAACACACTACCTATACACAGCATCATCAGCCTCAGGGATGAATCTAGAACACACTAGCCATACACAGCATCATCCACCTCAGGGATAAATCTAGAACACGCTAGCCATGCACAGCATCATCAGCCTCAGGGATAAAATCTAGAACACACTACCCAAGCACAGCATCATCCGCCTCAGGGATAAATCTAGAACACACTACCCAAACACAGCATCATCAGCCTCAGGGATAAATCTAGAACACACTACCCATACACAGCATCATCAGCCTCAGCGATAAATCTAGAACACACTAGCCATACACAGCATCATCAGCCTCAGGGATCAATCTAGAAGACACTACCCAAACACAGCATCATCCGCCTCAGTGATAAATCTAGAAGACACTACCCAAGCACAGCATCATCAGCCTCAGGGATAAATCTAGAACACACTACCCAAGCACAGCATCATCAGCCTCAGGGATAAATCTAGAACGCACTACCCATACACAGCATCATCAGCCTCAGGGATAAATCTAGAACACACTAGCCATACACAGCATCATCAGCCTCAGGGATAAATCTAGAAGACACTACCCAAACACAGCATCATCCGCCTCAGGGATAAATCTAGAAGACACTACCCAAGCACAGCATCATCAGCCTCAGGGATAAATCTAGAATACACAACCCATACACAGCATCATCAGCCTCAGGGATAAATCTAGAACACACTACCCATACACAGCATCATCAGCCTCAGGGATAAATCTGGAACACACTACCCATACACAGCATCATCAGCCTCAGGGATAAATCTAGAACACACTACCCATACACAGCATCATCAGCCTCAGGGATAAATCTAGAACACACTAGCCATACACAGCATCATCCGCCTCAGGGATAAATCTAGAACACACTAGCCATGCACAGCATCATCAGCCTCAGGGATAAATCTAGAACACACTACCCAAGCACAGCATCATCCGCCTCAGGGATAAATCTAGAACACACTACCCAAACACAGCATCATCAGCCTCAGGGACAAATCTAGAACACACTACCCATACACAGCATCATCAGCCTCAGGGATAAATCTAGAACACACTAGCCATACACAGCATCATCAGCCTCAGGGATAAATCTAGAAGACACTACCCAAACACAGCATCATCCGCCTCAGGGATAAATCTAGAAGACACTACCCAAGCACAGCATCATCCGCCTCAGGGATAAATCTAGAACACACTACCCATACACAGCATCATCAGCCTCAGGGATAAATCTAGAACACTCTACCCATACACAGCATCATCAGCCTCAGGGATAAATCTAGAACACACTACCCATACACAGCATCATCAGCCTCAGGGATAAATCTAGAACACACTACCCATACACAGCATCATCAGCCTCAGGGATACATCTAGAACACACTAGCCATACACAGCATCATCCGTCTCAGGGATAAATCTAGAACACACTAGCCATGCACAGCATCATCAGCCTCAGGGATAAATCTAGAACACACTACCCAAGCACAGCATCATCCGCCTCAGGGATAAATCTAGAACACACTACCCAAACACAGCATCATCAGCCTCAGGGATAAATCTAGATCACACTACCCATACACAGCATCATCAGCCTCAGGGATAAATCTAGAACACACTAGCCATACACAGCATCATCAGCCTCAGGGATAAATCTAGAAGACACTACCCAAACACAGCATCATCTGCCTCAGGGATAAATCTAGAAGACACTACCCAAGCACAGCATCATCCGCCTCAGGGATAAATCTAGAACACACTACCCGAACACAGCATCATCAGCCTCAGGGATAAATCTAGAACACACTACCCATACACAGCATCATCCGCCTCAGGGATAAATCTAGAACACTCTAGCCATACACAGCATCATCACCCTCAGGGATAAATCTAGAACACACTACCCATACACCGCATCATCAGCCTCAGGGATAAATCTAGAACACACTAGCCATACACAGCATCATCAGCCTCAGGGATAATTCTAGAACACACTACCCAAGCACAGCATCATCCGCCTCAGGGATAAATCTAGAACACACTACCCAAGCACAGCATCATCAGCCTCAGGGATAAATCTAGAACACACTACCCATACACAGCATCATCAGCCTCAGGGATAAATCTAGAACACACTACCCAAGCACAGCATCATCAGCCTCAGGGATAAATCTAGAACACACTAGGCATGCACAGCATCATCAGCCTCAGGGATAAATCTAGAACAAACTACCCAAACACAGCATCATCAGCCTCAGGGATAAATCTAGAACACACTACCCAAACACAGCATCATCAGCCTCAGGGATAAATCTAGAACACACTACCCATACACAGCATCATCAGCCTCAGGAATAAATCTAGAACACACTACCCAAGCACAGCATCATCCGCCTCAGGGATAAATCTAGAACACACTACCCATACACAGCATCATCCGCCTCAGGGATAAATCTAGAACACACTAGCCATACACAGCATCATCAGCCTCAGGGATAAATCTAGAACACACTACCCAAGCACAGCATCATCCGCCTCAGGGATAAATCTAGAACACACTACCCAAACACAGCATCATCCGCCTCAGGGATAAATCTAGAACACACTAC
This sequence comes from Lissotriton helveticus, assembly GCF_964261635.1. NCBI lineage: Eukaryota > Metazoa > Chordata > Amphibia > Caudata > Salamandridae > Lissotriton > Lissotriton helveticus. The sequence continues at coordinate 59,598,154 of NC_136065.1, read as the reverse complement.
CCATACACAGCATCATCAGCCTCAGGGATAAATCTAGAACACACTACCCATACACAGCATCATCAGCCTCAGGGATAAATCTAGAACACACTACCCATACACAGCATCATCAGCCTCAGGGATAAATCTAGAACACACTACCCATACACAGCATCATCAGCCTCAGGGATAAATCTAGAACACACTACCCATACACAGCATCATCAGCCTCAGGGATGAATCTAGAACACACTAGCCATACACAGCATCATCCACCTCAGGGATAAATCTAGAACACGCTAGCCATGCACAGCATCATCAGCCTCAGGGATAAAATCTAGAACACACTACCCAAGCACAGCATCATCCGCCTCAGGGATAAATCTAGAACACACTACCCAAACACAGCATCATCAGCCTCAGGGATAAATCTAGAACACACTACCCATACACAGCATCATCAGCCTCAGCGATAAATCTAGAACACACTAGCCATACACAGCATCATCAGCCTCAGGGATCAATCTAGAAGACACTACCCAAACACAGCATCATCCGCCTCAGGGATAAATCTAGAAGACACTACCCAAGCACAGCATCATCAGCCTCAGGGATAAATCTAGAACACACTACCCAAGCACAGCATCATCAGCCTCAGGGATAAATCTAGAACGCACTACCCATACACAGCATCATCAGCCTCAGGGATAAATCTAGAACACACTAGCCACACACAGCATCATCAGCCTCAGGGATAAATCTAGAAGACACTACCCAAACACAGCATCATCCGCCTCAGGGATAAATCTAGAAGACACTACCCAAGCACAGCATCATCAGCCTCAGGGATAAATCTAGAATACACAACCCATACACAGCATCATCAGCCTCAGGGATAAATCTAGAACACACTACCCATACACAGCATCATCAGCCTCAGGGATAAATCTGGAACACACTACCCATACACAGCATCATCAGCCTCAGGGATAAATCTAGAACACACTACCCATACACAGCATCATCAGCCTCAGGGATAAATCTAGAACACACTAGCCATACACAGCATCATCCGCCTCAGGGATAAATCTAGAACACACTAGCCATGCACAGCATCATCAGCCTCAGGGATAAATCTAGAACACACTACCCAAGCACAGCATCATCCGCCTCAGGGATAAATCTAGAACACACTACCCAAACACAGCATCATCAGCCTCAGGGACAAATCTAGAACACACTACCCATACACAGCATCATCAGCCTCAGGGATAAATCTAGAACACACTAGCCATACACAGCATCATCAGCCTCAGGGATAAATCTAGAAGACACTACCCAAACACAGCATCATCCGCCTCAGGGATAAATCTAGAAGACACTACCCAAGCACAGCATCATCCGCCTCAGGGATAAATCTAGAACACACTACCCATACACAGCATCATCAGCCTCAGGGATAAATCTAGAACACTCTACCCATACACAGCATCATCAGCCTCAGGGATAAATCTAGAACACACTACCCATACACAGCATCATCAGCCTCAGGGATAAATCTAGAACACACTACCCATACACAGCATCATCAGCCTCAGGGATACATCTAGAACACACTAGCCATACACAGCATCATCCGTCTCAGGGATAAATCTAGAACACACTAGCCATGCACAGCATCATCAGCCTCAGGGATAAATCTAGAACACACTACCCAAGCACAGCATCATCCGCCTCAGGGATAAATCTAGAACACACTACCCAAACACAGCATCATCAGCCTCAGGGATAAATCTAGATCACACTACCCATACACAGCATCATCAGCCTCAGGGATAAATCTAGAACACACTAGCCATACACAGCATCATCAGCCTCAGGGATAAATCTAGAAGACACTACCCAAACACAGCATCATCCGCCTCAGGGATAAATCTAGAAGACACTACCCAAGCACAGCATCATCCGCCTCAGGGATAAATCTAGAACACACTACCCGAACACAGCATCATCAGCCTCAGGGATAAATCTAGAACACACTACCCATACACAGCATCATCCGCCTCAGGGATAAATCTAGAACACTCTAGCCATACACAGCATCATCACCCTCAGGGATAAATCTAGAACACACTACCCATACACCGCATCATCAGCCTCAGGGATAAATCTAGAACACACTAGCCATACACAGCATCATCAGCCTCAGGGATAATTCTAGAACACACTACCCAAGCACAGCATCATCCGCCTCAGGGATAAATCTAGAACACACTACCCAAGCACAGCATCATCAGCCTCAGGGATAAATCTAGAACACACTACCCATACACAGCATCATCAGCCTCAGGGATAAATCTAGAACACACTACCCAAACACAGCATCATCAGCCTCAGGGATAAATCTAGAACACACTACCCATACACAGCATCATCAGCCTCAGGGATAAATCTAGAACACACTACCCATACACTGCATCATAAGCCTCAGGGATAAATCTAGAACACACTACCCATACACAGCATCATACGCCTCAGGGATAAATCTAGAACACACTACTCATACACAGCATCATCAGCCTCAGGGATAAATCTAGAACACACTACCCATACACAGCATCATCAGCCTCAGGGATAAATCTAGAACACACTAGCCATGTACAGCATCATCAGCCTCAGGGATAAATCTAGAACACTCTACCCAAGCACAGCATCATCCGCCTCATGGATAAATCTAGAACACACTACCCAAGCACAGCATCATCCGCCTCAGGGATAAATCTAGAACACACTACCCATACACAGCATCATCAGCCTCAGGGATAAATCTAGAACACAGTACCCAAACACAGCATCGTCAGCCTCATGGATAAATCTAGAACACACTAACCATGCACAGCATCATCAGCCTCAGGGATAAATCTAGAACACACTACCCAAGCACAGCATCATCCGCCTCAGGGATAAATCTAGAACACACTAACCAAACACAGCATCATCAGCCTCAGGGATAAATCTAGAACACACTACCCATACACAGCATCATCCGCCTCAGGGATAAATCTAGAACACACTAGCCATACACAGCATCATCAGCCTCAGGGATAAATCTAGAACACACTACCCAAGCACAGCATCATCCGCCTCAGGGATAAATCTAGAACACACTACCCATACACAGCATCATCAGCCTCAGGGATAAATCTAGAACACACTACCCATACACAGCATCATCAGCCTCAGGGATAAATCTAGAACACACTACCCATACACAACATCATCAGCCTCAGGGATAAATCTAGAACACACTAGCCATACACAGCATCATCAGCCTCAGGGATACATCTAGAAGACACTACCCAAACACAGCATCATCCCCCTCAGGGATAAATCTAGAAGACACAACCCATACACAGCATCATCAGCCTCAGGGATAAATCTAGAAGACACTACCCAAGCACAGCATCATCCGCCTCAGGGATAAATCTAGAATACACAACCCATACACAGCATCATCAGCCTCAGGGATAAATCTAGAACACACTACCCAAACACAGCATCATCAGCCTCAGGGATAAATCTAGAACACACTACCCATACACAGCATCATCAGCCTCAGGGATAAATCTAGAACACACTACCCATACACAGCATCATCAGCCTCAGGGATAAATCTAGAACACACTACCCATACACAGCATCATCAGCCTCAGGGATAAATCTAGAACACACTACTCATACACAGCATCATCAGCCTCAGGGATAAATCTAGAACACACTAGCCATACACAGCATCATCAGCCTCAGGGATAAATCTAGAACACACTACCCAAGTGTGGTAAATAAATAATTAATTACCGGTACTATTTTTCAATATAATCAATAAAACAGGTAGCTCAATAAATAAGAGCCAGGATTCGAGGTATCTTGAGTCGACAGGCTTTAATCAGGCATAAAGGACAGGAACAGGACAGCCTGTACGGGAATAGAATGAAGGCAGCTGCCGGGGACAGGATCTGGGAATCAGGCTGGCGAATTGGGCTAATTGGACAACTTTTAATATGGGTGCACAGTATATATACTTAAACAATTGCATTACATTCAATACAGTAGGCCTAGCAGTAGGCGTGACTCGTAGCAGTCGCGAAAGATAAGGGCAAAATGATGTAACAAGAAGGCGTGTACCGGGCGTATACATAGACATGTGATGTAAACGTAACAGAATATGTCATAAACGGGGCGGAAACATGGAGGGGGCTACCTGAGCAGCTGGGACCTCTAACCTAGTGGTGCGCGTAAACGGGCAATGACGTGTTACCAGGGAGAACTGGGGGCTATGACTTCTGCGCTAGAAGAGGAGACTAAAGTCTGGAGTGTCAGAGCGACATGTACCCAAGGCATATCTGGTATCTGGTGTTTAGAGTACATGTTGATAGAATCCAAAAGTTATCAGGGCAAAGGCTAATAGACACTAAGACTGGTGCATGCATAATTCTACATGTATTGCGTGTGCGAGGAATATTCTATGAATATTAATACAGTATTTCTCTTATATGGAGACATAAAGGCTAGACCATGACGGAAACTATTGATGCGATTCAGTAGCTTAGGAATGCAGAGAAGGAGGGCTGGACTGATAACTAGAAACATAACATACTCTTGGCAGACTGGGAGGCAGAGCCAGGCCGGGCCGGGCACTGCGAGGCAGGAAGTAAGCGAAGGGTCAGGGATGCAGGTGGGGGCTGTATCGCTCCTCGGAGAGGGTTCAGGAGACAGGAGCTGAATCTGAGTCCGGGCCCTTTTGAGGCCTAGAAACGGGGACAATTCAATGAATTAACGTGCACACTGTGAAATGTGGCAACGTAGGTTTACATAGGCCTAATATTCGTTGTTTTCACGATGACTGGAAACTGGCATACTAGAGATGGACACAACTGTAATTGCGTCTTTAATCGATCGGAGGGGAATACATGCATATCGATCATGCACATATAACATAAGATGGGGAACACGTAGGCACATACAACATGGCAAAATTTACTTTTCCACATTCCCTCCTTGTGCCCTACGTTTCCATCAGGAAACATCAATATTCATGATACCATCTATCATTTCATATAGCATCATTTGCTCGTCTCGAATTGTCTTGGAACGGGACTTAGGACTAGGAATACAAGAGGTAGCACACATGCCGCAAATCGCAGGGCCACATTGTATACAGAGGCAGCAACTGAATATGATCATTACTGCAATACCTAGGAATGACAATACTTTCCATCCCCAGGCAGATATGATACTCCAGAGCCAACCGGACCATGTCCAGGTGCCTGGATTCTGGTGTAACTGATGGGCAATTTTATGAAGTCTGGTTATAGCTGAATAAACAGACGGTGCGTTATTAGGAATGAAGATGCAGCAACTGGATCCGATGACTCTACATGCTCCTCCTCTATCGGCCAGTATGACGTCAAGAACGAGACGATTTTGGAGCACGACAAATCTCATAGCAGATTGCTCTTCAGTTAAGTTACCTAGAGCAGAAGTAGTCTCATTCACTACTGCTTCAAGGGTTCTGGTTAACCTACGTATTAACTTACTATTCTGGATAGGTCCTATAAAGAAGAAGAAACCTTTATTGAAGTCTTCATACTGTTCTAGAGTAGTTTCAGTTTGATCGACAATTGGGGACTCGATCTCCCTTCTATGTCTGACGTGTACTAGATGTGTGTTTCTGTGATAATCAGATGGGGCTAGAAAAACTGGTGGCAGTAGGAAGGCAATGTAACATGTTCCATCCCAGTCGAGGGGCAGACGAACATATGCGGTCTGACCACAAACAAAATAAGAATGACGTGAGGCTTTGAAAATAGATTTCCCACTGTCACTATACTTGACAGTAGTAGTACAATCACTATGTCCTACATGTGCGGAACCATTCTTTTTGACACATAATTCGCCTTTGACTGGTAGTACTGAAATAGCAGGCAAATCTGGAGTAGTATCAGACTGAACATTCAGGATCATGAAATTCGAAGAATAATTACCTAAATCATATACTTCATTTTCTAGATCTAACCCTGTTCTATGGGAGAGACCTTGCTTGTCTGGAAAACATGTTCTATTCAGAAGGGACATATCATTGGAGGATGACGTTAACGTGGACCATGCTCCACACGAACCATTATGTGAAAACGGATAAGGAAAGAGTGGCAGAACTCCCTTCGGTGTCTGGAAAGGGGGGAGTCGACCACACACCCAACAATTGGTGGCATTCCTGGTCTGGTGTGAATAGTGTAACATTCTAATGAATGTGTTATTTCGCATAGCAAGACGATAGGATAGCTCGTGAGGAGGCAGATCACTAAATGTGTGCTCTACTGTAGCATTAGAAAACTTATGTACATGTGAAATTGGAAAACATAAATGTAAAGCATAACTTGTGCAGGTAACCATAAGACTCAAAAATAACAAGAAACTTAGAACAATAATACATCTTTTAGAGTTTTGACTAACTCTCTCACTATGGGGGTCTATCTTATACATGTCAGGAACCTGTCTAACCTTTTCACCCGAGAGGGACTTAGACAATTAAACTGGCTGACTTATTTTACTAGACCGAAGCTTCTCTTTATACTTCTGTTGCGGAGTTTTCTCTAACAGGGGAACTTTGAGTTCAGAGTCTGTTTTAAGGCAGTCTTTAGGAATAAGGCAGTCCTTAGCAAAAGTCTTTTCTCGTAATCCATGGAATTTCTTTATATGGCTCAGGTGGACCCACCCCTTCCTGCCCTCGAGTTTTACGGCGGTCCTTGTTGTTAGCAAGATCATGCGAGGCTCCTTCCAGCGGGGCTCCAGCGGACTTGAACGATCAAAATTTCGGACAAACACGAGATCACCGGGAACGACTTCATGCAGTTTCACCTCGGTGTTGTCTGGAAATGCGGCGGCAACCTGTGAACGACAAGAGTGTAGGGCAGACATCAAGGAAGCTAGGTAATCTGTCAGCATATTACTGGAAACATCTGTAATACTGCGGGGTCTAGGTGTACCCCACATGTTTGGGGGGCGGCCGAAAATGACCTCATACGGGGACAGACCTGATCTGGAATGTGCAACCATCCTCATATAAAATAAAGCAACTGGCAGGGCAACTAGCCAGTCTACACCTTTTTCTTTACATACTTTTGCAATGCGTATTTTCAACGTCTGGTTATGTCTCTCTACGAGACCGGCTGCTTCAGGATGGCGCACACAATGGAACTTCCACTGGTACCCTAACAGAAGGGAAACATGTTTCATAAGCTCAGATGAAAATGGCTGGCCGTTATCTGAATACACGACCCTAGGGAGTCCATAGCGGGGAAAGAATTCACGAACCAACTGCCTGGCAGTGGTCGCGGCTGTGTAATCTGGAACAGGGTATGCTTCTGTCCACCTGGACAAAGCGCATACAACTACGAGGACATACTTGAAACCTCGACATCGCTCCATCTGAATATAATCCATCTGGAGGACTTCAAAAGGGTGGTCAGGAGGTTGGAATCCACCTTGTTCCACCGGGACACTTTTACCTGGATTGAACTGACAACATATCATACAGGTACGGACTTTCTGCTTGGCTGCAGCTCGTAAGTGCTTGTTGAACCAAAGGTTCTGAATACTGTCTAACATAGCTTTTTCTCCTAGATGTGCTGGACTATGTGCGGTATTAATAATGATTTGAACCATAGAGTCGGGGAGAAACCATGTGGCTTTTCCCTTCGTCAACCATCCTTGATCTGTCTGGACCCCTCCTTGTTCGGACCATTTCTTGATTTCTTCGGGAGTAGCATGTAACTGTATGTCTATGACATCTTGTGTAGGGTCCTTGACTGTCATACAAGTAGTCGGATCTGGAGTGAGTGTCTGTGTCGTGTTAACTGGAATGTCTGGGGTCTGAGCTGTAAGCTTGGCTGTTCGATCTGCTAGATCGTTACCTTGGGAAATGATGTCAGTAACTTTCGTATGTGCCTTGCACTTCATGACAGCGATAGCTGTCGGTAAATGTATTGCATCTAACAGAGCTTGAATGAGGAGACCATGCTGAATCTTGGTTCCATGAGAAGTCATGAAACCTCTCTCCTGCCAGAGCACTCCAAAGTCGTGTACAACTCTGAATGCGTAACGTGAATCTGTATATATGTTTACTTTCAGGTTCTTAGCACGTATGCAGGCTTGGGTCAGAGCAACTAGCTCTGCTGCTTGAGCAGACAGGGTGTCAATACGATGTGTTTCTATCAGTTTCAGTAGTCACTGCATACGCGGCTACTAGTTCTCCTGTACTTGTTCTCATACATGAACCATCCACATAAAGTGTCAGGTCGGGATTAGGTAATGCAATATCTGTCAGGTCTTGTCTTGGCTTTGTCATAGTGTTAACAACTTCCACACAGTCATGTGTGGCCGGATTTGAAGTAACTGACGGTAACAGTGTAGCAGGATTTAGAATGTTGCAGGGTCTGATTTCTATGTGTGGCTGGAACAGTGTCAGTTCATAACCTGTTAAACGTGCAATGGTCAAGTGCTGAGTCTGTGTTCGGTTTAAAAGAACTTCCACGGAGTGTGGAACTTGCACTGTCAGGGAGTGTCCTAACACTATGGGATCACTTTGTCTGATTGCTAGAGCTGTGGCTGCAACTGACTTGAGGCACGCAGGCAGAGCCTGGGCTACTGGATCTAATGTGCTCGAAAAATAAGCACAGGGCTTGTACTGTCCTGCTTGATCTTGTGTGAGAACAGATAATGCAGTACCATCACGTTCTGTGACAAAAAGTGTAAAAGGCTTACTGTAGTTCGGTGTTGCTAGAACAGGTGCTTGACATAAGACTTTCTTTAATTCATTAAAAACAAGTGTATGTTCCTGGGTCCAAGGGAGGACAGTCGATACGGCTGCCTCCTGTGTCGTTAACTGTATCAGTGGCTTGGCTAGAAATGCATACTGAGGAATCCATTGTCTGCAATAAGAAGTAAGGCCAATAAAAGCTCGTACCTCCTTCTGTGTCTTGGGCTGTGGAAGACTCGCTATTAACTGGATACGGTCTGGTGTCAACTGCCTACCCCACTTGGACAGTAAGTGTCCTAAGTATACCACTTGCTGGACACAGAATTGTAATTTGGAAGGGGACACCTTGTGCCCCTGCTCAGCCAGAAAAAACAGAACCGTGAGTGACGCACGCTCGCAGTCACGTTCAGAACGGGCTGTGATCAGTAGATCATCGACATACTGGAGCAGGGCAGTGTCAGTTGGCATGTGAATATTGTCTAGTTGTCTCTTAAGTGCTTGACTGTAAATACTAGGGCTTTCTGTGAAACCTTGAGGAGCTCGTGTGAATTTATAGCTTCTTCCATTTAAACAAAAACCGAAAAGGTACTGGCTGTCTGGATGAATGGGGACACTGAAAAATGCGTTCTTGAGATCGATAACTGTGAAAAATGTAGCTTCAGAATCAATGGCTGTCAATAGGGAAGAAATATCTGGGACTACTGGGTACTGGGGTATGATACATTTATTAAGCTCTCGAAGGTCAATCACTAATCGATATACTGGAGGTGCATTTGGATCAGTACGTTTCAGGACTGGAATGATAGGAGAATTACATACATTGGAGTCAGTTTCTACAACCACTCCTTGAGCAATAAGCTCGTCAATAATTTTGGATAAGGCTGCTACAGCCTCAGGTGGCAATCTGTACTGTCTGATTCGTGGCAAAACTATACCTTGCTTGAGAGTCACACGATGGGGTGTGATATGCATACAACCTACATCAGTTGGACCTTGCGCCCATAAATGCTGTGGTACATTCAATAATCTTGGATCAAAATCTCGTAATACATAATGACCTTTAAAGTCTCTCAGGAACAATCGGACCCCTTCTGGGGAGCAGCAAATTACTGCACCTAATTCTTTTAGTGTTTTAATGCCTAACAAATTTTCTGGACATGATTTCGTAAGTAACAAATCAGTAGTTTGGGACAATGGACCAACTTCTAGAGTAACTGGTTTCGAAATTTCATTAACAATCGGCTTTCCTGAAAATCCAAGGGAAACATTTTTAGAGCCTGAGAGCGGAGCCCCTGGAACCTCGTCATGACTGATAGTAGTCCTACTTGCCCCTGTATCAATCAAAAACTTTCTGTCTTTCCCTAATACTTGACTGTGTACATAGGGACCCTCTTGATCTACAGGTATCTCGATGAGAGGCAAGCCTACCTCCCTCTCTAGGCTGTTTCATGAATACTGTTGATACTCTGGATTCTCTGACTGGGCATACTGGTACATTTGCTGTGTAACATGCTGTGTTGCAGCTATAGGCTGCGGTGCTGGAACTGTCTGTTGTGCATTCTGGGGTGGCTGAGAAGTCTGTGAAACTTGTTCTTGTCTAGGCGGACGTGGTCTTTCTTTAGTCTTACCAGTAGCTATGTTGTTGTAGTATGTTATGTTGTGTTTCAGAACTGCACACTCGTTTATAAAATGACCTGGCTGTTTACAGTAATTGCAAGTCCCTTTAACGGGAGCTGCAGGATGACTGGCTTGATTCGGACCCCTCTTCTGACTGTCTTGTGGAACAGATTGTGCAACTAATACTTTCATTTTCGTGTCTTTCATACATCTCCTTTCGTGTTCTTGCTCTTCCCTGATTCTATTCTGGTGATACTGGAGCATTTGTAACATTTGTGACGGAGTATTAGCTTGCCAACTACTTTCGACTTTCAATACTCTATTTTTAACTTGTGGACTTGAATTTTCGACTAGTTTGGTAACAAAAAGATGAGGGTACGATTCACTACTCGTTCTCAGACCACTGTTAATAATAAAACATTTTTCAAATCTAGAATAAAAATCACTAGTGTCTTCATCCTGTTTCTGTTTACAAGCTGAGATGGCATCCCAATCTTCCTTTTTCGTGGCTAGTAACCTTGGCAAAACCTGTATCAATAACTCGGGCAATTCTTTAACTTTACCCCCAAGACCGGTACCTGGTACTCGGGAAGTATCTTCAGCTTCTAGAGCTGTCCAATCTATCTTTTTCTCTCCCACCTCCCATTCTTTTTCCTTGAGTTTTTCATATACCCCTGCGGGCAACAGGACCTTTAACATTTTAATGATATCAGGATACGTGTATTCTCCCATACGGAGCATGTCTTTTAATTCTCGATGGAACCCTACTGGATCTTTGTCGTGACAGGGAATTAACTTTTTCATCTCTAAGAGTTCCATCTTTGTGATAGGGGTGTAAACAAATACTCGTTCTAGATCACCACCCGCTGTCCTAACTGGGTGTACTTCTCGTAACGGATGCTGTCTATCTATGTAAAATGATTTACTTTCTGGAGGTGGGACACGAACAAAATGCGGATTCAGAAACGTTCGATATTTGTGGCGCTGTTCTAGAATGATACTAATTAAATCGGTACCTAGACCTCTCCATCTATACTGGAGTAACTCGTTCAGAACATCATGTAACGGACCTGGATCAGAATGCTGTCCCTCATACAGTGTAATGAGGTGCTGGATCATATACATACCCACCAGTCGCTGCTCGGCTGGGGGAGTTTCAGAAACATTTGTGCCACTATTTCGTCTGGAAAAGTGGTAGAATCAGTAGTCCATCGGACCGCTGATCGGGCTAGTTCTTGTTCATGCATGGTACTAAGTTCACTATAACCGATTCGTGATTTCAGAATGTGATCGGTAACTTGAAATACTTGCTCAAGAGAACCTTGTTCTGGTGCTGGAGGAGGGAAAACTTTCTTGTGTTCTAGGCGTGAATGTCGGTCGGGAAGTCTAGTTCTACCTACATACGCTATTCTGGAGGGATTCTCGTCGTCTACCTCTTCAGTAGAAGAGTTGTCTTCTTTCTCGGTTACTTGTGCTGCTTCTCGTTTCTCGTGTAACTTTATTATTTCCCTACGGATCTTCTTGTACATACTCTCTATACAGTTCTGTGTCTTGTGTCTTCCCTCGGCTATATGGTCACTCCACCTGGTCAGGACTTTCATTTCTTCCGGATCTTTATCCGGATAATCTTGTTCCCTTATTAAACAATTTATTAGAAACTTTAAAAGCATGAGCTGAATCTCGACTTTTCTTTGAGCCATGGCCTCGCCAATACTTCCTGGATCTACTCCTGTACGGATGAAACGATATATTCTGTCTAGATATCCTTTCATATTCGGCAGGGTGTCCAAATATTCGGTCACCCGTCTTACACGTAATGAATACAGGACCATATCATCATCGCCTGGGACTGGATCATAACGGCATTCGGTAAGGGCTCGCTTGATATCGGCAACTGACTGAAGTTTGGGCGAACGCTGTAACGCTCGTGCATGTAGCTCGAGTAATGTTATACGTCTGGGTTGAGGTGGGGTTCCAGGAGGACTTCCCCCCACTGCTCCTAGACTAGAATCGTCAACGGGTATTGTACGTGCTGGGAGAGTGACTGATGTAGCGGGTACATGTACTGTAGGCTGGACCGGGGGTACCGTAACAGGTGCTGTAATGGATGCCCCGGTGGCTGGAGGAACAGGAATTACATTATTTACGGGAGCTGGCGGAACAGGGTTTGCATATGCTGGGACTGTGTCGTCCAAATAGGACGAGAGAAAAATATCAGCTGCGGTCGGTTTGTGACGTAGCTTAATCGGAACTAATGGCGGCGGAAAATTACATGGTGCTTCCGGGGTTGCTTTCGGCAAACCCTCGGCAAGAAGAGGATACATACCCTTAATAAGGGCATTTCTCTGTCTGTCTGACTGTTCGGCTTTAACTCGTTCACCTACTTCGATTAATTCCCTTTCTTGGGCTCTTTCTGAGGATTCCCTACTTAATTCTGTCTTTCTGATTTCTTTTTCGGTTCTTCTATGAGATTCTTTGCGCCATAACTCGATGGCATCTTTCTGGGACTGTCTGGATTTCTTTTTCCATAATGCTTCTTCTACTCGCATGATGCACTCGGCATCCCACGTACCTGATACGGGCCATCTATATTTCTCTTCTAATTCCTTGGTGTACTCCACCCATAAGTCTAGATATAATATGGCACTTAAGCCATGCTTATGATACATGAAATGACCTGGACTGTCCCTAGGCGGGACAGGAACTGCTTCCTCGAGCAATCCTTTTCTGGTTTTTAACTGACGTAACTTCGAGAATAGAGGCATAGTTTAGGCTGGAGTCTGGACACAATACAATACACGATAAACACAATAATAACTGGAAAAACAAATCACTCATACCACAACATTGAAAACACATGAAATAACATTTAAAATAACAGTTCGGACAGAATACATGAATTTCTCGAGAACAGAACTTTACTAGAATGACTAGATGCACTGCTAAAACAGCACGAAACTTACCGGTCCCATAAAGAGACATGTCAGGACCCGCGTCCACCTAGGTGAACACTTCGTGTTGGATCTGTGTACCCAAACCCACGGACCAGAGACAAATTAATTGACCCTGTCTAGATACTACCCCAGCAACGGTACTCACCGGGCAGCAAGAACGGAAGGGCTCGGACTGGACTGGACTGCTACGACGACGGACTACGAACTTCGGACTTCAGTTACAGGTGGGCCTCCGGATACCTCGGACCTTGGACTCTCGGCTTGGGCTCTGGTCGGGACTCGCCGCGTTCCTCACCGCCTCGTCTGGATGCTGGACCGCAACCTCCGTCTCCTCCGTGGGCATGAGGGATACTTGAAGCAGAAATATCCGCACGTGCACGGTATGGTTCCGTCACGGCTGCAGAGGATCAGGGGGCCTGCGTGGCTTCTCCGGCGCGTGGGGAAAGGGCAAGTCCCTATTCGGGCGCCATTATGTGGTAAATAAATAATTAATTACCGGTACTATTTTTCAATATAATCAATAAAACAGGTAGCTCAATAAATAAGAGTCAGGATTCGAGGTATCTTGAGTCGACAGGCTTTAATCAGGCATAAAGGACAGGAACAGGACAGCCTGTACGGGAATAGAATGAAGGCAGCTGCCGGGGACAGGATCTGGGAATCAGGCTGGCGAATTGGGCTAATTGGACAACTTTTAATATGGGTGCACAGTATATATACTTAAACAATTGCATTACATTCAATACAGTAGGCGTAGCAGTAGGCGTGACTCGTAACAGTCGCGAAAGATAAGGGCAAAATGATGTAACAAGAAGGCGTGTACAGGGCGTATACATAGACATGTGATGTAAACGTAACAGAATATGTCATAAACGGGGCGGAAACATGGAGGGGGCTACCTGAGCAGCTGGGACCTCTAACCTAGTGGTGCGCGTAAACGGGCAATGACGTGTTACCAGGGAGAACTGGGGGCTATGACTTCTGCGCTAGAAGAGGAGACTAAAGTCTGGAGTGTCAGAGCGACATGTACCCAAGGCATATCTGGTATCTGGTGTTTAGAGTACATGTTGATAGAATCCAAAAGTTATCAGGGCAAAGGCTAATAGACACTAAGACTGGTGCATGCATAATTCTACATGTATTGCGTGTGCGAGGAATATTCTATGAATATTAATACAGTATTTCTCTTATATGGAGACATAAAGGCTAGACCATGACGGAAACTATTGATGCGATTCAGTAGCTTAGGAATGCAGAGAAGGCGGGCTGGACTGATAACTAGAAACATAACATACTCTTGGCAGACTGGGAGGCAGAGCCAGGCCGGGCCGGGCACTGCGAGGCAGGAAGTAAGCGAAGGGTCAGGGATGCAGGTGGGGGCTGTATCGCTCCTCGGAGAGGGTTCAGGAGACAGGAGCTGAATCTGAGTCCGGGCCCTTTTGAGGCCTACAAACGGGGACAATTCAATGAATTAACGTGCACACTGTGAAATGTGGCAACGTAGGTTTACATAGGCCTAATATTCGTTGTTTTCACGATGACTGGAAACTGGCATACTAGAGATGGACACAACTGTAATTGCGTCTTTAATCGATCAGAGGGGAATACATGCATATCGATCATGCACATATAACATAAGATGGGGAACACGTAGGCACATACAACATGGCAAAATTTACTTTTCCACATAAGCACAGCATCATCCGCCTCAGGGATAAATCTAGAACACACTACCCAAGCACAGCATCATCTGCCTCAGGGATAAATCTAGAACACACTACCCATATACAGCATCATCCGCCTCAGGGATAAATCTAGAAGACACAACCCATACACAGCATCATCAGCCTCAGGGATAAATCTAGAACACACTACCCAAGCACAGCATCATCCGCCTCAGGGATAAATCTAGAATACACAACCCATACACAGCATCATCAGCCTCAGGGATAAATCTAGAACACACTACCCAAACACAGCATCATCAGCCTCAGGGATAAATCTAGAACACACTACCCATACACAGCATCATCAGCCTCAGGGATAAATCTAGAACACACTACCCATACACAGCATCATCAGCCTCAGGGATAAATCTAGAACACACTACCCATACACAGCATCATCAGCCTCAGGGATAAATCTAGAACACACTACTCATACACAGCATCATCAGCCTCAGGGATAAATCTAGAACACACTAGCCATACACAGCATCATCAGCCTCAGGGATAAATCTAGAAGACACTACCCAAACACAGCATCATCCGCCTCAGGGATAAATCTAGAACACACTACCCAAGCACAGCATCATCCGCCTCAGGGATAAATCTAGAACACACTACCCAAGCACAGCATCATCAGCCTCAGGGATAAATCTAGAACACACTACCCATACAGAGCATCATCAGCCTCAGGGATAAATCTAGAACACACTAGCCATACACAGCATCATCAGCCTCAGGGATAAATCTAGAACACACTACCCATACACAGCATCATCAGCCTCAGGGATAAATCTAGAACACACTAGCCATACACAGCATCATGAGCCTCAGGGATAAATCTAGAACACACTACCCAAGCACAGCATCATCCGCCTCAGGGATAAATCTAGAACACACTACCCAAGCACAGCATCATCAGCCTCAGGGATAAATCTAGAACACACTACCCATACACAGCATCATCAGCCTCAGGGATAAATCTAGAACACAGTAGTCATACACAGCATCATCAGCCTCAGGGATAAATCTAGGACACACTACCCATACACAGCATCATCAGCCTCAGGGATAAATCTAGAACACACTACCCATACACAGCATCATCAGCCTCAGGGATACATCTAGAACACACTACCCATACACAGCATCATCAGCCTCAGGGATAAATCTAGACCACTCTACCCATACACAGCATCATCAGCCTCAGGGATAAATCTAGAACACACTACTCATACACAGCATCATCAGCCTCAGGGATAAATCTAGAACACACTAGCCATACACAGCATCATCAGCCTCAGGGATAAATCTAGAAGACACTACCCAAACACAGCATCATCCGCCTCAGGGATAAATCTAGAAGACACTACCCAAGTACAGCATCATCCGCCTCAGGGATAAATCTAGAATACACAACCCATACACAGCATCATCAGCCTCAGGGATAATCTAGAACACACTACCTATACACAGCATCATCAGCCTCAGGAATAAATCTAGAACACACTACCCATACACAGCATCATCAGCCTCAGGGATAAATCTAGAACACACTACCCATACACAGCATAATCAGCCTCAGGGATACATCTAGAACACACTAGCCATACACAGCATCATCAGCCTCAGGGATAAATCTAGAACACACTACCCAAGCACAGCATCATCCGCCTCAGGGATAAATCTAGAACACACTACCCAAGCACAGCATCATCAGCCTCAGGGATAAATCTAGAACACACTACCCATACACAGCATCATCAGCCTCAGGGATAAATCTAGAACACACTAGCCATACACAGCATCATCAGCCTCAGGGATAAATCTAGAACACACTACCCATACACAGCATCATCAGCCTCAGGGATAAATCTAGAACACACTACCCATACACAGCATCATCAGCCTCAGGGATACATCTAGAACACACTAGCCATGTACAGCATCATCAGCCTCAGGGATAAATCTAGAACACACTACCCAAGCACAGCATCATCCGCCTCAGGGATAAATCTAGAACACACTACCCAAGCACAGCATCATCAGCCTCAGGGATAAATCTAGAACACACTACCCATACACAGCATCATCAGCCTCAGGGATAAATCTAGAACACACTACCCAAGCACAGCATCATCCGCCTCAGGGATAAATCTAGAACACACTACCCAAGCACAGCATCATCAGCCTCAGGGATAAATCTAGAACACACTACCCATACATAGCATCATCAGCCTCAGGGATAAATCTAGAACACACTACCCAAACACAGCATCATCAGCCTCAGGGATAAATCTAGAACACACTACCCATACACAGCATCATCCGCCTCAGGGATAAATCTAGAACACACTACCCATACACAGCATCATCAGCCTCAGGGATAAATCTAGAACACACTACCCATACACAGCATCATCCGCCTCAGGGATAAATCTAGAACACACTACCCATACACAGCATTGCCAATCTTAATTACAAATTTAGATGTCACGGCTCAAACAATAGTATTGCCACCGAGGGTAGGAGCTTAGTACAGACTCCACTAACAGTGCAATAGCGTTATCATTCCCAGGTAAAGACTTAGACCCGGATTTACTGATTTTCCTGCAACGCAAAACAACAAGCAAACATGCTGCACCGCTCTGCATGAAAAAGAGAGAGCGGGAATGTGCCATATTTAGAAAGACACGACACAGTACTGCTCTCTCCTGGTGCTGGCACACAAATGGATGCCTAACACCGATGCAGTCACCCTTGCGTTCTGTCGCAAGGGGGCCTGCGTTGTGGTCAGGATAGCTTTTGTGCAGGCAATGTCCTCTTTGTATCTGTGCTGCAGAAAGCCTTGTGCAGGCATACCATTGTGGTGAAGACCAAGATTCATGGCTTTGTGTCAAAATACAGGGATGTATGCACAGGAACGCCCATGCTTCACCCATCAATCAATCAATCAATCAGGTCATTTGTAGAGCGCACTACTCACCCGTAGGGTCTCAAGGCGCTGGGAGGGGGGGGGTGCCGCTACTGCTCGAACAGCCAGGTCTTGAGCTTCTTCCTGAAGGAGAGGTGGTCTTGGGTCAGGCGCAGATTGGTCGGAAGTGAGTTCCAGGTCTTGGCGGCCAGGTAGGAGAAGGATCTTCCTCCTGTTGTCGCTCTTCGGATGCGGGGGACGGCGGCGAGGGCGTGGTTGGTTGATCTGAGGAGGCGCTTGGGAGTGTAGAAGTTGATCCGGTTGTTGAGGTAGCTCGGGCCTTGGTCGTGTAGGGCTTTGTGCGCGTGGGTGAGGAGCCGGAAGGTGATTCTCTTGTTGACCGGGAGCCAGTGCAGATCTCTCAGGTGTCCGGAGATGTGGCTGCGTCGGGGGATGTCGAGGATGAGTCTCGCCGAGGCGTTCTGGATCCGCTGGAGTCTCTTCTGGAGTTTGGCAGTGGTTCCGGCGTAGAGGGCGTTGCCGTAGTCCAGTCGGCTGGTGACGAGGGCTTGGGTGACCGTCTTCCTCGTCTCGGTGGGGATCCACCGGAAGATCTTACGTAGCATGCGCAGGATGTTGAAGCATGACGAGGAGACGGCGTTGACTTGTCTGGTCATGGAGAGGGAGGAGTCCAGGATGAAGCCCAGGTTGCGTGCGTGGTCCGTCGGTTTGGGTGCGGTGCCCAGGGCGGGAGGCCACCAGGAGTCGTCCCAGGCGGAGGGTGAAGAGCCCAGGATGAGGACCTCCGTCTTGTCCGAGTTCAGTTTCAGGCGGCTGGTCGTCATCCATTCGGCTACGTCTCTCATCCCTTCGTGCAGGTTGGCTCTGGCGGTGGCGGGGTCGTTGGTCAGGGAGAGGATCAGCTGGGTGTCGTCAGCGTAGGAGATGATGTTGAGGTTGTGTTGGCGTGCGATGGTCGCGAGGGGGCTCATGTAGACGTTGAAGAGGGTGGGGCTCAGTGAGGATCCTTGAGGGACGCCGCAGATGACTTTGGTGGCCTCTGACTTGTACGGTGGTAGGCGGACTCTCTGTGTTCTTCCGTCGGGGCACCTCTCAGAGGCAAGGTGACTCTAGGCAGTGATGTGTGCTGCGTTACTTCATGATAAATACTGCGCTGCGTTAAGATATATAAAGCCACGCACATCGGTCTCTGCATGGCCTAGTAAATCCCGAAATACCATTTGCGTCGGGCTGTGTCCAAAAAGTGTCCAAAAACCCTGACGCAAAATGTTAGTAGATCTGAGTCCTAGAACCCACTGGCCTGTAATAACCAAACCTTCTGTCGTGTAGTTCCTGTATTACCCTTACATGACCTGCACGTTCGGATAACATAAACTGTGGGATTGTTGGCAGTCCTGTTTGCATATGCTAGCTCACAGTACCACTAGTGTTTCCTCTTATCGGGGCGAGAATAGTTTCTGGCAGCCTGAGAACATGAGAACCCTGATCCCTCAGGATCGTGGAAAGAATGTACCACCCTTCGCTCAGTCACTCGTGCTTACTTCTGCTGGGCATCATCAAGACGTTGAAGAGTGTTGGGTACAGTTTAAAAATGATTATACGGTGTTATGCGGTTCCTACTAATTGAATAGGACTGTGTATTTGGACAACATGGACCTCAAACTACGGAACTCGGTTCACAAGTATTTACCTGAGAATGTTGGCCCAGTTACTAGCTGTCTCACAGGGCACCATCTGAACCTCTAACCTTATCAGGGTGACAGATGGTATCAACAACCTCGATCATGACCACTATCATTTCTCAAGGAATCGGGTAAGCAGATTCACCCTTGCGTTAGTTTACTCTTGCATGCCCAAGGTAACACATCAAAGATACGAAGGAAGTTTTAAAACATTTATTAAAACAATCACATTCTTACATAGATTGTGTGTCAATCAATAGGTAGAAGAAACTAAGCATTGTAACCAGCATTACAAAAATGGATGAACAGTTCAAACATTATAGCGTTACTGTGATTATATGATTATAATGTAATTATACTCCTACCTAGCGCTACCTACACTGTCGAGAGCACAGCAGGGGTGCCCTCTGCCAGATCCCTTGGGATATTTCCACCCCCATGCCTGAGTGTGATGTATCAGGAAGCTGACCTGTGCCGATCAGGATCGCGTCAGCAGCAGGATATGGGTCAGAGTCAGCAGGGTATGGGTCAGAGTCAGCAGGGTATGGGTCAGAGTCAGCAGGGTATGGGTCAGAGTCAGCAGGGTATGGGTCAGAGTCAGCAGGGTATGGATCAGAGTCAGCAGGGTATGAGTCAGAGTCCGCAGGGTATGGGTCAGAGTCAGCAGGGTATGAGTCAGAGTCAGCAGGGTATGAGTCAGAGTCAGCAGGGTATGAGTCAGAGTCAGCAGGGTATGAGTCAGAGTCAGCAGGGTATGGGTCAGAGTCAGCAGGGTATGAGTCAGAGTCAGCAGGGTATGAGTCAGAGTCAGCAGGGTATGAGTCAGAGTCAGCAGGGTATGAGTCAGAGTCAGCAGGGTATGAGTCAGAGTCAGCAGGGTATGGGTCAGAGTCAGCAGGGTATGAGTCAGAGTCAGCAGGGTATGGGTCAGAGTCAGCAGGACTGCGTCTCAGTCACAGTGTGCACCGTTCAAGACAATCTTAGCGGAAGTGCTTCTCGGCCCATTATGTTGCAGATCCGGTTTATATTATCAAAGCACTTCCAATCACACTGTGTCAGGGGTGCAAAGCTGATGCTATGGTTAGTGTAGAGCAGTCTCCAGACAGACAAGCATATCTCGCTCCATGTACTTCTAGCCTTGGACAGTGTACAAATAAACATGATAATGGGCTTGATAATATGCATTATAGAATTCCAATAGAAGCCCTGGTTAGATGTCCTGCACATCTAACCTGGGCTTCTATTGGAATTCTATAACGCATATTATCAAGCCCATTATCGCCGTTTTAGCGGTAGTTTCCTGCCGCTAAAACGACGATAATTTTAACGAGGTTCTTGCTAATATGCCCCCATGTTGATAGCACTGCTGTACAATTAAAATCATATGACCATGCTTAAATTTACCCAGTTATTATAACTGGGGATAACAAACTTCAGTAAAAAAGAAGCATCGGCAAAGCCAAAATGTCTGGTGGCTTTTGTAAAACTTGACTGTTGGGGGAGTTACTCGGCCCTCGCTAATATAAAACAAAAATGACAAAAAGCTAGAATAATTTTTTGTCTCAAAAACACACATAGCCATAGTAGCCCCAGGCACTGAAGGGAACACATTTGGTTATCTATGTTCTGCTTTTGAGAGGACCGAATGCTGCAACTCACAGTGAACTCAGCCAATGGTTGAAATGGGATGACCCCCTGCCCCAAGCTGTGTGCTGCGGTGGGTATGACACAACAATAGACACATAGGCATAAACACTGGCTGAAAACTCCTATAAGTAAATATACATAATTTTAGTAAAATCAGAAGGTCTTGGCTAACACCAGAGGTCAAGGAGCAGTGATTGATCACAGTGAGAATGAGAGAGTACCCGCATGCAGAGCTTTCTGCACTTTCATGCGTGGAACAGCATTGAAGGGCATTTTGCAATTTTACAGAAGTGGTGAGTTCAGACAATAAAGACTGTACCATTAATCACTTAAAAGAAGGTACGTTTGCGGCACAGAAATCACCTTCAATGCTGCTGCAATTTTCTAAAAATAGGAACTTTAAAATACGTTTTTAAAAGCAGTTTTAAAATGTTTGCTTGTCCTTTAGTGGGCATGGCTGTGTTTTCTTGCATTCATTGCGGTTGCTGCGTCAAGCGCTGAACATACTCCGGCAGCAAGAAGCAGAGCCCCTTGCCTCTCCTGACTTGACAGCGCACATTATCACGCTTACTCCAGGAGAAGACGTACATCACCCTGGAACAAGGAAACAGTGGTTGTAAGAGGAAGAACACCTAGAACTGCGTTTTGTAGTCACTAACAATAGCAAAGTGACACAGATGACCCTAGACACAGAGGATCTCAGAACATATGTTACCATGAATTGCTCAGATCCATTTTAGGTCTTGGTACAAACAGCTTCAGCTGACTCCTGACACAGCCTCTGGTCTCCAATACATCACATATACTTCAAGTGGGCTTTTGATCAGCACCTGGCTTAGGATTGGATGGCTTTGCTGTCTATATAAAATGGCCACCGCAGATGCAATCACACCAAGGAGGCAATAGCATAGCCATTAAGTTTCACTGCTGAGATCTACTGCTTTGTGAATGCAGATGAACCCAGTCATGGATCACTTGATTATTCTTCCCTCAAAATGCCATACTCCTCTCTCAACTCTACAAATAGTTGTCAGTGAAAAAATGAGACCAAAATGTTTTTACTTTACTACTAATTAATTTCATTTTTAAAGTTATGGCATACTCTTTTCCCCATTTACTCCATTTAATAAGATAAAACCAAGCCATCATCATAGGGTGATAAAACTACTGAAGATAAAATGGTGTTAGAAAAGGAGAATGCTACTTACCTTAGGTAGCTTGTGGTGTTTGAGATTCACATGCTTTGCAGACTCCCACCATCTAGTGTTGGGAGTGTGTGTTTGCAAGTTATTTTTCTTCGACCTGGACGCCTGTGTCCTTTTAAAACTTTTCTAGCATTGTGTCGATCTGTGGGCCGAACCAATGCTCACCATCAATTGACTCCTCACATCTGAACCCCGAGAGCTAGGCATGGCGCCCTAACAGGATGCTGGTGTTAATTTTTCGTAAGGCGGTATCAGCAGATTTCAATTCAACCTGATGCTTGCATTTGATATCACATTTCCTTACACCATTACCTCTTGTCCCTTCTTGTGGATGGTGATCGTACCTGGAGAGAAGTCCAGCTGAATGGGTAATCCTCACCTATGTGGCCGCCCTCAAAGCCACTCACTTCCAGGCAGCTTTGATCTTATTTGTCTTCTTGTCTGGAGACTTAACCTCTGTCTTTTAAGAGGAGGATCCCTTTCTTAGAGTGTGGACACCCAGATAGTCAGATGGGACCAGACATTCAATATAAACTGGTCATTTGGGTCTACTTTATACTTTAAATCAATCTGCGGAGTGGCGGCAACCCTAACCTTCACCCTAACTGCGTCTGAGCAGGTGGAGATATTGGATAGATCCTTTGGTACTACAGAGGGTCTAGACTAAAACCTCATCATACTCCTCTGCCACCTGGAGGTTCACCTTGTGATGCAGTGATGCTATTTCTATGTCCATGTGGTAGGCAGTGGTACTGCCGCGTCGGGAAGGCCATAACAGGGTGGGGGTTTAAGTCAGAAGCGTCATCAGGGACAACCCAGTAAACCTCTCAAGATTCGTCCCCATCCCTGGATGGGACAGGGTCAGAATAGGGGTAATGGAGGTAACAGAGACGGCCTATCTCCGCATGGAGATGGTGAGTAAGGAGGTGGAGGTGTGTGAGGCAGAGGAGGTGGTGGTCATGTGCGCAGTCCAGGGGTAGGAGGTTGTGGTGGAAGGATGGTGTATTTATCCCTATCCTTGTTCCGCAATGGAAAGGTCTGAAGGTCCTTGAAGATTTGCCCCTCTTCTTTGGGATCAGAGGAGTTTAGTCTTGTAGTAGAGGTCTAGCCCAGATCTTCCCAATTGAAGGATGAGTAAAATGTTGTGTTTTGTGAGAAAGACGGGACCCATTTGGTTCCTGACAGACTCCGTGGAACAGTTACGAAAGTGCTTGGGTGATGGAATTCATGATGTAGAATGTTCAGTTAACGGTTACACGCTGATGAATAAAGAAGAGTAATACTAAGCTCCGTGTGTAGCGTGATCATTCGTATGTACCCGGGCTGTGGAGGACACAAGAGTAAATATTCTCTTTTTCCTGATATCAGGCACCGCTGGGAGCTGTAGTGTAATCGGGCTACTCTTAAATTGTCTTCGAGTCAAGGCCTGGTTTTGAGTTATATCAGGAATGGGTTTGGCATAATACTCTCCGCCGCCATGCTCGTCATTCTTGATACAATTGGTTTCCTTGCAGTCGATGTCCAGCGAAGTTTATCAGACACGCTAGTCGAAGCATGGCATCGAAAGCGGTGAGTGTCCACGGAAGTTGTCTCATCACTGAGATTGAAGTGTCCACAGCTAGCGCTGAAGGTCCTGGCAAAAAAACGCGTCTGTCCTGGAGATGGCATTACAATGTCTGAACCCAATGATGGAAAAAAAATGTGAGGTGAAGTCTTTCTCCTAGTGCATTGTGGGCTGAAGGTGGTGTCACAAGGAATCTTGTGACTCAAGACTTCTTGGAAGGAAAACAACTTGAAAATGTCCACACCCAACACTGGATGGCAGAAGTATGCAGGGTATGTGTATTCACAGAGACAAATGGTACAAACAGTATGTTAGCGGTTACTTAAAATACTGTGAAATGCTGATCTATAGTTGGAAATTCAACCCTTAGCTGCCCTGGATTTTGTATTGTGTATGTTGTCATAGGATGGCTGTTGGTACTGTGTTCCGCTGAGTGGTTTACTCTGTGCTGGCAGCAAAGCTTTTGTGGTGTCCTGTGTAGTCTTCTTGTGTGCCTACATAGTCTAATCTGTGACCCATTTAGGCTTATAAATATGTCCAATTTGTACCTCCTGATGTGGAGAGCTTGTTAGTTAACATACTAGTGGCAGACTCAAAGCACTTATGATATGTTGGAGAGCATCTTGAAAGAGAAGAGCATGAGCCGAATGAACGATATTGAGAACCCATCGGCCCGATGTGATCGATCTGGAACCGGGGGCGGCCTTAGGCATGTGCAAGCTGCGCACCTGCACAGGGCCTCCAAACCCCTGGGGCCACCACGCCAATATATCCTTAATATAATAATCCTCTGAGGATGGATACATATTTGTGTGACGGCCCCTGGCAGGGATTTGGTGGCCTCCGGCTCTGTTCCACTTCCTAACACCCTGACCCCTGCCCCTCTTACAGGGCCCCACCCGGACCCCCTCTTCCGGGGCCCCCTACCTACGCTTCCTGCCCAGGGCTGCCATGAGCCTAGAGCTGCCCCTGCTGGAACTTTCCAGACAACGGCGACTGCGCCTTCTCTCGCCAGCACCTCATGTTCACCCAACAGGGAAGGAAAGATGTTTTGCCTCAGTGGCGGCAGAAGAGAAGGAAGATGGCGTTTGTCGCTGCTCTCTCTCTTTGTCACCACTCACCTCTGAACCGGAAGATGTTTTGCACCAGCTGTTGGATCACCGGTGAGGTCGCCTTTAGTGAAGTGCCAGGGCCTTGCTCTGCTGCTTGCACCACCCATTGCCCCGCCAGCGCTGCCATTGACAAAACCAGCACAACTAACCACCCCACTCCTACAAGTAGAACGATTCAGACTTTTGATGTACATTCAAAATGACTACTTCCTGCTGTCTATGCTATTCTTATAGCTTTCGGAGGCAGATATTCACCATTTTAATGTATATTGAACTATTGAGTAACTATTGTTGTGCTCAGCACAAAATTAGACAAAGAGCGCCACCATATGGCCGGCTGTCATAAGAGCCAGTGCTGACAATAAATTGCTGGTGCTAAGCACCGAAAAGCACTGGCTCAAAAAAAGCACTAGTCTAGAAGGCTCCTGGACTAGCCCACAGATTTTTGGTGTTGCTGAGGAACCTGGCGTCAGGGATGGTGGTCCCAGCAAGCACACAGTGGTGTGGCGATCCAGTGCAGAATTAGCCTTGAATCCAACATGTTCGGTGCCTTTTAATGGCCACATCCGTAAGAGGGGCCTGGATGTCCACTGAACCCCCGGTTGATGCATTCATGCATCTCTGTGAATTAGAATGCTGGTACCTACTCCATGGACAACAGAGTACGTAGAGTCCACACTGGACTACAAACTGTCTGGTTGCACGCTGGCCACCTTGAACAGTTCTTGCAGAAGGTGCATGTAGGTATTCTGGAGACTTGTCTCATAGAACACACTAGGCCGTGGGCCAAGAAGCTGTGGCGTTACAGGGCCGCAAGCTTAGAATGTGGAAAGAAAAACCTTCTTCCCCATAGCATCAATCTACCTCCCCTCATTGTCTGAGGAGGGAGAGAGGTGGCATTGGGCTTGTACTGACAGGAGGGAGGTTTTAGGGTGAGCTGGTTTAGTCGCAGGGTGACCGGGAGCAGTTTCACAGTGACCCGTCCCGAAGCATTTCTTGTGGGTGTCCGCTTGGTACAACTTGCGGTCTGCTTTTTCATGGTCTTCAAATGCCAATTTGTCTCATGCCTTCGACTCGCTCCTGTCTCACAGGCACCGCAGACGGACATTGGCTTCATGGCCGGCCTCTGCTTTCGATGAGCGAAGCATAGTTTCAAACCTGTGATCTTCGGCGGCCACAGCCCTGCTCAGT
This sequence comes from Lissotriton helveticus, assembly GCF_964261635.1. Classification (NCBI taxonomy): domain Eukaryota; kingdom Metazoa; phylum Chordata; class Amphibia; order Caudata; family Salamandridae; genus Lissotriton; species Lissotriton helveticus. The sequence continues at coordinate 59,571,726 of NC_136065.1, read as the reverse complement.
GTCCACAACTTTCTGAAGAGAGCTCAAAATTGAAAGAGTGTGTGGTAAACACTGAGGAGCAGAACTCTGAATCGAGGTCCCATTCACAGTGATGACGCCTTTATTCAGCTCCTGGTCCTCATGTCTGAAGGAAGACCAGAGCTGCTGGTTGAAGCCCATGGTGCCCCGTGCAGGAGCTATAGAAGGTTTCCCGGATCCAGTCTGGCACCTAGAAGGATTCTCAAGATGAGCCGTCCGCATGGAGCCGCTGGACAAAATGGTCTCTGGGCTGGCGACGGCTGATGGGGTGGGATGCCTGAAGGGCCGGAGTCCTCGCCTTCCTTGATGCCACAGGCGCATGGGTTGTGTAGGGGGCATCCTGCTGGTGCATCTTACGTGTGACCACCTCCTCTCTCTCCGGTATCGAGTCTTCTTCGACCAGAAGGCAAGGCAAGCATCGCACATGAAGTCGTCATGATCGGGGAAGAGACAGAGATTACAAAGCACATGGAGATCTGTCCATGGGTACTGGGTATGGGCATGGCACAGCGGGCAGTGCAGCTGATCAGACGCCTGGGTACTGACGCTTCGTTATTTAAAGAAATCCTGATACCGAAGAGCGAGCCTATGCGAGGCGTCGTCCACATACTGTCAGTCTTCTAGCTGGGACTGCCTTGACGTTTCACACCGACTGCAGCCCGGATCACTTTTCTGAACACCAGACGCGAGCTTATGCGAGACGTCGTCTACACACTGTCAGTTTTCTAGCTGGGACTGCCTTGAAGGTTTATACCGACTGCAGCCCGGACCACTGTTCTAAACATCAGACGACTTTACCCTGCGAATTTCATCTACTTGAGAAAATGGCTGGCTGTTGAAACTAAAGAACCACCATGTCTAATTAACCAGTGTCCTGGCATCTGTATGACCGGCGACCACCTGTTTTGAGAGTGGCCATTCTCTTTGAATTGTCGTAGCCCCTACCTGTGTTCCACAGTATACATGCCCTGATGAAGGTGCGGCCATAGATCGGGCCTAGCACTGAAACGCGCGTTGGCGTGTTAATATTCGACCCTGCCTATACCATCAACATTCCTGCCAGCGATATACTGAGTTGATGTTGCAGGATATTTCCAGTGTATCCCTGTATGATTTTTTCTGGATGTGTAAATAATGTATGAATGTATGTATGGGTGATGAATGTGTAGAAAACTGTTAGGATGAGAATGGAAGAATGAATGGGATGCGTGGGGCGCGCTATGGAACTTTATGTGATTCAACCATCACCAGTTTTGTATAACAATATCATGTGATTGAGAAATATTTATGAAAATAAAAAGATGTATTTTTGTATTCCGTGTTTGAACCTTCTTTGAATGGCCCCTAATTGAAAGTGAGCTCAGAGTATTGTTCATTGACTTCTCAATAAAAATGTTTGGACTCTTAATGAGCCTTTAACCAAAAATATAGGGCAGTGCCGCGTCCTTGATTCTATTTACCGCGGGCAGTACTGGAAGGGTGCCGTTCCATTACCCTGTGCGCTCTGCACTCTCTGCTATGAGGGTTTTGGGATGTGAAGGGGTGCGCAGTCCTGGTGAACATTGTTATTCGCAAAGCCAATAGCTTACACTTTTCTAATGCGAGTCCTATTGGCTATGGCAATGCTTGTTGGTAGCAAGCAAGGACGGTGCTGTTGTGGTGCTGAGTGATGCTGTTGTGGTGCTGAGTGAGGCTGTGGTTGGGCTGAGTGGTGTGGTGGTGTCCCTGAGTGATGTGGCGGTGTTGTGTGGTGTTCAGCAGTGTGAGGCGTGCAGCAGTGTGAGGCGTGCAGCAGTGTGAGGCGTGCAGCAGTGTGAGGCATGCAGCAGTGTGAGGCATGCAGCAGTGTGAGGCGTGCAGCAGTGTGAGGCGTGCAGCAGTGTGAGGCGTGCAGCAGTGTGAGGCGTGCAGCAGTGTGAGGCATGCAGCAGTGTGAGGCGTGCAGCAGTGTGAGGCATGCGGCAGTGTGAGGCGTGCAGCAGTGTGAGGCATGCAGCAGTGTGAGGCATGCAGCAGTGTGAGGCGTGCAGCAGTGTGAGGCGTGCAGCAGTGTGTGGCGTGCAGCATTGTGAGGCGTGCAGCAGTGTGAGGCGTGCAGCAGTGTGATGCGTGCAGCAGTGTGTGGCGTGCAGCAGTGTGAGGCGTGCAGCAGTGTGAGGCGTGCAGCAGTGTGTGGCGTGCAGCAGTGTGAGGCATGCAGCAGTGTGTGGCGGGCAGCAGTGTGTGGCGTGCAGCAGTGTGTGGCTTGCAGCAGTGTGTGGCGTGCAGCAGTGTGTGGCATGCAGCAGTGTGAGGCGTGCAGCAGTGTGAGGCATGCAGCAGTGTGTGGCGTGCAGCAGTGTGAGGCGTGCAGCAGTGTGTGGCATGCAGCAGTGTGTGGCGTGCAGCAGTGTGTGGCATGCAGCAGTGTGTGGCGTGCAGCAGTGTGTGGCGTGCAGCAGTGTGTGGCGTGCAGCAGTGTGCGGCGTGCAGCAGTGTGTGGCATGCAGCAGTGTGTGGCGGGCAGCAGTGTGTGGCGGGCAGCAGTGTGTGGCTTGCAGCAGTGTGTGGCGTGCAGCAGTGTGTGGCATGCAGCAGTGTGAGGCGTGCGGCAGTGTGAGGCGTGCGGCAATGTGAGGCGTGCTGCAGTGTGAGACGTGCGGCAGTGTGAGTAATGCAGCAGTGTGAGTAATGCAGCAGTGTGCAGCGTGCAGCAGTGTGAGGCGTGCAGCAGTGTGTGTCGTGCAGCAGTGTGTGGCGTGCAGCAGTGTGAGGCATGCAGCAGTGTGAGGCGTGCAGCAGTGGGAGACGTGCAGCAGTGGGAGGCGTGCGGCAGTGTGACGTGTGCAGCAGTGAGGCGTGCGGCAGTGTGGGTAATGCAGTAGTGAGCAGCGTGCAGCAGTGTGAGGCGTGCAGCAGTGTGTGGCGTGCAGCAGTGTGTGGCGTGCAGCAGTGTGTGGCATGCAGCAGTGTATGGGGTGCAGTAGTGTGTGGCGTGCAGCAGTGTGTGGCGTGCAGCAGTGTGTGGCATGCAGCAGTGTGCAGAAGTGCGTGGTGTGCAGTAGTGTGTGGCGTGCAGCAGTGTGAGGCGAGCAGCAGTGTGTGGCATGTAGCAGTGTGTGGCATGCAGCAGTGTATGGGGTGCAGCAGTGTGTGGCATGCAGCAGTGTGTGGCGTGCAGCAGTGTGTGGCGTGCAGCAGTGTGTGGCATGCAGCAGTGTGTGGCGTGCAGACGTGTGTGGCGTGCAGCAGTGTGAGGTGTGCAGCAGTGTGTGGCATGCAGCAGTGTGTGGCGTGCAGCGGGTGTGTGGCGTGCAGCAGTGTTCAGCAAGCAGCAGTGTGTGGCGTGCAGCAGTGTTCAGCAAGCAGCAATGTGAGGCGTGCAGCAGTGTGAGGCATGCAGCAGTGTGAGGCGTGCGGCAGTGTGAGGCGTGCGGCAATGTGAGGCGTGCTGCAGTGTGAGACGTGCGGCAGTAAGAGTAATGCAGCAGTGTGAGTAATGCAGCAGTGTGCAGCGTGCAGCAGTGTGAGGCGTGCAGCAGTGTGTGTCGTGCAGCAGTGTGTGGCGTGCAGCAGTGTGAGGCATGCAGCAGTGGGAGACGTGCAGCAGTGGGAGGCGTGCGGCAGTGTGACGTGTGCAGCAGTGAGGCGTGCGGCAGTGTGGGTAATGCAGTAGTGAGCAGCATGCAGCAGTGTGAGGCGTGCAGCAGTGTGTGGCGTGCAGCAGTGTGTGGCGTGCAGCAGTGTGAGGTGTGCAGCAGTGTGAGGCGTGCAGCAGTGTGAGGCGTGCAGCAGTGTGTGGCATTTCGTAGTGTGTGGCGTGCAGTAGTGTGTGGCGGAGGGACAAGAGGCTGTGGAGCAGGGGCAGATTGTGTGCTGAGTTGCAGGGAAGGGGGTCTGTGAGGTGTGGCGAAGTGGTGTGAGCTGTGTGTGCATTAGGGGGGAGCAGCGGAGGAGGGAGGAGAGGCTGTGGAGCAGGGGCAGATTGTGTGTTGAGCTGCAGGGAAGGGGGTCTGTGAGGTGTGGCAAAGTGGTGTGAGCTGTGTGTAAGAGGGTCAGTGAGGTGTGGCAAAGTGGTGTGAGCTGTGTGTGTGTTAGGGTGGAGCAGCGGAGGAGGGACGAGAGGCTGTGGAGCAGAGGTAGATTGTGTGTTGAGCTGCAGGGAAGGGGGTCTGTGAGGTGTGGCGAAGTGGTGTGAGCTGTGTGTAAGAGGGTCAGTGAGGTGTGGCAAAGTGGTGTGAGCTGTGTGTGTGTTAGGGTGGAGCAGCGGAGGAGGGACGAGAGGCTGTGGAGCAGAGGTAGATTGTGTGTTGAGCTGCAGGGAAGTGGGTCTGTGAGGTGTGGCGAAGTGGTGTGAGCTGTGTGTGTGTTAGGGTGGAGCAGCGGAGGAGGGACGAGAGGCTGTGGAGCAGAGGTAGATTGTGTGTTGAGCTGCAGGGAAGGGGGTCTGTGAGGTGTGGCGAAGTGGTGTGAGCTGTGTGTGTGTTAGGGTGGAGCAGCGGAGGAGGGACGAGAGGCTGTGGAGCAGAGGTAGATTGTGTGTTGAGCTGCAGGGAAGGGTCAAAAGTATGTGTGTAAGCCTCTTAGCCAAACAAGTTAATTGTAAAAAAAAGAAAAAACAACCCGGGAGTGAGTGTGTGCATGCGGGACGGGAAGACTTTTAAATGTGTGTAGTTGTTATGAGCTGTGTGTGCGTTAGGGGGAGCAGCGGAGGAGGGACAAGAGGCTCTGGAGAAGAGGCAGATTGCGTGTTGAGCTGCAGGGAAGTGGGTCTGTGAGGTGTGGCGAAGTGGTGTGATCTGTGCGTGCATTAGGGGGGAGCAGCGGAGGCGGGAGGAGAGGCTGTGGAGCAGGGGCAGATTGTGTGATGAGCTGCAGGGAAGGGGGTTTGTGAGGTGTGGCAAAGTGGTGTGAGCTGTGTGTGCATTAGGGGGAGCAGTGGAGGAGGGAGGAGAGGCTGTGGAGCAGGGGCAGATTGTGTGTTGAGCTGCAGGGAAGGGTCGAAAGTATGCGTGTAAGTCTCTTAGCCGAACAAGTTAATTGTAAAAAAAAAAAAAAGCCCGGGAGTGAGTGCGTGTGTGCGGGAGGGGAAGCCTTTTAAATCTGTGTAGTTGTTATGAGCTGCGTGTGACAGGTAATAATGACCACGCCAACTGGAACTGCCAACATAATGACATGAGTGAACACAACGCCCAAACTGGTTTGCTTGATGCTGTTCGCTTCCAGCAGCTCACGGGTCTGTAACCCTTCCTCCGACCTCTCCTTCGTTAGGTGAAACCCTTCTGAAAACAAACTTTAGGCATTGCTGTGGCAGGGAGGCGGGGGAGCGGGAGCGCATTCCTTTGAAGTCTGATCGGGGGAAGTGGCTTGGGAGCGGATTCCTTTGAAGTCTGATGCCGAGGCTCAGACAAATGGTGGTGTGCGAGCGGCTTCCTTTGAAGTCTGATGCCGAGGCATGGTGTGGGATGTGGCTGACGATGATGTGCACATGCCTGCGTCACACGCCTGCCTCACATGAACTGTACGCGATCCGCAGTTTGGTAGACTTTTTGAGATGCTTACTATAATCTCGCCTATTCAATCCCTAGCGGGATAGAATAGGCAAGACCCAAAAAGCATTTAACATCCCAATTGTCGTTGCGTTGCCTGCCTACGAGTGATGCTCCTCGTGCTCTGGTGCCCTGTTATGGCGATGGAATTTCAGCAGCCTAGGGGCTGGCACGGTGCCAGCCCGGGCCTTCAATAGTCGAGGGTCCCTGGGGAGCGCCCAGTCATGTACAGTATCAGCCCGTGCTTCCCAGGGCTGCCTCTCAGCGCCCCTCCCTTCGAAAGGGAGTGTTTTAGGTTTTGGAATAGTGCCTGACGTCACCGAGTCATGACCGAGATGCACCTCATGGCTCTGGGAGGCCCTGTCTCCTGCTTCATGCTTTGAACACATACACTGTGGCTGCTTCTACGCCTCGCGTATCTGTTCAGAGCACGAAGCAGTTGCCACTAGTTGAGTGAATAAAGAGACAAAAAAAACACGCGAGACATTAAACTGGTCGATGCGGTTTGGAGTCAGTTTACAACGAGGACGGGGGCGAGTTTACAGCGCGCAGCAGATTTTCCGACCGTCCGAAAAGAACATGAGGGAAGGCGAGACGTGCTGGAAAGCTGCCTTGCCTTGGGGTTTTTCCCTGAACAATACGGTAAGCTCTGTATGACTATTACTGCTTTTAAAACACCTTGGCTGCTAGGGTGTTTTCCCGCTGGGTGCTGATCCTAGCAGATTCCCATTGTTCATGACAAGGTGAACTCGTCATAAGCACCGGGCAGGTAAAACCCATGATGAGTTGACCTTGTCATGAGCACTGAAGGGGTTAATACCAGCCTGTCGGTTTCTGACCCCAGTGCAAACCCTTCAAGTCACTGCCCTGTTTGCGTAGCTCAGGCGCCCATTAATGGAGTCTGCCTCATTTGCATAGCAGCAGCACTAAACGCCACAAATGGTTCTCATGTACACCACTTGAACATTGTGTGTGTACTACCCAAACCTGTCCGGCAAAGAGAGTCGCATTACTCTTTAAAACCTCTATTCAAGTTATGGGGGAGTGTAGGGCCGACCCTCTTGGAAATTGGGCAATAGCTACTGTTAGAATACAGGGGTCTTGGCTGACTTTTGTGGGATATTACAAGCCTAATACAGACGACCCGGCCCGCTACAGTCATATTGCTTTATCTGATAAATATCAAAAGGCCTATTATACTCGGTGGCGATTTTAATGTTGTTTTAGATTCAACTCAAGATACTACATCTAAAAGGAGTGCGGTAACTCATGAGGTGAGAAATATCTTAAAACAACTAATGACAGATATAGGCCGCGTAGATATATGGAGGTCGAGGAGAGCTAGAGCTGGGACAGACGGGGGAGCCTTTACTTTTCACTATAAAAAGTAAGGCTATCGATCGAGAATTCATTTTTTTCTCGTGGACATCTATATTAAAAAAAACACAATCAAAAGTTACTCACGCCCCAGAACACCTCTCTGATCATTCTGCAGTTATCTTAGAGGTTATGCTAAAAACAAGGCTACTCTCTAGTAGGTGGATTTTAAATAGATCCCTACTTTTAGATCATTGGATAGTAGACAAATTGAAAAATGCCACAAATGAATTATTTTTGTTTAATATGGATTCGGCCCCACTTTATATTGTTTGGGTCACTTATAAGGCCTGCATAAAAGGTATTGTAACATTCCTATCGATCGAGCACAACAAAAAAGTTAAGGTTGAGATAAATACATTGGAAAATGTAATCCAAAGTTTTCAAGCAGAAATTGAATAAAATTCAGGAGATTTAAATATGGTACAATGAAAGAATAAATTGCAGGAAGCAAAATTGGAGTTAGTCGATTATCCTGAGGCAATTATAAGGAAAAAATCGGAAGCTAGCAAATTATTGAATCAGGATTACGGAGAGGGGTGCAGTAAATTGCTAGCATGGAAGGCAAAAACTAACCAGAAAAGAAATCAAATTAGGGACCTTAGATGTCAAATCTCTGGTGATATAATCTCCAATGATGAAGAGATTGAATATGCATGTGTCTCTTTTTTTCAAGACCTCTATAAAGAAGACTCTAAAGTTGATGATGTAGGAGAGTAGGATCTGGTTACTATGGTTACCCCCACTTTTTGCTGATGTTTCACTGTTTCGCGACTTTAGTCTGGCTGTGGCCCTGCTAACCAGGACCCCAGCCTAGCTGCTTCCTCTCTAAAATGATTGCATGTACTTTAGATCCACTCCAGTTTGCTTACTGGGTTACCCTTGTGAGTCCGTAATATATGTTACCTTAGGTACTAAGGGCATAGGTACCCCGGAGGCCTACCAGGGGCTGAGCATGTATTATGCCACCCCTGGGAAGCCTTCCAAAATGGCACCACAGGTCTGTTACTGCAGCCTGGGTAAGGTGGTGCACGCACCCCTTACTAAGATATAGGTTACCTATAGCTACCTTTAATCACTGACACATATAAACCTATCAGTCACCCCTATGGCAGGCCTTGATAATCCTGAAGACAAAGTACTTGGTTTTGTGTGAGAGGGTGCCCATGCATGAGCACGACCCCTCTGCTGCTTTGGAAACCTATTCTCTGAGGCTGTTCAGCGATGCAGCCAGACCATATACTCTTAAGTGCATTATAACCTCACAGCAAATGCTAATTTTGGAATGGCTGCATGGAAACATGCCGTGTTTGGTGTTAAACACTTCCGAATCCTACTCCCCCGCCAGTCCTGGCGGTGGTGGTAGAATTCCACCCTTCTAGAGGGAGAGAAATGTACACACTGACCTAACCGGTAATAGTTTAAAAGAGCCCTGGCATCACAAAATGGATGCTGTAGCCACAGACATGGGTCTGACCTCCTGCTGCTGGACGAAACTCCGGCAGGGCAGGCCTGGACTATAGGTTTCCTGTCACAGGGAGGTGTAACCACCTCTCAGACAGGCTTTAGTGTATTGCGGCTGGGTGGGTGCATTCAGAGAATGCTTTTCAGACAGTGCTGGGGGCACACTTGGTGCCCCTGTGCATATCCCAGTTCAAACCGGTTGCATGGGCACTCAGGCCTTGCACTGGTACAAAACTGGACAAAGGGAAAGGGGTATAATTACCCCTCTCCCCAGACCCTCCCATACGTGCGTCCCCAGAGTATGTCCAACCCCCTATCTTAGTATAAGGAAAGGAACCCAGTCCTTAGGACTTTAGATTATACCTGGATAAAACTCTGAAGCTGAATCCTGGAACTTCAACACACTATATCGACTAGAGGACTGAAGAATCTCCCTTGGGATCAAGGAGTGACTCCCCTGTTCAAACAGGCACCAAAGAAGCATCTTGCTGGTCTGCATTTCCAAAGCTCCCGTCGGACGCCAACATTTTTGTGACTCAGAGTCAGGACATAGACTTCCAGACTCCTCAGAGGCTGACACGAGATCCCAGCAAAGCTAAGACCGGCAGCCCTCACGAGTGACGTGGAAGCGGAGCTCCTAGACACCGTGCACACTTGCAAGTGCATCAACTGCCCGTGCTTTCCCAAAGTTGTGCGTTGGACTACTTGTAGTCCAATCCCCTAGCACCATCTGCACCGAAGATTGTGGGCCTACACTCCAAGAATGTTCCGTGGGACTACCTCCAGCCTTTCCGCTTGAAGCTACTTTGCGATCCCTGGTCAGTTGACTGGTGGGTCCCCACGAAGGTAACTCTTCTATTTCTTGGTCCGCCCTGGTTGCTGTAGACGTGCCCTGACTCCCCACCAAAGGGTCAGTCCCTCAGACCTTGCTGGTCTGCACCAAAAAGCCAGTCTTTGTTTTCTGCATGGGTTGTTGTTGCCAAGGCTTGTTGGGTCCAATTAGGAAACCGACACCGCAGCACTCGACATCCTTCATTGGACAGCTCAATTCCAGCATCTCGTCATCATCGACGCCTCCTGGTTCTCGTGGCTGAAGAGTCAAGCTTCACCTTCACCTGAAATCACCCGACATCGGTGGGCATCCGCTCAATGCCTTCCTGTTCACTGGCAAGTGACCCAGACTCTGTCCCCTCTGCTTTCAGGTTCTTCAGATCTCCGATCCACCCTTGGATCCACCCGGACACTTTCGACTTGGTCGCCAGCAGCACTTTGCAGTAGATCACCATTGAAATTGACGACGAAACCCGACACGAAAAGACACCTATGCACCTGGCTTCCCTGGGTGAGGTAACTCGAGTACTCCGGTGCTCCCGTGGTTGTTGGCTCTAGAACCTCCTAATTATAAAGGGGTCTGCTCCAAGTGTCCTTTATCTTTAAAATTCCAACCGCGACTTTCCCCTTAGAAGTTAATGGTGATTCGCGGCTGTGTTTAGACACTGCACACTTCCCTGTGGGTCCCCTGTGTCACTACCTTGGGTGGGTCCTAGTGGCCCCAGCGGTTATAAAGGCTCTAGGCCCTGTATGTATGTCAGTCGTGGTTCTTATACAACTTTCTTAATATATGGTTTGGTAAGCCCCTAAGGCATAACGTATATTGTGCTAATTTACTGTGTGCTACTTCAGTTTACTGAATGTATTTTTGCCTCTAGCCTCATAAAGAGACTATAGGGATGTGTTTAGAATAAATACATATATTTTATATATATTCCTGGTGTGGTTCTCCTTTCATTTGGTCATTCATGAGATTATAGACTGGTAAAACAAGCTGCTTTACATTCCTTCTAGATTTAGCCTGAAGGCAGCTCTCCACAGCTACCACTAGGATAGCTTTCTATAAAGGTCGTCTTAAACCTACCATCAATGAGGGTCATTTGGACTGGTGCAAGGTGCCCACTAGAATAGTGGACAGCATATGGCAGGCCAACTTCTCACAGATGATTAAAAATTCGAAGACTTTCTTCAAGACATTGAACTTCCTTCTTTGCAAGGACTGGAAAAAAGAGACTAAATAGTCCTTTTAGTCGTGAAGAAATTCTTCTCATCATTAGGGGCTTAAAAAGGGGGAAAGCTGCGGGTCCGGATCCTCTCCCAAACGAATTCTATACTCTGCTTAAAGAAGAACTTGCCCCGATATTACTGCAGTTGTTCAACTCTGTTTTTTTGGGTAGACAGAATCTTCCGTCGTCTTGGGATGTGGCCACTATAACTATACTTTTAAAACCAAATAAAAATCCGAGGGCATGTGAATTATATAGGCTAATTTTTCTCTTTAACACTAACTACAAAATTTTCACTCAGGCTTTAAAAAAAAGATTGGATAAGGTGATAGGATCTTTAATTCACACCAACTAAAAAGGTTTTATAAGAGGGAGGCAACTTTAAGAGTTAACCCATGAACTAATCGCGACCTTAGATCTGGCGAAGGTGTGTGGGAATCCCCTTACAGTGATGACACTAGATGCTGCTAAAGCTTTCGACAAGGTTAGCTGGGCATTTTTGTATAAAATGATAGAACGCCTTAACCATTGATTAAACATTAGTGCTTGACAAACAAATACATATTCCCTGAAGGTCTGGTGTGGGGGAGACACAAGGTGAAGACAGCAGCTTCACTCATGAATGTCAACACTTTTTACAAACTTTTATGGTGAAGCCACTGTTACCATTTTAGTCAACCTCAACTCCCTTTCAACTTTAGTTTTTTTAGGGAATTTCATTAGCTGTTTTTATATATTTTATTTGTAAGTGTTGTAATTTGATGCTGGTGGTTTTATGGTGGTTATTTTAGTGTGCAATGATGAGAACTATGGTGACCTATCATAACAGCCTCAGTCATACTCTTGTGAATATGGAAACCTTGTAAATTCAACATCAGTGTACTTCTTCAGAACTATTTAGCAGAAGGAGGAGAGTCCAGAGTCAGTGGTGGAAGGACACACGCCTCCTGGACAGCAGTTCTCTTAACCTACTGCAATCATTTTACTTAAGGATCTGCCCCCTGAGGCCAATTCTTACGGTTACATGAGCACAGGGGTTGTTAATGTTCCTTTCTAACCAGCCAGTTGGGCTCTTTCTTCCAGCTCCCCCTGCCCATCCAGACTCCCCAAGCCCTGGAGGCCACAACACTTATGAATCCAGGAGGTTGTGTCAATGTCTCTTTCTTGGCAGCCAGCTGGCCTCTTCCCTCAGGTACCCCTGTACAGCCAGACTCCCCATGCCCTTCGTGCCCTGGAACCAGTCCATATGAGCCATCAGGCCCCTTCAGACCACACAATACATGGCCCTCCACACTAGAGGCACTGCAGCCCACCTCCAGGGGGTGGAAGGGAGTCCACAGAACATTTCCATAGACTCTGGTGGGCCGCAGGTCCCACTACTACTTACTCATGGTTGTCTTCGGTCACCACCCTCTTGACGAAGGACAGGAACGCATCAAGGAAGTTAAAGCAGACTTGTGGCTTCCAGTAGTCGGGGGCTACCTGTGGGGGCACAAGGCAGTGATCAGCGCCTGGGAGGGTCACTCACCTCTGATGCTCCCATATACAACATTGTCAGTCTCAGAGTGCCTTGTTTTTCATCAGCACCTTCTTAAGGCGACAGCATATACCCGCCTCTCCTCCCCCAACTGAACTGATGGATGGGTTGGTGACCTCGCTGGGATCCTTCACACTCAGAGGAGAGGGGCTCAGAACACCCAAATAAGTGCAACATTAAACAGAGGTTGGGTCTTTACATGAAGACAGCCTGGCAGAGGCCGGGTCCTAGCCGGGCACAGGTCATGGGCACTGCAAATACCCAGGGGCGTGTGTGCTTCTTGATAACTGCACAAAAGAATACAGTGCAGCATTGCCACTGAGCCCCAGCCAGCAAGAGGTAGAAGCACTGAGGGCACCAGGGGTACTAACTGACAGTCACTCAGGTTCACAACAACCAGGCGGGCAACAAGAAAGGACAGGAATGTGTACAGGGAAAATGCACAGACTTACCGCAGATGTTGGTGCTCTCTGAAAAAGAGAATTAAATGGTGTTAAACACTTTATGCAAAGTTTTATCCATGCATACTTGGTAAGAGGAGCAAACATGGGAAATTATTGATGGCAGAGTCTTTAACAAGCCTCCTGAGCAAACCTTGGGAAGTGTGCTATCAATCAAAGCGTTCATTCTGGGGGCAGATAAGCACCGGGGGACAAAGACACTTGGGGTGCCGGAGACATTTTGTGCCCGAGTACAAGTGGGTGCTCGCTGACGGGGACTGGCAGGGTTCATGGTCCCCTTGTGGCCCGCAGTGGAAGGAGAAGGGGTTCACCCATGGGCAGGAGAATTGAACCATGCAAGGTGCTTCATGCGCTGCTCATGGCAGGGGGCGCCCTGTGTTTCACGGCTCATCAGTAGTGTCCATTGCTGCTTGCACCATCAGAGACCCTGTCCAGATCACGCTCTTGCACAGTTCAGTTCCAATCGAGGGCAACTGAAACTCCCCCTGCCCTTTAAGGGGTACCCTTACCACCCTTAATCTCTAATCGCGCAATTACTCCATTTCACTCTGTTCACATCCCTTCAGTCTTAAAAAGCCACCAATGGACAGAAATATAGATAACTTGATGAAAGCTTGGCATGAGATGGGATTGCCAGCTGTTGGCACAGGGCTGTCCCCTGTATGGCTTCATGTGGAGGGCACCCCTGCCCTAAGTGCCATCTGTAGTAAGTATTTGTAGGGTATTTCTGTGTGTAAATTATCTTATTGATAAAATGAAGAATTGATAAATAACCTAGAAAATAGTGACATGCAAGTTCAGCTTATACCCATACAAACAGATACAAATTTTGATTGTGACACTCTCACCAATAGCAAACAATACTTATATATAAAGAGAGGTAGAAAGAAGAAGAGAAGAACAAGAGAATAAACTATAGAAAGAAGAAATTAAATAGAGGAATAGAAGAAAAAGAGAGAAAATGAAGGAAAGAAAGACGCAAAGTAAGGAAGGTAGAGAGGTAGGAGGGCAGTGAGTGCATTGATGGTAATGAGGAAAAAGCAAGAGTCTAAGCAAACTCTGGGGGGAAGAATGGGGCATCTTGCAAAAAGGGGGACCATATAAGAAGAAAAATATCTGCTTTGTCCATTAAACTGCAAATACTCTTTTTACTGATGCGTTCTTGTCCATTTCCGCAAGCCATTCCTCATAAGACGGCAATAGTGGAGAGGGCCACTGTCGCAAAATACAGGTTTTGGCATCTGTAAGGACAGTGAGGAGCAATCGACGAGCATGGGGGGGTCAAGTTGCGAATGTCCGCTGAGTCATGGAGGCGAGTTGGAGGTCTGGAAGTGGTGAGGGAGAATCCATGGATTCCCAGAGCGTAGACTCTACTGCCGTCTAGAAGGGGTGTATGATGGGAGAGTCCAGCAAAATATGGACAATATCACAGGATGCACAATCACAGCACCAACAGCAGAATGAGGGAGCAACCCTGCAGCCTGGAGCCAAACAGGGGTCCAGTGCCAGCCCTGAAAGATCTTAAAAAGACTGAGATTCATGTGTGCCTCATGGACTTCTTGTACTGAGGCCCACAATAGTTGTGTCCATTCTTCCTAGTCATAACCCTTCTGCAGGCAAGCCTGCCAGTTCATCCTGAGGCTAGCTAATTGTGGCTGAGAGTAAGGATGACAAATCAAGAAGTTATATAATCCGGACATCACATCTTTAAACTGACCCAAAGTGTTGAGGTAAGAGAGCACTGAGGAACAGGGAACGGTCAAGGGTTATGTTATGTTATGTTATGTTATGTTAAATTTATTTTTGTATAGCGCGCGGCGACTCAAAAAGAGTATCCCGGCGCTTTAGCAGCGAGACCTACGGTGAAATAACATAACACGGCAATAAAACAAAAAAGGGAAGTTCAGTGAAAGAAGGAAACAAGGCCTATAAAGTAAACAACCAGGTCTTTAGACCCTTCCTAAAAGCGAGTAGGCTGGTGGCGCCCCGGAGTGTCAGCGGCAGAGAGTTCCACAGCTGTGGTGCCCGCAGTCCAAAGGAACGACCTCCGATGCGAGCTTTTTCCACACGTGGCACCACAGCCAGGAACTGTGACTCCGATCTGAGAGCACGGGCCGGATGGTAGAAAGACAGTCTCCTTTGAAGGTACTTCGCGCCCCCGGCATGAAGGGCTTTATAGGCCAGAGTCAGCGCTTTGAAAATGATCCGCTTGCGGATAGGCAGCCAATGTAAGGCCTGCAAGAGACCCGCTACACTAGCTCGCCTATTTAAGCCATAAATGGCACTCGCCGCAGCGTTCTGCGCCACCTGGAGCCGCTGCAGCAGATACTCTGGCAGGCCCAGGTAGAGGACATTGGCATAGTCCAGCCTGAACCCGATCAGAGCCTGCACAGTCAGTTTCCGATGTTCTTCCGACAAAAGGGGTAGAAACTTCCTCAGCACCTTGAGGAGGCCAAAGCAGGTGCCCGTCACCCCCAAAATCTGGGCTCTCATCGTCAGGCCCTTGTCCATCTTGACCCCCAAGTTCTTAGCAACTAAAGATGGACAGGAAGGTGGAAACATGCTAGTGGGCCACCAGATTTGCCAGTCGGGGTCCGACGCACACCCAAAGAAGAGAACTTCAGACTTCTCAGAATTGCACTTGAGGCCACTCAGATGAAACCATCTGAAGACAGCCTCAAGGCAATCCCGGATGCTCTCTCCATTAAAATCTCCTCCACTCCTACAGGAGAAGAGGAGCTGTGTGTCGTCGGCATAGGACACGATCCGGGCCCCAAAAAACTCCACCAGTGCCGCCAAAGGGGTCATAAAGATGTTAAAGAGGGTCGGGCTCAAAATAGAGCCCTGCGGGACCCCAACACCCAATGGCGGCATCACAGCAGAGTCCGGGGGCACCCAATTTGCTCAGCAGACAATGACGTGATTGTATATATCGCCATGGTTGAGCATGCGGCAAACCCAATTCATCCCGCAGCATCTCAAAGGACTTGAGCTCACCTCAGAGATCAAGTGTGTAAGAGTCAGAATTCCAGCTGTGTTCCCAGGGCCCTGGTCAAGCATAGTCCCTCCCATGCGAAGGCCTGTATTGCTCCAGATGGAAGCTTAGTCATGGCAATGCGTGTCTCCAGGAAAAAGCTTGTGGGCCCGCATCCAGGGAGCATACGTGGGATTGAGGGAGTCCGCAGCAGCGCAGTCAGGAAGATAAAGGGCTTGCAGCACCAATGGTGCCTCCTGGAGTCTGTGTTACATCTTAACCAACAATGGAGTGTCTTTGATCCAGGGGGGCATGTATGCCATTCGTGCTGAAGGTAGATCTACATAGTAATGCTCTGCAGAGGTCAGGCCTAATACCCCTGTAGTTCTGTGGCAATAAGCTTCTGAATTGCCAGGCGAGGTCTCACTCAGCCCCAGATGAAGGCCTTAATGGTCTTATCTATCCTACGGAGGGTTGAGAGGGCTTATAGCTGGGTAAGCATGACTAACACGTATGTGATTCGGGGATGGGTAACCATTTTCACAGTTTGAGTCTGTCCCCAGAGAGACAGATTTAGGTGAGGCCACTTTGTGAAGTCCAATCGCATTGCTCAAGTAATGGGTCCAGGTTATCCGCCACCAGGCGTTCCAGGCCCCTATTTACTAGAAGAACAAGTTACTTACCGTCAGTAACACTATTTCTGGTGGATACAGTGTCTGCATTCCACAGAAACTTTTCTCCTCAGCTCTCTCACGTCGATGAGGACATCACAATGGAACGGATCTGCACTCGATGCTGAGTGATGCCATTGGAGCCATAAGAAGACCTCCTCGGCGTGCTGACATCAGTACTATCTATTTTTTCCTGTGCCTTTGAGGCAAACGGGTGAACCGACAACATTTTCACAAGTATACACAGTATACAAACACAACAAAACCCTGTAAATTCATCATCATAGACATTTCACAATGTCAACTATCTCATGATTCCAGTAATAAATCACATAAAATACACATTGATTATTTTTTCGGTATAATTAGAGAGGCAACAGTGAGGCAGGTGTGTCAGTGAGGAATCCACAGGCAGACACTGTATCCACCAGAAAAAGTGTTACCGAAGGTAAGCAAGTTGTTCTATTGAGGAATACATCATCCTGTGGATTCCTCACCTTCTGAGTTAAATCCCCAAGCAGTTCTACTCTCGGAGGAAGGTGCCTGCCCATACCAAAAAACCCTGCAGCACAGGACAAGCAAAATGGCCATCCCTCCTCTTTTCCGAATCCAAACGATAGGGCTCTGCAAAAGTGTGGAGGGAGGCCGAAGTTGCCGCTTTGCAGATGTCAATCACAGGGACACCTCTAGTCAAAGAAGAAGACTTAGCTCTGTTAGAATGAGCACGAATACCTTCAGCCCATTGATATTGTGGGTGCCAGCGATCGAGCAGATATACTAACTTCACGCACAACAGTGCCACTGTAAGGGTGGCTATACCCTTGTTTTCCCCTATGGAGCAATTCAGTAACTTACCTCACCTGATGTTTTTTCATACACCTTTACTATAAAAGTGGAGGAACACTTGGGGCCATATTATCATGAAAGGGCGATACATTATCGCCGCTTTTATCAGCAGGAAACTGCCGCTAAAGCAGCAATAATGAGCTTGATAATTTGCCCTTGTGAATTCCCATAGAAGCCCAGGTTCTGGTGTTAACTTCTATGGGAATTCACAAGGGCATATTATCAAGCCCATTATCGTCGCTTTAGGGGCAGTTTCCTGCCGATAAAAGCGGCGATAATGTATCTCCCTTTCTTGAAAATATGGCCCATGGTCTCTCTACTTTGTGGAATCAGGAATGGTCCGTACCTAATGTGCTCTTAAAGTGTCAACTCATTTCAAAATTATCTTGTCCGAATAGCATTAATATTGTGGCTGTTCACAAGTGACACTTTTCCGAGTTATCTCTTACTTGGATGAGTTTATTGATGACATCATCGCCATTTCCAATCCTAACATGCCTAACTTGCCTTAAAGAAGTCCAATGTTTTGGGTGAAACGTGTTGGCTGCTTTCCATTGTAATTAATCCGCATCTGAAACTATTTGAATATAAAGAAGCGTTTAAATGCATCCTTGAATACTGCATGATATTTTTCGGTTATCCTAATGTATAATTAATGTGTGGTGCACTGGTTGGGTTTTGTTCAGATTTGCATAGTTCTGTTAGGACTGCACCTCGGCGGCGGGTGCTTAAAATGTGTGCACACAGTTGGATCCATGGTTACTACCTTTTCTTTTTTAAAATACAGGGATATTAGTATAGGTGCGATCTGTGGTAGGGGTTCCACTGTCGTGTTTATGTTTCCTTCACCTTCAGGAGGCTCCTTCTCTGCCAAGGCATAGCAGATCTTGATATACAGGATAATCCACCTGGACAGCGTTCTTTTGTGGACAGCCTTACCCTTCCTCTTGCCCACATTACCAATGAAGAGTTGATCGTCCAACCTGAAGTCCTTGGTTCTGTTCAAGTAGAAGCTGACTGCCCTCTTGAGGTCCAGGTGATTAACTCTCTCCTCCTCTTTAGGAGGTGGAGGGGAGGATAAAATGTGCGTAAGGTGATGATGGATTGCCCCATGTAGAAAGGAGTGACCACCTTAGGCAGAAAAGCAGATCTGGTCCTAAGAACCATCTTATCCGCAAGGAAAGACTTAAAAGGACGCTTGAAACGAAGAGCCTGCAATTCACTCACCCTTCTAGCTGAAGTGATTGACACTAAAAATATAGTTTTAAATGCTAGAAACCTTAAGGGACAACTATGCAACGGTTCAAAGGGAGAATCCATCAAAAATGTGAGAACCAAATTCAAATCCCACTGAGGCATGATATACAGAGATGTAGGAAACCTATTAGTGAGACCCTTAATGATTCTCATAATGATAGGAGATTTAAACAAGAAGGGTTGATCTGGTAAACAGGGAAAAGCCGACAAGGCAGATACGTAGCCCTTAACAGTAGCTACTGCACAACCCTGTTGCGCTAGGGAAAGAGAGAAACACAGACCATCAGATAATTGGTCTAGTAAGAGATTAATCGATCTCTCTCCACATCACTTAAGAAATTTGGCCCACCTACCAGAATAGACAGATTTGGTGGAGTGTCTTCTGTCTGATAATATAACGTCCACCACATCCGGTGGGAGAGAGAAAGAACTCAGGTTGACCCGTTCAATCTCCAGGCAAGATGGCGCAGGCTTTGGAGGTGGGGGTGAAGTACCTGTTCCTGTGGAAGGTCTGCCTTGGGCGGGAGACGGAGCGGCGGGTTCAATGAGAGGCAAAGGAGGCCTGTGTGCCACACCCTTTGCGGCCAATCCGGTCTTGGGGAACCTTCCTCAGACCTCAAGGAATCAAGGGTATGGGGAGAAACGCATAAAGAAACCGTGAGCCCCAGTCTAACTGAAACACGTCCCCGCAATGCTCCCTGCATCAGATACTGGAGACTGCACAATGACAGACAAACAGGTCTAACTGAGGAAAGCCCCACATCCTGAAAATGTGAAGAACCACCTCTGGATGGAGACGCCAATCGTGATCAGCCGAAAACTGCAGACTGAGACTGTCAGCACACACAATCAACACTGCCGCCAAATGATTCCCGATTATGCAAATCTGAGGGTCCTGAGCCCAGGACTAGAGTCGCTGAGCCTCTCTGCAGAAAAGATACAACCCTTCTCCTCCCTGTTTGTTGGTGTACCACATTGCAGTAGCGTTGTCCATTAAGACCTGAACCGACTGACCGCCAAGCAAGGAAGGTGGCCGTATGCGTTAAGATATCTGAGCTAGAGCTGTTCCCTGCAACAATGGTTGGAGAGGGGAAAGACGAGGAGGTGGAGGAGGAAACTTGCTGTCGGGCAGAACCCCGCAGACGACCTCTGCCCTTTCTTCTGTAGGACCTGTACAAGGGATTTGCCTGCTGCTGCTGCAATTGTTGCCTGCCATGAAAGGACAAGTTTCTTGCAAAGCCACGAAACTTGCCAAATTGTCCAAAGTTCCTGGGTGGAGTCTGAAGCCAGAAAGACCTTGCTGTAGCTTTGCTGTCCTTAAAGCGCTGCAGCACCGAATCTGCTTCAGCACTGAACAGGCGGGACCCATCAAAGAGTAGGACCAGCAATGCAGCCTGGACATCAGGCGAGGATCCTGAACCACGCAACCAGGCGTGCCTCCTCACCGCCACAGACAACCCCACTGCTCCGGCTACAGAGTCAGCTGTATCCAGTCCAGATTGGATGACCTGGTGGGCAGCAGCTTGGGCATCTGATAACACCTCTGAAAAATGGCTTTGGTTATCCATGGGCAACTTTGGTACAACCTCAAGAGACGTGGCATTCGTACATTTTAAAGCCGCAGTCGCAGATGATAAAACATTCTTCACTGATTGCTCCATGCACTTTAACTCCTTATCAGCAGGCGCTGATGGAAAGGAACCTGCCAACAGCTTTGAAGAGCGCAATGCCTGGTCCACCAAGCTTTCCAGCAAGGATGGGAGGACAGAAACGCAGGACTCCCAGGAGCCACCTTCTATCTCCTAGCGACAGTCCTGGAAACTGCTGGAGCGGACATTGGTTTGTGCCAAATATCCAAGATGGGCTCTGTCAATGCCTCATTGAAGAGCACTAAAGGTTCTGACACAGAGGACGGATGAATGAAGAACCTCTGTAAGAATGTTTGACTTCATTTCCGCTGTAGGAAGGGGCAATTCTAAAAGTTCTGCAGCCTTTCTTATAACACTGTGGTATGTGGTCACCTCAGGCATCGGCAGGCCCTTTGGCGGTGTCAGCTTTCACTCAGGGGAGGTGTCCAGGCCATTAGCCTCCTGAAAACCCTGAAAACCAGGGTCAGGGTCCACTATCTCCCTTTCTTTAGCCACTCCATGTTCATTAAGGTTTTCTTCTACCTCCAACAACCTTTGCGCCTGTAGCAGCGATCTCATCCTCTAAACTGGCGTTGCCAGTGATTTCAGAACTGGCATCGAACGAGGGTTCAAGGGACCAGGAGTCGAATCCGGCTCAGATCCAGAGGGTGTTGGCAAAGAATCGTCTGATGGAGCTCGACACTATAGAGACTGCAACGGCGTCGATATTCCCGGCGACGGAAGAGGCCAACTCTCTAGAGCCATAGGCATGAAAGGCACGAGCGGTGCCTTGAGAAAGTGAGGTGGGAAACCTCCCAGGGAATATGCCAATGGACCCATGGGGCCAACAGATGCACTAGTAGTATTCGCAGTCCTTGCAAAAAAGCCACACATCGTGTTTAAAAAATGCGATGGATCCAATACCAGAGTTGTGAAAATGGGATATGCTGGATCTGGGACAACTGGCTCTGGAGTCATTCGAAGTGGAAACAAGGTCGGCTCCGGCATCAGAGATTTAGGGTCCGGAGGATGGAAATTCGACCCCGGCATTGGAGGGGGCGTAACATTCCTCGGAGCCGGTGGAGTCACAGCCCTTGAAGCCAGAGATGCCTAATATTATGCAAAACTCAGTGCATTATGCACAGTGATTTAAACTAGATTTTATTGGCTGCAGGGAGCCATTGAAGAGAATCCAGAGCACCTGAAGGTGAAGAGTGACGTGGCAAAGACAGTGCAAGTTGAGCTGCTGCAGCCTGTATATGATGCAGGCGCTGAACAAGGTATCCTAGTGCACCTAGAAACAAGGCATTGCTATAGTGCAAGCTGCTCAGAATGATGCTTTGCACCAAAACAGGGACAAAACAAGTGGGCAACAAAAGTAATACTTTCTAAAGTTCCCTCTGTAGACTAAACGAGAGCAGAAAGGTCTATTGACATGAATAAAGAGAGATAATCGTTATTTTTGTAGTCTCCCAAATTTTGAACAGTCAACAAAGTAACCGGAATTGAGTTAACCTCCGGTGGCCGAAAGTCCCTCCATAGGATGCAGGAATGACGCAGAGAAGCAGTTCATGACCTCCGTCCTATATCCGTTGAATTTAGGAGAGTTACCTCCTAGCCACTGCGAGATATCACACATGTAATAATGAAACAAGGCCATTGGGGAGTACATGCCTCCTGTTGCGCACTATTTATAAAGTGACGCATTTAAGCAGATACATCACTTTGTAAACCCCTGCACTACATTATACCTGCGTCAGCTGTAATGTATGCAGGGGGGCGTAAGACTGACGCAGGCCCTTTCACATGGGGCTTGCCCCATATGAAAGGACGCATTCTGGAGTTGCGTCACTTTTGTGCCACACTCCAGCAATGCGTCACTTTTGTGCTTACAGATGCGTCAGAAACACTGACGTATCTGTAACTCCTTGCGACACGATGCATCATACATTAAATATGACGCATCAGGTATGTCGCAAGGAGGGCGCATTGAGAAGTGACGCATCGCTGTTTTCACGCCGCGATGCGTCATTTCTCATAAATGAGGCCCTGCGAGACTTGTTTTTCCAACATCACCTCCGTTAACTTCCATATATTAGAAGTTGCTTGAGAGAGGGTTGCACGGCTACAAGCTCCACTTTAAGAATTCACTGTATTTGTAAAAATATAGCTAAACACATTTAGCAATTATGCCTGGTTTTTGCCTGGTCCATCCTGCCTTTGCACTCTGACAGCAAATAGTCCCCTATGCACGATACGAATCCCCAATATTTGAGAGTTAAAGAGGCCTTGGTTTGAAATAGACATCTTCAATGGAAACGTATGTGGCTGTTGACATGGAATGTGGGCCCGGTTCTTTTTATGAATACTCTTACCATAAAAAACGCACGCTTGAGCAGTAAACCCACAAAATGTGATAAAATAGTTTCCCTTTAGCATAATCGCTCAAAGCATCAGTCTTGATACATTCACTGGCAGAACTCAATTGAATGAGCTAATATGTTATTTCATCACATACTATGACATTTTGAAAGCATTTCATGAATTAAAAAGGGAGTTTGCGTGGACCACTAACGAACCATCTCAATTTATCCTACAATGCAGAACAAGGATAAATGGTGTCTCCTAGTAACCTCCCCCAACCTGCCCCACAGACTCCTGAAATCACAGAAGGATGGAAATCCGCAAGGACAGTTGGGGATCTTTCATCATTTGACAAGTGGAAAAATCAACCCACAAACATGGATAGTGAAGGAAAATCGAACCAAGAACTTGGCCAAGAAGCTGACCCTCGTGTGTGGTGGTTCGGATTGTTTGGCTTTCTTCTCGTGTAAGAGCTACATATTAATTTATTCGTGGGTTTTTATAAAGCACTGCCTGTCTTCTTTTGGACACGTCACAGCATTGATAGAAGAGTTTCCAGTGAAGTTATGAGGAGGGAGGGTGGAGTCCAGTTGTGTAGGGTGGTTAACCGTTTCCTTATTCCTCAGGGTGACCCCAATTTAGCGTGGAGGTCGAATGAAAACATCTTTGAATAATTCAGTTTACAAAGGTTACTTTAAACACATGTAATACATTTTCAATCTCAGGTTGTGATTAAGGTAGTTTGTGATTCCAGGTCCTAGTCAACCAACTTTAATGACCATCTTTGGTTTAGGAAGTGTTCTAACAATATATTGGTTTTTTTTTTTTACCCACGGTGATGTGGTGTTCCGAATTTTGATTATCATTATGTCATCAAGGTAAGTATATATAGGGGATTGTACATGTATTGTCGTTAAGAGTAAGTATTTTATTCTTCTGGTGTCTCCCAACCAGGGGGTATAGTAAGATCCAAGATTGGATCATTTTCCATCAAGAGGGGTGTATGTCTCTGATGTGAGTCGACTTCAGGAATAATTGGGCGTCCTACTAGTGGGGCAAGACCCCTATATGTATGGGCATTTTTGGAAAGAGGGACTAGCTGTGCGGGTCAAAATATGGTGGTGGAGGATGTATTTGGAGAAGGGTGATGGGTTACAGGGGTCATACAGCCTGATTCATGTAGGTAAATTGCACTCGCAAAGGGACAGATTCTGAGAATCTGGCCCTTTGCGAGTGCGATTTTTGCATTTGGTATTCATGATACCAAATGCAAAAATCGCTATTTAAGAAGTCGCAAATATGCGAGGAATAGCATTTAAGGAATCTCTAATAGAGATTCCTCAAATGCTATTCATGAAACATCAAGAAATAGCGATTTTGAACTTTTGGGGCCGCTATTTACCGACAGGTCAGACCTGTCGGTAAATAGCAAAAACTCAGAAAAATGCTTTTAAAAGCATTTTTCTAAGTTGCATGTTGCACACACACATGTCCTTTGGACATGTGTGCGCGCAACACCTGTCCAAAAGTGCATTTTAGGGGTGCTACAGGGCGTCCTTTGGACACCCCTGGCACCCTTAAAATCGCTATCTTAGTTGCGAGTAGCAAATTGCTACTCGCAAATCCCCATTCATTCCTATGGGCCTCTTGGCCCATAGGAATGAATGGGGAGTATTTGCGAGTAGCAAATTGCTACTCGCAAATGAAGAACATGTTGGAATCGCTATTTAAGTAGCAATTCCTACATGAATGCCGTTTTGCGTGTCCTCAATAGCGAATCGCTATGATTCGCTATTAGGGACACGCAAAACGGCATGTACATGAATCAGGCTGTTTATCATTTATCACCAGCCAAACACATTCCAATGACATCAAGCACAGTTCTGAGCACCTGGGAAGTTACAGTTACCTGTGATAATGTTTATTTTTGAATTTTTGCCGGCTTGACCTTGCATTTGAAATTCAAACTTAACAAACAACGGTGGATACAGCATGTTTTCTACTGCCGTGTACCAGACGATCAGATTCGTTCACAAAGCACATGGATTCCCTATCAAACAACAGCACAACTTAAGGAAATTATTATTTGTGGAAGTCTGCCAGAGATTTAAATTTCTATCTGTTCTTCTTAAAAACGTAAACTGCGTGGATTATGCTGCCATCTGCTGGTGCATGTAAACTCTGCAATGTTGTCATTTAGATTAGTAAACGTTTTTGCTAGAAGGTCAGACGCTCGATTTATATTATTTCTATGCAATAGTTTGTGTACCCTCCTCTGTGTCCTCCCGTGTTACATTGACACTGACAGTTTCACAGCTCATACTTCCTTCCTTAGTCCTCTGGGACCCAAAGTGCATGGCAACTACTCCCGGCCTGCCTTTACTGTACTTCCTCTGCTCCCTTTCTGTACCTCAACTCACAACGAGCCTTTCCTAGGAAGCTACAGCTTCCGTCACTTGCCATTTCATTGGGTAGTTCCGGCAAGAAACTTCGTGAACATCCTCTTTCTGGGCGTGTTAATGCATAAGGCGTGTCATCCAGGCGTGTCTTCCCGCCTGTAGCGGTGATACGCACACCAATTTGTAGAGGGCCATAAGGCATGTCCAGTGGTAAACAAGCATTGGTAATGCAATAGGACTCGCATTTAGGCAAGACCTATTGCATTGCAAATAGCAATGCGTGCGGGCAACGAGGCAGGGGTGGTGAGAAGGCATTGGATTGCGGGAGGAGTCACAGGATGAAAGTAGTCTGTGCTGTGAAGGGGCCAGTAGCCATGGAAGGACACAAATGACTGACATGGCTGTTATGGGGAGTGACTAACATGCTTAAAACCAATCGGAAGGCAGCATTTAGAACCTAAGCCAATGAAGAAGATGGGCCGTAGAGTGGGCGTAGCTTCCACACTATAGTGTATACTGCATGCCTCGCAAAGCGATGGCAGCGCATTCGCGCTGCAACGCTAGGCGAGACCTAAAAAATAGTGCCACAGTACGTACAGCACACCTGGTTAGCAATTTTCTTATCGCAGCTTACTCCAGGACCTGATGCGGCCCACTGTATCCTCTCCCCACCGTTGTTTACCAACCTGAGTCAGGCCTTGTGCTGTGACGTCAAACGTCCTGCAGTTGACCACGGTGCTCTCGTCGCTCTTGAAGCCCACGATGATCCGTGGTACCCCTCCGAGGAAGGACTGCGCCCAATAATGTAGCCTTTTAATACTGCAATGAGATGAAGGGTGGCAGCAGGTAGGTGTGAGTGGAACCAAAGAGAAAAAGTATAGCATTAACCCCAGAACATCCACTCGTGCACCGTGGCCTGCTCTCCCACGAATGCACCAACACAATAAACTGATGAGACACATACTTAAAACAGGGTTAAAAGGCCAGGCATGCTTGGCCCTCAAGACACGCTATGAGGCTGCGGAGGGTTCTCAAATTACAGACACAAAAGTTACACACCTGTCACTATAGTTTTAACGCCCAGTGCCTTCCTACAGATTTACATGCTGTGCGCGTTTTATTCAACTCTGTTACTTCGCTACGAAATTATGCAAATGTTCTCTAAATGTTAAGGAGGACTTATTTTCTCGACTTACCGGAGAGCCACAGACAATCTCTAAGTGGCTTTATATATTTTAAAGAGTGCGTAGGCTTTGTCCAAAATGGAATCTTGTCTGTTTTATTTGTTTCATAATTCTGATTGACTTACTCTCTAGACTGTGTGTTTGCGAGCTGGACCACTCAACATTAAAATGTCTCCACTGATTGAGAAAGTCACAGAATCCATATAACGCAAGTTAATACACCGAATTCTAATTTGCTGCTGTCACCTAAATGGCTTCTCTACTTAGACAATGTCCAACCCGTCCAAGGGTAGCAAAGCCAGCACCAAAGAGCAAAGAATTGGTAGCAGTAGATACCTATGGATACCTACTATTTGACGTTCTTTCTGAAAAGTTCTGTTTAAAAAATGTATTTATTAAAGACTTTGCAATATAAATAGTTCACCAAACTGTTGGAATTGGGGCCTCTAGTTAGCAGAGGTAAGTACCTTTGACCAAAGAACCCTTGCGTCTAGTCAGTGTAAGGGGCTACACTTCTAAAATAACCCCTGCTCACCCCCTCGGTAGCTTGGCACGAGCAGATGGCTTATCTCATAGGCAGTGTGTAAAGCATTTGTGAACACGTACAGTAAAACAGTGAAAACACTACAAAAGGACACCAGACCAGTTTAGAAAAATAAGTAATCTTTACTAGACTTAACACAAGACCAAACGACAAAAATCTACAATGCTGTAATCAAAAAAAGACTTTAAAATTGTAGAAATAGCTTAGTTCAATGTAGATGGTAAATGCGACACTTTACTCTCAAAGGGCCAGATGTAGTTGTCCAAATACCGGTCGGAAACGGCCGAAAATACCGATTTTCGGCCATTTCTGACCGGTATTTGGACATTGGTATGTAGGGGTAGCAAAAACATACAGATTCTGTAAATTTACCGAATCGGTAATTTTACAGATTTGGTAAAATTACCATCGGTAAAATTGCCGAATCTGTAATTTCTTATGTAGGTAGCACTTTAAACAGTGTTACAGGGCCTTTAGAATTCGTTATTTACCACCCAAAACTATTGGGTTTTAAATTACGAATTTCTGTGTACATGCACATCTGTGCATGCACACCTGTGCATTACCGAATCGGTAAATACCGATTTGGTAAAATTACCGAATTTACAAGGGGGACAGGGTGTCACTTTGACACCCTGTTGCACCCCTGTTTCTGGCTTGTGTGCCATGTGACACACATACATGCCCTTAGGGCATGGCACACAAGCCAGAAACAGGGGTGCAACAGGGTGTCAAAGTGACACCCTGTCCCCCTTGTAATTTCGGTAATTTTACCAAATCGGTATTTACCGATTCGGTAATTGACATTAATTCCTATGGGCCTCAAGGCCCATAGGAATCAATGGCAGTTACAGAATCGGTAAATACCGATTCATTAATTACCGAATCATACCGATTTGGTAATTAATTCGGTAAAATTACCTACATCCCGATTGCCAGTTCTTAAATACCGAATCGGTATGATTCGGTATTTAAGAATCGGTAATCTGGGATTACCTACATCGGGCCCATAGTACCTTAGATGCATCACGCAAAACAAGCAAATGGGTCGCAGGGAAGTTGATGCGCCGTTCCTTACACTCAGGGGAGTGGATGCGTTGGTTCCTTACTGCTGCGCAGGGCATTTGAGGCTCGCTTCCTTACGGTGTGGGGAGTTGATGCATCGTTTATTACTGCGGCCCGGTGACG
Source organism: Lissotriton helveticus (assembly GCF_964261635.1). NCBI lineage: Eukaryota > Metazoa > Chordata > Amphibia > Caudata > Salamandridae > Lissotriton > Lissotriton helveticus. The sequence continues at coordinate 59,544,229 of NC_136065.1, read as the reverse complement.
ATGTGACAAGATGGTGCCTCAATGCGATGCAACGATCCGGTGCGTCAAAATGGCGCCTTTGATGAGATGCAACAATGTTGGATGCGATTCATGCACTCCCGAGGGTTGTGCGGTGAACTCAGTAACTTCAGAGCCATGACAGGCCCTGCGACATGCTTCTCCGGTGATGCGACGGCGACCTCTGCGGCAGCTACACGCTTCTCCGATGATGCGACGTGCCTCGTCAGTAATGTGATGGCGAACAGCTGAGGTGGCGGCATTCTACTGCGGCGGTGCAACGGCAACTGCTGCAGCGGCAACACGCTTCTCCTCGGTGTGTAGCGCTTCCAGCTCCCAGCGACACACAGTCTTCTCAGAGGGCCCATAACATAACATAGCATGTGTATTTGCAAAGCGCACGTTCACCCAAAGGTCTCTTGGCGCTGAAAAACAGATGTTTATTGTTACCCAGCTCAATGGTACTCATTTTATCGACCTCACATGGATGAAAGGCTGAGTGGACCCGCCAGGATTTGAACTTGTGACCATGAGGTTGAACACAGGCCCCTGCAGTGTATACATTAGTCCACTGAGCCACCAGACCCGGCCCAAACAACAGTAGGCACCTATTTGCAGGCAGAATCCCCACCAAGGGAATTCAGGGGAGCTGGTGGTGAAGTCTTGTATCCCTGAGACTTCAGGCAGGAGGAAGCACACTTCAAGATTATGAAATGTTCACAAAAGTCCTTTTCATCTTTCCTTGGCAATAAAGTAACCACTGCAGGCCAACCCCAGAAATAGCAAAACAGCACAGGGGCAGTCTCCTCCTTCAGCTTCCTTGGTTCTTCTCCTTGGCAAAGGTTTGTTTTGATTCCCAGAAGTGATCTAAAGTTCTGGGGTCTGGGCCCCAATATTTAACCAGTAAATCCTTTGTCATCTGAAGGCAGAGGGTGCCTGTGCCCAGCCAAAACCAGTTATGTGCAGCTTACTGGCAGGAGGTGGAGACAGAATTGTTGAAAGCAAACCTGGCCCAGGCACCTGAAAGGAAATCTCCTCCCCCTACTCTCTATTCTATGAGGGCTCAGGTCAGTGAAAGGAAATCTCCGCCCCCCACTCTGTATTCGATGCAGGTCCTATTCAGCCCAGCCCTGACCAATGAGACTGCTGGAGCCAAGGCTCTCTCCAGCCCCCTGTCACTCACAAGCCAGACATGGAATACACAAACCTAGCAGAGGCATACTGGATGTTTAGGCAAGAAAATACCTACCTTTTAAAAGTGGTATTTTCAAACACAGAATGTAAAAAACACATTCACTAAAAGAGATATTTTAACATTCTGAGTTCAGGCATACTAAACTCGAACTTCTACGTTGTTCCCTGGGTCAGTTAGGATTCTAAGATGTTATAATCAAATTACCCATTCTGGCCTATGGGAGCAGGTAGCCTTGCAATAGTGAAAAACTAAATTGGCTGTAATTCACTATCAGGACATGCCACACACCAGGGCATGTCCTACCTTTCACATACAATTCACCCTGCCCATGGGGGTACCATGGGCCTATCTTAGGGGTGACTAACATGTGATCAGCAGAACAACAATAGGACTCCGGCACCTTTTAGATGCCAGCTACAAATTCTCGCACTGGAATGCTTTAAAAATAAACTTGAAAAAAAAGTAATGGATATAAACCATCACAAGAAGGCAAATCCTGGCTGGTACCACCTGGCCGGCAAACACCTAGACCAGGTAACAAACTATAAATATTTGGGCGTGGTTTTAGATCAAAATAACTCTTTTAAGCTACAGCTGGAATCCTTACGAAGGAAGGGAGTTAGGACCTGCTTGGCACTAAAGCCCCTGAAGAAACTGCTGCCAGACCTAATGTTGACCCTTTCTAAAAGCTCTGGCTTGAGCTGTCCCGCACTGGAAAACTGCCAGCTATTGTGTACCTTCAGGAATCCTTGCAGACCCTAGGTCTGATAGACGCTTGGAACACCTCAATGGGCGACTCGGTTTTAACAAAACTAGTAACAAAGTCAACAAGACTCATATCAGCTATAAAGGACCAGAAAGCGGTATCCAAACGAGCTCATGGATGGGTTGTGCTCAATAATTATGATGTTCTCAAACCTCAACCCTATCTCAAGGTCGGCACTAAACTTGTGACTAAGTTAAAATTCCTAAGACTTCGCTTGGGAGTTTGTTCAATCAATCAGTTTTTTCCACCCTGGGAAAGAAGGGAGGGAGACCAGCCTTGCCGTCTGTGTGCTAGTGACACTGAGACTCTGATCCATATCGTATGTATATGCAAGAAGCTAAAGGACATACAGAAAACTCTGTTAAAACCATTGTTTAACCAGCACGGAGTAAGGTCCTGTAGGTAGGCGGTGCTTTCATCCAACTTTAGTACAGCTAAACTGTCGCCTTACAAAATCTTTTGACCTAACAGCATTGAGACTGAAAAAATCTACTGTCAACAGTTGAGATCCACTTAGAGGGCTGTAACTGCTGTACAGGACCTCTTTATTGGTTTAGATAGAAAGTTTTTATACATTTGACTTCTAACAGACTAGTAAATCTGTGCCAGTGGTGCTATTACCTTCGAGACAACTTTCTGTCTTTTTATCTATAAAACAAATGCATTTTAAACGTTGTAACTTCTTAACTTTTTTAGTGCAAAAATTCCTCAATTTTATTGTTAATGTACTGTATGCAATGGTTTTAATTAATCACGCATAATAAAATTTACTTACATACTTACTTACATGGGTGTACCTTGGGCCTACCTTAGGAGTGACTAACATGTAGAAATGGGAAGGTTTAGGGACTGGCAAGTGTGTGTACTTGCCAAGTTGACATGGCAGTCTCAGACTGCACACAGGCTCTGCAATGGCAGGCCTGAGCCATATTTTACAAGCTGCTTCTGTGGGTGGCACAACCAGTGCTGCAAGCCCACTAGCAGCATTTTGATTTACACGCCCTGGGCACACATGTACTAGGGTCTGGTGTGCTGGTGTCGAAGTACGGAATCAATTTTCAATGAATGTGGAGTCAAAAAACAGTCCCAGCTGCTGTGAAGCAGTTGAAAACAAAAGCATTTACAGAAAATCTACACATCGATGGCCGAGAACATTTTGGTTAGGCCATACATAAAGGTACTGCGCTATCTAACCAACATAGAGCTATACATCGTATAGACTGAACAGGCTGTGAATATAAGTGGTGAAAAGCAGAAATCAACCCGGTGTCAAAAAGTACAAAGTGACAGTCAAAGGTAAGATAACACTGTGTTTGCAGGTGCTGTAAGGCAGAGATCAACCAGGTGTAAGCAAGTACACAGAGACGTCAGAAGAAAAGCAAACTAGATGCAAGGAACAGTTGTCTGCTACCAGGAGTAATAAAAGAGAGCCTTCATACCACAGCCCTGGGCACAGCAGCACATGGAGAAGTGCCCGTGGTTGTGCTTATGGAACTTTCCATACCTGTAGAGGTGAGCCATCAAAACCGCCGAGTGGGGCTCAGAACAAATCCACAGGTCTTTGAAAAGTGAAAGTCAGTGAGGAGTCTGGAATAGCGGCACGTTGTTGTTCTGAGATAGAGACCAAGAAATAAGAAATAAATCACGTTTCCAGTTATAATTGAGGAGGAGCCAGAGGCCAGTATGTCACAGGGTTCAAGAGAGAATGAGCTAGAAGCATTGGCTGAAAGAGCATCACGTCCCTCATCATTAAGTTCGGCACTGGTCTACAACACTGCAGATTTGTTGAGACCACCACCATCATCATCATCATCTTTCAATACTGCCAAAAAGCTATATATTGGTGACCGGTGGACTACATGGATAGAGACATTTGAAAATATAATTGATGTACTTGAGGAGACTTACAACAAAAAGATTATCAAATGCCTAAAAATTCTTGCTGGTGATGAAGTATAGGTAGTCATAAAGAACTGACGAGGAAATCGCATACCGTCAGACTCAAGAAACCTTGAATCTCAAGTTGAATCCGATGCCAAATGAGGACAATGAAAAATATATTTTCAGTCAAGATTGACAGAAAGTTGGTAAAAACATCTATGAATTTGTAGAGAGACTTGACACACTCAATCACTGTAAGTTTAATGAATTTAATGATGACGACTCCATAAGTCTCCGGGTCATTGATGGATGCTTTTCCGATGCATTCAGATGGCGAATGCTGAGAGAAACTTTGAGTCTGGAATGAGTGTTCACGGCTGCTGAGGTTGAAAAGTGTGCCGCTCGATAAGCTGCTGTCATGGAGGCCGGAAGTGCCCAGATTGAATCAGTAATGAGTGTGAAAAGGAAGTCAAAGCAAAAACTAAAGGACACAAGGTGATGTCTACGTGTAAAAAGAAGGTATGTTTTAGATGTGGATTTTTATTTTCACATGATGACAAATGTCCCGCCATTGTATGGACATGTAAGCACTTTGGGAAGGAGACTGCAACTGTGTGCAAAGCAAATGAAAAAATGAGTGCATCGCCGTGTGAAGACACAGCGGCTGCCGGAACAATCCAGAAACAACATTCGACGCGCACCGTCCGAACCGTGTGAAGGTGTCAGGTACTATAAATCAACTCTGAACGAGGTCGATTGTCATCTAAATCATCATCAAACAGTTCATCCATATCAGTATCAAATGAAATAAAAGAAGATAGTTGTGCCATGTCGATGTTTACTTCAGAAAGCATTAACATATACTGGCCGCATGTGAAGCAAAATGTCAGTCAAAGAACAAAGGACATGCTAAAGCACCAAAGTCATTCAAATAGTTTCCGAAAATTACCTTGACAGTAAATGATTTTTGCCAAGGTTAACACCATCACATGGGTTTCTATGGGAATTAACAAGGGCGTATTATCAAGCTCATTATCGCCGTTTTATCGGCGTTTCCTGCCAATAAAACAGCGATCATTTTATCACTGGTCCTTGATAATATGCCCCTAGGTTTTTGTGTGTCTTCCACTGCAGCACTGTTTCACAACGTCGTTTGATGTATCATACAGCCTGTCATGAATGCATTCAATTACAGAGATGACATATTGGTGTTCGGTGCTACCCAAAAAGAACATAATAAAGCTCTTACACCTGTATACTGTTTACTTCCTGAAGCAGGTTTGACTTTGAATAAAGACAAATGTGAGTTCTATAAGATAACGCTAAAATTCTTTGCCTTATCCTTTCTGATGGGGGTACGACACCAGATCCTGCTAAAGCACAAGCATTGTCAAATGCTGATCCTCCACAAGAGGTTTCCATGGTGCGTTCAATTTTTGGCCTGACCAGCTACTGTTCTAGATATATACAAGACTTTGCCACTGTAAGTGCTCCATTGAGAGAGTTGACAGTTAAGGATGTTTCATTTCAGTGGTCACATGAATGTGAAAACAGTTGAAAGAAAATCAAACAAGCCATTGAGCATGCTACTGGAATGGCGTATTTCAATCTGAAACTTTATAAAGATGTTGTTGTTGACGCTTGCACAGTTGGGTTAGGTGCTACCCTTGCACAGCACAGTGGACTCCCGAATGCTCAAAGGCATGTTGTGGTGTATGTAGTAGATGTTTGTCCGAAACAGAATGTGCTTACTCACAACCTGAGAAAGAAAGATTAGCTGTGGTATGGGCCTTTGAGCACCTTCCATGTATTCCTGTACGGAAAGCTTTTTACGCTGGTGACGGATCATCACATTTTACTAACAATATTTGATAATCCAAGGCCAAGAGGCCTCAAGATGCCTCCTCGCATTGAACTTTGGGTACTACAACTACAAGAGTACAATAATAACACTGTGCTTCATCCAATTATTGTCTGGTACTCATGTAAAGCACTCTAATACCTCCAGATCTAGCCAGCACTATTTAAAACCTTTAGATAAGTAAATAAATAATAAATCCAGGAAAAGATCAGAACCCTGCTGATTACTTTTTCATACCGCAAAGAGGGTCCTGAGGACAGCATTTACCCTAAACCATGAAAGAGAGAGTCAGGACAAGACTAGAGCAAACCAATTGTCCCCAAGTATTATACAACAAACACAAAAGAAGTGTGTTGCCTTCCGTGTACATTAATTATAATGTACAGGGAAGGCAGAGGGAGAGTTAAAACCTATGGGCCCAATTCACAGAATGAACTTAAGACTCAGTCCTAAACTTACTACTATTTTGGTATTCACAGAGGTTAGGATTTTTTTAAAAGTTTGTCTTAAGACAAACTTAAGACAGACTTAAGACAAAATCCTAACTTCTGAGAATACCAACAGTAGTAAGTGCATTCTGTGAATGCCAAAAGTAGTAAGTGCATTCTGTGAATTCACAGAATGAACTTAAGACTCAGTCCTAAACTTACTACTATTTTGGTATTCACAGAGGTTAGGATTTTTTTAAAAGTTTGTCTTAAGACAAACTTAAGACAGACTTAAGACAAAATCCTAACTTCTGAGAATACCAACAGTAGTAAGTGCATTCTGTGAATGCCAAAAGTAGTAAGTGCATTCTGTGAATGCCAAAAGTAGTAAATTCATTCTGTGAATGCCAAAAGTAGTAAGTTCATTCTGTGAATGCCAAAAGTAGTAAATTCATTCTGTGAATGCCAAAAGTAGTAAGTGCATTCTGTGAATGCCAAAAGTAGTAAGTGCATTCTGTGAATGCCAAAAGTAGTAAGTTCATTCTGTGAATGCCAAAAGTAGTATGTTCATTCTGTGAATGCCAAAAGTAGTAAGTGCATTCTGTGAATGCCAAAAGTAGTAAGTGCATTCTGTGAATGCCAAAAGTAGTAAGTTCATTCTGTGAATGCCAAAAGTAGTATGTTCATTCTGTGAATGCCAAAAGTAGTAAGTGCATTCTGTGAATGCCAAAAGTAGTAAGTTCATTCTGTGAATGTCAAAAGTAGTAAGTTCATTCTGTGAATGCCAAAAGTAGTATGTTCATTCTGTGAATGCCAAAAGTAGTAAGTGCATTCTGTGAATGCCAAAAGTAGTAAGTTCATTCTGTGAATGCCAAAAGTAGTAAGTTCATTCTGTGAATGCCAAAAGTAGTAAATTCATTCTGTGAATACCAAAAGTAGTATGTTCATTCTGTGAATGCCAAAAGTAGTAGGTGCATTCTGTGAATGCCAAAAGTAGTAAGTTCATTCTGTGAATGCCAAAAGTAGTAAGTGCATTCTGTGAATGCCAAAAGTAGTAAGTTCATTCTGTGAATGCCAAAAGTAGTATGTTCATTCTGTGAATGCCAAAAGTAGTAAGTGCATTCTGTGAATGCCAAAAGTAGTAAGTTCATTCTGTGAATGCCAAAAGTAGTAAGTTCATTCTGTGAATGCCAAAAGTAGTATGTTCATTCTGTGAATGCCAAAAGTAGTAAGTGCATTCTGTGAATGCCAAAAGTAGTAAGTTCATTCTGTGAATGCCAAAAGTAGTAAGTTCATTCTGTGAATGCCAAAAGTAGTAAGTTAATTCTGTGAATGCCAAAAGTAGTATGTTCATTCTGTGAATGCCAAAAGTAGTATGTTCATTCTGTGAATGCCAAAAGTAGTAAGTGCATTCTGTGAATGCCAAAAGTAGTAAGTTCATTCTGTGAATGCCAAAAGTAGTAAGTTCATTCTGTGAATGCCAAAAGTAGTAAATTCATTCTGTGAATACCAAAAGTAGTATGTTCATTCTGTGAATGCCAAAAGTAGTAGGTGCATTCTGTGAATGCCAAAAGTAGTAAGTTCATTCTGTGAATGCCAAAAGTAGTAAGTTCATTCTGTGAATGCCAAAAGTAGTAAGTTCATTCTGTGAATGCCAAAAGTAGTAAGTTCATTCTGTGAATACCAAAAGTAGTATGTTCATTCTGTGAATGCCAAAAGTAGTAGGTGCATTCTGTGAATGCCAAAAGTAGTAAGTTCATTCTGTGAATGCCAAAAGTAGTAAGTGCATTCTGTGAATGCCAAAAGTAGTAAGTTCATTCTGTGAATGCCAAAAGTAGTAAGTGCATTCTGTGGATGCCAAAAGTAGTAAGTGCATTCTGTGAATACCAAAATAGTAGTAAGTTTAGGATTGAGTCTTAAGTTCATTCTGAGAATCGGGCCCTATATATTTCTCTCCTCTCATCCTAGGTTCCATCTTTGATCACTTGGCCTACAATTTCCGCCATTGTAGGCCAAGTGATCAAAGATGGAACCCATGATCAGAGGAGAGAAATATATAGTTTTTAACTCTCCCTCTGCCTTCCCTGTATATTATACTTATATCACATGCGTATGAATCCCTCTTCACCCCCCGTTTCAGGCTTACACAACCAGACTACAGTGGATTATGCCACCTTGTAGGACCATATAATCACCTTTTTCTGGTCCCCACTACATATAAGCAGATAAGGCCTGTATAATTAGAAAATAATATGTTTTCACAATCATTGGTGATGATTCGTGTGGGCTTGAGACATATTACATCAGTCCTTACCACTACTTCAGTGCTATAGGCGTGCACAAGTCCCTACTTGGAGTTAGAAGTTAGTTCACTGGACCTTCGTATAGTGGAGCATAAATATAAAGAATGCTTTGTAAAGAAATCTGAGTGCGGCAGTATTAAAAGTTGCTACCTATAGTACACTGTGACAATTACTTCACACATTCTATTGTTAGGTTTAGAAATATTCCTCATGGGTTATGGATGTCTAACAACATTCCAAACCCCAGGCGAGGTTCAAACTCCTGTCCGCCCTGGGCTTCTCAACTACATTCCCCTTTGCACCCTTGGGCTGAGCACGCCGCAGGAGCATGCCGTCATTATTATGGCCACCCCCCGTACCGTCGGTAACTGGCCTACATCCTTCCGGCAGCACCATGCACTCCGAGGAGTATTTGAGTCGCCCCACCCCCCCTGCCACAGTACCTTTGTACCAACGGGCAGAGAGAGGACGAACTTAGGTGCACCAGCATGGCATGACTTCTGATGAAGTAAGGAGCTGGGGAGGGCTTTGGGACCCGGCAATGAGGTGCTTTTCACGGAACAGCCTTGAGATAGCCCCACACAATAACGGGTGCACACAGGGGTCAATAGTACTGTTGTATGTTGTCTTAAATGGAAATGGTGCCACGTAGATATGAGCAGCAACCGAGATCTGTAACAAACTCCGTGTTTTTGGACGTTGACAAATGAATGGCATTTGGGAACACTGACCGGATTGTGCATATACAATGTGTGAAGCCGCACAGGAATGCTGGTGGTGTAAGTACAAGTTTGAATCCTGCAATGAAGCGAGCGGTGAGAAAGAGAGTGCAGGCCTGGTCATTGGTATTGTTTGGAAACGATGTGGTAATACTCACTAAATGTAATATGGTCTGGTACTCCTCAAGTCCCCTTTTTAGTTCTCGTTCTACGAAGCGCGCATGCGCTGCATAGGAGGAGACCTTATGCCATCGGCAGAGCTTTTTGCAGCTAAGAAGGGCACGCGTTGCATTGCTTGCAATGCAACGCGTGCACATCTTGGCGATTTCCTTTTGCATTCTTTGGCCTCTCTGAAAAGACAACTTGAGGAGATGAGTGCGACATGTCCAGGGAGAGTGTGAAGAGCCAGTGATGAAGATGATGAGAGAATGTGGCAATAAGGTCACAGCTGGGAAACCTAGTTGGAGTCCCGGCCTCAACTCAATAACCTGTGATTCTAGGCAAATCATTTAAGCTCCCCGTGAATCTGGCCTTGTTTAATGTAACGGGTGCTCATACAAAGTGCCCCAAAGTCGCTGGGTCCAATTCACACTATCTAAAACTGCAAAATAACAACCAAGCGGAGGAATTGGCGAAACTTGCTCCTGGAGGAAGCATCAAAAGGGATGAGGGTAGATAAGATGTGAGTGCAGAGGGGGAGGGGGAGGGGGAGATGAATTTTGTTTTGCAGTTTCAAGTAGCGCAAACTCCACCGAATGTATTTTAAAAGGCATCTTGCATTGCATTTAAGGAATCACAATTTGCGATTCCTTGAATGCAATTGCAATTTAAGAAATTGCAAATAATTGCAATTTTTTAAATTGCGAGTGGCAAGTTGTTTCATGCATTGCAAAAGCTAATTTTGCAATTGCAAACGGACAATTTTTGCGATTCGCACTGTTTGCAATCGCAAAAAGCTTGGATGCATGTGCCTGGTAGTGTCTTGCGAATTAACTAGGAAAGAACCCTTTTCACTCCTGATGATCTCTGTAGAGCTATGACATAATAAATAAAGTGTATTGCAGGGAAGGCTGCTTTAGAATGTTGAGTTTGCAGCTACATGCAGATGAATTAAGACGTGTATTACTGAGCTCTGTGTGTGGGGTAGTTATTGGCGGGTACCACGGCTGGGAAAAGGCCACAGTCTTCAGAAGGATTACCAAAACAGAGACCATCAAGCACAACACAGAACCACCTCAAGGAGTGAATTCTTCAGCAATATGACCACGAAGATTTACTCTAACACCACCCGGAAATCTCCATAATAAGAGCATTCCACCATTGCATTACCAAAGAGGTGAGACTCTGACCCCCTGCCCCCAGAAGCCACCATAACAGAAGTATACTACCACAAGCCCACCAAACAAGAGTGAGAGAACCAAACACCACCCAGAAGCCTGCAAGCGTGCTGAAACAAGCCCACAAAAGAAGAGAAAGAGTACCTACCACCACCTGGAAGACACTACGATAGAAGGACATTACCACAAGCCCCCAAAAGAGCAGAAAGAGAGTACCAAATACCAACCATAAACCTCTATAATGGAAGCCTACTCCCACAAGCCCACCAAAACGAGTGACAGAACCGACCACCACCCAGGAGTCACCATAAAACAAGCACACTACCACAAGCCCACAAAAGAACAGAAAGAGAGAACCTAACACCATCCAGAAGCCTCTATAATGAAAGAATGCTGCCACAAGCTCACCAAACATGAGCGAGAGAACCTACAAGAGGACTGCCAGAGGAGGAGGAAGAGGAGGAGGAGGAGGAAGAGAGAGAGAGACGTATCCACCACCCAATAAAAAGGAGCATTCTACTATATGATCACCAAAGGAAAAATACCTTAGCACCACTTGGAAACCCCAATGAGACCATTTCACCACAGATCACCAAGGGGAGCGCTACTAGCACCATCCCGAAAGCCCAATAATGAGCTCATTCTACCACAGGATCATCAAAACAAAGAGACATTGATACTACCCAGAAATCATGAGATTGTCCTACAAGATCACCAAGGGAAATGTGTTCCTGGCACCCGTCAGAACCCTCAAACACCAAGCATTAATTCAGAAGATTGTCACAGAAAAGATCCCAACACCACTTATGGTTTGAGCAATATTCTGTAACTTTGCTGTCCCCCGGCCTTGGGTGGACGACATACATATTAGTGAGTATTAGACTGGGGTGCACCCCTTAATCTACACGTTGTAAATAGTAATCTGACCTTGAAATGTCCCCGGGGTCTCCTCGCATTGGGCGGGTTTTCAGTTCCACATAGCAGGCGGGAGCCTTCAGGTGATGAACTAAGGGGTCCTCACAGTCCACCTCGGTACTCAGGAGCAGGGAGTGGTTCTTGACAGATGCCTTCAACATGGAGTAAAATGATTCGTTGACATCCAGAACTTGTGAGGGGTTTGGGGCTTGGTCTGGACTATCTGAAAGACAACACGAAGGAAACAAGTTTGAAGCTTGAAGGATAGTACTTTCATTTTATGCACCTTATCCTTTGTAAATAGGATTGTATTGACATGTTGGTGTAGCAGAAATGTTGTACTGTGCCTCTGGAAGTCGGTTGTGGACCACGACCAGTATTGATAGGTGCTTTGGACATCTTCGTCCTGTCTATGTACTTCCCTTCAAATGGTTCATCAAAGTTCAGCATATGGATCCAACTTTAGAGGTCAAGGGCGACCTTGATCAATTATATCAGATTCGGGGTGCACAGGAGGCTACGTGGGCGAAGGGAGGGGGACAATGCCTGTCCCCTGTCTGTACATTCCCCACCCATGAAATTAAAAACCCTGCATGTGGTCCTCTTCCTCTACAAGAGGTTAGTGACCCTTCACTCAAAAGAAAGGAGGTGAGAAGAAACTCAGTGTAGGCATATCCTACAGGCCAGAAGCCCCTTCTTCTTTACTAGTACCTGTTCTAGCATTGGAAGTATGTTTGATTTAATAACAAAGACATTGAGATGCCTGTGTGGAAACAATTTAATGGTACTCTATGTAAAAACCTCAGACCTACAACATGTACACTAAGTAGCACAGTGACCCTCCTGCAGGTGCTACCTTATCAGCTATGCTATGAGGGTTGAGTAATGAGACCAGCTGAGCCCACCGCTCTTGGATTCATATTACCCAGGTCTGCCTCATCTTGGGCACTACCCTCCAGGACGAGCAGAACAGTGGCCTACTCTGCTGAACACCTACACTACACCGTCCCACACTATATAGAATCTTCAGAGATGAGTAGGCGTCATCTACCAAACTAAGGCATTTGGTCCCTCTTGGGTCATATCCAACTGCATCTGCTCAGATTGTATTTGTAAGGGTAGAGGCTGTTGTCAATAATTATAATGCTTTCCACATTCCAAGGCTAGGGTTAAAAATAAAGGTCATGAACCTCCAGAGGGCCAAGGGAGACTAGCAAGCAGGAGGATCAAGAGCAGCCGTGTCTACGGGCACCTGGAGACTCAATATAGCCTGGGGTTGCTTTTATGTGTGGAGCAAATAGCATTAAATTTTAGTCATCATAGAAAAATACTCAAATAGATGGGTCTAGCTAAACCCTACCAGCTTTTTAGAGATGTCATCCTATCAGAAGACCAACTTATAGGCCCACCCTCCTCCGGGCTCCACTTGAAGGCCCACTCTGGTACCTGAGGTCATGTACTGTTCAAACTTGTGCCCGATGTAGTTGATGCGATCTACGTCATCAGAGAAGTCTTCATTATCTTCAATTTCCAGGAAGTAGTAGGTCCCATGGAACAGGGTGCATGCCAACTTCCAGCCATTCTGGACATGAGGCGTGACGAGGACCTTGACCAAGTGGCCCCTGCGAGCAACAAAGTCAAAGTTCACAGGCCTAGAGGTGAAGGAGAAAAAGAGATTAAATGAGAGAATGGCAGGTACTGGAAGAGACAGATGCAAAGAATGTCAGCCACCAGTGGTGTTCAGATTTCCCTAAAAGCTGCAAATGTTGCAGGAAATGTTGACTTTCCTGAATTATTTTGGATGGGAGGAGAGAAGGAGGTTAGAGAGGTTCCAAACTCTGTGTCAATCTGTGGCTTTAAAAAGGACCAGCAAAGATGATTCCCTGGACAAGAATGTGGGACAGCCTGAGAAAAGGAGGGAAAGATACTGAGGTCCAACTGTACTATACTGAAGCGTGCTTAAGTATACGTGTGCACACACTGCCTGCTACACAATGCAATGTGCTGCAAATAATAGTGCCAATCTACTCTTGCATTCTCCGGGAAATAAGGATTTTGGTCGAGGGAGGTGTGAGCCCAACTCAAGCAACAACCACGGTCCTTGTCAGGGTGAACCACAAAAATCACAAAATTAGCCTGTGCTTAACCCTCTGGTAGCTTGGCACAAAACCAGTCAGGCTTAACTTAGAGGCACTGTGTTTAGTATTTATGCGGCACACAAGCAGAAAACACATCACGAGAAAAATCCCCACCAATTTAGAAACAGAGAGTAAGATTTGACAAATAGAATGACACCAAAACAAATTTAATCCAAGCACTAGAACCAGAGTTATGATTTTTTTTATGTTTAAAGTGAAAAACAGCACAAAAATAGAGCAAAGCTGTAGCGAAGGAGCGCGGTGTGGCTACACAGAGTGGATTAGGCCTGGTTTTTTGGCTTACCTGCGGACTCAAAATAATGTCTGCAGAAAAATGTCTGAGAAGGTAAAGTTCAGGTTGGCGAGGCAGCTGGCAGTGTCCGAGTAAGAGCTGTTATCATCGGGGAGCCACTGGACGAAGTTGCTGTGAAAATTTCTACTTTCGAACTTAGTCTCTTTTTTGGAAGTCAATTTCTCCAATGGGACAAAGCTGCAGGCTGTTGCAGATGAAGGCTTCACAAGGCCAGATACCTTTCCTGGGATGACCCGCTTAACAGTCTCAGTTGCTGTAGAGAAGAACATAGCAGGAGCTAACTCAAAGTCAGGGCGACTAGCGTTGCACCTCAACCAGATCGGCAAGCAGGTAGGCCCAGGTCACTGTCAGTTCACAGGCTAATTTTTAGTGAACAATTTTCTAAGTCCCAGGTTATAAGGCTAGACAGGTTTAGCACCGTTAGCACTCCTTTCAAGGGCCTATGACTGGTTGGGGACCACTTGGTGGTCAGGACTCACTGAGGCTGGTTCAAGGATTTTGTTATGTCCCTGTATCGCAGAAGAGGAGCCCAGCCAACTAGCCCTTGGGGTCACTCCGGTAGTTCTTGGTTCAAACAGACAGGAAGGCCTCAGGCAGCAAGGCAGTCCTCTGAGGGTACAGAGAGGGCTTTAAGGAGCAGGGCAGTAGTCTATGGGTACACGCAGGCCTCAAGCAGCAGGGCAGTTCTATGGAGTACAAAGCAGTCTTCAAGCAGTAGGGCAGGCCTCTGGAATACAAGGCAGGACTTCTGTGTGTCCATCCAGGAGTGAACTGAAGAAGGGTTTTGGGGGTGCATTGTCTATACCTGTTGCCAGCCTTTGAAGTGGGAGAAACCTCTAGGACCTTCCTGCCATCTGTTGCTGGAAGCTTACCCCTTCCCATCCCAAGGCTACCGAAAGTCTTGGGTCTCAGAAGGCTGGTTTCAAGTTCTTTGTGCGCATGCTGAGGTTGAAAGAGCGGCCTTGAAGCTACCAAGGAAAACATATGGTTTTCAGCACTGTGCCGTGGCACAGAAGGAATGGAGAAGCCAGGGAGTCTCCACCCCAGCTTTGGGAGGTTTTGGTTTTAAACCATGGACGGCGCATTGATGCGAGCCTGTTCATTCCAAAGGCGACACGGTGAGGGCAGAGATTTGAGATCGAAGGCTTATGCCTCCGGGTCTTTTGAGGCGTGAGTCCGGCCTTTTTGGGTGTAAATGCAGAGGCATGGCTTGCCCCTAGGCCCCCATGCTCCCTTACCAGGAGCATTTCTGCCTTTTCAAATAGCGTTTGGGCACCGTGCAGCTGTCCTGCTCTCCTAGCCAGTCATGGAGGTATGGGGTGACATTGATTTATACAACAATGATTTGAGGTGACCGTAGGGATCAGTTGTAAACTCATGTTCATAGTTACAGCCCTGAAGGCATTCAAAGATCCAGTGACCGAGCCTCGCACGTTCGTGCCCTTGACCGGATCTTACACAGTGATTGACCGCATCATACCAACACAGTTGTACCCCATTGTAGACAGTGTCATGTGGCCGAGGGCATTTTTTCCTCTAGGGGTATCAAACTTTTGTGCTCCTGTTTTGCATGTGGAAGTACTCTAAATTGGCCATCACAGTGGAATGCGCTAGACGGAACCTCATCACAAGACACTATGGGGCATATGATCAAGAGGGGGTGATAATTATTGCTAAGTGCACTTAGTGCTAGGATAATTATCGCCACCCAATTCTGAATTTTATCGTGGAGATAGCATGCTATCAGCAACGCTTATCTCCACAGCGATAAAATTCAGAGTGCAAGCTGCCTAACTGTGTGATTATCGCGGGAAATCCAGCGATAATCACACAACTTTTGGTGATAGCTTGCTGATAGGGCCACACATACTTAGCCATGATATCCACTTTCCATAGGATATCATGGCTAAGTCAGTTTCAAGTGCAAAAACAACAGAGGTTATCGCTACTTTTCTTGTCCCTATGCTGCTTTGCGTGAGGCTTGATAATAGGAGAAATGTCGCTTAGCGACATTTCTCCTGTTATCCAGGGGAGGAACGCCCACTTTGCCTCTTATTAGAGATGCAAAGCTGGGCGTTGAGGGAAAGGGCGAAGTAGCATGGAAACACGCGTAAGCGTGTCCTTGCTAATAGGGCGTTAGAATCATCGCTGCTTTTTGTCAGAAAACGCAAGCAAAAGCGGCGATAATTTTCTAACGCCCCATTGTTAATATGCCCCTAAGTTTGATTAAGCCGAGGTTGACCAATACTTCCTAATAGACCGAATCCGGAACTCGCAGGACGGAACAGGTTCGGGGGTGGCGACATGGTGGCATGCGCAGTGAGCAGTTTGTTTCTGTGGTGGCAGGCGTCGGCTTGGTCAAGCACGAGGGCTTCACGTTACGCTGCTGGGGTTACTACAAAGCGTTTCTCAAAAGGAAGCCACCTTTTATGACGTTATCATTATCAAAAGGATACACGTAAATATTTTCCATCGTGCCACGTGGAAGCAGGCCTGCGGCGTGCAGCCAGATGGGAGGCATTCTAAGTGGGTTTGAGTTTGAGTTTGAGTTTAAAACATTTATAAAGCGCACGTACACCTGGCGATTTCATGGCGCTGTGCTGTACTGAACCTTGGAGGACAGGAGGGTCGGGAGGGAGGCAGAGAATAGGGTGATTATAATGGGAAGGCTTGTGAGAAAAGAAAAGTTTTTAGCGCCTTTCGGAAGTGAGAATATTGAGGGGAAGATCTGAGGTGGGCGGGAAGAGAGTTCCAAAAGGCAGGGGCAAGTGTGGAGAATTTCGTGCCCCCCCACTTTTTGCGCCTAAAGCGGGGAACTGTCAACAGATGTTGGGAGGATGAGCGCAGTTCCCTGGCGGGGGCGTACGCTTTGATTTCCGAGGAGATAAAGGCAGGGGCTGCTCCGACCCAGGCCTGAAAAGTGATGCATCCCATCTTGAACTGGGCTCGTTCTCGAACGGGGAGCCAGTGCAAGGATTTGAGGAGCGGGGTGACATGATGGAATTTGGCCAGGTTATAGACTAGGCGGGCAGCCTGGTTTTGGACCAGCTGTAATCGCAGCATACTGTAAGCGGGCATGCCACAGTATAGGACGTTGCCATAGTCTAGGCGAGAAATAACCATCGCCAGAACGATGAGCTTTAGGGCAGAGAAAGAAAAGAAACGGGAAACCCTACGGATGGTGCGGAGTGAAAGAAAAGAGGAGGACACCGCTTAACTGACCTGGGAGTGCAAAGTGAGTTGGTCGTTCAGCTTAATCCCGAGTGTTTTCACAGAGGAAGCTAGGGAGGGGGGGGACCTAGGGAGGGGGGCCAGAAAAGAGAGGTCCAGGGACTGGAGCAACCACCTGTCAAAACCAGCTCAGTTTTGTCTGGGTTTAACTTCAGGTGGTTGTAATTCATCCAGTCCCGAATGAAGATCATAATAGATTGGAACTTGACCATGGACTCGGGGTATGGGGACAGAGTAAAAATAAGCTGGAGGTCATCTGCATAGTTATAGACGGAGACCTCCGTTTGCTGAAGGGCAAAAATGAGGGGGGCAATGTACAAGTTAAATAAAAGAGGGGAAAGGGAGGAGCCCTGAGGAACCCCGCATTGTACTTTCTGGAGGTCCGCCGAGAAGTCACCCAGGCGCACTGCCTGGGTGCGGTCCCTTAGGAAGGAGGACAGCCAGACCAAGGCCGAACCTCCAACCCCGCCGCCTTGACACGAGAGAGTAAGATGGAATGGTCGACCATGTCAAAGGCTGCGGAGAGGTCGAGGAGGACCAGGGCCTGGGGGAGGTTGGTGTCCATGCCCTCTCTGAGGTTGTCGAGGACCGACAGCACCACGGACTCCGTGGAGTGTGCGGGGCGGAAACCAGCCTGACGGGGCGCTAACACCCCGTTCTCCTAAACGAAGGTAGTGAGCCCTCTGGTCAAATGTCGCTCCAGTACCTTCCCCAGAAAGGGCAATAATGAGATGGGGCGGTAGTTGACAAGAGCGGAAGGGTCAGCGGCAGGTTTTTTGAGGATGGGGACAATGATGGCCGATTTTAGAGGTTGAGTAACAACGCCCTGAGACAGTGAGCTGTTGAGAAAAGTAAGAGGGGGTTGCACACAGACCGAATAGATGTGCCTAAGGATGTGGGCAGGACAGGGGTCCAGAGGGGAGCCTGATTTGACCAAAGGAAGGAGGGAGAGAAAAGCCTCTTCTGTCAGAAGGGGAAGGGAGTCAAGGCGTGCCTCGACTGGAGGACACCGGGGGTCAACAAAGGAAGGGGGGGGAAGGGATATTGGCTTTGATGTTTGAGATTTTGTCCAAGAAATAAATGTTAAGGGAGTCGCATAAATCCTGGGAAGGGGAGGATTTAAGGGTAGCTCTATCGGAGTAGGCGAGGTCGTGAACAATAGAGAAAATTTCTCTGAGCAGAGTTTCGGCAGTCAGGATTTTTGAAGAAAAGTAAGCCGTCTTAGTGGCCAAAATGGATTTTTTGTATTGAGACAGGAGGGTGGTGTACTGGGTTTTAAGATTGGGGCAATAGTCTCGCCTCCAGGTTCGCTCAGCATGGCGCACAGTTAATTTTGAGGCCTTAAATTCCTCATTGAACCAGCGGTTGGCGTCGTTCGCACGTCTGGAGGACACTCGCCTGAGGGGAGCGACCGAGTCGCAGCCTGACAGGAGCCAGGAGTTGATAGAGTGCGGAAGTTGACAGACTGAGTAGACCCGGACTGGAAGTGGAGAGTGTGGCGGACAGAGAGGCCACATCCACCTGGCTCCAAGAGCGCGCCCAGATGTTTTTGTGGGACGCAGCAAGGCGTGTTCTTAGGTGCCTTTTGGGTGGATACACTATCGTCTAGGCGGAGGTTAAGTTTGAGTAGGTAAGTGTATTCGACCAATTGCTCAAGGCTCGCGGGGACCTTGTGGTCGTCGGCCAGGGATGGGCATTGGATTGAAGCTATGCTCTTTCTAAAGCTGGTTTAAGAACACAAGGTTCATGAGGGCCGAATTGTTTATGGGGAGGCTGATGTAGGGAAAGACTCATTATAATGAATGCGTTCTTGTGTAAGGTAACCTGTGCTCATGTAAAGCGCTATAATACCTTCAGGTTGAGTTCGTACTATATAAATCTGCAAAAAAAAGTGAGCAAGCCGATATTAAGGCATAGAAAGTGGGCTTGGTAAAGTAGTGGTTACTAATGCGTGTTATCATTTTTACATCTAATGTTACTTCTGTACTCGCATTAAGGAAGAGGTGTGGTGCAGCAGCCAGGGTGCCTGACTCTGGACTACGGGGTTCAACGGGTCGATCCCCGGTGCCAGCGGCAGGTTAGCCTCGAGCCATGTGACTCTGGGCAATAGCTAGCTTAATCTTTCCGACGGCCCCCAGCGCGGGGACACCACTTAGGAGGTAGCTGTGCGCTTTACAAATACTAGTATTTAATTTAATTTCTGTTTTTTTATCTTCCTGCATGTCATTCCTTTATACCTAACGTTGTGTGGACATGTCATTTCAGCCCTGCCAAGTACCACGCATCAGACTTTAAACTAACGCATTTTGGGGCTGGTGGCTTTATCACTGCACTAAAATGCATTAGTCACACATTTACTTAGTTCCTCGACACACTGGGGAATCATGAGAGGGACTCCCTGGCTAACTAAATACAAGCAGCCTGCGTGGGGAATTCCTGGCCTATTTACAGCTTAGTATCCAGCAACTGGGGCACTCTCTCTTTACCATGGTGAACCCTAAGAAATCTAAGACTTCAGTCAAGAACATTGTTTCGGCGCTGCAGGGCAAAAACACATTGTGCTCTGTTGCCCCACCCCCTACGAGATTCATGTGTGCCACGGTTTCATTTATCCAGCTGCGGGCAGCTTTTTAGGTCTCACCTAGGCAGCGCGCATGTGCTGCATAGGAGGACCTTTAGCCGTTGTTCTGCTCATTTTCAAGCACACACTTGTGCCTGTGGCGGCATCCACCTTGCGAGAGCGAGCAGGAGCATGCCAAAAGCACGAGTACAGTGCTTGAAATTGAGCAGACTGCGCCTGCACGCACACGTGCACCACTCCTGGGCTTGTTCCTTCCATGCAGTTACCAGCAACACGTGAGAGCGCGCGCACCACTACCTGTCTGGCTTGTCTGTCCTTTCCTTCCAAATTTCTTTTAGTCGAGGAGACAGCCTTTCCATTGCCAAGCGCCGTCTGGAGTCGCGTTCTGCAGTCTCCCTCAGCGTATGAAGCACGTGCCGAGTGTTTCTTTTCTAAGTATGCAGAGATTACGCTTATCGCAAAGTATAGCGCGAGCTTTGGCAGTTCTTGTTAAACTAAATTCAAAGTTATGCTGCACCAAGATGATCTGGAAACTGCCCCAGCAATTGGCAGCAGTCTTTCTTCTTTCTCAGAGGCGACCAAGAGGTCAAGAAGAGGCTCAGTCTCCTCCTCCATCCCGTCATCAGTTGCCAAGAGCATGCCCACTTCGGACCTCTCCAGAACCTCCTGTGATTCTGGGCAAATCACTTAATCTCCCCGTGCCTAAAATGAAAGTAACTGGAAAATGTAAAAAAAAATGTAACGTAACTCGAAAAATATGTAAAAGCGCTCTGATACCTGATTCGGTTCGGGTCTAGTTCGCGCTATATAAAACTCTGCAAAAAAAAAAAAGGCGGTTAACATGTAGGACCCTCAAAGGGTTCCTGGGAGACTGTAGGTCCACCAAGTAGGTGACATGACTCTTGCGCTCCACAACCTCAAATGGACCTGTCCACTTGTCCTGAAGTGCACAAGGCTCCACTGGGGCCAAGACCCACACCTTTTGTCCAGGCTGAAGCTCTACCAGAGTGGCATTCTGGTCGTACCACCGCTTCATCTCTTCCTGGCTGGCTTCAAGATTTGCCTCAGCAAGTTGCCTGAATCACCTGGTCTGGTTTCTGAAGGCCAGCATGTAACTGTATACATTCTGGGGAGGTTTCCTGGGAGATTGCACCCAGCCTTCCTTTATCAAACTCAGAGGTCCTCTCACTGGGTGACCATACAGCAGTTCAAAGGGGCTGAACCCTAGGGACTTCTGTAGCACCTCACGGTATGCGAAGAAAAGGCATGGCAAGAGGACGTCCCACTTACGCCTCATTGGACCTTCCAGGCCCATGATCATGCCTTTTAGGGTTCGGTTGAATCTCTCAACCAACCCATTTCCTTGGGGATGGTAAGGGGTGGTGAACTTGTATGGTACACCACACTCTTGCCAAAGGGATTTCATATACTTGGAAATGAAATTGGTGCCCCTGTCGCTCACCACCTCTAGAGGGAATCCTACTCGTGAGAAAATTCCCATCAGTGCCCGTCACACCACGGGGCCGTCACTGTCCTCAGAGGGATGGCTTCAGGGTACCGGGTGGCATGGTCCACCAAGACCAGGATGAACCTGTTGCCCATGGCTGTCTTGGGGTCCAGAGGCCCAACAATGTCAATACCAACTCGCTGGAATGGAGTAATGACCACGGGGAAGGGTTGCAGAGGAGCCTTGTGCTTTCCTCCGCTCTTACCACTTGCCTGGAAAGTCTGACAAGATCTACAGTGAGCATCTGAGCTCTTGTGCATTTGGGGCCAATAAAAGTGGGTGACAAGCCTGTCATAGGTCTTGTCCATCCCCAAATGTCCTGCTAAAGGCACATCATGAGCCAGCCCCAATAGGAAGGCTCTGAACTTCTGGGGTACCACCAGCACACGGGCTGACCCAGATTCAGCAACCTTAGGCTCAGAATATCGGAGGTCATTCTCCCAGTACACATAATGTGTCTTGGCCTGAACACCATTGGCCTGGTCTGCAGCCTGCTGCCGCATACCCACGAGAGAAGGGCATTCTTTCTGCTCCCTGCAGAATTCCTCCCTGGAGGGGCCTCCTACTTGCTGCCAATGGGTCAGCTCAGGCAGGTCCCCTAGTTCAGCAATCTGTTCCCCTGTAGGCTCCAGGGCATCCCCCTCAAGGTCTGCTTCCTCCTGGACCATGGGAACTTCAGGGGGTGGTTTCCAGGACCCCCTGTGCCTCCTCTCTAAGGACGGTTCCTGGGCCTCTCCTTCAGGCCCCAGGATCTCTTGAGCACCCCTACTGGCTGCCATTGACCGGGTGGTCACGCACGCCCAGTCAGGCAGACCCACCATCCTCAGGTGGGTCGTCTTCTCCACCTTTCCCCAAGGGGAGTCTTCCAGGTCATTCCCTAGCAAACAGTCTACAGGCATTGCATTTCTCACACAAACCTGCAGAGTACCAGAGACTCCCCCCGACTCGAAGGGAACTTGAGCCATCGGACACTGACTCTGAGTTGTCAGCATTGATAACCCTACAGTAGGCATGGGGTACAACCTGCTCTTGAGACACCAGGTGCTGCCTCACTGCAGTCACACTGGCTCCTGTATCTCTAGGAGCCTCTGCTTTCTTACCATTGATGGTCACCACCTGCCCATATTTCTTAGTGTTAGAGGGCAGGTAGTTCTCAGGGACCATCTCCCTGTCTCCTAAAGAGACTAGGGTCATATGGACAGGATCTCCACCCCCGGGGACTACTACTTCTTCCCCCAAATTAACACTAGCTACTTGCCGGGGTGGAGCACGAGTGGGTGCTGGTTTACCAAACAGGCAACACTTAGGATCAGTGGCAATGTGACCCTGGTCACCTCACCTGTAACAATTGAAGGTCCCCTTTGGAACAGGCCTACCTGTCGGAGCCCCGGTCTGCTTCGGGGGTGGGAGAGGCTGAGAACCTCTCTGCTGGTTCCCTTGGGGATTACTTTGGGGGCCTCGCTGGGACCCTCTTGGTTTACCCCTGTCCCCCCCACTCTTCTGCTGGGGACCCTGCCCAGTCTCCCATTGGACCCTTGTGGACCCTGGTGCTGAGCCAGCGGTCCGCCTCCTCAGCAAGCTTCCTAGGGTTGGACAGCTTGCTATCAATCAGGTGCTGGCGTAGCTCAGGAAAACAATGTTGCGACAAGTGCTCCCATGCCATTAAATCAAGAAGCCCCTGAAAATCATTTACCTTACTACCCTTCACCCAACCATCCAGTGCTCTGCAGAAACTGGTCACATACTCCACATACGTACTCCCAGGACGCTTTTCACACCCCCTGAACTTCTATCTGTACATTTCAGGGGTAAGCCCATACCTGGTCATTAAGGCCTCTTTCATGTGGGGATAGGAACGGAGTTTTTCAGTGGGCAAATCTAGTAGGGTGTCCCGCCCTTCGCTAAGGAACCTCCCCCACAACCCCGCTCCCCAATCCTTGTCAGGTACCCGGTGGGAGGACATGGCTACTTCATAGGCCCTAAACCACTGACCTATGTCATCCTCCTTAAAGAACTCTTTAACCACATCTTTGGGTATGTACACCCTGGACTCTACCTGCACCGGCGTTGTGCTGCCACCAGAAGGAGTTGTTCCCAAACCATTTCAGCTCCAACTCCTTCAATCTCATGTCATGATCCATTTGGCGTTGTTGCGCCTCCATGGCCAATCTTTGCTTGTCCATCTCCATTTGTCCCGCTAACTTTGCCATCTCCATCGCATGTGCCCTGTCTGCTGCCCTGTCCGCCAGCTCCTCTGGTGACAGGCCTCTGCTGGGCTCCACAATGCCATCGGGTGGTATGATATCCACCGCATTCTGTGGTTCCCTTGACTCCTTCCAGGCTCCCAGCGCCTTGACAAACTGGGTTTTGTTTTTGCATCCTGTTTGGGGAATTCTGAACTTTCCACAGAGTTTTTTCAGCTGATCATTCATTAGGTTCCTCAGTGCTTTTTCTCCTCAATCTACGTCATCTTCTCCAGAGAAGACAGAGAGTGCTCTTCCAGCAGGGAGTGAGCCTGGCATGGCTTCAGTAATGGCAGATGTCTCAACAAAATTAAAAAATGGGAATCTGTGGCTGCGTTATAGGTCTGCTCTCACTATGTGGTGATCAGCAATTTACTATATGTCAACTACAAATGCAAATTCGCAAATCCTCACCACTGCGTCTGTAGTGTAGTTCCTATATTCCCAATAGGCTCTGCGCATTGGAATAATATAAACAGCAGTGTAGACGTAGGACTGAGGTCGACTCTGTCTCTACTGACTATATTAGACTTAATTAGTTTTGCCAACTAGCTCAGAGGTCACTAGAAACTTTCTCGAATGTTCAGGAAAGAGTTAACTCTCCGGATTTAGACAAGAAGGGATTAGCTTCTGACAACCGCATAAACATGACAACTTTGCTCCCTCAGAATAAGGAGTGTATCTCTAGAGTCGTATGAAAACAATAGACGGTTATTTCACTCAGTCAATCGTGCATATTTAGTTTCACCAGAGTGCAGAGAAATAGAGAGACAGGCGTTTTCAATAAAATGTGTTATTTAATGAGCAGTCTTCTTTCTCATGCAAGAGAAATGAATTGCCACAATTGCAATACTTATCATAAAGTAAAGTGAGTACAGTAAAAGGGGTATTATGAAATAATACTGTAAAAGCATTGATATGGTTTCTTAGCCATATGATACTTTAAAATAGATAAAATCTATACATACATAAAAACATTGACTAACGTACTCAACTGGTGCTTCTAAGATACGCCTACCCCTGTGTACCTGACCTACGCCTAATACGTGGGAAGGAGTAATTAAGTAGCAGTTTAAGTTAAAATGGTTTTTGCCAAGGAATCTGAATCAAGAATTCTCTTAAGGGTTTAGTCAGCTCTGTACCTTGGTTCTAGAATGAAGGAGGTCTTGTATCTCTCTCTCTGGACTCGATCTCCCAGCCACCCGCAAGGGTGACTGGAAATACCGGAGCTGGAATTTTCTCGGCTGGAGAAAAAGACAGCGTCGTTCTCAGTGCGTCAAAAGGGAGGGGCGGCTTCCTTCGGCTCCTCGCATCAGCTGGGCTTCCGGGCAAGTAGATAGCCGCTCTGCTCCAAACCACCGTGTGTTTGCTTAAGGCAACATTGGTATATTTATACCTGAAAGGTGCCGGGTTTGACGTTAGGTTGGACATAAGACGTCACTAAGAACTAACAGTTCTTTCTGGACTCTAGGAGTTCTTGTGCAAATCAAAACAAAAGCAGGGGGATTTCCCCGGCTGCTGGAGGCTTGGTTTGTTTAAAGAACGCGTTGGTTGTACTTTCTAGGAGTCTAGCCTTGCCGTATTTGAACTGCATGGGCTATTACTAAATATGGATATGATTCTTATGCCTTTATAAGGATATTATTTATTATAACCATATAAGGGCATACATCGGGAATATCGAATTAGGGTCCTAGATAGAAACACAACATCCACTCCACGTACTAATGTCCATCATTACTAAAACTAAGCAATATTAAACATATAACGATGCGTGTGTGTTTTCCAACCCACCCCAAAATACATAATTCGCATTTGAAATGGTATATGGTAAATACACGAAAAATGAGTATTGGTACTGTACGCTTTTCAAGCAATGGTATCATTCAGTTAAATGCATATATATATCAGCTGAATGAATTGCGAAAATTACACATGAAATGGCTCTGAATACAGAAAAGAAGGTCGAGACCATTTCATCACATATTTATACAATACTGTACATATGCTAGAGGCTGAGGTAAAATATTGTCTCTAGTTATCCTAAAAATAGAAACTCTGTTCTCTAAGAATAGTTCTACTTTAAGCAGAGTACCTTGTGCCAGAAAAAGGGTAAATATTTTGGAAGTGAAAAAATAATAATTTCGCTTTCAGGGGAAAAATCAATTCCAAATGTTTTCAGTAGCTTTTGTTTATCAAAACTGAAGGCCGAATTCAGAGTTCAGGGAACGCTGTGTGCTCGTTGTTTTAAAGTTATTCTCGTTGTTCAGGAGAGAACATCATATCAGACAGGCTTGCAAAAAATTGGTCTACAACATCAGGTGAAAGTTCGACCAAGTTCGAAAATGCCGAAATTGTGCATATGTGAGAATGATTGCTATCATCGATGTCAGGATCAGCAATGCTCACAGAAGGTTGTACCTGTGTGGTTCTGCTTTCATCTCGTACTCCACTGCCACCTACTCGTAGTGGGGAAGTCTCAACGAATGCCGTCATCAGAATAGGTAACCGCTGGGGACAACACGATGCATGAGTCGTTACCGGACCTAGCAAGGTATCTATATCCATTGGTACTGCTGATGGTAGTGTAAGACAGACGTCCAACACGCATTCTTCTCCGCATAGCATACATCGAAGCACAGGTAAGATGCAATCTTGCCAGATTGGTCTGAATGAAAGAAACCAGGTTGTACTTAGATCTTTTAGCTGGGCTAATCCGAGGACTTTAGTGATGCGGTCCCGGTAGCGTATAGCTATGATCGTTTCTCCCATCGTTGCTGGAGTCTTCTCTGTGGCTTGGCTTGCCATATCGGAGCAGAAGGATCAAAAATAAAATTCCTGCTACGAGTCCCAAAAGAAGAGGCAGACCGCCAAATAACGAATGGACAAAATTCGGGAAAATGCCCAGAACTGTTTCAAAGGGTGCTAACAGTCCCGAAAAAACTGTCTTAAATACATGTGCGATGCCACTGGTATCAGACATGTTTAAGATTTGACTTAATAT
This sequence comes from Lissotriton helveticus, assembly GCF_964261635.1. Lineage (NCBI taxonomy): Eukaryota > Metazoa > Chordata > Amphibia > Caudata > Salamandridae > Lissotriton > Lissotriton helveticus. The sequence goes on along the minus strand of NC_136065.1, from coordinate 59,517,810 downwards.
TTCTACGAAATGGACGGGGAAATTTGTTGATAATACGGAAATTATCTCTGCCGCTGTCCTTGCAACTTGCAGTTCATACGTCTCTTTGGACGAGGTTAAAGGCACAGTTGTCTGTAAAAGAATGGATTTCATTCTGCTTAAAGTATCAATTCGAATAGAAGAGATATTCAAAGAAGGCCATAACGCAGCCTCCATGTCTGGATTGCTGTTTGGATACAATACTTGCATACAGCAAATGACCCTGGAAGTGACGGTTATGAGATAGGGTTTTCCTGGCACCATGCCACAACAGCTGTGGGCACTTATTAGAACATAACTGCCGCTGGAAAGCTGTCTGAAAATGGCTCTGTCTGTTTTGCAGGAGTGCCATGCAGGTGACATGAAAGGTTATTTGAAGACCCTTCGCAGGCTCCATGCAAGTTAATACCTTGACACAGAAGTGTACCACTTAGTGATTTTTAACAATTTTTACCACTAAGGAATACCTCCTTTTTTCCTTCACTATAACATTTGTGTGTATAAGGTAAATCCCAGGTTGATTTGATGTATCCTTTACCCAACCTTTCATACTGGCCCGCTGGTATATACTCTTGGCAATATTTAAACTGGAAAGTTGTTATCGGAATTGTAATCATTCTGTGTATTATCCATTCAATGACAGGTCTTTCTGACATTGTCAATGATAATCTCTTAAGTTTTTCAATGCTCAGAATCGTATAGTCTGCTCCTTTTTGTGCCAAACTGATTTGTTTATCAGTAAGGTTAAAGATAGAGAATAATGATGTTGTGTTGATTAAACGCCATGGCAAGTAGCCTGAACGCAGATTTTGCAACGTCCAGCCAAGCTGTACAATAGAACGCAATTGGGACTGACCATGTTGTAACATTAGCAAGTCCTGCTCTATTATATCAATAACAGATGATACAATGCTGTCCAGTGAATACATTCTGGAGGACAGAGTCATTAACCCATTGTCCACTACAGAAAGTGATTTTTCCAAATTAATACGATCAATTTCTCGTATTTTTTCTGCCGTTTCAATTTGTGTTACTTTCCAAGCCTCGTTGTATGCAGCGTATATACCGGCCGCTATGAAACATTTTTGATGCTGTTTGCGAGGTCCCAGTATGAAATCTCGCAAGTCAGAACCGTCTTTAAGTAAAGTCAAGTGTTGCTTAATTTCAGCCAGTGTGGATTTCTGTAGCCATTCAAGGCATAGTTTCCCTACACTGTATGTTGTAACTATCCCTGGATGTTGTCTCTGGGAGTATCTTGGGTCTGGCCTGTTCTGTTTAAACCCCTGTGTTTTGTTCAGGAATCTATCTTGACAGTTATTTGTGTCTGTGGGCCAGATCAACCATTTTTTCCAATCAGGATGTGTTCTGTTTTGGTGTAAAATATGGGATACGTCTATCTCCACATCTGTAGTGCTATTACTATTAGGTACGGGCTTCGGAATAGACGGTTTATTTAAGTCTTTTATCTTAGCTAAGCCAAGACAAGTAGTTTGTTGAATCGTGTCATTCAGAAATATTATTTGTTCTGGGATCATGCAGGCCCTAAATAATGCTTCTAGGCCTTGTACCTGCCAGTCTTTTGAACCCCAGATGGTTTTTGTTTCAATATTGTTTTTCCAAAATTCAAAACCAAACGTAGACATTTTGTCATAAAACTTTTCAGAATATATCAATTTAGTATTTGTCGACATTGTTTTAATTCCTGTCTTATTTAACATTTTAAAATAAAACGTTTCTGGATCACTGTTGTTGAACCCTGAGAAGTATTGGAATTTCTCATAAAATGTTTTCGAGCTGCCTTTTGGCGGAGTTGGACAATGTTCCCATTGGTTATAAGTTAAAACATTTCTAGACTGAGCAGGTTTATGCAAATAGTGGTCACCAAAATGATTATAACAATATAACTCTTCATAATTTGATGAACCCTGCAAATAATCATGTTCTGTGAATTTTGCTGACATTACTAAATCTAACATTATATTATTAATGTTTTCAAAGTCCCAATCATCAGCGAAAGTACTTGGTGTCACAAAGTCACTTAAGGAAACCTTAAACTGGTGTGGATATTTCAAGAGCTTAATCGGGCCAAAGATTTCATAATCCGTTTTGTCCCATGCTACGCCACCGGGTATTGGATTGGCTGTGATGTTCACTGATGACAGTTCTCTTTTCTCGATGTGAGAGGATGTGTGAGGCTTTAGGACCAAGTTGATGTTCTGACTTGCAGTGTCCATTTTACTATATGTTCCATCAATACATTTTCCCAAACATAGAACCATGATGAGCCAAAGCAGGAGGAAAAGTACACCTAACACAATCCAAAATTCAATCCATGGTGAAATCAGATATGTTTCTTTTAGTTGGTGAAAAAGTTCAGTCATTATTTCTTTGAAAGTTTTTTGTTGCTGGCGTTTCTTCATGCTCGCTTGGATCTTCAGAAAAGTCATCGAAATTGATGAAGTAGCCAGATGCAGTTCTGTCAATTGTTGGAATTGCTTCCGGATTTTCATTTGCCTTTGGATTTTTCTTTGTTTCATTAGCATAGTCTGAGGCTACATCGTTGTAGATTGGTGTTTCTTGACGAACTGTTGCAATTTGGGTTTCAAGAGGCACCAGTTCCATGGCTTTGTTGTATAGTCCTTTTTTATTCACTGCAGGTTTATCAAATGTGATTAGTCTCTCAGTTTGAACCTCTTGGATTGTAGCAAGATTTGGTCTTCTGCTATTTCTTGGGAGTCCACTGGGCCTACAACTTATTATTGGCCACATGATTGTGGTTTTACCAGGTCGATGGATACAACTCGGTTCTCCTTTTTACCAGCAAGGGGCGGTAGTACTACTGATCTTGTTCCGCTGACAGCTAAGACAGGTACTGCTTTTCTGTAAGAAGGCCCAAATTCCTTCTTCACCGCGATCTTCTCTCTGACCAGATCCCCAATCTTTGGAATCCAGACAGGTCTTGCTGGGACAGGTGATTTTTCTTCAGTGGCTGTTGGCTGTTGCTTTAACTTTATATTACTCAGACTTCTTCTTGTTTCGTTTAAGTCCTGTAAAACAGCCAAACGGTCTTTGATATCAAAGGCTTTTTCTTCTACCACTGAAGTGTGACTATCTAAATCCTGAATGTGCATTCTAGTACCGAACAATAGTTCGTATGGAGTGAGACCTTTTAGAGAATTTCTTGGCAGATTATTAAGACTACGTTGGACACTTGTTAAATGTTTGACCCACCCATCACCCGAACCTAATACCCTCGCCGTTATAGATTGCTTTATGTCACGTTTTTTTCTTTCCACTACCGCATTTCCCTCAGGATGGAATGGAGAAGAGTACCGCAATGCAATGCCCATGCTGGCCATGGCCTCCTTGTAAGCCCGAGAGCTAAACGCAGGACCCTGGTCAGAATGTAGCATGCCAATTGCGTATGTGCCGATAAAGACTCGCAAATCTTTTATAACAGTTCTGGTGTCAGCCGAGCACTGGGGTCTAAATTTTAAGTGAATCTAGTCTTAAATATTATGGGGACGCATTTCTCCTGCTGGATTTCTGCGTATAGATAGCCTGATGCTTTCTAATAAAGGGGTCCTGGCAATACTCCGGTCGGATCACAACTGCGATCTCTGTTGCAGTCTGGACAATCCTTTGCAAATTTGTAATATTGCAGGCTCATCCCCGGCCACCAGTATTCTGATTGTAATTCTTTTAGAGATTTCACGATATCTTGGTGCCTTAAACCCAATCCCATGTGTGCCGCTTCAATCAAGAAGATTCTCCGGTTCGTGTTTGGAATTACTCTATCCCCCACTCCAGGGATTTGAGCAAAAGGAACGGAGTTTGCATCAATTATGTATGTATAACTGAGTGGATAGTTCAGAGGTAATGCTGCATAGTTGCCTTTTAAAGACGCTTTTACCGCCAGCATGGTTTCTCAGTCTATGTTTTTTTTAGAACGCTTATTTGTGGCTCCGGAAGGCGGTCGAGCTGCTTCCGCTGTGGCTCTGAGAGCCAATGAATTCCCTGCAACGTGAACGCCATCTTGTTGATGACTCAGTGTATGTATCACGTGAGTCTTTCGTAGTTCTTTCTGCAAAAGAACTACCTGTTCCCAAAGCTTTTTATGCTTTATTGTGGCACCTGTGTCATCTTTGTAATTGTTTTGAACCCAGTTCTGCAAGTCATTTATGTAAGACCTGACGCAGAAATGCGAATCGCACACTATTAGTGTCGGGAATTCACGATCGGCATTTTCAAGCGCCATCTTTAAATATCTTATTTCAGCTCGCTGAGCTTAACAGTTTCTGAGTGATTCAGTTTTGGTTATTATTGGTCTGAATTTACCAAAGCGCCAGCGACCTTTAACAATCGCGCACGCTGCGTTGTAGGATTTTTTCTCTATATCGTAATGTTGTGCAAATCTGTCCATGTAGATTACACATGTGTACTATTCGAGAGGCAGAATTTCGATTGGCAGAGGATATACTTCTTCATATTCTAGATCTTCTAGTTTTTTCATTTTTGGATCAAAAAAGTATTTCACGTGTTCTGCAGCAAGAGAATTTTCCCATTGTATCCATTTTGGATCTAATGCCACTGCATTCAAATTGCGTGGGCTTGTTAATGCCTCAAGGGCTGATTCTGCTGTTAAAATAGGAATCCTCCTGCCTTGGGCTTGGGCTTTCTTTTGCTACAGCAGTTTGAACCGCTATTAGAATTTTTTCAGTAGAACTGAATTTCATTTCAGCTTGTGTGTACAAGTGTGATTTGTAAGCTATTGGTACCCTTTCTCCCTCATTAGAGGTCAGGTACGTGAATCCGCATCTTCCTGGGATGACTCGGATTACAAGGTTGCGTACGTTTTCGCGTGTTTGCAATTTTGTTTTAGCTAACACGTATTTTTGCAATGATCTTAAAATTTCTGTGTGTTTCTGAGTCCAATTGATTGGTTTGAAATCAAGTTTTATTAATTCATAGAGAGGTTTAACCCTCTCTGCATAATATAGAATGTATGTTCTTCCGAAATTCAGGAAACATAGTATTGATTGTAAGTTCTTCAGCGTTTTTGGTGCTTGGAGTACAGCGCACTTCTCTAAGAAGTTATCTGCTAGGCTTTTGCCTTCACTTGATAATTCATATCCTAAAAACAGGACAGTTAGATGGGCAATTCGTGACTTTTTAAAGTTGAATTTGTAACCCTCAGCTGCAAACCCAAGTATTATGGTGTTCACTCTTTTCAAGTGTGTCTCCAGGTCATCATCTGTGAGATAGATGTCATCGACATAGGATTCTGCCTCATCATCATATATTTGTAGTAACTCTGTTACCCTTGCTGAAAATAATAATAAAATAAAAAAAGAATCCTGGGCTGTTCTTGAATCCCTGTGGGAGTCGACAGAAGTGTTTTTGTGACCCCATTATTGAGAAAGCGGTCAAATACCTGCTTTCAGGTGCAATGTTTTGACAAAAGAATCCATTAGAGATATCTAACGTGGTTTTATATTTTTTGCTCACGATGTTATTCATTAGTGCTGCACTGTGTGAGTTTTGTACTGTAAATGTCTTGCAGCAGGAGTTTAGGTGTCTGTAGTCCAAAACTAGACGATATGAATCGTCTGGCTTGGAGACAGGAAACAAAGGATTGTTCATTTGTGAGGTGCATGTTTCAATCATCCCCTGATATTCAAGTTGAAATAAGATCTCCCTGACTTGCTTTTTAGCTTCTTGTTTAACTTTGTACTGCCTTTGTGCATTGGGCTGATTTTTTAACTGGATTTTGTGGTGAGGAGAATCCTCATCCCATCCTACACGATTTTTATATAATGCAGGAGCTTGGGCCACTGCCCATTTTCTTGCCAAAATATATTTTTTGTGAATTTCTTGCATATATGGATTTTTTATGAGTTGAAATATGATTTGAGAAGGCAGGCATAATCATTTCTTCGCCATGAGGGCACTCCCTGACAAACTCTGGTGCCAGTCTTTCTCAGCTAACAGGATGTCATAGCCTTTCGAAAGGTTATCCCAAAAGAGACCCCTTACTTTCCTGGTCTGGTCCCCCTCTATACGCAATGTTATTTCGTATAATTTATGGGGTTTGCTAACTCTGGTGTCTGCAGTTTCCACTTGAATGTATTCATTCGTGTCCACTGTCTCCAGAAGATTCATCAGGATCTTGCGAACTATGGTTACTTCTGCTGCGCTGTCTAGCCTTGTCTGGGCCCACTCTCCGTTTTTCAGTTGTGTCCTCAGTATCCTCGGCATGTTTTATTCTAATACTTGCTACCTTCTTTTTTGGATATTGTAATTTTTTACTTTGATGAGCAGGTTCCTTGTCTTTGGACTTGACGTGCTCATCTTTGTGTTCTGACCGTCCTCTTCTTTCTGATTTCTATGAGGAAGTCTGAAAAGATCGAGAGGGACGTGTATCAATATCTTGATATCTATCAGGTTTTCTCAATTTATCCCTATCTCTAAGGTTGTATCTTTTCTCAGAGGGCTCCCTCTGGGGAGACTTGCCTCCTCGGTCTGGAGATCTATCTCTCCGTTGAGGAGACCTTCCTCTGGACTAAAAACGTTTTTCTCTGGGAGTGGATTGTTTATTACCCTCCCAACTCTTTTTTGGAGTGTTCAGATTATTTTTAATAAATGTTTTTCAGGTTTTTCAGTTAGTTGGGGTTTTACTGGTTTCCCACCCAAACTATCTCTTCCTAGTTCTTCATAGGATTTTTCTATGATTCTGGCAAGTTCAAATGGTTGTTCTGCTATATCAGTGTCTTTCAATTTCTGGAGATATGTTATATCGTCCATTGCCAATTGAACTAATTGTCTATATGCCTTTGTTAATTCTTTTAGTTTAACTAAAAGTTCTTTGCTTGATATTTTATCAATGTCGGGATGTGGTGTGTAGCTGGCTAGAACCGGCCACGTGGCTCCTGGTCTACCTAGTGGACCTAGCCTGGTGATGTGATTTCTCCTGTGTCCACATCATGGACGCACCAAACTGTGACACCAGGAACCAGGGAGAACAGATCTGGAAACTGCCCCAGCAATTGGCAGCAGTCTTCCTGTTGCTCAGGCGTCAGGGTGGGTTAGAGGTTAACTCCATCCACTGACCCATCTTTCTCAGAGGCGACCAAGAGGTCAGGAAGAGGCTCAGTCTCCTCCTCCATCCCGTCATCAGTTGCCAAGAGCATGTCCACTTCAGACCGCTCCAAGTGGGGCTTAAGGCGGTTAACATGTAGGACCCTCAAAGGGTTCCTGGGAGACTGCAGTTCCACCAAGTAGGTGACAGGACTCTTGCGCTCCACAACCTCAAAAGGACCTGTCCACTTATCCTGAAGTGCACAAGGCTCCACTGGGGCCAAGACCCACACCTTTTGTCCAGGTTGAAGCTCTACCAGAGTGGCATTCTGGTCGTACCACCGCTTCATATCTTCCTGGCTGGCTTCCAGATTTGCCTCAGCAAGTTGCCTGAATCGCCTGGTCTGGTTTCTGAAGGCCAGCATGTAACTGTATACATTCTGGGGAGGTTTCCTGGGGGATTGCTCCCAGCCTTCCTTTACCAAACTCAGAGCTCCTCTCACTGGGTGACCATACAGCAGTTCAACACGTAACTACATTAACCATAGTCCTTAGGGGCGATACCGCCGGTGTGTGAGTAGTGTGCGACCCCACCCCCATCTGTAATGTTAAAGCTCCCTTGAGCAGTTGGCTGACGAGCCTGGGACCCCGCGCCTGAGTGGTACTAAACCTGGCAGATATTTGGCAGCCACCGGCAACCCCAGAACACGGCCTATCCCTGCTAACGAGGGGTGATACCCCAAAACACGTGTCCAGTGATGGCGAAGACAGCGAAGATAGCAGAGAATCGAAAGAAGATGCATCGCGGAACACGTAACTACATTAACCATAGTCCTTAGGGGCGATACCGCCGGTGTGTGAGTAATGTGCGACCCCACCCCCACCTGTAATGTTAAAGCTCCCTTGAGCAGGTGGCTGACGAGCCTGGGACCCCGCACCTGCGCGCGTGAGTGGTACTAAACCTGGCAGATATTTGGCAGCCACCGGCAACCCCAGAACACGGCCTATCCCTGCTGACGATGGGTGATACCCCGAAACGCGAGTCTAGAGATGGCGAAGACAGCGAAGATAGCAGAGAATCGAAAGAAGATGCATCGCGGAACACGTAACTACATTAACCATAGTCCTTAGGGGCAATACCGCCGGTGTGTGAGTAGTGTGTGACCCCACCCCCATCTCTTACATTCTGGGGGGGTTTCCTGGGAGATTGCTCCCAGCCTTCCTTTACCAAACTCAGAGGTCCTCTCACTGGGTGACCATACAGCAGTTCAAAGGGGCTGAACCCTAGGGACTTCTGTGGCACCTCACAGTATGCAAAGAGAAGGGATGGCAAGAGGACGTCCCACTTCTGCCTCATTGGACCTTCCAGGCCCATGATCATGCCATTTAGGGTTCAGTTGAATCTCTCAACCAACCCATTTCCTTGGGGATGGTAAGGGGTGGTGAACTTGTATGTTACACCACACTCTTGCCAAAGGGATTTCATATACTTGGATAGGAAATTAGTGCCCCTGTCGCTCACCACCTCTAGAGGGAATCCTACTCATGAGAAAATTCGCATCAGTGCCCTTCCCACCACGGGGGCCGTCACTGTCCTCAGAGGGATGGCTTCAGGGTACCGGGTGACATGGTCCATTAAATAGTTTACTCTTCAGGAAGACAAGATTAAGTAAAACGTGAAATAAGAGAGGAACTAGATCGCTGACATGCACTGCCCTAACGTTTTTAACACTCATTGTTCTGAAATCAATCCGTGTTTTTGGCATTAATGTTGTTAAGCTGGTTGGTAAGTTGGTAAGCACATATCTGCTTTGATTGATACATTTGCACAGCGCACGAATGCCCAGGGGCATCTTGGCGCTAGAGTTGGTAGGACAGAGTGATGCTGGTGTGGAACACAGGCTGAATCAATTGGAGAAGAGCCAGGTTTTCAGCACTCTTCTAAAAGACATAAGCGATGTGCTGCTCTTTGTCGAGATTGGAAAAAGGTTCCAAATTGTAACTGTCCCTAATAGAAAATCATCTCCCACCCCAGTGAACCTGCTTGAACTTGGGTGTTTGTAGCAGTTTTGTATGGGCTGATCTTAAACTTCTGGCTGGCACATACCATTTTAGTTGAGTCACCAGAAACTATTGCACACGTTTACAAGGAGTTTGTATCGAATCTGGAAAATGTATTTTATGCTTTTATGTATGTATGTAAATGTTTTATGCCTTTTATGATTTTTACAAATCGAATAAAGTGTACTTGACTGACTGACTGACACCAGAAACTGTGGCCCTATACCATGTAGAGCGTTGAAGGCCGAGCATTGTGATTTGAAGTTAATCCTGTTGTCCACTTAAGCCAGTGGAAGGCTTTTAATCTGTGGGAGACTGGCTCATATCTGGGGATATCCAGTATTAATCTAGCTGCAGCATTCTGCAATCGCTGCAGTTTTAATAAGTACTGGATTGGATCCCCATGTATAGGGTGTTACCGTAGTCCAGTCTGGAGAGGGCCAAGTGTTTTTAGTGCATCAGGGGGGATAATTTGGCGGATTTTCCTGATCATCTTTAAAATTAACCAGAAAGTAGAGTAAAGTTTATTAATCTGACTGTCAAATGTCAATTTGTCATCAAAGACGAAACCTAGGTTCTTTACCTCAGGAACTGGGGTTTGGCATTAGCCCAGTTTGCCAGGCCACCATCTAAGAGACCAGAGGGATGAATCGGATCCTAGCAGCATGACTTCGGTTTTTTCACGGTTCAATTTCAGGCAGTGAGACTTCATCCATGTGTTTTCCTGAGTCATGCAGTTATTGAAACGATCAGCTGTCTCCTCCACGTTGTTTGAGATTGACACCATCACCTGGGTGTACACTGTGTTAAAGACAGCCGAGAAACCACACTGCCTAATGATCGAGGCCAAAGGAGCCACATGTATATTGAAATGTGTGGGGCTCAACGAAGACGCTTGCAGCATACCACAAGGCAGCTTGAAAGACTTGGATGCTAATCTCCCAATTTTACAGAAAAAGTTCTATCCATTAGGTAAGATGAAAGTAGAGTAAGGGCGGTATCTTGAATTACCAGCTTGCTAATCTACTAATTAGTATTTCGTGGTTCACTGTGTCGAAGGCCGCCAATAGATCTAACAAAATCAAGGCGGCCTTCCCCCCTGCATCCAGTATTATCCTAAGTTCCTCTGCCGCCATCACCAACGCGTATCTGTTCCTTAGCCCTCCCTGAACCCATATTGAGAGTGGTGCAGGAGCTTCCCAGTGGAGATAAATGTTGTAAGCTGTGTATTGAGCAGCATTTCCAGAACCTTAGATGGAAATGGAATCCTAGAGATCAGGCGGTAGCAACTGGGCTCCTTAAGGTCAAGTTTTTTTAGAGGCAGGACTGAGGCTATTTTCCAAGCATCTGGAAAATGGCCTGACTGAATTATCTCAGTGAGCACTAGACTTAATTGTTCACTTAGTATTTCCGGGAGCAAATGGAATACTTATGGAATACTTTAGGGCAGGGGTATTCATAGTATGGCCCACGGGCCGGGGGCGGCCCGGCAAGCCTTCCCTGGCGGCCCGCGTACCTCCGAGACATCATACCTGTGTTTTACGAGTTTTTTTTGTAAGTGTCTGCAGCAGCGCGAGAGACTCTGCTGCTCTGTGGGGGCTGCCGGCCGGGCGATCCTAGCAATGGCCAGAGTAAAGCTGCAGGGACCTAAGAAGAGGTGAAATATAAAGGCCTCATTAACATGCAAATGGTCTTTTAAAGACCTGTTAAGTCCTCGGGTGCGACTATGAGTGTGTGTGTGCCCCGGCTGGCACACAGGCAGGGTGAGATGACAGAGGGAGTCGGAGGGAAAGGGAGGGGGAGGGGGACAGAGAGGGAGTGAGAGGGAGTGAGAGTGAGAGGGAGTGAGTGAGTGAGAGGGAGGGAGGGAAGGAGTGAGAGGGAGGGAGTGAGTGAGAGGGAGTGAGTGAGTGAGTGGGAGGGAGGGAAGGAGTGAGAGGGAGGGAGTGAGTGAGTGAGAGGGAGGGAGGGAGTGAGAGGGAGGGGGGAGGAGTGAGAGGGAGTGAGTGAGTGAGAGGGAGTGAGTGAGTGAGTGAGTGGGAGGGAGGGAAGGAGTGAGAGGGAGGGAGTGAGTGAGTGAGTGAGAGGGAGTGAGTGAAAGGGAGTGAGTGAGAGGGAGTGAGTGAGAGGGAGTGAGTGAGAGGGATGGAGTGAGAGGGATGGGGTGAGTGAGTGAGTGGGAGGGGGGAGTGAGAGGGAGTGAGTGAGAGTGAGAGGGAGTGACTGAGAGGGAGGGAGTGAGTGAGAAGGAGGGAGTGAGTGAGCGGGAGTGAGTGAGGGAGGGAGTGAGAGTGAGGGAGTGAGAGGGAGGGAGTGAGAGGGAGGGAGTGAGAGGGAGTGAGTGAGAGGGAGTGAGTGAGTGAGAGGGAGTGAGTGAGAGGGAGTGAGTGAGTGAGAGGGAGTGAGTGAGTGAGAGGGAGTGAGTGAGGGAGGGAGTGAGAGGGAGTGAGAGTGAGAGTGAGAGAGAGGGCGTGAGTGAGAGTTAGAGGGAGTGAGTGAGAGGGAGTGAGTGGGAGTGAGTGAGGGAGAGAGAGGGAGTGAGTAAGTGAGTGAGAGGGAGTGAGAGAGGGAGTGAGTGAGAGAGTGAGAGCGAGGGAGTGAGAGGAAGTGAGTGAGAGTGAGTGAGAGGGAGTGAGTGAGAGTGAGAGTGAGTGAAAGGGAGTGAGAGTGAGGGAGTGAGAGTGAGGGAGTGAGAGGGAGGGAGTGAGTGAGTGAGAGAGTGAGTGAGTGAGTAGGAGAGGGAGTGAGTGGGAGAGGGAGGGAGTGGGAGGGAGTGAGACGGAGAGGGAGTGAGACGGACAGGGAGGGAGAGGGAGTGAGACGGAGGGAAATGGAAGGATAGGGAGGGAGACGGAGAGGGAGGGAGATGGAGAGGGAGTGAGAGGGAGGGAAAGGGAGAGAGAGTGAGGGAAAGGGAGGGGAAAGGAAGGAGAGGGAGGGAAAGGGAGGGAGGCGAAGAGGGAGTGAGAGGGAGGGAGTGAGAGGGATGGGGTGAGTGAGTGAGTGGGAGGGGGGAGTGAGAGGGAGTGAGTGAGAGTGAGAGGGAGTGACTGAGAGGGAGGGAGTGAGTGAGAAGGAGGGAGTGAGTGAGCGGGAGTGAGAGAGTGAGGGAGTGAGAGGGAGGGAGTGAGAGGGAGTGAGTGAGAGGGAGTGAGTGAGTGAGAGGGAGTGAGTGAGAGGGAGTGAGTGAGTGAGAGGGAGTGAGTGAGTGAGTGAGAGGGAGGGAGTGAGGGAGGGAGTGAGAGGGAGTGAGAGTGAGAGTGAGAGTGAGAGAGAGAGCGTGATTGAGAGTTAGAGGGAGTGAGTGAGAGGGAGTGAGTGGGAGTGAGTGAGGGAGAGAGAGGGAGTGAGTAAGTGAGTGAGAGGGAGGGAGGGAGTGAGAGAGGGAGTGAGTGAGAGAGTGAGAGCGAGGGAGTGAGAGGAAGCGAGTGAGAGTGAGTGAGAGGGAGTGAGTGAGAGTGAGAGTGAGTGAAAGGGAGTAAGTGAGGGAGTGAGAGTGAGGGAGTGAGAGGGAGTGAGTGAGTGAGTGAGAGAGTGAGTGAGTGAGTAGGAGAGGGAGTGAGTGGGAGAGGGAGGGAGCGGGAGGGAGTGAGACGGAGAGGGAGTGAGACGGACAGGGAGGGAGAGGGAGTGAGACGGAGACAGAGAGGGAGGGAAATGGAAGGATAGGGAGGGAGACGGAGAGGGAGGGAGACGGAGAGGGAGTGAGAGGGAGGGAAAGGGAGGGAGACGGAGAGGGAGTGAGAGGGAGGGAGAGGGAGGGAAAGGAAGGGAAATGGAGGGAGAGGGAGGGAAAGGGAGTGAAAGGGGGTGAGACGGAGATGGAGTGAGAGGGAGGGAGAGGGAGGGAAAGGGAGGGAGACGGAGAGGGAGTGAGAGGGAGGGAAAGGGAGGGAAAGGAAGGGAAATGGAGGGAGAGGGAGGGAAAGGGAGTGAAAGGGGGTGAGACGGAGATGGAATGAGAGGAAGGGAGAGTGAGGGAAAGGGAGGGAGACAGAGAGGGAGTGAGAGGGAGGGAAAGGGAGGCCGACTGATAGGGAGGGAGAGGGAGGGAAAGGAAGGGAAATGGAGGGAGAGGGAGGGAAAGGGAGTGAAAGGGGGTGAGACGGAGAGTGAGTGAGAGGGAGGGAAATGGAGGGAGACGGAGAGGGAGTGAGAGAGAGAGAGGGAGGGAGAGAGAGGGAGTGAGAGAGAGGGAGTGAGACAGTCAGAGTGAGACAGAGGAAGACAGGAGAGAGGGAGAGTGAGAGGGCGAGAGATCTAGAGAGAGGGAGGGAGACCGAGAGAGAAAGAGAGAGATGTGTGTATGTCGGGACTGCTCAGTGGACGAAGGCATCCGCTGCAGGGACCTATGATCAACCTCATGGGAAGTTTTATGTTGTTGCTCTAGCCCCTCCCCCACTGACCCCGCCCCCCCACCGATGCAGCCCTCGGACACAAACCAAACTGTAAATTTGGCCCCCGAGAGAAAGTTTGTGAGTACCCATGCTTTAGGGGGACAGGGTCTGATGGAGCTCCTGATTTGGTTGCTTTCCCCACTTGAGTGATCTGTTCTACTGAGGGGGAGAAAGAAAGAACCCTGTGTTTGATCTACAGGTGTCTGACCCAGGCGTAGTAAGCTTAGAGTGTGTGCTGTCCTTGAAGGTTTTATACACTGTCTCGGCCTTATCTATGAAAAACTGTCCCAAAGTGTTACAGAATTTAGGGCTACCTGCCGTCTGAGCTTTAACTGGTAGATTAGCTAGTTTTTTACAGTAGAGAAAAACTCCTTGGAGGAGTTCTCAGCCTCAAGGATTTTGGTTGTAAAATATTTACTTTTTTCCTCCATAACCAGTTTCTTTTACACTGACAATGTTTGCGTGTACTCAGTTTTTTCTACCTTGATCGTAATTTACTCTCCACTTTCTTTCTGATCTTCTGCACGCTTGTTTTTGTGCTCTAAGTTTGTCCATGAAACACGGCTCAGAAGACTTTATCCTTTTGGAGATGATTCTCTTTTTAGCGACTGCAATATCTACCGCTGGTTTAACCCAAGTGGATAGTCTGTGAACCGCTGAACTGGTGTCCGATAAGAGATTCGCTTTAGTTCTAAGTAATAAGGCTTGTAGCTCTGTAATATTGATATTAGCCCAATCTTTGCGCTTGACTCAGATATTTGGATCAACTTCACATGGGATCAACACCCCTGCCCTGCCTGTCTTTTGGATCAGTTCCACAGGGAACAAATACAGCAGCTTCACTTCTAAAGGGGCCAGCGACGTGCAGCCAGGGCTAGGGGTGTCACAGTAAGGGAGGTTAGTGTGACGGGGGTCTCAGCACAATATACAGAAAAAAGATTAGCAGTCTAACACTTACCATTACTGAGAACAAGGCACCAAAGCACACATGCTTGCACCCACTCCTATGTGTGTCGAATGGGAAAGGCCTCTGAATGATCGATGGCTGCTCTCACTCAGGGACGGGGCTCCAACGCCCGATCCATTAGGCTGAAAGCCTCACTGGCCTACAATCGATACTACCATAGACTACAATGGCAACGAAGGGCTTTAGAATAGTAATCCCTATGTAGTGCATCACAGTTCAGCCTGGATTCCGTCTCTTGCTTCAGAGCGAGGTTGGGCAGACAGCCTGGGACAGACAGCCCAGATATAATACATCGATTTGTTTAGCGATACAATCGTATCTCTAAATAAATCGATATTTTTCATATTTGTGCAGGAATGTTAAGGGGTGCAGCCCCAGAGCCCTAATGGATAAACCACCCCAGTATTTATTGAGCCCATGAATCAGGCAATAATGAGCTAAAAATGCCCCTCCGACACAGACACTGTGGCTGCTGTATAGTATTGGGAATAAAAGACCTGCTTTTTCTATTTTTGGCATTATCCTTATCATGTCCCCAGCGGTTTGCCTTTGATGGGTTTTTATGTGTATACGTGCCGTGTTTTGGAGCCAGTATAGAATTTAACCTCTTCGCCGCTGGCGGGATTCCCCCGCTGTGCTGAGGGGCGGGGGGGGGGCGCGTACAGCGCCCCCATGCTCATGACGAGCTGAGCCCGTCATGACCGCGCACGTTCCAATGGAACGCTCAGCACAGCAGGGGAATCAGCCCAGCGTGCGAGCGTTCCATCTAACGGGCGCGGTCATGACGAGCTCAGCTCGTCATAAGCACCGGAGCGCCGTGGCTCATGACAAGCTGACTTCGTCATGAGCGCTCAAGAGGTTAATTCATGGAGTCTCTTGAAGCTTCATGACGACAAGTATTTATTCTTTTTGAGAGGTAATATATTATTGAAGGTGCTTGTTCGTCAAAAAGTTTTTTTTTTTTGCCATCAAAGACTTTTTGTTCCTTACAGAATGTGTGGAAACAGGCAGCCTGAGTGTATTTGTAGCTACAGCAGTATAGGAGAGCGTGTACATAAGCCCATGAAAGCTATTGGCTTGTGTTCTCTTTATAAAAACGAAAATTTCTGTAAAATGCATCATTTTATCCCACTGTTTTAAAAAAAAGATTTGCATAGAAAATGACGACTAGCCTCCCAGAAAATGCTGTGACCCCTTTCAGTGAACCCCAATAATGCCCCCCCACCCGCACTGCAGCCCAGTCTCACCCCTCTCAAACTTCCACAGCCACCACTGGGTTTGGGGATAAACCTTCTCTTGGGGGAAGCGTTTCAGATTTTGCCCAGTATCTGTATCTCACAATGTGTTAGAAAATGTTTCATCTCATAAATCTCTGCTGATTTCTTCCAGTCTCTTTTTGAAAACCTCACCTGGACCATAGTTTTTGAGTTCCTCTCACTATTCTGGATTTCATCTGGTCTTCTGAAAGTCCTTAGGCAGTTTTTATTATATGGATCAGCCAGCCTCGCGTGCAGCGCCACGCTATCGATGCCCGGCATTTTCTGAGGGTGATGTTCTCCAAGAATACAAATGGGGCATTGTTGGCCCAAAGGCCTCTCGGTGAAGCATTCGGAGGTGGCTTTACTACTGCTCTCAAGGTTTTGTCTCCCGTAGATCAGGCTAGTTGTATGTCAGCTAGATTAACGTTTCTTAAAGTGCCATGTATCTAATACCACCGGCCACATGTGATAGAGGCCGAGCAAAGAGACACGCAATGAGAACATTAGCGACGGGAGAAAAAAATGACATCTAGGGCCACATGTATCAATTTTGTAAATTGCGTTTACCTAAGGTAATCGCTATCGATAATGTATGAAAGTCCATGAGTTTCATATAGTGATTTCTAGTGGGTCGCAAATCGACCTACCTAATAATAATGATGGAGGTCGATATTTGTGACCCATCGGGAATCACTAAAATCACGGGGATGGTGGCCTGCTAGGGTCAGCAGACCACCATGTCGATCATTGGTTCTAATTAAAGCAATCATTTTTTTTAAAATGCAGCCCATTTTCCTTAAAGGAAAACAGGTTGCGTTTAAGAAAGAAAAATGAAGTTTTCTTTTCATTTTTTCAGACCAGGCAGAGGTCCTGGGACCACTGCCTGCTCTGCAAAAACATTTTCGCTACGATTCCCAAAGGAAACGGGGTCTCATTTGAGAATGGGTACTTGAAGTAGGTGGGAAAATGCGAACATTCTTACATAGAGGTGCGATTCCGTATCAGGAAGGGACGCCCTAACACGCCCCTTCCTAATAGCGAATCACCGACCTGAATTGCAAAATAGGGTTTGAAATTCTGCGAATTGGGCTGTTTGCGACCTTAAAGAAGGTACATACATGAGAGACTGAACAACTGAACTACATTCACTCAGTGCTTAATTTGAGGCAGTGGCTTCCGGTGCTCAGCACCCGCGCTTAATCATCAACACCGGCGCTTTTAATGAGCACCAGTTAAGGACACATTCATTTATGGAAAGAATAAGTGATTTGCCCAGAATCACACAATGGGGAGCTGGCAACCAGATTCGAACCGTGTTCCCCAGCTTCGAAGTCGGCAGCTCTGGCCATTAAACCACATCCTCTCCCCACTTTCATGGTTAGTAGTTTATTCTGTTTTAGACATTGCCAACAGGTGAAATAGGCTGGTGCAAGCTGCCTCCTCGCGAAAGCCCCCTGCACTTATTTTTTTTTCTAATTAACCACTGCATTCACTGTCCAATTTTGACAATTTTTTCTAATATCGGACCATTTTTCGTGGACCTTATACTATGAGCTCCTAGCTTACAAGAGACACATTCTTGGGAGCAGTACTAAGGCCACCACATGAATCTAGCCTCTTTCACTATAAGTTTGCTTTATGTTCTGCATAGTAAAAGATGTGCCCACATCACTAAAGGTGAATGTTATTCACAATTTGAACTTCTTGGGCCTCATTTATGAGGCTGTGCGACACTTTTACGCCGCTGGTGCATCACTTTTTGTGACGCACCAGTGGCGTAAAAAATGCGCCTTGCTGGGCCATATTTACAAAGTGACGCATCTAGGAAGATGCGTCACTTTGTAACCCCCTGCCCCACATTATACCTTTTGTGACACACTCCAGCAATGCGTCACTTTTGCGCCATACAGATACATCAGAAATACTGACGTATCTGTAACTCCTTGCGCCATGATGCGTCATACTGTAAATATGACGCATCATTGGTGTCGCTAGGAGGGCGCAGTGAAAAGTGACGCATCGCTGTTTTCATGCAGCGATGCGTCACTTTTCATAAATGAGGCCCCTTGTTTTTGAGTGCACAAAGTGGACTAAAAATATAGGGCAATCCACAAATGTAACTGCTTGTGAAAGACTATTTAGATTATGCTTTTTGAAATTGTTCTTTTTTGTTTCCCCAAGGACAGTACCTGCCTAGATTTAGGAGCTCCCACAGGCAGTGTCCTCACACCGAATATAGGGATCTGATGCCATAAGTCCTCACAAAAGCCATCCCTCCCACTTGGGCAATGATGGCTGAAACATGTAGACCACCGTTGTGAGATACGAAGGATAAGTAGTGCATCCGAATACATTTTCTCAATTTTTTTAATCTTACCCCATCCCAATTTTTATTAACCGCATCGCTGCGGCGGCTTTTCCCGATGTACGCGGTAATTTTAAAAATACCGCGTTACATGACGAGCTCAGCTCATCATGAGCGCACGGCAGGTTACGCTCATGACAAGCTGAGCTCGTCATCAGCCTGGAAGGGGTTGAAGTCGCGTGTTTCAGTATAAGAAGTGATTCTAACTACCCGTACAGAGCCCTCCGGATTTCAATATCCAGATATTCTCCCTCCTGGTGGAGGTATTACCTACCTGGACTACCCTTTGTCCAGGTGAGAGACCCGAAGATGAGGCTTTAGTTTCCAGAAGGTGTACAGCAATGGAGATTGTATCCACCACGGGCGGGAACTAGCGGGTGAGGGTCTCTCAGAATCTTCATGGTGAGGCGCTGGAATCTAGGATGGTGAGGTTTCACTCTCCTTTGATTTTTCTAGTTTTACACACAGAAGCTAAGTGAACCTATTCAGAGTACCTGTCTGCTTCTGAGAAGATCCAGCACTCTCCCAGTAAATGTATTTCAACAGTGGTGAGAAGTGCAGGTACTCTCCATTTGAAATTAAAGTAGTGCTGGTACTCAATTTTTAGAATACCCCTTTGCTTTTGAGAAGTGCAGGTGCTCTCCCATTAAATGTACTGCAGCAGAGCTGAGAAGTGCAGGTGCTCACCCATATAATGTACTGCAGCAGAGTTGAGAAGTGCCGGTACTCTCCCATCAAATGTACTGCAGCCGTGCTGAAAAGTGCAGGTGCTCACCCATCAAATGTACTGCAGCAGAGCTGAGAAGTGCAGGTGCTCACCCATTTAATGTACTGCAGCAGTGCTGAAACGTGCAGGTGCTCACCCATTAAATGTATTGCAGCAATGCTGGGAAGCTCAGGTAGTCTCCTATAAAATGCATTGCAGCATTGCTAAGAAGTCCAGCTCTTCTCCCATTAACTGAATTGCAGCAGTGCTGAGAAGTGCTGGTATTCACCTATTAAATGTGCAGCAGTGCTGAGAAGTGCTGGTATTCACCTAATAAATGTGCAGCAGTGCTAAGAAGTGCTGGTATTCTTCCATTAATTGTATTGCAGCAGTGCCGAGAAGTGCAGGTACTCTGCCATTAAATGTATTGCAGCAGTGCTAAGTGCATGTACTCTACCATTAAATGTGGGGCAGCATTGCCAAGAAGTGCACAGACTTGTCCATTAAATGTATTATAGCAATGCTGAGAAGTTCAGGTACTCTCCCATTAAATGTATTATAGCTGTGCTGAAATGTGCTAGTTCTCTCCCCAAAAAATGTAATGCAGCAGCACTGAGAAGTGCCAGTACTCTCCCATTAAATGTATTGCAGCAGTACTGAGAAGTTCAGGTACTCTGCTATTAAATGTATTGCAGCAGTGCTAAGTGCATGTACTCTACCATTAAATGTATTGCAGCATTGCCAAGAAGTGCAGGTACCCCATCATTGAATATATTGCAGAAGTGCTGAGAAGTGACTACACGCCCACATAAAATGTATTACAGCAGTGCTGAGAAGTGCAGGCACTCTCCATTTGAAACAAAAGAAGTGCAGGTACTCGCTCCTGGACAGTAGCTGCCCATTTAAAGCACTGTGCATGCCTGCCTTACCTGGTGGGGGGCGGCGTCCCCTCGCCAGGTGTGTCCTGTTGCTGTAACTCACACTCCAGCAACCAGGTCAAGATGTGGTTCAGAGACCGGTCACGCCTCTTGGTGGTGGGCCCGATGTACCTGTCCGGGTACCCCTCCAGGAGGTCGAAGTGGACATCACTCATCTCCTGAGCATCAGAGCGCAGATAATGTTTGTTCCGACTGTCGTTAGGGAAGGTGCCACTGGCAGTGCGGGACAGACAGCCAATCTCCTCTGGATTGTAGCTGCCAAAGTTGAATGGGGTATTGTAGCGCTGCTGCGCCGTCGAGAGGGTCGACTGCATCCCGCTGTGTGAGGGCCTCCACTGGGCATCTGAAGCATACATGCTTCAATTTAAAACCCTGTGGAATAAGAAAAATTAACATTATTTACACATTACATAGTACAAAATGAATGAACTCTAGATACTAAACATTGCTGTTAACATTATACAAACCAATGACCCAGACAAATCTACATTAATATTATCTCTGAGTGTTTTTGACTTTACTACACTTAAAAAAGTCAAAATTATAATCATTGCATTCCTTGTCCATGTTTAATTCTTTGTTTGTGCAGTTTAATTGTAATGGTGCATGTAATTTATTTTGTTTTACCTTTGATACACCAGAGACTTACCAATTGTTTATTCGTACAATTCTTTCAACACCCTCCCTATAGACAGATATGAAGAGAGTTGGGTTGATTGTGGGATTGACTATGGATGTACACAAATGCCAGAACCCTCAGAGAATATCAAATCAAAGGTCACATCTGAGGAAGGGGTCCTGAAGGATCCAGAGACACCACAAGGAACATCCAAGGGTAGGTCACATCTACAGAAGAGGTACTTATGGATCTCCAGACAACACAAAGAACATCAAAGAGGAGGTCACATCTACAGAAAAGGTACTGAAGGATCCCCAGACACCACAAGGAACATCCAAGGGGAGGTCACATCTACAGAAGAGTGTTGGACCTGGCCTCGTGGCGTGGCCCCACTTCTCCCGCATAGCGGGCCCTGGACAACAGCAACCCCTATCCCCCGGCCTAAAACTATCCCCGCTCGCTGAAACCATCTTCGGAGCCTGCTGGCGCTGCCGCGGCCAAAATCTTGCGGAACCCCCAGCTCGAGGATTGAGAGCTGAGCGTAGGGTATCCCCGTGCCAGACTGGTATTAAGACTGTCCCGCTACCCTTTTCCCCCCAGTTACCGAGACTCTAAGGATCCCTCGATCCGTTGTACATATTACCGAAGGAACCAATGATTAATGCTGATAAAGATTCTAAGAAGTACTCTCTTGTGTGGTGTCCCTTTGTAGTGGTGTGATTGCTCTGCTGTTACGATTATAGGAGAGGAACCTCACCCAGGAGGCCTCTCGACGGCGCTCGGCAAATTCCTTAAGGAGAGGTGGGCCTCGGGGTGGTCAGTCAGACATCTTCTGCCTCCCCAGAGGCAGAACTTTCTAACATTGGTGGCAGGCGGTGCGATTCGAGCCGACGCAAATCGTACAGAGAGTGACTCACCCACTACTGACAGAAACACACCGCAACCATGACTACCAAAGAAACCAGACCAACCGCGGAGTTCCAGAAAGAATGGCTAGACGATTATAACCACAAAGAATTGAAACAATTCTGCAAGGACCTGGGCATCGCTACCACTGGACTAAGCACCAAGGAAGATTTCAAGCAGGCCCTACAAACATGGGTGGAGGCAGGAGCAACGCCACCCCAGAGCGAAGACAACACAGGTCCGAACATACACCCGGAGACCGACGCAACCCCAGCGGGGGAAAGACCTACGAACATAGACACGGGCCTCTCCCCCGAAGACGCCCGAGAGCGAGAAAGGAGCCGGCTCCACGAATTGGAGCTCGCCCGACTCCGTCTGGATGGAGAACTGCAACTGGCCGAGAAAAAGACTACGGCTGTGTTGGACACGGCCTCATGGCGTGGTCCGACCCCTTCCGCATGGAGGGCCCAGGACGACATCGGCCCTCCATTTACCTACTATCGACCCCCCTGACACGCACATTCATGAACCATCGGCGAGAGCAGCCTCCCCGGCCACCTACAACCCCTCCTGGGTACCCCGGCGGAACCTGCTCGCCAACGCTGCCAGCCTGGCAACCTGACCAGGCCACCCTTTCCGGCCGGCTCCATCTCGGGGCCATCACGATCCGAACACGTGGCCGCAGCCATCCCGGGCCCCGGCCCCAGCAAAGCCCCGACATTGAGGCACCAAGATCCTCCTAGGTGGTAAAGTGGCCACTCGACAAGATCCCGGAGGAGGAGAGTTTCGATGGGCCTCCAGCCGCCCCCGGACGCCTGGTATCAATCGCCCTCCAGCCTCCCTGGGCGCTGGCTCCACCCCCCTGCTGGGTGTCTGGACACCTTCATCCCGGCCCCTCTGACCCCCAGGCGCGAGGGTCCGGACATCAAAGCCCTCCAGTCCTATATCTGGGCCAGCCCTGGATTAGGACGGCAGTTGTATCTGGAGTCGAAACCCGGCTGACCTCGTAGCGGCTGATCCTGATTCCACTCTTGCACCTGGAACCTTCGAGGCCCTGCTGGCGCTGTCGCGGCCTGACCAAACTGAACCACCTTCGAGGCCCTGCTGACGCTGTCGCGGCCTGACCAAACTGAACCACCTTCGAGGCCCTGCTGACGCTGTCGCGGCCTGACCAAGCTGAACTACCTTCGCGGCCCTGCTGACGCTGTCGCGGCCTGACCAAGCTGAACTACCTTCGAGGCCCTGCTGACGCTGTCGCGGCCTGACCAAGCTGAACTACCTTCGAGGCCCTGCTGACGCTGTCGCGGCCTGACCAAGCGGAACTACCTTCGAGGCCCTGCTGACGCTGTCGCGGCCTGACCAAGCTGAACCATCTTCGAGGCCCTGCTGACGCTGTCACGGCCTGACCCCTTGAACTATCCACGCACCAGTGGGTGCCAAGATTGTCCCGCTACCCCCTTTCCCCGAGACCACGACTTTACGGATCCCTCGATCCTTGCCCGCTATCCTGCCAAGACCTTGCTTTGATTACTTATATAAAGATTCTTGTGAATATCCTTCCTGTGTGACGTCTATCTGTAAGTAGTGTGATTGCTCTGCTGTTACGATTGTAGGAGAGAAGCCTCGCCAAGGAGGCCTCCCTACGGCGCTCGGCCTGTTCCAAAAAGAGAGGTGGGTCTCGGGGCGAACAGTCAGACACCTTCTGTCTCCCCTGGGGTCGCCTTTCCAACATTGGTGGCAAGCGACGGGATCCGAGCCCGCGCAAATCGTACAGCGAGTAACACGTCACTACTGACAGAGACCCACAGCCACGATGACTACTAAGGAAGCCGAAACCACTGCAGAATTCCAGAAAGACCTGTTAGAGGAGTATACCCATAAAGAACTTAAACAATTTTGCAAAGACTTGGGTATCGCTACCACCGGACTAAGCACAAAGGACGATTTCAAAGAAGCGCTGCAAACCTGGGTGGAGACCAGAGAGACCCCACCCCAAACGAACGATGACATTGTCCGAGAAGTACCCGTGAGTACCGTCATAGCCCCCATAGAGGAAAGAACCGCCAACAGGGACCCGGGCCTCTCCCACGAAGACGCCCGGGAGCGAGAGAGGAGTCGGCTCCATGAACTAGAGCTCGCCCGACTCCGGCTGGATGGAGAACTCCAATTAGCAGAAAAGAAAATGGCCCTTGAACAACTGCGATTAGAGGGAGATCTGGAAGAAAGGCGGCGGCAAAGAGAATTGGAAGAAAAAAACTCGCATACGAACACGAGCGTGGCCTCAAAGAACTAGAGATCAAAGCCAAACTCGAAGAGGCTGGCGCCGCGGTAGCCCGGAACCCTCCACCTCCTGCCGACCCAAAGGTCCACATCCCGAAGGATATCGTCAAGGAGTACTACAAGAATGACGATATCCAGCAATGGTTCAAGGCGTACGAAGTTGCCATGACCGTGCACCGCATTCCGCGAAAAGACTGGGGTGCCGGCTTATGGGGGAGATTCGTCAGCGAAGGAAGAGACACCCTGCTGGAGCTGGCCGACGACGTAATGTCCTCCTATGACCACATGAAGGACGCCCTGCTCGTCCGGTATGGCCTCACCCCCGAGATGTACCGGCAGAGATTCAGAGACTGCAAGAAAATCCCCGGTACCACGTGGGTCGAGTACGTGAACTTTTATAGCAGGGCCCTGGAAGGATGGATAAAGGGCAGCAAAGTGTCCACCTACGAGCAGCTGTTCGACCTCATTGTTTGGGAGCACCTCTCCAACAACTGCTTTGTCGAGCTCAGACAGCATCTGCTCGACAGCAAGCTAACCGAGCCCCGGAAACTCGCCGTCGAGGCGGATCGATGGGTGAGCACCCGGGTCCCCCGAACACCGATAGGAGAAACAGGACAGGGCGGCCGGGGGCACCCCCGCCAGCGTGGAGGCGGAGGAGGACAGAACCAGAGCCGAGGCTTCCCGCCGGCCCCGGGCCGGGGCCCCCCTCAGGGGTCCCCCCCGAATAACCCTTCGCCGTCCCTGATCAGAGGAGGGACCCCCCCAGCACGGCCGGGGCCCCACCCGAACATTACTTGCCACAGATGCCAGCGGACCGGTCACTATGCCAATGACCCCATCTGCCCCATGAATCCGCGCCCCGGCACCACTGGGCCTCCGACCCGCCAGTTCGCTGCTGCAGCCCTGGGAGAGGAGGGAGAAGAAGACGTAGCGGTCTACGAGGAAGGTCAAACCGAGTATGAACCGGCCGCCATGGCCCTAGCTTGCCTGGGCAATAGAGACCTGGTCCCCCAGGCCCCGCTATCGAGCAACACTCGAAAATACCGTCAGTGGGTACACATCAATGGACGACGGACCGAAGCCCTCCGAGACACGGGAGCCAGTGTGACGGCCGTCCGCTGCCACTTGGTGACCCCCGAACAGATCATCCCGAACGTACGATGCCCCGTGAGGGCCGCCGACAACTCTGAAACTCTATGCCAGATGGCCCGAATTCCCTTCGAATGGGGGGGAGTGTCGGGCACCCTCAAGGTGACCGTCCGGGACGACGCCCCCGTGGACTGCCTCCTTGGGAACGACCTCGAGAGCTCTCCCTGGGCCCAAGTCGAGCGGCGAGAGCACCTAGGAATGATGGGACTACCCGAGTGGGTCTGTGCGACGACCCGATCTATGGCGGCCCGAGCCCCGGCAGCGACCGAGGCCACCCCGACCGAAGAGCCGGAGTGGCCCGAGCCACCACCCCCTGCCATCCATGAAAAATGCGACTCCGAGACCAGGCCATCGGAGCCCGGAAACCACCATGAGCTCAGCGACATCCCCGAACTCGCCCAATGGCGCCAAGAGGGTGGTCCCACCCGAGAACAGTTTCGGCAGGAACAGAGGACCTGCCCTTCCCTCGAGGGGACCCGCCAACAAGCCGCTGCCCAAGCTACCGGGGACACCTCAGGGTCCCACTGGGTCTACTGGGACCACGACCTCCTATACAGTGAACAGAAAATTGCCGAGCTGGGGGCCAGCCGAGTGCTAGTGGTTCCCCTGCAATTCAGAGACTTCCTTTTGAACCTGGCGCACGATGTGCCCCTCACCGGGCACCTGGGGCAGGACAAAACTTACAGCCGCCTGGTGACCCATTTTTACTGGCCCAAAATGCGCAACCATGTACATAACCACTGCCGCACCTGCCCGACATGCCAAGCCAGCGGAAAGAGCGGGGGGAAGGTGAAGGCCCCGCTCCAACCTTTTCCAGTAGTGACCACCCCCTTCGAGCGAGTGGGAATAGATATTGTGGGGCCCCTGGACCCTCAAACCTCGCAAGGGCATCGCTTCATACTTGTCCTGGTGGACCACGCCACCCGCTATCCTGAGGCCATCCCCCTCAGAACCATCACCGCTCCCGTGGTGGGGCGAGCCCTGATGGGGATCTTCTCCCGAGTAGGATTCCCCCGAGAGGTCGTGAGCGATCGGGGCACCAACTTTATATCGAAGTATATGCGGTCCCTGTGGCAACAGTGCGGGGTCACATATAAGTTCACCACCCCGTATCACCCCCAAGGGAATGGACTTGTGGAGCGGTTCAACCGGACTCTCAAGGGGATGATCCAGGGCCTAGAAGAGCCACTACGATGCAAATGGGATGTCCTGCTGCCCTGCCTCCTGTTTGCCTATCGGGAGGTACCCCAGAAATCTCTGGGGTTCAGCCCCTTTGAACTCTTGTACGGACACCCTGTCAAGGCTGGGAAACTACAGTCCAAGACGCACCACCGGATGTCTACCGGTACCTCCTGACCCTCCGAAACCAGACTCCGTAGTTCCGGGCCCTTGCGGAGGCCAACTTGGAGGCCAGTCAGGAGGACATGAAACGCTGGTATGACCAGAACTCCTCCTCCATCGAGTTCGAGCCGGGCCAGCGGGTCTGGGTCATGTCCCCGGTCGTACCATGTGCCCTCCAGGACAAATGGTCGGGGCCCTTCAAGGTGATCGAGCGCAAGAGCCCCGTCACTTACCTCATGGACATGGAGTCTCTTCGGAACCCCCTCCGGGTTCTGCACGCCAACCGGCTCAAACCTCATTTCGCCCGCACAGAACTGAGCCTGCTGCTAGCTACCGACGATGGGACCGAAGACGACTCCGAGCCCTTGCCCGACCTCCTAAAGTGCACTGAGAAGGACGGCTCCGTCGAAGGGATCTCTCTCTCTCCCGACCTGACCCCCGCACAGCGCCGAGACTGCCAAGAACTGTTGGGACAATTCACAGATCTGTTCTCCCTCACCCCCGGGGTTACCCAATGGTGTGTCCACGATGTCGACACCGGGGACAATCAGCCAGTACGACACCGGGCCTACCGGGTCCCCGACCGAGTTCGGGCCTGCATCCAGACGGAAGTTACCAAGATGCTGGCCCTGGGGGTGGTCGAACCCTCCGACAGTCCCTGGGCCAGCCCAGTTGTCCTTGTCCCCAAGGCCGCCGCACCTGGCACCCCGCCAGAACTCCGGTTTTGCGTCGACTACCGGGGACTGAATGCTGTTACAAGAACCGACGCCCATCCCCCGGGCCGATGAACTGATCGACCGCCTGGGGGTCGCCAAGTACCTCAGTACCTTCGACCTCACCGCCGGGTATTGGCAGATCGGCCTCACCCCTGGCGCCCAGGAGCGATGAGCCTTCTCCACACCCGACGGCCACTTCCAGTTCAAAGTGATGCCCTTCGGCATGAAAAACGCCCCGGCCACCTTCCAGAGACTAGTAAACAAAGTACTGGCGGGGCTAGAAGACTTCAGTGCCGCCTACCTAGACGACATTGCGGTCTACAGCCTCCACTGGGCCGAGCACCTGAAACACCTCTGGGAAGTCCTGACAGCCCTCCGCCGGGCCGGGCTAACTGTGAAGGCCAGCAAATGCCAGATAGGCCAAGGGTCCGTGACCTATCTGGGACACCAAGTGGGGAGCGGCCAAGTGGCTCCCCTCCAACCCAAGATCGACGCCATCGTAGCCTGGGAGCCCCCGGTCAACCAGACCGCCGTCCAAGCCTTCCTGGGGCTCACTGGGTACTATCGGCGTTTTATAAAGAACTATGGGAGCATTGTGGGGCCCCTCACGGAACTGACCTTGAAGAACCGGCCCCAGAAAGTGCAGTGGACACCCGCGTGTCAGGTGGCCTTCGAGACCTTGAAAGCAGCCATGTGTACCGCCCCTGTGCTCCAGGCCCCCGACTACAGCCGAGAGTTTGTGGTCCAGACCGACGCCTCGGAACACGGCATCGGGGCGGTCCTGTCGCAAATTGACTCCGAGGGAACTGACCATCCTGTGGCCTTCATCAGCCGGCGGCTGCTGGCCCGAGAACAGCGATGGAGTACCATCGAGAGAGAGGCCTTCGCTGTCATGTGGGCCCTCAAGAAACTCAGGCCCTACCTCTTCGGCACCCACTTCCGGGTGCAGACTGACCACCGGCCCTTAAGGTGGCTGATGCAGATGCGTGGCGAAAATCCGAAACTGTTGCGATGGTCCATCTCCCTCCAAGGCATGGATTTCACTGTGGAGCATCGCCCTGGCAGCGACCACGCCAACGCTGATGGCCTGTCCCGGTTTTTCCGCCTCGACGAGGAGAGCCCCCAGGAAGATGGGTGACTCTCCCCGCCTTCAGCTGGAGGGGACGTGTGTTGGACACGGCCTCGTGGCGTGGTCCGACCCCTTCGGCATGGAGGGCCCAGGACGACATCGGCCCTCCATTTACCTACTATCGACCCCCCTGACACGCACATTCACGAACCATCGGCGAGAGCAGCCTCCCCGGCCACCTACAACCCCTCCCGGGTACCCTGGCGGAACCTGCTCGCCAACGCTGCCAGCCTGGCAACCTGACCAGGCCACACTTTCCGGCCGGCTCCATCTCGGGGCCATCACGGCCCGAACACGTGGCCGCAGCCATCCCGGGCCCCGGCCCCAGCAAAGCCCCGACATTGAGGCACCAAGATCCTCCTAGGTGGTAAAGTGGCCACTCGACAAGATCCCGGAGGAGGAGAGTTTCGATGGGCCTCCAGCCGCCCCCGGACGCCTGGTATCAATCGCCCTCCAGCCTCCCTGGGCGCTGGCTCCACCCCCCTGCTGGGTGTCTGGACACCTTCATCCCGGCCCCTCTGACCCCCAGGCGCGAGGGTCCGGACATCAAAGCCCTCCAGTCCTATATCTGGGCCAGCCCTGGATTAGGACGGCAGTTGTATCTGGAGTCGAAACCCGGCTGACCTCGTAGCGGCTGATCCTGATCCGAACTCTTGCACCTGGAACCTTCGAGGCCCTGCTGACGCTGTCGCGGCCTGACCAAACTGAACCACCTTCGAGGCCCTGCTGACGCTGTCGCGGCCTGACCAAACTGAACCACCTTCGAGGCCCTGCTGACGCTGTCGCGGCCTGACCAAGCTGAACTACCTTCGCGGCCCTGCTGACGCTGTCGCGGCCTGACCAAGCTGAACTACCTTCGAGGCCCTGCTGACGCTGTCGCGGCCTGACCAAGCTGAACTACCTTCGAGGCCCTGCTGACGCTGTCGCGGCCTGACCAAGTGGAACTACCTTTGAGGCCCTGCTGACGCTGTCGCGGCCTGACCAAGCTGAACCACCTTCGAGGCCCTGCTGACGCTGTCACGGCCTGACCCCTTGAACTATCCACGCACCAGTGGGTGCCAAGACTGTCCCGCTACCCCCTTTCCCCGAGACCACGACTTTACGGATCCCTCGATCCTTGCCCGCTATCCTGCCAAGACCTTGCTTTGATTACTTATATAAAGATTCTTGTGAATATCCTTCCTGTGTGACGTCTATCTGTAAGCAGTGTGATTGCTCTGCTGTTACGATTGTAGGAGAGAAGCCTCGCCAAGGAGGCCTCCCTACGGCGCTCGGCCTGTTCCAAAAAGAGAGGTGGGTCTCGGGGCGAACAGTCAGACACCTTCTGTCTCCCCTGGGGTCGCCTTTCCAACAGGCCGCAAGGAGACCTAGAGGAGAAACGAAGGGAGAGAGACTTGGAGGAGAAGAAGCTCACGTTCGAGCACGAGAGTGGCTTAAAAGAACTGGAGATCAAGGCCAAAACTGGGGAGGCCAAAGCCTCCGGGAACCGGAGCCCACCTCCTCCTGCGGACACGAAGGTCCACATCCCCAAAGATGTCGTCAAGGAATATTATAAAAACGACGACATCCAGCAGTGGTTTAAGGCCTACGAGGTAGCCATGGCCTCTCATTGAATACCCCAGAAAGACTGGGGTGCCGGCTTGTGGGGGAAGTTCATCAAGGAAGGGAGAGACGCCCTGTTGGAGCTCCCAGATGCAGAAATGACCTCTTATGAACACATGAAAGCCTTCCTCCTTACTTGCTATGGACTCACCCCCGAGATGTACCGGCAGCGATTCCGCAACTGCAAAAAACTCCCCGGTACTACATGGGTGGAGTACGTGAACTTCTATAGCAGAGCCCTAGAGGGGTGGATCAAAGGCAGCCAGGTCACCACTTACGAGGAACTGTTCAACCTCATTGTATGGGAGCACTTCTCCAACAACTGTTTTATCGAACTCAGGCAGCATCTCCTCGACAGCACACTGACCAAGCCACGTAGACTAGCCGTCGAGGCCGATCAATGGGTGAGCACCCGGGTCCCCCGGAGCCCGATGGGAGACTACGGCCGAGGTTCCCCGGGGAACCACAGCCCGCGAGGCGGCGGAGGAGGCCAGAGCAGGAGCCGCGACTCCCCCACGGGGCCGCCCCCGACCTCCACTTCACCGTCCCTGGCCAGAAGAGGGGCCCCCCAGCACGACCGGGGCCCCGCCCGAACGTTACCTGCCACAGATGCCAGCGGCCCGGTCACTATACCAATGACCCCCTCTGCCCGATGAACCAACGACCCGGCACCACCGGTCCTCCAAACCGCCAGATCGCCGCCGCCGCCCTAGGAGAAGAAAGGGGCAAGGAAGAGGACTATGACCACGATCAGGCCGAGGGGGAGCCCGCCGCTATGTCCCTGGTATGTCTGGGCGAAAGAGACATGATCCCCCGGGCCCCGATCCCGGGCAACACTCAGAAGTACCGCCAGTGGGTCACCATTAATGGGCGCCAGACCGAAGCCCTCCCCGACACCGGAGCCAGCATGACGGCTGTCCGTTGCCACTTGGTGACCCCTGACCAGATCCTGCCCAATGTGCTGTGCCCCGTACGGTCGGCGGACAATTCCGAAAGCCTGTGCCAGATGGCCCGTATCCCCTTCGAGTGGGGGGGTGTCAGGCATGCTTAAAGTGACCGTCCGGGACGATGCCCCCGTGGACTGCCTCCTCGGGAACGACCTAGAAAGTTCCCCCTGGGCCGGCGTCGAACGGAGAGAGCATCTGGGGATGCTAGGCCTTCCAGAGTGGGCCTGCGCGACCACCCGCTCCATGGCCGCCCGGGTCACCACCCCGACGGAAGTCGCCCCGACGGAAGACCCAGAGTGGCCCGCACCTCCGCCGCCCGCCGTATCCGAAGACAGCGACCCAGAGCCCGACCCACTGAGGCCCAACAGTGAAGAAATTGCTAAGCTTGGCAACCTCCCGGAACTAGCCCAGTGGCGCCAAGAAGGTGGCCCCACACGAGAACAGTTCCGGCAAGAACAGAAAACGTGTCCCTCCCTCGAGGGAATCCGACAGCAAGCCGCCACTCAAGCCGCTGGAGACCCCTCGGGGTCCCATTGGGTCTATTGGGACCACGATCTCCTCTACAGTGAACAAAAGATTGCCGAACTGGGGGCCAGCTGGGTGCTGGTGGTCCCCCTCCGATTCAGAGACTTCCTCCTGAACCTGGCACACGACGTGCCCCTCGCCGGGCACCTGGGGCAGGACAAAACATACAGCCACCTGGTGACCCATTTCTACTGGCCCAAAATGAAAAATGTGAACAATCACTGCCGGACTTGCCCCACCTGCCAAGACAGCGGGAAGAGTGGAGGGAAGCACAAGGCCCCCCTCCAACCCTTCCCAGCCGTCAGCACCCCCTTCGAGCGAGTGGGAATAGACATTGTGGGGCCTCTGGATCCCCGCACCTCCCAAGGACACCGGTTTATTCTCGTCCTGGTGGACCATGCCACCCGCTATCCCGAAGCCATCCCTCTCCGGACTGTGAAGGCCCCCGTGGTGGGCCGGGCGCTGATGGGGATCTTCGCCCGGGTGGGCTTCCCCCGAGAAGTCATCAGTGACCGGGGTACGAACTTCATTTCTCGATACATGAAATCCCTGTGGCACCAGTGCGGGGTCACGTATAAGTTTACGACCCCCTACAACCCCCAAGGGAATGGGTTGGTGGAACGTTTTAATAGAACTCTCAAAGGGATGATCATGGGCCTGGAGGAGCCCTTGCATCGCCAATGGGACGTGCTGCTGCCCTGCCTCCTCTTCGCCTATCGGGAGGTCCCTCAGAAGTCCCTGGGATTCAGTCCCTTCGAACTATTGTACGGACACCCCGTCCAGGGTCCCCTCCGCCTAGTCAAGGAAGGCTGGGAGGTCGCAGCCCAAGGTACTCCTCCCGACGTCTACCGGTACCTCCTAACCCTCCGAAATCAGACTCGGAAGTTCCGGGAACTTGCAGAAGCCAACCTCGAGGCCAGCCAGGAGGAGATGAAACGCTGGTACCACCAAAACGCCTCTTCCATTGAGTTCGAGCCGGGCCAACAAGTTTGGGTCATGTCCCCGGTCGAACCCCGTGCCCTCCAGGACAAGTGGACAGGGCCCTTCAAGGTGGTGGAGCGCAAGGGCCCTGTCACTTACCTGGTGGACATGGAGACCCCCAGGAACCCCCTCCGGGTCCTCCACTCCAACTGGCTCAAACCGCACTTTGTCCGAACCGAGCTTAGCCTGCTGATGGCTACCGATGGCGGGGCCGAAGACGACTCTGAGCCCCTACCAGACCTTCTGAGCACCTCCGAGAAAGACGGCTCCGTCGAGGGGGTCACACTCTCCTCCGCCCTGACCCCAGAACAGTGCCAGGATTGCCGGAAATTGTTGGGTCAATTCGCAGACTTGTTTTCCCTCACCCCCGGAGTCACCCAGTGGTGAGTCCACGATGTCGACACCGGGGACAGCCCGCCTGTGCGACACCGGGCCTACAGAGTTCCCGACCGAGTTCGGAACTGCATCCAGTTGGAAGTCTCCAAGATGCTGGCCCTGGGGGTAGTCGAACCCTCCGACAGTCCGTGGGCCAGTCCAGTCGTCCTGGTCCCAAAAGCCGCCGCCCCTGGCGCCACTCCCGAACTATGATTTTGTGTCGCCTACCGGGGATTGAACGCCGTCACCTGGACCGATGCACACCCCATTCCTAGGGCCGATGAACTGATCGACCGCCTGGGGGCGGCCCGCTACCCGAGCACCTTCAAGCTCACCTCCGGCTATTGGCAGATCGGACTCACCTCGGGCGCCCAAGAGCGCTCCGCTTTCTCAAACCCCGATGGCCACTACCACTTCAGAGTGATGCCCTTCGGGATGAAGAACGCCCCCGCAACCTTCCAGAGGCTGGTGAATAAGGTATTGGCGGGACTAGAAGGGTTCAGCGCCACATACCTGGACGATATCGCGGTGTACAGCCTCCACTGGGCCGAGCACCTCAAGCACCTCTGGGAGGTCCTGACGGCCCTCCGACGGGCCGGTCTGACAATCAAAGCCAGCAAGTGCCAGATAGGACAAGGTTCCGTGACCTATCTGGGACACCAAGTGGGGAGCGGCCATTTGGCTCCCCTCCAACCCAAGATCGATGCCATCATGGCCTGGGAGCCCCCGGTCACCCAAACAGCAGTCAGAGCCTTCCTGGGGCTCACTGGTTATTACCGGCGCTTTGTGAAGGACTATGGGAGCATTGTTGGCCCACTCACCGAACTCAGTTCCAAGAGGCAGCCACAGAAGGTGCACTGGACCCCGAGTGTCAGGCCGCTTTTGAGACTCTGAAGAAAGCGATGTGTACCGCCCCCGTGCTCCAAGCCCCCGACTACAGCCAGGAATTCGTGGTCCAAACAGATGCCTCGGAGCACGGTGTCGGGCGGTCCTTTCCCAACTTAACGACGAAGGGGTTGATCAACCGGTGGCCTTCATCAGCCGGCGTCTGTTGGCCCGAGAACAATGCTGGAGCACCATTGAACGAGAGGCCTTCGCCGTGGTGTGGGCCCTCAAGAAACTCCGACCCTATCTCTTCGGCACCCACTTCCGGGTGAAAACGGACCACCGGCCCTTGCGGTGGTTGATGCAAATGCGAGGGGAAAACCCAAAGTTGCTGCGATGGTCCATCTCCCTCCAAGGGATGGACTTCACTGTGGAACATCGCCCCGGCAACGACCACGCCAACGCCGACGGCCTGTCCCGCTTCTTCCACCTCTACGAGGAGAACCCCCAAGAAGATGGGTGACTCTCTCCGCCTTCAGCTGGGGGGACGTGTGTTGGACCCGGCCTCTTGGCGTGGCCCCACTTCTCCCGCATAGCGGGCCCTGGACAACAGCAACCCCTATCCCCCGGCTTAAAACTATCCCCTCCGAACTTCACAAGAGCCGCCACCCCTGGCGACCTCCGGCTTTCCCCCTCGGGAGCCCGGTGACCCCTGCTCGCCCCACTCTGCGGATCCGACCCCGATTCCGGCCCACCATTTCAGGCCCCGACTCAATCTTGGACCCTACACGTCCGGACCACGTGGCCTCGGCCCGACCTCGGCCACAGCCCCAGCGAAGCCCCGACATCGAGGCACCAAGATCCAACCAGGTGGTAAAGCGGCCACTTGACGGATCCAGGAGGAGGGGAGTTTCGATGGGCCTCCAGCCGTCCCCGGACGCCTGGTTTCGATCGCCCTCCGGCCTCCCTGGGCGCTGGCTCCACCCCCCTGCTGGGTGTCTGGACACTCTCATACCGGCCCCTCTGACCCCCAGGCGCGAGGGTCCGGACATCAAAGGACTCCAGACCTATATCTGGGGCAGCTCTGGGATGGGTCGGTAGTTGTATCCTGGAGTCGAGAGCCCTGCTGACGCTGTCGCGGCTGACCCCGAGAAGAACTCACTACTTGGAACCCTGAACCTTTGGAGTCCTGCTGGCGCTGCCGCGGACCCACCTCGCTGAAACCATCTTTGGAGTCCTGCTGGCGCTGCCGCGGACCAACCTCGCTGAAACCATCTTTGGAGTCCTGCTGGCGCTGCCGCGGCCCAACCTCGCTGAAACCATCTTCGGAGCCTGCTGGCGCTGCTGCGGCCCAACCTCGCTGAAACCATCTTCGGAGCCTGCAGGCGCTGCCGCGGCCCAACCTCGCTGAAACCATCTTCGGAGCCTGCTGGCGCTGCCGCGGCCCAACCTAGCTGAAACCATCTTCGGAGCCTGCTGGCGCTGCCGCGGCCCAAATCTTGCGGGACCCCCCAGCTCGAGGATTGAGAGCTGAACGTAGGGTATCCCCGTGCCAGACTGGTATTAAGACTGTCCCGCTACCCTTTTCCCCCCAGTTACCGAGACTCTAAGGATCCCTCGATCCGTTGTACATATTACCGAAGGAACTAATCATTAATGCTGATAAAGATTCTAAGAAGTACTCTCTTGTGTGGTGTCCCTTTGTAGTGTTGTGATTACTCTGCTGTGACGATTCTAGGAGAGGGCCCTCACCCAGGAGGCCTCTCGACGGCGCTCGGCCAATTCCTGAAGGAGAGGTGGGCCTCGGGGTGGTCAGTCAGACATCTTCTGCCTCCCCAGGGACCGCCTTTCTAACAAAGAGGTACTGAAGGATCTCCAGACACCACAAAGAACATCCAATGTGAGTTCACATCTACAGAAGACGTACCGAAGGATCTCCAGACACCACAAGGAACATCCAAGGGGAGGTCACATCTACAGAAGAGGTATTGAAGGATCTCCAGACACCACAAGGAACATCAAATGTGAGTTCACATCTACAGAAGAGGTACCGAAGGATCCCCAGACACCACAAAGAACATCCAAGGGGAGGTCACATCTACAGAAGAGGTGCTGAAGGATCCCCAGACACCACAAAGAACATCCAAGGAGAGGTCACATCTACAGAAGAGGTGCTGAAGGATCTCCAGACACCACAAAGAACATCAAAGGGGAGGTCACATCTACAGAAGAGGTGCTGAAGGATCTCCAGACACCACAAAGAACATCCAAGGAGAGGTCACATCTACAGAAGAGGTACTGAAGGATCTCCAGGCACCAGAAAGAACATCCAAGGAGAGGTCCCATCTACAGAAGAGGTACTAAAGGATCCCCAGACATGAGAAAGAACACCAAAGGAGAGTTTGTGGCTATAGAAGAGGTACCAAAGGCTCTCCATGCACCACAAAGAACGCCAAAGGGGAGGTTACATCTGCAGAAGAGGGGCTGAAGATCTCCAGACATGAGAAAGAACATCAAAGGGGAGTTCTTGTCGAGAGAAGAGGTATCAAAGGATCTCCAGGCACCACAAAGAACGTCAAAGGGGAGGTTACATCTGCAGAAGAGGTGCCAAAGGATCTCCAGGCCCTGCAAAGAACATCAAAGTGGAGGTCACATCTATAGAAGTGGTCCTTGTGAATTGCCCAAAATATGTCCTAACTGATCTCCAGAACACCCAGATGAGTACCCAAGAGGTCACAGCTGGAGAAATCATCTTGATGGATCTGAAGAACTCCACGAAAAGCATCGAAGGGAAGGTCAGATCAATACAAAAGGTTCTTAGGAGGTGAATGAGGCAGTTGGTTGGAGTTTCGATGACTGCAAGAATGATTGAATGAGTGCATGGAAAAATGGGTGAATGAGTGAGTTTATTTTTCAAGTAAAACAGAGAACATATACTACGTGAGCATCAGCAAGGCAAGTGTCATTGGTGTACCCAGACATGTAACAGAAACATGAGCAATGCAGGCGCCCCGTGGGTTCATAAACCAGGTACCACATACAAAACAGTGGTGCAAGCTGCCCTCACCCTTAGAGCACACACAATTGGTGCAAGCTTCTATCACGCACACAGACAAGCATCACATGTGCATTAGCACTGTAAGCAGGCATTTCCCCACAAACAGGTGCAGCTTGGGGCCAAGCAGTTCCACCTTCACCCCCTCACCCACATGTGAACCCTGAATGGGTGGGAAGTGAGAACAGCACAAGGTCCAATGTGGAGCAAGGAGTCGGGTTCTATAATAGAATGAAAGTGACCATTGGGTCTGAGTTCTTTGCCACACAATGGGCACCATAAGTGTGAGAAGCTGGCCTGGTATATGCTGTCCACTTGTGTAAGTGGGCACTTCACACCAATCCAGACAAACCTCATGGTGATTTGGGACTTCTTAGACACCCTTAGAAAGCTCTCTAACTGGTAGCTGTAGAGAGCAGCCCTCAGGTTTAGTCCAGAAGGAGTGTAAAGCAGCTTGTTTTACCAGAACACAGTATTATAGTATATAGGATCAAGACACAGTAGAGAGCACGTAGAAGTGCTGAGGCCCCAAGGAACCACCCAAAGGGAGCGTTCAGGTTACATCCTCTCCCCCACTGAGAGTGTGTGCAGTGTGGGAACATGACTGTGTGCTCCATACAACTCGACGTGTAAATCGCGGTTGGAGTTTTAAAGATTAGGGCCCCTTCCCAGTGGACCCTGAAGAAACCCTGTGAAAGACAGAATGTTGGAGAACCACCCCACTCGTGGATACCCTAGTACCCACGTTACCACCAGGGAAGCCGCGTGCATAGATGCGAATTGGTGTAGGTAACGGCCGTTGTTTCCAAAGGAGGACTTCAGGGAAGTGCCTCTGCTGAAGAAGGGGAAAGTATCCGATGAAATCCTAAGGTGGATTCTAGATGAGAGATACCTGCAAGCAGAGGGGACAGAGTCTAGGTCTTACAGGAGTGACCAGGAGGTCGGGAAGACGAATGTCCACCAATGTCAGGAGTTGCAGGAGAGATGACGAGGACCGTGACTCTGCAGCTGTGAGGACCAGGCGATGCTGAGGAAGACCAGGAGATGGACATGAGCTGTCTGACATCGGATGTCGATTGCTGAGGGGTCGGTGTCTAGCGGGAGCACCAAAAAGACTTGGAAAATGCAACCCACAAAGAAGTCAAGGAAGGTTCAATGTCAGGACCAGCAAGGTCCAGGCAACTCACAACGAGCAGGGGAGTCAGGTCAGGCCCTGAGCAATCAGGGGAATCTAACAGAAACAAAGGTGACCCTCAAATGGACCCAGAGGCCAGAGGCGCTGGAGTTGCGAGAGGACCTCAAGCAGCTCACCAAAAGAGGGGGCGTGGCCAAGACTCCAAGCATGGTGGACATGTGAGCTCGGAGCTCCGTCCCGGCCTGCTAAAAATCCTGCATTTGAGGCATCACCGACTACCACAGCTGCACTAAAATGGCCCTCCTGGCAGTCTACATTGGGGGGCGCTTAGCGGTGTCCCTTCTTTATGAAGGAGTGGCTCAGAGGTCTGCCAACAGGGAGAGTGCGGGGAGAGCGTGGCCACAATCGGTAACGCGCTGGGCCCGCTGCACTGCCACACACCCTGGCTGGCCCTTCCTTATGGACTCCCTGCTTGATCAGCAAAATTGTCCGGCCCGTGACCCCCTGGGGGAGTCGATTGCTGCCCGGAGTGACAGCGGAGCTAGAGCCTAGACACAGCTGGCACCACTCGGAAGGAGCAGGGCGCGGGCAGTGACGATCAGGGCTGGGGGCACCGGTCCTGTGGGGAAGCTCTGGTGAGTGCGACATCAACCGAGGGGAGGACTACGGGAGGAGCAGGCAGTCTGGCGGTCGTGTAATGTGTCTGCGCTGCACCGCGCTGTAACTTCTGCCCAGGACAGAGAAGGATTTTGAGAGGGCTTCAGGTGCAGCCTGATGAAGGGGCCTACCGGCAGCCAAGAACCCCAGCCAATTGCAGTGGGCGATTGTGGCCTGCGGCCGGGCCAGAGAGTGGGGGCCAGCTCCACACCTACAATTACCTGCGGTGCTTTGATTGCTACAGCGGTGAGAGTCTGTGTGCCTGTTGCGGTCGCATTAGTTGATAGACTGTGGAGCCCCTGAGCAGTTGGGGGATCGTATGTTGGACAAGGCCCGACGTCAATGGGCTGAATCAGGAAGCCCTGGACCTCACTTGCCGGGGGAGACCGCATGGGACCTGCTGAATTAAAGCGCAACGTGGTGCGCCTAGGGAGAGCAGAGCGGACGTGTTTGTGCTTCAAGGTGGACAAATCAGTAGTGTTGGATTCAATTTGTGGAGGGTGAGCTGCATTGCGGATTGTGTTGGGGGTGAGACTGGTGCTCCCTGGATTTGAGGGAAAAGAGAAGTGGTGTATTGGCCGCCATGCAACCCCCACGAGCCATACTTGCTGGACCGGAGAGGCAGCACTCCCTCTCTCTGGGGGTCACCTGGGAACAAATGGTGAATAGAACAGATGGACCTTGAGTTCTGGGGCCTGCGTTGACCTGGGGTTGCTACAGTGGGTGTGGAGTCCTGACTGGGCCCCCAGGGCTGGCGGGACAGCTCTCAGCATAGGCTGAGAATAAGAGGCAGCAGCAATCTCTCCCCCAAACGAACAACGTGACTGAGGATCATTCCCGTGCATGCAAGGCTCTGAGGGGTGGAGAGTGGAGTACACAGAGGTAGCACAGGAGTAAAGTAGTTGGATGCGGACACCTCGTTACTACCTGGGAGGGGCCCTTCTGACGTCACCCTGGTTGGTCCGCCACCCGGGGGGTTACCAGAGGACAAGATGCCTAAACCAAAGCAGAAGTCAAGGGGCACCCGGCCTGCTACCAGGAAACCCTCTCCTGTGGCACAGGAGAGAGGAGGTGGAGAGACCCCTAGATGATTCTCTCCATTCTTATTTGGATAGGGTGCTGGGCGCCATCGCTGACACCAAAGATGCTTTCAACAAGACATTGGGGTGGTCTCTGTGGGTCTGGGATTGCTCCAAGCAGAACACCTGAAGCTGGCAGACAGGGTTTGGGAAACGGAATCAGTAATTAACTACCTGCAGCCAGAACACAGAGTACATGCACCAAGATCGATGACCTTTCCACCAGGGTGGCGATCCTTGAACAGCGGGCAGAATATGCGGAAGGCTGCAATAGTAGGAACAATATCCGACTAATAGGGCTGCCGGAAAGGGTGGAGGGGTCCAACATGGTGGAGTTTCTAGAGAGCTGGTTACGTTCTGTTGTGGCTCCTGACCTCCTGTCTCGATAGAGCACATAGGGTGTCGAGTCAACCGCCGGCCCCGGGGGGCCCCCCACGACTGATGATTGCAGGGCTTTTCCACATTAGGGACAGAGATGCGCTCATCCGGCACTCCTGCACCCATGGCCCATATGTGAGCAAGAACAGTAAGGTGTCAATATTCACGGACTTCACTGCTAAAGTGCAGGCTCAGCAGGCATCCTTTCTGGCAGCCAAGAAAGCACTTCGGGAAGAAGGAATATAGTACTCCTCATATTCCCGGCCAAGCTGAAAGTCCTTGCTGATGGCACCTATTTCTGTGACACCCTGGAGGAGGTCTGGAGTGGGATGAAAGCATATAAGCAAGGTGCACCGCCACCTAAGAAACCACAACTAACTGAGCCAAGGCTCCAACTCTGCAGATGGAGACCTAAGCGCAGTCGTACAGCAGCCCGGGCAAGTAGGCCCACAGCTTCATAAACTCACCAAGACAGACAGGCCGCACTGCAAGCCATGGAGCAAATACTTTCACCCCTGCACCAGAGTAGGACATGATACATCCCCTCACACATACTCACTGAGTGCACACATGATTCATCCTCTCACAATTACTCACCTAGTACACACCCAGTCCAGCCTCTTGTAAACTAACCTAGTGCACTCCCAATGGACCTTCTTGCACATATTCACCTACTGCACACCTGATGCATCCTCTGACACATACTCATCAAGTGCACACCTGATGCATCCTCTGACACATACTCATCAAGTGCACACTTGATGCATCCTCTGACACATACTTACCAAATGCACACCCGATGCATCCTCTCACATATATTCACCTAGTGCACATCCGATGCATCCTCTTACACATATTCACCTAGTGCACATCCGATGCATCCTCTTACACATATTCACCTAGTGCACAGCTGATGCACCATCTTGTTTACTCACCCAGGGCACACTCAATTAACCCTCTCGCACATATTACCTAGTGCACACCTGATGCATCCTCTCACACATACTCACCTAGTGCACATCCGATGCATCCTCTTACACATATTACCTAGTGCACACCTGATGCATCCTCTCACACATACTCACCTAGTGCATACCCAATGCTCAGTCTCGCAGTGGAAAACTGGGACCCCAAGATAACCACATATATCGCCATCAAAAGAGCGATAAAAAAACAGGTTCTCCTGTGCTCTCGTACCTCAGACCTGAAGTCACTGGAAGGCAGAGGATTCTATGAAACCCAAAGCCTTCCACATACAGACCACAAGTCTAAATTACATCTTACACAATCAGTGGGAAGACAAGCGCTACAAAGGATCATAGCGTTCAGGTTACATCCTCTCCCCCTTAAAGAACTTTATCCCACAAAGTCGATAAGGACGGGGTACCTGGAGTGTCGGCTATGCAAATATAAACAGGAGAGTTTGGCCCACATTTTACTTTGTTGCCCGGCCTTGGGCTTGGAGCGTAGACTGTACCTTATGCCAATTTTATTACAACAAGGGATCAGAACTGTAAAGGAGGCTGTGCAACATCTGTATACACTGGAAACAGTGAAACACATGGCCACGTTTGGCAAATTTATTCAACAGACTCAACGGAAACTGATGGACTCTTCCAGCTAAATAATCAGGCCAGTTCTTGGACTGAGGTAATAGCCTGTCGAGACTGCACAGCTCACCCTATTAAGACCAGGGAAGAGTGCGGGCTGAGAACAAACGGACTAATGATTTCTATATTTTAATGACTCTTCTGTTAACGTAGCCTATGGTTTTATCTATTTAATGTTTTCTTGTCCTATTTTAATGGTTTTGAGTAACCAGAAATAAATGTTCATACCCAATGCACCCTCTTGTATACTCAACTAGTGCCCTCTCAATGAACCTTCTGGCAGATACTCATCTAGTGCACACCCAATTCATCCTCTCGCACATAATTAGTGTACATCTGATGCATCCTCTGGCATATACTCACCAAGTGCACACCTGAAGCACCATCTAAGAAGACTCTATTACCTTCTTCCAGTGCCGCCCCACTCATTGACTCCTTTGAAAATCACAAATCGAACACCAAGAACAATGCGTCATGGGGCACCTTTATCCCATTTAGTGAAAACGACATCAACAAGATTCTTCAGAATATCAACCCTTCCAACCCCTTCAGTGACCCGTTGCCCCCCTCCATCTTCAAAGAAATCAAAAATGCACTCTTCCCCACCTGGACAAGGATTGTAAACGCTTCTCTATCACAAGGCATGATCCCTGACTGCCTAAAAGCAGCTCAGGTGTCACCTATACTAAAAAAACTAACACGGACAAATCTGATCTCAATAACTTCCGCCCCATTTCCAACATCCCCACCCTAGCGAAACTCCTAGAAAAATGTGTGCAATCCCAACTCTGTGCCCACATAGAGAACTACCAACTCCTAGACCAGCATCAATCCGGCTTTAGGAAGGGGCACAGAACCGAATTGGCTCTCACTCACGTTATGGATGACATTTTAAAAATGCTTGACCAAAACAAATCCTGCGTCCTGATCCTACTTGACCTTTCCTCCGCATTCAACATGGTTAATCATGACAACCTTCTATCCTTTCTGCAAAATAGAATGGGTTTTTATGATCAGGTGCTACAATAGTTCTTGTCCTTCCTACATCAAAGATCACAATGAGTCAAGGCAAACCACTCTCTATCCCAGCCCTCCCCTGTACTCATGGGGGTCCCCCAAGGGTCTGCTCTATCTCCTACCCTCTTCAACCTTTTCTTGGAAAATCTTGCTAACTCACTAATCTGCATGAACACTCTTTTCCACATGTATGCGGATGACTTTAAACTATATCTGAAAATCCCATCCCCGGAAAACATCATCTCACTCAACACTACCCTAACGTCTACTCAAAACTGATTAACAGAGAGCCATCTCCTGCTCAACCCTTCCAAAATGGAATTCCTGCTCATCTCCCCTCCAAACCATATCCCTAAGCTAGACCTCTGGCTGAGTCACCTCACTGCTTTCAACTGCACTCCTCTCATCATAGACTCAATCAATCAATCAATCAATCAATCATGCCATTTGTATAGCGCACTACTCACCCGGGAGGGTCTCAAGGCGCTTGGGGGGAGGGTTATGCTACTGCTCGAACAGCCAGGTCTTGAGTTGTTTCCTGAAGGCGAGATGGTCCTGGGTCAGCCGAAGGTGGATGGGGAGGGAGCTCCAAGTCTTGGCAGCCAGGTAAGAGAAGGATCTTCCTCCGGCGGTGGCTCTTCGGATGCGTGGTACGGCTGCGAGGGCGAGGCTGGTGGACCGTAGCTGGCGGGTGGGCGTGTAGAAGGTCAGGCGGTCGTTGAGGTACTTGGGGCCCAGGTCGTGGAGAGACTTGTGTGCGTGGGTGAGGAGCCGGAACGTGATCCTCTTGTCGACGGGGAGCCAGTGCAGGTTCCTCAGGTGGCTGGAGATGTGGCTGCGTCGGGGGACATCCAGGATGAGTCGGGCCGAGGCGTTCTGGATGCGCTGGAGTCTTTTCTGTAGCTTGGCTGTGGTTCCGGCGTAGAGGGCGTTTCCGTAGTCCAGTCGGCTGGTGACGAGTGCCTGGGTGACAGTCTTCCTGGTCTCGGTCGGGATCCAGCGGAAGATCTTGCGAAGCATACGCAGGGTGTTGAAGCACGATGAGGAAACGGCGTTGACTTGTCTGGTCATAGAGAGGTAGGGGTCCAGGATGAAGCCCAGGTTGCGTGCGTGGTCGGTTGGCTTGGGTGCGGTGCCCAGGGCTGGGGGCCACCAGGAGTCGTCCCAGGCGGAGGGCGAAGATCCCTGGATGAGGACTTCCGTCTTGTCCGAGTTCAGTTTCAGGCGGCTGTCCTTCCTCCACTCGGCGACGTCTTTCATCCCTT
Source organism: Lissotriton helveticus (assembly GCF_964261635.1). Lineage (NCBI taxonomy): Eukaryota > Metazoa > Chordata > Amphibia > Caudata > Salamandridae > Lissotriton > Lissotriton helveticus. The sequence goes on along the minus strand of NC_136065.1, from coordinate 59,474,431 downwards.
CGTGTAGGCAGGTTCTGGCGGTGTCGGGGTCTCTGGTGAGGGAGAGGATCAGCTGGGTGTCGTCGGCGTAAGAGATGATGTTGAGGTTGTGCTGGCGTGCGATGGCTGCGAGAGGTTTCATGTAGATGTTGAAGAGGGTGGGGCTGAGTGAAGATCCTTGCGGGATGCCGCAGATGACTTCGGTGGCCTCGGAGCGAAACGGGAGGAGGCGGACTCTTTGTGTTCTTCCGGCGAGGAACGAGATGATCCACTCCAGTGCCTTCTCTTGGATACCGATGTTGCTGAGGCGCTGGACTAGGTTGCGGTGGCAGACCGTGTCCAGGAGGATGAGGGCCACTGTTTCCCCCTTGTCGAGCAGGGTCCGGATGTCGTCGGTGGCTGCGATGAGGGCAGTCTCGGTGCTGTGGTTGGCTCTGAAGCCGGACTGCGAGGGGTCGAGGGATCCGTTCGTCTCGAGGAAGGCGGTCAGCTGTCTGTTGACGATCTTCTCGATGACTTTAGCAGGAAAAGGGAGGAGCGAGATGGGGCGGAAGTTTTTGAGATTGGTGGGGTCCGCTGTAGGTTTCTTCAGGAGGGCGCTGATCTCGGCGTGCTTCCAGCTCTACGGGAAGGTGGCGGTGTTGAAGGAGGCGTTGATGATGTTCCGGAGTTGGGGTGCGATGGTGGAGTCGGCCTTGTTGAAGATGTGGTGTGGGCAGGGGTCGGTCGGTGATCTGGAGTGGATGGTGTTCATCGTGCGGGCTGTGTCTTCGGTGGTCACCGTGGTCCAGGTGCGAAGGGTGGCGGTGGGGGGGCGTTGGTTCGATGGTTGGGTGCGTGGGTGGGGCGTCGAAGCTGTTGTGGATGTCGGCGATCTTGCGGTGGAAGAATGAGGCGAGGGAGTCGCAGAGGTCTTGTGACGGAGTGATGTCGTTGGTGCCGGTGCTGGGGTTGGAGAACTCCTTGACGATAGTGAAGAGCTCTTTGCTGTTGTGGGCGTTGTTGTCCAGTCGTTCCTTCAGGGATTTCTTCTTGGTGGTGCGGATGAGCTGGTGGTGCTTGCGGGTAGCGTGTTTGAGGGCGGTCATGTTGTCGGTGGTCCGGTCGAGGAGACAGGCTTTCTCGAGGGTGCGGCAGGTCTTCTTGGAGTCCTTGAGTTCGTCGGTGAACCAGGATGCCTTCTTGCTTCTGGGTCTGCTAGGAGGGTTCTTTAGTGGCGCGAGGTCATCGGCGCAGGCGGTCAGCCACTGTGTGAAGTTGCGGGCTGCTTCGTTGGGGTCCGTTGTGTTGGCGGGTGGGCTCTGGCTGAGGGAGGTGGTGAGCTGGTCTGCGGTGATCTTGCTCCAATTACTGTGAGGTACCTGTTGCGGGTGGTGGTGGGTCGTGGATCTTTTGAAGCTGAAGTGGACGCAGCTGTGGTCGGTCCAGTGGAGTTCGGCGGCATGGCTGAAGGTGATGTACTTGCTGGAAGAGAAGACGGGATCAAGCGTGTGGCCGGCGTAGTGGGTGGGGGTGTTGACCAGTTGCTTGAGTCCGAGGTTGGCGAGGTTTTCCAGCAGGGCAGTGGTGTTGCGGTCCTTGTTGTTCTCCAGGTGGAAGTTGAGGTCCCCGAGGAGGATGTAGTCAATGGAGGGGAGGGCGTGCGGGCTGATGAAGTCTGTGATGTCTTCGCTGAATTGTGTGCGTGGTCCCGGGGGTCTGTAGACGAGGGTGCCTCTGAGGGTCGTCTTAGGGTCGGTGTGAATCTGGAAGTGGAGATGTTCGGCTGCGGCGAAGGAGTCGTTGGCGTCAGTCGTGATGCGGATGGTGTTCCTGTGGACGATGGCCAAGTCTCTTGGAATCACCATGGACAAGCACCTGAATATGAAAAATCATATCAGTGATATATGTAAGGGAGCTAACTGTAGTGAAGACAGGGCCCTGCTTGCGCACATTGCTATGTTAGCATAGGCTTATTAGAGGTTTAAATGCCATTTTACCTTTTTGCTGCTTTTGCACACTATATGTAACTGTTGTTGTAAGTTATGCTGCTTGAATTTCTTCACATGAGAATGGCTTGTTTTCAACATCCCTAGACTTACATCGCGACCTTAGTCTGAACCTCTAAGATTATCATAACAATGTTAGCTGTTATTCTGGCTGATCGGCCCACGCTCTAGACACAACATGCACGCAGCTGCAGCAACTGAAATTCTAGCTCCTTTAATATTGCACTGCATGCATGATTAAGACACTTGGAGAAAATCTGTTTCCAGAGAGAGGGATATTGCAGATCCTGATGTGATTCACCTCTACCGATCTTGGAGGTACGGGGTTTCCCATTCAAGCATAAGAGACCTTCTATTATATCATAAAACCTAGTTCCTAGCAAGGGAGGGTGGTACATGAGGCACTATGGCACCTGTTTCCACTATCATTATATGATTTCTCCTTTTGTGTTTTATGGGATTGTAACAATGCTGATCGTATTATTTTTAATCATATACCTGCTTATGTAAGCAAAAATACTGCATCTTAGAGCATGTTGTTAAAATAAACATTTTAAACTTTTCCGTGTCACTATTTACTCACGTTGTGGACTGGTATGAGAATAAAACAAAAGAGTGTTCTTGATTCCCACCATTCCTGAGAGTACCATAAGTTGCATGTTCTGGGTTGTCTAATCATTGGTAACTTTGCTATAGTACGAAGAGCTAATGAGACACTGATGATAGTCGGTTAGGGGTTCTAGGTACTGAGGTGAGTTTTGTGGTAAACCACGATTCAATGGGATCCTGGGTCTCTGTGCACAGTTCTCTGTATAAGCAGAATTGGCGCAACAAAACCACTTGTTGAGGTCATTCAGAAATATCAAACCTTTCCTTTCACTAAATGATTTCAAGCAGGTAGTCCAAGCATTTGTCTTGCTGAGGCTTGACTATGACTGCGCTACTCTCAGTGGCCTTCCCAAATACGCCCAGGCGCCACTAAGGTCAACTCTGAACGCAACGGCTAGACTGGTCACAGGCACCAAAAGATACAATCAAATATCCCCAGTCCTAAAATCTCTTAATTGGCTACCCTACGAAGCTCAAATTCAGTTAAAGATTGCTGTTCTGGCTCACAAAGCCCTTCACTTCAACACTACCAGTTACCGTGTGAAAAAACTTGAACTATCCTGTGGTTCTAGAGCCTCAAGAAGTGCCACTACCTTCCTCCTGAAACCACTTATCCTGAACAAAGAAAGAACTTGTCACAGAGCCTTCTCCGGCGCTGCACCAAAGATTTGGAACACTTTTCCACCAGAAGTACGCAGAATCTCTTCAACTAAGGCTTTCAAATTGGAAGCTAAACGATTCCTTAAGAACAAATTCTTTCCCTAAGAGGGATACTTTCACCTGCTTGGATGCATTTATGTTATTCCTCCCATTCAGATCGTAAAGCGCTCTGTTATCCCTTGGGATCTTGTTCGCGCTATATAAAATTTATAAATAAATACATCTGGGATCTCCTCTTGGCTGCAAGCGTAGTGCAGCCAAGGAGCTGCTACTCCTTTCTCGTGTTTGGACGAGCTGACGGATGTTTTATTGTAATCCAGGGGCTACATCTCCTAAGATCAGTGGAGCATGAAAAAAGTGTGAGTGAATGTGCATTATGCAGTGTACGAGGAGAGATGTTAAAATTGGCTACCAGGAGAAAATAATTTTTATTTGATATCTCGTGGTGTCATGCTCCATTGATCTTAGGAGATCTAGCCCCTGGATTACAATAAAACATCAGCGAGCTCCTCCAAACACGAGAAATTAGTTGTAGCTCATTGGTTGCACAAGGCTTGCAGCCAAGAGGAGATCCCAGATGATGAAGCATGCCACTTTGGTGGGTGATGGGATTCCATCCTCTAAAGGGCTTCCCTAGTTTGTTTCTTTTCCCTGTTGCTTTGCTGTGTGTACTGTTTGCGCTTTCCTCTAGACCCATAGATTTTGTGTTTTGTCAGCTTTAGAAATTCCCCCGCCATCTGGAAGCAGACTTTACATCTGTTTCCCAGCCTGCACTGATTCAGGCAGAAAAACAGATCAAGATATTGCTCCCGCCGGTACGGAGCAACTTAAATAGCTGCTCCATGCATGCGAGAGCAATGCTTGTTCCTGCAGCATGCAAGGCTCACGGAGGGGCCACGGGGGCCATGAGGCTTCCCCCATGGCTTACAATGTGTTGTTTGTGTTTGCCCCGCACCACCAATTTAAGATAGAAGCCAAGCAGGAACAGAAAAGGCGAGAGCAAACAACTCTGGCGGACTCCGGTGCTCACTTCAAAGGCTTCTGTGAGTTGTCCTCCATGGGCTATCTTGTGGGCCCTTCCCTTGTGAGAGTACCTGATGATTCTTAATAATTTAGCTGGCACACCGTAGTGGCAGAGGAATTTCCAAATTGTTCCCGCTGTTGAATGCTTTTTAATAGTGGATGAAGTTAACATAGAGGGGTGAATTTCATTCCTCTTGACTGTTCAATGATGATGTGCAGTGTTGCAATCTGGTCTATGCAGGATCTATCTTTGCGGAATCCAGCTTGCTGGTCTCATAAGTGAGCTTCAACTTGTTCCGTCATTCTGTTCAAGATGACTCTGTTGAACTCTTCTGTCAACCACAGGGAAAGTGTTCAACAGAGTCATCCTGAACAGGCTCCCCTCCTCTTAAAAAAGAGGCTCTGGGAGGGGGGTCCCAAGGGCCTTTTTAAGGCTTGAGGAGTAGTATCGCACGGCCCCCCTTTAAAAAAAATAATGACACTGGGGGATGGGGTCCCCTAGGCCTAATAACGCTGGAGGGGGTTGCACATCCCTCTCCCTTTTTAATGGTGAACATTGTGTTTTCTTTACAAATCACAAGTTGAAAAACGATCTAAAATCCTTGATGGTAGTGAATGCGTCATTGAAATGTTGGGGCACAGTCTCTTTGTAGTAAATGTCCAAAACACGTGTGTTCTTTCTTGTTGTCTCCTGGTTGGAGAGCAATGTCCATGGTTCTCCCTTTTAATTGCTGCTGAGTATGCAAAGGCACCAAATCACCTACCAGCTCTACCCGTCTGGCCCCGCCCCGTCCACATTAGTATTAAGCAACAGTGTTTCTGCCATTTTCCAGGCTGATAAACGGTGTATATTCTCTGCAATTGCATGTTGAAAAACTATCTGGAATCTTTGATGGAGGCTAATGCATCATTGATTTATTGGAGTGCTATCTCACCTGTAGTGACTCTCCAACTCAAATGGGTTCTTTCTTCTCGCCTCCAGGTCTCAGAGCAGAGTCCATGGTTCTCCCTTTTAAGTGCTGCTAAGTATGCAACGGAGCCAAATCACCTACAAGCTCTTCCCATTTGGCCCCGCCCCTTTCACAGTATGCAACTGTGTTCCCACCATTTTCCAGGCTGATGGACAGTGTGTTTTCTTGACTATTGCACATTGAAAAATGATCTAAAATCCTTGATGGAGGTGAATACATCATTGATTTATTGGAGTGCAGTCTCTTCTCGAGTGACTGTCCAAGATGTGTGAGTTATTTCGTGTTGTCTCCTGGTCTTATAGCAAATTCCACAGTTCTCACTTTTAATTGCTTCTGGGTACACAAAGGCGCAAAATCACCTCCAAGCTTTGCCCATTTGGCTATGTCCCTTCCACGTTAGTAGTACGCAAAGGAGTTGTTTCTGATTGGGTTGGCCACATGCCCTGTTGCAAACCCCCTGCTGTGCTTGGCCAAAGGCCATGTGCTGAGCTGGGCTGGGCTGGGTGCCTGTGAAGGGTTTGCTCGGCCAGGCCCTGCAGACAACCTGCCGCTATTGTTAACCAAAGGCTGCGCACGGTTGGGAGTTGGCTTTATGTGTGGTTACTTTACGTTAAAAAACACCATAGAAATGTACTGCAATAAAACAAATGTAAAAATAACATTATAGTTAGGTGTGATAAAAAGAACTGTTTTAATTTTTTTAAAAACCTTAGAAATTCACTGAAAAAACAAAGGTTAAAGTAATGGTATAGTGAATATGTCAGTGAACACAATAATGTTTTGAACTATTTAAACAAATTCAGAAATTCACCAGTTATAGTTACAGTAAGCAGAGCTAACGGTGACTTGTACCCCCCAGGCACTAATTATGACCTCACATATTACATCACTAGGACATCACTGATGACATCGCAAGCGACATCATTGATGACATCACTGATGACATCATGCTCTCGCTGTCAGAAGACCCCTCCATCACCAGAGCCAAATTCAATAGAAGCATGATGAATATTGCCGAACGGATGAAGGACAACTGTCTCAAGCTCAAAACGGACATGATGGAAGTCATCATCTGTGGGAACAGCACCTCGCCATGGAATGACACATGGTGGCCTGCTGAACTTGGCCCATTCCCGCCCAACAGACCACACCTGTGACCTCAGTAACAAGTACATTTGGCCACCAGGTAGAGGATTAGATAGATGGTTGTTTCTTTACTAAGAGAACCTCAGTTTTTCCAGCATATAGCTTGATGCAACTCTGGTCTATCCACTCCTCTTAAACGACCAGACAAGAACTCAGCCAAGCTGCAGAGGCTCCTTTATCCTGAGAGAGGGTGAAAATAAGTTGCATGTCAGCAGTGTACGGAATGATGTTAAGGCTGTAACGCTCGATGACATCAGCAAGGGGGTGCATATAAAGATTTGTACCGCCTGGGTCTCAGAGCAGAGCCCTGAGGCGCAATCTGCGTTCTCAAAAAAGGAGGCTAGCCAGCGCGAGGCCATCTCCCTGACACCGCAGTTCCATAGCCGTTCCAACAAAGGGCCATGGGATATGGTGTCAAAGGCTGCACTTAGGTCCAGCATAATCAATGCTGCAGTTTTGCCCCCATCTGCTTTCTGTCTCAGGGATTTGGCTACTAACAGTAGTGTCGACTCTGTGCTGAACTGTGAGAAGAAGCCTGATTGGGTCTCATGTAGCAAACTGATCATTTTAAGGCTTCTGGGCCACTTTGGCATAGAAGGAAAGCAGAGAGATAGGCCTAAGGTTTCTGTTTTTGCAGGGTCCAGGGTACGTTTTTTTAACAGTGGCACAACAATACTCTGCTACCACCTCAAAGGGACTTGCCCAACGTAAAAGATTTATTAAGCAGGTCACACAGTACATGTAGAATTGCCTCCCTCTCTTGTCCCAAACTAATGGGTGAGGCGGGATCATTTGTAGAGCCAGATTTCACCCTACCCATAAGCAGGCCTGGGCGTAGTTCACAGAGTTTTGCTACGCGGAACTCCGTGAAGTTACAAAAATCTCTGCTGAATTCTGCAAGTGGCGGAGTACAGTGTGAACTGCAGTTCATGCTGGTATTCCTGCCGCTCATGTATAAATTCTACACGAGCGGCAACTCGCGCTCGTGAAATTGCCATTCACGATCGCAAGCGGGGAAAAACTCTGCTGCACTACGCAAAACAGAGTTTTCTGCACTCCGCGTGCTCCGTGGAGTGCAAGTGCAGAAAAATTCGCAAACTCCGTGAACGGAGCGGAGTTCACCACCCAGGCCTACCCATAAGAGCACAAAGCTTTTCTGTAGCTAAGATATTGAACCTGGAGAGTCCTATCTTTGCATCCAATGGCATTGAAATGTTGATGCCAGCGTCGCTCGAGACGTTACAAGTCATTTTAGCATCTAGAGCTCCCTATTGATTCTGGAATAGACGTTGAGTTTCTTGAGAAACTTAATTTTCTCTGAACAGTTGTATACATATTGAACACTGAGTGCAATGAGGGTTTTCAGTATATCTGTGGTTGATTATAAATGGTAACTATGCTACCTGTGAAGTGTATGGTATAGGGACAATATTTTACATAACACATGCTTGCTGCACCATGGGCGGCTCCTCCATGTGGGAGGAGGAGCGTCGCCCAACTGCTTTCTCGCAGTGCGAGAGGCAGAAACATAAAATCGTATAAATATCATTTTATGTTTCTGGTTCTTGCACTGGGAGAAAGCAGAAGAAGAGTTTGGTCGGGGTGGTCGGGTGGGCCGGTTGGAGAGGATTGACTAACCCAATGTCGAGGGCGCTGACTATTTGGTCCGCCTCAGGGCCGACCAAACCATTCATCCATGTAGGCTGCATGCAGCCTGCATGGAGAAATCTGCCACCCCATAGACGCCTTTGTGGTCGGTGTCCCAGCCAATTACAATCCTGCCATTGCAGCATTGTGATCTGCCTGGGGGAGGGGAGGGAGGCTGCCTGTGGCTGCTTCCTGCGAGGTCAGGACAAGGCGACGTGATGTTGGCCCGCCGAAGGTAAGTTTTAAAACATGTTATTTAAAGTGAACCCCCCTCTCCCCCAGCCCTCTCCCGGCATGACCCCCTCTCCGCTTGACCCACCCAGCCGGCGAGTCATGCCAGCCGCAACTGGTTCCACCTAAGGAAGTTGTATCTGTGATGGCATTAATGATCCTTTATATTATTCTAAGCTACGAACTTTCAGGCCTCTAATGCCAACTATTTTATAGAGTAATGTGTACAAAAGAAGCTTGGACTATGTCATCAGTGATCCAAGAGCGGCCTGTTTAGGTAAGAGTGTTGAGGCGGGGTGGGGGGGCTCGGAAGACGACAACGAAGGAAACATTATTATTTCGTTTATTTTCCCTCGTTGTCCTCTATCGAGTTCCCCCTCAGCCCGCCCCCACCGCTCTTACCTGTGCGGGCCACACCTGCAGTGATCATTGATTTTTGACTGGTAATAACTTTGTCACTGTTTGACAAAACTCTACTAAACTTTGCAGACCTAATACTTTTTCTACTTTGGCTGATAATACAAAGGTGTGTGGTGATCAGTTTATGGGGTGCCAAGAAAACAAGCATTGGCAAAACCAATAGGTCTCACTTTTGGGACATTTTAAGTTTTTAGTTATGCAGCACAATATCCTTGGTGCAACCACATCAACTGTGGCCTGGCTAAACACTTATAAGGTTCCAAAGGCGAGACCTATTGGCTATGACAATGCTTGGTGTGGTTGTGTGTGTGGTTGTTTGTGTGGTTGTGTGTGGCTGTATGTGTGTGGTTGTGTGTGTGGTTGTGGTTGTGGGTGTGGTTGTGTGGGTGTGGTTGTGTATGTGTGGTTATGGGTGTGGGTGCGGTTGTGGATGCAGCTGTGGGTGTGTGTGTGGATATGTGGTTGGGTGTGGTTGGGTGTGGTTGTGTGTGTGGTTGTGTGTGTGGTTGTGTGGGTGTGGTTTTGTGAGTGGTTGTGGGTGTGGGTGTGGGTGTGGTTGTGGGTGCGGGTGTGGTTGTGGGTGTGTGTGTGTGGATGTGTGGTTGTGTGTGGTTGTGTGTGGTTGTGTGTGGTTGTGTGTGTGGTTGTGTGTTTGGTTGTGTCAGTGTTTTTGGTTCTGGATATGTGGTTGTGTGTGGTTGTGGTTGTGTGTGTGTGGTTGTGTGTGGTTGTGTGTGGTTGTGTGTGGTTGTGGATGTGTGTGGGGTTGTGGTTGTGGTTGTGTGTGGTTGTAGGTATGTGTGTGTGGTTGTGTGTGGTTGTGTGTGTGTGTGTGGTTGTGGATGTGTGGATGGGTGTGTGGTTGTGTGTGTGTGTAGTTGTGTGTGTGTGGTTGTGTGTGTGTGGTTGTATGTGTGGTTGTGTGTGTGGTTGTGGTTGTGTGTGTGGTTGTGTGTGTGGTTGTGTGTGTGGTTGTGTGTGTGTGTGGTTGTATGTGTGGTTGTGGTTGTGTGTGTGGTTGTGTGTGGGGTTGTGGTTGTGTGTGTGTGGTTGTGTGTGGGTGTGTGGTTGTGTGTGTGGTTGTGTGTTGTTGTATGTGTTGTTGTGTGTGTGGTTGTGTGTGTGTGGTTGTGTGTGTGTGGTTGTGTGTGTGTGTGTGTGGTTGTGGTTGTATGTGTGGTTGTGGTTGTGTGTGTGATTTTGTGGGTGTGGTTGTGTATGTGTGGTTGTGGGTGTGGATGCGGTTGTGGGTGCGGGTGTGGTTGTGGGTGTGTGTGTGGATGTGTGGTTGGGTGTGGTTGGGTGTGGTAGTGTGTGTGGTTGTTTGTGTGGTTGTGTGGGTGTGGTTGTGTGTGTGGTTGTGGGTGTGGGTGTGGGTGCGGTTATGGGTGCGGGTGTGGTTGTAGGTGTGTGTGTGTGTGTGTGTGGATGTGTGGTTAGGTGTGGTTGTGTGCAGTTGTGTGTGTGTTTGGTTGTGTGTGTGGTTGTGGTTCTGGATGTGTGGTTGTGTGTGGTTGTGTGTGTGGTTGTGTGTGGGTGGTTGTGTGTGGTTATGGTTGTGTGTGTGGTTGTGTGTGGTTGTGGATGTGTGTGGGGTTGTGTTTGTGATTGTGTGTGGTTGTGGTTGTGTGTGTGTGGTTGTGTGTGTCTGGTTGTGTGTGTGTGTGGCTGTGGATGTGTGGTTGTGTGTGTGGTTGTGTGTGTGTAGTTGTGTGTGTGTGGTAATGTGTGTGGTTGTATGTGTGGTTGTGTGTGTGGTTGTGGTTGTGTGTGTTGTTGTGGTTGTGTGTGTGGTTGTGGTTGTGTGTGTGGTTTTGTGTGTGTGGTTGTATGTGTGGTTGTGGTTGTGTGTGTAGTTGTGTGTAGGGTTGTGGTTGTGTGTGTGTGGTTGTGTGTGGGTGTGTGGTTGTGTGTCTGTTGGACTTGGCCCTTCTGGCAGGTCCACCCCTGAAGTTTTTGCTTGTTATATGTGACCTGGGGATGGTGATTCCCACTCTGAGTGCGTGTAGATGAGAGAGGCCTGCCCTCCCATAGGAATGCATGGGGAATGTGTATGTCCCTGATGTTGGACCCGGCCTCATGGCGTGGTCCTACCCCTCCCGCATGGCAGGCCCAGGACGACATCAGCCCTCCTCCGGACCTCGGGCGGCCCCTTCTGCCCGACCCTGCACGCACCAACACCACAGATCCGGCTACCATCCCGGATCCCCCATCATCGGCCGGGCCCCAGCGTAGGCCCATCACGACCTAAGCACGAGGCCGTGCCCGACTCCATCTTGGGCCCACCACGTCACGACCACGTGGCCTCGGCCCCAGCCTCGGCCCCAGCGAAGCCCAGACATCGAGGCACCAAGATCCACCCAGGTGGTCGAGTGGCCACTCGACAGATCCCGGAGGGAGAGGAGTTTCGATGGCCCTCCAGTCGTCCCCGGACGCCTGGTATCGATCGCCCTCCGGCCTCCCTGGGCGCTGGCTCCACCCCCCTGCTGGGTGTCTGGACATCTTCATCCCGGCCGCTCTGACCCCCAGGCGCGAGGGTCCGGACTTCAAAGACCTCCAGACCTATATCTGGGCCAGCCCATGATCAGGTCTTCAGTTGTATCCTGGACTGGGAGCCCTGTTGACTCTGTCACGGCCGACACCAGACGAACTCATCCTTCCGGTAACCTGAGCCATCTGAGAGCCTGCTGGCGCTGCCGCGGCCTACCTTGCTGAACCATCGGAGAGCCTGCTGGCGCTGCCGCGGCCTACCTTGCTGAACCATCTGAGAGCCTGCTGGCGCTGCCGCGGCCTACCTTGCTGAACCATCTGAGAGCCTGCTGGCGCTGCCGCGGCCTACCTTGCTGAACCATCTGAGAGCCTGCTGGCGCTGCCGCGGCCTACCTTGCCGAACCATCTGAGAGCCTGCTGGCGCTGCCGCGGCCTAACTTGCTGAACCCTCTTGTTAGCCTGCTGGCGCTGCCGCGGATCGACCCGCTCGGAACCCCCCAGCTCGAGGATTGAGAGCTGTGCGCAGGGTATCCCTTCCTCCGCCCGGAGTAAGACAGTCCCGCTACCTTACCCCCCTTTTACGAGACTTTCCAGATCCCTCGATCTGCTTGTACATACTGCCAAGAACCAGCAACCGTTCACTACTTATAAAGTTTAAGAACTTGACCTCCTGTGTGGTGTCCGTTTGTAGTGTTGTGATTACTCTGCTGTACGATCCTAGGAGAGGACCCTCAGTCAGGAGGCCTCTCGGTAAATGCTCGGCTACTTCTCGACGGAGGGGTGGACCTAGGGGTGGTCAGTCAGACATCTTCTGTCTCCCCCGAGTCGCCTTTCTTACACCTGATAGTTCCTGATGCGTGGGGGGTACAGGCACGGTATGTGTGGACTCGTGTGATTGAATGCTGCAAGATGGTGTATGCAGCGTGGGTGTGTCTAAAATGGAAGTGCCACTTCTAGACATGGGTGTGTGTGTGCAGTAGGTGTGCTGGCGCGTGATTGGCTGAAGCCGGCTGGGGAGCCTGGCTCCAGGAGTCTGTGTGGGTCTGCCCCGGTGGTGAATGGAGAGATTAACATGCTGATGTGAGGGAGGGGCTATGCCTGTATCCTGTATGGGGCTGGGCTTTCCCCCACAATGCTGGCTCCACCCCCCTGGGGTGCGTCTGATGACCCTAGCCTGCCTGATGAATGAAAAGGGTGGCTGGGGAAAACAAGATACTCCCAAAACCAGCTGCGACTGGTTTCTCCCCCACCCAGCACCTTTAGACAAAGGTATTTCATGTATAAAAAGAGGCTGTGACCTCTTCTAAAAGGTTCTTGTTCCCAACTTGAATCTACCAGGGGCGTGCTGCTGCTTGGGCTCAGGGTATGGCTTGCCTCCCTGGGCCCTGCCCAGTTCCTGGACTTCTGATGGCCTTTCCCTTCTAGGAGCTGCTTTGCTCCACCTGAGGTCCTGGACTCTTTATGGACTTTGCTGTTTTCTTTAACCTCTAGCGCTTGGGAGCGCGTTATCCTGCTTATGGCGCTGGGAGCGCTCTACTTTCACTTATAGCGCTGGGAGCGCTGTATTCCTGCCCTAGCGCTTGGTAGCGCTGGATCTTGCCATTTAGCGCTTGGGTGCGCTTCGTTGTTGCTGCAGCGCTGAGAGTGCTCTGCTTTCTGAGCCGGTGCCCACCCGGCATTTGCCCCGTCCTACAAGGGTCGCCTGGACCCCCAGCGAGTGCCTACCTCGCTGACCCCCTTGTTTGCCATATTTATGAGGGAGCCTACCCCTCGCTACCCCCCCCCCCGAGTTCACCGCCGCTGGCCCTGGACCCCTCGTGATGCCTTCCCCCGGCCGCGCTGGGATTGGCTGCCGGCCCGGGATTCCCTGGTGACGCCCGTCCCCGGGCCAGCCGTGATTGGCTACTGACCCAAGGAGAGTACTGAGTCCCGCCCCCGGAGCCGGAGGAAGCAGGGAGCGGCGGGAGCCTACTGCGCGCTCCTGCGTTGCCCCGAGATGCCACCGACTCCCCCCCCCCGGGGCTCCCGAGAGTGAGGGAGAGCCTCAGAGAGTGAGAGGAGGCCGGCGGAGCAGAGGAGACCGGTGCGCCCAAACCGGTGAGTGTAGAGAAGGGGAGGGGGCGTCGGGGCACATTGCTGGTGCCCGCCCCTCCCCTCCAATGAGTCGCTCGTGTGGCCAGAGGCCCGTGGGGCCCCCTGTGATATCGAGTCCCCCGAGAGGGACTCCGCCTACCTTTGCCCTGACGAGCCTGCGAGGCTCGGTCCCCGCATCTTCGTGGTCGAGCCCAGAGAGGCTCGAGTGCCAGTCCTTGTGCTAAAGAGCCCGAGAGGCTCAGGGGGACAGTCTTGAATCGCGAGTCCCCCGAGAGGGACTCCACCACCCCCCCTGTTATTTATGAGCCCGAGAAGGCTCCAACGTGGCCCAGTTGTTTCTCGAGCCCCTAGGGGCTCCACCTTTGTCCCTTGTCCCGCCGAGCCTGCGAGACTCGGCCCCAGCCTCTTTCATTCCCGAGGCCGAGAGGCTCCCTCTAGTGCCCATCTGCTCCGAGCCTGCGAGGCTCCAACGTGTTGCCCTCATCATCTACAGCTGCCCAGCACTTCGTGGGCAGCTGCCACGTGTAGGTTTATTCTGACTACCTACAGCATCTCCTAACATCGTGACTTTGGGCGCCCTAGCCCCAGGGAGGCCAGTTGGCCTGTTGAAAGTTATTGGCTAATGTTAAATGTGATTCCTGAGAGTTATCCTGTGTTGCACCTCTGAAGGTGCTTCTGTTACGTTATGTACCTTGTCCTTGTTCCTTCCTGTTGGACCCGGCCTCGTGGTGTGGTCCTACCCCTCCCGCATGGCGGGCCCGGGACAACATCGGCCCTCCATCGACCCGCTGTCGCCCCCCTGGCCCTACCCTCCACGAACTCTCCACGAGAGCAGCCACCCTGGCAACCCACGGCTCTCCCCCCTGGAACCCGGTGAACCCTACTCGCCCCAACTCTGCAGGTCCGGCCACCACTCCGGACCACCATTTCAGGCCCGACTCCATCTTGGGCCCATCACGTCCCGAGCGCGTGGCCTCGGCCCGACCCCGGCCACGGCCCCAGCGAAGCCCCGACCTCGAGGCACCAAGATCCACCCAGGTGGTAGAGTGGCCACTCGACGGATCTAAGAGGAGGGGAGTTTCGATGGCCCTCCAGCCGTCCCCGGACGCCTGGTATCGATCGCCCTCCGGCCTCCCTGGGCGCTGGCTCCACCCCCCTGCTGGGTGTCTGGACTCCCTCATCCCGGCCCCTCTGACCCCCAGGCGCGAGGGTCCAGACATCAAAGGACTCCTGTCCTATATCTGGGCTTGCCCTGGATTAAGACGCCAGTTGTATCTTGGAGTCAAAGCCCTGCTGACCTTGTCGCGGCTGATCCTGATAAGAACTCTTGTACTTGGAACCATCTTCGGAGCCCTGCTGACACTGTCGCGGCCCGACCACGCTGAACCATCTTCGGAGCCCTGCTGACGCTGTCGCGGCCCGACCACGCTGAACCAACTTCGGAGCCCTGCTGACGCTGTTGCGGCCCGACCACGCTGAACCATCTTCGGAGCCCTGCTGACGCAGTCGCGGCCCGACCACGCTGAGCCATCTTCGGAGCCCTGCTGACGCTGTCGCGGCCCGACCACGCTGAACTATCCTCCGAGCCCTGCTGACGCTGTCGCGGCCCGACATCACTGAACTCTCCTCGGAGCCCTGTTGACGACGTCGCGGCTCCTTGCACCCCCCAGCTCAAGGATTGAGAGCTGTGCGCCGGGTATCCTAGTGCCCGTTGGTACCAAGACTGTCCCGCTACCCCTTTCCCTGATACCAAGACTTTAAGGGTCCTTCGATCCCTTTGTACATATTGCTGCGAGAACTTGCCTTTATTCTATATATAAAGACTCTTAAGAATCTACTCTCGTGTGGTGTCCCTTTATAGTGGTGTGATTGCTCGTCTGCTACGATTGTAAGAGAGGAGCCTCACCAAGGAGGCCTCTCGACGGCGCTCGGCCTATTCCATAAGGATTGGTGGGTCCCGGGGTGGTCAGTCAGACATCTTCTGTCTCCCCTGGGATCGCCCTTCTAACATTGGTGGCAGGTGACGGGATCGAGCCGACGCTAATCGTACAGCGAGTAACTCGCCCACTACTAACAGAGACCCACAGCAACCATGAGTACTAAAGAAGCCGGAAAGAACCCTTCCTCCAAGGACCTCTTTGCCAAAGCGCCGGGACACTCCTTCTGGAGTAGCTGCCGCGCTATAGAAGAATCGGTTAACATAACATAACATAACCCACAGTTCCAAAAGGAACTATTGGAGGAGTACACCCATAAAGAACTCAAACAATTTTGCAAAGACTTAGGTATCGCTACTGTTAGAAAGGCGAACCCGGGGGAGGCAGAAGGTGTCTGACTGACCACCCCTAGGTCTACCCCTCCTTCAGAGAAGGGACCGAGCGATGTCGAGGGGCCTCCGACGTGAGGGCCCTCTCCTAGAATCGTACAGCAGAGTAACCACACCACTACAAATGTACACCACACGTAGATAGAGTTTTCAATCTTTATCTGGCAATAAGTATCGTTTCAATATATACAGCAGATCCCGAGATCTGGAAAGTCTTGTGACAAAGGGCAAGGTAGCGGGACAGTCTTATAGATGGTCGGTTGCACGGAGACCCTACGCACAGCTCTCAATCCTCGAGCTGGGGGGTTCTGGAAGGTTGGGCCGCGGCAGCGCCAGCAGGCTCCAAGATGGTTCAGCGAGTGTGGACCGCGGCAGCGCCAGCAGGTTCCAAGATGGTTCAGCGAGTGTGGACCGCGGCAGCGCCAGCAGGTTCCAAGATGGTTCAGCGAGTGTGGACCGCGGCAGCGCCAGCAGGTTCCAAGATGGTTCAGCGAGTGTGGAACGCGGCAGCGCCAGCAGGTTCCAAGATGGTTCAGCGAGTGTGGACCGCGGCAGCGCCAGCAGGTTCCAAGAGGGTTCAGCGAATGTGGACCGCGGCAGCGCCAGCAGGCTCCAAGATGGTTACAGCAAAGATGGACCGCGGCAGCGCCAGCAGGCTCCAAGGTGGTTACAGCGAAGATGGACCGCGGCAGCGCCAGCAGGTTCCAGGTAGAACAGCAAGGTGAGTTCGTCTCAGGGTCAGCCGCGACAGCCTCAGCAGGGCTTCTCGACTCCGGGATACAACTGCCGTCCTACTCCGGGGCTGGCCCAGATATAGGTCTGAAGTCCTTTGATGTCCGGACCCTCTCGCCTGGGGGTCAGAGGGGCCGGGATGATGGTGTCCAGACACCCAGCAGAGGGTGGAGCCAGCGCTCAGGGAGGCCGGAGGCCGATCGAAACCAGGCATCCGGGGACGGTTGGAGAGCCATCGAAACTCCCCTCTCCTTGTCTTGGGTTGAGTGGCCACTCTACCACCCGGAGGGCTCTTGGTGCCTCAATGGCGGGCTCGCTGGGGCCGTGGCCGCGGCTGGGCCGGGACCACGTGTCTGTGACGTGATGGCCCCAAGATGGCGTCGGGCCTGGAATGAGGGTCCGGGGTGGGCACCGGACCGGTAATGCTGGGGCGGCCCGAGTGTGCCGTGTCAGTGGTTGTGGGCCGCCGGGTGGCGGATCTGGTGGTTTGTAGGTCATGCAGAGGAGTGCCCGAGGCCGACCCGGGCTGGATGGAGGGCCGATGTCGTCCGAGGCCCGCCATGCGGAAGGGGTAGGACCACGCCACGAGGCCGGGTCCAACAGCTACCACCGGACTAAGCACCAAAGAGGATTTTAAAGAAGCGCTGCAAACATGGGTGGAGGCCGGAGCGACACCACCCCGAACTGAAGATGACACTGTCCCAGCAGTGCCCCCGGGAACCATAACAGCCCCAGCGGAAGAAAGAACCGACAGCAGAGACACGGGCCTCTCCCACGAAGACGGCCAAGAGAGAGAGAGAAGCCGGCTCCATGAGTTGGAGCTCGCCCGACTCCGGCTGGACGGAGAACTCCAACTAGCGGGAAAAAAATGGCCATCGAGCTACTCCGGCTGCAAGGAGACCTGGAGGAGAGACGGAGGCAGAGAGAATTGGAAGAAAAGAAACTCACGTTCGAGCATGAGCGTGGCCTCAAAGAACTGGAGATTAAGGCCAAGAGCGAAGAAGCTGGCGCCGCTGTGAACCGAAGCCCCCACCTCCTACCAACACGAAGGTCCACATTTCAAAGGATGTCGTCAAAGAGTACTATAAAAATGACGACATCCAGCAGTGGTTTAAGGCCTACTAAGTCGCCATGACCGCGCACCGCATACCCCGAAAAGATTGGGGTGCCGGCTTATGGGGTAAGTTCTTCAGCTAAGGAAGAGACACCCTGCTGGAACTGGCCGACGATGTGATGTCCTCCTATGATCACATGAAGGACGCCCTGCTCACCCGTTATGGTCTCACTCCTGAGATGTACCGGCAGAGATTCCGAGACTGTAAAAAGATACCCGGTACCACATGGATGGAGTACGTAAACTTTTATAGCCGGGCCCTGGAAGGGTGGATCAAGGGCAGCAAAGTGACCACCTACGAACAGCTGTTCGACCTCATCGTATGGGAGAACCTCTCCAACAACTGCTTTGTCGAGCTCCGACAGCATCTACTCGACCGCAAACTGATCGAGCCACGGAAACTCACCGTCGAGGCCGATCGATGGGTGAGCACCAGGGTCCCCCGGGCCCCGATAGGAGAATGTGGATGGAACCCCCAGGGGCACCCCCGCCAGCGAGGCGGTGGAGGAGGCCAGAACCGGAGCCGAGACTTCCCGTCTGCGCCACCCCGGAGTCCGCCCCGGGGGTCGCCCCAGAACAACACTTCGCCATCCCTGACCAGAAGAGGGGTCCCCCCAGCACGGCCGGGGCCCCGCCCGAACGTTACCTGCCACAGATGCCAGCGGCCAGGTCACTTCTCCAGTGACCCCCACTGCCCAATGAACCAGCATACCGGCACCACCGGACCTCCGACCCGCCAGATAGCGGCCGTCGCCCCGGGGGAAGGAGGGGAAGAAGAAGAAGAGGCCTACCACGAGGACCAGACTGAGTGGGAGCCTGCCGCCATGGCCCTAGTCTGTCTGGGCGAAAGAGACATGATCCCCCGGGCTCCACTCCCGAGCAACACCCAAAAATACTGTCAGTGGGTCAACATTAATGGGCGACGGGCCGAAGCCCTCCGTGACACTGGAGCCAGTGTGACAGCCGTCCGCTGCCACTTAGTGACTCCCGAACAGATCCTACCGAATGTGCTATGCCCCGTGCTGGCCGCCGACAATTCCGAGACCCTGTGCCAGATGGCCCGAATCCCCTTTGAGTGGGGAGGGGTGTTGGGCACGCTAAAGGTGACCGTCCGGGACGACGCCTCCGTGGACTGCCTCCTCAGAAACGACCGCGAGAGTTCCCCCTGGGCCCGAGTCGAGCGGAGAGAACACCTGGGGATGTTGGGACTACCCGAGTGGGTCTGCGCGACCACCCGATCCATGGCAGCCCGGGCCCTGGCGGCGACCGAGGCCACCCCGACCGAAGAACAGGAGTGGGCCGCGCTGCCGCCTCCCGCCATCGACGAAGAAACCGACCCTGAGTCCGGGCCACCGGAGCCACACCGCGACGACCTCACCGAGCTCGGCGACATCCCCGAACTAGGCCAATGGCGCCAGGAAGGGGGTCCCACCCGAGAACAATTCCGGCAGGAACAGAAGGCCTGCCCCTCCCTCGAAGGAACCCGGCAGCAAGCTGCAGCTCAAGCCGCCTGGGACACATTGGGGTCCCACTGGGTCTACTGGGACCACGACCTCCTATACAGCGAACAGAAAATTGCCGAACTGGGGGCCAGCCGAGTGTTGGTGGTCCCCCTACGATTCAGAGACTTCCTCTTAAACCTGGCACACGACGTGCCCCTCGCCGGGCACCTGGGACAGGACAAAACCTACAGCCACCTGGTGACCCATTTTTACTGGCCAAAAATGCGCAACGATGTGCACAATCACTGCAGAACCTGTCCGACCTGTCAAGCCAGCGGGAAGAGCGGGAAAAAAGTCAAGGCCCCGCTCCAACCCTTTCCCGTGGTAACGACCCCCTTCGAGCAAGTGGGGATCGACATAGTGGGGCCCATGGACCCCCGCACCTCTCAGGGACACCGCTTCATCCTCGTCCCGGTGGACAATGCCACCCGCTACCCAGAAGCCATCCCCCTCCGGACCATAACGGCCCCCGTGGTGGGCCGGGCGCTGATGGGGATCTTCTCAAGAGTAGGATTCCCCCGAGAGGTCGTGAGTGATCGGGGCACAAACTTTATATCCAAATATATGCGGTCCCTGTGGCAACAGTGCGGGGTCACATATAAGTTCACCACCCCGTATCACCCCCAAGGGAATGGACTTGTGGAGCGGTTTAACCGAACACTCAAGGGGATGATCAAGGGCCTGGAAGAGCCCCTACGCTGCAAATGGGACGTCCTGCTGCCCTGCCTCCTGTTTGCCTATCGGGAGGTGCCCCAGAAGTCCCTGGGGTTCAGCCCCTTTGAACTATTGTACGGACACCCTGTCCGGGGTCCCCTCAGCCGGGTCAAAGAAGGCTGGGAGACTACCGTCCGAGATGCTCCGCCTGATGTCTACCGGTACCTCCTGACCCTCCGCAACCAGACTCGGAAGTTCCGGGAACTTGCCGAGGCCAACCTTGAGGCCAGTCAGGAGGAGATGAAACGCTGGTATGACCAGAATGCCTTGTCCATCGAGTTCGAGCCAGGCCAGCAGGTCTGGGTCATGTCCCCGGTCGAACCTTGTGCCCTCCAGGACAAATGGACGGGGCCCTTCAAAGTGGTGGAGCGCAAGAGCCCCGTCACCTATCTGGTGGACATGGAGTCCCCCAGGAACCCCCTCCGGGTTCTACACGCCAACCGGCTCAAGCCTCACTTAGCCCGCACGGAGCTGAGCCTGCTGTCACTACGGATGACGGAGCCGAAGACGTCTCCGAGCCTCTGCCCGACCTCCTGAAGTGCTCCGAAAAGGACGGCTCCATCGAGGGAATCCCCCTCTCCTCCACCCTGACCCCCGAACAGCGCCAGAACTGCCGAAAGCTGCTGGGGCAATTTGTAGACCTGTTTTCACTCACTCCCGGGGTCACCCAGTGGTGTGTCTACGAGGTCAACACCGGGGACAGTCCGCCCATGCGACACCGGGCCTTCCGAGTTCCCAACCGAGTTCGGGCCTGCATCCAGTCCGAAGTTGCCAAGATGCTAGCCCTGGGGGTGGTCGAGCCCTCAGGCAGTCCCTGGGCCAGTCCCGTTGTCCTGGTCCCTAAAGCCGCTGCCCCCGGCGCCCCTCCGGAACTCAGGTTTTGTGTCGACTACCGGGGGCTGAATGCCGTCACCAGGACCGACGCCCATCCCATCCCCCGGGCCGATGAACTGATCGATCGCCTGGGGACCGCCAGGTACCTCAGCACCTTCGACCTCACGGCCGGGTATTGGCAGATCGGCCTCACCCCTGGTGCCCAAGAGCGGTCTGCCTTCTCGACCCCCGATGGCCACTTCCATTTCAAGGTGATGCCCTTTGGTATGAAAAACGCCCCGGCCACCTTCCAGAGACTGGTGAATAGGGTGCTGGCGGGGCTAGAAGAGTTCAGTGCCGCATATCTGGACGATATTGCGGTGTACAGCCTTCACTGGGACGAGCACCTGACACACCTCTGGGAGGTCCTGATGGCCCTCCGATGGGCCGGACTGACAATAAAAGCCAGCAAGTGCCAGATAGGCCAAGGGTCTGTGACCTATCTGAGGCACCAAGTAGGGAGCGGCCAGGTGGCTCCCCTCCTACCAAAGATTGACGCCATCGTGGCCTGGGAGCCCCCGGCCACCCAGACAGCAGTCCGAGCCTTCCTGGGGCTCACTGGATATTACGGGAGCTTCATAAAAGACTATGGGAGCATTGTGGGGCCCCTCACTGAACTGACCTCCAAAAGGCAACCCCAGAAGGTGCACTGGACCCTCGAGTGTCAAACGGCCTTCGAGACTCTGAAAACTGCCATGTGCACCGCCCCTGTGCTCCAAGCCCCCGACTACAGCCGAGAGTTTGTGGTCCAAACCGACGCCTCGGAGCACGGCATTGGGGCGGTCCTATCGCAAGTTAACCCCAAGGGAATTGACCATCCTGTGGCCTTCATAAGCCGGCGCCTGCTGGCTAGAGAACAACAATGGAGCACCATCGAGAGAGAAGCCTTCGCCGTCATGTGGGCCCTAAAGAAACTCCGGCCCTACCTCTTCGGCACCCACTTCCGGGTACAGACCGTCCACCGGCCCCTGCGGTGGCTGATGCAGATGCGGGGTGTGAGAACCCAAAGCTGCTGCGATGGTCCATCTCCCTCCAAGGGATGGACTTCACTGTGGAGCATCACCCTGGCAACGACCACGCCAATGCTGATGGCCTGTCCCGCTTCTTCTGCCTCGGCGAGGAGAACCCCCAAGAAGATGGGTGACTCTCCCTGCCTTCAGCTGGAGGGGACGTGTGTTGGACCCGGCCTCGTGGCGTGGTCCTACCCCTCCCGCATGGCGGGCCCGGGACGACATCGGCCCTCCATCGACCCGCTGTCGCCCCCCTGGCCCTGCCCTCCACGAACTCTCGACGAGAGCAGCCACCCTGGCAACCCACGGCTCTCCCCCCTGGAACCCGGCGAACCCTACTCGCCCCAACTCTGCAGGTCCGGCCACCACTCCGGACCACCATTTCAGGCCCGACTCCATCTTGGGCCCCTCACGTCCCGAGCACGTGGCCTCGGCCCGACCCGGGCCACGGCACCAGCGAAGCCCCGACCTCGAGGCACCAAGATCCATCCAGGTGGTAGAGTGGCCACTCGACGGATCTAAGAGGAGGGGAGTTTCGATGGCCCTCCAGCCGTCCCCGGACGCCTGGTATCGATCGCCCTCCGGCCTCCCTGGGCGCTGGCTCCACCCCCCTGCTGGGTGTCTGGACTCCCTCATCCCGGCCCCTCTGACCCCCAGGCGCGAGGGTCCGGACCTCAAAGGACTCCTGTCCTATATCTGGGCTAGCCCTGGATTAAGACGCCAGTTGTATCTTGGAGTCGAAGCCCTGCTGACCTCGTTGTGGCTGATCCTGATAAGAACTCTTGTACTTGGAACCATCTTCGGAGCCCTGCTGACACTGTCGCGGGCCGACCACGCTGAACCATCTTCGGAGCCCTGCTGACGCTGTCGCGGCCCAACCACGCTGAACCAACTTCGGAGCTCTGCTGACGCTGTCGCGGCCCGACCACGCTGAACCATCTTCGGAGCCCTGCTGACGCTGTTGCGGCCCGACCACGCTGAACCATCTTCGGAGCCCTGCTGACGCTGTCGCGGCCCGACCACTGTGAGAAGTTGGCCTGATGTGCAGTGTTCACTATTCTAGTGATCACTATATATCAGTCCAAACAACCCTTATTGATGATTGGTTGTAAGTCAACCTTATAGACCAGCTATCCTAGTAGCATGGATACGAGCAGTCTAAGGCTAAGACTCTAGAGGGCGTGTTAAGCCAGCTGTTTTACCATCACATTACCCCTTGAACACCCAGTGAAAGGACACCACACAAGTGTTATGAAAATAAACAATGTATTTATTAGAATCACAACAACCCTGTACTCTTTATGAGGACAGGGTGCTAAGCACACAACAAAACTCTTATGAAAATACTTAAGTTAGCACGCTATACACAAATGCCCGAGGGGCACGAAAAACCATATACTCTAAAAGTGGAATGCGAAATTACTAGCAGGTAAGTACAGTACTAATAGGCTTTGGAATCGCTAGGACTTGACTATAGAATCGTTAGATTACTTCTAGGAGACCTAGGGGACTCGGGTGCAGAGTGTGCACTCTCACGCGGGATGCGGGACAAAGTCTATGGAAGCTAGTAAAGGCAAAGTTAGTGTTTACGGGCGAACCCGACCTGGTAGGAAGAAAACGACAGTGGATCCTGACCCTTGGATAGTGAGGCTATGCTGGGACACCGAAGTGCCGAAGTTACCTAGCCCAGGGAATGCAGCTGCATAGGTCTGAAAAGACGTCGGGAATCTCGTTGCCGGACCAGGAGCCTGGAAGAAGGAAGTTGCTGGCAGGCGACCAGTGAAGGAAAGTTCGATGGATCCAAGCCTGGATCAAGGAAGAAGGTAACCTGAAAGCAGAGGGGACCAAGTTCTTGAATCACTAGCCAGTGATTGCGTGGGCACCAGGATGGCACCGGGCGAAGTCACCGCAGTCAGGTGAGTGGGCGCTGCTGGGCTCTGCAGTCTCTCGGACCAGGAGGCGTTGTCGGCGACCAGGATGGAGGTGCGAGCTGTCCCACGAAGGTTCTTGCTGTCGACGTCGCTGGACCCAGGATTGGGCAACAAGTCTTGGCAAATGCAAGGCCCACGCGGTGGACCTAAAATGGCGTCTTAGTTGGACCAGGAGGGTCCAGGGTACTTCTCCGATGGAGGGAAGCAAGGGCCAGTCTGGAGCAACCAGACCAGCAGCAGTGTTGTCGTCGGGCGTCGTTCGGAAGGCCACAAGCCAGCGGGCTAGTAGCCAAACAACGCGGTGAGCAGCAAAAAGCAGAAGGGCCCCACGCCGATCGTGGAGATGCTGGGGGGCTGCTCTTCAGTGTTGGAGCTGCTCAGGGTGGGGGCTTCTCGGACCCCAAAGCACTCACCAGGAAATTACTCGGTGGGCTTGCTGTGCAGAAGTCGTGCAGTCTTGGCGATGGCCGGTCCCTCGAGGTCTCGTCACACCCACGAATCTCAGCGTGACTGATGATGTAGGTAGAGGTCAGAGGTGCCAGGGAAGCCGGTTCTCGTCGAGCTGGGCAGTCTTGATCCGGAGGAGAGACTTGCAGCAGACCGCAGTGTTCTTAAGATGGTGCCTGCGGATGCAGGGTGACTACTCCTTAGTCACAAGGGAGAAATCTTAGGAAGAAGTCTTGAGTTCCTTTCGTGGAAAGTAGTTTCAGGATTCAAAGATGATCTGTTTTGGAAGGGGGCCAGTCTCTACCTTTATCTTGGAAAAGGGGGCTGGCACGCGACTAAGTCCTGCCCTAGGGGTGGGACCAGGAGGGGGGTGGTTACACCCACTTCCTTGGCGGGCTTTTCCCCAGCACAGGGTCTGGAGTGTCCCTGGAACTGGTTTAAGCCAGCCTATGCACAGTGAGCACCGGGGTGCCACTTGCAGTCACCTTCCTCTGTAGCCCTGCCTACCTGGAATACACAAAACCCTGTCTGGGACGGTGCTGGCACCGCCCCTGGCAGGAAACCCTTTGTCCTTGCCTCCTGCTCTGGGAGGACTCCCAGCAGCAGGAGGGCAGACTTGTGTCTCGGTGGCAGCATCCATTTTGTGGAGCTGAGGCTATGTCTGACTTTAACCGGGGTTAGGGGTTACATACATGTCATGTCCCTCTAGAAGGGTGGAATGCTAACCCCGTCGCCAGAATTGGCGAGGGGTTAGTATTCCAATTCGTATGACACCTTACTCGACATGTTTTGATAAAGCGATACCAGAGTTGGCATATAACCGCGAGGGTTATAATGCACTTAAGAGTATATGGTATGCGATATCATGGAAACGGCTAAGGGATGGATCCCGAAAGCCGCAGACAGGCTCAGCTCATGCCAGAGCACCATCTCACACGATTCCAAGCACTCTGCCTTCAGGATTGTTAAGGCCTGCCATAGGAGTGACTGATAGGATATCTGTGTGTCCATTTTAGGGTTAGATATAGGTATACTATATCTAAAGCAAAGGGTGAGTACACCACCTTGCCCCAGCTGTCGTGCAGCCAGTTGTGTCAGTTTAGTTAGTCAGCCCAGGGGTGGCATAATACATGCTTCAGCCCCTGGGAGACTTCTGGGTACACCTCAGCCCTGGGTACAGGGACTTGGAGAGGGCCCAGTGCCAATTCAGTACCTGAGTACAATTTGGATAGAGAGAACAGCTAGGCTGTGGGTCTGATTAGCAGGCCCACAGCCAGGGAAAGTCGTAAACCAGTGCAGCAAAAAGCAAAAATCTGGGTGATCATAGGATTGCAGACCCTACTCTCCTACATGACCCCCCCCCCAAACTTTGGGACAATAAACTAACCTTGACCAGGTGAGTCTTCTTGCTCTAAGTGGAAATACCTGGAGAGCCCATCAGCATTGCTGTGATCAGTACCAGGTCTATGCTCCACTGTAAAATCCATCCCCTGTAGGGAAATGGACCACCTAAGCAGTTTGGGGTTTTCACCCTTCATCTGATTTAGCCACAAGAGGGGCTTATGGTCTGTCTGAATGGTGAAGTGAGTGCCAAACAAGTAGGCCCTCAGCTTCTTCAGGGCCCAGACCACAGCAAAGGCCTCCCTCTCAATAGCTGACCAATTTTTCTCTCTGGGTGTCAACCTCCTACTAATGAAAGCAATAGGCTGATCATTACCATCAAAATTCAGTTGAGACAGAACAGCCCCCACACCCAACTCAGAAGCATCTGTTTGGACAATGAATGGCTTGGAGTAATCTGGACTCTTTAGGATAGGTGCTGTGCACATGGCCTGCTTTAGGTCATTGAATGCTTTCTGACAGCTTGCTGTCCACTGAACTTTCTTTGGCATCTTTTTGCTTGTCAGGTCATTAAGAGGGGTCACTATGGACCCATAATTTCTGACAAACTTCCTATAGTACCCAGTCAGGCCCAAGAAAGCTCGAACCTGAGTCTGGGTGATTGGAGGAGTCCAGTCCTTGATGGCCTGTATCTTACTCTCCAGTGGCTGAACCTGGCCTCCACCTACAAGGTGGCCCAGGTATACAACCTGTGTCTGCCCTATCTGGCACTTTGTGGCCTTGATAGTGAGGCCTGCCTTTTGCAGGGCCTCTAACACTTTCCTCAGGTGGACCAGGTGATCCTCCCAGGTGGAGCTAAAGACAGCAATATCGTCTAGATATGCTGCACAGAAGTCATCCAGCCCAGTGAGGACTTGATTCACCAACCTTTGGAAGGTGGCAGGTGCATTTTTCAGTCCAAAGGGCATTACCACAAATTGATAATGCCCTCCAGGGGTAGAAAATGCTGTCTTGGGTTTGGCCTCCTCAGCTAACCTGATTTGCCAATACCCAGCTGTCAAATCAAATGTACTTAAGAAGTTGGCAGAAGCCAATTTATCTATAAATTCATCTGCTCTTGGTATTGGGTGGGCATCAGTCTTAGTGACTGCATTGAGGCCTCTGTAGTCTACGCAAAACCTCATCTCTTTCTTACCACCCTGGGTGTGAGGCTTTGGCACTAGAACTACTGGGCTAGCCCAAGGGCTATCTGAGGGCTCAATGACTCCCAGCTCCAACATTTTTTGCACTTCAGTTTTGATGCAGTCTCTAACATGATCAGGCTGTCTGTAGATTTTACTCTTGACAGGCAGACTGTCTCCAGTGTCAACATCATGGGTACACCAATCAGTTTGGCTGGGGGTCAGAGAGAACATATGTCTGTAGGATTGCAGAACTTGCCTGCAATCCTGTTGCTGATGTTCAGTGAGGCTGCCACAAAAGACAACACCATCAACTGATCCATCATCAGGATTCTGAGTGAGCAGGTCTGGGAGAGGGTCACTCTCTTCCTCCTGTCCCTCATCTGTGGCCATGAGCAAGCTCATGTCCTTCCTGTCAACATATGCCTTGAGCCTGTTAACATGGAGCACTCTGAGAGGGCTCCTGGGAGTTCCAAGGTCCACCAAGTAGGTAACCTCTCCCTTTTGCTCAATGATGGTGTGGGGCCCAGACCATTTGTCTTTCAGAGCTGCTGGGGCCACTGGCTCCAGCACCCACACCTTCTGTCCTGGCTGGTACACAGTCAGAACAGCCTTTTGGTCATGCCAAGCTTTTTGAAGTTCCTCGCTGGCCTCAAGGTTTTTAGATGCCTTTTCCATGTACTCAGCCATCCTGGAGCGGAGACCAAGTACATAGTCCACTATGTTGGTTGCAGGCTTTTTGAGAGGTCTCTCCCATCCTTCCTTCACCAAACACAGGGGTCCTCTTACAGGATGCCCATACAGAAGCTCAAAAGGGCTGTAGCCAACCCCCTTCTGTGGGACCTCTCTGTAAGCAAACAAGAGGCAGGGGATCAGGACATCCCATCTTCTCCTAAGAGTTTCAGGTAGCCCATGAATCATCCCTTTGAGGGTCCTGTTGAATCTCTCAACAAGCCCATTGCATTGTGGGTGGTAGGGTGTGGTGAACTTGTAGTTCACACCACACTCCTTCCACATTGCAGTCAGATATCCTGACATGAAGTTTGTACCTCTGTCAGAAACGACCTCCTTAGGGAAACCCACTCTGGAGAACACTCCAACTAGGGCTCTTGCCACTACAGGTGCTGTAGTGGTCCTAAGTGGAATAGCTTCAGGATACCTGGTGGCATGATCCACTACCACCAGTATAAACTTGTGCCCTGATGCTGTCTGGGGTTCCATTGGACCAACAATGTCAATCCCCACTCTTTCAAAGGGAACCCCCACCACAGGTAGTGGTATGAGGGGGGCCTTTGTTGTGCCACCTGACTTACCACTGGCTTGGCAAGTGACACAGGAGCGACAGAACTCCTAGGTATTCTCATTCATGTGGGGCCAGTGAAAGTGTGAGACAAGCCTGTCCCAAGTCTTTGTCTGACCTAAATGACCTGCAAGGGGAATCTCATGGGCCAAGGTGAGAAGGAAACCTCTCAGAGACAAGGGGATGACCAGCCTCCTGGTTGCACCAGGCTTGGGATCTCTTGACTCAGAGTACAGGAGTCCATCTTCCCAGTATACCCTGTGGGCACCTGTGGCATTCACTGCAGCCTCAGCAGCAGCCTGCTGTCTGAGGGGTTCAAGGGAAGGGCAGCTCAACTGTTCCTTCCCCAGGTCTGCTCTGGGGGGTCCCCCTGAGCCCAGAAACTCAACTTGATCAAGTTCAAGCTCTTTAGGCTCAGTTTCCCTCAGCTCTCTCAGATCAGCCTCCTCAGAGACTTGATCCTCAACCTGGGGCAAGGGGGAAGGCAAAGCCTTACCCTTACTGCTCTTCTTCTTGGAAGGTGTCTGGTCCATCATTTCAGGATCCAGCACCTGTTCAGTGGGGCATCTTCTGGCCTGTGACCTAGTCACAGCAAGCACATGTGCTGGCAAGCTTAACATCTCCATGTGAGTCCTCTGCTCCACTTCTGACCATTGTGATGACTCCAAATCATTGCCCAACAAACAATCAACTGGGAGGTCTGAACTGACTACAACTTTCTTTTGTCCCTTCACTCCACCCCAGGAGAAAGCCACAATTGCCACACTATGACTAGTAGTGACATTGCTGGCATTGGTCACCAGGAAATCAGTACCTGGCATGATCTGTCCAGGGTCCACAAAGTTAGGTGTCACCATGGTGACACTGGCACAAGTGTCCCTATAGGCCTGAGCCATTTTGCCATTAATCAAAGGCGTCTGCCTGTATTTGCCCAAAGTATTGGGACTTATCTCAGGGGTTATATCCATATCCCCTGTACAGACAAGGACAGCCTGAGTGAGTGTGCCAACTAAGTTGTCAGACCCCTCAGTTCCCAAGGTTAACCCAACTAATGCCTTGGGAGGTACACTACCACTACTGACTGTACTAGGGGGTGCAGTTGCCTTAGGGGCTGTAGTGGCAGGAGTTTGTCCTCCTCTTTTGGTGCACTCACTAAACCAGTGAGATTTACTTTTGCAGTACTGGCACCACCTTTTTGACTGGCCTTTTTGAGTCTTCTTCTTCTGGGAAGCCTGACCCCCACCCTCTTTGGTTTGTTGGGGACCTGGTGAAGACTTCTGGTCATTTTGTTCACTCTTTGCATTACCCTTCTGGTCTGCTTTCTTCTGACCACCCTGGTTCTGGTTCTGGTTCTGCTTGATCCTTGTCCTGACCCATTTGTCTGCCTTCTTTCCCAATTCTTGGGGAGAGGTCAGATCTGAATCAACAAGGTGCTGGTGCAACAACTGGTTCTGACAATTGTTTAAAATTTGTTCTCTCATCATAAGATTATACAATCCTGTGTAATCTGTAACCTTGCTACCCAGCAACCAGCCCTCCAAAGCCTTAGTGGCACAATCCACAAAGTCAGACCAGTCCTGAGACTGAGTTTTCTGGGTGTCTCTGAACAGCAACCTGTACTGCTCAGTGGTTAAACCAAACCCATCAACCAGTGTATTCTTCAGGACCTGGTAATTGTTAGCATCCTCTACTCTTGTAGTGAGGAGCTTATCTCTACCTTTACCATCAAAGGAGAGCCACAGTATAGCTGCCCACTGACTCTGGGGAATGCACTGCACAGTGCAGGCCCTCTCCAGAGCAGCCATCCATTTCTGGATATCATCCCCTTGCTTAAAGGGGGGCACTATCTTAGTCAGGTGTTTAGTGTCTAAACCCTTCTCTCTATCTCTTGGGAGATTGCTGCCACCAGTGGGAGCTAACCCACTCATCTGCTGCTCTCTTGCCAGGGCAAGCTTCTCTTTGGCCAGGGCAATTTCTTCCCTTTCAATCCTCAGTTCAGCTTGTCTCATCCTAGCTTCATGCTCCCTTCTCTGAGGGGAAGTAAATCTCCTCTGTGGAGGATTCCTTCTCCCCTGAGAAGAGGCATTAGAGTGCAGAGATCTATTGGAGTCCCTAGAAAGAGATCTATCTCTCCTAACTCCAAGGTTAGGCCCACTTCGGGTTAGTACTGGGGGTCCCCCAGATCCTAGTCCAAGTAAGTCTAAGTTGGCCCTGGTTAGCCTTCTGACTACCTCAAGACCTTTGTCTACCTCATCCCCAGAGAGTTCCTCCTGATCCTCCTCCTCCTCAACTGCAGTAGCAGTGTTGGGGAGGTCTGGATCCCCAGAGGTTCCCTCTAAGGCTGGCATGTTCTCATGTAACTGAGAAAGCTTTCTGGCATCATATGTCTCTAAGAGACCTATCAGAAAGGGAATGGTGGGGTTAGACCCCTGCTTCAGTTTTCTGGAGACACAGATCTGTCTCATCTCCTGGAAACTGAGAGCTGCATATCTTGAAGTGACCTGTGGAGGGTCAACACTGACCAGGGGAGTCTCAGTAGAATCTCCCTGGGTAGACATGCTTTTCTAGTGAGGTGTAAGTGGTGCACTTACCTACACTATATGTTTGCCTACTGATCCCTTGCTAGAGTTGTAGTTTAGGGTGTGCTAGGCCCTAGGAGCTACAACAGCTGGTTCAGTAGAACTCAGAGTATTCTAAGCTAAGTTATATGTACCTTTAGTACTTATGTGATCTTTCACAAGATATTCTTAGGGCATGTGTGGTAAAACAACAGCAAGCTCAAATCCCAACCGCTGCTCACCAATGTGAGAAGTTGGCCTGATGTGCAGTGTTCACTATTCTAGTGATCACTATATATCAGTCCAAACAACCCTTATTGATGATTGGTTGTAAGTCAACCTTATAGACCAGCTATCCTAGTAGCATGGATATGAGCAGTCTAAGGCTAAGACTCTAGAGGGCGTGTTAAGCCAGCTGTTTTACCATCACATTACCCCTTGAACACCCAGTGAAAGGACACCACACAAGTGTTATGAAAATAAACAATGTATTTATTAGAATCACAACAACCCTGTACTCTTTATGAGGACAGGGTGCTAAGCACACAACAAAACTCTTATGAAAATACTTAAGTTAGCACGCTATACACAAATGCCCGAGGGGCACGAAAAACCATATACTCTAAAAGTGGAATGCGAAATTACTAGCAGGTAAGTACAGTACTAATAGGCTTTGGAATCGCTAGGACTTGACTATAGAATCGTTAGATTACTTCTAGGAGACCTAGGGGACTCGGGTGCAGAGTGTGCACTCTCACGCGGGATGCAGGACAAAGTCTATGGAAGCTAGTAAAGGCAAAGTTAGTGTTTACGGGCGAACCCGACCTGGTAGGAAGAAAACGACAGTGGATCCTGACCCTTGGATAGTGAGGCTATGCTGGGACACCGAAGTGCCGAAGTTACCTAGCCCAGGGGCTGCAGCTGCATAGGTCTGAAAAGACGTCGGGAATCTCGTTGCCGGACCAGGAGCCTGGAAGAAGGAAGTTGCTGGCAGGCGACCAGTGAAGGAAAGTTCGATGGATCCAAGCCTGGATCAAGGAAGAAGGAAACCTGAAAGCAGAGGGGACCAAGTTCTTGAATCACTAGCCAGTGATTGCGTGGGCACCAGGATGGCACCGGGCGAAGTCACCGCAGTCAGGTGAGTGGGCGCTGCTGGGCTCTGCAGTCTCTCGGACCAGGAGGCGTTGTCGGCGACCAGGATGGAGGTGTGAGCTGTCCCACGAAGGTTCTTGCTGTCGACGTCGCTGGACCCAGGATTGGGCAACAAGTCTTGGCAAATGCAAGGCCCACGCGGTGGACCTAAAATGGCATCTTAGTTGGACCAGGAGGGTCCAGGGTACTTCTCCGATGGAGGGAAGCAAGGGCCAGTCTGGAGCAACCAGACCAGCAGCAGTGTTGTCGTCGGGCGTCGTTCGGAAGGCCACAAGCCAGCGGGCTAGTAGCCAAACAACGCGGTGAGCAGAAAAAAGCAGAAGGGCCCCACGCCGATCGTGGAGATGCTGGGGGGCTGCTCTTCGGTGTTGGAGCTGCTCAGGGTGGGGGCTTCTCGGACCCCAAAGCACTCACCAGGAAATTACTCGGTGGGCTTGCTGTGCAGAAGTCGTGCAGTCTTGGCGATGGCCGGTCCCTCGAGGTCTCGTCACACCCACGAATCTCAGCGTGACTGATGATGTAGGTAGAGGTCAGAGGTGCCAGGGAAGCCGGTTCTCGTCGAGCTGGGCAGTCTTGATCCGGAGGAGAGACTTGCAGCAGACCGCAGTGTTCTTAAGATGGTGCCTGCGGATGCAGGGTGACTACTCCTTAGTCACAAGGGAGAAATCTTAGGAAGAAGTCTTGAGTTCCTTTCGTGGAAAGTAGTTTCAGGATTCAAAGATGATCTGTTTTGGAAGGGGGCCAGTCTCTACCTTTATCTTGGAAAAGGGGGCTGGCACGCGACTAAGTCCTGCCCTAGGGGTGGGACCAGGAGGGGGGTGGTTACACCCACTTCCTTGGCGGGCTTTCCCCAGCACAGGGTCTGGAGTGTCCCTGGAACTGGTTTAAGCCAGCCTATGCACAGTGAGCACCGGGGTGCCACTTGCAGTCACCTTCCTCTGTAGCCCTGCCTACCTGGAATACACAAAACCCTGTCTGGGACGGTGCTGGCACCGCCCCTGGCAGGAAACCCTTTGTCCTTGCCTCCTGCTCTGGGAGGACTCCCAGCAGCAGGAGGGCAGACTTGTGTCTCGGTGGCAGCATCCATTTTGTGGAGCTGAGGCTATGTCTGACTTTAACCGGGGTTAGGGGTTACATACATGTCGTGTCCCTCTAGAAGGGTGGAATGCTAACCCCGTCGCCAGAATTGGCGAGGGGTTAGTATTCCAATTCGTATGACACCTTACTCGACATGTTTTGATAAAGCGATACCAGAGTTGGCATATAACCGCGAGGGTTATAATGCACTTAAGAGTATATGGTATGCGATATCATGGAAACGGCTAAGGGATGGATCCCGAAAGCCGCAGACAGGCTCAGCTCATGCCAGAGCACCATCTCACACGATTCCAAGCACTCTGCCTTCAGGATTGTTAAGGCCTGCCATAGGAGTGACTGATAGGATATCTGTGTGTCCATTTTAGGGTTAGATATAGGTATACTATATCTAAAGCAAAGGGTGAGTACACCACCTTGCCCCAGCTGTCGTGCAGCCAGTTGTGTCAGTTTAGTTAGTCAGCCCAGGGGTGGCATAATACATGCTTCAGCCCCTGGGAGACTTCTGGGTACACCTCAGCCCTGGGTACAGGGACTTGGAGAGGGCCCAGTGCCAATTCAGTACCTGAGTACAATTTGGATAGAGAGAACAGCTAGGCTGTGGGTCTGATTAGCAGGCCCACAGCCAGGGAAAGTCGTAAACCAGTGCAGCAAAAAGCAAAAATCTGGGTGATCATAGGATTGCAGACCCTACTCTCCTACAACCACGCTGAGCCATCTTCGGAGCCCTGCTGACGCTGTCGCGGCCCGACCACGCTGAACCATCCTCGGAGCCCTGCTGACGCTGTCGCGGCCCGACATCACTGAACTCTCCTCGGAGCCCTGTTGACGACGTTGCGGCTCCTTGCACCCCCCAGCTCAAGGATTGAGAGCTGTGCGCCGGGTATCCTAGTGCCCGTTGGGACCAAGACTGACCTCGTTGCGGCTGATCCTGATAAGAACTCTTGTACTTGGAACCATCTTCGGAGCCCTGCTGACACTGTCGCGGGCCGACCACACTGAACCATCTTCGGAGCCCTGTTGGGACCAAGACTGTCCCGCTACCCCTTTCCCTGATACCGAGACTTTAAGGGTCCTTCAATCCCTTTGTACATATTGCTGCGAGAACTTGCCTTTATTCTATATATAAATACTCTTAAGAATCTACTCTTGTGTGGTGTCCCTTTATAGTGGTGTGATTGCTCGTCTGCTACGATTGTAAGAGAGGAGCCTCGCCAAGGAGGCCTCTCGACGGCGCTCGGCCTATTCCATAAGGATTGGTGGGTCCCTGGGTGGTCAGTCAGACATCTTCTGTCTCCCCTGGGATCGCCCTTCTAACACTTCCAGAGTATCCTATGCCTCATGTATGTTGCTTATGGTTATAGTGAGTCCTTATGCTAGTCCTATGAAGTCCCTGATTGTTATGTGTTCTAATGCCAGTTCCATCATGTGCATTGTTGGACAGGCCACATGAAGGGCTCGCTCCCTCCCCGCAGGACAGGGCCCGGGCCACCGTCAGCACCATTGCCCGGCCCAGCCGCCATCTTGGACACGGCACCACGCGGCCGCGCGGCCTCAGCCCGACCCCAACCCCGGGCCTGGCCAGGCCCCGACATCCCGGCACCACCCTCCACCCAGGAGGTGAACGGACCACTTGGCAGGTCAATGGGAGTACGAAGTGTCGATGGCTCTCCCCCGCCAGGTGCCGAGCACCCCCAGACTCCTCGGGCGCTGGCTCCACCCCCCTGCTGGGTGTCTGGACTCCCTCATCCCAGACCTCCCGACCTCCAAGAGCGAGGGTCCGGACATCAAAGGGCGCCAGACCTATAACTGAGGCAGCCCCAGGACAGGAAGGCAGTTGTATCCTGGAGTCGAGAGACACCGAGAAGAACTCATCCTTGACGGACTGTTGGCGCTGCCACAGCCCTGCCTTGTGAACTATTGTCCTGCCTGCTGGCGCTGCCGCGGCTCTGCAACCTTCATCCTCGTGGGACCTGCTGGCGCTGCCGCGGCCCTCTGCAACCTTCATCCTCGTTGGGACCTGCTGGCGCTGCCGCGGCCCGTAGTAACCTCCATCCTCGTGGGACCTGCTGGCGCTGCCGCGGCCCGTTGTAACCTTCATCCTCGTTGGGACCTGCTGGCGCTGCCGCGGCCCGTTGCCACCTACGACCTCTTCGGGACCTGCCGGCGCTGCCGCGGTCCGACCCATCCGAACACCGAGCTCGAGGATTGTGAGCTATCACCGTTACACCTCAGTACCCGTAGGTACCAAGACTGTCCCGCTACCCCCTTCCCTTACTAGAGACTAGAATTGAGAGGATCATCGTGTCCTGATCGCCTTGTATCGTACCACTCTACTACCAGAAGTGCCTATAAAAGGTGTTACCCTGATCTTTGTGTGGTGTCCATCTGTGGGGGGGAAGTTACCTGTCTGTGCGATCACTGTGCTCGGCCGACCCTCCAGGTCTCCGTCTAACATTGGTGGCTAGCGGCGCGATCCGAACCAACGCGTACCGTACAGACAGTAACTCACCCTACGACTAAAACCACAATGACGACCAAAGAGAGCGGATCGGCGGAGAAGTTCCAGATGGAAAAGCTGGAAGAATACAACCACCGAGAGCTCAAACAATTTTGCATGGACTTAGGCATTGCTACCACCGGGCTAAGCACAAAAGAAGACTTCAAAAACGCCCTAGAGGCCTGGGCAGAGACAAATACCGCAACCCCCCGGGACCCCGCAGCCCCGGAAGTCAACACCACCCGGACGGAGGAACGGAGAACAGGCCCTTCCCGTGAAGAGATCCAAGAGCGGGAAAAAAATAGATTACACGAGTTAGACTTGGCACGACTCAGATTAGACGGAGAATTGAAACTGGCGGAACAAAAAATAAACTTAGAACACTTACGGCTCAGAGAAGAGCGAGAGGAAAAACAGAGACAGAGAGACCTCGAAGAAAAAAGACTGGCATACGAGCACGAGTGCAAACTAGCGGAGATAGAAATACGCAAACTGAACAAAAACCTAGGGGTGCCCGAGCAACCGCACTCCCCGGGTCCTACCGAGCAGAAGGTCCACATCCCCAAGGATGTGGTCCGAGAATATCACCGGAATGACGACATACAGCAGTGGTTCAAGGCCTATGAGATTGCCATGACCGCCCACCGGGTCGCTCGAAGTGACTGGGGAGCCGGTCTATGGGGGAGATTCGTCAACGAGGGTCGTGATGCCCTGCTGCAGCTTCCGGACCATCAAATGACGTCCTATGACCACATGAAGGCCGCCCTCCTCAGTCGATACGGGCTTACACCCGAAATGTACCGCCAGAGGTTCCGCAACTGCACCCGGATCCCAGGTACGACGTGGTTGGAATACGTGAACTATTTCAGCCGAGCCTTCGAGGGGTGGATCAAGGGTAACAACGTAACCACTTACGAACAACTCTTCAATATCATTGTGTGGGAGCACCTCTCCAACAACTGCTTCGTCGAGCTCAGGCAGCACCTCCTCGACAGTAAATTGACTGAACCCCGGCAGCTCGCCACCGAGGCTGACCGGTGGGAGAGCACCCGAGTGGCCCGGAGTGGGCCGAATGAGCAGAACAGAACCAACCAAGGTCATCATCGTCCCCGAGGAGGAGGAGGAGGCCCGGGCCGGGGCAGAGACGCCGTCCCGGCCGCACCCACTAACGCCACCCCGGCCCCAGCAGGCCGGGGAAACCCCCCGATGCGCCCGGGGTTCCGAGCTAACGTGACGTGTCATCGATGCCAGCGAGTCGGCCACTATGCCAGTGACCCGACCTCCCCGAAGAACCAGGCCCCCGGGCCCCGCCAGATGGCGGCCGCCGCCCTGGGAGAAGAACAAGTCTCCGAAGACACGGAAACCTATGAGTCGGAGCAGTTCGAGTGGGAACCCGCCGCCATGACCCTGGCATGCCTAGGAGGAAGAGACATGGTCCCGCGGACTCCCCTGCCCGCCAACACTCGGAAGTACAGCCAATGGGTGAGCATCAATGGGCGCAAGGCCGAGGCCCTGCGTGACACCGGGGCCAGTGTGACGGCCGTCCGCTGTCACCTGGTGACCCCAGAACAAATCCTACCAAACGTACTTTGCCCCGTCCGATCGGCAGATAACTCGGAGAGCCTGTGTCGGATGGCCTGCGTCCCCTTCGAATGGGGAGGAGTGTCCGGCATGCTGAAAGTAACTGTCCGTGACGATGCCCCCGTAGACTGCCTCCTGGGGAACGATCTCGAGAGCTCCCCGTGGGCCGCTGTGGAAAGAAGAGAGCATCTGGGGATGTTGGGTCTCCCGGACTGGGCGTGCGTAACCACCCGGTCCATGGCCACCCGCACCATCCCTAGACCAGAAGAACCAGAATGGGCAGCACCTCCGCCCTCGATCACTTCAGAAGAAGACTTCCTCCAGACCGACCACACGGACCCCACCCCAGAGGGGTCCACACAGCCCCCCGAGCTTCCCGACCTGGCTCAGTGGCGCCAAGAAGGGGGGCCCACCCAGGAACAATTCCGGCAGGAGCAAAAGACCTGCCCCTCCCTCGAGGGATTGCGACAGCAAGCGCTCGCCCAGAGCCAAGGAGACACCACCGGGGCCCACTGGGTTTATCGGGACAATGACCTCTTGTACAGCGAACAGAAAATCGCAGAACTGGGGGCCGGGCGAGTGCTGGTGGTGCCCCTCCACTTCAGAGACTTCCTGTTGAACCTAGCCCATGATGTCCCCCTGGCCGGGCACCTGGGCCAAGACAAGACCTACCACCGCCTGGTGACTCACTTTTTTTGGCCCAAAATGAGAAATGACGTATCCAACCATTGCCGGTCCTGTCCGACCTGCCAGGCCAGCGGGAAGAGCGGCCGCAAACTCAAGGCACCCCTACAACCATTCCCCGTGGTGACCACCCCGTTCGAAAGGGTGGGAATAGACATTGTGGGGCCCCTGGACCCCCGAACAGCACAGGGACATCGCTTCATCCTGGTCCTGGTGGATCACGCTACCCGCTATCCTGAGGCGGTCCCCCTTCGTACGATAACAGCCCCAGTAGTGGGTCGAGCCTTGATGGGGATCTTCTCTCGAGTGGGCTTCCCCCGGGAAGTCGTCAGCGACAGGGGTACGAACTTTATTTCAAAGTATATGAAATCCCTCTGGCAACAGTGCGGAGTCACTTACCGCTTCACCACCCCCTATCACCCCCAGGGGAACGGACTAGTCGAGCGGTTCAACCGCACCCTCAAGGGGATGATCATGGGGCTGGAAGAACCCCTACGCCGCCAGTGGGACGTGCTACTACCGTGCCTCCTCTTCGCCTACCGAGAAGTCCCCCAGAAGTCCCTCGGCTTCAGCCCCTTCGAACTCCTGTACGGACACCCCGTTCGCGGGCCTCTCAGCCTAGTGAAGGAGGAA
The DNA here is from genome assembly GCF_964261635.1 of Lissotriton helveticus. Taxonomy (NCBI): domain Eukaryota; kingdom Metazoa; phylum Chordata; class Amphibia; order Caudata; family Salamandridae; genus Lissotriton; species Lissotriton helveticus. The sequence continues at coordinate 59,436,499 of NC_136065.1, read as the reverse complement.
TGGGAGATGGCCCCCCTAAAGACCCCCCCGGACGTCCACAAATACCTCCTGACCCTCCGCAATCAGACCCGGAAATTCAGGGAAATCGCTAAAGCCAATCTAGAGGCCAGTCAAGAGGACATGAAGAAGTGGTACGACCAACATGCCTCCTCCATCGAGTTTGAACCGGGTCAGCAGGTATGGGTGATGTCCCCCATCGAACCGTGTGCCTTGCAAGACAAATGGACGGGGCCCTTCAAGGTGATCGAGCGCAAGAGTCCCGTCACCTATCTCATCGACCTGGAGTCCCCCCGGAACCCCCTCCGGGTCCTCCATGCCAACAGGCTCAAACCCCACTTCATGCGCTCGGAACTCAGCCTGCTGATGGCTACCGACAGTGGTACAGAAGGAGACTCCGAGCCCCTCCCTGACCTACTGAGGACTCGGGAAAGGGATGGCTCGGTGGACGGGGTCCGACTCTCCGAGGCCCTGACCCCAGAGCAGCGTCAAGATTGCCGGGCCCTCCTGCTGCCGTTCGCAAACCTGTTCTCCCTCACACCCGGAGTCACCTCCTGGTGCCTGCACGACGTGGACACGGGGGACAGTCCTCCTGTCCGACACCGGGCGTACCGAGTACCGGATCGGGTACGTACATGCATCCAAGAAGAAGTCTCCAAGATGCTCGCCCTCGGGGTCATCGAGCCTTCGGACAGTCCCTGGGCCAGCCCGGTCGTCCTGGTCCCCAAGGCCGCGGCACCGGGCACCACACCTGAGCTCCGATTCTGCATCGACTATCGGGGGCTGAACGCGGTCACCCGAACCGACGCTCACCCTATCCCCCGCGCAGATGAACTGGTCGACCGCCTGGGGGCAGCCCGCTACCTAAGCATCTTTGACCTGACAGCGGGCTACTGGCAGATCGGCCTCACCCCCAGGGCCCAAGAACGTTCCGCTTTCTCCACCCCGGACGGACACTACCACTTCAGAGTGATGCCCTTCGGCATGAAGAACGCTCCAGCCACCTTTCAAAGACTGGTGAACCAGGTATTGGCGGGCCTCGAAGAATTCAGCGCCGCCTACCTGGACGACATCGCGGTATACAGCCGCCACTGGGCAGACCACCTCCACCACCTCCGAGAGGTCCTGCAGGCCCTCCAACAGGCCGGCCTCACCATAAAAGCCAGCAAGTGCCAAATCGGCCAGGGGTCCGTAACCTACCTCGGACACCAAGTGGGGAGCGGTCTGGTGGCTCCCCTCCAACTCAAGGTAGCTGCCATCCAGTCCTGGCAACCCCCCGAGACACAAACAGAGGTCCGAGCCTTCCTGGGGCTCACCGGATACTACCGGCGGTTTGTGAGGGACTATGGCAGCATTGTGGGGCCCCTCACGGAACTCACGTCCAAGAACAGCCCAAAGAGAGTCAACTGGACGCCCGACTGTCAAGCAGCCTTCGAGACGCTGAAGGCCGCCATGTGCACCGCTCCTGTACTCCAGGCCCCCGACTACAGCCGCGAGTTCATCGTGCAGACCGATGCCTCCGACCATGGTATTGGGGCCGTCCTCTCCCAACTGAACACCGAAGGGGTGGACCAACCAGTGGCCTTCATCAGCAGACGCCTACTGCCCCGAGAACAGCGCTGGAGCACCATTGAGCGAGAGGCCTTCGCTGTGGTATGGGCCCTCAAGAAGCTCCGGCCGTACCTCTTCGGAACCCATTTCCGGGTACAGACGGACCATCGGCCCCTGCAATGGCTCATGCAGATGCGGGGGGAGAACCCCAAACTATTGCGATGGTCCATCTCCCTGCAGGGGATGGACTTCACTGTGGAGCATCGCCCTGGTCAAGACCACGCCAACGCGGACGGCCTGTCCCGCTTTTTCCGCCTCGACGAGGAAAGTCCCCAAGAAGATGGGTGACTCTCCCCGCCTTCAGCTGGGGGGGACGCATGTTGGACAGGCCACATGAAGGGCTCGCTCCCTCCCCGCAGGACAGGGCCCGGGCCACCGTCAGCACCATTGCCCGGCCCAGCCGCCATCTTGGACACGGCACCACGCGGCCGCGCGGCCTCAGCCCGACCCCAACCCCGGGCCTGGCCAGGCCCCGACATCCCGGCACCACCCTCCACCCAGGAGGTGAACGGACCACTTGGCAGGTCAATGGGAGTACGAAGTGTCGATGGCTCTCCCCCGCCAGGTGCCGAGCACCCCCAGACTCCTCGGGCGCTGGCTCCACCCCCCTGCTGGGTGTCTGGACTCCCTCATCCCAGACCTCCCGACCTCCAAGAGCGAGGGTCCGGACATCAAAGGGCGCCAGACCTATAACTGAGGCAGCCCCAGGACAGGAAGGCAGTTGTATCCTGGAGTCGAGAGACACCGAGAAGAACTCATCCTTGACGGACTGTTGGCGCTGCCACAGCCCTGCCTTGTGAACTATTGTCCTGCCTGCTGGCGCTGCCGCGGCTCTGCAACCTTCATCCTCGTGGGACCTGCTGGCGCTGCCGCGGCCCTCTGCAACCTTCATCCTCGTTGGGACCTGCTGGCGCTGCCGCGGCCCGTAGTAACCTCCATCCTCGTGGGACCTGCTGGCGCTGCCGCGGCCCGTTGTAACCTTCATCCTCGTTGGGACCTGCTGGCGCTGCCGCGGCCCGTTGCCACCTACGACCTCTTCGGGACCTGCCGGCGCTGCCGCGGTCCGACCCATCCGAACACCGAGCTCGAGGATTGTGAGCTATCACCGTTACACCTCAGTACCCGTAGGTACCAAGACTGTCCCGCTACCCCCTTCCCTTACTAGAGACTAGAATTGAGAGGATCATCGTGTCCTGATCGCCTTGTATCGTACCACTCTACTACCAGAAGTGCCTATAAAAGGTGTTACCCTGATCTTTGTGTGGTGTCCATCTGTGGGGGGGAAGTTACCTGTCTGTGCGATCACTGTGCTCGGCCGAGCCTCCAGGTCTCCGTCTAACATGCATATTCCTAGCGGTGGTCCCATGGCCCTGTCCTGTACATAGTACCTTGTAAATTCTGCCCGTGCCCCTGGCACCTTGTAAATTGTGTGTTCATATCTAAGTGTGTTTTTCAATACAAAGGCCATTTTCATATATACCCTGTGTGGAGTTCCTTTTGTGGGGGGCCCTGGAGGTTGTTGCTGGTGGGTGCGTGCGCAAATGCTTTACACATCGCCTCCGAGATAGGCCTGACGGCTCGTGCCAAGCTACCAAGGGGGTGAGCAGGGGTTGTCTTGGTGGGTGACTTCCTTACCCTAACTAGGAATGGTGATTTCTGCCTGGCCTTGGCGCAAGCCTTGGCCAACCAGGGATCCCATTTCTAACAGTGTCATTGTGTGTGTGGTTGTGTGTATGGTTGTGTGTGTGTGGTTGTGTGTGTGTGTGGTTGTATGTGTGGTTGTGTGTGGTTGTGTGTGTGGTTGTGTGTGTGTGTTTGTTTGGTGTGTGTGTTGTTGTGTGTGTGGTTGTGTGTGGTTGTGTGTGTGTGTGTGGTTGTGCGTGGTTGTGTGTGTGTGAGTGAGTGAGTGGTTGTGCGTGTGTGGTTGTGTGTGTGTGGTTGTATGTGTGGTTGTGTGTGTGGTTGTATGTGTGTGTAACAAGGCGAGGCTGAGTGACAACGAGGGGTGGTGGACTCCCGGAAATGACCCCGTAATGCCTTCTTCATTACAGACGGACTCCTGGGATTCAGGTCAGGACGGGCTCGAAGAAGAGGAACACGGCGCCTTTAATTGGGAGTTCACGGAGGAGGAGGACACACCTTCGGCATACGTCAGCGATGCTGGATTGGATAAACACCAGGAAGTGATGTTCGCGGCGTGTGACATCACCCCGGAGGAGAAGGCGAGGAGCGCTGTTGGCAAGCGGAGGACCGAAGAGTGCAGCAACGAAGAAGTACGAGGAAGAGACGAAGAACTACACCGAGGAGGCGGAGAAGAGTCCCACGGAGAGCCAGGAGGCCAACGACCCCGTGAGCCGCCGTGCCACTCTCCCGGGGGAGGAGCGTGGCAAGCCCAGGTACGGGAGCGTATGGCGGCTTGGGTGGGAAAGCGTCTGTAAATAGTGTAAAAAGCCCCGTGATTGTTCTTCCTCGTCTCCCCACCCTCTCGTTTCCTTTACCCCGCATTTAACCCTCACTGTCTGTAAGACCCGCCTCACTTCACTGACTTGTATAGAAATACTTGGTCACCGGTGATTCCCTCCAGTCTCACAACACACGGTCCCTAGGGAAAACCCCCCCCCCAGTAGACAGTGGAACTAACGGCTCCCTCTCTGTTGGTCTTTTTTGCATGGGAAACCGGAGCCAAGGGAGTCGCTACATTGACCACATTGACCAGACCTTGATGTGACAACAACAACAACCGGAAAGACGAAAGGTCCCAGACCAGAACGCCACAACGGATCCCAGTCAGTTTGCTAAGGAAAGACTTACCTTTAGAACCCGAAGAACTTTGATGTTACCATCGAAACGCTTGATACCAATGTTACTCCCGTTCCTGACCCACAGTCTGGTACATCAGTCACCCCAGAACCACAAGCCCAGTTCACAGTGTGCTTGTGTGTGGTTGTGTGTTTGGTTGTGTGTGTGTATGTGTAGTTGTGTGTATGTGTGTGTGTGGTTGTGTGTGTTGTTGTGTGGTTGTGGGTGTGTGTGTGGTTGTGGGTGTGTGTGTGGGGGGTTGTGTGGTTGTGTGTGGTTTTGTGTGTGGTTATGTGTGTGTTTGTGGTTGTGTGTGTGGTTGTGTGTGGTTGTGTTTGTGGTTGTGTGGTAGTGATTGGTTGTGTGTGTATGTGTGTGGTTGTGTGTGTGTGGTTGTGTGTGGTTGTGTGTGTTTGTGCGTGGTTGTGTGTGTATTTGTGTGGTTTTGTGTGTGGTTGTGTGTGTGGTTGTGTGTGTGATTATGGTTGTGTGTGTGATTAGGGTTGTGTGGAGGGTTGTGGTTGTGTGTGTGGTTGTGTGTGTGTGTTTGTATCGGTGGATGTGTGTGTGGTTGTGGTTGTGTGTGTAGTTGTGTTTGTGATCATGGTTGTGTGGGTGGTTGTGGTTGTGTTTGTGGTTGTGTGTGGTTGTGGTTGTGTGTGGTTGTGTGTGTGTGTGGTTGGGTGTGTGTGGTTGTGTATGTGGTTGTGTGTGTGGTTGTGTGTGTGGCTGTGTGCGTTGTTGTGTGTGTGGTTGTGTGTGTAAGGTTGTTGTTGTGTGTGTGGTTGTGGTGGTGTGGTTGTGGTTGTGTGTGTGGTTGCGTGTGTATGTGGTTGTGTGTGTGGTTGTGTATTTGTGTGTTGTGGGTTTGGTTGTGTGTGTGGTTGTGTGTGGTTTTGTGGGGGGGTTGGGTAAGTGGTTGGGTGTGTGGTTGTGTGTGGTTGTGTGTGTGGTTGTGTGTGTGTGTGTGGTTGTGTGTGTGTGAGGTTGTGTGTGTTTGTGTGTGTGTTTGTGTGTGTGGTTGTGTGCGTGGTTAGGTGTGTGTAGTTGTGTGTGGTTTTGTGTGTGGTTGTGAGTGGCTGTGTGGTTGTGTGTGTGTGTGTATGTGTGGTTGTGTGTGTGGTTGTGTGAGTGTGATTGTGTGTGTGTGTGGTTGTGTGTGTGGTTGCATGTGTGGTTGTATGTGTGGTTGTGTGAGTGGTTGTGTATGTGGTTGGGAGGTGGGGTGTGGTTGTGTGTGGTTGTTTGTGTGTGTGTGGTTGTGTGTGTGTGGTTATGTGTGGTTGTGTGTGTGTGGTTGGATGGGTTTGTGTGTGGTTGTGTGTGGTTGTATGTGTTTGTGTGTGTGGTTGTGTGTGTGTGTGTGGTGTATGTGTGGCTGTATGTGGTTGTGTGTGTGATTGTATGTGTGGTTGTGGTTGTGTGTGGTTGTGAGTGTGATTGTGGGTGTGGTTCGGTGGTTGGGTGTGGTTGTGTGTGGTTGTTTGTATGTGTGGTTGTGTGTGTGGTTGTGTGTGTCTGTGGTTGTGTGTGTGGTTGTGTGTGTGTGGTTGTGTGTGTGTTTGTGTGTGTGTGGATGTTTGTGTGTTGTTGTGTGTGTGGTTGTGTGTGTGTGGTTGTATGTGTGGTTGTGGTTGTGTATGTTGTGTGTATGGTTGTGTGTGTGGTTGGTTTGTGTGTGTGGTTGGGTTGTGTGTGTGGTTGAGGTTGAGTGTGTGGTTGTGGTTGTGTGTGTGTGGTTTTGGTTGCGTGTTTGGTTGTGTGTGTGGTTGTGGGGTTGTGTGTGTGTGTGGTTGTGTGTGTGGTTGTGTTTGTGGATGTGTGTGTGTGTGGTTGGGTGTGGTTGGTTTGTGTGTGTGGTTGTGTGTGTGTGTGTGGTTGTGTGTGTGTGGTTATGGTTGTGTGTGTGTGGTTGTGTGTGTGGTTGTGTGTGTGTGGTTGTGTGTGTGGTTGTGTGTGGTTGTGTGTGTGGTTGTTTGGTTGTATGGGTGGTAGTGTGTGGTTGTGTGTGTGGTTGGTTTGTGTGTGTGGTTGTGTGTGTGTGTGTGGTTGTGTGTGTGTGTGGTTATGGTTGTGTGTGTGTGGTTGTGTGTGTGGTTGTGTGTGTGTGGTTGTGTGTGTGTGTGTGTGGTTGTGTGTGGTTGTGTGTGTGTGTGGTTGTGTGTGTGGTTGTGTGTGGTTGTGTGTGTGTGTGTGTGGTTGTGTGTGTGTGTGGTTGTGTGTGTTTATGTGTGGTTGTGTATGTGTGTGGTTGTGTGTGTTTGTTTGTGTGGCTGTGTGTGTTTATGTGTGGTTGTGTGTTTGTGTGGTTGTGTGTTTGTGTGGTTGTGTGTGTTTGTGTGTGTGGTTGTGTGTGTTTGTGTATGCGGTTGTGTGTGTGTGTGGTTGTGGTTGTGTTTGTGGTTGTGGTTGTTTTCCGTGGTTTTAGTTGTGTGTGTGTGTGTGATTGTGTGTGTGGTTGTGTGGTTGTGTGTGGTTGTGTGTGTGAGTGTGGTTGTGTATGTTTGTGTGTGTTTGTGTATGGTTGTGTGTGTGTGGTTGTATTTGTGGTTGTGTGTGTGGTTGTATGTGTGGTTGTGTGCATGGTTGTGTGTGTGGTTGTGGCTGTGGTTGTCAGTGTGTGGTTGTGTGTGTGGGTGGTTGTGGGTGTTTGTGTGTGTGTGGTTTTGTGTGTGGTTGTGGTTGTGTGTGTGTGTGTGATTGTGGTTGTGTGTGTGGTTGTGGGTGTGGTTGTCTGTGTGGTTGGATGGTTGGGTGAATGTGTGTGGTTTGTGTGTGTGGTTGTGTGTGGTTGTGTGTGTGTCATTGTGTGTGTGGTTGTGTGAGTGGTTATGCCGTTGTGTGTGTGGTTGTGTGTGTGGGGTTGTGTGTGTGGTTGTGTGTGTGGTTGTGGTTGTGTGTGTTGTGCTGTGTGTGGTTGTGTTGTGTGTGTGGTTCTGTGTGTGGGAGTGGTTGTGTGGTTGTGTGTTTGGTTGTGTGGTTGGGTGTGGTTGTGGGTGTGGTTGTGTGGGTGTGGCTGTGTGTGTGTGGTTATGTGTGTGGTTGTTTGTGTGGTTGTGTGTAGTTGTGTGTGGGTGTGTGCGGTTGTGTGTGTGGTTGTGTGTGTGTGTGGTTGTGTGGTGTGTGTGTTGTTTTGTGTGTGGTTGTGTGTGTGGTTGTGTGTCTGTGTGATTGTGCATGGATGTGTGTGTGTGAGTGAGTGAGTGGTTGTGTGTGTGTGGTTGTGTGTGTGTGGTTGTATGTGTGGTTGTGTGTGGTTGTGTGTGTGGTTGTGTGTGTGTGTGTGTGTAGTTGTGTGGATGTGTGTGTGTGGTTGTATGTGTTGTTGTGTGGTTGTGGGTGTGTGTGTGGTTGTGGGTGTGTGTGTGTGGTTGTGTGGTTGTGTGTGGTTTTGTGTGTGGTTATGTGTGTGTTTGTGGTTGTGTGTGGTTGTGTTTGTGGTTGTGTGGTAGTGATTGGTTGTGTGTGTATGTGTGTGGTTGTGTGTGTGTGTGTGTGTGTGTGGTTGTGTGTGTGTGTGTTTGTTTGTGGTTGTGTGGTTGTGGTTGTGTGTGGTTGTGTGTGTATTTGTGTGGTTGTGTGTGTGTGATTATGGTTGTGTGTGTGATTATGGTTGTGTGTGGTTGTGGTTGTGTGTGTGGTTGTGTGTGTGTGTTTGTATGTGTGGCTATGTGTGTGGTTGTGTGTGTAGTTGTGTTTGTGATCATGGTTGTGTGGGTGGTTGTGGTTGTGTATGTGGTTGTGTGTGGTTGTGGTTGTGTGTGGTTGTGTGTGTGTGGTTGTATATGTGGTTATGTGTGTGGTTGTGTGTGGCTGTGTGTGTTGTTGTGTGTGTGGTTGTGTGGGTGTGGTTGTGTGTGTAAGGTTGTTGTTATGTGTGTGGTTGTGGTGGTGTGGTTGTGGTTGTGTGTGTGGTTGTGTGTGTGGTTGTGTGTGTATGTGGTTGTGTGTGTGGTTGTGTGTTTGTGTGTTGTGGGTTTGGTTGTGTGTGTGGTTGTGTGTGGTTGTGTGGGGTGTTGGGTAAGTGGTTGGGTGTGTGGTTGTGTGTGTGGTTGTGTGTGGTTGTGTGTGTGTGTGTGTGTGGTTGTGTGTGTGTGAGGTTGTGTGTGTTTGTGTGTGTGGTTGTGTGTGTGGTTGTGTGCGTGGTTAGGTGTGTGTAGTTGTGTGTGGTTTTGTGTGTGGTAGTGAGTGGCTGTGTGGTTGAGTGTGTGGTTGTGTGTGTGTGGTTGTGTGTGTATGTGTGGTTGTGTGGGTGGTTGTGTGAGTGTGGTTGTGTGTGTGTGTGGTTGTATGTGTGGTTGTATGTGTGGTTGTGTATGTGGTTGGGAGGTCGGGTGTGGTTGTGTGTGGTTGTTTGTGTGTGTGTGGTTGTGTGTGGTTGTGTGTGTGTGGTTGGATGTGTTTGTGTGTGTGGTTGTGTGTGGTTGTGTGTGTTTGTGTGTGTGGTTGTGTGTGTGTGTGTTGTATGTGTGGCTGTATGTGGTTGTGTGTGTGGTTGTATGTGTGGTTGTGGTTGTGTGTGGTTGTGAGTGTGATTGTGGGTGTGGTTCGGTGGTTGGGTGTGGTTGTTTGTATGTGTGGTTGTGTATGTGGTTGTGTGTGTCTGTGGTTGTGTGTGTGGTTGTGTGTGTGTGGTTGTGTGTGTGTTTGTCTGTGTGTGGATGTTTGCGGTTGTGTGTGGTTGTGTGTGTGGTTGTGTGTGTGTGGTTGTATGTGTGGCTGTGGTTGTGTATGTTGTTGTGTGTATGGTTGTGTGTGTGGTTGGTTTATGTGTGTGGTTGGGTTGTGTGTGTGCGGTTGTGTGTGTGGTTGTGTGTGTGTGTGGTTGTGTGGTGTGTGTGTTGTTTTGTGTGTGGTTGTGTGTGTGGTTGTGTGTCTGTGTGATTGTGCATGGATGTGTGTGTGTGAGTGAGTGAGTGGTTGTGTGTGTGTGGTTGTGTGTGTGTGGTTGTATGTGTGGTTGTGTGTGGTTGTGTGTGTGGTTGTGTGTGTGTGTGTGTGTAGTTGTGTGGATGTGTGTGTGTGGTTGTATGTGTTGTTGTGTGGTTGTGGGTGTGTGTGTGGTTGTGGGTGTGTGTGTGTGGTTGTGTGGTTGTGTGTGGTTTTGTGTGTGGTTATGTGTGTGTTTGTGGTTGTGTGTGGTTGTGTTTGTGGTTGTGTGGTAGTGATTGGTTGTGTGTGTATGTGTGTGGTTGTGTGTGTGTGTGTGTGTGTGTGGTTGTGTGTGTGTGTGTTTGTTTGTGGTTGTGTGGTTGTGGTTGTGTGTGGTTGTGTGTGTATTTGTGTGGTTGTGTGTGTGTGATTATGGTTGTGTGTGTGATTATGGTTGTGTGTGGTTGTGGTTGTGTGTGTGGTTGTGTGTGTGTGTTTGTATGTGTGGCTATGTGTGTGGTTGTGTGTGTAGTTGTGTTTGTGATCATGGTTGTGTGGGTGGTTGTGGTTGTGTATGTGGTTGTGTGTGGTTGTGGTTGTGTGTGGTTGTGTGTGTGTGGTTGTATATGTGGTTATGTGTGTGGTTGTGTGTGGCTGTGTGTGTTGTTGTGTGTGTGGTTGTGTGGGTGTGGTTGTGTGTGTAAGGTTGTTGTTATGTGTGTGGTTGTGGTGGTGTGGTTGTGGTTGTGTGTGTGGTTGTGTGTGTGGTTGTGTGTGTATGTGGTTGTGTGTGTGGTTGTGTGTTTGTGTGTTGTGGGTTTGGTTGTGTGTGTGGTTGTGTGTGGTTGTGTGGGGTGTTGGGTAAGTGGTTGGGTGTGTGGTTGTGTGTGTGGTTGTGTGTGGTTGTGTGTGTGTGTGTGTGTGTGGTTGTGTGTGTGTGAGGTTGTGTGTGTTTGTGTGTGTGGTTGTGTGTGTGGTTGTGTGCGTGGTTAGGTGTGTGTAGTTGTGTGTGGTTTTGTGTGTGGTAGTGAGTGGCTGTGTGGTTGAGTGTGTGGTTGTGTGTGTGTGGTTGTGTGTGTATGTGTGGTTGTGTGGGTGGTTGTGTGAGTGTGGTTGTGTGTGTGTGTGGTTGTATGTGTGGTTGTATGTGTGGTTGTGTATGTGGTTGGGAGGTCGGGTGTGGTTGTGTGTGGTTGTTTGTGTGTGTGTGGTTGTGTGTGGTTGTGTGTGTGTGGTTGGATGTGTTTGTGTGTGTGGTTGTGTGTGGTTGTGTGTGTTTGTGTGTGTGGTTGTGTGTGTGTGTGTTGTATGTGTGGCTGTATGTGGTTGTGTGTGTGGTTGTATGTGTGGTTGTGGTTGTGTGTGGTTGTGAGTGTGATTGTGGGTGTGGTTCGGTGGTTGGGTGTGGTTGTTTGTATGTGTGGTTGTGTATGTGGTTGTGTGTGTCTGTGGTTGTGTGTGTGGTTGTGTGTGTGTGGTTGTGTGTGTGTTTGTCTGTGTGTGGATGTTTGCGGTTGTGTGTGGTTGTGTGTGTGGTTGTGTGTGTGTGGTTGTATGTGTGGCTGTGGTTGTGTATGTTGTTGTGTGTATGGTTGTGTGTGTGGTTGGTTTATGTGTGTGGTTGGGTTGTGTGCGTGGTTGAGGTTGTGTGTGTGGTTGTGGTTGTGTGTGTTTGGTTGTGGTTGTGTGTGTGGTTGTGTATGTGGTTGTGTGTGTGGTTGTGTGTGGGTGTGTGGGTGTGGTTGTATGTGTGGTTGTTTGGTTGTATGTATGGTTGTGTGTGTGGTAGTGTGTGGTTGTGTGTGTGGTTGGTTTGTGTGTGTGGTTGTGTGTGTGTGTGTGTGGTTGTGTGTGTGTGGTTATGGTTGTGTGTGTGGTTGTGTGTGTGGTTGTGTGTGTGTGGTTGTGTGTGTGTGTGTGTGGTTGTGTGTGTGTGTGGTTGTGTGTGTGGTTGTGTGTGGTTGTGTGTGTGTAGTTGTTGTGTGTGTGGTTGTGTGGGTGTGGTTGTGTGTGTGTAAGGTTGTTGTTATGTGTGTGGTTGTGGTGGTGTGGTTGTGGTTGTGTGTGTGGTTGTGTGTGTGGTTGTGTGTGTATGTGGTTGTGTGTGTGGTTGTGTGTTTGTGTGTTGTGGATTTGGTTGTGTGTGTGGTTGTGTGTGGTTGTGTGGGGTGTTGGGTAAGTGGTTGGGTGTGTGGTTGTGTGTGGTTGTGTGTGTGGTTGTGTGTGGTTGTGTGTGTGTGTGTGTGGTTGTGTGTGTGTGAGGTTGTGTGTGTTTGTGTGTGTGGTTGTGTGTGTGGTTGTGTGCGTGGTTAGGTGTGTGTAGTTGTGTGTGGTTTTGTGTATGGTAGTGAGTGGCTGTGTGGTTGAGTGTGTGGTTGTGTGTGTGTGGTTGTGTGTGTATGTGTGGTTGTGTGGGTGGTTGTGTGAGTGTGGTTGTGTGTGTGTGTGGTTGTATGTGTGGTTGTATGTGTGGTTGTGTATGTGGTTGGGAGGTCGGGTGTGGTTGTGTGTGGTTGTTTGTGTGTGTGTGGTTGTGTGTGGTTGTGTGTGTGTGGTTGAATGTGTTTGTGTGTGTGGTTGTGTGTGGTTGTGTGTGTTTGTGTGTGTGGTTGTGTGTGTGTGTGTTGTATGTGTGGCTGTATGTGGTTGTGTGTGTGGTTGTATGTGTGGTTGTGGTTGTGTGTGGTTGTGAGTGTGATTGTGGGTGTGGTTCGGTGGTTGGGTGTGGTTGTGTGTGGTTGTTTGTATGTGTGGTTGTGTATGTGGTTGTGTGTGTCTGTGGTTGTGTGTGTGGTTGTGTGTGTGTGGTTGTGTGTGTGTTTGTGTGTGTGTGGATGTTTGCGGTTGTGTGTGGTTGTGTGTGTGGTTGTGTGTGTGTGGTTGTATGTGTGGTTGTGGTTGTGTATGTTGTTGTGTGTATGGTTGTGTGTGTGGTTGGTTTGTGTGTGTGGTTGGGTTGTGTGTGTGGTTGAGGTTGTGTGTGTGGTTGTGGTTGTGTGTGTTTGGTTGTGGTTGTGTGTGTGGTTGTGTATGTGGTTGTGTGTGTGTGTGGTTGTGTGTGGGTGTGTGTGTGTGGTTGTATGTGTGGTTGTTTGGTTGTATGTATGGTTGTGTGTGTGGTAGTGTGTGGTTGTGTGTGTGGTTGATTTGTGTGTGTGGTTGTGTGTGTGTGTGTGGTTGTGTGTGTGTGGTTATGGTTGTGTGTGTGGTTGTGTGTGTGTGGTTGTGTGTGTGTGTGTGTGTGTGGTTGTGTGTGGTTGTGTGTGTGTGGTTGTGTGTGTAGTTGTGTGTGTGTAGTTGTGTGTGTGTGGTTGTGTGTGTTTATGTGTGGTTGTGTATGTGTGTGGTTGTGTGCGTTTGTTTGTGTGGCTGTGTGTGTTTATGTGTGGTTGTGTGTGTGTGTGGTTGTGTGTGTTTGCGTGTGTGGTTGTGTGTGTTTGCGTATGCGGTTGTGTGTGTGTGTGTTTCTATGGTTGTGTGTGTGTGGTTGTATTTGTGGTTGTGTGTGTGGTTGTATGCGTGGTTGTGTGCGTGGTTGTGTGCGTGGTTGTGTGCGTGGTTGTGTGTGTGGTTGTGGCTGTGGTTGTCAGTGTGTGGTTGTGTGTGTGTGGTTGTGTGTGTGGTTGTGGGTGTTTGTGTGTGTGTGGTTGTGGTTGTGTGTGTGTGATTGTGGTTGTGTGTGTGGTTGTGGGTGTGGTTGTGTGTGTGGTTGGATGGTTGGGTGAATGTGTGTGGTTTGTGTGTGTGGTTGTGTGTGTGTCATTGTGTGTGTGGTTGTGTGAGTGGTTATGCCGTTGTGTGTGTGGTTGTGTGTTTGGGGGTTGTGTGTGTGGTTGTGTGTGTGGTTGTGTGTGTTGTGCTGTGTGTGGTTGTGTTGTGTGTGTGGTTCTGTGTGTGGGAGTGGTTGTGCGGTTGTGTGTTTGGTTGTGTGGTTGGGTGTGGTTGTGGGTGTGGTTGTTTGAGTGTGGCTGTGTGTGTGTGGTTGTGTGTGTGGTTGTTTGTGTTGGGTGTGGCTGTGTGTGTGTGGTTGTGTGTGTGGTTGTTTATGTGGTTGTGTGTAGTTGTGTGTGGGTGTGTGCGGTTGTGTGTGTGTATGTGGTTGTATGTTTGGTTGTTTGTGTGTGTGGTTGTGTGTGTGGCCGTGTGTGTATGGTTGCATGATTGTGTGTGTGTTTGTGGTTGTATGTGTGGGTGGGTGTGTGTGGTTGGGTGTGTGGCTGTGTTTGTAGTTGTGTGTGTGCTTGTGTGTGATCTTGTGTGTGTGTGGTTGTGTGTGTGTGGTTGTGTGTGGCTGTGTGTATGTGTGTGAGGTTGTGTGTGGTTGTGTGTGTGGTTGTGGGTGTGGGTGTGGTTGTATGTGTGTGGTTATGTGTGTATGTGTGTGGTTGTGTGTGTGTGGTTGTTTGTGGTTGTGTATGTGTGTGTGTTTGTTTGTGGTTGTGTGGTTGTGTGTGGTTGTGTGTGTATTTGTGTGGTTGTGTGTGTGGTTGTGTGTGTGATTATGGTTGTGTGTGTGATTATGGTTGTGTGGAGGGTTGTGGTTGTGTGTGTGGTTGTGTGTGTGTGTTTGTATGTGTGGTTGTGTGTGTGGTTGTGGTTGTGTGTGTGTAGTTGTGTTTGTGATCATGGTTGTGTGGGTGGTTGTGGTTGTGTTTGTGGTTGTGTGTGGTTGTGGTTGTGTGTGGTTGTGTGTGTGTGTGGTTGGGTGTGTGTGGTTGTGTATGTGGTTGTGTGTGTGGTTGTGTGTGTGGCTGCGTGTGTTGTTGTGTGTGTGGTTGTGTGTGTAAGGTTGTTGTTGTGTGTGTGGTTGTGGTGGTGTGGTTGTGGTTGTGTATGTGGTTGTGTGTGTATGTGGTTGTGTGTGTGGTTGTGTATTTGTGTGTTGTGGGTTTGGTTGTGTGTGGTTTTGTGGGGGGTTAGGTAAGGGGTTGGGTGTGTGGTTGTGTGTGGTTGTGTGTGTGGTTGTGTGTGTGTGTGGTTGTGTGTGTGTGAGGTTGTGTGTGTTTGTGTGTGTGGTTATGTGTGTGGTTGTGTGCGTGGTTAGGTGTGTGTAGTTGTGTGTGGTTTTGTGTGTGGTTGTGAGTGGTTGTGTGTGTGTGTGTATATGTGTGGTTGTGTGTGTGGTTGTGTGAGTGTGATTGTGTGTGTGTGTGGTTGTGTGTGTGGTTGCATGTGTGGTTGTATGTGTGGTTGTATGTGTGGTTGTGTGAGTGGTTGTGTATGTGGTTGGGAGGTGGGGTGTGGTTGTGTGTGGTTGTTTGTGTGTGTGTGGTTGTGTGTGTGTGGTTGTGTGTGTGTGGTTGGATGTGTTTGTGTGTGGTTTGTGTGGTTGTATGTGTTTGTGTGTGTGGTTGTGTGTGTGTGTGTTGTATGTGTGGCTGTATGTGGTTGTGTGTGTGTGGTTGTATGTGTGGTTGTGGTTGTATGTGGTTGTGAGTGTGATTGTGGGTGTGGTTCGGTGGTTGGGTGTGGTTGTGTGTGGTTTTTTGTATGTGTGGTTGTGTGTGTCTGTGGTTGTGTATGTGGTTGTAAGTGTGTGGTTGTGTGTGTGTTTGTGTGTGTGTGTGGATGTTTGTATGTGGTTGTGTGTGTGGTTGTGTGTGTGTGGTTGTATGTGTGGTTGTGGTTGTGTATGTTGTGTGTATGGTTGTGTGTGTGGTTGGTTTGTGTGTGTGGTTGGGTTGTGTGTGTGGTTGAGGTTGTGTGTGTGGTTGTGGTTGTGTGTGTGTGGTTTTGGTTGCGTGTTTGGTTGTGTGTGTGGTTGTGGGGTTGTGTGTGTGTGTGGTTGTGTGTGGTTGTGTTTGTGGATGTGTCTGTGTTGTGTGGTTGGGTGTGGTTGTGTGTGGTTGTATGTGTGGTTGTTTGGTTGTATGGGTGGTTGTGTGTGGTTGTGTGTGTGGTTGGTTTGTGTGTGTGGTTGTGTGTGTGTGGTTGTGTGTGTGTGGTTATGGTTGTGTGTGTGTGGTTGTGTGTGTGGTTGTGTGTGTGTGTGGTGTGTGTGTGTGGTTGTGTGTGGTTGTGTGTGTGTGGTTGTGTTTGTGTGTGTGTGTGGTTGTGTGTGTTTATGTGTGGTTGTGTATGTGTGTGGTTGTGTGTGTTTGTTTGTGTGGCTGTGTGTGTTTATGTGTGGTTTTGTGTTTGTGTGGTTGTGTGTTTGTGTGGTTGTGTGTGTTTGTGTGTGTGGTTGTGTGTGTTTGTGTATGCGGTTGTGTGTGTGTGTGGTTGTGGTTGTGTGTGTGGTTGTGGTTGTTTGCGTGGTTTTAGTTGTGTGTGTGTGTGTGTGATTGTGTGTCTGATTGTGTGGTTGTGTGTGTGAGTGTGGTTGTGTGTGTTTGTGTGTGTTTGTGTATGGTTGTGTGTGTGTGGTTGTATTTGTGGTTGTGTGTGTGGTTGTATGTGTGGTTGTGTGCGTGGTTGTGGCTGTGGTTGTGGCTGTGGTTGTCAGTGTGTGGTTGTGTGTGTGGTTGTGTGTGTGGTTGTGGGTGTTTGTGTGTGTGTGGTTGTGTGTGTGCTTGTGTGTGTGTGATTGTGGTTGTGTGTGTGGTTGTGGGTGTGGTTGTCTGTGTGGTTGGATGGTTGGGTGAATGTGTGTGGTTTGTGTGTGTGGTTGTGTGTGTGTCATTGTGTGTGTGTGGTTGTGTGAGTGGTTATGCCGTTGTGTGTGTGGTTGTGTGTGTGGGGTTGTGTGTGTGGTTGTGTGTGTGGTTGTGGATGTGTGTGTTGTGCTGTGTGTGGTTGTGTTGTGTGTGTGGTTCTGTGTGGGGGAGTGGTTGTGTGGTTGTATGTTTGGTTGTGTGTTTGGGTGTGGTTGTGGGTGTGGTTGTGTGGGTGTGGCTGTGTGTGTGTGGTTGTTTGTGTGGTTGTGTGTAGTTGTGTGTGGGTGTGTGCAGTTGTGTGAGTGGTTATGCCGTTGTGTGTGTGGATGTGTGTGTGGGGTTGTGTGTGTGGTTTTGTGTGTGGTTGTGGTTGTGTGTGTTGTGCTGTGTGTGGTTGTGTTGTGTGTGTGGTTCTGTGTGTGGGAGTGGTTGTGTGGTTGTATGTTTGGTTGTGTGGTTGGGTGTGGTTGTGGGTGTGGTTGTGTGGGTATGGCTGTGTGTGTGTGGTTGTGTGTGTGGTTGTTTGTGTGGTTGTGTGTAGTTGTGTGTGGGTGTGTGCGGTTGTGTGTGGTTGTGTGTGTGTGTGGTTGTGTGGTGTGTGTGTTGTTGTGTGTGTGGTTGTGTGTGTGGTTGTTTGTGTGTGGTTGTGCGTGGATGTGTGTGTGTGAGTGAGTGAGTGGTTGTGCGTGTGTGGTTGTGTGTGTGTGGTTGTATGTGTGGTTGTGTGTGGTTGTGTGTGTGGTTGTGTGTGTGTGTGTGTGTGTAGTTGTGTGGATGTGTGTGTGTGGTTGTATGTGTTGTTGTGTGGTTGTGGGTGTGTGTGGTTGTGGTTGTGGGTGTGTGTGTGTGGTTGTGTGGTTGCGTGTGGTTTTGTGTGTTGTTATGTGTGTTTGTGATTGTGTGTGTGATTGTGTGTGGTTGTGTGTGTGTGTGGTTGTGTTTGTGGTTGTGTGGTAGTGATTGGTTGTGTGTGTATGTGTGTGGTTGTGTGTGTGTGTGTGTGTGTGTTAGACGGGGACCTGGAGGGTCGGCCGAGCAGAGTGATCGCACAGACAGGTAACTTCCCCCCCACAGATGGACACCACACAAAGCTTATGATAACACCTTTTATAGGCACTTCGGGTAGTAGAGTGGTACGATACAGGGCGATCAGGACCCGATGATCCTCTCAATTCTAGTCTCTAGTAAGGGAAGGGGGTAGCGGGACAGTCTTGGTACCCACGGGTACGGGTGTGTAACGGTGATAGCTCACAATCCTCGAGCTCGGTGTTCGGATGGGTCAGACCGCGGCAGCGCCAGCAGGTCCCGAAGAGGTCGTAGGTGGCACGGGCCGCGGCAGCGCCAGCAGGTCCCAACGAGGATGAAGGTTACAACGGGCCGCGGCAGCGCCAGCAGGTCCCATGAGAATGCAGGTTGCAACGGGCCGCGGCAGCGCCAGCAGGTCCCACGAGGATGAAGGTTACAACGGGCCGCGGCAGCGCCAGCAGGTCCCACGAGAATGCAGGTTGCAACGGGCCGCGGCAGCGCCAGCAGGTCCCACGAGGATGAAGGTTGCAGAGGGCCGCGGCAGCGCCAGCAGGCAGGACAATAGTTCACAAGGCAGGGCTGTGGCAGCGCCAACAGTCCGTCAAGGATGAGTTCGTCGCGGTGTCTCTCGACTCCAGGATACAACTGCCTTCCTGTCCTAGGGGTGCTTCAGTTATAGGTCTGGCGCCCTTTGATGTCCGGACCCTCGCTCTTGGAGGTCGGGAGGTCTGGGATGAGGGAGTCCAGACACCCAGCAGGGGGGTGGAGCCAGCGCCCGAGGAGGCTGGGGGTGCTCGGCACCTGGCGGGGGAGAGCCGTCGACACTTCGTACTCCCATTGACCTGCCAAGTGGGCCGTTCACCTCCTGGGTGGAGGGTGGTGCCGGGATGTCGGGGCCTGGCCAGGCCCAGGGTTGGGGTCGGGCTGAGGCCGCGCGGCCGCGTGGTGCCGTGTCCAAGATGGCGGCTGGGCCGGGCAATGGTGCTGACGGTGGCCCGGGCCCTGTCCTGCGGGGAGGGAGCGAGCCCTTCATGTGGCCTGTCCAACATGCGTCCCCCCCAGCTGAAGGCGGGGAGAGTTACCCATCTTCTTGGGGACTCTCCTCGTCGAGGCGGAAAAAGCGGGACAGGCCATCCGCGTTGGCGTGGTCCTGGCCGGGTCGATGTTCCACAGTGAAGTCCATCCCCTGCAGGGAGATGGACCAACGTAGTAGTTTCGGGTTTTCCCCCCGCATCTGCATGAGCCATTGCAGGGGTCGATGATCGGTCTGGACCCGGAAGTGGGTGCCGAAGAGATAAGGCCGGAGCTTTTTGAGGGCCCACACCACGGCGAAGGCCTCCCTCTCGATGGTGCTCCAGCGTCGTTCTCGGGCCAGGAGCCGTCTGCTGATGAAAGCCACTGGCTGGTCAAGTCCTTCGGGGTTCAGCTGGGAAAGGACTGCCCCAACGCCATGGTCGGAGGCATCTGTTTGGACGATAAATTCCCGACTGTAGTCGGGGGCCTGGAGCACCGGGGCGGAGCACATGGCGGCCTTCAGCTTCTCGAAGGCCGCTTGACAGTCTGGGGTCCAGTTGACCTTCTTTGGTTGGTTTTTGGAGGTGAGTTCCGTGAGGGGCCCTACGATGCTGCCATAGTCCCTCACGAACCGTCGGTAGTAGCCCGTGAGTCCCAAGAAGGCGCGGACCTCGGTCTGGGTGATGGGGGACTGCCACGACTGGATGGCCGCGATCTTGAGTTGCAGAGGGGCCACCAGACCGCTTCCCACCTGGTGCCCGAGATAGATCACGGACCCCTGGCCAATTTGGCATTTGCTGGCCTTGATCGTGAGGCCAGCTCGTTGGAGGGCCTGTAGCACCTCTCGGAGGTGGTGGAGGTGGTCGGACCAGTGGTGGCTGTACACAGCGATATCGTCCAGGTAGGCGGCGCTGAATCCTTCGAGTCCTGCCAGGACCTGGTTTACTAGCCGCTGAAAGGTTGCTGGGGCATTCTTCATGCCGAATGGCATGACCTTGAAGTGATAGTGGCCATCCGGGGTAGAGAATGCAGATCGTTCTTGGGCCCGGGGTGTGAGACCGATCTGCCAGTAGCCCGCTGTCAGGTCGAAGATGCTGAGGTAGCGGGCAGCTCCCATGCGGTCGATTAGTTCATCTGCTCGGGGGATGGGGTGTGCGTCTGTTCTGGTGACCGCATTCAAGCCCCGGTAGTCGACGCAGAACCGGAGCTCCGGCGTGGTGCCGGGGGCGGCCGCTTTGGGGACCAGTACCACTGGGCTGGCCCAGGGGCTGTCTGAGGGCTCGATGATCCCGAGGGTGAGCATCTTGGCCACCTCCTCTTGGATGCAGGCCCGTACCCGATCTGGTACGCGGTAGGCCCGATGGCGGATAGGGGGACTGTCTCCCGTGTCCACGTCGTGTAAGCACCAGGGGGTGACCCCTGGGGTGAGGGAGAACAGGGTGGAGAACTGTAGCAGGAGGACTCGGCAGCCTTGGCGCTGTTCCAGGGTGAGGGCCTCCGAGAGTCGGACCCCGTCCACGGAGCCGTCCTCTTCCCGTGACCGTAGGAGGTCAGGGAGGGGTTCGGAGTCCTCCTCGGTTCCATTGTCGGTTGCCATCAGGAGGCTGAGTTCGGAGCGTACAAAGTGGGGTTTCAGTCTATTAGCGTGGAGGACCCGGAGAGGGTTTCGGGAAGATTCCATATCGATGAGATAGGTGACAGGGCTCTTGTGCTCGATTACTTTGAAGGGCCCCGTCCATTTGTCTTGCAGGGCGCATGGTTCGGTGGGAGACATTACCCACACTTGTTGACCGGGTTCAAATTCGATGGAGGATGCATTTCTATCGTACCACCTTTTCATGTCCTCCTGACTGGCCTCCAGGTTTGCTTTTGCCATCTCTCTGAACCTTCTGGTCTGGTTGCGGAGGGTTAGGAGGTACTTGAAAACATCTGGAGGGTTCTTTAGAGGGGGCATTTCCCAGCCTTCTTTGACTAGGCTGAGCGGGCCTCGCACCGGGTGTCCATACAAGAGTTCGAAAGGGCTGAAGCCGAGGGACTTCTGGGGGACTTCTCGGTAGGCAAAGAGAAGGCACGGTAGTAGCACATCCCACTGGCGACGGAGGGGCTCTTCCAACCCCCCAATCATCCCTTTGAGCGTGCGGTTGAACCGCTCAACCAGTCCGTTCCCTTGAGGGTGATAGGGGGTCGTGAATCGGTAGGTGACCCCACACTGTTGCCAGAGGGACTTCATGTATTTTGAGATAAAGTTCGTACCCCTGTCGCTGACGACTTCTCGGGGGAAGCCCACTCGAGAGAAGATCCCCATCAAGGCTCGACCCACTACTGGGGCTGTTATCGTACGAAGGGGGACCGCCTCAGGATAGCGGGTAGCGTGATCCACCAGGACCAGGATGAAGCGATGTCCCTGTGCTGTTCGGGGGTCCAGGGGCCCCACAATGTCTATTCCCACCCTTTCGAACGGGGTGGTCACCACGGGGAATGGTTGTAGGGGTGCCTTGAGTTTGCGGCCGCTCTTCCCACTGGCCTGGCAGGTCGGGCAGGACCGGCCATGGTTGGATACATCGTTCCTCATTTTGGGCCAAAAAAAGTGAGTCACCAGGCGGTGGTAGGTCTTGTCTTGGCCCAGGTGCCCGGCCAGGGGGACATCGTGGGCTAGGTTCAACAGGAAGTCTCTGAAGTGGAGGGGCACCACCAGCACTCGCCTGGCCCCCAGTTCTGCGATTTTCTGTTCGCTGTACAAGAGATCATTGTCCCAATAAACCCAGTGGGCCCCGGTGGTGTCTCCTTGGCTCTGGGCGAGCGCTTGCTGTCGCAATCCCTCGAGGGAGGGGCAGGTCTTTTGCTCCTGCCGGAATTGTTCCTGGGTGGGCCCCCCTTCTTGACGCCACTGAGCCAGGTCGGGAAGCTCGGGGGGCTGTGTGGACCCCTCTGGGGTGGGGTCCGGGTGGTCGGTCTGGGGGAAGTCTTCTTCTGGAGTGATCGAGGGCGGAGGCGCTGCCCATTCTGGTTCTTCTGGTCTAGGGATGGTGCGGGTGGCCATGGACCGGGTGGTTACGCATGCCCAGTCCGGGAGACCCAACATCCCCAGATGCTCTCTTCTTTCCACAGCGGCCCACGGGGAGCTCTCGAGATCGTTCCCCAGGAGGCAGTCTACGGGGGCATCGTCACGGACAGTTACTTTCAGCATGCCGGACACTCCTCCCCATTCGAAGGGGACGCAGGCCATCCGACACAGGCTCTCCGAGTTGTCTGCCGATCGGACGGGGCAAAGTACGTTTGGTAGGATTTGTTCTGGGGTCACCAGGTGACAGCGGACGGCCGTCACACTGGCCCCGGTGTCACGCAGGGCCTCGGCCTTGCGCCCATTGATGCTCACCCATTGGCTGTACTTCCGAGTGTTGGCGGGCAGGGGAGTCCGCGGGACCATGTCTCTTCCTCCCAGGCATGCCAGGGTCATGGCGGCGGGTTCCCACTCGAACTGCTCCGACTCATAGGTCTCCGTGTCTTCGGAGATTTGTTCTTCTCCCAGGGCGGCGGCCGCCATCTGGCGGGGCCCGGGGACCTGGTTCTTCGGGCAGGTCGGGTCACTGGCATAGTGGCCGACTCGCTGGCATCGATGACACGTCACGTTAGCTCGGAACCCCGGGCGCATCGGGGGGTTTCCCCGGCCTGCTGGAGCCGGGGTGGCGTTCGTGGGTGCGGCCGGGGCGGCGTCTCTGCCCCGGCCCGGGCCTCCTCCTCCTCCTCGGGGACGATGGTGACCTTGGTTGGTTCTGTTCTGCTCATTCGGCCCACTCCGGGCCACTCGGGTGCTCTCCCACCGGTCAGCCTCGGTGGCGAGCTGCCGGGGTTCAGTCAATTTACTGTCGAGGAGGTGCTGCCTGAGCTCGACAAAGCAGTTGTTGGAGAGGTGCTCCCACACAATGAGATTGAAGAGTTGTTCGTAGGTGGTTACGTTGTTACCCTTGATCCACCCCTCGAAGGCTCGGCTGAAATAGTTCACGTATTCCAACCACGTCGTACCTGGGATCCGGGTGCAGTTGCGGAACCTCTGGCGGTACATTTCGGGTGTAAGTCCATATCGACTGAGGAGGGCGGCCTTCATATGGTCATAGGACGTCATTTGATGGTCCGGAAGCTGCAGCAGGGCATCACGACCCTCGTTGACGAATCTCCCCCATAGACCGGCTCCCCAGTCACTTCGAGCGACCCGGTGGGCGGTCATGGCAATCTCATAGGCTTTGAACCACTGCTGTATGTCGTCGTTCCGGTGATATTCTCGGACCACATCCTTGGGGATCTGGACCTTCTGCTCGGTAGGACCCGGGGAGTGCGGTTGCTCGGGCACCCCTAGGTTTTTGTTCAGTTTGCGTATTTCTATCTCCGCTAGTTTGCACTCGTGCTCGTATGCCAGTCTTTTTTCTTCGAGGTCTCTCTGTCTCTGTTTTTCCTCTCGCTCTTCTCTGAGCCGTAAGTGTTCTAAGTTTATTTTTTGTTCCGCCAGTTTCAACTCTCCGTCTAATCTGAGTCGTGCCAAGTCTAACTCGTGTAATCTATTTTTTTCCCGCTCCTGGATCTCTTCATGGGAGGGGCCTGGTCTCCGTTCCTCCGTCCGGGTGGTGTTGACTTCCGGGGCTGCGGGGTCCCGGGGGGTTGCGGTACTTGTCTCTGTCCAGGCCTCTAGGGCGTTTTTGAAGTCTTCTTTTGTGCTTAGCCCGGTGGTAGCAATGCCTAAGTCCATGCAAAATTGTTTGAGCTCTCGGTGGTTGTATTCTTCCAGCTTTTCCATCTGGAACTTCTCCGCCGATCCGCTCTCTTTGGTCGTC
Source organism: Lissotriton helveticus (assembly GCF_964261635.1). Classification (NCBI taxonomy): domain Eukaryota; kingdom Metazoa; phylum Chordata; class Amphibia; order Caudata; family Salamandridae; genus Lissotriton; species Lissotriton helveticus. The sequence continues at coordinate 59,413,758 of NC_136065.1, read as the reverse complement.
ATTGTGGTTTTAGTCGTAGGGTGAGTTACTGTCTGTACGGTACGCGTTGGTTCGGATCGCGCCGCTAGCCACCAATGTTAGACGGGGACCTGGAGGGTCGGCCGAGCAGAGTGATCGCACAGACAGGTAACTTCCCCCCCACAGATGGACACCACACAAAGCTTATGATAACACCTTTTATAGGCACTTCGGGTAGTAGAGTGGTACGATACAGGGCGATCAGGACCCGATGATCCTCTCAATTCTAGTCTCTAGTAAGGGAAGGGGGTAGCGGGACAGTCTTGGTACCCACGGGTACGGGTGTGTAACGGTGATAGCTCACAATCCTCGAGCTCGGTGTTCGGATGGGTCAGACCGCGGCAGCGCCAGCAGGTCCCGAAGAGGTCGTAGGTGGCACGGGCCGCGGCAGCGCCAGCAGGTCCCAACGAGGATGAAGGTTACAACGGGCCGCGGCAGCGCCAGCAGGTCCCACGAGAATGCAGGTTGCAACGGGCCGCGGCAGCGCCAGCAGGTCCCACGAGGATGAAGGTTACAACGGGCCGCGGCAGCGCCAGCAGGTCCCACGAGAATGCAGGTTGCAACGGGCCGCGGCAGCGCCAGCAGGTCCCACGAGGATGAAGGTTGCAGAGGGCCGCGGCAGCGCCAGCAGGCAGGACAATAGTTCACAAGGCAGGGCTGTGGCAGCGCCAACAGTCCGTCAAGGATGAGTTCGTCGCGGTGTCTCTCGACTCCAGGATACAACTGCCTTCCTGTCCTGGGGGTGCTTCAGTTATAGGTCTGGCGCCCTTTGATGTCCGGACCCTCGCTCTTGGAGGTCGGGAGGTCTGGGATGAGGGAGTCCAGACACCCAGCAGGGGGGTGGAGCCAGCGCCCGAGGAGGCTGGGGGTGCTCGGCACCTGGCGGGGGAGAGCCGTCGACACTTCGTACTCCCATTGACCTGCCAAGTGGGCCGTTCACCTCCTGGGTGGAGGGTGGTGCCGGGATGTCGGGGCCTGGCCAGGCCCAGGGTTGGGGTCGGGCTGAGGCCGCGCGGCCGCGTGGTGCCGTGTCCAAGATGGCGGCTGGGCCGGGCAATGGTGCTGACGGTGGCCCGGGCCCTGTCCTGCGGGGAGGGAGCGAGCCCTTCATGTGGCCTGTCCAACAGTGTGGTTGTGTGTGGTTGTGTGTGTGTGTGTGTGTGTGTTTGTTTGTGGTTGTGTGGTTGTGGTTGTGTGTGGTTGTGTGTGTATTTGTGTGGTTGTGTGTGTGTGATTATGGTTGTGTGTGTGATTATGGTTGTGTGTGGTTGTGGTTGTGTGTGTGGTTGTGTGTGTGTGTTTGTATGTTTGGCTATGTGTGTGGTTGTGGTTGTGTGTGTAGTTGTGTTTGTGATCATGGTTGTGTGGGTGGTTGTGGTTGTGTATGTGGTTGTGTGTGGTTGTGTGTGGTTGTGTGTGTGTGTGGTTGTGTATGTGGTTGTGTGTGTGGTTGTGTGTGGCTGTGTGTGTTGTTGTGTGTGTGTGGTTGTGTGTGTAAGGTTGTTGTTGTGTGTGTGGTTGTGGTGGTGTGGTTGTGGTTGTGTGTGTGGCTGTGTGTGTATGTGGTTGTGTGTGTGGTTGTGTGTTTGTGTGTTGTGGGTTTGGTTGTGTGTGTGGTTGTGTGTGGTTGTGTGGGGGGTTGGGTAAGTGGTTGGGTGTGTGGTTGTGTGTGGTTGTGTGTGTGGTTGTGTGTGGTTGTGTGTATGTGTGTGGTTGTGTGTGTGTGAGGTTGTGTGTGTTTGTGTGTGTGGTTGTGTGTGTGTGGTTGTGTGCGTGGTTAGGTGTGTGTAGTTGTGTGTGGTTTTGTGTGTGGTAGTGAGTGGCTGTGTGGTTGTGTGTGTGGTTGTGTGTGTGTGGTTGTGTGTGTATGTGTGGTTGTGTGTGTGGTTGTGTGAGTGTGGTTGTGTGTGTGTGTGATTGTGTGTGTGTTTGTGTGTGGTTGCATGTGTGGTTGTATGTGTGGTTGTGTGTGTGGTTGTGTATGTGGTTGGGAGGTCGGGTGTGGTTGTGTGTGGTTGTTTGTGTGTGTGTGGTTGTGTGTGGTTGTGTGTGTGTGGTTGGATGTGTTTGTGTATGTGGTTGTGTGTGGTTGTGTGTGTTTGTGTGTGTGGTTGTGTGTGTGTGTTGTATGTGTGGCTGTATGTGGTTGTGTGTGTGGTTGTATGTATGGTTGTGGTTGTGTGTGGTTGTGAGTGTGATTGTGGGTGTGGTTCGGTGGTTGGGTGTGGTTGTGTGTGGTTGTTTGTATGTGTGGTTGTGTGTGTGGTTGTGTGTGTCTGTGGTTGTGTGTGTGGTTGTGTGTGCGTGGTTGTGTGTGTGTTTGTGTGTGTGTGGATGTTTGTGGTTGTGTTTGTGGTTGTGTGTGTGTGGTTGTATGTGTGGTTGTGGTTGTGTATGTTGTTGTGTGTATGGTTGTGTGTGTGGTTGGTTTGTGTGTGTGGTTGGGTTGTGTGTGTGGTTGAGGTTGTGTGTGGTTGTGGTTGTGTGTGTGTGGTTGTGGTTGTGTGTGTGGTTGTGTGTGTGGTTGTGTATGTGGTTGTGTGTGTGTGTGGTTGTGTGTGGTTGTGTGTGGGTGTGTGTGTGTGGTTGTATGTGTGGTTGTTTGGTTGTATGTGTGGTTGTGTGTGGTTGTGTGTGTGGTTGGTTTGTGTGTGTGGTTGTGTGTGTGTGTGTGTGGTTGTGTGTGTGTGGTTATGGTTGTGTGTGTGGTTGTGTGTGTGGTTGTGTGTGTGTGGTTGTGTGTGTGTGTGTGTGGTTGTGTGTGTGTGTGGTTGTGTGTGTGGTTGTGTGTGGTTGTGTGTGTGTGTGTGGTTGTGTGTGTTTATGTGTGGTTGTGTATGTGTGTGGTTGTGTGTGTTTGTTTGTGTGGCTGTGTGTGTTTATGTGTGGTTGTGTGTGTGTGTGGTTGTGGTTGTGTGTGTTTGTGTGTGTGGTTGTGTGTGTTTGCGTATGCGGTTGTGTGTGTGTGTGTTGTTGTGGTTGTGTGTGTGTGGTTGTGGTTGTTTGCGTGGTTGTCATGGTTGTAGTTGTGTGTGTGATTGTGCGTGTGGTTGTGTGTGTGGTTGTGTGTGGTTGTGTGTGTGAGTGTGGTTGTGTGTGTTTGTTTGTGTGTTTCTATGGTTGTGTGTGTGTGGTTGTATTTGTGGTTGTGTGTGTGGTTGTATGTGTGGTTTTGTGCGTGGTTGTGTGTGTGGTTGTGGCTGTGGTTGTCAGTGTGTGGTTGTGTGTGTGTGGTTGTGTGTGTGGTTGTGGGTGTTTGTGTGTGTGTGGTTGTGTGTGTGGTTGTGGTTGTGTGTGTGTGATTGTGGTTGTGTGTGTGGTTGTGGGTGTGGTTGTCTGTGTGGTTGGATGGTTGGGTGAATGTGTGTGGTTTGTGTGTATGGTTGTGTGTGTGGTTGTGTGTGTGTCATTGTGTGTGTGGTTGTGTGAGTGGTTATGTCGTTGTGTGTGTGGTTGTGTGTTTGGGGGGTTGTGTGTGTGGTTGTGTGTGTGGTTGTGGTTGTGTGTGTTGTGCTGTGTGTGGTGGTGGTGTGTGTGTGGTTCTGTGTGTGGGAGTGGTTGTGTGGTTGTGTGTTTGGTTGTGTGGTTGGGTGTGGTTGTGGGTGTGGTTGTTTGAGTGTGGCGGTGTGTGTGTGGTTGTGTGTGTGGTTGTTTGTGTTGGGTGTGGCTGTGTGTGTGTGGTTGTGTGTGTGGTTGTTTATGTGGTTGTGTGTAGTTGTGTGTGGGTGTGTGCCGTTGTGTGTGTGTGTATGTGGTTTTATGTTTGGTTGTTTGTGTGTGTGGTTGTGTGTGTGGTCGTGTGTGTATGGTTGCATGATTGTGTGTGTGTTTGTGGTTGGATGGTTGGGTGAATGTGTGTGGTTTGTGTGTATGGTTGTCTGTGTGGTTGTGTGTGTGTCATTTTGTGTGTGGTTGTGTGAGTGGTTATGCCGTTGTGTGTGTGGTTGTGTGTTTGGGGGGTTGTGTGTGTGGTTGTGTGTGTGGTTGTGTGTGTTGTGCTGTGTGTGGTGGTGTTGTGTGTGTGGTTCTGTGTGTGGGAGTGGTTGTGTGGTTGTGTGTTTGGTTGTGTGGTTGGGTGTGGTTGTGGGTGTGGTTGTTTGAGTGTGGCTGTGTGTGTGTGGTTGTGTGTGTGGTTGTTTGTGTTGGGTGTGGCTGTGTGCGTGTGGTTGTGTGTGTGGTTGTTTATGTGGTTGTGTGTAGTTGTGTGTGGGTGTGTGCGGTTGTGTGTGTGTGTATGTGGTTTTATGTTTGGTTGTTTGTGTGTGTGGTTGTGTGTGTGGTCGTGTGTGTATGGTTGCATGATTGTGTGTGTGTTTGTGGTTGTATTTGTGGGTGGGTGTGTGTGGTTGGGTGTGTGGCTGTGTTTGTAGTTGTGTGTGTGGTTGTGTGTGATCTTGTGTGTGTGTGTGGTTGTGTGTGTGTGGTTGTGTGTGTGTGTGTGAGGTTGTGTGTGGATGTGTGTGTGTGGTTGTGGGTGTGGTTGTATGTGTGTGGTTGTGTGTGTGGTTGTGTGTGGTTGTGTGTGTGGTTGTGGTTGTATGTGTGGTTGTGTGTCTGGTTGTTGTTGTGTGTGGTTGTGTGTGTCTCTGTGGGGTTGTGTGTGTCTGTGTGGGGTTGTGTATGTGTGTGGTTGTGTGTGGTTGTATGTGTGGGTGTGGGTGTGGGTGTGGTTGTGTGTGGTTGTGTGTGTGTGGTTGTGTGGGTGGTTGTGTGTGTTGTTGTGTGTTTGTGTGGTTGTGTGTGTGTGTGTGGTTGTGTGTGTGGTTGTGTGTGTGTGGTTTTGTGTGTGGTTGTGTGTGGTTGTGGTTGTGTGGTTGTGTGTGTGGTTGGGTGGCTGGGTGTGGTTGTGTGTGTGTGTGTGGTGGTTGTGTGTGTTGTTGTAAGTATGTGGTTATGTGTGTGTGTGCTTGTGTGTGTGTGTGCTTGTGGGTGTGGTTGTGTGTGTGGTTGTCTGTGTTCGTGTGTGTGGTTGTGTGTGTGTGGTTAGTTGTGTGTTTATGTGTGTGGTTGTGTGTGTGTGTGGTTGTGTGTGTGTGTGGTTGTGTGTGTGTGGTTGTGTGTGTCTGTGGTTGTGTGTGTATGGTTGTGTGGTTGTGCATGTGGTTATGCGTGTGGTTGTGTGTGTGTTATGTTATGTTATGTTATGTTAAAGTGCATTTGTATAGCGCACGGCTACTCTAAAAGAGTGTCCCGGCGCTTTCCACAGTCAGCTACAGTGTAAAAACATAACATGAAGAACAGATCGCAGAGCAGGAAAGAAAGAAGAATCCACCTAAACAGAAAGATTAAAAAGCCAAGTTTTCAAGTTCCTTCTAAATTGAAGCAGATTGGAAGTGCTACGAAGTGCCAATGGAAGCGAGTTCCACAACTTGGAGGCCTTGAAGCTAAAAGAACGCCCCCCCGTGCGGGCCTTCCTCACACGTGGGACCAACCACACACAACCACACCCACACCCACACCCAGTATTACTGTGTGTGACAGTAATACTAAAAGCATCTCAAAATAAAGTGTTGGAAAGGCGACCCCAGGGGAGACAGAAGGTGTCCCGACTGTTCGCCCCGAGACCCACCTCTCTTTTTGGAATAGGCCGAGCGCCGTAGGGAGGCCTCCTTGGCGAGGCTTCTCTCCTACAATCGTAACAGCAGAGCAATCACACTACTTACAGATAGACGTCACACAGGAAGGATATTCACAAGAATCTTTATATAAGTAATCAAAGCAAGGTCTTGGCAGGATAGCGGGCAAGGATCGAGGGATCCGTAAAGTCGTGGTCTCGGAGAAAGGGGGTAGCGGGACAGTCTTGGCACCCACTGGTGCGTGGATAGTTCAAGGGGTTAGGCCGCGACAGCGTCAGCAGGGCCTCGAAGGTGGTTCAGCTTGGTCAGGCCGCGACAGCGTCAGCAGGGCCTCGAAGGTAGTTCCGCTTGGTCAGGCCGCGACAGCGTCAGCAGGGCCTCGTAGGTAGTTCAGCTTGGTCAGGCCGCGACAGCGTCAGCAGGGCCTCGAAGGTAGTTCAGCTTGGTCAGGCCGCAACAGCGTCAGCAGGGCCGCGAAGGTAGTTCAGCTTGGTCAGGCCGCGACAGCGTCAGCAGGGCCTCGAAGGTGGTTCAGTTTGGTCAGGCCGCGACAGCGTCAGCAGGGCCTCGAAGGTGGTTCAGTTTGGTCAAGCCGCGACAGCGTCAGCAGGGCCTCGAAGGTTCCAGGTGCAAGAGTTCGGATCAGGATCAGCCGCTACGAGGTCAGCCGGGTTTCGACTCCAGATACAACTGCCGTCCTAATCCAGGGCTGGCCCAGATATAGGACTGGAGGGCTTTGATGTCCAGACCCTCGCGCCTGGGGGTCAGAGGGGCCGGGATGAAGGTGTCCAGACACCCAGCAGGGGGGTGGAGCCAGCGCCCAGGGAGGCTGGAGGGCGATTGATACCAGGCGTCCGGGGGCGGCTGGAGGCCCATCGAAACTCTCCTCCTCCGGGATCTTGTCGAGTGGCCACTTTACCACCTAGGAGGATCTTGGTGCCTCAATGTCGGGGCTTTGCTGGGGCCGGGGCCCGGGATGGCTGCGGCCACGTGTTCGGGTCGTGATGGCCCCGAGATGGAGCCGGCCGGAAAGGGTGGCCTGGTCAGGTTGCCAGGCTGGCAGCGTTGGCGAGCAGGTTCCGCCGGGGTACCCGGGAGGGGTTGTAGGTGGCCGGGGAGGCTGCTCTCGCCGATGGTTCGTGAATGTGCGTGTCAGGGGGGTCGATAGTAGGTAAATGGAGGGCCGATGTCGTCCTGGGCCCTCCATGCGGAAGGGGTCGGACCACGCCACGAGGCCGTGTCCAACACACGTCCCCTCCAGCTGAAGGCGGGGAGAGTCACCCATCTTCCTGGGGGCTCTCCTCGTCGAGGCGGAAAAACCGGGACAGGCCATCAGCGTTGGCGTGGTCGCTGCCAGGGCGATGCTCCACAGTGAAATCCATGCCTTGGAGGGAGATGGACCATCGCAACAGTTTCGGATTTTCGCCACGCATCTGCATCAGCCACCTTAAGGGCCGGTGGTCAGTCTGCACCCGGAAGTGGGTGCCGAAGAGGTAGGGCCTGAGTTTCTTGAGGGCCTACACGACAGCGAAGGCCTCTCTCTCGATGGTGCTCCATCGCTGTTCTCGGGCCAGCAGCCGCCGGCTGATGAAGGCCACAGGATGGTCAGTTCCCTCGGAGTCAATTTGCGACAGGACCGCCCCGATGCCGTGTTCCGAGGCGTCGGTCTGGACCACAAACTCTCTGCTGTAGTCGGGGGCCTGGAGCACAGGGGCGGTACACATGGCTGCTTTCAAGGTCTCGAAGGCCACCTGACACGCGGGTGTCCACTGCACTTTCTGGGGCCGGTTCTTCGAGGTCAGTTCCGTGAGGGGCCCCACAATGCTCCCATAGTTCTTGATAAAACGCCGATAGTACCCAGTGAGCCCCAGGAAGGCTCGGACGGCGGTCTGGTTGACCGGGGGCTCCCAGGCTACGATGGCGTCGATCTTGGGTTGGAGGGGAGCCACTTGGCCGCTCCCCACTTGGTGTCCCAGATAGGTCACGGACCCTTGGCCTATCTGGCATTTGCTGGCCTTCATAGTTAGCCCGGCCCGGCGGAGGGCTGTCAGGACTTCCCAGAGGTGTTTCAGGTGCTCGGCCCAGTGGAGGCTGTAGACCGCAATGTCGTCTAGGTAGGCGGCACTGAAGTCTTCTAGCCCCGCCAGTACTTTGTTTACTAGTCTCTGGAAGGTGGCCGGGGCATTTTTCATGCCGAAGGGCATCACTTTGAACTGGAAGTGGCCGTCCGGTGTGGAGAAGGCTGATCGCTCCTGGGCGCCAGGGGTGAGGCCGATCTGCCAATACCCGGCGGTGAGGTCGAAGGTACTGAGGTACTTGGCGACCCCCAGGCGGTCGATCAGTTCATCAGCCCGGGGGATGGGATGGGCGTCGGTTCTTGTAACAGCATTCAGTCCCCGGTAGTCGACGCAAAACCGGAGTTCTGGCGGGGTGCCAGGTGCGGCGGCCTTGGGGACCAGGACAACTGGGCTGGCCCAGGGACTGTCGGAGGGTTCGACCACCCCCAGGGCCAGCATCTTGGTAACTTCCGTCTGGATGCAGGCCCGAACTCGGTCGGGGAACCGGTAGGCCCGGTGTCGTACTGGCTGATTGTCCCCGGTGTCGACATCGTGGACACACCATTGGGTAACCCCGGGGGTGAGGGAGAACAGATCTGTGAATTGTCCCAACAGTTCTTGGCAGTCTCAGCGCTGTGCGGGGGTCAGGTCGGGAGAGAGAGAGATCCCTTCGACGGAGCCGTCCTTCTCAGTGCACTTTAGGAGGTCGGGCAAGGGCTCGGAGTCGTCTTCGGTCCCATCGTCGGTAGCTAGCAGCAGGCTCAGTTCTGTGCGGGCGAAATGAGGTTTGAGCCGGTTGGCGTGCAGAACCAGGAGGGGGTTCCGAGGAGACTCCATGTCCACGAGGTAAGTGACGGGGCTCTTGCGCTCGATCACCTTGAAGGGCCCCGACCATTTGTCCTGGAGGGCACATGGTACGACCGGGGACATGACCCAGACCCGCTGGCCCGGCTCGAACTCGATGGAGGAGGAGTTCTGGTCATACCAGCGTTTCATGTCCTCCTGACTGGCCTCCAGGTTGGCCTCCGCAAGGGCCCGGAACTTCCGAGTCTGGTTTCGGAGGGTCAGGAGGTACCGGTAGACATCCGGTGGTGCGTCTTGGACTGTAGTTTCCCAGCCTTCTTTGACCAGGCTGAGCGGACCTCGGACAGGGTGTCCGTACAAGAGTTCAAAGGGGCTGAACCCCAGGGATTTCTGGGGTACCTCCCGATAGGCAAACAGGAGGCTGGGCAGCAGGACATCCCATTTGCGTCGTAGTGGCTCTTCTAGGCCCTGGATCATCCCCTTGAGAGTCCGGTTGAACCGCTTCACAAGTCCATTCCCTTGGGGGTTATACGGGGTGGTGAACTTATATGTGACCCCGCACTGTTGCCACAGGGACCGCATATACTTCGATATAAAGTTGGTGCCCCGATCGCTCACGACCTCTCGGGGGAATCCTACTAGGGAGAAGATCCCCATCAGGGCTCGCCCCACCGCGGGAGCGGTGATGGTTCTGAGGGGGATGGCCTCAGGATAGCGGGTGGCGTGGTCCACCAGGACAAGTATGAAGCGATGCCCTTGCGAGGTTTGAGGGTCCAGGGGCCCCACAATGTCTATTCCCACTCGCTCGAAGGGGGTGGTCACTACTGGAAAAGGTTGGAGCGGGGCCTTCACCTTCCCCCCGCTCTTTCCACTGGCTTGGCATGTCGGGCAGGTGCGGCAGTGGTTATGTACATCGTTGCGCATTTTGGGCCAGTAAAAATGGGTCACCAGGCGGCTGTAAGTTTTGTCCTGCCCCAGGTGCCCGGCGAGGGGCACATCGTGCGCCAGGTTCAAAAGGAAGTCTCTGAATCGCAGGGGAACCACTAGCACTCGGCTGGCCCCCAGCTCGGCAATTTTCTGTTCACTGTATAGGAGGTCGTGGTCCCAGTAGACCCAGTGGGACCCTGAGGTGTCCCCAGTAGCTTGGGCAGCGGCTTGTTGGCGGGTCCCCTCGAGGGAAGGGCAGGTCCTCTGTTCCTGCCGAAACTGTTCTCGGGTGGGACCACCCTCTTGGCGCCATTGGGCGAGTTTGGGGATGTCGCTGAGCTCATGGTGGTTTCCGGGCTCCGATGGCCTGGTCTCGGAGTCGCATTCTTCATGGATGGCAGGGGGTGGTGGCTCGGGCCACTCCGGCTCTTCGGTCGGGGTGGCCTCGGTCGCTGCCGGGGCTCGGGCCGCCATAGATCGGGTCGTCGCACAGACCCACTCGGGTAGTCCCATCATTCCTAGGTGCTCTCGCCGCTCGACTTGGGCCCAGGGAGAGCTCTCGAGGTCGTTCCCAAGGAGGCAGTCCACGGGGGCGTCGTCCCGGACGGTCACCTTGAGGGTGCACGACACTCCCCCCCATTCGAAGGGAATTCGGGCCATCTGGCATAGAGTTTCAGAGTTGTCGGCGGCCCTCACGGGGCATCGTACGTTCGGGATGATCTGTTCGGGGGTCACCAAGTGGCAGCGGACGGCCGTCACACTGGCTCCCGTGTCTCGGAGGGCTTCGGTCCGTCGTCCATTGATGTGTACCCACTGACGGTATTTTCGAGTGTTGCTCGGTAGTGGGGCCTGGGGGACCAGGTCTCTATTGCCCAGGCAGGCTAGGGCCATGGCGGCCGGTTCATACTCGGTTTGACCTTCCTCGTAGACCTCTACGTCTTCTTCTCCCTCCTCTCCCAGGGCTGCAGCAGCGAACTGGCGGGTCGGAGGCCCAGTGGTGCCGGGGCGCGGGTTCATGGGGCAGATGGGGTCATTGGCATAGTGACCGGTCCGCTGGCATCTGTGGCAAGTAATGTTCGGGTGGGGCCCCGGCCGTGCTGGGGGGGTCCCTCCTCTGATCAGGGACGGCGAAGGGTTATTCGGGGGGGACCCTTGAGGGGGGCCCCGGCCCGGGGCCGGCGGGAAGCCTCGGCTCTGGTTCTGTCCTCCTCCGCCTCCACGCTGGCGTGGGTGCCCCCGGCCGCCCTGTCCTGTTTCTCCTATCGGTGTTCGGGGGACCCGGGTGCTCACCCATCGATCCGCCTCGACGGCGAGTTTCCGGGGCTCGGTTAGCTTGCTGTCGAGCAGATGCTGTCTGAGCTCGACAAAGCAGTTGTTGGAGAGGTGCTCCCAAACGATGAGGTCGAACAGCTGCTCGTAGGTGGACACTTTGCTGCCCTTTATCCATCCTTCCAGGGCCCTGCTATAAAAGTTCACGTACTCGACCCACGTGGTACCGGGGATTTTCTTGCAGTCTCTGAATCTCTGCCGGTACATTTCGGGGGTGAGGCCATACCGGACGAGCAGGGCGTCCTTCATGTGGTCATAGGAGGACATTACGTCGTCGGCCAGCTCCAGCAGGGTGTCTCTTCCTTCGCTGACGAATCTCCCCCATAAGCCGGCACCCCAGTCTTTTCGCGGAATGCGGTGCGCGGTCATGGCAACTTCGTACGCCTTGAACCATTGCTGGATATCGTCATTCTTGTAGTACTCCTTGACGATATCCTTCGGGATGTGGACCTTTGGGTCGGCAGGAGGTGGAGGGTTCCGGGCTACCGCGGCGCCAGCCTCTTCGAGTTTGGCTTTGATCTCTAGTTCTTGGAGGCCACGCTCGTGTTCGTATGCGAGTTTTTTTTCTTCCAATTCTCTTTGCCACCGCCTTTCTTCCAGATCTCCCTCTAATCACAGTTGTTCAAGGGCCATTTTCTTTTCTGCTAATTGGAGTTCTCCGTCCAGCCGGAGTCGGGCGAGCTCTAGTTCATGGAGCCGACTCCTCTCTCGCTCCCGGGCGTCTTCGTGGGAGAGGCCCGGGTCCCTGTTGGCGGTTCTTTCCTCTATGGGGGCTATGACGGTACTCACGGGTACTTCTCGGACAATGTCATCGTTCGTTTGGGGTGGGGTCTCTCTGGTCTCCACCCAGGTTTGCAGCGCTTCTTTGAAATCGTCCTTTGTGCTTAGTCCGGTGGTAGCGATACCCAAGTCTTTGCAAAATTGTTTAAGTTCTTTATGGGTATACTCCTCTAACAGGTCTTTCTGGAATTCTGCAGTGGTTCCGGCTTCCTTAGTAGTCATCGTGGCTGTGGGTCTCTGTCAGTAGTGACGTGTTACTCGCTGTACGATTTGCGCGGGCTCGGATCCCGTCGCTTGCCACCAAGGTTGGAAAGGCGACCCCAGGGGAGACAGAAGGTGTCTGACTGTTCGCCCCGAGACCCACCTCTCTTTTTGGAACAGGCCGAGCGCCGTAGGGAGGCCTCCTTGGCGAGGCTTCTCTCCTACAATCGTAACAGCAGAGCAATCACACTACTTACAGATAGACGTCACACAGGAAGGATATTCACAAGAATCTTTATATAAGTAATCAAAGCAAGGTCTTGGCAGGATAGCGGGCAAGGATCGAGGGATCCGTAAAGTCGTGGTCTCGGGGAAAGGGGGTAGCGGGACAGTCTTGGCACCCACTGGTGCATGGATAGTTCAAGGGGTCAGGCCGCGACAGCGTCAGCAGGGCCTCGAAGGTGGTTCAGCTTGGTCAGGCCGCGACAGCGTCAGCAGGGCCTCGAAGGTAGTTCCGCTTGGTCAGGCCGCGACAGCATCAGCAGGGCCTCGAAGGTAGTTCAGCTTGGTCAGGCCGCGACAGCGTCAGCAGGGCCTCGAAGGTAGTTCAGCTTGGTCAGGCCGCGACAGTGTCAGCAGGGCCGCGAAGGTAGTTCAGCTTGGTCAGGCCGCGACAGCGTCAGCAGGGCCTCGAAGGTGGTTCAGTTTGGTCAGGCCGCGACAGCGTCAGCAGGGCCTCCAAGGTGGTTCAGTTTGGTCAGGCCGCGACAGCGTCAGCAGGGCCTCGAAGGTTCCAGGTGCAAGAGTTCGGATCAGGATCAGCCGCTACGAGGTCAGCCGGGTTTCGACTCCAGATACAACTGCCGTCCTAATCCAGGGCTGGCCCAGATATAGGACTGGAGGGCTTTGATGTCCGGACCCTCGCGCCTGGGGGTCAGAGGGGCCGGGATGAAGGTGTCCAGACACCCAGCAGGGGGGTGGAGCCAGCGCCCAGGGAGGCTGGAGGGCGATTGATACCAGGCGTCCGGGGGCGGCTGGAGGCCCATCGAAACTCTCCTCCTCCGGGATCTTGTCGAGTGGCCACTTTACCACCTAGGAGGATCTTGGTGCCTCAATGTCGGGGCTTTGCTGGGGCCGGGGCCCGGGATGGCTGCGGCCAGGTGTTCGGGTCGTGATGGCCCCGAGATGGAGCCGGCCGGAAAGGGTGGCCTGGTCAGGTTGCCAGGCTGGCAGCGTTGGCGAGCAGGTTCCGCCGGGGTACCCGGGAGGGGTTGTAGGTGGCCGGGGAGGCTGCTCTCGCCGATGGTTCGTGAATGTGCGTGTCAGGGGGGTCGATAGTAGGTAAATGGAGGGCCGATGTCGTCCTGGGCCCTCCATGCGGAAGGGGTCGGACCACGCCACGAGGCCGTGTCCAACATAAAGGAACACAAACATCGAGTTTGGGGAAAGAGAAACCACGTTGTAAGTCAAATGCACACAGCAAAGCATTGACACAACAACAAAACAAGATCACTTAGCGAAGACTGAGTGCTGATAATGGATACACACAGCCCATCGTCTTAAGAGTTTGATTGCAACCAATGTGCACTCAAACCTGCCTTCTCCTTGTGAGTTGCACCCCATATTTCAGGAGTTATAACTGCTTCACCCACCATCGCTCTTTGAGATCTAAAGCGCTACATAGGTGTAATCGACTAACCAGTCGCCAACATGCTGTGCTTTTAAAGAGAATGTGACAAAAGTTTCCAGCTTCCTCATCATGTCCTCATGAAAGCGCCAACGAAAGGACTCCCTGAATGGTGCAACGGACATGAAGCAGCTGCTGCGATCAGAAATAAACACTGGGAATGTTGTCCAGTTTCACTGTAACATTTCCTTAATGTTCCTTAACCCCTTCGCCGCGGGGCTAATTCCCCCGCGGCGTGGGGGGGGAGGTGGGCTGTGCGCGGTGCCGTGGTACTCATGACGAGCTCAGCTCGTCATGAGCCACAGTGGAGCTGTGCTCATGACGAGCTCAGCTCGTCATGACTCCGCCCACTTAATGGAACGCCCCGCACAGGAGGGGAATAAGCCCCGCGTGGGCGTTCCACGGCCGTTATGACGAGCTCAGCTCATCATTAACACGGCTCCACTGTGCCTCATGACGAGCTGAGCTCGTCATAAGCGTCGAAAAGGTTAAGTCACAAAACAGTAATACTAAAAGCATCTCAAAATAAACTATGTCGAGATGTTTCATAAATCACAGCTTTAATGTTGCTGAAAACCCTGCATTAACACATAAGGTTCCAAATGGAAATTCTGCCCGTAATTAAAAGTCAGCCTTGGCTCAAGCTTAAACATAGTTTGCAAACAAATACAGGAAGCTGACAAAGACAAGGAGGGAGTGAAAATAATGAAAGTGAAACGGCTACAAGTTAGCGCGTGCCATACAAAGGCAGGAAGCTGACAAGGAGGGAGTGATAGAAGGGAGGGGGTAAGGGAGGGCCTTCACACACGCAATGAAAGAAGCCAAATGACAGCTGTGAATGATGGCAGCCGTGCACGTCACACGCACACTTGTGTGCGTGATAGCAAGCTGGTGGCCTGCAAAGTAGCACTTTTCTAAGCAGCTACTAAATGTCTTGCCAGGGCAGCGCATGCGCTGGCTCAGGCGAGACCTAAAAAGAGGGACCCAAAACACGTTTTTCACCAATTCATTATCCATAGACTTTTCAAACAGATTTAGCAGCAAAATGACTGAATGTATTTTCATGAAATTTGGCAGGAACACAAAATAGGTGTGGAAACTATCCTTTTTGTATGTCAGCAAAATTAATTCTGTAGTTTTGTAGTAATAATGGACAAAAATGTAGTCTTGCTTTGGGCTATGATATATGTTAGAAAGGCGATCCCAGGGGAGGCAGAAGATGTCTGACTGACCACCACGAGACCCACCTCTCCTTCTGGAGTTGGCCGAGCGCCGTCGAGGGGCCTCCTTGGCGAGGCTCCTCTCCTAGAATCGTAACAGTCGAGCAATCACACCACTACAAAGGGACACCACACAAGAGGGTAGATTCTTAGAGTCTTTATCAGCAATAAAGGTGGGTTCTCTCAGCAATATGTACAAACGGATCGAGGGATCCTTAATGTCTCGGTAACTGTGGGAAGGGGGGTAGCGGGACAGTCTTAGTACCAGCCTGGCACGGGGATAGCCTACGCAGAGCTCTCAATCCTCAAGCTGGGGGGTTCCACAAGGTCGAGCCGCGACGTCGTCAGCAGGGCTCCGAAGATGGTTCAGCGAGGTCGGGCCGCGACAGCGTCAGCAGGGCTCCGAGGTTCCGTGAGGATCTTCTTCTCAGCAACTAGGGGGCCGCGACCAGGTCAGCAGGGCTGTTGGACAGGCCACATGAAGGGCTCGCTCCCTCCCCGCAGGACAGGGCCCGGGCCACCGTCAGCACCATTGCCCGGCCCAGCCGCCATCTTGGACACGGCACCACGCGGCCGCGCGGCCTCAGCCCGACCCCAACCCTGGGCCTGGCCAGGCCCCGACATCCCGGCACCACCCTCCACCCAGGAGGTGAACGGCCCACTTGGCAGGTCAATGGGAGTACGAAGTGTCGACGGCTCTCCCCCGCCAGGTGCCGAGCACCCCCAGCCTCCTCGGGCGCTGGCTCCACCCCCCTGCTGGGTGTCTGGACTCCCTCATCCCAGACCTCCCGACTTCCAAGAGCGAGGGTCCGGACATCAAAGGGCGCCAGACCTATAACTGAAGCACCCCCAGGACAGGAAGGCAGTTGTATCCTGGAGTCGAGAGACACCGCGACGAACTCATCCTTGACGGACTGTTGGCGCTGCCACAGCCCTGCCTTGTGAGCTATTGTCCTGCCTGCTGGCGCTGCCGCGGCCCTCTGCAACCTTCATCCTCGTGGGACCTGCTGGCGCTGCCGCGGCCCGTTGCAACCTGCATTCTCGTGGGACCTGCTGGCGCTGCCGCGGCCCGTTGTAACCTTCATCCTCGTGGGACCTGCTGGCGCTGCCGCGGCCCGTTGCAACCTGCATTCTCGTGGGACCTGCTGGCGCTGCCGCGGCCCGTTGTAACCTTCATCCTCGTTGGGACCTGCTGGCGCTGCCGCGGCCCGTGCCACCTACGACCTCTTCGGGACCTGCTGGCGCTGCCGCGGTCTGACCCATCCGAACACCGAGCTCGAGGATTGTGAGCTATCACCGTTACACACCCGTACCCGTGGGTACCAAGACTGTCCCGCTACCCCCTTCCCTTACTAGAGACTAGAATTGAGAGGATCATCGGGTCCTGATCGCCCTGTATCGTACCACTCTACTACCCGAAGTGCCTATAAAAGGAGTTATCATAAGCTTTGCGTGGTGTCCATCTGTGGGGGGGAAGTTACCTGTCTGTGCGATCACTCTGCTCGGCCGACCCTCCAGGTCCCCGTCTAACATTGGTGGCTAGCGGCGCGATCCGAACCAACGCGTACCGTACAGACAGTAACTCACCCTACGACTAAAACCACAATGACGACCAAAGAGAGCGGATCGGCGGAGAAGTTCCAGATGGAAAAGCTGGAAGAATACAACCACCGAGAGCTCAAACAATTTTGCATGGACTTAGGCATTGCTACCACCGGGCTAAGCACAAAAGAAGACTTCAAAAACGCCCTAGAGGCCTGGACAGAGACAAATACCGCAACCCCCCGGGACCCCGCAGCCCCGGAAGTCAACACCACCCGGACGGAGGAACGGAGACCAGGCCCCTCCCATGAAGAGATCCAGGAGCGGGAAAAAAATAGATTACACGAGTTAGACTTGGCACGACTCAGATTAGACGGAGAGTTGAAACTGGCGGAACAAAAAATAAACTTAGAACACTTACGGCTCAGAGAAGAGCGAGAGGAAAAACAGAGACAGAGAGACCTCGAAGAAAAAAGACTGGCATACGAGCACGAGTGCAAACTAGCGGAGATAGAAATACGCAAACTGAACAAAAACCTAGGGGTGCCCGAGCAACCGCACTCCCCGGGTCCTACCGAGCAGAAGGTCCACATCCCCAAGGATGTGGTCCGAGAATATCACCGGAACGACGACATACAGCAGTGGTTCAAAGCCTATGAGATTGCCATGACCGCCCACCGGGTCGCTCGAAGTGACTGGGGAGCCGGTCTATGGGGGAGATTCGTCAACGAGGGTCGTGATGCCCTGCTGCAGCTTCCGGACCATCAAATGACGTCCTATGACCATATGAAGGCCGCCCTCCTCAGTCGATATGGACTTACACCCGAAATGTACCGCCAGAGGTTCCGCAACTGCACCCGGATCCCAGGTACGACGTGGTTGGAATACGTGAACTATTTCAGCCGAGCCTTCGAGGGGTGGATCAAGGGTAACAACGTAACCACCTACGAACAACTCTTCAATCTCATTGTGTGGGAGCACCTCTCCAACAACTGCTTTGTCGAGCTCAGGCAGCACCTCCTCGACAGTAAATTGACTGAACCCCGGCAGCTCGCCACCGAGGCTGACCGGTGGGAGAGCACCCGAGTGGCCCGGAGTGGGCCGAATGAGCAGAACAGAACCAACCAAGGTCACCATCGTCCCCGAGGAGGAGGAGGAGGCCCGGGCCGGGGCAGAGACGCCGCCCCGGCCGCACCCACGAACGCCACCCCGGCTCCAGCAGGCCGGGGAAACCCCCCGATGCGCCCGGGGTTCCGAGCTAACGTGACGTGTCATCGATGCCAGCGAGTCGGCCACTATGCCAGTGACCCGACCTGCCCGAAGAACCAGGTCCCCGGGCCCCGCCAGATGGCGGCCGCCGCCCTGGGAGAAGAACAAATCTCCGAAGACACGGAGACCTATGAGTCGGAGCAGTTCGAGTGGGAACCCGCCGCCATGACCCTGGCATGCCTGGGAGGAAGAGACATGGTCCCGCGGACTCCCCTGCCCGCCAACACTCGGAAGTACAGCCAATGGGTGAGCATCAATGGGCGCAAGGCCGAGGCCCTGCGTGACACCGGGGCCAGTGTGACGGCCGTCCGCTGTCACCTGGTGACCCCAGAACAAATCCTACCAAACGTACTTTGCCCCGTCCGATCGGCAGACAACTCGGAGAGCCTGTGTCGGATGGCCTGCGTCCCCTTCGAATGGGGAGGAGTGTCCGGCATGCTGAAAGTAACTGTCCGTGACGATGCCCCCGTAGACTGCCTCCTGGGGAACGATCTCGAGAGCTCCCCGTGGGCCGCTGTGGAAAGAAGAGAGCATCTGGGGATGTTGGGTCTCCCGGACTGGGCATGCGTAACCACCCGGTCCATGGCCACCCGCACCATCCCTAGACCAGAAGAACCAGAATGGGCAGCGCCTCCGCCCTCGATCACTCCAGAAGAAGACTTCCCCCAGACCGACCACCCGGACCCCACCCCAGAGGGGTCCACACAGCCCCCCGAGCTTCCCGACCTGGCTCAGTGGCGTCAAGAAGGGGGGCCCACCCAGGAACAATTCCGGCAGGAGCAAAAGACCTGCCCCTCCCTCGAGGGATTGCGACAGCAAGCGCTCGCCCAGAGCCAAGGAGACACCACCGGGGCCCACTGGGTTTATTGGGACAATGATCTCTTGTACAGCGAACAGAAAATCGCAGAACTGGGGGCCGGGCGAGTGCTGGTGGTGCCCCTCCACTTCAGAGACTTCCTGTTGAACCTAGCCCACGATGTCCCCCTGGCCGGGCACCTGGGCCAAGACAAGACCTACCACCGCCTGGTGACTCACTTTTTTTGGCCCAAAATGAGGAACGATGTATCCAACCATGGCCGGTCCTGCCCGACCTGCCAGGCCAGTGGGAAGAGCGGCCGCAAACTCAAGGCACCCCTACAACCATTCCCCGTGGTGACCACCCCGTTCGAAAGGGTGGGAATAGACATTGTGGGGCCCCTGGACCCCCGAACAGCACAGGGACATCGCTTCATCCTGGTCCTGGTGGATCACGCTACCCGCTATCCTGAGGCGGTCCCCCTTCGTACGATAACAGCCCCAGTAGTGGGTCGAGCCTTGATGGGGATCTTCTCTCGAGTGGGCTTCCCCCGAGAAGTCGTCAGCGACAGGGGTACGAACTTTATCTCAAAATACATGAAGTCCCTCTGGCAACAGTGTGGGGTCACCTACCGATTCGCGACCCCCTATCACCCTCAAGGGAACGGACTGGTTGAGCGGTTCAACCGCACGCTCAAAGGGATGATTGGGGGGTTGGAAGAGCCCCTCCGTCGCCAGTGGGATGTGCTACTACCGTGCCTTCTCTTTGCCTACCGAGAAGTCCCCCAGAAGTCCCTCGGCTTCAGCCCTTTCGAACTCTTGTATGGACACCCGGTGCGAGGCCCGCTCAGCCTAGTCAAAGAAGGCTGGGAAATGCCCCCTCTAAAGAACCCTCCAGATGTTTTCAAGTACCTCCTAACCCTCCGCAACCAGACCAGAAGGTTCAGAGAGATGGCAAAAGCAAACCTGGAGGCCAGTCAGGAGGACATGAAAAGGTGGTACGATAGAAATGCATCCTCCATCGAATTTGAACCCGGTCAACAAGTGTGGGTAATGTCTCCCACCGAACCATGCGCCCTGCAAGACAAATGGACGGGGCCCTTCAAAGTAATCGAGCGCAAGAGCCCTGTCACCTATCTCATCGATATGGAATCTTCCCGAAACCCTCTCCGGGTCCTCCACGCTAATAGACTGAAACCCCACTTTGTACGCTCCGAACTCAGCCTCCTGATGGCAACCGACAATGGAACCGAGGAGGACTCCGAACCCCTCCCTGACCTCCTACGGTCACGGGAAGAGGACGGCTCCGTGGACGGGGTCCGACTCTCGGAGGCCCTCACCCTGGAACAGCGCCAAGGCTGCCGAGTCCTCCTGCTACAGTTCTCCACCCTGTTCTCCCTCACCCCAGGGGTCACCCCCTGGTGCTTACACGACGTGGACACGGGAGACAGTCCCCCTATCCGCCATCGGGCCTACCGCGTACCAGATCGGGTACGGGCCTGCATCCAAGAGGAGGTGGCCAAGATGCTCACCCTCGGGATCATCGAGCCCTCAGACAGCCCCTGGGCCAGCCCAGTGGTACTGGTCCCCAAAGCGGCCGCCCCCGGCACCACGCCGGAGCTCCGGTTCTGCGTCGACTACCGGGGCTTGAATGCGGTCACCAGAACAGACGCACACCCCATCCCCCGAGCAGATGAACTAATCGACCGCATGGGAGCTGCCCGCTACCTCAGCATCTTCGACCTGACAGCGGGCTACTGGCAGATCGGTCTCACACCCCGGGCCCAAGAACGATCTGCATTCTCTACCCCGGATGGCCACTATCACTTCAAGGTCATGCCATTCGGCATGAAGAATGCCCCAGCAACCTTTCAGCGGCTAGTAAACCAGGTCCTGGCAGGACTCGAAGGATTCAGCGCCGCCTACCTGGACGATATCGCTGTGTACAGCCACCACTGGTCCGACCACCTCCACCACCTCCGAGAGGTGCTACAGGCCCTCCAACGAGCTGGCCTCACGATCAAGGCCAGCAAATGCCAAATTGGCCAGGGGTCCGTGACCTATCTCGGGCACCAGGTGGGAAGCGGTCTGGTGGCCCCTCTGCAACTCAAGATCGCGGCCATCCAGTCGTGGCAGTCCCCCATCACCCAGACCGAGGTCCGCGCCTTCTTGGGACTCACGGGCTACTACCGACGGTTCGTGAGGGACTATGGCAGCATCGTAGGGCCCCTCACGGAACTCACCTCCAAAAACCAACCAAAGAAGGTCAACTGGACCCCAGACTGTCAAGCGGCCTTCGAGAAGCTGAAGGCCGCCATGTGCTCCGCCCCGGTGCTCCAGGCCCCCGACTACAGTCGGGAATTTATCGTCCAAACAGATGCCTCCGACCATGGCGTTGGGGCAGTCCTTTCCCAGCTGAACCCCGAAGGACTTGACCAGCCAGTGGCTTTCATCAGCAGACGGCTCCTGGCCCGAGAACGACGCTGGAGCACCATCGAGAGGGAGGCCTTCGCCGTGGTGTGGGCCCTCAAAAAGCTCCGGCCTTATCTCTTCGGCACCCACTTCCGGGTCCAGACCGATCATCGACCCCTGCAATGGCTCATGCAGATGCGGGGGGAAAACCCGAAACTACTACGTTGGTCCATCTCCCTGCAGGGGATGGACTTCACTGTGGAACATCGACCCGGCCAGGACCACGCCAACGCGGATGGCCTGTCCCGCTTTTTCCGCCTCGACGAGGAGAGTCCCCAAGAAGATGGGTAACTCTCCCCGCCTTCAGCTGGGGGGGACGCATGTTGGACAGGCCACATGAAGGGCTCGCTCCCTCCCCGCAGGACAGGGCCCGGGCCACCGTCAGCACCATTGCCCGGCCCAGCCGCCATCTTGGACACGGCACCACGCGGCCGCGCGGCCTCAGCCCGACCCCAACCCTGGGCCTGGCCAGGCCCCGACATCCCGGCACCACCCTCCACCCAGGAGGTGAACGGCCCACTTGGCAGGTCAATGGGAGTACGAAGTGTCGACGGCTCTCCCCCGCCAGGTGCCGAGCACCCCCAGCCTCCTCGGGCGCTGGCTCCACCCCCCTGCTGGGTGTCTGGAC
Organism: Lissotriton helveticus; assembly: GCF_964261635.1. NCBI lineage: Eukaryota > Metazoa > Chordata > Amphibia > Caudata > Salamandridae > Lissotriton > Lissotriton helveticus. Next base: position 59,392,453 of record NC_136065.1, on the reverse strand, counting down.
TCCCTCATCCCAGACCTCCCGACCTCCAAGAGCGAGGGTCCGGACATCAAAGGGCGCCAGACCTATAACTGAAGCACCCCCAGGACAGGAAGGCAGTTGTATCCTGGAGTCGAGAGACACCGCGACGAACTCATCCTTGACGGACTGTTGGCGCTGCCACAGCCCTGCCTTGTGAGCTATTGTCCTGCCTGCTGGCGCTGCCGCGGCCCTCTGCAACCTTCATCCTCGTGGGACCTGCTGGCGCTGCCGCGGCCCGTTGCAACCTGCATTCTCGTGGGACCTGCTGGCGCTGCCGCGGCCCGTTGTAACCTTCATCCTCGTGGGACCTGCTGGCGCTGCCGCGGCCCGTTGCAACCTGCATTCTCGTGGGACCTGCTGGCGCTGCCGCGGCCCGTTGTAACCTTCATCCTCGTTGGGACCTGCTGGCGCTGCCGCGGCCCGTGCCACCTACGACCTCTTCGGGACCTGCTGGCGCTGCCGCGGTCTGACCCATCCGAACACCGAGCTCGAGGATTGTGAGCTATCACCGTTACACACCCGTACCCGTGGGTACCAAGACTGTCCCGCTACCCCCTTCCCTTACTAGAGACTAGAATTGAGAGGATCATCGTGTCCTGATCGCCCTGTATCGTACCACTCTACTACCCGAAGTGCCTATAAAAGGTGTTATCATAAGCTTTGTGTGGTGTCCATCTGTGGGGGGGAAGTTACCTGTCTGTGCGATCACTGTGCTCGGCCGACCCTCCAGGTCCCCGTCTAACAAGGGCTCCGAGGATGGTTCAGCGAGGTCCGGCCGCGACCAGGTCAGCAGGGCTCCGAGGTTCCAGGGTTCAAAGTAGCGAGTTCTTCTCAGGGTCAGCCGCGATTCAATCAGCAGGGCTCTCGACTCCAGGATACAACTACTGACCCATTCCAGAGCTGCCCCAGATATAGGTCTGGAGTCCTTTGATGTCCGGACGCTCGCGCTTGGGGGTCAGAGTCGGGGATGAGAGTGTCCAGACACCCAGCAGGGGGGTGGAGCCAGCGCCCAGGGAGGCCAGAGGGCGATCGAAACCAGGCGCCCGGGGACGGCTGGAGGGCCATCGAAACTCCCCTCCTCCTTGATCCGTCAAGTGGCCGCTTTACCACCTGGTCGGACCTTGGTGCCTCGATGTCGGGGCTTCGCTGGGGCCGCGGCCGAGGTCGGGCCGAGGCCATGTGGTCTGGACGTGGAGGGCCCAAGATGAAGTCGGGGCCTGAGATGGCGGCCCGGGGTAGGGGCCGGACCCACAGAGTGGGGCGAGTAGGGGTCACCGTGTTCCTGAGGGGGGAGCCGGGGGTCGCCAGGAGTGGCGGCTCTCGTTGAAGTTTGGAGAGGGTAGCTTCAGGGGGGAGGTCAGGAGTCGATGCCGTCCAGGGCCCGCCATGCGGGAGGAGTGGGACCACGCCACGAGGCTGGGTCCAACACACGTCCCCCCCAGCTGAAGGCAGGGAGAGTCACCCATCTTCTTGGGGGTTCTCCTCGCCGAGGCGGAAGAAGCGGGACAGGCCGTCGGCATTGGCGTGGTCGTTGCCGGGGCGATAATCCACAGTGAAGTCCATCCCTTGTAGGGAGATGGACCATCGCAGTAACTTTTGGTTTTCTCCTCGCATCTGCATCAACCACCGCAAAGGCCGGTGGTTAGTTTGCACCCGGAAGTGGGTGCCGAAGAGATAGGGTCGGAGTTTCTTGAGGGCCCACACCACGGCGAAGGCCTCTCATTCAATGGTGCTCCAGCGTTGCTCTCGGGCCAGCAGACGTCGGCTGATGAAGGCCAGAGGTTGATCAACTCCTTCGGGGTTGATTTGGGAAAGGACCGCCCCGACACTGTGCTCCGAGGCATCGGTTTGGACTACGAATTCCCGGCTTTAATCAGGGGCTTGGAGCACGGGGGCGGTACACATCGCTGTCTTCAGAGTCTCAAAGGCGGCCTGACACTCGGGTGTCCAGTGCACCTTCTGTGGCTGCTTCTTGGAAGTGAGTTCGGTGAGGGGGCCCACAATGCTCCCATAATTCTTCACGAAGCGCCGGTAATACCCAGTGAGCCCTAGGAAGGCTCTGACTGCTGTCTGGGTGACCGGGGGCTCCCAGGCCATGATGGCGTTGATCTTGGGTTGAAGGGGAGCCACATGGCCGCTCCCCACTTGGTGTCCCTGATAGGTCACGGACCCTTGGCCGATCTGGCACTTGCTTGCTTTTATGGTCAGTCCGGCCCGTCGGAGGGCCGTCAGAACCTCCCAGAGGTGCTTCAGGTGCTCAGCCCAGTGGAGGCTGTACACCGCAATATCGTCCAGATATGCGGCGCTGAACTCTTCTAGCCCTGCCAGTACCTTATTCACCAGCCTCTGGAAGGTCGCGGGGCGTTTTTCATCCCAAAGGGCATCACCCTGAAGTGGTAGTGGCCATCGGGGGTTGAGAAAGCGGAGCGCTCTTGGGCGCCCGGGGTGAGTCCGATCTGCCAGTAGCCGGAGGTTAGGTCGAATGTGCTCAGGTAGCGGGCCGCCCCCAGGCGGTCGATCAGTTCATTGACCCGGGGAATGGGATGGGCATCGGTCCGGGTAACAGCGTTCAGCCCCCGGTAGTCTACACAAAATCGCAGTTCAGGAGTGGTGCCAGGGGCGGCGGCTTTGAGACCAGGATGACGGGACTGGCCCATGGACTGTCAGAGGGTTCGACCACCCCCAGGGCAAGCATCTTGGAGACCTCTGATTGAATGCAGGTCCGAACTCAGTCGGGAACTCGGTAGGCCCGGTGTCGCACAGGCGGGCTGTCCCCGGTGTCGACATCGTGGACGCACCACTGGGTGACTCCGGGGGTGAGAGAAAACAAGTCTGTGAATTGACCCAACAGCTTTTGGCAGTCCTGGTGCTGTTCTGGGGTCAGGGCGGAGGAGAGGGTGACCTCCTCTACGGAGCCGTCTTTCTCGGAGGTGCTCAGGAGGTCCGGTAGGGGCTCGGAGTCGTCTTTGGCCCCGCCATCAGTAGCCATCAGTAGGCTAAGTACCGTTCGAACAAAGTTAGGCTTGAGCCTGTTGGTGTGGAGGACCCGGAGGGGGTTCCTGGGGGACTCCATGTCCACCAGGTAGGTGACAGGGCTCTTGCGCTCCACCACTTTGAAGGGCCCCGTCCACTTGTCCTGGAGGGTACAGGGTTCGACCGGGGACATGACCCAGACCTGTTGGCCTGGCTCGAACTCAATGGAAGAGGTGTTCTGGTCATACCAGCATTTCATCTCCTCTTGGCTGGCCTCGAGGTTGGCCTCGGCAAGTTCCCGGAACTTCCGAGTCTGGTTTCGGAGGGTCAGGAGGTACCGGTAGATGTCGGGGGGAGCATCTCGGACTGCACCCTTCCAGCCTTCTTTGATCAGGCTGAGGGGACCCCGGACGGGGTGTCCGTACAATAGTTCGAAGGGGCTGAACCCCACGGACTTCTGAGGGACCTCCCGATAGGCGAAGAGGAGGCAGGGCAGCAACACGTCCCATTGGCGTCGCAAGGGCTCTTCCAGGCCCATGATCATCCCCTTGAGGGTTCGATTGAAACGTTCCACCAGTCCATTCCCTTGGGGGTGGTAGGGGGTCGTAAACTTGTACGTGACCCCGCACTGTTGCCAGAGGGACTTCATGTATCGGGAAATGAAGTTCGTACCCCGGTCACTGACGACCTCTTGGGGGAAGCCCACCCGGGAGAAGATCCCCATCAGGGTCCGGCCCACCACGGGGGCCGTCACGGTCCGGAGAGGGATGGCTTCGGGATAGCGGGTGGCATGGTCCACCAGGATGAGAATAAAATGGTGACCTTGAGAGGTTCGGGGCTCCAGAGGCCCTACAATGTCGATCCCCACCCGCTCGAAGGGGGTGTTGACGACTGGGACGGGTTGAAGGGGGGCCTTGTGCTTCCCTCCGCTCTTCCCGCTGGCTTGGCAGGTTGGGCAAGTCCGGCAGTGATTGTTCACATCATTTCTCATTTTTGGCAAGTAGAAATTGGTCACCAGGCGGCCGTAGGTTTTGTCCTGCCCCAGGTGCCAGGCGAGGGTGTTGGACCCGGCCTCATGGCGTGGTCCTACCCCTCCCGCATGGCGGGCCCAGGACGACATCAGCCCTCCTCCGGACCTCGGGCGGTCCCTCCGGCCCGACCCAGCACACCCCAATGCCACAGATCCGGCTACCATCCCGGATCCCCATCACCGGCCTGGCTCCAGCCTAGGCCCCTCAAAACCTAAGCACGAGGCTGTGCCCGACTCCATCTTGGGCCACCACGTCACGACCACGTGGCCTCAGCCCCAGCCTCGGACCTAGGGGTGGTCAGTCAGACATCTTCTGCCTCCCCCGGGTCGCCTTTCTAACATTGGTGGCAAGCGCTGGGATCCGAGCCCACGCAGATCGTACAGAGAGTGAGTCACTCGCTACCCAGAAAAACCCACTGCAACCATGAGCACAGAATTCCAGAAGGAGAAAATGGAAGACTACAGTCACAAGGAGCTGAAGCAATTCTGCAAAGATCTAGGCATCGCTACCACTGGCTTAAGCACCAAAGAAGATTTCAAATCGGCTCTGCAGGCCTGGGTGGACGCCGGTGAGGCGCCACCTCCGAGTGAAGATAACCCGGGCCCGAACGGAGGCCCGGAGACTCAGCTGAACCCAGCGGGAGAGAGACCCGCAAACCCGAACACGGGCCTCTCCCACGAAGACGCCCGAGAACGAGAGAGGAACCGGCTCCACGAGTTGGAGCTTGCTCGACTCAAACAAGAAGGAGAGATCCAACTGGCAGAAAGGAAGCTAGCCCTCGAGCAGCTACGGCTAGAAGGAGACCTAGAAGAAAAGCGAAGACAAAGAGACCTCGAGGAGAAGAAACTCCTGCTCGAGCACAAGCGCGTCCTCAAAGAACTAGAATTTAAAGCCAAGGCAAACGAGACTGGCCTCTCCGGGGGGAAGACCTCACCTCCCCCGGTGGACACGAAGGTGCACATACCCAAGGATGTCGTCAAAGAGTATTATAAGAACGACGACATCCAGCAGTGGTTCAAAGCTTACGAGGTCGCCATGGCCGCCCATCGAGTACCCCTCCGGGACTGGGGTGCCGGCCTGTGGGGGAAGTTTATCAACGAAGGAAGAGACGCCCTGCTGGAGCTCCCTGATACCGAGAGGACCTCGTACGAGCACATGAAGACCGCCCTCCTCACTCGCTACGGACTCACCCCCGAGATGTACCGGCAGCGATTCCGAGACTGCAAAAAAATCCCCGGTACCACGTGGGTAGAGTACGTGAACTTTTACAGCAGAGCCTTCGAGGGGTGGATCAGAGGCTGCCAGGTCACCACCTACCAGCAGTTAGTCGACCTCATTCTATGGGAACACCTGTCCAATAACTGTTTCGTCGAACTCTGGCAACACCTCCTCGACAGCAAACTGACTGAGCCACGAAAACTCGCTGTCGAGGCAGACCGATGGGCGAGCACCCGAGTCCCCCGGAACCCGGTGGTAGACGGCCGGGGATCCCCAGGGAACCACCGACCCCGAGGCGGCGGAGTGGGCCAGAGCCGGGGACGAGACGCCCCCCAGGGGTCATCCCCTACCTCCATGTCGCCACCCCTGGGCCGGAGAGGGGGCCCCCCAGCCAGGCCGGGGCCCCGGCCGAACGTTACGTGCCACAGATGCCAGCGACAGGGTCATTATGCGAATGACCCCCTCTGCCCGATGAACCAGCGACCCGGCACCACCGGGCCCCCAGCCCGCCAGATCGCGGCCGCGGCCCTAGGTGAAGAAAGAAGTGAGGAAGAGGACGACATCCCCGAACTGCCCGAGTGGGAACCCGCCGCCATGACCTTAGCATGCCTGGGTACTCACGACCTGATCCCTCGAGGTCCGATCCCCGGCAACACCCAGAAATACCGCCAGTGGGTCACCATCAATGGTCGCCGGACCGAAGCCCTCCGTGACACCGGAGCCAGCGTGACAGCGGTCCGCTGCCATCTGGTGACCCCGGAACAGATCCTTCCTAACGTCCTATGCCCAGTCCGGTCCGCAGACAACTCAGAGACTTTGTGCCAGATGGCCCGCATTCCCTTCGAGTGGGGAGGAGTATCGGGCCTACTGAAAGTGACTGTCCGCGACGATGCCCCCGTGGACTGCCTCCTTGGGAACGACCTGGAAAGTTCCCCCTGGGCTGGCGTCTAACGAAGAGAGCACCTGGGGATGCTAGGCCTGCCCGAGTGGGTCTGTACGACCACCCGCTCCATGTCCGCCCGAGCCTCCACCCCCGCGGGGGAAGCTCCGACCGAAGAGCCAGAGTGGCCCGCGCCTCCGCCACCCGTCGTCCTCGAGGACGCCGACCCCGAGGCCGGCCCCCAAGGGCCCGCCCAAGAAGATCTCGCTGAACTCAACCACCTCCCAGAACTCGCTCAATGGCGCCAAGAAGGTGGCCCCACCCGAAAACAGTTCCGGCAGGAACAGAAAATCAGCCCCTCCCTCGAGGGGATGCGACAGCAAGCCACTACTCAAGCCGCTGGAGACCCCGTGGGGTCCCACTGGGACAACGACCTCCTCTACAGTGAGCAGAAGATTGCCGAGCTAGGGGCCGGCCGGGTACTGGTCGTACCCCTCCGATTCAGAGACTTCCTCCTGAACTTAGCACATGATGTGCCCCTCGCCGGGCACCTGGGGCAGGACAAAACTTACAGCCGCCTGGTGACCCACTTCTTCTGGCCAAAAATGCGCACCGATGTGCATAACCACTGCCGAACCTGCCCGACCTGTCAAGCCAGCGGGAAGAGCGGGGTGAAAGTCAAAGCCCCACTCCAGCCGTTCCCCATGGTGACTACCCCCTTCGAGCGAGTGCGAATAGACATCGTAGGGCCCCTGGACCCTCGCACCTCGCAGGGACACCGCTTCATCCTAGTCCTGGTGGACCATGCCACCCGCTATCCTGAGGCCATCCTTCTCCGAACCATCACAGCCCCCGTGGTGGGCCGAGCCCTCATGAGCATCTTCTCCTGAGTCGGCTTCCCCAGAGAAGTCGTGAGTGATCGGGGCTCCAACTTTATCTCGAAGCATATGCGGTCCCTATGGTAACAGTGCGGGGTCACCTATAAATTCACCACCCCGTATCATCCCCAGGGAAATGGACTAGTGGAACGCTTTAACAGAACACTGAAGGGGATGATCAAGGGCCTGGAAGAGCCTCTCCGGCGCAAATGGGACGTCCTGCTGCCCTGCCTCCTGTTCGCCTACCGAGAGGTACCCCAGAAATCCCTGGGGTTCAGCCCTTTTGAACTCTTATACGGACACCCGGTTCGAGGCCCCCTTAGCCTGGTCAAGGAAGGCTGGGAGACAGCAGTTCGAGATGCCCCACCGGATGTCTACCGGTACCTCCTGACCCTCCGCAATCAGACTCGGAAGTTCAGGGAACTGGCCGAGGCCAACCTGGAGGCTAGTCAGGAGGACATGAAACGCTGGTATGACCAAAACGCCTCGTCCATCGAATTTGAGCCGGGCCAGCAGGTCTGGGTCATGTCCCCGGTCGAACCTTGTGCCCTCCAGGACAAGTGGACGGGGCCCTTCAAAGTGGTGGAGTGCAAGAGCCCCGTCACTTACTTGGTGGACATGGAGTCCCCCAGGAACCCCCTCCGGGTTCTGCACGCTAACCGGCTCAAGCCACACTTTGCACGTACTGAACTGAGCCTGCTGCTAGCGACCGATGACGGAGCTGAAGACGACTCCGAGCCACTCCCAGATCTCCTGAGCACCATCGAGAAAGACGGCTCCTTCGAAGGGGTCCGGCTCTCCCCGACCCTGACCCCAGAGCAACAACAGGACTGCCGGAAGCTGTTGGGGCAGTTTGCGGATCTGTTTTCCCTCACGCCGGGGGTCACCCGGTGGTGTGTCCACGATGTAGACACCGGAGACAGCCCCCCTGTGACACAACGAGCTTTTCGAGTGCCCGACCGGGTTCGGGCCTGCATCCAATCGGAAGTAGCCAAGATGTTGGCCCTGGGGGTAGTCGAACCCTCCAACAGTCCCTGGGCCAGTCCCGTTGTCCTGGTCCCCAAAGCTGCCTCCCCCGGAACAGCTCCCGAGCTCCGATTCTGTGTTGACTACCGGGGACTGAATGCAGTCACCAGGACCGACGCCCATCCCATCCCCAGGGCGGATGAACTGATCGATCGCCTAGGGGCCGCCAAATACCTCAGCACCTTCGATCTCACGGCGGGGTATTGGCAGATCGGCCTTACCCCTGGCGCACAAGAGCGATCGGCCTTCTCGACACCAGATGGCCACTATCACTTCAAAGTGATGCCCTTCGGCATGAAAAATGCGCCGGCCACCTTCCAGAGACTAGTGAACCAGGTGCTGGCCGGACTAGAGGAATACAGCGCCGCCTATCTAGACGACATTGCGGTGTACAGCCTTCACTGGAATGAGCATCTGTCCCACCTCTGGAAAGTCCTGACGGCCCTCCGGCGGGCCGGACTAACCATCAAAGCCAGTAAATGCCAGATAGGCCAAGGGTCCGTGACCTATCTGGGACACCAAGTGGGGAGCGGCCAAGTGGCTCCCCTCCAACCCAAGATAGACGCCATCCGGGCCTGGGAGCCCCCGGTCACCCAGACCGCCGTCCGAGCCTTCCTGGGGCTCACCGGATACTATTGGCGGTTTATAAAAGACTACGGGAGCATTGTGGGGCCCCTCACGGAACTGACCTCCAAGAAATTACCCCAGAAGGTGCACTGGACTCCTGCGTGCCAAACAGCCTTTGAGACTTTAAAGACTGCCATGTGCACCGCCCCTGTGCTCCAGGCCCCTGACTACAGCAGGGAGTTTGTAGTCCAAACCGACGCCTCGGAGCACGGCATCGGGCGGTCCTGTCCCAAGTGAACCCCGAAGGAATCGACCGGCCGGTGGCCTTCATCAGCCGACGCCTACTGGCTAGGGAACAGCGGTGGAGCACCATCGAGAGGGAAGCCTTTGCCGTGGTGTGGGCACTCAAGAAACTCCGGCCCTACCTTTTCGGCACCCACTTCCGAGTCCAGACCGACCACCAGCCCCTGCGGTGGTTGATGCAGATGCGGGGAGAAAACCCGAAACTGCTGCGCTGGTCCATTTCACTGCAGGGGATGGACTTCACTGTGGAGCATCGCCCCGGCAACGACCACGCCAATGCTGACGGCCTGTCCAGATTCTTCCGCCTCGGCGAGGAGAATCCCCAAGAAGATGGGTGACTCTCCCCTGCCTTCAGCTGGGGGGGACGCGTGTTGGACCCGGCCTCATGGCGTGGTCCTACCCCTCCCGCATGGCAGGCCCAGGACGACATCAGCCCTCCTCCGGACCTCGGGCGGTCCCTTCGGCCCGACCCGGCACACCCCAACGCCACAGATCCGGCTACCATCCCGGATCCCCATCACCGGCCTGGCTCCAGCCTAGGCCCCTCACAACCTAAGCACGAGGCCGTGCCCGACTCCATCTTGGGCCACCACGTCACGACCACGTGGCCTCAGCCCCAGCCTCGGCCCCCAGCGAAGCCCAGACCTCGAGGCACCAAGATCCACCCAGGTGGTCGAGTGGCCACTCGACAGATCCCGGAGGGAGAGGAGTTTCGATGGCCCTCCAGCCGCCCCCGGACGCCTGGTATCGATCGCCCTCCGGCCTCCCTGGGTGCTGGCTCCACCCCCCTGCTGGGTGTCTGGACACCATCTTCCCGGCCCCTCCGGCCCCCAGGCGCGAGGGTCCGGACATCAAAGGACTCCAGTCCTATATCTGGGCCAGCCCCGGAGTAGGACGCCAGTTGTATCGTGGACTGGAAGCCCTGCTGACGCTGTCACGGCCGACACCAGACGAACCCATCCTTCCTGTAACCTGAACCATCCGAGAGCCTGCTGGCGCTGCCGCGGCCTACCTTGCTGAACGATCCGAGAGCCTGCTGGCGCTGCCGCGGCCTACCTTGCTGAACCATCCGAGAGCCTGCTGGCGCTGCCGCGGCCTACCTTGCTGAACCATCTGAGAGCCTGCTGGCGCTGCCGCGGCCTACCTTGCTGAACCATCCGAGAGCCTGCTGGCGCTGCCGCGGCCTACCTTGCTGAACGATCCGAGAGCCTGCTGGCGCTGCCGCGGCCTACCTTGCTGAGCCATCCGAGAGCATGCTGGCGCTGCCGCGGCCTACCTTGCTGAACTACCTTGCAAGCCTGCTGGCGCCGCCGCGGCTCGAACCTCTCGGAACCCCCCAGCTCGAGGATTGAGAGCTGTGCGTAGGGTATCCCTTCCTCCGCCCAGAGTAAGACTGCCCCGCTACCTTACCCTCCTTATCCGAGACTTTACGGATCCCTCGATCCAGCTGTATATATTGCCAAGAACCCGCAACCGTTATTAGTTATAAAAGCTTGAGAACTTGACCTCCTGTGTGGTGTCCGTTTGTAGTGCTGTGATTACTCTGCTGTACGATCCTAGGAGAGGGCCCTCATTCAGGAGGCCTCTCGATAACGCTCGGCTACTTCTCAACGGAGGGGTGGACCTAGGGGTGGTCAGTCAGACATCTTCTGCCTCCCCCGGGTCGCCTTTCTAACAGAGGGGCACATCGTGTGCCAGGTTCAGGAGGAAGTCTCTGAATCGGAGGGGGACCACCAGCACCCGGCTGGCCCCAGTTCGGCAATCTTCTGTTCGCTGTAGAGGAGATCGTTGTCCCAATAGACCCAGTGGGACCCTGATGGGTCTTCGGCGGCTTGAGCGGCGGCTTGGTGTCGTGTTCCCTCGTGGGAGGGACACGCTTTCTGTTCTTGACGGAACTGCTCTCGTGTGGCGCCATTGGGTTAGTTCCGGGAGGTCGCCGAGCTCGGCAATTTCTTCACGGGTGGGCCCCCGTGGGCCGGACTCAGGGTCGGCGTCTTCGGGGACGGAGGGCGGCGGAGGCGCGGGCCACACCGGTTCTTCGGTCGGGGTGGATTCAGTCGGGGCGGTGGCCCGGGCGGCCATGGATCGGGTGGTCGCACAGACCCATTCGGGAAGGCCTAGCATCCCCAGATGCTCTCTCCGCTCGACGTGTGCCCAGGGGGAACTTTCCAGGTTGTTCCCGAGGAGGCAGTCCATGGGGGCATTGTCCCGGACGGTCACTTTCAGCATGCCCGACACCCCCCCCCACTCGAAGGGGATTCGGGCCATCTGGCACAGGCTCTCTGAATTGTCCGCCGACCGTACTGGGTACAGCACATTGGGCAGGATCTGGTCGGGGGTCACCAAGTGGCAACGGACGGCCGTCACGCTGGCTCCGGTGTCGCGGAGGGCTTCGGCCTGGCGCCCATTAATGGTGACCCACTGGCGGTACTTCTGAGTGTTGCCCGGAATCGGGGCCCGGGGGATCATGTCTCTTTCACCTAGACATACCAGGGACATGGCGGCGGGCTCCCACTCGGTCTGGTCTTCGTCATAGTTCTCTTCTTCGCCCTGTTCTTCTCCCAGGGCGGCAGCAGCGATCTGGCGGTTTGGAGGACCGGTGGTGCTGGGTCGTTGGTTCGTCGGGCAGTGGGGGTCACTGGCATAGTGACCGGGCAGCTGGCATTTGTAGCAGGTAGCGTTCGAGCGGGGTCCCGGTCGTGCTGGGGGGGCCCCTCTTCTGGCCAGGGATGGCAAAGTGGGGGTCGGGGGCGGCCCCCGGGGTGGACTCCGGGGCGGCACTGCGGGGGAGTCTCGGTTCCTGTTCTGGCCTCCTCCGCTGGCGGAGGGGCCCCAGGGGGTTTCGGTCGTAATCTCCCATCGAGTTCCGGGGGACCCGGGAGCTCACCCATCGATCGGCCTCGACGGCGAGTTTACGTGGCTCGGTCAGCTTGCTGTCGAGGAGATGCTGTCTGAGGTCGACAAAACAGTTGTTGGAGAGGTGCTCCCATACAATGAGGTTGAACAGCTGCTCGTAGGTGGGGACCTGTCTGCCTTTGATCCACCCCTCTAGGGCTCTGCTATAGAAGTTCACGTACTCCACCCATGTAGTACCGGGGATTTTCTTACAGTCTCGGAATCGCTGCCGGTACATCTCGGGGGTGAGTCCATAGCGAGTAAGTAGTGCATCTTTCATATGTTCGTAAGAGGTCATCTCGGCGTCTGGGAGCTCTAGCAGGGTGTCTCTCCCTTCGCTGACGAAATTCCCCCACAAGCCGGCACCCGAGTCTTTTTGGGTATTCGATGAGAGGCCATGGCTACCTCGTAGGCCTTAAACCATTGTTGGATGTCGTCGTTTTTATAGTATTCTTTGACGACATCTTTGGAGATGTGGACCTTTGTGTCCGCAGGAGGAGGTGGGCTTCGGTTCCCAGAGGCGCTGGCCTCACCATGTTTGGCCTTAATCTCAAGTTCTTTTAAGCCACGCTCGTGCTCGAACGTGAGCTTCTTCTCCTCTAAGTCCCTCTGCCTTCGTTTCTCCTCCAGGTCTCCTTGCAGCCGTAGTTGCTCCAGGGCTATTTTTTTCTCGGCCAGCTGTAGTTCTCCGTCCAGACGGAGTCGGGCGAGCTCCAATTTGTGGAGCCGGCTCCTTTTTCGCTCTCAGGCGTCTTCGTGGGAGAGGACCGTGCCTACGTTGGCATTTCTTTCCTCCGCAGGGGTTGCGAGGGTTTCCGGGTGCATGTCTGGGACCGTGTCATCTTCGATCTGGGGTGGCGTTGCTCCTGCCTCCATCCATGTTTGTAGGGCCTGCTGGAAATCGTCCTTGGTGCTTAGTCCGGTGGTAGCGATGCCCAGGTCCTTGCAGAATTGTTTCAATTATTTGTGGGTATATTCTTCCAACCGTTCCTTCTGGAACTCCGCGGTCGGTCTGGTTGCTTTGGTACTCATGGTTGTGGTGTGTTTCTGTCAGTAGTGGGTGAGTTACTCTCTGTACGATTTGCGTCGGCTCGGATCGCACCGCCTGTCACCAATGTTAGAAAGGCGATCCCAGGGGAGGCAGAAGATGTCTGACTGACCACCACGAGACCCACCTCTCCTTCTGGAGTTGGCCGAGCGCCGTCGAGGGGCCTCCTTGGCGAGGCTCCTCTCCTAGAATCGTAACAGTCGAGCAATCACACCACTACAAAGGGACACCACACAAGAGGGTAGATTCTTAGAGTCTTTATCAGCAATAAAGGTGGGTTCTCTCAGCAATATGTACAAACGGATCGAGGGATCCTTACGTCTCGTTAACTGTGGGAAGGGGGATAGCGGGACAGTCTTAGTACCAGCCTGGCACGGGGATACCCTAAGCACAGCTCTCAATCCTCGAGCTGGGGGGTTCCGCAAGGTCGAGCCGCAACGTCGTCAGCAGGGCTCCGAAGATGGTTCAGCGAGGTTGGGCCGCGACGGCGTCAGCAGGGCTCGAGGATGGTGCAGTGAGGTCGGGCCGCGACAGCGTCAGCAGGGCTCCGAGGTTCCTTGAGGATCCTCTTCTCAGCAAGTAGGGGGCCACGACCAGGTCAGCAGGGCTCCGAGGATGGTTCAGCGAGGTCGGGCCGCGACCAGGTCAGCAGGGCTCCGAGGTTCCAGGGTTCAAAGTAGCGAGTTGTTCTCAGGGTCAGCCGCGATTCAATCAGCAGGGCTCTCGACTCCAGGATACAACTACTGACCCATTCCAGAGCTGCCCCAGATATAGGTCTGGAGTCCTTTGATGTCCGGACCCTCACGCCTGGGGGTCAGAGGGACCGGGATGAGAGTGTCCAGACACCCAGCAGGGGGGTGGAGCCAGCGCCCAGGGAGGCCGGAGGGCGATCGAAACCAGGCGCCCGGGGACAGCTGGAGGGCCATTGAAACTTCCCTCCTCCTTGATACGTCAAGTGGCCGCTTTACCACCTGGTCGGACCTTGGTGCCTCGATGTCGGGGCTTCGCTAGGGCCGCGGCTGAGGTCGGGCCGAGGCCACGTGGTCCGGACGTGGAGGGCCCAAGATGAAGTCGGGGCCTCAGATGGCGGCCCGGGGTAGGGGCCGGACCCGCAGAGTGCGGCGAGTAGGGGTCACCGTGTTCCTGAGGGGGGAAGCCGGGGGTCGCCAGGAGTGGCGGCTTTCGTTGAAGTTTGGAGAGGGTAGCTTCAGGGGGGAGGTCAGGGGTCGATGCCGTCCAGGGCCCGCCATGCAGGAGGAGTGGGACCACGCCACGAGGCCGGGTCTAACAATATACCACAGTCATTTTGTGGTATACCGTGGTAAATTTGAAGAAAAAGCAAAAAAGCACAATATAATTGGTTAATGACAGCCCTTACAAATTTAAAAGGCAGCCATATTGTTTAGAACACAATTAGTGGTTGTTCTGGGTCTAAACTATAAATCTAGGTTATTTGTGTTTTAACAATGTCTAAATATAAATGATGCACTTTACTAAACTTTGTAGAAGTATGGAAAAGTGTTTTTAGTGTTTAATATAGCCTTGTAGCCTGCTGTAGCGAGCTATGCCGCCCATCAAAGGCCCGCTCCAGCATTAAAGGCCCGCGCCTCTAGCTCGGGCCTTTTTATCAAGGGAGCAGGACTTTAATGGCCCTATGGCCCAGCTACGAAAGGCAATAAGGCTATTAGAGCATTCTGCCGCTAGAGCAGGGGCAGCTCCTCCATTAGGGCGGAGTAGCTTTGCCCCACTGCTTTCTCGCAGTGCGAGAAGCAGAAAAATGGTCTTTTAAATACCCTTTTTATGATTCTGCTTCTTGCGCTGCGAGTAAGCAGAAGGCAGGAAATGCCTGGTTGGGGGCAGGTGGGAGGGTATGCCCGGTTGGGGTCAATGGGTGGAGTGGCATGCCCTTCGGGGCAGATCAAACCAGTCATGCGCACTATACATTTCCTCTATGTAGGCTGCATGCAGCCTAAATACAGAAAATGGCCTCCCTACAGCCGCCTGTTGTGATTGGCTTATGGGAGGAGAGGGAGGATACATGCTTCCTGCCTGTCCCAGCAGCGGGACTCGGCCAGGAGCAGAGGCCGCAGGGGACCTGGTAAGGTACGTTTTTGCAAAACATGTTTTAACACACTCCCCCCGCGAACACCTGCTTGACTCCCTCATCAGTCCACCCACCCGCCAGTCATGCGAGCCACGACTGCACTAGAGGGCAGACTGTTCTAATAAATAAAACAAAGGCCTCTCGGAGCCCGAGGGGGTTTAAATCCCCTTGGGCTCCGAGAGGCCTTTGTTTAGAGCACCAGCTGTGAACAAACACTAAGTGAAATGTTGCTCTGAGGGTTTTTACCGGCCTGTAGAAGCACAGAGCACTCCTTTGTATTCAATTGAGGGCTCCACATTCCAATGTTCTAATATGTTTTAAAAGAGATTACAGAGTATTCCGGCACTACCTGAGAACTATCTAGGTAGTACTGCAGTACCTATGAAAATAAAAAAAATTAAAAACACTATAACAAACAACACGCCACTCCAGTTTATGCACACCACTCCATGACACGCCACTCCACTCTCCGACATGCCACTGCACTGTACAAGACTCTATGACATGACCATCCACTGTAAGCGATTGTACGGCACGCCACTCTATCCGATGCCACTCCAGTCTACTGTACTCCACTCCACTCCTCCACAACACTCTACTCAACTCTATGCCCCTTCACTCTTTGCCACTCTACTCCAGTCAATGACACTCTACGATAAGTCCCTCTGCTACACTGTGCGATATGGCACTCCACTCTACAACCCGCCACTGCACACTACTACAGGCCGCTCCACTCTATGACATGACACTCCACTCTACAACACGTCACTGCACAGTACTACAGGCCGCTCCACTCTATGACATGGCACTCCACTCTACAACCCGCCACTGCACAGTACTACAGGCCGCTGCACTCTATGACATGACACTCCACTCTACAACACGCCACTGCACAGTACTACAGGCCGCTCCACTCTATGGCATGACAATCCACTCTACAACACGCCACTGCACAGTATCACAGGCCGCTCCACTCTATGACATGACACTCCACTCTACAACACGCCACTGCACAGTACTACAGGCCGCTGCACACTATGACATGACACTCCACTCTACAACACGCCACTGCACAGTATCACAGGCCGCTCCACTCTATGACATGACACTCCACTCTACAACCCGCCACTGCACAGTACTACAGGCCGCTGCACACTATGACATGACACTCCACTCTACAACACGTCACTGCACACTACTACAGGCCGCTGCACACTATGACATGACACTCTACTCTACAACCCGCCACTGCACAGTACTACAGGCCGCTCCACTCTATGACATGACACTCCACTCTACAACACGCCACTGCACAGTACCACAGGCCGCTGCACACTATGACATGACACTCCACTCTACAACCCGCCACTGCACAGTACTACAGGCCGCTCCACTCTATGACATGACACTCCACTCTACAACACGCCACTGCACAGTACCACAGGCCGCTCCACTCTATGACATGACACTCCACTCTACAACACGCCACTGCACAGTACCACAGGCCGCTCCACTCTATGACATGGCACTCCACTCTACAACACGCCACTGCACAGTACTACAGGCCGCTGCACACTATGACATGACACTCCACTCTACAACACGCCACTGCACAGTATCACAGGCCGCTGCACACTATGACATGACACTCCACTCTACAACCCGCCACTGCACAGTACCACAGGCCGCTCCACTCTATGACATGGCACTCCACTCTACAACACGCCACTGCACAGTACTACAGGCCGCTGCACTCTATGACATGACACTCCACTCTACAACACGCCACTGCACAGTACCACAGGCCGCTCCACTCTATGACATGACACTCCACTCTACAACACGCCACTGCACAGTACTACAGGCCGCTCCACTCTATGACCTGACACTCCACTCTACAACACGCCACTGCACAGTACTACAGGCCGCTGCACACTATGACATGACACTCCACTCTACAACACGCCACTGCACAGTATCACAGGCCGCTGTACACTATGACATGACACTCCACTCTACAACCCGCCACTGCACAGTACCACAGGCCGCTCCACTCTATGACATGGCACTCCACTCTACAACACGCCACTGCACAGTACTACAGGCCGCTGCACACTATGACATGACACTCCACTCTACAACCCGCCACTGCACAGTATCACAGGCCGCTCCACTCTATGACATGACACTCCACTCTACAACACGCCACTGCACAGTACCACAGGCCGCTCCACTCTATGACATGACACTCCACTCTACAACACGCCACTGCACAGTACTACAGGCCGCTCCACTCTATGACATGACACTCCACTCTACAACACGCCACTGCACAGTACTACAGGCCGCTCCACTCTATGACATGACACTCCACTCTACAACACGCCACTGCACAGTACTACAGGCCGCTGCACTCCATGACACGCCACTCCACTCTACAACACGCCACTGCACAGTACTACAGGCCGCTCCACTCTATGACATGACACTCCACTCTACAACACGCCACTGCACAGTATCACAGGCCACTCCACTCTATGACATGACACTCCACTCTACAACACGCCACTGCACAGTATCACAGGCCGCTCCACTCTATGACATGGCACTCCACTCTACAACACGCCACTGCACAGTACTACAGGCCGCTGCACACTATGACATGACACTCCACTCTACAACACGCCACTGCACAGTACTACAGGCCGCTGCACACTATGACATGACACTCCACTCTACAACACGCCACTGCACAGTATCACAGGCCGCTGCACACTATGACATGACACTCCACTCTACAACACACCACTGCACAGTACCACAGGCCGCTGCACACTATGACATGACACTCCACTCTACAACCCGCCACTGCACAGTACTACAGGCCGCTCCACTCTATGACATGACACTCCACTCTACAACACGCCACTGCACAGTACCACAGGCCGCTCCACTCTATGACATGACACTCCACTCTACAACACGCCACTGCACAGTACCACAGGCCGCTCCACTCTATGACATGGCACTCCACTCTACAACACGCCACTGCACAGTACTACAGGCCGCTGCACTCTATGAGATGGCACTCCACTCTACAACACGCCACTGCACAGTACTACAGGCCGCTCCACTCTATGACATGGCACTCCACTCTACAACACGCCACTGCACAGTACTACAGGCCGCTGCACACTATGACATGACACTCCACTCTACAACACGCCACTGCACAGTATCACAGGCCGCTGCACACTATGACATGACACTCCACTCTACAACCCGCCACTGCACAGTACCACAGGCCGCTCCACTCTATGACATGGCACTCCACTCTACAACACGCCACTGCACAGTACTACAGGCCGCTGCACTCTATGACATGACACTCCACTCTACAACACGCCACTGCACAGTACCACAGGCCGCTCCACTCTATGACATGACACTGCACTCTACAACACGCCACTGCACAGTACTACAGGCCGCTCCACTCTATGACCTGACACTCCACTCTACAACACGCCACTGCACAGTACTACAGGCCGCTGCACACTATGACATGACACTCCACTCTACAACACGCCACTGCACAGTATCACAGGCCGCTGCACACTATGACATGACACTCCACTCTACAACCCGCCACTGCACAGTACCACAGGCCGCTCCACTCTATGACATGGCACTCCACTCTACAACACGCCACTGCACAGTACCACAGGCCGCTCCACTCTATGACATGACACTCCACTCTACAACACGCCACTGCACAGTACTACAGGCCGCTGCACACTATGACATGACACTCCACTCTACAACCCGCCACTGCACAGTATCACAGGCCGCTCCACTCTATGACATGACACTCCACTCTACAACACGCCACTGCACAGTACCACAGGCCGCTCCACTCTATGACATGACACTCCACTCTACAACACGCCACTGCACAGTACTACAGGCCGCTCCACTCTATGACATGACACTCCACTCTACAACACGCCACTGCACAGTACTACAGGCCGTTCCACTCTATGACATGACACTCCACTCTACAACACGCCACTGCACAGTACTACAGGCCGCTGCACTCCATGACACGCCACTCCACTCTAAAACACGCCACTGCACAGTACTACAGGCCGCTCCACTCTATGACATGACACTCCACTCTACAACACGCCACTGCACAGTATCACAGGCCACTCCACTCTATGACATGACACTCCACTCTACAACACGCCACTGCACAGTATCACAGGCCGCTCCACTCTATGACATGGCACTCCACTCTACAACACGCCACTGCACAGTACTACAGGCCACTGCACACTATGACATGACACTCCACTCTACAACACGCCACTGCACAGTATCACAGGCCGCTGCACACTATGACATGACACTCCACTCTACAACCCGCCACTGCACAGTACCACAGGCCGCTCCACTCTATGACATGGCACTCCACTCTACAACACGCCACTGCACAGTACTACAGGCCGCTGCACTCTATGACATGACACTCCACTCTACAACACGCCACTGCACAGTACCACAGGCCGCTCCACTCTATGACATGACACTCCACTCTACAACACGCCACTGCACAGTACTACAGGCCGCTCCACTCTATGACATGACACTCCACTCTACAACACGCCACTGCACAGTACTACAGGCCGCTGCACACTATGACATGACACTCCACTCTACAACACGCCACTGCACAGTATCACAGGCCGCTGCACACTATGACATGACACTCCACTCTACAACACGTCACTGCACACTACTACAGGCCGCTGCACACTATGACATGACACTCCACTCTACAACACGCCAATGCACTCTACTACAGGCCGCTGCACTCTATGACATGACACTCCACTCTACAACACGCCACTGCACAGTACTACAGGCCGCTCCACTCTATGGCATGACACTCCACTCTACAACCCGCCACTGCACAGTATCACAGGCCGCTGCACACTATGACATGACACTCCACTCTACAACACGCCACTGCACAGTATCACAGGCCGCTGCACACTATGACATGACACTCCACTCTACAACACGCCACTGCACAGTACCACAGGCCGCTCCACTCTATGACATGACACTCCACTCTACAACACGCCACTGCACAGTACTACAGGCCGCGCCACTCTATGACATGACACTCCACTCTACAACACGCCACTGCACAGTACTACAGGCCGCTGCACACTATGACATGACACTCCACTCTACAACATGCCACTGCACAGTATCACAGGCCGCTGCACACTATGACATGACACTCCACTCTACAACACGTCACTGCACACTACTACAGGCCGCTGCACACTATGACATGACACTCCACTCTACAACACGTCACTGCACAGTACTACAGGCCGCTGCACACTATGACATGACACTCCACTCTACAACACGTCACTGCACACTACTACAGGCCACTGCACTCCATGACACGCCACTCCACTCTACAACACGCCACTGCACAGTACTACAGGCCGCTGCACTCTATGACATGGCACTCCACGCTACAACACGCCACTGCACAGTACTACAGGCCGCTCCACTCTATGACATGACACTCCACTCTACAACACGCCACTGCACAGTATCACAGGCCGCTGCACTCTATGACATGGCACTCCACGCTACAACACGCCACTGCACAGTATCACAGGCCGCTGCACTCCATGACACGCCACTCCACTCTACAACACGCCACTGCACAGTACTACAGGCCGCTGCACTCTATGACATGGCACTCCACTCTACAACACGCCACTGCAGAGTACTACAGGCCGCTGCACACTATGACATGACACTCCACTCTACAACACGCCACTGCACACTACTCCAGGCCGCTGCACTCCATGACACGCCACTCCACTCTACAACACGCCACTGCACACTACTCCAGGCCGCTGCACTCCATGACACGCCACTCCACTCTACAACACGCCACTGCACAGTACTACAGGCCGCTGCACTCTATGACATGGCACTCCACACTACAACACGCCACTGCACAGTACTACAGGCCGCTCCACTCTATGACATGACACTCCACTCTACAACACGCCACTGCACAGTATCACAGGCCGCTGCACTCTATGACATGGCACTCCACGCTACAACACGCCACTGCACAGTATCACAGGCCGCTGCACTCCATGACACGCCACTCCACTCTACAACACGCCACTGCACAGTACTACAGGCCGCTGCACTCTATGACATGGCACTCTACTCTACAACACGCCACTGCACAGTACTACAGGCCGCTGCACTCTATGACATGACACTCCACTCTACAACACGCCACTGCACAGTACCACAGGCCGCTCCACTCTATGACATGACACTCCACTCTACAACACGCCACTGCACAGTACTACAGGCCGCTCCACTCTATGACATGACACTCCACTCTACAACACGCCACTGCACAGTACTACAGGCCGCTGCACAATATGACATGACACTCCACTCTACAACACGCCACTGCACAGTATCACAGGCCGCTGCACACTATGACATGACACTCCACTCTACAACACGTCACTGCACACTACTACAGGCCGCTGCACACTATGACATGACTCTCCACTCTACAACACGCCAATGCACACTACTACAGGCCGCTGCACTCTATGACATGACACTCCACTCTACAACACGCCACTGCACACTACTACAGGCCGCTGCACACTATGACATGACACTCCACTCTACAACACGCCACTGCACAGTATCACAGGCCGCTGCACACTATGACATGACACTCCACTCTACAACACGCCACTGCACAGTACCACAGGCCGCTCCACTCTATGACATGACACTCCACTCTACAACACGCCACTGCACAGTACTACAGGCCGCTCCACTCTATGACATGACACTCCACTCTACAACACGCCACTGCACAGTACTACAGGCCGCTGCACACTATGACATGACACTCCACTCTACAACACGCCACTGCACAGTATCACAGGCCGCTGCACACTATGACATGACACTCCACTCTACAACACGTCACTGCACACTACTACAGGCCGCTGCACACTATGACATGACACTCCACTCTACAACACGTCACTGCACAGTACTACAGGCCGCTGCACACTATGACATGACACTCCACTCTACAACACGTCACTGCACACTACTACAGGCCGCTGCACTCCATGACACGCCACTCCACTCTACAACACGCCACTGCACAGTACTACAGGCCGCTGCACTCTATGACATGGCACTCCACGCTACAACACGCCACTGCACAGTACTACAGGCCGCTCCACTCTATGACATGACACTCCACTCTACAACACGCCACTGCACAGTATCACAGGCCGCTGCACTCTATGACATGGCACTCCACGCTACAACACGCCACTGCACAGTATCACAGGCCGCTGCACTCCATGACACGCCACTCCACTCTACAACACGCCACTGCACAGTACTACAGGCCGCTGCACTCTATGACATGGCACTCCACTCTACAACACGCCACTGCACAGTACTACAGGCCGCTGCACACTATGACATGACACTCCACTCTACAACACGCCACTGCACACTACTCCAGGCCGCTGCACTCCATGACACGCCACTCCACTCTACAACACGCCACTGCACACTACTCCAGGCCGCTGCACTCCATGACACGCCACTCCACTCTACAACACGCCACTGCACAGTACTACAGGCCGCTGCACTCTATGACATGGCACTCCACGCTACAACACGCCACTGCACAGTACTACAGGCCGCTCCACTCTATGACATGACACTCCACTCTACAACACGCCACTGCACAGTATCACAGGCCGCTGCACTCTATGACATGGCACTCCACGCTACAACACGCCACTGCACAGTATCACAGGCCGCTGCACTCCATGACACGCCACTCCACTCTACAACACGCCACTGCACAGTACTACAGGCCGCTGCACACTATGACATGACACTCCACTCTACAACACGCCACTGCACAGTATCACAGGCCGCTGCACTCTATGACATGACACTCCACTCTACAACACGCCACTGCACAGTACTACAGGCCGCTGCACTCTATGACATGGCACTCCATGCTACAACACGCCACTGCACAGTATCACAGGCCGCTGCACACTATGACATGACACTCCACTCTACAACACGCCACTGCACAGTATCACAGGCCGCTGCACTCTATGACATGACACTCCACTCTACAACACGCTACTGCACAGTACTACAGGCCGCTGCACTCTATGACATGGCACTCCACGCTACAACACGCCACTGCACAGTATCACAGGCCGCTGCACACTATGACATGACACTCCACTCTACAACACGCCACTGCACAGTATCACAGGCCGCTGCACTCCATGACATTTTTTTTTTTTTTAACAACACTACTGGGTTCTGGCTCCCAAGCAGTAAGGCCAAGCCTTTGAAATCAATATAACCACAACAATTGCCAATACTGCAACCTGTTATTTCTAATCCCAATTGCCTACCACTGATTGAGAAAAAACCAAAAAGGGAGGTACAAGGACTATTATTTGGTCCGATTAAATCAGGAATTTATTTATTCAAGTTATTTCATTTTAAAGAAAATTATTTTTCAATTTTTGTTTTTTTTGAAAGCGGCGATCAAACAATTAAAATTTTTTGTGCAAAAATACAAATCCAAACAAAAAGTGACATTTAGAGCATTCACATGTGTGTTCTTCCTAGCATTCATACCCACTCTACACATTCATCCTCCACTATTCAGTGGAGAAGCGTGGCTCAGTGGTTAGAGGCGGCAGACCTGGAGGCTGAGATCAGCCGTGGACCAGGGTTCGATTCCCCGCCTTGGCGCGTCTCGGGGTCAAAAATTCCACGGACTCGATAATTCTCGCTCCGGTGCCTACTCGACTCACGGGGTCACACTCTGCGACTCTGGGCAATAGCTTGCTTAATCTCCACTACGGCCCCTCGCAGCGGGATGCCTGGCTTTCACCTTGTGAATTCCCTGCCGGGGTATCTCACAGGGGAATACCAGGACGGGTTCCCTAAGCAAGCGCCTTGAGACCCCTGGGTGATTCGTGCGCTATATAAATCGAAATACATTTACATTTACTATAACACAATATTTACAGTGATTGAAACTTTTTACATATACACATCACTTCTTATTTGCCATAAAGATAAACGTTTCAGATAAGTTCTCTTTTTTATAAAATAAAGTTTAAGCAATACTGTTTTTTGCAGAGCTTTTATGGCAAGAAAACAGGGGGGGTCTACGCGTTTCGAACTCAGACAATTAGAGAGTTCTCATCAGGACCACAAAAAAGAACGAGCTCCAACTTGTTTTGGACACCTGGCTCATTCGGTCGTCAAATGATTTTTGACACTGGAGTTCGGACTTATCAGGGCTTTCTGCAGGCTTGCGGTGGGGGTTTCACGCTAAATTTGCATTTAAATAATCCTTGAATGTCAATTGTCGTGGTTCGTTTGGTCCCTCGCCTTGGTGCGCGCTGTCAGCGCGACCGGGACCGATGACTTTGACCCGTCTGCCTCGGAAGACTTCTGTTTACAGCGCCTTCGGTAAACACTTTTTTCTCAATCAGTGGTAGGCAATTGGGATTAGAAATAACAGGTTGCAGTATTGGCAATGGTTGTGGTTATATTGCACTCTATGACATGGCACTCCACTCTACAACACGCCACTGCACAGTATCACAGGCCGCTGCACTCCATGACATGGCACTCCACTCTACAACACGCCACTGCACAGTACTACAGGCCGCTGCACTCTATGACATGGCACTCCACTCTACAACACGCCACTGCACAGTATCACAGGCCGCTGCACTCCATGACATGGCACTCCACTCTACAACACGCCACTGCACAGTACTACAGGCCGCTGCACTCTATGACATGGCACTCCACTCTACAACACGCCACTGCACAGTATCACAGGCCGCTGCACTCTATGACACGCCACTCCACTCTACAACACGCCACTGCACAGTACTACAGGCCGCTCCACTCTATGACATGACACTCCACTCTATGCCACTGCACAACCCTCCACTATACCACACTGTACTTGGCCTGGTCATAGCCCGTTTCACTCTTCGGAATTCTGAAAAGTTACCGAAAAACTCCACTAAATTCCAGAGAGTTCTGTGAGTGGGCGGAGAAAATCATGAGGCAACAAAAGCTACGCGCAGCCACCCTTCGGATCTCACACAGAACGACCAATTAGACAATTTGCTGTTGTCTCCTGCACGCATGCGCATGACTCTCTCACTGAGTGTAGAAGGCAGGCAGATACCAGGAATTAGTGCCTTCATTCTGATTGGCTGCATGTATGCCAGTGCTCTTATGAGAGCCGCAGACAGCTTGGGATTTGCTTATCTGTGTCTGTCCACAAGAAGCCACTTTTTAAAAAGCGTTTGCAGGACGTCAACAAAAATAACTATTTATTTCGAAAAAAGGCGAGACTTAAAACAATTCAGACGGCACAAAGAGCTCGTGTTCGACAGGTCAAGGAAGCACTGGGGCCCTTTCTGCAAAGTCTTTTGGATGCTCCCAGGACCCTCGAACTGACTGTAGTACTGTGCAGTGGCGTGTTGTAGAGTGGAGTGCTTTGTATGTACATCGGGGTCTCAAAGACACCGAGGCCTCTCCAGCGGCTCTCAATGTAAAATGTAAATTGATACTTGTATAGCGCACTACTCACCCGCAAGAGTCTCAAGGCGCTTGTACAATACCGCTGTTGAACCCATCCTGCTTTCCCTGTGAGGTGTCCACTCCTGGGCACCCCCAAGGTGGAGGCCAGGCATCCTTAGCGTTGTGGGGGCCGTTGTGGAGATTAAGCAAGCTATTGCCCAGAGTTACAGAGTGGGACTCCATGATTGGAATAGGCACCGAGGCGAGAAGTATCAGGTCCGTGGAAATTGAGCCCAAGACCCGCCGAGGCGGGAATTGAACCCTGGTCCCGGCCAGACCTCTGCATCAGGGTCTGCCACTCTAACCATTGAGCCACACTACTCCACTCAATATACACGTCATCCGTACCTGCTCGGTCTGGGAAGCTGGTTGGCCATTAGAGAGATGTGGAGATGCCTAACAGTCCTGTGCCCCAGGAAAGGCGCTCATGTTGGGGCAAAGTTAGTCTCCTGTGGCTGCGCCTGGGGCACGGAGGGCTGAGCCGCAGCCGCAGTCCGGGCCCCGTGCGGAGCTCCGGCGCTGGGATTCATGTATTTAAAGGCCTGGGACGGGGGCAGCGCCGCAGCGGAGGAGGCGAGGGAAGCAGCGATGTGAAGGTGAAGGGACAGGGATAGAGGGAGAAGGAAACAGGCAGGGAAGAGGAGCGAAGGAGGGAAAGAAAGCTCACGTTTGTCTGTCTCTTTCCGTTTGCTCTCTGATGACTCACACACCTAACAGTCTTTCTCTTCCTGCACTCTTTATTCTCCAGTCTCTTTATTACCATACTCCCGCCCCCCCTACCTTGA
Organism: Lissotriton helveticus; assembly: GCF_964261635.1. Lineage (NCBI taxonomy): Eukaryota > Metazoa > Chordata > Amphibia > Caudata > Salamandridae > Lissotriton > Lissotriton helveticus. Next base: position 59,365,969 of record NC_136065.1, on the reverse strand, counting down.
TAGATAGCGCCTCTTCCTGGCAGTGCGCTCTCTTCGTGGCCCCTCGAGGTCTCGGGTCTGCAGTGCGCCTCTCCGTCCACTTCTCTCCACCTGCTCCCTTCCGCTGCTCCGGACGTCCAGCCCCTCGGTGTCGAGATGAAACACTGCGGATGGAGGCAGAGAGGCACCGAGAACAGAGCCCAGGAGGGGGGCGTGCATCCTGCCCCCCCAGAGCCTGTTCAGGTGCAGCCTGGAGGCCCCAGGTGAGCAGAGCAGACACGCATGGAAACAGCGCCAAGTAACACAGCACCCACTGGGACCTCATTAACCAAACACGTGGCCCTTGGATGCGGAGGCCTCGGGACTGCACTGAATGTGGACTGCAGAGGAGGCCCTGATGTGGAGGCTGTGAGACCAGGACTGCTGCAGCCCAGGCCAGGCAGCCCTAGAGTCACCTCTTATGTGTGAGGTGCTAAAACAAGCTACTAAATCAATGAAACCCCCTGAGGGACTAAACTCACCCCTCCCTAACCTTTGGAGGAGAAATTTACATTTCTATTTGCAGGACAGGGAGCAAACGTATCCAAGCTACAGACCATCACCTCACCATCTCTGACTGAGACTTTCCATCACCTCTCGCTTCACTAATACAACATGACCATGTGCCCCAAACTCCCCCTTCCCTCTTCCCCGACCATCACCCCAGAACCATCTCATCACCTTGACTCCACAGGCTTGCTAAGCAACCTTGCTGCCCACCCTTTTTTAATTGATCTTTATTGATTTTCAGCGACTTACACAAATAAACTCCCTCCAACATACTATGCTTGGTTTTACAGCACTGGTCACAGAGAGGCTGTGGTGGAGTGTCGCACATTAACACAACACAGGAGTCTTAAACCAGAATTGTCCATTTATTACACAAGCAGACACTTTCCATACTCATCAGTTAAGCTGGCGCCTGCTCAGGGTTTACCATACTCGATCGCCTTATGTTTGCGATTAAGGTCAGGTCGTAAACTCCTGAAGACACACCTGTTCCCACAAGATCCATAATATCACCAGTCACCCCCCTCCAGTCCCCCTCTGCACTCCAGCACTGGGACGCTCCCGGGCAGCCATGCGCTTTATAAATCCTTTTTCATTTCATTCATTCATTTCATTTCATTCGTTACATGCCGTCGGGTGTAGGCGGTCAAGTGCAGAATTAGGTGGATGCTGGAAGGGGGGAGCCCCTTGAACCGCATGTGTGGATGTGCCTCGCCTGCCCTCCAGTACAGAACGAGGGTGTGCGGGGGTAAGGATTCCCAATGTGTGCAGCGATTTCACGTCATGTGATATTAGGAGTGCAGGGTAAGGATATAAGCTATGTTGTAACTGAGTTGAGTGTGTGCAACTTAGATTCGATGGCAGTCAAACATTCGTCCCATTGTGCAGGGTTAGCTCGCGGGGGGGTCCCAAGTGTGTTGGATGAGCATGTCTCGTGCTCTGTGGAGAGCCTGAACCCATGATTGGATGTTGGGGCGCGCCTGTGACTTCCAGGTCATGGCAATTTTGCGCTTTGCCAGCGCCAGTGCCAAGGCTTAGAATTTATTGATATGCACTGTGCTTCGTTATTCCTAACAGAAAATGCGGTCCCCGGGTGTTATCGGGGTACCCGCTACCTCTGTAACCGACCAGAACGGAAGGGCAGCGCAGGCCCTAGCATTTGCCCTTCCCACATTACCGTCCAAGAGATCCACCTGGGAGAGTTAACTCTTGGCGCCCTAGTACCTGAAGGTGTCGAAGGCCCATTTCAACGGCGTACAAGGTAAAGCATCTCCCTGATCCTCAGATAGCAGCTGCATTGGGAACACTGCCGACTTGGGGGCAGTTAATCCGTAGGCCCGAGACACTGGTGTGGTCATCCAGTAACCCCATTAATCCCTACAGAGCTGAAATCTGGCCAGGCAAGTATATCAATGCGTCATCTGCGTGGAGAGAAAGAATGTGCCACTGACCATATGCTTGTATACCCCAGTCTAATGTCCCATGATGCAGTTGGCACACCAGGGGCTCCATAGCTAACGCAAATTAAATTGGGTGATAAACGGCACCCCTGTCTTGTCCCGCGTTCTATTATGAACAATGAGGAAATGATACGGCCGGTCTGGATGTATGACATTACAACGCATGCTTTTACCACGCATGCCTTTACAACGCAGTATTTACAACGAATACCATTACAACGCATAGTGCTTTGGGGCGCTGGATAGTGAATAGTTTAATGTACTATTCCAACTCCAGTCCCCGTGGATAGTAGGGAAGGTGTTGGATAGTAAATTAAATCTACTCCCTATCCTAGAGCGCCCCCCAGTGCAATGCGTTGTAATGGTTTGCGTGGTAAAAGTTGCATCGTAAAGGCACTGCGTGGTAAAAGTTACGTTGTAAAGGATGTTTACTGGCCGGTCTTGACCCTGGCCTGAGGGTTTGGGAATAGTATCCTTACCCACCTCAAAAGATTATGGCCTATGCCGAAATTAGCCAGTACTGTTAGTAGGTATTGCCATCCCTAAGTGTTGAAGGCCTTTTCAATGTCTAGAGTGGCTATCCAAGGTGTTGCATTTTCTGACCGGGCCCACTCTCGCAATGTTAATAGGCGGCGAAGGTTCAGGCCAGTGTTCCAACCTGGAATAAATCCACCCTGGTCCTCGAGCACCAGCATCTGCACGGCGTCGAGGATCCGATTGGCTAAATTCTTTCACAAGATTTTATAATCAGAATTTAGGAGGGACGAGGGGCAGTAGGAGCCCATCTGGAGTGGGTCCCTGCCCTGTTTGGGTAACACGACCAGGACCGCTTCACGCGAGGAGGGCGGGAGTTCCCCCTTTCGAATGCTTCTTCATACATGATGGATAAACGGGGAGTGAGATGTTCGGCATACGTCATCCGTCTGCCCCCGAGCCCTGCAGTGCCCAATGGTTTGATAGCGTCTGAGATCTTGTCCATAGAGATAGGATCTTTGAGCAGTGCACACTGAGTTTGTGTCACCTGTGGGAGAATGACGTGGGATAAAAACTGCCGAATGAGTGAGGGGTCCTCAGTTTCAGGAGCTTGATATAGGGAGATATAGTAACTGTAAAAGGAATCGTTCATCACTCCTTGGGTGTTTACTAAGTGGTCATCGGTCATGTATATCGTCGTGATGGGGGTGTGACGTGTCAGTTTTTAGTAGCCATGCCAGAATTCTGCCCGCTTTGTCACCTTCAGTGCGTCTCTGGGTCAGATATTGTTTATAGTCTAGAGCACAGAGGCTGTCCACTGTCTCTTTGTATTCAAGTCAAGCCTTAGAAAGCGAGGGAATGATGTGTGACTGAGTCTGTAGGGGAAAGCTGTTCACAGTGTTGAACTTCAGCCTCAGGTCTGTGAAGCTCTTTCTCGAGTGTCATGCTGGAACCATAAACCGTTTTAATAGCGTGACCGCGGAGAACAGTTTTGACTGCGTCCCACTCTTTTCCCGCATTCGATGCAGAGCCTGTGTTTGTCTGAAAGTACATGTCGATAGATTGTGTCAGAGAAGCACGAAACACTGCATCTTTAAGTGCAGCAATGGGAAGTCGCCAGGCCGGTATCCTAGCTTTATGAATGCCCCACACCAACTGTAGTTGTAAGGGGCTGTGATCAGAGATCATGCTGGCCAAATACTCTGCATGGGATACTCTAAGCAGGGCATTATCCGAACAGTATATCTCGTCTATCCTCGTGTGGAGGTCGTGGATCATGGAGTAATGCGAGTAAACCCGCGTAGTGGGATGTTTGCTGCCCCATGCTTCGTGTAGATGCATATTATTGGCCCAATCTTTCTTGTTTTGTGCTAGGCTAATGGATTGTACACCCGGAAGCTGCTGCCGTGAGTGGTGCAAGGCGAGGTCATGTACACATTTGTAGTCCCCACCCCAGTATGCTGGTGCTGTGGCGTCACAGAGCAGGGACAGTGTGATTGTCTGCAGGAACAATGCTTTTCCTGAGTTTGGAGCATATAAGGAAACCAATGCCAGTGAACAGCTGTCCAAAGAGCCTTCTAAAGTTGCATAGCGACCCTGGTAGTTCCCTCAGGTGTGTGTGCCACCCAAATCAAGGTGCCCTTGGCGTATCCCGAGTATATGGTGCTCACCACTGTCCCCCTCTATCTTTTGCAAAGTGACAAGATGGTTTGTGTGGTGAAGTGTGTTTCTTGTAACAACGCAAAGGAAATCCTGTGACTACAAACATATCGGTAGACCTCATGTCGTTTGGCCCATCCAGCTAGGAAAGAGCCAGGTTTTTAGGGTTTTACGGAATTGTTTGTGTTCAGTGATGGATAGGAGGTGGGAGGCAGTTTGTTCCAGAGCAAAGGGGCAAGATAGGAAAAAGAACGGTGACCGTATCTGGAGGTCCGGACACGCGGTTGGGTCAAGAATGATTTGTTGCTGGACCTTAAGGATCTTTTGGGCACATACCAATTAAGTTTTTTTTTTTAGGTATTTGGGCCCGTTGTTGTAGAAAGAGTTATGCGTTATGCACAAGATCTTAAAGTGGCTTCTCTGACGAATGGGAAGCCAATGGATGTTTTTCAGACAGGGTGCGGAGGCTGTTCTAGGAGGCAGGTCCAGGACTAATCTGGCTGCTGCATTTTGGAGGGTGTGCAGTTTTGCCAGCAGGTCCTCATTAAGTGCAGCGTACAGGGCATTGCCATAATCGAGATGGCTAACTATCAGGCCCTGTACCAAGGGTTTCCTGGTTTCTATAGGAAGCCACCTGAAGATCTTCATGAGACTACGCATTATTCCATAGCAAGTCCCTGTCACTTTGGTGATGTGATTTTTCATGGACAAGGCACAGTCTATTGTTATTCCTAAGTTACGTACTGCAGATTTAGGGGAAGGACATACTCCCAATTCCGGTGGCCACCACTCTTGTGTCCAGCATTTCTCTGCTTTGCCGAACAAGTGAGGTCGGCTTGCCAATGGGCAATTGGCCATCTCCACTGAAATGTAACTAAGCAGAACAGATAACAACAGTGGAGGAAAGAAAAGAAAATACATTTGACAATGTGTTATAAAGAAATCACGCTGTAAAGGAGCAGAGAGAAACGGAAGAAAAAAGAAGATAAAAACATGAGAATGCTATAACAGCCACTTATCGTGAATAGAGATGTGGCGAGACTGCGCAACATCTGCATCGGGCCGCCATTCACAGTGCATATCCGTTTCAACCAAACTACAGAGGAGTGATGCATAACCAGGGTGATATGCCCCTCGCTGCGCGATTCTGTGGCCAAGTCGCTGGTCCACAGAAGTCCTTTGAATCGTTGTGAAGGGCATCACACAAGCTCATCAGAAGTTTGTGGAGTGACCACCTAGCTTCCCTCTGTCAGAGCCGCATGCTGTGAGGCAGTCAGTGGTAAAGTTTGGTCTAAGGCTGTGTCTGAGTCGGACCTAGATCTGGGAGGCGACGTGGAGTTACAAAAAAGGTCTGCCTGCTTGATAGCCTGTTCACTTTCACTTGCCGCCTGGGTTTCTTTCGGGCGCCATGTTCCTCCCCTGCCAAGACGTCTGTGTGGACCTGCCAGTTCACATGGCTATTGGAGTGCCACCAAAGTTGCAGGCGGTGCATCTGCAAGACCCTTCTGGTCTATCCAGGACCAAGCCTCTTCAGGAGTAGAGCAGAAGATAATACTGTCTTTGTATTGACTGCGCAACCTGGCAGGATAATGCAACGAGTATTAAATTTCATGGCTCCTAAAGCATTTCTAAACATCCAGGTAGGAGGATCTGTGGCGTTGCACCAATATTGTTTAGTCTAGGTAGATGTGTACCACAGCATTCTCAGTCGCGGAGTAAGCAGAAAGACGTCAGAACTGGGTTCGTCGAGTGCCCGTTTTCGAAGGTTGGGAGAGGATTGCATGGAAAATAGCCCCCCACCTACAGCGTACATTTACAGCACTTAATGAAAAGAAGAGCACGCAGCATACCAGGCGAAAAGGGAAAACAGAGCCCGGAACCGGTACCAAGATACCTTTGAAAAGGGTGAAATAAAGAACAGCCTGATTGTCTGCATTTGACGCAAAAGCTATAGGCACGGCAAAATAACCGAACCCAGACGGTACATATCTGTAACCATGTACCTGCTTGACAGACACCATTTAATCACATGTCAATAAGAACCTTACGAAAGTCAATGATTCAAAAAGACCTCGTAGTGAAAGAACCTATCTGAACCACACAAAGAGGGACAGCGGCCCTGGAATTCAATAGAAGGACCCTAATCCCTATACTCCAAAAAGAAGTAAAAATAATCCCGTGGTTTTAAATTCGTCCGTCCTGAGGAAGGTGCCATAATTGTAAACCTACGCACCGAAACGCGTCGACAGTAGGACATCTAAATGTGTATATGTATTTCGTATTTATTTTTGTGAGCATAAAAATGCATGATTTTAATGGGGAATGACTCTGAGGTAGATACCGTAAATTGGAATTGTTAGATAGCATCTAAAGATTGTACCAGAGCACCCAAATCATAATACTAATTGTCTGCAATTTTAAACAATGGTTTTAAACACAAGTGTTTCTACTTAATAAACTTTTGAGAGTAAAAAATTATTTTCTAGTGTGGAGTACGATTCTCTATTTGAAATATTTTTGTAAATACCATAATTACAAAATTGGTAAGGATTTGAATGTGTAGGCCTTTTGGTCACCATAGGAAAGATTAATACACAGAAAGGATCCTCCTTTTGATAAAACCACAGCATTCTCCACCTGCCATGGTCAATAGCCCCTGGTCTCTTGGAGGATATGATCCCTGTCACGTTAACTGAGAAGCCTCACCACCACAGGCCTGGGGGTGAATGCTCTCTTGAACGAGAAGAACTTGGAGATCCTACCCTTCAGGATTTCCGTGGAGAACCAGGACTCCAGGTACAGCTCAATGCTTTGGGCCTTTCATTTGCTCCAGTAAGCCCACTATCCGTACATTGTTCCTGTCTGACCTACCCTCCTGATCTTCCACCTGGCTCTGTATTCCACCTCTAGTTGGAGGATTTTAACCTGCTCTGTAGCCGTGGACACAGTGGCCCGCAATGATGCCAGAGCTGTCTTCAATTTCGCAACTCTGTCTTTCAGTTTTTTGTGGTCTTCTCTCAAGAACCCCATTTCTGCCCACAACAAGTCTTTCTTGGGGCCCAATGTAAACTTGATATACAACACCGCTGCCATCAACTCGTCAAATTGATGCGTGTCATCCACGTGACCTGCAGGGCTCAGGGCCAGTGCCTGTACATTACTCTCTGTGATAGGTGCCTGAGAGGAGGTGTCAGTTGGATGGGGCTGTGTCTTGTCCACTTTGGGCTAGCCCATTTTTGAAGGCAAAGTATATGTCGTTGTGTAGGTGCTTGCATTATCGGGGGTGGTACCCAGAAAAGAATCTGCACTACTGACCCATTATTGTGTGGCATTTTTAGTAAGACGTGTCACTGGCACGTGCTGGAGAAGGGATGGAGTGTCCTGGTACGGAAGTGCAGGGCCAGAGCAAACCTTCAAGTGTGGCACCCCACCACACACCACCTGCCTATCTGACACACTCTGGCTCTGTGCATGGGTTCAGGAAGGAGGTGCATCTGTTTCTGCCATCACAGGTGGGCTGCAGCCTTGCACATGCAGCCCAGTTTAAAGCAGGCTGTAATTGGACGTGTGCACTCAAAAAGTTCCAGGAAGACTGGCCCTGCATCTTCAGTTGGACAATTCTGGAGGCAAAAGGCCTGTCCTTCTTTGTACGCACTGATGTACACTATTGTAGTGCTTTGTACCAGGTGGGCCTACACGAGGCACTTCAATCCAGAGACCGAATATTACTCCTTTTACTGGCAATGACACCACAGCTCTCTACTATAGTGTGAAGCAAAATTCCTGTGTGGTTTTCCACAACATTCCCTGCCCACTCCACCCCTATAAGCATAGACGTCCTTACATACATTTACCATCTGCTGAAATCGGTATACAACCTTTACCACGCATTTTTTGCCACGCACTACCATTACAACGCGGTTTTTACCACGCATACCATTACAACGCATTGCGCTGGGGGGCGCTCTAGGATAGGGAATAGGTTAATTTACTATCCAATAACCTTCCCTAGTGTCCACGGGGACTGGAGTTGGAATAGTAAATTAAACTATTCACTATCCAGTACCCCAAAACGCTATGCGTTGTAATGGTATGCGTGGTAAAATCCGCGTTGTAATGGTATGCGTGGTAAAAGTATGCGTTGTAACGTCATACATCCGCTGAAATCAGGTGCCAAATCACTGGAAGTATACAATGTTAGGTTTAAAAATATATTTCCACCACAGCCCTCCTTATTCAGAACATTCCCAACACAACAGCATGGGTTATCTAGCTCCAATACAGAATACACTGCTGGAAGCTGAATGATGCCTTGGAGCATGTGACAGAGTTCCCCTCTCACCAGTGTTATGCCGGTTTATTAGGCAAAATGTGGTGTAAAATGTAATGGTTTATCCCAAAATGTAAAAAAGATTTTGCAAAATGGTGCACAGAAAAGGCTTGAATAAACCAATCTGCATTTACTGTAAGTAAGCTGCCATTGCAATGCAAAGCTTGCTGAAGAACCACATTCAAACAGCACATGATACTAGCTTAGCCATAGGCACTTGGCTTCACCATATTTAGTAGTGGCGAAGCTTATGTGTCCATTATTGAACAAGAATTACAAACCTTTCGGGTCACATCTACCATTACTAGTACATTGCATTAGCTTGGGGAGTCCCAACTGTCACAAGATGAGGACATGTGGCTAGCAACCGCCTCTCCACCTCACACCACGCAGGTATGACACAGAGTTGGCGATTTGTGATTGGCCTGGTGTTCTATAATTGTGTAACCTGCCAAGGCTAATGATGAGCAGAAGACGCCTTGGTGCTCTATTTCTAGACAGTGTCCAAATCTTGTGCCTTTACTGTAAATGTATTGCATGAATCATAACACCCTTTTCTTTGTGGTTTTTGACAGCACAAGCTTGTGTTATGTTATAGCGTATTTGTGAAGCGCACAGCTACTCAATAGAGTGTCCCGGCGCTTGTGTGAGACGTCTCCTTGATGGATATTCAGCCCCTAGCTGTCTGTCCCCCCCCTGCATGTATTGTTGGCTTAGAATACATGTTCTCTTTCATCATATGTGCTGACTGAGTTTAAATTCATTTAGGATTCTTCATTTGGCGAAGCATGCGGCTGCGGAATAGCGGCCTCCCGCTGCGCCCAGCTGCATTCACCCTCCGCTCTAGGCCGATGCTTCCTCTGGCCGTGAGTAGTTGTCAGATCTCTGGCTGCTCTTGCTCCACCTTGCCCCAGGCTTCTCTCAGCGCACAGTGGCGGATGTTGCACACTATTGTCGTGTTCTCTTTCTGTTGCCTCGTTGGCCTCCTCCGGATTCTTTCTTGCACGTTGAATGAGCCGTCCGGCCATCGCCCTGCCTTCAAGTGTCACTCCATCCTCTTGATGGATATCTTGGCTCCCATCTACTTCTCCATCATTTGCTTGATGTTGTTGCTTTGCTTCTTTGTTTAATGCTCACATTGCATGTACCCCCTGCGTTTGATGCTGGGTATGGTTTGTGCGTCTTGCTGCATCTCTGTGGCTGCTATATCTGATGCTGGGTGGGTGGTGCACTGTCTTCCTACACTTTGACTTGTGAGGGTCTCCCAGTGACTATCCCTGAGTAGACGCTGGACACCCCTGCCCTCTGCATTGCTCCCATCCGGACACCTTTTGAGCCTTTGCTTGTTGGCAAGTGTTGGACCCGACCTCGTGGCGTGGTCCTACCCCTCCCGCATGGCGGGCCCCGGACGACATCGGCTCTCCACCCAGCCCGGATCGGCCCTGGGCACATCTCTGCACGACCTACAAACCACCAGATCCGCCCCCGGCGGCCCACCACCACTGACACGGCACCCTTGGGCCGCCCCAGCGTTACCGGTCCGGTGCCCACCAAGGACCCACATTCCGGGCCCGATGCCATCTTGGGCCCATCACGTCACAGACACGTGGTCCCGGCCCAGCCGCGACCACAGCCCCAGCAAGCCCGCCATCGAGGCACCAAGAACCTCCGGGTGGTAGAGTGGCCACTCAACCAGAGACAAGGAGAGGGGAGTTTCGATGGCTCTCCAACCATCCCCGTACGCCTGGTATCGATCGCCCTCCGGCCTCCCTGGGCGCTGGCTCCACCCCCCTGCTGGGTGTCTGGACACCATCATCCCGGCCCCTCTGACCTCCAGGCGAGAGGGTCCGGACATCAAAGGACTCCAGACCTATATCTGAGCCAGCCCGGAGTAGGACGGCAGTTGTATCCCGGAGTCGAGAAGCCATGCTGACGCTGTCGGCTGACCCTGAGACGAACTCACCTTGCTGTTCTACCTGGAGCCTGCTGGCGCTGCCGCGGTCCATCTTCGCTGTAACCACCTTGGAGCCTGCTGGCCATGCCGCGGTCCATCTTCGCTGTAACCACCTTGGAGCCTGCTGGCGCTGCCGCAGTCCATCTTCGCTGTAACCACCTTGGAACCTGCTGGCGCTGCCGCGGTCCATCTTCGCTGTACCCACCTTGGAGCCTGCTGGCGCTGCCGCGGTCCATCTTCTCTGTAACCACCTTGGAGCCTGCTGGCGCTGCCGCGGTCCATCTTTGCTGTAACCACCTTGGAGCCTGCTGGCGCTGCTGCGGTCCATCTTCGCTGTAACCACCTTGGAGCCTGCTGGCGCTGCCGCGGCCCAACCTTCCGGAATCCCCCCAGCTCGAGGATTGAGAGCTGTGCTTAGGGTCTCCTTACCCCCGACCATCTATAAGACTGTCCCGCTACCTGACCCCTTGTCATGAGACTTTCCCGGTCCCCGGATCGGCTGTATAAATTGAAACGATACTTATTGCCAGATAAAGCTTGAAAACTCTATCTACGTGTTGTGTACTTTTGTAGTGGCGTAGTTACTCTGCTGTACGATTCTAGAAGAGGGCCCCCCCATCGGAGGCCCCCCTCGACATCGCTCGGTCCCTTCTCAGAAGGAGGAGTAGACCTGGGGGTGGTCAGTCAGACACCTTCTGCCGCCCCAGGTTTGCCTTTCTAACAGCAAGTTACCATAGGGAAAGAGATTTGTTGTGTTCAATAACTACGTGATGTTCTCATGTTTATTAGACTTTGGGTTCTGGCTGCCAGACTGCTGATTCGCCCCTGCATATTGGCGAGGGCGTCCTTCCGATAGAGGGCAAGAGAGGGCTACCTTCTGCATTACCATGTGTTGCCAGCGGAGACTCCCCAGTTAAGGGATGAATGCTTTAGCCTGTGAGTAGAAGCAACTAGAGAAAGGGGTCAGTCAGTGTACACCGGTAGGACACCACTTGGGGATTACTGTGAGAGGTGCTCCCTCCACACAGTAGGAGTAGTAGCGGGAGCAGCTCTCCCTTGGTAGGCACAGGCAATAGGTGCCGGAGGCGAGAGTAGGTATAGTAACAGGAGTAGCTCCCCTTCGTTGGCACCGGCAATAGGTGCCGGAGGCGAGAGTAGGGGTAGTAGAGGGAGTAGCTCCCCCTTGGCAGGCACAGACAATAGGTGCCAGAGGCGACAGTAGGGGTAGTAGTGGGAGTAGCTCTCCCTTGGCAGGCACAGGCAATAGGAGCCGGAGGCGAGAGTAGGGGTAGTAGAGGGAGTAGCTCCCCCTTCGCAGGCACAGGCAATAGGTGCCGGAGGCGAGAGTAGGGGTAGTAGCGGGAGTAGATCCCCCTTGGTAGGCACAGACAATAGGTGCCAGAGGCGACAGTAGGGGTAGTAGCGGGAGTAGATCCCCCTTGGCAGGCACAGACAATAGGTGCCGGAGGCGAGAGTAGGACTAGTAGCGGGAGTAGCTCCCCCTTGGCAGGCACAGGCAATAGGTGCCGGAGGCGAGAGTAGGACTAGTAGCGGGAGTAGATCCCCCTTGGCAGGCACAGGCAATAGGTGCCGGAGGCGAGAGTAGGGGTAGTAGCGGGAGTAGATCCCCCTTGGTAGGCACAGGCAATAGGTGCCGGAGGCGACAGTAGGGGTAGTAGCGGGAGTAGATCCCCCTTGGTAGGCACAGACAATAGGTGCCGGAGGCGAGAGTAGGGGTAGTGGAGGGAGTAGCTCCTCCTTGGTTGGCACCGGCAATAGGTGCCGGAGGCGAGAGTAGGACTAGTAGCGGGAGTAGCTCCTCCTTGGTTGGCACCGGCAATAGGTGCCAGAGGCGACAGTAGGGTTAGTAGCGGGAGTAGCTCCCCCTTGGTAAGCACAGGCAATAGGTGCCGGAGGCGACAGTAGGGGTAGTAGCGGGAGTAGCTCCCCCTTGGTAAGCACAGGCAATAGGTGCCGGAGGCGAGAGTAGTGGTAGTAGTGGGAGTAGCTCCCCCTTGGTAGGCACAGGCAATAGGTGCCGGAGGCGAGAGTAGGACTAGTAGCGGGAGTAGCTCCCCCTTGGTGGGCACAGGCAATAGGTCCGGAGGCGACAGTAGGGGTAGTAGCGGGAGTAGCTTCCCCTTGGCAGGCACAGGCAATAGGTTCCGGAGGCGAGAGTAGGACTAGTAGCGGGAGTAGCTCCCCCTTGGTGGGCACAGGCAATAGGTGCCGGAGGCGAGAGTAGGGGTAGTAGCGGGAGTAGATCCCCCTTGGTAGGCACTGGCAATAGGTGCCGGAGGCGAGAGTAGGGGTAGTAGAGGGAGTAGCTCCCCTTGGTTGGCACAGGCAATAGGTGCTGGAGGCGAGAGTAGGGGTAGTAGAGGGAGTAGCTCCCCCTTGGTAGGCACAGGCAATAGGTGCCGGAGGTGAGAGTAGGGGTAGTAGCGGGAGTAGCTCCCCCTTGGTACGCACCGGCAATAGGTGCCGGAGGCGAGAGTAGGGGTAGTAGCGGGAGTAGCGGGAGTAGCTCCCCCTTGGCAGGCACAGGCAATAGGTGCCGGAGGCGAGAGTAGGACTAGTAGCGGGAGTAGCTCCCCCTTGGTAGGCACAGGCAATAGGTGCCGGAGGCGAGAGTAGGACTAGTAGCGGGAGTAGCTCCCCCTTGGTTGGCACCGGCAATAGGTGCCAGAGGCGAGAGTAGGACTAGTAGCGGGAGTAGCTCCCCCTTGGTAGGCACAGGCAATAGGTGCCGGAGGCGACAGTAGGGGTAGTAGCGGGAGTAGATCCCCCTTGGCAGGCACAGGCAATAGGTGCCAGAGGCGACAGTAGGGGTAGTAGCGGGAGTAGCTCCCCCTTGGCAGGCACAGGCAATAGGTGCCGGAGGTGAGAGTAGGGGTAGTAGAGGGAGTAGCTCCCCCTTGGTAGGCACAGGCAATAGGTGCCGGAGGCGAGAGTAGGGGTAGTAGAGGGAGTAGCTCCCCCTTGGTTGGCACAGGCAATAGGTGCCGGAGGCGACAGTAGGGGTAGTAGAGGGAGTAGCTCCCCCTTGGCAGGCACAGGCAATAGGTGCAGGAGGAGAGAGTAGGGGTAGTAGAGGGAGTAGCTGCCCCTTGGCAGGCACAGGCAATAGGTGCCAGAGGCGACAGTAGGGGTAGTAGCGGGAGTAGCTCCCCCTTGGCAGGCACAGGCAATAGGTGCAGGAGGAGAGAGTAGGGGTAGTAGAGGGAGTAGCTCCCCCTTGGCAGGCACTGGCAATAGGTGCTGGAGGCGACAGTAGGGGTAGTAGCGGGAGTAGATCCCGCTTGGTAGGCACAGGCAATAGGTGCCAGAGGCGACAATAGGGGTAGTAGCAGGAGTAGCTCCCCCTTGGCAGGCACAGGCAATAGGTGCCGGAGGCGAGAGTAGGACTGGTAGCGGGAGTAGATCCCCCTTGGCAGGCACAGGCAATAGGTGCCGGAGGCGAGAGTAGGACTAGTAGCGGGAGTAGATCCCCCTTGGTTGGCACAGGCAATAGGTGCCGGAGGCGAGAGTAGGGGTAGTAGAGGGAGTAGCTCACCTTGGTTGGCACCGGCAATAGGTGCCGGAGGCGACAGTAGGGGTAGTAGCGGGAGTAGCTCCCCCTTGGCAGGCACAGGCAATAGGTGCCGGAGGAGAGAGTAGGGGTAGTAGAGGGAGTAGCTCACCTTGGTTGGCACCGGCAATAGGTGCCGGAGGCGACAGTAGGGGTAGTAGCGGGAGTAGCTCCCCCTTGGCAGGCACAGGCAATAGGTGCCGGAGGAGAGAGTAGGGGTAGTAGAGGGAGTAGCTCCCCTTGGTTGGCACCGGCAATAGGTGCCGGAGACGAGAGTAGGACTAGTAGCGGGAGTAGATCCCCCTTGGTTGGCACCGGCAATAGGTGCTGGAGGCGACAGTAGGGTTAGTAGCGGGAGTAGCTCCCCCTTGGCAGGCACAGGCAATAGGTGCCGGAGGAGAGAGTAGGGGTAGGAGAGGGAGTAGCTCCCCTTGGTTGGCACCAGCAATAGGTGCCGGAGGCGAGAGTAGGACTAGTAGCGGGAGTAGATCCCCCTTGGTAGGCATAGGCAATAGGTGCCAGAGGCGACAGTAGGGGTAGTAGCGGGAGTAGCTCCCCCTTGGCAGGCACAGGCAATAGGTACCGGAGGCAAGAGTAGGACTAGTAGCGGGAGTAGCTCCCCCTTGGTAGGCACAGGCAATAGGTGCGGGAGGCGAGAGTAGGGGTAGTAGAGGGAGTAGCTCCCCCTTGGTAGGCACAAGCAATAGGTGCCGGAGGTGAGAGTAGGGGTAGTAGAGGGAGTAGCTCCCCCTTGGCAAGCACAGGCAATAGGTGCCGGAGGCGAGAGTAGGGGTAGTAGAGGGAGTAGCTCCCCTTGGTAGGCACAGGCAATAGGTGCCGGAGGCGAGAGTAGGGGTAGTAGAGGGAGTAGCTCCCCCTTGGTAGGCACAGGCAATAGGTGCCGGAGGCGAGAGTAGGGGTAGTAGAGGGAGTAGCTCCCCTTGGTTGGCACCGGCAATAGGTGCCAGAGGCGAGAGTAGGACTAGTAGAGGGAGTAGCTCCCCCTTGGTAGGCACAGGCAATAGGTGCCAGAGGCGAGAGTAGGACTAGTAGCGGGAGTAGCTCCCCCTTGGTGGGCACAGGCAATAGGTGCCGGAGGCAAGAGTAGGAGTAGTAGCGGGAGTAGCTCTCCCTTGGCAGGCACAGGCAATAGGTGCCGGAGGAGAGAGTAGGGCTAGTAGAGGGAGTAGCTCCCCCTTGGCAGGCACAGGCAATAGGTGCCGGAGGCGAGAGTAGGACTAGTAGCGGGAGTAGATCCCCCTTGGTTGGCACCGGCAATAGGTGCCGGAGGCGAGAGTAGGGGTAGTAGTGGGAGTAGCTCCTCCTTGGTAGGCACAGGCAATAGGTGCCGGAGGCGAGAGTAGGACTAGTAGCGGGAGTAGCTCCCCCTTGGTAGGCCCAGGCAATAGGTGCCGGAGGCGAGAGTAGGGGTAGTAGCGGTAGTAGCTCCCCTCCGTTGGCACCGGGAATAGGTGCCGGAGGCGACAGTAGGGGTAGTAGCGGGAGTAGCTCTCCCTTGGCAGGCACAGGCAATAGGTGCCGGAGGAGAGAGTAGGGCTAGTAGAGGGAGTAGCTCCCCCTTGGCAGGCACAGGCAATAGGTGCCGGAGGCGAGAGTAGGGGTAGTAGAGGGAGTAGCTCCCCCTTCGTTGGCACCGGCAATAGGTGCCGGAGGCGAGAGTAGGACTAGTAGTGGGAGTAGCTCTCCTTCGTTGGCACCAGCAATAGGTGCTGTACGATAGATTGTGATAACCCTGGAGGCGGTGCTGGCCGCCACACTTCAATGTAGCCAGAGGGCGACAGGCTACGGTATACTTCCTCCTGCTGGATGCCGGTTAAGACCCTCAGCTGTGAGTTGGTGTTCACCTAGTCACAACAGGGACGTGGTTTGTATTCTCTGCAATTATTTCAAGTACTGTTATTTCTGATGTATTGTTCTTGTTTGGTACACAGTGTTTTCAGATGGTGTTTGCAGACTCACTGAGACTCATACTATTTTTATTTTTTTGTTTAGAAAGCTTTATTAAAAAGATAAACATAATAAAACATCAGTACAGAATATATGATGAGAGGTGACAATTCCCAAATAAGTTAGCAGTGAGATAATCAACGATAATAGAAAGAGAAGAATCACACCTCAGAAAAAATAGAAACTATACAAAGCCAAATACATTTTAGATTTAAGAAGAAAAAGAAAGAAAAAAGAAAAGGAAAAAGGAAAGGGGAGATAGGAAAAGTGAAAAAGAAAAAGAGAAAGAGAAAAAAAGGGTCTAATGCAAGAAGAGAATATGAGAAAGTAACGATGAAAGAAAAAGGAAAGAGAGACAGAAAACCATTGAAATATGCATATATAAAAATTTGTATTTTGACCTAGAAAGAAACAAAGTTAAAGGCAACTGTTAGACCTGGCATCATTGGCATGAGTCTCTCCTCCATTTTTCTGTTTGCCTCCTCTGTTTACGATGTTTTTGCTGGTGTATTGCTTTGGGCACTGTGCCACTGCTGATCAGTGCCACAGTGCAAGTGCTCCCTATGTGAAATTACTGTGTTGATTGGATTCCATGTTTGGCTTATTTGGTTTACTGTCAGTCCCTAGTAGAGTGCACCAGGAGTGCCAGGGCTTGTAAATACAAATGCTGCTAGTGGGCTTGCAGCACGGGTTGTGCCACCCACAGAAGCGGCCTAGTAAAAATATGTCTACAGGTCTGCCATTGCTAGACCTACGTGCAGTCTGGTACTGTCACGCAGACTGCGCAAGTACCCCTACTTACCAGTCCCTAAACCTTCCCTTAACTTCATGTTAGTCACCCCTATGGTAAGCCCAAAGGCAGGGTGCATTGTAAGCATAAGGTAGGGCAAGCCTGACAAGGTTGGCATGTCCTAATAGTGAATTACAGCCATATTCGTTTTTCACTATTGTAAGGTTACCTGCTCTCCATCAGTTAGAATGGGCTGCCAGGATTATTAATGCTATAATCCTAGCGAGCTCGGGGAGCATGGTGCAATGTCGGGTTTGGTATCCCTGAACTCAGGGTTTAATAACGCATCCGTGTTGGTGGATGGTTTTTAGACTCTGTGTTTGAAAATAGCACTTTTAGAAAGTAGCTATTTTCTTGTCTAACTGTCTACCGGTCTCTGCTGGTTCTGGTGTGCGTGTGACAGGAGCTGGGTGGCTCCAGAGGTCTGAATGAGTCAGTGTGGGATGAGTGGGGCATTTGCATTGAGAGTAGGGGAAGAGTAGCTCCTGATAGCCTGCCCTGCCTGATACAATGCTGGCTCCGCCCCCCTGCCAGGCGACTGATGACTCTGTGCCTGCCAGGGACTTTCCTGGCCCCACCTCCTGCCGGGCAACTGATGGCCCTGCCCCTGCCAGTGACAATGCTGGCTCCGCTCCTGCTGGGCGGCTGAAGACTCTGCCCTGCCCAGTGAATAGGCCAGGTGCCTAGGCCTGGCAACACCCACAACAAACCCAAGATGGGGGGGAATTCCCCTGCATGGACAAAGGGATCAAAGCCAAAAAGGGGTATAAGAGAAGGACCCCTGAACCAAGAATTTAGATCACTTCTGACAAGGAAACCTGAACCAAGGACAAGAAGCCTGCTGATCCAAGGACTGCCTACCCCTTCTGCCAGAGTGCTGTTTTGTTGGGGGAATCCTGCAAGTGCTTCTTTATTTTTGCCAAGGAACCAGGAGAGAGGAACTGAGTGACTACTCTCAAACTTGCTAAAGAAAATCTCCAAGGGTTGGAAGAGTGCCAGCCTCCTGTTGAAGTCACAGGGCCAAAGGACTTCATTTATTTGCTGAAAGTGCTTGTTGCTGGAACCTGAAAATCCAGCACCTCTGAAGAATCCAGCAATCTCGACGCCGACGGACGCCGCCGAATCCAGCTCGACATCGTGAGTAACGTCTCCAGTGTCCCGCACCTTCGACGCCGGCCGCCGGGCCCGATCGACGCCAGTAGCGACGCCAGTGAGTAGCGAGTTCGGCTCCAGCTCCAAGTGACCCTGTGTCGACGCCGCCGCTGATCGCATCGACGCCGAGCCCAATCGACGCCGTGAGCGCTGCTCACTCTTGCAACATCGACATCAACGACGACGCCGTATCCTGCTTCATCTCGTGAGCGCTGCTCCTGCCTGACTTCGGTCGACGCCGCTGCAGATCGTCCCGACTCCGAGGCCGGATCGACGCCGAAGACGCGACGCCGGACATCTCGACGCCGCTGATCATCGAGTGCTTCACTTTTCCAAGGTACTGTGTTGTTGGGGTCTGTGCGACTCCAGGCTCGACGTAGCGCTCCTCGCGGTCGACGCCGAACCTTTGGATTAACTTTGCCTCGACGTCGTGTGACTCCCGTGTGGGTTACATTGTTGCCAAGAACTGTGTTTTCAAGAAGAAGAGTTGCTGTCAGATCCCGATTTTACCCTCACAAAATTCATTCTGTGCATGTAAAGACTTCCACTCCTGTTCAATCCATTTGGAGTTGGCGGCAGAGAGTTGCTCAACTGTGGTCAAATAGGAGGCAGAGTGTTCCTGGTTGTGCCACTAGAGTGCGTCAGTCAGCGTTCTAGCGTTCCGCTGATTGTCCGCCATTTCGTGCGCGTGAGCCCTCTGCTCTGCGCACTTCAACTGTCGTTTTAGTCCCGGAATGTCGCGCTTCTCACAGCGCTTCTGAAATTAGAACTTATCTTGTATTTTGGGCACTAGTACCAGTCTAGGGCTATTTAGTACTCTTTAGCGCCTCAGTAGCACTCTCAGTAAGATTTGTCCTTTTAGTTCCAGCCCCGTGTGCAGTTTCCGTTTGGCTCAGTTCTGAGAGACTATTTTCCTTTGCCTCGCATCCATAGTAAAACTGGTTTCCCCGCATCAATACCTAAGGCATCAAGCAACTCTCGTTCCTGTGAAGTCTTGTGGAGTTGGATTCCTGAATGCAGTTCCTGAGTCTGAATGGTCCACGTGTGAGGTTCCTGACGGCTGTCTGAACTACCGACTATTCAGTAGGATTGCTCCTTGTTTTCTTTCTTTACCAGTTGAACTCTCCTGTGATATTCAGCTTGCATTTGGTCATTGCGTATTCTGCCCTATAGCCTCTTTCTGGGGCTACCTGTGAACTCAGTGAGCTTCTGGAGATTTTTACTTCTGGAACTTTATTCTGTATTCTTCATGGCTTCCTGAAGCATCCAGTCCTCATTCAGGTTGAGCACAGTAAATGGGGGTATTATTGTATGCATATAATTAATACTGCTGTCTACCGCCATATCGTCATACTTCAACCTACAACTAATGAACACTGACTGTATGCATTGACAATCTATGGAAGCATGTTATACCCATTGAAGAATTATGAGAGCAGCTAATTCCACACTAGAATAAGGTAATGAGAGAAGCTAGTGGATACCTGCAGAGTAGGAAGTCATTCTTTGTGGGAACTGTACTAATGATGTCCTTCATGTTTTAGGTGCAGTTGGGCCATTGGCGTGACGAGTCCTTAAGCATCTGTGTGGCAGTCTCTCTTGTCTATCCACTTCCCCTTTCCCTTCCGTTCCTGGACTTGGAGACATCCGGGTCCAGGGAGGTCAGGGAATTCGGAAATATTCAGCGGGGCTCCTCCCTCTGGTCATCAGCTTCCACGGAAAAGCCAAGAATTCAGGTACACTTCTGACAGATTGAAGTGCCTCCAATTCTCTTCCGTCTGAGCAAAATGGCCGAGGGGTTAGATGTAAAGGCGTTAGCCTCTATTTTAGAAGGTTTACAGAAACAACTTAGTGAGACTAGGGAAGAGGTTAGAAAATCTAATCAAGAGGCAAGTTTTCTTCGACAAAGAATAGATCAGATGTCTACCAGTCCTAGTCCTAATTTTGGGAGTTTAAGGGCCCCAGTTTTTGATCCTTCTCCTACAACTTCTTCGTCCCTTACCACTCAAGTAGTGCATGCCATGTCCCCCACCATTCCCTTGGCAGCCCCAGAGAGGTTTCAGGGGGATCCCAATAAGGCGCAGATATTCATGACACAGTGCTCTCTCCATTTTTTATGTAAGCCCATTTTGTTTAAGGAGGATCAATCCAAGGTGGCTTTCGTGCTCTCTTACCTGAGTGGAGATGCAGCTTCGTGGTCTATGCCATTGGTCTCCTCTAATGATCCTGTGCTGTACAAGTTTGAAGAGTTTAAGAAAGAGTTCTTACGAATTTTCGACAGAAGAACCATCTCTCAGGCTACTGATAATGAACTATTGGATTTGAAACAGGGCAATCGTGAACTGGTGGCATACCTTGCTCAGTTCAATAAATTAATTGTGGAAACGAGTTGGCCGACAGAAAAAAGAGCAGCAATTTTTTACAGAGGCCTCAAGGACGAGTTGAAAGATGGGTTGTCGCAAATTCCCCAGAGACCCACGGATGTGTCAGAGCTCATCGATCTTGTGCTTCAAATTGATCAACGTCAGTCAGAACGACGTAGTGAAAAGAGGAAAGATTTCAAGCCAGTTCCTCCTCGATTTGATCGCGCTAGGGCGGAACCGGCTAAGAATTCCGAAGGGGTCGTTCCTGAAGAACCTATGCAAATTGGCACAGTTCGTGGTCCACTGTCTAAGGAAGAAAGGGAGAAACGCCAATTGGGGAGGCTCTGCATGTATTGTGGACAGTCTGGTCATTTTGTCCGAGAATGTACCAAGAAACCAAAATCTAAGCAATGGGTAAAAGACAGGCTCCACCAGTAGACGGAGTTGCTCTGGTGGGAGCTCCTTTTGAGTCAACTCCCAAACCTCAATCTTTAGCGAACACTCTCCAGTCGGCAGCTCCTCATCTGATCTTGTCGTGCAAAATTCGCTTTGGGAAACAACGAGAAGAAGATGTAGATATCATGTTGGACTCCGGTGCCACGGGAAATTTTTGCGATATCCAGTTTGCAAAAACTATGGGCATAAAATTTGAGAAGAAACCTAGGCCGGAGCCAGTTAGAGCTGTGGATGGTACCAACTTATCATCTGGTCCTATTGTCTTTGACACCGAAGCTATTGTGGTAGTTGGTCCAGGAGAACATCGAAGCAATATTAGTTTCAATTTAATCGATGCGCCTCAATTTCAGATGATTTTGGGATTGCCTTGGCTCACAGAACACAATCCACAAATCGATTGGTCAAGGCGTACTGTGGAAATGAATTCAACCTTCTGTCAAGAGCATTGCTTTTGTGAGCAAATTGACGAGGTGCAGATCACGTTGTCGTCCAGTTTGGCAGATCAAACACAGATGATTTGTGCAGTGGAGATTCCGGAAATCCCACAGGAATATCAGGATTTGGCAGAGGTGTTCAATGAATTAGAAGCCAGAAAATTACCACCTCATCGGGATTACGATTGTCGTATTGAGCTGGAGCCTGGAGCAACCTTGCCCTGCAGTCGTATTTATGCGTTGTCGGAGCCAGAGAATTTGCACTTGAAAGAATACATTGAGCAAAGTTTAGAGTGCGGATTTATACGGCCCTCCCAGTCCCCGGTGTCATCGCCTCTCTTCTTCATTCCCAAGAAGGATGGTTCTTTGAGAACCTGTATAGATTACAGAGCCTTAAATCTGGTGACAAAAAAGAACCGCTATCCTTTACCACTCATTTCTGAACTCCTAGATCAGGTCAAGGACGCGTGTATCTATACCAAGTTGGACCTTCGTGGAGCGTATCATCTTGTGCGAATGGCTGAGGGCGAGGAGTGGAAGACAGCCTTTCGAACGCGGTTGGGGTTGTTTGAATACCAAGTCATGCCCTTTGGGTTATGTAACGCCCCAGCTGCCTTCCAGCATTTTGTAAATGATGTGCTTCGAGAATTTTTGGATAGAATTGCTGTGGTCTACATCGATGATATCCTCATTTTTTCGAATAATCTGGAGGAACATGTCGGCCATGTTAGAGCAATTTTGGAGCGTTTGTTGGAGCATCACCTGTTCGTGAAATTGGAGAAGTGTGTCTTCCATTCTTCCAAGGTGGAGTTTCTAGGTTTTATTCTGTCTCCAAGAGGGGTTTTTATGGATGACTCCAAACTCCAGGCAATCAAATCTTGGCCAGCTCCACGATCTGTGAAAGAGATACAAAGCTTTTTGGGATTTGCAAATTTTTATCGGAGGTTCATCCAAAATTTTTCGGAGAAGGTGGGTCCCATTACCCGCCTTTTGAAGAAGGATGTGCGATTTGTTTGGGGCCAAGACTCAGAAGACTCTTTTCAATTGTTAAAAGAAGCGTTTGTATCCGCCCCTGTGTTACAACACCCAGATTTAAAAGAACCCTTTTACATTGAAGCAGATGCCTCAAATCTGGCCATTGGAGGAATCCTTTCTCAACGCCATAAACAGACGGGCCAGTTACATCCAGTGGCGTATCATTCAAGGAAATTATCTCCTGCAGAAATCAACTACTCCATTGCGGACAAGGAACTATTGGCCGTCAAGGATGCCTTCCAGGTTTGGAGGCATTATTTGCTTGGAGCCAGACACGTAATAACTGTATTCACTGATCACCGCAATTTGCAATTTCTGAAATCAGCTCGAACCCTCACTCCTCGTCAACTGCGATGGTCACTCTTCTTTGCAGATTATGATTTCGTTTTAACTTACAAGCCTGGATCTGCAAATGGAAAGGCAGATGCGTTATCCCGCCTCAGTACAGAAGGACAGAGTGAAAAGGTTTCCGAAGGATACATTATCCCTCAAGAAAGAGTCATAGCATCTGTGGTAGAAGATGACCTGGGAAATCTAATCAGAGAAGAATTTCGAAAAGAGAAATTTCACAATTGGCTGGCTGAAGGAGAGGATCGTGAAGTTCGAGAAGGAAAACCATATGTTCAGGGAAAGATGTTTGTGCCTAGTGAAGAACTTCAAGAAAAAATCATTCGACTCCTCCATGATCATCCACTTGCAGGACACAAAGGAGAAGTCAAAACAGTGGAATTGGTGAAGAGGACCTTTTACTGGCCTGGAATGGAAACTCAGGTGAGACAGCACGTAGCCACTTGCGAGCAGTGTGTCAAGGGGAAAAGTTCTAGGCAGGCTCCTCAGGGTTTACTCATGCCTTTGCCATCAGCCCCGTCCCCGTGGCATACTATCCTAATGGATTTTATTGTGGATTTACCCTCTAGCCAAGGATTTTCTGTGATTTGGGTGGTAGTTGACCAATTTTCTAAGATGAGTCATTTCATTTCATTAAAGACCTTACCAACAGCTCCACAACTTGCCTCGTTATTCCTTCAACACATAGTCCGGTTACATGGGATTCCGAAGGTTGTCATTTCTGACCGAGGACCACAGTTTGTTTCTAGATTTTGGAGGTCCTTTCTGAAAGGATTGGGGGTGGATTCTCGTCTGTCCACCAGTTTTCATCCAGAAACAGATGGACAGACGGAAAGAGTGAATCAGGATCTGGAGCAATATCTTCGCCTGTATTTGATGGATCAGGAAGGAGAGTGGCCTTCTTTATTAAGTACAGCGGAGTTTGCTTATAATAACTCAATTCATTCAGCCACAGGTTTCTCCCCATTTTTTCTAAATTCGGGTCGTCATCCCAATATGTTAGTTGGTCGGGAGGAAGTGGAGGTCCCAGCAGCAGCAGAGGTGATTCAGAATTTGCAGACAGCTTTCCAGTCTGCATCTCGCAATCTATCCAAGGCAAAATCTGGATACAAGAAACAAGCAGATAAGAAACGAAGAGAAAGTCCAATTTTTAAGGCTGGGGATTTGGTTTGGATTTCAACTAAAAACATGAGATTAGTGGGGAATCGAAAACTTCAACCTCGTTATGTAGGTCCCTTCCCAGTAGACTGTATGATAAATCCAGTTAGCGTGGGAGTAGTTCTTCCTAACTCCATGAAAATCCATCCTACTTTCCATGTCTCTCTGGTCAAGCCAAGTCCACCCGATTTGAGATGTGAGCCGTCTCCAACTTCAATTCAAGTGGAATCAGCACAAGAGTTCGAGGTGAAAAGAATTCTGGATTCCAAATGGAAACGGAACAGACTGTTTTACTTGGTAGATTGGAAAGGTTTTGGCCCTGAGGATCGTTCTTGGGAACCCAGTTCAAATGTGCACGCTCCCAGATTGGTAGCTGAGTTTCACAAGACTTACCCACAAAAGCCTAGAGAGGGGGTTTTAGTGGGGGGTACTGTCAGATCCCGATTTTACCCTCACAAAATTCATTCTGTGCATGTAAAGACTTCCACTCCTGTTCAATCCATTTGGAGTTGGCGGCAGAGAGTTGCTCAACTGTGGTCAAATAGGAGGCAGAGTGTTCCTGGTTGTGCCACTAGAGTGCGTCAGTCAGCGTTCTAGCGTTCCGCTGATTGTCCGCCATTTCGTGCGCGTGAGCCCTCTGCTCTGCGCACTTCAACTGTCGTTTTAGTCCCGGAATGTCGCGCTTCTCACAGCGCTTCTGAAATTAGAACTTATCTTGTATTTTGGGCACTAGTACCAGTCTAGGGCTATTTAGTACTCTTTAGCGCCTCAGTAGCACTCTCAGTAAGATTTGTCCTTTTAGTTCCAGCCCCGTGTGCAGTTTCCGTTTGGCTCAGTTCTGAGAGACTATTTTCCTTTGCCTCGCATCCATAGTAAAACTGGTTTCCCCGCATCAATACCTAAGGCATCAAGCAACTCTCGTTCCTGTGAAGTCTTGTGGAGTTGGATTCCTGAATGCAGTTCCTGAGTCTGAATGGTCCACGTGTGAGGTTCCTGACGGCTGTCTGAACTACCGACTATTCAGTAGGATTGCTCCTTGTTTTCTTTCTTTACCAGTTGAACTCTCCTGTGATATTCAGCTTGCATTTGGTCATTGCGTATTCTGCCCTATAGCCTCTTTCTGGGGCTACCTGTGAACTCAGTGAGCTTCTGGAGATTTTTACTTCTGGAACTTTATTCTGTATTCTTCATGGCTTCCTGAAGCATCCAGTCCTCATTCAGGTTGAGCACAGTAAATGGGGGTATTATTGTATGCATATAATTAATACTGCTGTCTACCGCCATATCGTCATACTTCAACCTACAACTAATGAACACTGACTGTATGCATTGACAATCTATGGAAGCATGTTATACCCATTGAAGAATTATGAGAGCAGCTAATTCCACACTAGAATAAGGTAATGAGAGAAGCTAGTGGATACCTGCAGAGTAGGAAGTCATTCTTTGTGGGAACTGTACTAATGATGTCCTTCATGTTTTAGGTGCAGTTGGGCCATTGGCGTGACGAGTCCTTAAGCATCTGTGTGGCAGTCTCTCTTGTCTATCCACTTCCCCTTTCCCTTCCGTTCCTGGACTTGGAGACATCCGGGTCCAGGGAGGTCAGGGAATTCGGAAATATTCAGCGGGGCTCCTCCCTCTGGTCATCAGCTTCCACGGAAAAGCCAAGAATTCAGGTACACTTCTGACAGCTTTTGATACTAAAGACTTTGTGCTAAGAAGAAACTACGCTTGAACTATTATTTTTTTCCTTCCAAGAGTATTTATTAAGACTGTGGTATATTTTTGTCGTTATTTGGTCTTGTGCTAAGCCTTATATAAACATCCTTATTTTTATAATACTACTGTGTCGTGTCCATTTGTAGTGTATTCACTTTATTAATGTATGTGGTCATAAATGCTTAACGCACTGCCTCTGAGATAAGCCTGTCTGCTTTGCCAAGCTACCAAGGGGGTGAGCAGGGGTTATCTAAGTGTGTGATCCCCTTGCCCTGACTAGAAAAGGTGTGTCCCTATTTGTCAGAAGTATATACCTCTGCCAACTAGAGACAGCCGCTTCTAACATTGGTGGCAGCGGTGGGATTTGAACTTTGCATTTATGACCCATGTGCAGTGATTAGTGTGCGCTACATAGTGAAAGCAGACCATAGCGCATCCACAATCTGTTTTTGGTAGGATCCTATTTTTGTTCTCCGCTTTCGTGGAGCTTGATTTTTGAAACTGCCAGTTTTGACCATGAGTAATGCTGGAGGCACTACCCCTGTTGTTGAGGAGGAATTTGATAGGAGTAAGATAAACGACTATCCAGTAAGGAAGCTGAAATCCTTTTGCAAGCAGTTGAAAGTTCCTACCCCAGGCATCACAAGGAGAGAAGATTATCTCAAAGCATTGGAGGCCTGGTTAGAGGCCAGAGATCCCTCTGATCCGGTGGTGGTACCGACAGGGGAAGGGGAAGAGGAAGTGCCCGTGACTGGGCCTGTATCTCCTCCCGGCAGCAGTGTTTCCTCCAAAGGTCTTTCTCCTGAAGAAAGAGAAGAAAGGGAGAAGGAGCGAGCATACAACATGGAAATGGCAAAACTTAAGATAGATGGGCAGTTGGAGATAGAGAATGCAAGAGGCAGGAGACAAGCTGATATGGAGATCAAAAGGTTGGAGTTTGAAAGAGAAAAGTTAGCTTTTGAGCGTGAGAGAATGGTGAGGGACATGGAGCTCAAAGCTAAGGAGCTAGAATTGAATCCCTCTGGTGGCAGCATCCCATCTGTGCCTGCAGAAAGTAGGTTTTATTTTCCTAAAGATGTGATCAAAGATTTTCAGAAGAATGAGGATATTGGTCAATGGTTTAAAGCATATGAGTTAGCATTGTTGGCCCACCGGGTCCCTGAGAAGGATTGGGGAGCGGGGTTGTGGGGTCGCTTTGTGAATGAGGGGAGAGATACCCTGTTAGACATGCCTGTTGAGGATAGGATGTCTTATACTCATATGAAAGATGCTTTAATGTTAAGGTATGGCCTAACCCCAGAAAAGTACAGACAGGCCTTTAGAGAATGTAAGAAATTGCCTGGTACTACGTGGGTTGAATATGTGTCATTTTTTTGCAGAGCCATGGATGGTTGGGTAAAGGGCAGCAAAGTGGAAAGTTATGATGCTCTTTATGATTTGTTTGCGTGGGAGCACTTGTCTAATAACTGTTTTCCAGAGCTGCGCCAGCACCTTATTGATAGCAAGATATCTAACCCTAGAAAACTTGCTGAGGAGGCGGACCGCTGGGTCAGTACCAGGGTCCACAAGGGTCCAGTGGGAGACTCAGCCAAAGGTGGGCAGGGTCCCCAGCAGAAGAGTGGGGGGGACAAGGGTAAACAGAGGGAGTTCCAGAAAGGGCCCCAAAGTAATCCCCAAGGGAACTAAGGGAAGGGTTCCCAGCCTCCCCCAGTGAAGAAATCAGAGGCCCCGACAGGTAAACCTGGTCATAGGGGCCCAATGACCTGCTCCGCTTGTAAGCAGGTGGGACACCGTTTTTATGATCCCCAGTGTCCCCTGAAGAACTCTAGTGCACCACCCCGAGCAGCCCCCCGTCAGTTGGCGAGTGTAGCCCTGGGAGGGGAGGAGATGGTTGCCCATGGTGGATGTCCCTGGTCTCTTTAGGAGACATGGAAATGGTCCCTCCACCCCCTCTGCCTAGTAACACTAAGAAATATAGGCAGTGGGTGACCATTAATGGCCATAGAGTGGAAGCTCTCAGAGACACCGGAGCGAGTGTGACAGCTGTCAAGTGTCACTTGGTGTCCAGAGAGCAGGTGGTTCCCCACGCATTCTACCCTGTGATAGCTGCTGACAACTCCCAGAGAGCTTGTGAGGTAGCTCAGGTTCCCTTTGAATGGGGGGGAGTTTCAGGTACTCTTCAGGTTGCTGTAAGGCCCGCCATGCCTGTTGATTGTCTCCTGGGCAATGATTTGGAAGACTCCCCTTGGGCTAAGGTGGAGAGGGAGACACATTTGAAAATGTTGGGTGTGCCAGAGTGGGTGTGTCGATGACAGCAAGTAAGGGTGTTGATGGGGTTCTGGAGCCTGAAAGTATGGCTCAGGACCCAGCTGTGAAGAGAAGAGGCAGGGGGCGCGGGAAACCGTCCCCCATAGTTCCCGTGGTCCAGAAGGAGGCAGACCTTGAGGGGTATGCCCTGGAGCCCACAGGGGAACAAATTGCTGAACTGGGAGACCTGCCCGAGCTGACCCACTGGCAGCAGGATGGTGGTCCCTCCAGGGAAGAATTTTGTGCAGAACAGAAAGTGTGCCCTTCTCTTGTGGGTATGAGGCAGCAGGCCTCAGCCCAGACAACAGGTGATCAGTCAGGATCACGTTTGGTCTACTGGGAGAACGATCTCCTGTATAGCGAGCCTAAGGCTGCTGAGCCTGGGTCAGCCCGTGTGCTGGTGGTACCCCAGCGCTTCAGAGCCTTCCTACTGGGTTTGGCTCATGACGTTCCGTTAGCTGGACATCTGGGGCAGGACAAGACCTATGACAGGCTTGTCACCCATTTTTATTGGCCTCAGATGAGAAGGGATACAGATATCCATTGCAAGACCTGTCAAACTTGCCAGGCAAGTGGGAAAAGCGGGCCGAAGCAGAAGGCTCCCCTCCAACCTTTTCTCGTGGTCAGTACCCCCTTTGACCGGGTGGGGATTGACATTGTTGGGCCCCTGGAACCCAAGGCAGCCATGGGCAACAGGTTCATCCTGGTCTTGGTGGACCATGCCACACGGTACCCGGAAGCCATCCCTCTCTGAACAGTGACAGCCCCCGTGGTGGGACGGGCACTGATGGGTGTTTTATCCCGAATGGGGTTCCCCAGAGAGGTGGTGTCAGACCGGGGCACCAACTTCATTTCCAACTATATGAAGTCTCTGGAAGGAGTGTGGGGTAACCTACAAGTTCACCACTCCTTATCACCCTCAAGGTAATGGGTTGGTTGAGAGATTCAACCGTACCCTTAAAGGCATGATTATGGGTCTTGAAGAACCAATGAGGCGTAAATGGGACGTCCTCTTGCTATGCCTGCTGTTTGCTGACCGTGAGGTGCCACAGAAGTCTCTAGGGTTCAGCCTCTTTGAGCTTTTGTATGGACACCCGGTAAGAGGACCTTTGAGTCTGGTCAACGAAGGCTGGGAGCAATCTCCCAGGAAACCTCCCCAGGATGTATACAGTTACATGCTGGCCTTTAGGAACCAGACTAGGCGCTTCAGAGATCTTGCTCAGGCAAATCTGGAGGCCAGCCAGGAAGAGATGAAGCGGTGGTACGACCGGAATGCCACTCTGGTGGAGCTTCAGCCTGGTCAGAAAGTTTGGGTCATGTCTCCTGTGGAACCTTGTGCGCTCAAGGACAGATGGACTGGACCATTTGAGGTTGTGGAGAAAAAGAGCGATGTCACCTACATGGTGGACTTGAAGTCTCCCAAGAACCCCTTGCGGGTCCTGCATGTCAACCGTTTGAAGCCCCACTTAGAAAGGTCCGAAGTGGGCATGCTCCTAGCTACAGATGCTGGAATGGAGGAGGAGAGTGAGCCTCTTCCTGACCTCCTGTATGCAAAAGAGCAGCATGGGTCAGTGGATGGTGTTGTCCTCTCTGGCACACTGACCCTTGAACAGCAGCAGGATTGTGCGCTTTTTGATTTCATTTGTATGATGTATTCCTCCCCCGCTCATCACTTTGCCAAACACAAAGGCAAATGAGGAAGTGACAAAAATAGACCTCAACGTCATTTCAGATATTCTTTCCCTGGAAACAATAAGACAGAAAGTGGCTTACGCAGCTTCCAAGTTTAGTAAAAAGTGTGACGGACTGCTGAAAAGATGCAAGGAACAAGGCATCACAGCACCACGTCTCATTAATAATGTATGGAAACAGTATTTTGACAACACTCCAATGGACCATACATTAGGCGCTGAAGGTCTACAAACTTTAATATTGGACATCTGCACCTACGCACACGGGCAGCTCAAGATATTATAACAATAGAACAGGCAATGGATGGCACCCAGTCAGCAACATTACCACAAGCTTGCAAGAATAGCCTGAGCCACCTAAGCTCCAACACCACCACAGCAGCATCCTCCCCTGTATTAACCCCTTGTGTGTTCAGCACGGCCCCCGGTCGTCCTACGTCACGGTGGGCGTGTGCTCAGGACAGACGGGGGCCATCCGAACACCACCGATTCCCGAGCACGGCACAAATTCCCTGCCTGTGCTGAAGAATTAATTTGTGGGCGCAGTTTGGATGGCCCCCGGCCGTCCTCCGCACACACCTACCGTGACGGAGGAGGACCAGAGGCCGTCCTGAGCACGCAAAGGGGTTATGCTCCCTAATTAAATCCGCGCACCATGGCAGAATTAGCGCCGCAGGGAAGGGGTTAAACAAGAAACATATGAGTGATACCTCTAAATGCACGGCACTTTTAGACCAATTGGTAGAGTTACAAGTAGACACCTTCACAGCAACATACTCCAGATTATACCATGAATTTGTACTGTCACTAGCACAAGCAGAATTGATGGAGAAAGGACCTCAGGCACGCTGTGCTTATGTGTAGCAAGCCAAGGCCCTCAGTACAGACGGAACACAGGAGCACCCACACCTGCTTCCAGAGTATGACTGGGATGCAACCAAGTTTAGATCTACAGATTCTGATCTGCAGGCTGGGGATGATGCCAGGGTAGTGGACTCATTAAACTATGCGATAGACAAACTGTGTCATTGGAAGAAATGAATAAACTCTCTGGCAGTCATAGATACAGCACAGGCCCTGCCGCAGACCGTGCACACCCTCCTTGTCCTCACAAAGACCACCTTCATTATGCCCCTGTAAGAAGCACCCCCACCACCAGTTGCCAAGGCAAACACAGTGACCTACATAAATGTCCTATGGTCCAGAGCAGGTCTCATGTTATTCAGGAAGGATTTTCCTAAATTACGAGAAGAACAACAGAAATAGTACTCAGAATTACTTAAGATGATAGCCATGGGTTGATGTGAAATGATTTGGATATTTTGTTCAATGTGATAGTACCAAGGGACTTGTGGGAGGACTGTAAAAATAAAACAGAATTGCCAAAACGGGAGCCAGAAAGAGAGGAAGGGGATGCCTGGGGATGATGTAGAGGAGAAGTACAATGTGGTAATAAAATATTTGAAAGAGAAGGTTCCAGAAGACAAGGTGGATGGAATAAAATAACATACACTAAACAGGAAAAGGATGAAAGTGTAAATTCATACTTTACCAACAGAACAGCAGGCTGAAAAACCCCATGGGAGATGCCATGCCAGCATTTGTTATCACCTTAGTACACGGATTAAGATAACCAATTAGGGAACACCTAGATTCATCCTTTGTGTGTTGGCAGCAAGAACCTATAGAAAAGGTACCTGTGGCAGCTAAATATGGTGCCAACTACCAGCTGCACCTGGAGGCCATGGAAATAGAGATGCCATAAGTCACCTACCTAGATCCCAGATGATTCCAGTGGCTAGGATGGTTACAGTGGAAGCATGCTGTCACTGGTGGAGGCTGTCATATCATTCCTTGTCCTGCCTCGTCCCCTTGACCTTCCCCTTTGCCCATCTCCAGTGTGTTGGACACTGTAGAACTTCTCTTGTGCAACCATAAGGTGCACCTTTTCCTTCTTAACCTTCTATTGTCGGGATTCCTGCCACAGTTCATCTCTCTTGGCTATCGCAATTTACCAGCATGACTCATATCATTCCTCCCAACACTTATGAATGAACAAACGTCTTGTACCCTGGCTTTTGACCATATTGCATGCTGTTGGTACTAGCTAGCTGCATAAGGTGTTCACTGTTTTTTTAAAAGGCTTAATAGCTTTTACAAATGTTTTACCATGCATATGCAAGGTCATGTTTCAGGCCCCATGGAAGCATCCAGAAAATCTACCAGAATGAGCATCAAGCAACCCGGCATAGGTGATTTCAACGTAAACCTTTCGGAAGAGAGCCCTCATCAAATTAATTCCCTGCACCTGTTCCTTGTTATAAGCAATTAGAACACAACCATTTTGAACATTCTGAGGCACCTTTTAGAAGGCAGCCTCATCAAGTTAATTATCTGCACCTGTTCCTTGTTACAAACAATTAGAATGTGACCTTTATGAATGTTCTAAAGCAGTCTTACTTAAAGACCTCTCACACTCCTCCCCTTCTCTAAGCCTCTTTGCCTGCCACTTACCTGTTTTCTGGCTTCCAGGACTCTGTCTTGCCAGCTCCCTTGATCCTCCTGCTTCGACCTCACAGCAAAGAACGTCCCGCATTAGTCTCTCGCCTGGATGGAAAAAAGAACAAGAAGCAAAGTAGAGAAGCATTAACAAACTTGATTTTACTGCATGCTGAACTCAGTCGAAACATCGTGTTTCAAACAAAGGTAACTAGTGTTTTGTTCAACTTATATAAACTGTTGGCAGGGCTCTGCCAGAGAGGACTTGGGTGAAGCTTACCCTGTTCAAATTTGCTTGTGGGTTTGACACTGAAATCATACCTACTACAGTTTTGAAAAGTTTGATAAAGTAGCCTCTACAAACAATCTAGATAAAAACAAAACAACAACAAAACTAAAGGCTGGATGAGATTTGAAAAGCTTTCATGAGGTGATACCTTAAGTTACTAGACTAAAGCCTTATTATTTGTTTGTTTATAGGTACCATATATGCCAGTACCATTTATCAGACTGGTGTGAATGCCTGCTGCAGTGTTGCTGTTGAGTAGACGAGCCACAGCATCTTTGATCCTACACGCTCTCCCCATCCCAAACCCCTTCCTTTCTGGCATTTACCACCAGAGCAGTCTCTCCTCCTATAAACCGATGGCAAGTCTCAGGAGGATTCAAGAACTAGCATTTATACCCCATTTGAAACATCTGGGATCCAGGTAGGTGGCTTATGACACCTGCGTTCATATCCCATGTGATGGGGGAATATGCAAAGAGCTTGAGGTCACTCAGACGTTTCACTGTGCTCATCACCCACCAGAAGCAGGTGCGATGGAAAGAAATAATGGTGTGCTTAAGAACAAAATAGTGAAGATTTGTGCATCCACTGAATTATCCCGGGTAGATGCACTCCCACTGGCCCTGTTGGCAATGAGATGCACTTCTGACAGAGTGATTAAACTGAGCCCACACAAGATTCTGTTTGGCCGCCCCAGGAGCATTCCAGGCCACATGTCTATTGCTCCACTATAAATATCAGATGAGTTACTGTTATGCAATTGTAAGCCCGGATATTGGGTCTAGATAAAGGTCCACACCAGATGAGACTGCCTCCAGCCAAGGTGGAAGGGCCCCTAACAAGTTCTGACAACTGCCCCCGCTATCAAGTGTGAGGGGCTGACTTCCTGGATCCACAGCTCTACACCAAGAAAGCATCAGGATAAGGACGCCAAGCCCCACCTGTGCCACCAGCAGCTCCAGCGGCACCCTGCAGATGCAACCTCCACTTCAACAAAGCAGCAAGTACAGCCTAAAGAGGGCAGCTTGTGCTGCACAACATCAAAAGATCAGAAGAGTGCAAGCAGCCCGGTGTCTACCTATCAAGGATCTCTGTGTATCTTCAAAAACCTTGTGTACATCAAGTGCTAGCTAACCTCTGATGCTACACAACAGCAAATAATAATAATAATAATAATCCACATTGGTAAAGTGCGAACACTCACCCGTAAGGGTCTCTAGGTGCTGGGGGTCGTCGGGAATATTAAGCAAGCTATTGCCCAGAGTCACATGGTGCTGGACTAACCTGCCGCCAGAGCCGGGGATCGAACCATGATCCCCAGATTCCAGGGTCAGTCACCCTGGCCGCGGCGCCACACCTCTCCCCTGCAAAGGACATTTTCTTCACATCTTGAAACAAAGGTTGCTGGTGCCCACCTCTGTAGGAGTGTGGGACTTGCTAGATAGTTACACCGATCGACTGCCTCCACCCAAGGACAACAAAATGTTCAATGTCATTGTTTCCGGCAAGGACAATGCCAAGAGCAAGGAAAGCAGAAATAAAGTGGACAGCGGTAATCACAGCAATATTGACCCCTGTTCGAGGGGTAATAATAACTGTGCTTGTGCTGGTATACACCAAACACCTCACCATACCATTCTTTGATGGACAAGATACCGGCATGAATAATACTGAAATAATGTATGACGAACCCCAATTTAACATGAAAGAGCAAGAGATCATGGGGAAAATGGGGATGGATGAGGAGAAGAAAAAAATAATTTGGGATGAGTATGAAGACAAAAAATATGTAGAAATGTTGAAAATGTATGTGTGCATAATGAACATATCAGGGTGTTACCTCTGCACACATCTGCCAACAGGCACAGGAGATAGAATGAGTTACAATGTCATACCATTTTCAAAATATGTAGGATGTGCTCTAATCAGGGACTTGCTTATCAGGCAGCACAGCATGCCAATAATGGTAGGGCGCACCAGGGAGGGTAGCATGGTTTCTGCAGGGCAAACAACAACATTCTCCACACCAAAGAAGCCACCGTGCATTAATATGCAGCCAACAAGGAAAGAGCAGATGATTCTAGATGCATTCAACAAAAGCCCAAGAAAGGAGGAAGGGGAGTTTGAGGACAGGGCAGAATGGAACACTTCAGGGAGACAGAAAGGGGAGGAGCCAAATATGCCAAGGTTCAGAGTGGAACAACGAATAACTGTTCCATCTTGCATCCAAAGTGCCAAAGATGATACAAAGAAAGCGCTAGGTAACCTGGATGTTTTGAAGGCCCTATGCACAATACAGTGACTAGTGGGGGGCAAGGAAGAATGCAAAAAAATGCATGGTCGGGTGCACAATAAAGAAGATGGCAGGGGGGCGAGGCAGGAGTGTGAGAGAAGAAACAACCAGTCACTAGGACTGGGGACAGAGACAGACTGACCGGTTGTTTTCGTGGGTGAGAGTAAGTGCTCAAACATCATAAGAATCTCAAGAGTAAGAAACAGCCAACAGCGGTCATCACAAGGTCTAGTGGGGTATAAAGGATTGTTTTTCATCTGCGGTCAGTGGGCATACTTCTATGTACCCCCAGGATGGTACAGCAGTTGCTACCTTGCCTCCATCCTGCCACGGATGACCCATCTTTCTGACCTATTACAAATACAATACCAGGGTCCCCACCCAGCAAGGAGCAAAAGGACGACAGAGTGGGAAGACAATATGATGACAGCCCTTGGGGAGATGATACCAAGTATAGTGGTGGTATATACAGCATTTAGAATACACCAGTTGGCAAGGATGATTGAGGACTTAGCAAGTTCCTCAACAGCGGCTTTAGGTAACATTGCTGAGGAGCTCACCGCCATGAGGCCTGTAGTTCAACATCGCATTGCTATGGACATCATTCTCGCGAAGGAATGAGGAATCGGTCAGGCCATCCATCAAGCTCTTCTTACATTCCAGATAACAGTGACAACATAAAGAAAGCAAAAAATAAGATAAATAAAGTGAAAGTTGAGTCAAACAGAATACACACGGGGCATGTGGGAACAAGCATTGGCATGGTTAAAGGAATATGGGCCATGGATATTGGAAGTGATTATGATTGGGATAGTAGTGTTGGTCACATTCTGCATAAAGATCCAGGTTTGCCTTGTATGCTTGTCAGCAGTAACATCCAGTTGTGTGCACTGCATACCCAGGTATAAGTTACCTAACAAACACATTCTTCCGACTGGTAAGGAGAATGAATGTACATAGATGGTGATGAGGATAGAAGCTGAGTAGGATGTAGTCACTTAGTATCAAAGTCTAAAAATGTGGAAGCTGTTTGCCTTATGATACTAAATGGCTACTATAGGCTTGTAGAACTTGCACAGAATAGACTTGAATAAACCGATGTGCATTTGCTGTAAGTAAGTTGCCATCACAATGCAAGGCTGGCTCAAGAACCATATTCAAACAGCACATGATGCTAGCTTAGCAGCAGGCACTTGGCCACACCATATTTCGGTGGCGTGGTGAGACATTGCAGAATAAATCAGAGTGGCTACCAGAACAGAGCCCAGGAGGGAGGTGTGCATTCTCCACTCCCGCCGGGCCTGTTCAGGCACACCCTGGAGACCGCCAGGTAAACAGAGAAGGCACGCATGGTAACAGTGCCAAGTAACTGCATTGGAAAGTAACACAACACCCACTGGGACCTCATTAACCAAACATGTGGCCATTGGATGCTGGGGCCTCGGGACTCTTTGCACTGAATGTGGACTGGAGAGGAAGGCACTAATGAGGAGGCTGGGAGACCAGGACTGCTGCAGCCCAGGCCAGGCAGCCCTACAGTCACCTCTTATGTGTGAGGTGCTAAAACAAGTTACTAAATCAATGAAAATCCCCTATGGAACTAAACTGGTCCCCCTCCCTAACCTTTAGAGGAAAAATCTAAATTTTTATTTGCAGGACAGGGAACATACTTATACAAGCTGCAGACCATCACCTCACCATCTCTGACTGACACTTTCCATCACTTCTCGCTTCACTAATACTACATGGCCATGTGCCCCAAACTCCCCCTTCCCTCTATCCCCGACCATCACCCCAGAACCTTCTCATCTCCTTGACTCCACTGGCTCGCTATGCACCTGTGCTGTACCCCCTGACACACTAAGCAACCTTGCTGCCCTTTTTGACACACACCTTCACCAAGTAATCACTGGAATGAGTTCCATTGCACCCACCCTAACCAACAACCACATGATTACAAAACTCACCGATGCAAACCCGAGCCCAATGGCTCCAGCCCCAACTTAAGACCGTCTGCCACTGAGTCACCTACAGACTCAACCCTCTCTCTTAATGTAGACCCTACTCAGCCTACACAAACGGTCCACCTTTCCAACGTCAAAGACACTTGCCTCCCCTATAGCGAAGCTCACTCACCTTCCTTAAACATGACGCATGCCATTTATCCACCCACTTACAAAGCAGGAAGCTTCACTGACATGCTTACCCAGTTCCCTAACTGAATAGAACAAAAATGTGATTCTCTAGCTAAAGACATCTTGCATGAAAAAGAGGACCTCTCAAACCATGCCAAGTTAACCCGCTATCACACCCCTGGTATTGAGAAGTTGCCTCCTCTTATAGGTTCTTCAACGGTCAGCCAATACACCCATTGGACATCTATTCCCTTGCGTCATTTGTCCCACAGACCTCAACGAGCTCTCAGCCCCATATCCTGTCTGGAAGTTGATGCTCTCAGTTAATATTACATCACAATGACCCACAAAATGGTCCAGAAGCCTCCTTTCACAATCCCAGTAATGATGAGCCCAAATAGAATCCCTTGAATGATCACCTCGCCTAGACCACCTGCTGAATACACCACCATTCTGACCCTACAAACTATAGTCCCAGCCCCAAACATGCATGCCCCTCAACTGCAGATCAGCAGGTAAACACGTGAAAGAAATCGCCAAAACTATGCTTGTTGTAGGAATAGATATTGCATTCCCCACCGAAACCTGGCTTAATGAACACTTGACCCCTAGACTAGACCGGCTCACACTACCTGGCTTCACCATCATTAGACCATGCAGACAAAGGAGAGGTGGACTAGCAATCATGCACAAAGAAGAAACACAGCTTTTTACCTTAGCAACCTCATACTACTCAATTTTCAAAAATCTCTGATTACAACATATAGCCTAAGGTACCTCTCCTATCAAACTCCACACCATTTACCAGACATCTGGTGATTGTACCCTCTTATCAGAAGAGCTAACTGACCTACGAACACTGTTCTCCCTAACTGACTCGAACGACGTGTTCCTCTGCAACATCGATATTCACTGGAACAACTCAGAAGACACCACAGTCCATAACCTTACAAACCGTTTTAAAATAAACAACCTAAAAAAACTCTGCAAAAAAACCAACACATAATAAACGCTCCACTCTAGATGCGATAATGACTAAAAATGAACTTGTTTCATTTCGATCTGTCACACCCATTGACTGGTCTAACAACCATCTCATATTGTTAGACAGAAGGACCAAAGCAGCCAACCAGGTCATGCACAACAATTCATATAGTTCCCAATGTATAGTGGTGCAAATTCTTCCAACATCCGCTGCCTTGGGATGCGTAAAACAGAAGAAATATAGAAACAAGGCAGAAGGTGCACTCTCAAAATTATATAAATTCTTCTTTATTCCAAAATTCTTTTTGACATCATAGGCACAGCCAACGCGTTTCGTTCCTTTCTTGGTTTTTGGAACTTCGTCAGGGCTGTAATAATTACAACATATATAACATGAATATACATAAAACAGAACAAAACCAAACAAAAAAGTACAAATACCAAAGAATTTCTTAACATATTAATACAACAACAATACACATTCACAAAACCCAGGACAGCACAATTTGACGAAATACACATAATTTAAAAACCATTAGGATCAAATGATAATGTCTGCAGTCCCAACAGAGCACCTAACTGCCATAATCCTAGAAAAGAATCATGTGGACTAGAGAACATATCGAATAATAACATGATCCAATGGTAACACGCATATTGTCAATACAAAGAAAAATTGCTTAATAAAACACACACTTTGGCGACCCCTGTAATGCCCTCTGCCAAAGCTTCACCCACAACAAATACAGTTCTTTACATCACCTTCATTACCTTAAGAAAGTGTGCCAATGTTTCACCCACCAAAATTGCAGTTTTTTACATCATCATCATTACCTTAAGATAGTGTGAAAACACCGGTATAAAGCAGAGTCATTATTCTAAAATTTCAATCCTAAAACACCCCTCTGTTTCTACTGAAGGGCGGAAGTAACATGACATGATTTTCTGGTCCTTAAACTTGGCCATTTATCATAATATATAGACCATTCCTCCACTGTCCCCCATTATCAAAAACATGCTTCAAATATACCACATTAAAGAATTCTAGAGATAGATATGCCCAATTGGAAAAT
This sequence comes from Lissotriton helveticus, assembly GCF_964261635.1. Taxonomy (NCBI): domain Eukaryota; kingdom Metazoa; phylum Chordata; class Amphibia; order Caudata; family Salamandridae; genus Lissotriton; species Lissotriton helveticus. The sequence goes on along the minus strand of NC_136065.1, from coordinate 59,327,299 downwards.
TCAAGAAAACCCCATATATAAGTGGGGTGACGCAAATTAAATGTAAAAAAGGGCAATAACTATCCTACGCCTGGTTTAATAATCTCCGAAAAACAAAATATGCTTACCAGAAATTTTGATAATTTCAAAACTTCAGAGAATGGTGGATGCCGAGTATCAAGTGGATCCGAATATTGAACTGTAAGGATCAGGCGTATGCTCTATAAAGCAAAGATATATAATATAATAATCCCGACATGCCCAAATACGTACATAAAAATCCCTAAGGTTAGGTCAGCGAGAGCGGAGAATTATACCTCCTAGTGGCCCCAAATGGCGAGATAAGTTTATTCTAATCCAACATTCTGAATAGGCATCCACCCCTCGGCCATCATAGAGAGGAATTGAAAAGCCTTGTTTTAGAACCATAGTCCCAACACAAAAACTAACTAGTTCCCCCAGAGTAAATGGATAACCTAATAGCCAATTAGGTTATCCATTTTCCTTTCTCTGCCCCCTCTTAGTTTAACTTTGTCCTTGCTTTTCCGTTTTTCAAATTATTGGTTTATTATGTTATATCTCAACACTCAAAGATGGCGCACATTTTCCGGCTGAGCCCGATCTGGACCTTGTCACGTGCGCAGGGTGTAACCTATCAAACACACCGGTGTGCCTAATCAGTGCATCCCGTTATAAAAACAATGGCACGTATGGGCTCCTTGCAGGACGCCGCGGATGCCGAGATCAGGACGACCGACACCCTATCACAGGTACGAACTATGGACAGGGGCAGGAGAAGGTTTCTTAGTGCTCGTTTATCTATGGAAAGTTAAACCGGTCTTTGGTTACATGGGTTTCTTTTTAAAACTTCCATTCCAGGTTCGGCAAGTTGTTTGTGAAACATCCGGTACGACGCTGAGGTATTTGGGCAGGGTTTACCCTCTGAGGAACCCTGAGGTTCGACATACAGCATACAGTGACCCCCACAGGTTTCTTAACCTCAAGATGGGAAATACAAGTTCTCTTCAGGATATACAGGCAGATTCACGCCATCTCTCACTCTCGAGGTAGACTAATTCCAATGGGAGTGTTATTACTCTGGGGGAACTAGTTAGTTTTTGTGTTGGGACTATGGTTCTAAAACAAGGCTTTTCAATTCCTCTCTATGATGGCCGAGGGGTGGATGCCTATTCAGAATGTTGGATTAGAATAAACTTATCTTGCCATTTGGGGCCACTAGGAGGTATAATTCTCCGCTCTCGCTGACCTAACCTTAGGGATTTTTATGTACGTATTTGGGCATGTCGGGATTATTATATTATATATCTTTGCTTTATAGAGCATACGCCTGATCCTTACAGTTCAATATTCGGATCCACTTGATACTCGGCATCCACCATTCTCTGAAGTTTTGAAATTATCAAAATTTCTGGTAAGCATATTTTGTTTTTCGGAGATTATTAAACCAGGCGTAGGATAGTTATTGCCCTTTTTTTACATTTAATTTGCGTCACCCCACTTATATATGGGGTTTTCTTGAATTTTCCAATTGGGCATATCTATCTCTAGAATTCTTTAATGTGGTATATTTGAAGCATGTTTTTGATAATGGGGGACAGTGGAGGAATGGTCTATATATTATGATAAATGGCCAAGTTTAAGGACCAGAAAATCATGTCATGTTACTTCCGCCCTTCAGTAGAAACAGAGGGGTGTTTTAGGATTGAAATTTTAGAATAATGACTCTGCTTTATACCGGTGTTTTCACACTATCTTAAGGTAATGATGATGATGTAAAAAACTGCAATTTTGGTGGGTGAAACATTGGCACACTTTCTTAAGGTAATGAAGGTGATGTAAAGAACTGTATTTGTTGTGGGTGAAGCTTTGGCAGAGGGCATTACAGGGGTCGCCAAAGTGTGTGTTTTATTAAGCAATTTTTCTTTGTATTGACAATATGCGTGTTACCATTGGATCATGTTATTATTCGATATGTTCTCTAGTCCACATGATTCTTTTCTAGGATTATGGCAGTTAGGTGCTCTGTTGGGACTGCAGACATTATCATTTGATCCTAATGGTTTTTAAATTATGTGTATTTCGTCAAATTGTGCTGTCCTGGGTTTTGTGAATGTGTATTGTTGTTGTATTAATATGTTAAGAAATTCTTTGGTATTTGTACTTTTTTGTTTGGTTTTGTTCTGTTTTATGTATATTCATGTTATATATGTTGTAATTATTACAGCCCTGACGAAGTTCCAAAAACCAAGAAAGGAACGAAACGCGTTGGCTGTGCCTATGATGTCAAAAAGAATTTTGGAATAAAGAAGAATTTATATAATTTTGAGAGTGCACCTTCTGCCTTGTTTCTATATTTCAACCATCTCATATTGTTTAATATCGATACCCACCTCGGATCCCACCCAGCCTTAAGAGATAAACCTAAGCTCTCGACCAGGAACATCAAGCAAGTCCCAGTAACGGAACTGGAATCCAGGAATCGTGACCAACTACAGTATGAACCTCTGACTCACACCGTGACCTCACCACCCACTATAATATAGCGATGACTGATGTTCTTGAGAAAGTGGCTCCGCTCAAACTAAAACAGTCTACAAAAATCCAATTGAAACCCTGGTTCAACTCAGATCTTGAGAGGAGACAACGAAGACAATCAGAAGAGATTCTTTAGACTGGATCATCGCCAAGGAATCTGCGGTCAAACTCATTTCCATTGATCCCTGCGACTGGTCCGACCACCACGCTATCACCTTTTGTCTTCCTGGAACCCACAAGCATTGGACACCGCAACCGGTGATCCCCAAAAGATGGATCAGGGACACCAAGAACCTGGATCACGAGAAATTGGCTGCCCGCTGTGCAACTGACCTCCGTCCTCCCCCCATATCACCTCGGTCGACAACCTCACTGAACACTATTCCTCAGCGATAGCCAATATAATTGATGACCTTGCCCCGCTAAAACTGAAACGAACACGGATCAAAGACAGGAACCCTTGGTTCAACGGATCCCTTAACAATGAGAGGAGGTCGCTCCGACAAACAGAACGGAGCTGGAAAAAGCACCCTACCGCCAACCATCTTAAACTTCTCCGTCGGGCCAGAAATGCCTACAACAAAAAAGTCATTAATTCTAAAAAATAATTCTTCGGAGCTGAACTGGATAACGCTAAGTATAGACCTCACAAATTATTCGAGATGGTCAAACACCAATCAAACAAACTTTCTAAATCATCCAAAGAAACCCCTATTTCTACAATCTCATGTGAACAATTCTCCTCCTCCTTCTGTGATAAAATCTCTGCCGTAGGAAAGGAACTCATATCTGTTACCAATTCCCAAACCCCGCCTGTTCCACATCCCCACTTAGCGCTGCCCCCGCAATCTTCCCAAAAAAAACAAGCTTCATGGTCTAACTTCAAAGTCTATGATGAACACTCGATCTCTAAAACTCTTTCCTCCATAAGTCCCAACAATCACTTCAACGACCCCCTCCCTTCAAATTGTCTTGCCTCTGTCTCTCAGGCTATCATCCCATCCTGGACAACCATAATCAACTCCTCTCTCCTACAGGGATCTATTCCTGACTCTCTCAAAGCCGGCCAGGTGGTCCCCATTCTTAAAAAAACACTTTAGATCCTGCCTCTCCTGACAATTACAGACCCATCCCTAACATCCCTGTTCTAGCTAAAGTGCTGGAAAAATGTGTTCAGCAACAGTTAAGCCAACACATCTCTAACTTCCACCTTCTAGACAACCTGCAATCTGGTTTCAGACCTGGGCACAGCACGGAAACCACACTCGATGACGTCCTTCAAGCCCTTGACCTCGGCAAAACCTGTCTCTTGATCCTCCTTGACCTATCCTTGGCTTTTGACACGGTTAACCACAAAATTCTCCTGAATCGCCTCAATCTTAGGATGGGTCTGGATGGCAAGGTGCTGGCCTGGTTCCGATCCTTCCTCCAGAACCGCTCACAGAGAATCCTGATCAACAGCAACCTATCCGCCCCATCTCCGATCACAGTTGGAGTCCCCCAAGGATCAACCTTATCCCCTTCCCTTTCCAATCTGTACCTCGAACCGCTCTCCAAGGTGCTGTGCACTGCCAATATCTCCTACCACATGTACGCCGATGACACACAGCTCTACATCAATATCTCTTCTCCAGAGGATATCCGTTCCCTGAATGAGGCCCTGAAACTAACTGTTCACTGGCTCACATCCAATTAGCTCAATCTCAACGCCAAAAAAACAGAGTTTCTCTTAATCTCACAACCTAACGCCAATACAGACATTCAAGCTTGGACCAAGGCTATCACAGCGCTAAACTGTTCTTCCACCATCGTGGACTCTGATAAATCCGTGGGAATTACCTTAGACGGCAACCTGAACTAAGGGCCATATCAACGCGATGGCCAAAACCGCCAGATTTCTCCTAAATTACCTACGAAACTTGAAACCTTTCCTCAACCCTCCTGATCTAAAAGCAGCTATCCAGGCCTTGGTCATCTCTCGACTAGAATATGGTTGCTCCACTCTCGCAGGCCTACCCAAGACCTCTCTGGCACCCTTGAAAGCCTGCCTCAACGCCGCAGCCAGACTCCTAACTGGCTCTAAGAAGTTTGACCACATCTCGCACCACCTTAAAGCTCTAAACTGGCTTCCTCTCGAGGCCAGAATCCAATTCAAACTGGCTTGCATCACCCACAAGGCCCTCTACTCCAAGTCCCCTGCTTTTCTCGCACAGAAACTTGTTTTATCTGGAGGAAGCAGAAACTCCCGGTCCGCCAGTGCCATTTTGCTCCAACCCGCACTCTTCAAGAAAAAAAGAACATACAATCGGGCTTTCTCTGGGGCCGCTCCAAGAATATGGAACTCACTCCCACCCGCCATTAGAAGGATACCGTCTGTAGCCCACTTCAAAAAAGAGACCAAATCTTTGCTAATGGGCAAATTCCTCCCCTAAAGCTCACACTACAATCAACCCCTCAACCTGACTTTACCTATCATCATTGCACTTTACTGTGGCTGGCTTCTTTATGTTACCCTCCCTGCTCTTCAAACTACCCCTCTGGGTGATGAGACTGCTTTTCGAGTTTATCGCATCGCTTTTGCTCCTATCCAGTATAGTAGTCGATTATTATGATTGTTTTGTTTTACCATATACTGTTTCTAATCGTTCCTTTATCCCTGGACTCCCCTTCCCCCTTGTTATATATTCCCCTGATTCTACTGTACAGCGCTCTGATACCCTCACGGGTCTAGTTCGCTCTCTATAAAACATATAAATAAATAAATAAAATAAATAATATGGAGACAAAACCCCTCTACAGTGCAACTCCCAATCCTAAGAACTATAAGAAACGTATCTTTAGAGAAAAAGCCACTTTTGTTTGTAACCAACTTGACCACGCTAAGAGCAGATCCAGGGAGCTTTTCAACATAATTAAACAACAAACTACCCTTCTCTCCCCACACAAAACAATAACCACCAATGAATGATGTGAAGAAATTGCTAACTTCTTCACTGATAAACTCACAAACGTTCCGCAAGCCCTCATCCAAGTTACATATCTGGCATCCCCATGAACCTTCCCCACTGACTCACATCCCACCACAGTAGCCCCCCTCCAGACTTAACTAATGACCCCAAGAAAAATCAATGTCAACTATGATCTCTTTCAACTGAAAAATGATGCTAACAGGCCTGACTTCCAACCTCAACTATATCATCGCTCTGTTCTGGAGAAAAATCATTAACACATTTCTTTCCTCAGGCCGTGTACCTGACTCCCTCCAACTAGGCCAAATGACACCCATACTCAAAAAAACAAGGGCACACCCCTGTGACCTCGATAATCCCAGACCTATTATCAACCTCCCGTTCCTAGCCAAAACAATGGAGAAGTGAGTCCTACTACAACTCAACCAACACATAAATAACACTTTCCAATCAGGATTCAGGAACGTCTGTAGCACAGAAACTGCTATGCTCAATATCTCAGATGACATTCATAGATCCTTAGATGATGCCTCCGAATCCTCCTTGACTTAACTGCAGCTTTTGATACAGCAAATCTCCCAGCATTACTTGAGACACTCAAGAACAGCACTGGTATCAATGGCACAGTCCTAAGATGGTTCACATCTTACCTGCAACATCACTCGCAGCAAATCAAAAGCGAAACCTACACTAGTTCCACATGGTGTACCCCAAGGCTCAATTCTCTCCCCATCCCTTACCCATCTCTTCACGGAACCCTTTACAGTTATCCTGAACCGAGCAGGGGTCAAATATCACCTATATGCCAATAACACCCAACTCTACTCTAAAATTGAATCACCCAGTGACATCCTACATCTGATTGCCAAACTAATCAAGATACAAACTTGGCTTAACACCAACCACTTAAAGTTGAACCCCAACAAAACTGAACTACTACTTTTCTCCCTTAAAAACATCCCTTTACCAACCCAAGATTGGCTCAAGAATTGTGACGCCCTAAATTGTTCTCTCACATTGTCCACTCCATCAAGTCCTTGGCCATCACCCTGGACAAAAACAAGCCAATGAAGGACCACATCAACAAACCAGCCAAAGGAGCGCTTTACAGACTAAAAGATCTCAAGAACATCAAACCATTCATTCCCCCTGATGATTTTAAAATAGAGCAATCTCTAGTTCTCTCAAAACTGGATTATGGCGACACCATCTTCACAGGAACTCTGAAAAATCACCTTGCCCCCCCTCTCCATGAACAGTTCTCAACATGGATGCCCAGCTCCTAACAGGTTTTAAATGGTTTCAGCACATCGCACTGGCCCTCAAATACCTCAATTGGTTTCCCAGCAAAAAAAGATGTCTGTACAAGACTCTGAAAAGCTCCCACTCACTTCTTCTCATACCTCCCAAACTGAAAAATAAATCCTCCCAGACACGGTCAATCTCTGGAAATGCATCTAGGATGTGCAGCTCACTCCCTAGAGATCTCCGCTGCAAACCCTCATTTTAATTGCTTCAAACAGGATCTTAAATACCTACTGCTCAACAAATACTTCAACATGCACACAAACCAAGCTATGTTCCACTGCCCAAAGCACACACCCATGCCAACTAGACCCATTGACGTGTGCTGTTCTGATGTCCACATATTGTAATTACCTTGACTGCCTAGAGATTTTCTTCATCTGTGTATATGTTTGTACCTCATTCAAATGATCTTTCATTATATGTAATGTGCTCTGATACCTTTGGGTTTAGTTAGCGCTACATAAAACCTATAAACAAACAGATGGAGTACAGCCATAATCCGCCACTTGTATCGCAGGAACCTCAGCAGACTGACAGGCCTCCATAGTACTAGACTGTGTCACATTATCCTGGCTAAAGGAGGCCGTCTTGGGAGTAGGGTTACATTGTCTTACCCTATCACAGGCCCGCAGGTATACAAACTATAGATCCATTTATCAAGGTGACCATTTCGAACTGGTGGGTTGTAGTTCGAATTGCAGTGTGAGCCAAAAACATATGTGTGCCCATTAGGGTTGATACCGGTAAACTCTGCCACGTGGCGGTTGGCGGAATTTTTGCTGAACTCCCTGCTCCAAGCACAGTGACCAAACTCTGCAAACTCCGCAGAAGGAGCGGAGTTTACTGCTCACCCCTACACTGTACGGCATGCCACTCAATGACACAACACTCCAATCTACTTTACAACATGCCTCTCGAATGTCCTCTAATTTACTCCACTTCACTCAATGAGGTGTGGCGCCGCGGCCAGGGCAACTGACTCTGGAATCTGGGGATCAGGGTTCGATCCCCGGCTCCGGCGGCAGGTCAGCCCAGCACCATGTGACTCTGGGCAATAGCTCGCTTAATCTTCCCGACGGCCCCCAGCGCCTAGAGACCCTTACGGGTGATTGTGCGCTTTACAAATGTGGATTATTATTATTATTATTAATGCCACTCCAATCAATACCATGAGACTTATGCCATGAGACGGTGTGAGTGGGTGTGAGTAGTTGTGTGGCTGTGTATGTGCTCGTATTAATGAGTGTATGAGTGGGTCTGTGAGTGAGTGTATTTGTTTTTAATTGGAAACTGGATCCATGGATTGATCACAGTGTAACAGGGGGGCCGCGCTAAGCACCCCAGAGGATCTACGGATCCTCGTACATCCCAAAAAAAACTACATTTTTGGATGATTTCTTGCCCAAGTGGGATCACTCACAGACCCCTCCATCAGTCCCATGGGGTCAGGATACCTCTATCCTGACCCCATATATCCCATTTAAACTTTATTTCACTCCAGGGTACCATGTCAAGATTGATAAAATGGCGGCTACAACTTTTCTCTCAGGCCATGGCCAGCCAATCACGGCATTGCTGTTGGAGAGTGGATCCACGTCTCTAGATATACATAAATCTTTTTTCTTTAACTACTCCAAAACTATGAAACAGATTTACACCAAATCACAAAAAGCACTCTTTCTGGAGCAAGATTTAGCTTTCTGTCACATTTGGTGTAATTCTGTTCAGCGGTCTGAGCTGTATTCATCCCTAAAATCCCAATGGGATATTGCATGGGAAAAACGCATTTTGGGTCATCCTATTTCTCTGCCCCCACTTAACAAATCACCTCTAAAATTTCCATGCAGCAGGCGAAGTGAGGTGCACAGTAGTTTTAAAACTTTTGTGAAAATTCGTCAAAGTGCATGAACCAGAATGCAAAGGGGCGATCCGGCTGAGAGGGTAGGAGTGTGCTCCCTCTTTGTTTCCTGTTAAAGGGCTGCCGTGAGCCTCCATAGCTGACGAGCTATTTGTGATGCACCTGCGCGCCCGAGAGGCAACGAAGCCTGTTAGTGTTGTTTGGCAGCCTTCAAAGCCACCCCAAACTGATCTCTACTGATGAGGGATATTGTCCAGAAACACGAGTTGTGTCTGGTGTCTAGAGATACCCTATACCAAGTACCTACTTGCACCAACCTTGGTGAAATACTTACGAACTTTGTCCTGAATAATACGAACTGCATGTACCAGAATGCAAAGGGGCGATCCGGCTGAGAGGGTAGGAGTGTGCTCCCTCTTTGTTTCCTGCTCCAAAGTTATTAGTAAAAAAAAAAAAATAAATTCTATGGATGGTAGGTACTTACTATAACTACTTAGTGCTTCTTCTGTTTTCGGAAAACTTTGGAATATATAAATATATACACTGAAAAAAACATAGGTTTCAGGGACGTTATAGTTAGTTGGACATTTCACTCGTACAAAACCAGAGAAATTCGGCTGTTATAGTTAGTTGAGGTAACTATAACTCGCGCCCCCGCAATGCACTGCTGATGACGTCACATATTACATAATTCATGACATGGTCAGTGACATCACTGATGACATTTCGAATGACATCGCTGATGACATCATCCAGTGACTGTGTGTTTCTATAAAGTTTAAATATTAGTTTGGGGTGATTCGTAAAGCAGGGGCTGAGAAAAAAGGGTGGTCCCAAAACGCGTTTTCCCTAAGTTAATTTCCATAGGAAATTCTGCGACGAGCTACAGCCCGAACTGCTGAACGGAATTACCCCAAATCTGGCAAAACGGTAGAGCTTGGTTCAGAAAGTGACTTTTTTTTTTAAATGATGTAAATCCGTTCAGTAGTTGCTGAGAAATTAGAAAAATAAATGTTTTGATATCTGGGCACTACCTAAGACCCGAGAACGAGCTTCACTGTGATTGGCTGCCAACACTCCAAACCAGGAAGTGTTGGCAGCCATCTTGTGACTCGGTAGAAGAGAGTCACCAGAAAACAGAGAAAGAAAGGTATAAAACAAGAGATGGGGGCAGGATAAAACCCCCCTGACCCCCTAGGCCTGCTCAGTGGGTCCCAAAAAGCATTAAAAAAAAAAATCACCGCAATTCACGCTGGGGTTTCTCAAACTCTTCTATAAATGCGTCCCAATCATGCAACATGGGATCATCTCTTCTGACTAGTGGGACAGCCCATTGTGCAGCATCTCCCGCTAGGTAAGAAATCATAAATGAAACTCTGGCTTGGTTGGTGGAGAATACTTTAAGTTTGCAATTGAAGTGTAGTAGAACTTGAGTTAAAAAGACTTGAACCTTATGCATGTCCCCTGTGAATTTTTCTGGTGGAGCTAAAGGTATAGGGGTTGGGATTTCTACTACCATCGAGCTTGTAGAGGGTTGTGTAGGGTTGCCAAAATCAAATGGATTGCGCTGCATCCTATCTACCCTTGCCTGTAATGCGGCGGTTTTTGTACGTGAAGCTGTTAGTTCTACCTGTACTAAGGCTAGAGCTGCCATTATGTCATCTAACGTGGCCATTGTAGAATCAACTCAACCAGGAGGATAAATCTATTTGTGGGCCGATTATTCTGTTCCAGGCCTGAACGTATCCTCAGGATCGAATCGATGCTCTATGGGGTCCACCTCTCAACCGCCCCAAGTCTGGATTTATACAATACACAAACTAAAGGATGGTTAAGCGGTGGAAGGAAAGGATGGGTACAGCAGGGAGGGAGACCTGTGATAAGACTCAAAGAAAGAGGAATAATTACTATCAAGTCCTTTCCTATCACTTTCTTTCTATTCCTGAATATCCCATCCTTCTACTAACCTGTAAAAGAAAATAACGATGACTTGCTCCCAGGAGTGTCGAGCTTGTAATCTCCCTATTTTCAGTGTGCTGTAAGACATAAGGATATATTATGCCCACCCTAGCATGGTCTATCCCCTATATAGCACACTCCTGTACATATATAAAGTATACCTGAAAAAGTAGAGGATAACTCTTTAGCTCAAACACACCCCTGAAAAAAGGAAACAGCAAGCAAATAAATGAATAATTGTCATAGGCTTTATATGCTTATAATTCAGGGAAGCATACTGCAACATCAGACATCTGTTCATCAATGTATTCCATATAGGTACCATTCTTGCGCATGTAGAGTTACGTCACTCCATCAATGCTTAGAAGATTAGATTAAATCAAGGGCAATATATTTCCTCAGGATCAGAAAGGTCTTATAAGTCTTTCGCATGAACTCCGTAACAACGAATTAGGGGGGAGTTCGCCAACGTAGGGACATGAGACCTTTAGGCAAAAGTATAATCCAGACCTTAAACAATGGCACTTCACCACAATGTGTTTGAGGGTCTTTGAGCACACTGGCACGATCCGCCAGCCCAATGAACATCAATAAGGTATCTTAGCAATTGTCATAAAAAGATACAGGCAAAGATCAATAGCGAAGAACAACAACACCCACTCCCTTAGGAATCCAAAGCGGGGAGTCAAAAGGCACTGAGTGGTAATTCAGCAATTCAAAGGATCAGAAGAGTGGTGCCACAGGCACCCTTACCCAACTCACGATACCACGAAGCGGCCAGCAATACCGGACACCCAAGAATAATCGGCAGCGATTCTCCTCGCTGCTCATCCTAAGAACGCTTCCGCATCACGTGATGGCGCGAGGAAGCGTGCCGATCCACGTCATGTGGCGCGCTAAGGACGCCGGGAACTGTAGTTCCTAGCTTGTCCGCGCCTGCTTTGCCGACTGCTGCTGTCGTGGCCGTTGTTGTTGTGACCCCTAACAGAACCTGACCCCCACCTACAAGGTGGCCCAGGTACACAACATTACTCTGCCCTATCTGGCACTTGGTAGCCTTGATAGTTAGCTCCTGCCTTCTGCAGGGCCTCCAAACATTCTTCAGGTGGATCAGGTGATCTTCCCAAGTGGAGCTAAAGACAGCAATATCATCTAGATAAGCTGCACAGTAGTCATCCAGACCTGAGAGGACTTGGTTCACCAACCTTTGGAATGTGGCAATTGCATTATTCAGACTAAAGGGCATTACCACAAATTGATAATGACCTCCTGGGGTTGAGAATGCTGTTTTGGCCTTTGCATCATCAGCTAGTCTGATCTGCCAGTAGCCAGCTGTCAAGTCAAATGTGCTAAAAAACTTGGCAGAAGCCAATCTGTCAATGAGCTCATCTGCCCTTGGTATTGGGTGGGCATCTGTCCTAGTGACAGCATTGAGACCTCTGTAGTCCACACAAAACCTCATCTCTCTCTTACCATCTTGGGTGTGAGGTTTAGGCACTGGGACTACAGGACTGGCCCAAGGGCTCTCTGAGGGCTCAATAACTCCCAACTCCAACATCTTTTGGACCTCTGTCCTGATACAGTCCCTGACATGGTCAGGTTGCCTGTAGATTTTACTCTTGACAGGCAGACTGTCACCAGTGTCCACCTCATGGGTGCACCAGCTTGTCTGACTTGGAGTCATAGAAAATATATGTCTGCAGGACTGTAGAACTTGTCTGCAGTCCTGCTGCTGTTGGTCAGTGAGGCTGCCTGCCAAGGCCGCTCCATCAACTGAACCATCATCAGGGTTCTGAGAAAGCAGGTCTGGGAGAGGGTCACTCTCCTCCTCCTGTCCCTCATCTGTAGCCATGAGCAAGCCCATGTTTGCCCTGTCAACATTTGCCTTCAATCTGTTGACATGAAGCACCCTGTGGGGGCTCCTGGGAGTTCCAAGGTCAACCAAATATGTTACCTATCCCTTTTGCTCAACAATATTGTGGAGTCCAGACCATTTGTATTGGATAAATATGGGCGAAAGCGAATTCGCGGTTGGAAAAAAAATGTTGCGTGTTTGCGGGGCTTTTTGCGTGTTCGCGGGCTTTTTTGCATGTTCGTGGGTCTTTTTACGTGTTCGCTGGATTTTTTCAGCGCGGCTACCGCGAGGTTACCCATGCGGTCGTACATGGGCCAGTTGCATGCTCGCGTTGTGCAATTGCGTGTTCGTGTCCGTTTTTGCGTGCTGGCGGTCAAAAAGTCTTGCGACCAAGCAAAAAAATCCGCAAGCTTGCGAATTGCGAATTTTTTGACAAATACATGTGATTTGCGGAACGCGGATTTGTCAAAAATTCGCAAATTCCGCGAGCGGAACGGATTTTACACCCGTGCTTATTCCTGGAGTGCTGCTGGGGCCACTGGCTCCAACACCCACACTTTCTGTCCTGGCTGGTAAACAGTCAGCACAGCCTTTTGGTCATGCCAGGCTTTTTGAAGTTCCTGGCTAGCCTCAAGGTTTTTGGATGCCCTTTTCATGTACTCAGCCATCTGGGAGCGGAGACCAAGTACATAGTCCACAATGTGTTGTTTAGGCTTTTTGAGAGTTAACTCCCATCCTTCCTTCACCAGACAAAGGGGTCCTCTTACAGGATGCCAAAACAGAAGTTCAATAGTGCTGTAGCCAACTCCCTTCTGTGGGACCTCTCTATAAGTAAACAAAAGGCAGGGCAGAATGATGTCCCATCATACTCCACTAATAGATCTATCAGTTGTCTCAGGGTTGGACTCTGTCCTTGCCTCAGTCTCCTGAGTGAACACAAACTTCTAAGCTCATTAAAAGTAAATGTGTCATAGTTAGAAGGGACCCTAGGCTCTCCTCTCAAGGACATTCTCTAGTGAGGTGTGGTGTGTGCACCTACATACACTAAGTGTTACCTACTAAAACCTCTCTAGGAGTTGTAGTCAGGGTGTGCTAAGCCCTTTCCTCTACAACAACTAAGTTTAGTAGGACTTAAGTATTATAAGAACTTGATTTATCTTATCTTATCTTAAGTGACATTTATAAAGCGCACTGACACCATAAGTTTCCTGGCGCTAGAAGAAAGAGTGCAGGGATTGTGAGGAGACAGCTAACCGGTTTGGGTGAAAAGACGAGTTTTCAGAAGCTTCCTAAAATTTAGTAGAGCTAGACTTCACTGACAGGGGAAGGGGATTCCATAGTTTGGGGGCCAGGTGGGCAAATCTGCGGCCGCCGAACTTTTTAGTTTTTACTTTGGGGGTGACCAGCAGGTGGAGGTGAGCCGACCAGAGATTGCGCGCCGGTCAGTGCTGCGTGATCAATGTTTTGAGGAAGTTGGGGCTGGTGCAGTGAAGAGACTTGAAAGTCAGGCAGCCGATCTTAAAGGCCGCCCTTTGTTCAACTGGTAGCCAATGCAGTTTGCGCAGCAGGGGTTTCGCAGACTGCCACTTTGGCGTTTTGTGGATAAGTCTGGCCGCCTGGTTCTGCACAATTTGAAGACGGCGGAGCAGTGATTGTGGGAGTCCATGGTATAAAGAGTTCGAGAAATCGAGGCGAGATAGTACCAGGGAGATGACGACCTGGACCAGTGCCGCATGCGGTAGTAGATGGACTATTTTACGAATTTTGCGAAGCTGGAACTTGCAGGCGGAAATCACAGCCCCTACTTGAGCCTTGAGAGATAGCTCCCCGTCAATGACCAACCCTAGGATCTTCACCGAGCTTGCAGGAGCGGGAGGGAGCCCAGCTCCTTGGGCCAGAACTGGGGGCCCCAGTATACTGGGCTGTTCCCAGGGAGAATAAGCTCAGTTTTTACAGGATTTAATCTCAATTGGTTGTGGTTCATCCACTGCTGGATGTGGATCATGACCGTTTGGAAGCTATTAGCAGCATCAGGAGAGTCGAGAGGGAAGATGATCTGCAAATCATCAGCATAATTAAACACAGTGATATCCCACCTCTTGAGCGAATGAATCAGTGGCCGGAGGTATAGGTTAAACAGGAGGGGAGAGAGGGATGAGCCCTGAGGGACTCCACAAGTCGTAGGTGTCTTGGCTGCCGTATAAGGGCCCAAACGCACGGCTTGTGCTCTGCGGACGAGGAAAGACTCAATCCACTCGAGGGCAGGACCCAGGATGCCGGCCTGTCCGACACGGTGGAGAAGGATGTCATGATCCACCGTGTGAAAAGCAGCCGACAAATCCAGAAGCACAAGGGCCTGGGGTGTCCCTTTGTCAGCGTTCCCCCTCAGGGCATCCAATACTGCCAAGATTACGGCCTCGGTGGAGTACCTCCAGGTGCCTTAATGTGATCTTTCAAATGATATCTTAAGAGTATATGGTAATACAACAGCAAGCTCTTAACCCATCCGCTGCACACCAATGTGAAAAGTTAGCCTGGCATATGATGTCCACTATTCTAGTGGGCACCTTGCACCAGTCTAAACGACCCTTGTTGATGGTGGTTGTAAAGTCAACCTTATAGACAAGCTATCCTAGTGGTAGCATGGACCAGCAGTCTTAGGCTAAAACTTCAAAGAGCATGTGAAGCCAGCTGTTTTACCACATATAGTCCCTTGAATACCAAATTAAAGGACACCACACAAGGTATATATCAAATATATATGTATTTAATACTAACACAACCCCTCTGCACTCTTTAGGAGGTCAGAGTTTGAGATATGTTACATGTTACTCATTAAGCATACTATAAGTTGCACAAATACAATTCTGCCCTAGGGGCCTCACGAACCTTATACTAAGTAAGTGGTATAAGAACCACTTCAGGAATAGTGAATAGGCCTAGGGCCTAGGGAATCGCTGGGGCTTCACTACAGAACCAAAGGTTAGGAAGTAGGAGACCCACGGGAGACGCATGCAGTGTGGGAAAACAGTCGCGAACTACTATTGACTTACAATGGAGAATGAAGAAGTCACAAAGTTACTGATTAAGGACACTTCCGGGTGGACTACGGTGAAACCCCTTTTAACTAGGACACGTGAAGAGTCAATACCCACGGGAGCACCGGAGTACTCGAGTTACTTCACCCAGGGAAGCGGGGTGCATAGGTGTCTTTTCGTGTCGGGTTTTGTTGATGCTTTCAGTGGAGACCTGCTAAAGCAGTGCTGCAGGCGGCCGAAGGAAGAGTGTCCGGGTGGATCCAAGGGTGGATCGAGGAGCTGAAGAACCTGAAAGCAGAGGGGACAGAGTTTGGGTCACTAGCCAGTAACCACGGAGGAACCAGGATGGATCCAGGTGATGTCGCGATGCAAACAGGTGAAGAGGTGAAGCTTGTCTCTGCAGCCACGAGGACCAGGAGGTGTCGATGGAAACCAGGAGCAGGATTTAAGCTGTGCCACAAAGGATCTAGTTGACTGCGGTATCAGTATCCGGATTGAACCCAAGAAGCCTTGGCAACCGCAACCCACGCAGGAAGTGAAGATTGGCTTCAGGTCAGACCAGCAAGGTCTAAGGAGCTTCTCCTTTGCAGGGAAGCTGGAGCAAGCCTGGAGCAACAGTAAAAGCAAGATGATTTCAAAGGTTCACCTTCAGGGGGCTCACTAGCCAATGGGCTAGCAACTGAGAAGACGCGTTGAGCTGAAATGCAGGAGCAGGACCCACGTGGCACTCGTGGAGTGTGGGGGGCTGAGCTTTGGTGCAAATGGTGCTCGGGTTTGGGGCTTCTCGTGTCCTAATGCACAACTGCGAGTTACCTCAGGAGTCGATGTAGTTAGCAATTTACAGGATGTCCAGGGAGTCCGGTCCCACGTCTCTCGTGTCCGCCACCGGTCTCAGCTTTGCTGTGGATGTGGGTCAGAATCCAAGAAGTCTGGAAGTCCAGTCCTGAGTAGCTGAGTCTTTGGGTTCTGTCGGGAGCGTCAACAAAGCAAACTGGCAAGTTACTGGTGGTGCCTGTTTGAACAGGGTGGCCACTCCTTGACCACAAGGGAGATGTCTTCCGTCTTCTAGTTGATATAGAAAGTCGAAGGTCTAAGAGTTTCATTTCAGAGTTTCGTTCCAGGATAATCTAATGTCTCTAGACACAGCCCCTATCTTTATACTAATCTAAGGGGCTGGATTACCTGCTAGGTCCCTCCTATGGGTGGACCCTGAGAAGGGGGTGGTTACACCCCTTTCTCTTTGTCCAGTTTCACGCCAGAGTGGGGCTGGA
This sequence comes from Lissotriton helveticus, assembly GCF_964261635.1. Taxonomy (NCBI): domain Eukaryota; kingdom Metazoa; phylum Chordata; class Amphibia; order Caudata; family Salamandridae; genus Lissotriton; species Lissotriton helveticus. The sequence goes on along the minus strand of NC_136065.1, from coordinate 59,310,506 downwards.
GTGCCCCAGCAACTGGTTTGAACTGAGCTATGCATGAAGCACCTTGTGTGCCCCAGGTAGTGTCTCATTTTGCAGCCCTGCCTGTCCCAATACACTAAAAGCCTGTCTGGGGAGGTGCTAGCACCTCCCAAGGCAGGAAACCTATTGTCCAGGCCTCCCCTGCTGGAGTTTCATCCAGCAGCAGGAGGTCAGACTCGTGTCTGTGGCAGCAGCATTCAGTTTGTGATGCTGAGGCTCTGGTTTACTTTAACCAGGTAAAGCAGTAACCAACATGTCTTCTCCCTCTAGAAGGGTGGAATGCTACCCCTGCCACCAGAATTGGTGGGGGGGGGGGGGTAGTATTCCAAAGTGTTTGACACCTTACACAACATGTTTTCATAAAGCCAAACCAAAGTTAGCATTAACCACGAGGATTATAATGCACTTAAGAGTATATGCTATGGCTATATCATAGAACAGCTATAAGGACATGGTTCAGAAAGCTGCAGAGGGGCTCAGCTCGTGCTAGGTCACCCTCTCACATAAAACCAAACACTCTGCCTCCAGGATTGTTAAGGCCTGCCATAGGAGGGACTTATAAGTTACTATGTGTCTATATATAAGGTAGATATAGATATACTATATCTAAGTAAGGGGTGATTACACCACCTTACCCAGGCTGAGTGATCAGCCTGTGGTGTCAGTTTGGATGGCCAGCCAGGGGTGGCATAATACATGCTGCAGCCCCTGGTAGGCCTTGGATGCACCTATGCCCTGGGTACCTATGGTACACTATACAGGGGCTCATAAAGGTGACCCAATACCCAATCAGGTATGTACCTAAAGTACATGGTATCAATTTAGAGAGAGAACAGCTGGGCTGTGGGTCTGATTAGCAGGCCCACAGCCACATTAAAGTCGAAAAACCAGAGAATCACAGCAAAAAGTGGGGGTGACCATAGGAAGCAGACCCTACTCTCCTACACTCCCCACATCAGCAGGTAACGCATCCTCTTCCCACATCACCAGCATACCCCCAACAACCGTCTTGGGCCCGCAAGTCTCCCTCTGCGAACCACTTGTCGGCTTGCAGCTCTTCGGGTGCGACTTCTCGGGCCCGCAGTTGTATCTGTGAAGCCAAGACAAGAAATATACAGCAGGTCTCTCTCTGTGAGATACCTCCTTCACGCTCCCTCTCCCCACATCACTGTTCCGCAGCTATCTCTTTGGAAGCCGGCGGCCCGCACCTTTTCCTATACCAGTTGGCCCGCAGCTCTCCCTCTGCGAACTGACGGGCGGCGGCTCTCCCTCTATGAGGCAGCCAGTCGGCTCGCAGCTCTTCATCTACGAGCCAGCACGCCGGCTCGCAAGTCTCTGAGAACAGATGTAATATAGGCAACAATCATGCAGGTCGGACATCCAAAACTGCTCCGACGTCCCCCAGCAGCATCTCCTTGTCCGCCATCCCCCCTCACCCCCACCCCCACAAACAAATGTGACAGTCACGTTAGGGTATCTGGAACTTAAAAAATTGTCTAATGACGTACAATTATTAATAAGAAGATGCATGTGAGGTTGGACAAAGAGGGATCTTAGTCATGTATGGATTTACATATAAAACATTTTATTAAAACAAAACAACAACCAAATAAAGCTATGTACAGCCATGGCGTGTCATCGCTGGACCATTTGTGAATCACAGCCTGCAAGACAAAAAGAAAGATAAGATGGTGCATTATGTCTTCCAGCAAAGGAGAGAGAGAAAGAGTGAGAGAGAGGAAGAGACAGAGAAAGAAAGAAAAAGTGAGAGAGGAAGACAGAGAAAGAGAGAAAGAGTGAGAGAAAGAGAAGAACAGTGAGATACAAGGAAGAGAAAAAGAGAGAAACAGTGTGAGAGAGAGGAAGAGAGAGAGAAATAGTGAGAGAGAGGAGAGAGAAAGAGTGAGAGAGGAAGAGAGATAGAGTGAGAGAGAGAAAGAAAGTGAGATACAAAGAAGAAAGAAACAGTGTGAGAGAGACAGAGAGAGAGAGAGAGGAAGAGAAGATGAGAGGAAGAGAGAGAAAGAGTGAGAGAGAGGAAGACAGAGAAAGAGTGAGAGAGAGAGAGGAAGACAGAGAAAGGGTGATAGAGAGAAAGAGTGAGATACAAGGAAGAAACAAAGAGAGAAACAGTGTGAGAGCGAGGAAGACAGAGAAAGAGAGAAAGAGTGAGAGAGAGAAAGAGTGAGAAACAAGGAATAGAGAAAGAGAGAAACAGTGTGAGCGAGAGGAAGAGAGAGAAAGAGTGACAAAGAGAGGAAGAGAGAGAGCAAAAGAGTGAGAGAGAGGAAGAGAGAGAAAGAAAGAATGAGATAGAGAGGAATAGACAGGGAAAGACAGAAAGTGTGAGAGAGAGAGAAAGGAAGAGATGGAGAGGGAGAGGGAGTGTTGACACAGGAGAAAATCTTCGCAGCTCACTTTTCTGCCACCGGTGTAGCTCCAACCATGTGCCAGGACATAGTGCACCCTAAAGTTTAGTCATCTGAAAGATAGTATAGAATTAGTAATTGCAGAGTACATACAACTGCACACGTGCAATTCTCAGTTTCGCCGCTGCGTACTCAGGCTGCTGCACCCCATCCACTCCCACTGCTCGGAGGTGTCTGTGCGCTCTTGTGCGCCCAGGGTGCTGCACACTATTCACTCCCATCACCCAGAGGTGACTGCCCACTGCTGCGGAAAGAAGCCTCACTGCTCACCTTCTGCCACTGGCGTGTGTGTAAGAGAATGCACTACGTGCCGAAGCAACCTTCTCAGGCGTTGCATACACGTGGTACAGGAGAGCGCACAATTCAGAGTGGGTGTTGATTGTCAGGATAGCCACGCATCATCGCAGGTTGGACACCCGTTCAGCTCTGGTGGCACTGAGTGGGGGAGTTCCGTGTTGGGGGGAAATCAATTTGTGAATCACAGCCTGTTAGATAAAAAGCAAGATAAGGTTCTGCGTCATGCGTCCATCAAAGGAGAGAGGAAGAGAGAGAGAGAGAAAGAAAGAGTGAGAGGAATAGAGAGAGAAAAGAATGAAAGAGTGAGAGGAAGACAGAGAGAAAGAGAGAAACAGTGAGAGTGAGAGGAAGAGAGAGAGAGAGAGAAAAAGAAAGAAAGAGTGAGTGAGAGGAAGACCGAGAGAAAGAGACAAAGAGTGAGAGAGACGAATGGAGAGAAACAGTGAGAGAGAGGACGAGAGAGAGAAAGAGTGTGAGGAAGAGGAAAAGAGAAACAGAGGAAGAATGAGAGTTTTCTCACCTGTTGCCTGTGTGGACTAACGAGGGAGCTTTGGACTGCGAGCACGCAGGAGCTGCTCTTCCTTTAACCCTCAATCAACTCCTCGCGGAACCCGCTCCGCGGGTCCCGCTTCGCCTCTGGTTCTCTGTTAGCGCTGCTGGAAGTGCGCTGTGTCTGCGAGGACTTCATCTGACTGAGCCTCTGTGGCGGTGGTGTGGGCAGGGCTGCGAGCGTGGTCAGGCGAGGACTTCAAGTCCCAGGAGCGCCTGACCCTCGGCAGCACCAGCAGCTGACCCGCTCTCCCTGCTGGCTCCTCCCCCGCCTCAGCGCGGCTAAAACCAGCGCGTCAGTTCCTTCATTGGTTTTCTCACCTGTTGCCTGTGTGGACTAACGAGGGAGCTTTGGACTGCGAGCACGCAGGAGCTGCTCTTCCTTTAACCCTCAATCAACTCCTCGCGGAACCCGCTCGCGGGTCCCGCTTCGCCTCTGGTTCTCTGTTAGCGCTGCTGGAAGTGCGCTGTGTCTGCGAGGACTTCATCTGACTGAGCCTCTGTGGCGGTGGTGTGGGCAGGGCTGCGAGCGTGGTCAGGCGAGGACTACAAGTCCCAGGAGCGCCTGACCCTCGGCAGCACCAGCAGCTGACCCGCTCTCCCTGCTGGCTCCTCCCCCGCCTCAGCACGGCTATAAACCTCCTTCGTGACACCGCAACGCGGGAGCGCGCGGGAGCGCGCCGGGAGAAGCCCGGGACAAGGGCGGGACCGTCTGAGGCTGAAGAAGGCTGGGCTGGGCCCCCTCCCTTGGTTCTCCGGTATCAAATTAGTGTGTTATTGCATCTACAGGCTTGTATTGTATTTCAAGGTTTTGTTTATTTGGCTTCATATTATACAATTGTTATCATTTCATTTTTTCTCTCCTTTCAATACAGTCTCATGACGGCTAAAAAACTACGCTCTGGGCGAGTGATTGTGGGGAGATCTGGGTCTAAAACCAAATCCAACCCCCTACGGAACAAAATTGCATCTTCCATGCAATTGAAAGGTCAATGCCAGCTTTTTAATTTATGGGACAAAGGGAAAGATAAACCCACTGATTTGCAATCCCCGAATGAAATTCCAGGTTCTAACGAATCGGTGCCTGTTAACGGGGTCATTGATGTTTCCTCTAGTTTAAGCTTGGTTGCTAGTCAATCTTTGCCTATTCTAGTTAGTCCCGAAGTTTTAAGGGGTTCGCCTTCGGCGTCAAACAATGTACATCTGAAACAGAATGTTCCCCTTGAATCTTTGGGTAATATGCCCTCAAAATCTGTCAAAATTGTCCCCTCCCAAGTTGCACTAATGGATGCTCCTAAAGTTTCAGTGAATACTGATCTTTTTTCAGCCGCGTTAGTTAAATCCCCTGTAGTAGGGAATGATTTTACACTGCCTGACATTGATTTAACAGCTCATAGGGCACGGGTAGGATCGGTACAGGGGAACCCTAAAGGTGAGCCTTTAGAGGAAGCAATAACGATTTCAAGTACCGGTCCTCTAAGTAGCACACCTTCTAATAAAATAGATTTTTCCCTTCCACAATTAAACTTTACATCTTGTTCAGGTCCAGTGTTGAACAATTTAGTTGAGGGCTCTCCAAATATTAATGGGAGGTTAATTTCTAATTCTTTGTCCTCTTTGGAATCAATTCTCTCTTCGATTTTAAGTTTACTTGAAAAGTTTGTGGGAGGTTCGGAATGTATTTTTGACACTGTAACGCAAATTTTGCAAGTTCTCTTGTTAAGTAAAAATGAGTTAGTGTCAGATCTTCCCATACCATCGGCTTCTTTGTTGGTGCCCCCGAAAATAAGCGCTCCCTCCGCTTCGGCAGTTTTGGATTCAGCTGTATCTTCTCCTCTGACAGAAGGTCAAAAGGAAAAGAAGCCTGTAGTTCTCTTAGCTATCCCCAATCCTTCCAAAGTGGTTTCGGCTGGCGCTAATTGTATAGCTCCAATTAGTGACAAGATAGAGGTAATAGTAACATCTCCTCTCATTCCCAAATCCGAAATTCCATCTCTTTTTCCGATATCCTAAAGTAATTACGGGATTGATGGGAAAAGAGAGTCCTCTGAAACACAAAAAGATTAAAATAAAGAAGAGGAAACCCATTCGAAGGTTCGCTAATAAAAGACAGAGGAAACTTCTCTTTGATAAGAATGCTGAATTAAGTATGGATGATTCCCCGCAGGTGGAGCAGTCTCCTACCTCTCATGTAGAAGTTAGGGTTGTTTCGCCCAAAGAAAATGCCCCCTCCTCTGGTCTAGGTCCTATAAGTTTTACTAATCCTTTTCTTCCCAAGGTTTCCCACCCCTCCGCAAATCCTTTTTCTTATTGTAATGTTAAAGCAGGATCCTGCCAAGTTATTTCTGAGGTTACTTCTCCTTCTGTCATCCCGTCTCCGTCTTCCTTGAATCCTTCAGCAAGACCCTTTCAGGTTTCATCCTCAACGACAGTTATTGTCCCAAAAGAAAAAATAAATGTGGATACGTTATATCTTGATTTTTCTCCCTTATTTGAACCTGATTTAATTTTAAATAGATCTACCCTATTGATCTGTTTCAAAGAGATCGAAGGTTTGAAATTAATTCAAACGTCCGATTTAGATATTGTATTTCTCCTTAACTCCTACATGGGGAAACCATTAAGATCAACAAGGGTGAAATTTTATTCGAAAGTTGTATTAAATCTTGTTCTACAGTGGGCAGAGGAATTACAAGTTAGAGGGATAGATGTCATGCCATACTTCGGGGAAAAATGTACTCAAAGTATTTTTGCTAATTCTTCACTATCACTTCCCTCTAATACGGGAGTGCAGTTGTCGGATTGGTCTAATCTCAGATCAGAGGACCTAAAAATTTGTGTGGCTAGGAATGAAAGGCTAGTTTCATACAAAAATCCTCCCCTTAAGCAGACAGTGAAGGATGATCAATCTAAATGGAGTTGGTTACCTGGTGTTCTAGCGAGTAAATCTGCTCCCGGTTCTAAACATCATTCCAATTTTTAACAGAGAGCTGAAATTTATCTCATGGAACACTGCTGGATTCAAGGATTATAAGGAGAAATTGGGTTTCCTACATTCTCAAAAAGCTGACATAATCTGTTTGCAGGAAACCTGGGTTGAAGGAAGATTAGCTTTGGAAAAAGACTTCTTTGTTTTGGATTACAGTGCAACCAGTACTAGAAGAGGCCATGCTAAGGGAGGGTTACCATGCCTGTTATCTAACAGATTGCAATGGAACTATTCACATTATCTAGATCCAGGAAAACTGTTTCAAGCAATAACGCTAAAAGATGTATTTGAGGATTGCCCTAATAGATTGTTGATTGTGGTAAACATTTATATTCCTCCCAATTGTAGTTTTAATGCTGGTCTAAAAACTTTGTTCACTTTTTTAACTAAAGCGTTTGATATCTCCCCAACTCCGCATGTGTTAATGTTTGGGGACCTAAATTGTAATATATCTAACTGTGGGTTGGAGTTGTTTAGAAATATTCTATTGGAAGAGTCATTGAATATACCATCAGCCCAGTTTCCCTCCAAAATTAAAACTAACAAAAGAGGTAAAATTATATTAGATGGTCTACTTAAAGTTGAATGCTTAATAGTAAATGGGAGGCTTCCATCCGACATCCCGGCTGCTTATACTCGTAAAGCTGAAAAGGGAAAATCTATTATTGATTTTATCATGGTAGATTATGCCGGTTTTCACCTATTGAAGGATATGAAGGTCATTGAGACTAATCTTAGTGACCATAATGCGTTGACGCTTTCTGTTTCCGTTAATCTTCAGAAAGCGGATCCGTGGAGTCTGGATATAGATTCTGTGAATTTTGACTCCAGCTCAGGGAAATGTTTTTGGAACCCTTGTACTGTTGGAAATCTGATGCCTCTTTTGTATTTTACTGTCGAGAATTTACCCTTCTGGGAAGGGAGAGTGCTGTTGTGTTTTAATAATTTTTTAGATTCTGTAACTGCTAGTGCAAAAAAGAAACCAGGTCTGAAACAATCCCTCGTAGTCCCTCATCCTCTAAGGGCTTTAAATAGAGAAATAAACAAAGTTGTAAGGGGGCAATTTTTATTCTTTACTCAAGAAGCTAAGTCTAAGTTGTTTATTTTAAAAAGAAGGAGAGTTAGGCTTAAGGCCCGCTTAAAACGGTCTAAGGAAGATGCCCTCTGGATCCAACTGAGGGAAGCTTCTTATAATGGCCAAGCCAAGACATTCTGGTCCTTAATTGGCAAAGGTTGTGGTACCAGAGCCAGTCCTACGCCTATTGCCATTGAGGAACAGGTGTGGGTTAATTATATCGAGAAGTTGTACAGTAGCAATAATTCTCATGTTTTTAATGTTGAATCGGATAATGTCTCACGTACACCCGACTGTCCTACGGAAAAGGAAATTGAATGTGCCATTAAGAATATGCGCTCCTCTGGTGCGATGGGTCCTGATAAAATCCCAATTTTAGTATTAAAAAACCAGAGTGAACTTTGGAGCAAAATACTCTTTCCAGTGTTTAAATTTTGTTTCTCTAGCGGAACAGTCCCCCCCTCCTGGAAAGGAAGTATTATTGTCCCTTTATATAAAAAAGGGGCAAGAGACCTACCACAAAACTATCGTCAAATTGCCTTGCTTGATGCCATTGGTAAGGTCTTTGCAAAATGTGTGCTTACTTTAATGAATCAATGGGTATCTGAACATAGAATCCTTCCCATGGAGCAAACAGGTTTCAGACAAAATCATGGAACTTTAGATAACCTGACTGCATTGCAAGTTATCAATGAAAAATATGTGACAGTCCGTGGTGGTCAGGTATATGGCGCCTTTATTGACTTCTCCACCGCCTTTGATAAGGTAGATAGAATTTTGCTATGGAGAAAGTTATTTAACTTGGGTATGCCCTCATTCCTTATTAAGCTAATTCGCGCCCTTTATTCTGACACTTGGTGCAGAGTTCTACTTGGAGGTGAACGTGGTGTATCTAAATTAATTCCCACTTCCAATGGGTTGAAGCAAGGTTGCCTTTTGGCTCCATTGCTATTTTCCTTATATACAGTTGATTTACCCGTCACTCTCTCTGCTTGCGCCGGTATTGCCCCGTACTTGGGTGGAGCTCCAATTGCATGCCTTATGTATGCAGACGACATCCTGATTTTGGATCTCACCCCAAAGGGCCTGAACAATCGGCTGCATGCATTGTCTGAATATGCTGAAAGCCATTTCTTATCTATAAACACGGCAAAAAGCAAAGTGATTTGTTTCTCCGGTAGAAAGAAGCCTAAATGCCTTAACTATCCATGGGTTGTGGGGGGGGGAAAAACTGGAATGTGTGAAATCCTACACCTTCCTAGGTAAAATTGTCACTTATAATTTAAGTGACAAACAACACATTGATAATAACTCTTGGAAGGCTATTTCGCAGGGAAAGAGTTTAGTTTCCCTGTATAAAGCCACAGGTAGAAGGCATTTTTCTATTCTTTTAGATGTTTTTAGAGCGAAAGTTCCTGCCTCCCTGTTATACGGAATTGAGTTAGTTGATCTAAAAAAGTGGAGTTTTTTAAACTCTGCGGAAGGGAAAATTTTACGTAGTTTAATGTCTGTAGGTACTGCAAATTCAACTGCCTCCTTGAGACAGGAACTGGGTTTACGTAGCAGCTGGGTTCAAGGTCTGGCAAGTATCATACGTTGGGTAGTAGCTTTATCTAAAGGTGAACCTAATACCTTAAGAGATCTTATAAAAAATGAATTATTAGGATCTTTTAATGACTTCTCACTGATTGTAAAAAACTTCAGATTTGCCGTGTTACAATTGAAATTGGATGAGGAGACTTTATTTTTATTGTCCTCTCATCAATTAAAAATTGTTCTGAAGTCAGCCTCCTGGGAATTGGGGTTTTGTCAGGATAGAGACTTCTGTCTAGCGAAAAAAGGTTGTACGCCTGTTATTGAATCTTATTCCTTGCGGAAAGCTCAACCGTATATGTATTGGAACATCTCCCATGGCGCCAGGCGCCTTGTGTATTTATTAAGACATAATTTGCTTCCGCTGAAAGTTCTACATGCCAGCTGGTTTGGTCATTCGGCACGCTGTGATCTTTGTCAATTGTATGATCAGGACTTAGATCACGTCATGTTTGTCTGTCCTACACTGATGCCCTGCAGGCGTAGATGGTTAAGACCAATTTGCTTACAACTCAACATATTATCTGCTTCTTTGTTTAAGGCTGCCTTGATTAACCCACCTAATGAAATGTTTGCTTTTAAACTGTACAACTTTTTAAAATGTTTTTTGGACCTGTATTAAGATGTCTCTTGTAATTGTGATGGAATAATATTTTAAGTATTTCTTGTTTTGTATGTATATGTTGTTTTATGTGGATCTCATAAAGAGTTCCTTATCATAATAAAATAAACTTGAAAACTTGAGAGAGAGAGGGAAAGAGAAAGAAAGAGTGTGAGAGAGAGGAAGAAAGAGAGAAAGAGAGAAACAGTGTGAGATAGAGGAAGAGAGAAAAAGAAAGAAAGAGTGAGAAGAAGACAGAAAGAAAGAGAGAAAGAGGGAGAGACTAAGGGAGAGAGAAACAGTGAGAGAGAGGAAGAGAGAGAGAAAGAGTGTGAGAAAGAGGAATAGAGAAACAGAGGAAGAGTGAGAGAGAGAGAAAGAGAGAGAGAGAAAGAGAGGAAGAGAGAGAGAAAGAGTGTGAGGGAGAGAAAGGAAGAGATGAGGAGGGACAGTGAGTGCCCAAACTGTGGACAAAACCCTCACAGCTCACCTTTACACCACTGCTGTGTCTCCAACCATGTGCCGGGACCTAGTGGAGCCCTCAAACTCCCACATCTGAAACATAGTACAGAATTAGTAATGGCAGAGCATATACGACTGCGTATGCCTAAATCGCTGTGCTGCCTTTGTGCATCCAGGCTGCTGCACCCGATCCACTCCCGCCGCCCAGAGGTATCTGCCTGTCGCTGCGCACCCAGGCCTCACTGCTCACCTTTACGTGGACAGGGCACCCTCCACATCATGCAGCCCTGCTCTGCAAACCAACAAGTCTTACATTTATTGCTGCGTCTTGCTTTTACCAAGGCAGGGGACATACTAGTGCACCCATCATCATCGCAGGTTGCACACCCGCTCAGTCCTTGCAGTACCACTAACTCAGTGACCAGTGAGGCTCCCCCAGTTCGATGGCTCAGGCCTACACTGCGGTCCAGCAGGGCACACAAAACATTAGGTGTCCGGACCACCGAGACGGGCCATCACTGCAGGCTTCACACCCTCTCAGCACTTACAATGCCCCTACCTTAGTGGACTGAAAGTCTCCGTCCCGTGGCGGTGTGCCTGTGCCGGCCACAGTGCATCCAGTGCGAGCAACTCTAAAATGGCGTAGAGCACGTGCGCCCGGTCTTTTTTATTGGCAGGGTCACATGTCCTGTGGCGCCTGTGCTGGATGGGTGTAGTGTGGGTTTATACCAGCCGTGAGGGAGTGGCAGTGGCATACTGACAACTAGACCTGTGTCCAGCAGATCACTACAATGAAAATCTGGGCCATGTAGCGTTGTTGAAGATGGCCCCAACACTGACAACAAAAAGAAACTTTCCAAATGAGTCCAAATAGAAGTGAACCAACAAAAGGCAAACAAAGGAGGGATGTCCACTGGCTGGAGTCTAACTTATGGTACCTGAACCAGGTATGGCCGATCTGAGGCACAGCCGCACATAGCTGATCAATGTGGTGGATCTGAAAGAAGGTGCACTTATTTCTCGCTCTGCACCAGTGGTGTAACAGGATCATTACCATATTAAGTAACCTCAAAGGAAGCTTGGAAATCATTTACCATTGGGAAGCCACAAATACCTGCTCCTGCTGCCAGGACTTTCATTGACCCTGGTTTGATCCATTCCTGTCGCGGCCACTAGGCCCAGCCACACAAGTGGGATGGAGGATAGGCCTGACACCAGGGTCGTCCACCCACACACGATATGTTCTCTAAGCGCAGGTGAAATTTTCATCATGCCAAAGCAATTCATATCATTTCAAGAATTTCAGGAAATTTTACGTAATGTGTAGTTAGGTGCAGTTTGCACGAAAATTTGCTACGAGCGCTCAAAAATAACACAAATGAACAGAACACCTGTAGCTGTTGCTCATGTTGCTGTGTTTTTTGGGAGGGGTTAGTGTGAAAAGACACAAAGGAGCATTTTCAATAAAATGTAGCGCTAAGTGACATATTTGCAGTTCATTTAATTATGTCGGATTCCACATTAATTCCCCCAAATTGTATGCAATTACATAAACTTATGACATACGTTTGAAGAACTGCTTCTCTCTCGCTAGTTAGGGCTTGGGGGTTTACAACCCTCCAGGTCAAGGGCACCCGAGATGACTCTTTTATTGAGTCTAATTTTAATATAACCAGATGCTTCCAACTGCTTAAGAAATTTCTGAACAGAGGGGTAACATAAACCCCTGCAGCATCTGCAATGCAGGGGCCTCCACCCGTCAGGGGTCCCACCTTGTTATATCGCTCATTGCAATATCTGCTGGAAGGTTGGCGCATTGTTTGGCAACCACTGGGGGGGTGTGAAGGCCCACCCCGGCGGCGTGTATGTGGTTTGGCCCACGTTATATGGGTGGAGCAATAATAAATAGGCATGCCCGCGGGGCGGGGAGTCAGTCCCGGGCAGTGAAAGTGCAAAGCGTGTGTGTGTGTGTGAGTGTGTGTGTTTAATTGCAGCCTAGAGCATATGGTCCAGGGTAATGGTGCATCGCTGAAGATTGCGGCCCGGATATGTGCCAGGAGTATCAGGTCCGCACATCCCGACACAACACCCCTTATGCAGCCCATGAATATCGTAGGTGTTAGAAATGGTATCTCTGGTTGGGTAAGGCTTGCGCCAAAGCCAGGCAGAGACCACCACTCTTAGTCTGGGCAAGGGAGTTACACGCCAAAGATAACCCCTCCTCACCCCCTTGATAGCTTGGCACGAGCAGTCAGGCTTATCCCGGTGGCAATGTGTAAAGCGTTTGCGCAACACGCACACAGCAACAACATACTAGGCACACCACAAAAGGAACTCAACACAAGTTTATATAAAAAATACCCTTTGTATTATCATAAATTTATATTTATTTATTTATATTTATTTCGGAATTTATAAAGCGCGAACTGTCACCGTTGCAGGCATCCTGGCGCTGACAGAGTCTGAGAATGAAACGGGAAGAGGGGCAGAAGGGAGTGAGTTAGTTAGGGAAAAGCCAAGTTTTGACCTTTTTCCTGAATGGTAGGAGTTCATTAATGTGTCTGATCTCGGCGGGGAGGGAATTCCAGAGTCTGGCCGCCGCCACCTCAAAGGATCTACCTCCGGCTCTGACCTTCCTAAATCTGGGGATGATCACCAGTTTCGCATCAGAGGAGCGGAGTTGTCTTGGAGGAGCATACCACACAAACTTGGATTGAAGAGGGGTCGGACCGGAGCCATGAAGGGCCCTGAAGACAATACAGAGGGCCTTAAACTGGATCCTCTGTCTAAGAGGGAGCCAGTGCAATTGTGCTAAGGCAGCGGAACCGTGAGATCTTCTTGGCAGCCCCAAAGCTAATTTTGCGGCCGCCGATTGAACCCTTTGGAGCCTATCCAACAAAAACTCGGGGGACCCAAGCAGGAGGGCATTGCAGTAGTCCAACCTGCTCAGGATGGTACACCTAACTACTTCAATGCGGGCCTGTGTTGGTAGGAGGGGCAGGACTTTCCTAAGCGAGCGAAGGATGGCGTAACAACAGGCTGAGGTTTTTTGAACGTGGGTCTCCATGCTGAGCTTGTGGTCAAGCATGACCCCTAAATTGCGGACAGAGTCTACAGGTTGTGCAGCAGACACTGTTTCCGGGGGCCAAAAATTGTTCGGAAACGGTTGGGGAATCCTCGAGCCAGTGTTGAAAAGCACCTCAGTTTTACCAGAAGTAAACTGAAGTGAGTTGTCCTTCAGCCATCTGGATGTAACCCGCAAGCAGTTGTGTAAGGCCTCTACTGAGATAGAGTCCTCCCCATCCAGGGAGAGGATCATCTGCGTGTCGTCGGCGTAGTTGATTGTTTTAATCCCGAAACTTTTAATAAGGAGAATCAGTGGCCTAAGGTAGACATTAAAGAGTATTGGGCTGATGGCGGAGCCCTGTGGGACTCCGTGCGTTACCGGGGAAAAGGCTGATTGAAAAGGGGGCAGAGAAGCTGCCTGCTGCCTATCCTGCAAGAAAGAGTGAAACCATTGTAGAGCCGTGTCCCTCACGCCTGCCTCCAACAGCCGCCTCAGTAAGATCTTGTGGTTCACCGTATCAAAGGCGGCAGACATATCGAGCAGTATCAAAAAAGACGCCTGTCTTCTGTCTGCCCGCCTTTGAAGTTCGTCCATGGCGGTGATGAGGGCTGTTTCAGTTCCGTGGGCAGGACGAAAACCAAATTGGTCCCCGTCAAGTAGTAGATGTTGTTCCAGATGGGTGGAGAGGGTTTTACTGACCACCCGCTCTACTATCTTGGCAGGGAACGGCAGTAGTGAGATAGGCCTGAAATTTTTGGAACAATCAGGGTCAAGGGAGGGCTTTTTCAGCAAGGGGGAGACCAGAGCTCGTTTCCACTGGACAGGGACAGAGCCAGTCAGCAGAGATTGCTGGCAGATTAAGTGGAGAGGGGGAAAGAGTTCCTCTTCAAATTCCTTCCAGATTTTAGGAGGCACCGGGTCCAGTGGAGACCCAGAAGCAATCCCTCTCGCTATCTTAATGAAGATTTCATATGTGAGCGGTGGAAACCTGGAGAGTGATTCTACTGAGGCTCTGGCGGAATCAGGTGATCGAATTTCCGGAATGACAGGGTTTGCGTAAAGGGGAGCTTCAGTACCAGGCGGAGTGGACAACTCCTTGAGAATAAGATCAATTGTCACCTTGAAAAAAGTGGCCAGGTTGTCGCAGAGATCTTGCGACGGGACGATAGCATTTTTGCACGACTCCGGGTTAGTGACACTGTTTAGGATGTTGAAAATGCTCCTGGAATTGTTGGTAGTACTACAGATCAGGGAAGAATAGTGATCAGCTTTCGATTTTTTAATGAGGGTTTTGTAGGCCTGAACCTTGGCTTTCCACGTATCTTTAGCAGTTTCTTTGTAGTCGCGTCTCCATTTTCTCTCTGCTTGTTTACATTCAAGCTTTAACAGTTTTAGATCATCCTTAAACCATGGGGCAGAGTCTTTACCCTTGCAGGCTAGATTTTTAAGAGGAGCGAGGGTGTCGACCACTGTTGAGATACTGGTGATAAAAGAATTGTAATTTTCGCCTGTGCTTTTGTGACCATCGAAGAGCTGATTCAATTGGAACACTTCACCCAAGGGGTGTAAGCGGGAAAGGGCCCTCCAGTCTCTGCCCTTAATTACTTTGGTCCGCAACGGTGCTTTATAGGGACCACTCATTTTATGAAGAAAAAATTTAACTAGTGAGTGATCAGTCCAGTCCATTGGCAGGGACTCTCCCATTACGACCGAGTCTCGAACAGCAAAGACCAGATCAAGTCGGTGACCAGCATTATGGGTAGCCTCAGAAGTTAGTTGGGAGAGACCAAAACTGTCACAAGTTAAAATAAGGTTCCTAAGAGCTGTGTCAAGGGTGCCATTTTCCCAGAGATTAAAATCGCCAAGTATAAGTAGCTTCTGGTGTGATAGAGCGATGTTAGTCAGGGTGGTGAATAACGCCTTTTGCTGCAGAAGGCTAAACGGACCTGGAGGGCGACAGCAAATTAACCCTGTGATCGTACTCCCAGAGGGGATCTGGATTGACAGTCGTAGCATCTCCAAGCCCAAAGTAGCGTCAAGAGTAAGGGCCTTGATGCAACAAGAAGCTTTAAAAATAACTCCCACACCCCCGCCTCTACCAGTGGGCCTCGGGGAATGGAGAAATTTAAAGCCGGAGGGGCAGGCAAATCCAGGGTCGACCAGACAGTCTGGACGAGTCCACGTCTCGGTCATGAACAGAATGTCCAGTTCATGATTGTCGATCAGGAGTTGGATCTCTGTGCAATGTTTAGGCAGGGACCTGACATTTAGTAGCCCACAGTTCAGAACATTGTCCCCTAGCACGTCAGCCTGGGGAGAAGACGAAGGTACTAGAGAAAGTCTACCTTTGTCAGCATGTAGCTTACCTATTTGGATGAGCTCCTCTCTAGAAAAAGGTGGCCCGGCAGGAAGCTGATCCAGATGTAGTGAGTCAGAACCGGCAGCGTAAATGGCCCATGGCCCTACCTTGGCGCGGACGGGCGCAGACGGGCTTGCCTTAGGCGCGCCTTTGGCGCGCAATCGACGCGCCCGCTGCGCTCGTCCGCTGCGCTTCCTGGGAAAGCACATTTTTATACCACTGGTGCCCGACCACGGGGTGGGCGTGGCCTCGTAAGGGGGCGTGGCCTCAGCGAGTGAGCAGGAATGGCGGCAAAAGGAATATTTGAGTATTGGTCCGCGGCAAGTAAGTGATTTTAAAAACACAGAAATACACAAATTATTAAAAGCAGCAATAGCACGCACTCCCGGCTTCAGCCTCAGGAGGTCTGTCAATCTCACATTAGACTAGTAATCACACAATATACACTGTGCCAACTGCCCTGGGCAATATTTACAGGCGATTATATACCCATGACAGGGCCACTTGGACCACTGTCAGAACCATCCCTTAGTAAAAATAGTACATTTAGACATATGGAATAAAGATAGAACACAACCAGTAATTACTGGCAAACACTGTACTTAGCATCATCCTGTAACCTAAATCATATTATGCACAGTATCACATTTAGGCGTGAAATCTATTCTGCGCCAACCTCATAGGCCTAAACACATTAGACCAAACCTCCTAAGCATAACTCACATTAGGAAATAATCTCACTAGCATAAACCACAGTAGATGATAACTCAAACATAAACACAGGATGCAAAACCTCATAATCATAAAAACACATCTAGATGCATAAATCAGGTTGCATAAATCCTACCATATAAATCACATTCACTAGCACCACATAAATCACATTAGGGCCTGGCACCCTATAAACCTAACAGTCCCCCTGGCCAACTGGCCTTCTCAAAGGGGCTCAAATACCCTGTGTCCAAAGTGTCAGCGTGCACTGGCACTGCAGCGAAGTTCGCCGGTGCGCAATTGCGCTGGGGCAGAGGAGTGCATCTCACTCCTAACTCAATCAAAAATGCCCCCAAAGAATGAATGGTTTAAACGTAGCAGCTGGCACTAAGTGAAACACAGCTGTGAATATCAGATGAGGCCTGGCACCACTGTGCCCTCCAAACAGATAAGCAAGAACGTTGCAGCTGCCCGCGCTGGTGCGGCGCAGCTGTGAATCAGCCAGCAAGAAAACAAGCACTGGCACAGTTAAATATTTGACAGATTTGTTAGCATGAGCTGAAAGCCATTTTGTATTTCTGGCAGCCATTTTGTTTGCCATGTGCTCTGTCCTACCTTTCTGTTAATTGCTCTTGTAGTCTGCCTAGAGACAAACTATGTTTAACATCTTCCACTTTCGCACATGCCCAGATGGGCCTAGCTAGTAGAATGCACCTGCTTCTCTAGTATAACTGTCAGACTATTTTTGCTGCTGTATGGAGAAGTAACTCTCCTCCCACTTTGTTGAGCAAGTAGATCTTGTATGCCCAACGTAGTCATTTTCCATGCTTACATGAGCCAGAACTGCCCCTTGGTTTTATGCTGAGTATATAACCCTCACATATATAAGGCCCCAGTGTTCTGTACTCTTTAGACGGCCTCATTCAGTTGCTAAGGCTTCTGTGTCACGTAGTCTCACCTCATTTGAGTTTAATAAAAAATGATCTTTTATATTTCAGCTTCTGTGCCAATTTGTTCTTTGTTGGTTTAAAATGACTAAGTATCAGTGAGATCCCAGAGAAGGATTTTGATTTCTTCAGTTGGCGCTCTAATGTGGACCTCATCAGAAAAGTGGCTATCTGAGGGAATGATCTTGTCAGGAGACAGAAATCTAATGAGGAGGACAGGAAAGAATTCTACTAAGGAGGTACTCTGTGCATGGAGATTCTGGGGATTCTCTGTCTCTGAAGCCCAGTATATTTCGGATCTTCCTGATTTTGATCCTCCACATGATGTCACCCCTGACTGAGAACCTTTTTGGTGTGAGTATTACAAAAAAAAGACAAGACCGTTAGGTCATTCAGAACTTGGCAGTTAGAATTTTGACAACCATTTCACTGGAACCGTTTTACGGCACTTGCTGTAAGTACGACACCGTGTATTTAGTAAGGTAGTTTAGAAACGCTTACTACGGCATGTATTGGCCAAATATTGAGTTAGTCCTATGAATATGAATATGTAAATGTATGTGATGCATACATTAGGCAGGTAATGAGGAGATTTTTCTCTACTCCTATGAAATTTGAACGGCTCAATGTACGAAGAGTACTTTAAGGGCTACTTTGATTATAATACTGCATACTTTGCACTATTTTTGGCATGCCTGTTTCAAGCACACATCGAAGAATGTGTTGCTTTTTGAAGGTACCATAGTGAGATGTGAATTAAATTAGCCAGCTCCTTTGAGCGAATATCTAAATAGGTTTAGGTATAAAAACATATTTCTTCCTTGGTGATTCTGTCTCCCCAGGGAATTAAAATATGACAAAATACAAACAAGGATCCTTTTTCTGCGCAATTTTATGAATGAAGAAATGCAGAGCGATTTTTTGTTGGTATTCTGCAGCCAAAGCTAGTCTGTTGGGCTATTTTTGCAGTCTTTTGGAATACTATTGAGAAGCGTTTCTTGTAAATATGACTTAGAACTAGTATTTACAAATGGTTTGGTTTAAGTACAGTCTGTGGGCTGTCCTTTATTTCTGTCTTAAGTGTTGACCTGTGGATTAAATGTGTGTTTAAATGTCTATGTGGTTTGTGGTTTTCCCATTAGTGCAACTTCTGTAAGTAAATAGCGATGGCGCTATTTATGAAATAAATCGCTAAAGCGCGCTGTATTGTGTGTCCAGAGTGTTTGACCCCTTTCTGTATATGTCTGAAATGAGCTCAATGTGTGTTTGTGGTTTTTCTTGTTGTTTTCAGTCTGTTATGCAAAATGTCATTTACTTAATATTAAGTAGAAATTAAATAAAACTCCAGAAATGAACCATATGATATGCTAAAATAGCTTAAAATGCTTAAAAGATAAAATTAAAATTCACATCCAATATGAATAAAAGGCCTCAAAAACCAAATTGTGTGTTTGGTAATAAATAAACAATTATAAAGAATTTTCCTTAGATACATTGTATTAGATATCAAAAGGCAAACACATCATCTGAATAAATTGGATTTTGCTGTACTGCACATGCATTTTAAAACTAGAAATGTCTTAGTTTTAAATAGACTGCCACCGTGGTCACGTTTCAACACTAAGACAGGCTTTTACTGCCGCTAAGCAAACAGCTGTCGTTTTTGTAGGCCACGAATAGACAGGAATGATCACTCGGCCAGGACGTTCTCAGTTAAACACGGGGCACAATTTTGCATTTCAGAATGCTGTTTTAAAAAAGTTACAAAAATCAGGTTCATTATTTTAGATATGAGAAAAACGTTTAAGGTAGGGATTTCCATTCTTAAAAGTTTTTTTATAAGCATATTCTTGGTTCTGTTGCTAAATAATAATTGTTCTTTTTAAAAAAAGTGGCGCAAAAATGTGCAATGTTTCAAGTTAGGCTTCTGTGCTTAGGCTTATGAGTGAATGCGTCTAAATATGATAGGCAAGGGATGCAGCTTGCTTTTCCTATGTAGAATTATCAAAATGATTGGTTTTATTAAAAAAATATATA